>NC_047066.1:17028860-18424228 GCF_902459465.1 Asterias rubens | reverse complement strand
GACTTGCAACACTGTGTGGACTTATTTGTGTTTACAATGTTGACGAATATGAATTTTTTTATGCAAATTAACATAGAGCTGTTCAAGGTTTACATAAAAATTTGCTTGCTGTTAGTACACTTTTGGGCCATTTAGATATATCGTTATTATCGGCCATTTTGTTTAATTTACTGTTCAGTTGATGGCGTTAACATACATTTATTTTATTAAAGTACACTTTTTTGACCATTTATTTATTAATTACTACCGGCCATTTTCTTTGATCTCTATGGAGCTGAAATCATCAGCATGACCTGAGTGAGATATTTCATAAACAAGTTGGCAGTCTTTGCATTTTTTTTTTTAAAACAAACGCTGCAAGAAAAACATTTTCTACAACAAAACATAAAGTCCAAATGAAAAAACTATAATTTATTTTTTAGAAAAAAGGGTTTACTTTATCACCTTAGATCGACAATAACAAAAAAATGGTGTCTATTAAATTTGAGTCCATGAAAGCAGGTTTTCACTAAATACGCGTTATTGTACTTCCCCGCATGATTTCTTATTTAAAATTCACCGCCTCGCTGCCTCCATTACTGTACAGCGCTATGCGTTGGACTCCCTCGCATAATTACCTGTTGCCATGGGTTTGATTGTTGACACACAAAAAATTATTCCGCCTTGTTGCCTCTCAAAACCAAGGAAAACATGTAATGCGTATAGTTATATATTTTGCTTGTTCTATAGCAATAACAAACATCAACAAATTTATTTTTATTGTAATTTTTTAAAATGAAAGATTGTTTTAATTGAATAACTAGATTAGATAAGTAGATAAGTATCATGGTATGTTTGAAATTAATTAAGCATGTACATAATGATCGAACGGACATCTTGTTTCATCATACAAAGAAAAACATACTCTATGGCTGTCACTATAGTTAAGTTTTACATAGTTCAACTAATTTTAATAAGAATAAATCACTTCTTGTCATAATGGACAATTTTGCAATAAAAATCTTAACAAATTTGAGATCTATATTCATCACAATATCAATTACTTGTTTTTTATTTTAAAAAATTCTACGCGTTTCTCTTAAGACCTTTAAATTGTATTCAATATTGTAAACAATATTGGTTTGTCTCAATAAATGTCTAACGAGTCTGGTGTTAAGAATGTAGCCTTTGATAAGTTTTTGTATTTTCCATCAGTTCACCACATGTGACGCCCGAAAACACAAGTCTTTCATGGTATAAAAAGGCTTTTATACAAACCCAACCTAACACTTAACGAGCCAGTGCACACTAAAAGTGTGCCGGCTAAAAATACATCATAACAATAGCTATTAAATGTCATTCCAGAGAATTGTGCGCAAAAACACACGCTGACAGCGTGACAATGCTTGTTATGAAACTGACGTAGTCTAGTACGTTGTTGAGTTAATGGAACATTCTACTTCGAACAAAGACAAAATGATTACGGTATACTTTTATGATGGCGTTTTACATCTACAAAAAGGGAGAGGGGGGGACAAATTGTTTCACAGCTCATTCTCAAGAATTTTAACCACTAAGTGCGAATAGCCCACAGGACAGCGGGTTTTAATTAGATATGAAATTTAACTGGGGGTCAAGGGGGTAAGGGCAATTTTTCAAATGGTCCTGATTTTTGTTTTAAGGGTTTTTTGAATCGATTTGAAGAGAAAAAAAATCCCCTTTAAAAAACACTACAACGGTGCGGCAATGTTGATGTACATACGACAGCATTGCTGCCAGGGTGGGTTGGGGGGGGGGGGGGGGGGGGTAAGACAATCATGGTCTGATGGTGTCCGTCGGCTTATATGTTTATCAGAATTTACTCATGGTTCATATCGCTATTGACTCAATAAGATATGATAATTGCCTTACTGGATTTTTTGTTTTATCATAATAAAGCTTTTTTTTTTTTTTTTTTTTTTTTTTTTCACTTATTGTACAATATTGCTATGAAAAGGTGGTAGGGGTTTTACTCTAAGGTCACAAACAAAACTATCTGTAGGCTCTATAGGACTAATTGTACATTTACTCGGATTCATAATGTCTAGCATGTCTAGCAGCTGTTGTTCACGTTATTGGCTTCACGTGCAAATGCTGTCTTTTCATTGCGCCTATAAAACCTTTTGTGATGTGTTATGTAACAACACGTATGCCTATCGTTGAGAATAGACATGGCAATGTACAAAGAACAAAAAGCCTTTGAAACACTGTTCATTGGGCCGGGGATATAAGCAACGAAATGGCAAGTCGTACATACATGGCAAACAGCAGAGGTCATCTGGAATTCCCACACCATCCAACTCGGTTTACAAATCTACAATCTTAGAAATGCAATCAATAAGTAAGAAATATAATTGAAGAAGCTTACCAACAACTACAGCTTTTCACTCACTCTGCCAGAGGTTGAACTTCTGAAGTGGGAAGGTGAAGCCTGCTGAAGTATTACAAAATGAAGTGTATCAAACTTCGATGTTGTGTTCTTTTCGAAGTGGCGAGGTTTTTTTGGAGGAAACAATTTCACCATTCATTTTGTCCCGACCACACAATTCCAGCTCCAGTCAGCATAGTTCAAAAGTGGTGCTGGAATCAATAGTTTTCATGGTCCCACGTGAAGAGCTATTTCCAAGTATTTCCAAGTGTTGTTGACAAACGTGCTGTTAATCAAAAGAGTCAAAATACGTATTTTTCTTTAAAAAGACCAATTACTTTGGCCGAAGTGTTGTGAAAGTGAGCAGACAACATTCCGACAGGTGTAAAATGTGGCAGCTTTTTTACTCCGTTTTTAAGGTGTGCAGGTGCATAACTCATATCACTCCGCTCATGACTCCAACTGTTATAAAAATGTGTGAAGATAAAAGATTATCAACTTATTTAGTGTATTAAGCTGTTCGTTGGACAAACTTACTCAAAACGAGTTTTATGCTAAAGAATTATGACACAGTCCAGTAAAACCATGTTACAGTCCAGTAGTTCAATAGAATGTTGGTCTATTTTGTTACGAGTTAGTCCTCCGCAATCCGCGGTAGCGTTGTTACAGCGAATGTGATTGGTCTGAAGTTACGCAAGAAAAAAATTCCAAAAACTGAATCTGATAGATTTTTAACATTAATTTGAATATTCTGGTTGAGGTACTATTCAGGGAATAATATAATAAATTAATCAAATAAGTAATTTGTGAAAACATTGCTAGAAGTCAGGGTTTTGAACTTCCGACCGCGTCAATCGTTGATAAATGTAACAGCGCCCTCAAGTGTCATGAGAATTACTTGCAGCGCACATGTACCAACGAAGGATGTTGTTTACAAACAAACACTGGAAAGTGACATCGCACATGACATGAAGCGAATTTCAACCATCCATTGCACTTACCCGGGCAGCAACTACTTCTAAACAGTACAGTTACGCATTAATGACTGTCTCTTGGTAAGATATTTGTTCAATTTATACAGTAAAAAATATGTCTGGCGACGGAAGTTTGTTTGTGTATACAATTGTGTTAACCAGTTGCGCTATGTTATTTTTTTATATTTATTAAGAAGCATTGTGTATCTTATCTTTTAAAGAAGTTCATCAAATCAAAGTGCCATCGATGCACTCTATCTGTCATGATCAAAATGCATTATTGGAGGTTTAGTAAAGCATCATTCGTCAGTTCATTTGTCAATTATTTATCAGTTCAGTTTTGTATACGATTACTAGTTCAATTCAAGTGCGATAATGTAACGTAACCCTCCTGCTGCCATCGGCAGGAGGGTTACGTTATCGAAACTATACGATTACAAGATTTAATAATATAACAAACAAGTGGTTAGGTAGTTTTCAGAATAATTAATTATAAATATCAGAAGTGCACCGAACTCAATCAAGGTATGGTGTTTCTGATCAGCAGATGGTGGGTTGGAGACGTGGCCATGACACTTAACTTGTTTCCTTTTTAGCAATACACTTGGCCATGATAATGCTTAATTTTTTTTCTGGATAGGCGTAGGTCGCGTGTGTTCGAAAAAATGAGGCCCTGGCCTAATTAGTGCCTAATTAGTATACACACTTATTGCTGGGTGAGACAAAAAATAATATATAATAAGAGACTATGAGAGAAGGGTGTGTCTGTGTCTGGCAAAGTTGCAATGATCAGAACCTTCCATCCTCCTCTCCTCTATACAACCATCGGTAAGATGGTGGTTTTGGATCATCGCAACTATGTCTGGCAGTGCGCTTCTCTTAATCATGAGTTGAAGGCTGCACTTATATATTTAAACAAAAAAAGGAGGAGAAGGTGGTTTAATGCATAGGTCTAGCTGCTCCTAGAACTATGAGGTTCGTTTCGGTGTGGTCCCCACTCTCCACGAATGTTTGTGGAGACGATTACGGAACGAACCTCATACTATAGTTCTAGGAGTAAGGTCGAGCTAACTTCTTGCTGGACTGTTATGGCTCTCTTGTTTATCATCGGTCATCATGGTGACTGGTGAGCATCACTTCATAACTTATAAGCCAACAAAGTGGGCTATGACTTTTCTGTCACAGTGCGACAAAGACAGGGAGTTCAACTTGGGCTAGCTTTGCCTCAAAGGTATTCGTCGGCCTAGCTATTAAAAATTGTATTTTAATACTAATATTTCCATGTTCTCTTCTCTATTATGAATTCAAGGTAATCATGGCGACCTCTCTTCATGACAGTGTACAGATAGAACTACTGAAGCATGTGAAAACTGTGTATCAATCCACTCAAACATGTACGTAAATTTGAATGCATTGAACAGCCGTTTAAAATGGAACACATGGGTGTCTCTAAAAAACACTTGGGTCACTGTTCAAAGCAATTTTCCATCTGCTGGGAAGTTACACATATAATAAATTCCTACTAGATGTAACATTTTGTATGGGGATAAAGAATATATTTTGTTTTATCTTACACGTATGTGTACCAAACATTGCACACTTGATACTTTCCCAAGTTCTGTGAAAAAGATTTCACAGGAAAATCACTCAGACGAGAATCAAACTCACGACCTTTGCATTATTAGAGCAGATGTCTTACCACTAGACCAATGGGCTAGCCCGGCACTTAGATTCAAATTGTGATAAACAAGATGTGTTTTAAATCAATAAAACAGGTAATTGTTTTCATCTAACTCTATTGTTTCAATTTTCTTGCAGTGCCAGAAGACCTTCTTTCTGCGTAAGTCTAAACAAAGAGTAATAATTTTGTAGAGAGGTTTATGTTTTTCACATGTAGCATAGAGAAAGTATAGGATTGCAGGGAACACACACGTTATCACTCCTCATCTAAAAGCTCACTGATTACAAAGCTCACAATAGGTAGGCCTAGCCCTTTGTTTGGGAATCACTTTTAGAATTAATGAATTAATGGCATTAGAATCGTTTAGTTTAAAACCTACAGCAGCTTTTGGTAGTATAACGCAAATTTGGGAAACATTTCATTTCAAAGTAATTTGGTTATTTAAAAAGATATTAATTGTTTATGCCTCAACATTTTAGTTGTCAAGGTGGGTGCCCACCTAGCAACTGCCTATAGCTGAACACAAGAGGGCAGTACATTGTTCATCTACTATCTTAACAATTATGTAATTTCTAATTTCTGTATTGATTTCAGTCTGCATTTTGTCTACAAGGCTCCATTACTGCAGGCATTAGACCTTGTGGACAATAAAAGCGTTACAAGAATCACCTGTCCTGCTGGACGAATAGCTTTCCAGGTAAATTTGTCGACAAATGTGGTATCTAGGGAATTCCGTCCGCTGGAGATTCGGTCCCCCATATGGGAAACATGGGCTGGAGAAGGATGATTCAAAGAGAGCGCTATCAGAAGAAGTTTGTGCACAGTTTGTCATTTGGGGGGGGGGGGGGGGGGGACGGACCGATTCTCCTGGGGAAAGAATCTCCTGACACACTGGCAAATAAAAAGCTGTTGAACTTACTAACCCCCTTTGAAAGGTTTTGGCAGGATTTGGTAAAAGGGTGTCAAAATTTGCTGAAAATTTGAAAACTGGGTGTCCAACCTGCAAATTGTTCACTTACAATTTATTTACATGACAGACACACCGGGTATCAAATAGAAACCAGGGTGTGGCCAAACAACACACAGACACCCCTCTGACTAACGCTGAGGCCCTTTGTGACTAACACTTGCTGTTGTCCCTTTCTCAAACTTAAACTTAGAGAATGTATTATCAAGACAATTTGCACCAGGGGATAAAAGATATTTGGTTTCACCCTTACACCGATGGTTGTAAGCACTGTAAACTCAGTTTCTTTCCCCAGTTTTGTGCACAAAATCCACAGGCAAGTCACTCAGATGGGATTCGAACCAACTGCTAAGAGCAGATGTCCTACGGTGCTACACTACCAAGCTAGCCGATGGCCGATGGCTAAAGGCAGCTGGTATCGCAATGATTTAACATGTTTTTTGTTTCGGAGATAAAAAATATAGTATGGTTTTTACCCTTTGTGTATGTCGGAATTTAGGACATGATGAATATTATGTACTTTGAAGTTTTTTCAACCTTTATCTGTCCATAGGTTCAAGGAAGCTCTGGAATTCCCTACACTTGTCTACCCTCTTCTAATTTCTGTACCTGCCAATATTATTCATTTACAGGTGGGTTAAGAGTTCCAAACTCAGGATTGTTAATTATCAGTAAAAAGTCTCAACCTGAAAGATTACTCGAAACATTTATGGCAGAACCAAATTTGAAAGTAAAATTACAACAAAGGGAGGCCTAGAACATGTAGTTCGTTTCGTAGAGTGCTAATTTGTAGGTGGCAGGTTGAAGTCCCCCCCCAAAAACAAATACTGTAAAAGTTGAAGTAATAGTTTTAAACTTGTTTTCATTGTTTGTACAGGTCGGATGGGACATGCATGACAGGATGTTACTAATTTTTATCTTTTAAAAATACATTGACTACGGGAAACTGAGTGGGTAAATTTAATAATTTGGGGTTGGAGACCTCAACATGGGGCTATTATGGGGCTTGAGTTGCTCAGCTGGTAGAGCGCTGGCACTTTTATTCGGAGTCCGTCGGTTCAACTCCAGCTCTAGTAAAAAAAAAAAAAATATTCAACCCTTACATTTGTCCAAATGTGTTATCCATTTAGCATGTAACCTTATAGTTATATATTTAATGCAGTTGGCAATTTATGACTATGAACTTGTGACTTAGTGGGGTAGTTTCAATATTTTTATTTGTATGTTTTGTTTTTAACAGTTCTAAAGAGGAAAGATGTTAACTTGGTAAGTTGCATGTTATAAATTAATGCTACTAAAGTTTAGTACATGTACTTTGTACTATTTTATTTATTTATTTATTTATTTTGTTTTAATTCTTCGGACAAAAAAAAAAAGCAAAACAATAAAACAAGCACTGGCCGTCCAGGGAAGGGCAAAAGTCCAAAAACTGTCATCCAAAAAGATGTGCTCTCCCAGACCTAGCTCATAAAAAATACACATTATATACTATACATTAAACATTCTAAAATTGCAGTAAAAGTTTAAACAAAAGATGGCACGTAAAAAGCAATAACACAAACGATATACACAAGGTACTTTTTCAAAATGTCCACAGATTCACAACAAACCTACAGGGTCTGAAGACAATGACAGTAGAAAGCCTCCCCCGAAATACCATACACCGAGGAACTGCAGCCCCTGAGAAATGAGCAAAACAAGCCACAAAACATATTTCGTCTCAGTGAGATGAACATTATTACTGTACAGTGAAGACTATTATTAGACAGAGGTCCAGTGTATGCATGTGTGTCCACAGTTACAATGATCTCTAGGTTTAAAATCCTTCTGTTTTGGCCGTTGGCAGCAGTTTGCGCTGAAACACCTTGCAACGCATTTCATAATAGGGTCGCCAATTCACTGTTCCTCACAATAGATCACTTCATTGATCGTGCATTAAAGGCAGTGGACACTATTGGTAACTACTCAAAATAATTATAAGCATAAAACCTTACTTGGTGACGAGTAATGGGGAGAGGTTGATAGTACAAAACAATGTACGAAACGGCTCTCTCTGAAGTGACGTAGTTTTAGAGAAAGAAGTAATTTTCCACGAATTTGATTTCGAGACCTCAAGTTTAGAATTTGAGGTCTCAAAATCAAGCATCTGAAAGCACACAACTTCGTGTGACAAGGGTGTTTTTTATTTCATTATTATCTCGCAACTTCGACGACCGATTGAGCTCACATTTTCACAGGTTTGTTATTTTGTGCAAATATTGAGATACACTAAGTGAGAAGACTGGTCTTTGCCAATTACCAAAGGTGTCTAGTGTCTTTAATAGTAATAAGAATAGTGGCTTCTTGTTATAGCACTCATATCCTTCACTTAATGACAGTCAAGGTGCTTATTCAGTATTTTCCTTGAAGGTATTGCGGAGCAGCGTTTTTGAAGTATGAGACTTATTTTTACACAGCAATATTATGAATATTAATTTTAGTTTTTACCCCTACACCGATGTGTGTTAGCACTGTATACTCGGTACTTTCCCGAGTCCTGTGAAAAAATATCACAGGCATGTTACTCGGGTGGGATTCGAACCCACGACCCTTGCAATTCTAGAGCAGTGTCTTACCAACTGGACTACCGAGGTTGCCCGGCAGCTAGAGGCAGGGATAACTTTCCGTATGGCGCCACCACTTTTTCACTCATTTTTACAAAAAGGGATATATCAATCAGGTAAATTAGATACTATATTATTTTATTGCGAATGAAAAAGTGGTGGCGCCATACGGAAACTTTTCCAGAGGCAGTTCGAATCCTATGTTTTGGCAGCGGGTACCGCAACGATATAATAGATGTTAAATTTGCATCGGGGATAAAGAATATTAAAAATTAATATTCTTTATCCCCGATGCAAATTTAACATCTATAATAGCAATATTATGGTTTACAAGATGCTGTGGCGCAATATGCAGCCAATCATACAAGGAACACCAGGACGAACCCCCTTCCTCTTTTACGATAAGTGCACTGGGTTCTTTTTTGGCGTTACTCAACACATGGGACCAACAGCTTTTCATCTATTCCAAAAGACGCAGCAATAAGGGTCAAGTGTCTTGCTTAGGGACACAAGTGTCACGATTGGGACTTCAACCCACGCTGTTGAACAGAAACCCCAGCTTGAGTCTCTGCTTGGCCGTGACACGTCATTTATAGATACATTATCACAGAAAGATAACGGAAAATTAATTATATGAAAAGCATTGTTACCATGTTGGTTTTCATGTATCAAATTTACCCAAGGCATAATTAAAAATCTTATACTCTTAGATAAAATTTGAATGCAAACTTAACTACCTATGTACATGTAATTTTCAGTTTTTATTTCCCCAAACACTTACCTCCTGTTCTTCATCAATCTTATCTTTGCAGTGCAAACATGTCTTAGCAGTGATGCTCAGCTGTGCAATGGGAGCATGCCTGGAACAGGAAGTAACTAATGACCTCTTGGCTAAAATATTGACCCCTGAATGTACTGAAGTGGAGAAAAGACCATAGAAATATATTCCCTGTAATGATGGGGACATCACAGTGTGTTTACTGCATTGCTTTAAGTGCTGTTCTGTGGATACTGCATTGGCTGTATAAGTGATGTAACTTAAGTACTGCATTGCTTTAGGTGCTGCAAATAGGTTACTGCATTCCACACAGTTGAACTAAAGACACAATGGTTTTGCATTCTTCTGCTAATGTGATGTTCACCATGGTCCAGTGGTTAGACTTCAGGGCTTGCAATCACAAGGTTGTGGGTTCAAATCCCCCAAGCTAACCTCCGATTTCACAATGGCTAGAATAAGTAATTTTGTCTAGTTACTGAACCATAATTTCTTGACTTGTGCAAATTTATAATCATAGGCGTTAAACCAATGTTTGTTGGGGACAGATTGGTTGTTGCAAAATCAATCATAGATTCATTGTCGTTAGACAAAAACCCAAATGGAGAGAAGACAAAGAAGGAAGTTTCAGTTTTAGATGAAGGAGGGAAACCAGCCTTGGAAAACCCAAATAGTCAGGTAGGGACTGAAAATCAAATCCGTTTTGTGCCCTGGTGAGATTCGAACCAAGGTCCTAGCTGAGATGCTTCAACGACTTTCTGAAATACTTCTACTTTTGATCTTAATCCTTCAACTACTGTTTACAAAAATGATGGATTGTAAGCTAATTTGATTTAGTTTTCACGTAACTATTAGATCAACTAAACTGAAACAACCAACAAAAAATGTTTTTAAAAAGGTGCAGCCTTTGATTTCACCAAATTCTTCCTAATTTGGGATTAATCTTAGGACTTGGGACGAGTCCCAGCCTTACACTGTAACATGTCGACCTTAAGATTAATCCTTTAATTAGGACGAGTTACTCGTCCAGAACTGGCGTTTCCTGAAATCAGCTGCTAGACACAAATACAAAAAATGGCCTCTAGGTAAGGTAGCAATACATATTGAACATTCAAATAATAATATCACTGAACAAATCCAGCACTCTTTTTTTTACAGCTCATAGAATTAATTTATTTTTAAGATGCTTTAAACAATAAAATGTGCACAGTTTGATGTAAAACTTACAACCTTCAGTCTTGAATTCTAAAAAAGTAACAACAATAATTTCAATTGTACCCTGTAAAGTAGTATTATTTGTTAAGTACTGTGTACATTTCATAACATGCTTTGTTTGTAAATGTTAAATTAATTGTTAATTAATGATGTTTTGATTGTAAGAACAGATTTTTTAAAACAGGGAAATATTATGTAGTGTTCTACAAACATTGAAAATATCAAGTTTTGCTTACAAATTGTACTCGGCATATCTGTAATATTCAACCGAACCCATCTTTTAAACTTTCTCAATGGCCGATTGTACCATATCATCCACATTTTAGAGGTATTAGCGAGGTTACGCATGTGAATGGATACGGTTAGTGCAACGGATATGTCATCATCATGACGTCATATAAGAACTTTGTTAAATAAACAAAACAAATTGTGATTGCTACAGACAAACAGAAAGACTCTTGCAGTTCAGTTTGTGGCTAGACTGGTTGTAGGGAGATGTTACTAGTCGCCTTTTTTGGCTGAAGTGGGTAAAGCAGGATTCAAATTAATAAATGGCCGCCTAACTTAGAAACTCCTTGCTTCACGCCTGGGCCCAATTTCATGGCTCTGCTTACCGTAAGCACAGAATCGGCGCTTACAGAAGCAGGGAATTCTGTGCTTACGGCAAGCGTATTTCAAGGGTTAGCTGCGAATTTTGGCCTCTGCACGTGCGTACTCCACGTTACTAGGCATTCTACGCTTACCAGGCTAGCGCAGAAATTCGGCGCTTGCACGTCAAGCGGGATTGTGATCGTAAGCGCAAAATTCGGCGGTAAGCAAAGCCATGAAAATGGGCCCTGGATATTACTGATGCTTAAATGTTACATCTTCGTAGAAAAATATCACTTACTCTATGGTTGTGTGCATTATTGCAAGTTTAAGTTAACACACTGAAGTATCTGCCAGCAAATACCTGGTACATGTAAGTATTTGCATTGTTGCTTTAAACTACAGAAAGGTAATTTTTACTGTACCACGCCCGATTTCATAAAGTATTAAGCAAAAAAATCTGCTCACCAAAATCAAATTTCATTGCAAAGGATGAAATTAGTAGGGTACCTTTCCCAATAATGGTAACCAAAAAGTATTTTGGCTGGTAACCTATTTTGCTAAGCAAGCGTTTTCTGTGCTTAGCAAGTTTGTGTGCTACATGCTTAATGAAATTGGGCAGAGTTAAATATGCTTAACTACAATTACATCTTGTCGCATCAGTATTTTCTTAGTAAAAAAAAAAAGGACTAAAACAATCTACTTTGCATGAAAGCCTTTGCACATAATAAAAAATCAAAATTTACATATCAATATGGGATGAAATAATAAAACATGCTTATGTGTCTGGTGGTATGAATGAAACAGAGGAATATCATTTGCATCAAGTTAACTGAACAAATTATGGGTACTTTCTCTACAATAAGCGGTCATCTTCTTTTGGCTGTATGGATTGTCGATGAATGTTAAATAAGTTGTCCTCAACAATGCTTTTTGTAAGTGCCCCCGATTCCTAAAATTTGTGTATCACTTTGTTAACAGTGTATTCATATTGATTGAATACAAGAAGGTCCGGTTTGGATCGAAAGCTAAGGCCACCTACCCTATTCATTACATATTGATTGAGGAATTTATAAATAAATGTTGAATGGATTTGAATTAGACCTTTAAAAATGCATCAAACTGTTTGTTGTTTTCACTGGATATGTTTACCTTCATCAATTGTACAAAAGTACTGTCAATTTTAAAATGATTGAAGGAGTTTAAAAGTCTTACTTGAACCTCCTAAAAGTTAAAACTTAATAGATAGTTATGATTTTAAAATTTACACTCTTTAAAAGAAATATCATTTAAAATGCACCATTTTTAACATCAAAGCATTAATTATCAAACGCAATGCAATATTTTACCTTATAGACAATAACCATAGCCAAAATTTGAATTTAGATACAATTACAAAATTTCTTAACTTTTTAAAAAAAAATTATACTCCTTTATATTCTTAATCCTCTTTTAAAAAATGTCCATTAGCTTTGAGTTTTTCTAGATTTGGAATAAGAGAAAAGTGTTCTGTTGCTAATTGTTCACCATAAACGGGGCTCGATTTTGACGGAAAAAATCCATGAGACCAAAGGGCTTGTTGCTCAAAATATTACTGGCTCAGTGTTCTAACAAAACCAAAACAGTTTAATATGAAGACTGTTTTTGTAAAACAAGTGCTGAGACATGGGGTATTGACCCAAATCACCTGACGTCGTCATCAGGATAATCTTGGAACCGCCATACTGGTGGGCAAAGTCACTGTGCGTTATTCAGTGAAGAGCACATAGTAGGCCACGCGGCGTTTACACGTAAACCTATTGCCCACACATAATGGTGAGCATGGCACAGTCACCACGTGTGACGTGCGTGCAAGGGGTCAATAAGAGAAAATTGATCTCATTTGTCTTTATGGGGATACAGACTTCATTACTCAATACAATAAAAAGGTGTTAATCAGACTAAAAATCAGCATTTGAAAGAAGCTTGTTTTTGTCTACGATATTACACAGTGAGTTTCTATTATTAGATTGAAAAACAAGACTGCTTGACTTTTCCAGTCATGGCTTTGCAGGGCCGACACTAAAACTCAACCTCGAGCCTGACTTGCAGTGCAAAATTCGAGCCCCGAAACCATCATGGGAACTGCCAACTACATCAATGATACTAGTTTATTTTTCGGTGAAACGAGAGAGAAAAAATCTCAGGAAACTTATAGCTTGCATGTCACCACAGCATCTGCAAAGGCTCTATTATACTATTATAAGTTTTTGTTAAACCTGTTTACATTACGGGAATGCTCCATTAAAGAAAGACGTTAAAATAACACATCCTTTTTTTCTGACAACCTACACCTGTTATCTCTACGTAATTGCTTTTCAAAACAGTGGACTAAAAACTGGATCATGCATAAACCAGTGGTGCTGCTGAATGCCCCAGGCAAAGTAATTGGTCATCCATTAAGTTTAATGTCCCAAGTAAAGATGGATTGCTTTAGGCGTCATCGGCCGCCACACTAGAGCTACATGTACCATTGGCTGAGAGTCACGCGCAGCGCATACATGAGTGCAGTTTGTCATTGTTTTCATCAAAGATGGCAGACGATGTCACGTATTGCAAACCATTTATTCAGTCTTAACACACTCGCTCACTGTGGCCAAACTTCTTTAGTGGAGCTTTCCGGTAACGTATTTATAGTTTAAGGATTGACAAGATGCGATTTTTCATTCTCTGAATTGTTTCGGTTCATGGTGCAAAGGACCACAATGATGAAGATGACGAATAGGACTCCGATGAGGCAGATTAAGGCTATCCACCACGGCTCAAGAGCCAATGTCTGCGCAGCGTTTGGTGGCTTGGTGGCTGAAATCACTGTTTGAGAAGGAGAAAGGATGATTGGTATAAATTATATCAATATAAACCACAAGGGAAACTGACTGGGTAATACTTTTTTAAAGTGCCGACTGAGCTATCTAGCCCTATATTGGCGGTGTCCCTGTTTTGTCAATATCTTTGTTCGGGGGTGCCAGTCAGAAGCCATACAACCGTTAACTGCCGTGTAGCCATGGATCAAACCCAAATTATGATACAACCTGGGAAGCGGCAGCCAGGGGATCACCTTAAGGGGATGCAACTTTTTGTTTCAGATATCAACATCCTAATAATAATACTTCATGGTTGACACTGAAAATCAACGCTGGCTGGCTGACCAAAAGGGACTGCTGTGCATGCACGCTTGTTAAAAATAGTCAAGCACTTGCAGGGCGTATGTTAAACGCTTCGTACTAGAACTAGAAAAAGACACCCTTGATATCCGTCATATTGCCGCCCAAAAATATGGTCAACACAGTTTTCAATTTGCTGCACCTTATTTATGGAACAATCTCCCTCTACAATTTAAACAAGCCACCACTATCTCAAGTTTCAAGACTCTTCTCAAAACATTTCTGTTCAATTCATCGTATATGTTATTTTCTTTTGTTCCTTAGACTCTTGTGACAGTGCGTTCTGATGATCAACCACACGACAAAATTAAATTACTTTTTGTGAAAAACCAAACTTGAGCTTGAAACCTACCTTCACAAGTGTTGCCGTCAAAGCCGTTCAAACAGGAGCAACTGAACTGATTGACACGGTTCAGGCATATACCGCCGTTCTTACATGGAGTCGATTCACATTCATCAATGTCTAAACAGAAATACAAGTAATTTATGGTTATTATGGTATGTATTTCTGGTCATGAAACTAAGGATGTCTCAGAAGTTAACTTAAAGACACTGGACACTACTGGAAATTGTCAAAGACTAGCCTTCACAGTTGGTGTATCTCAACATATGCATAAAATAACAAACCTGTGAAAATTTGAGCTCAATTGGTTGTCAAGAAAAAGAAAAAGTACCCTTGTCACACAAAGTTGTTTGCTTCCAGATGCTTGACTTCGACACCTCATACTCTAATCTGAGGTCTCGAAATCAAATTCATGGAAAATTACTTCTTTCTCAAATACTACATTACTTCAGAGGGAGCCGTTTCTCACAATGTTTTATATATTAGCCTCTCCCTATTACTCGATACCAAGAAAGGTTTTTTGATAATAATTATTTTTAGTAATTACCAAGTGTCCACTGCCTTTAATCACTGGCCTGCAATTTTGAGAAAATCTGTAAACAAGTGTGCTTGCTTTGTGAACCAGAAACACTTAGATTAACCCCTACCACCAATCCTGCGGCCGATTTCATGGAACGCTAGGTTTAATCCTATCTCGAGTTAGGACAAGTAACTTGCCTAACTTTCTTACGATAGGTTCAATGCGTCCCACGTCTTCGGATATGGAACTAACTCGTCCTAAGTCCTTATGTGACCAGGCACTTTAAGTGACTGGCCCCTCATAAGTTTACCACTTGTTGACTTAGCAGCAGCCCACCTGCTGAGGGTCTTATTTCCCAGGGTATGGTCAGTGTGGTCAGCCCCAGCTCTAACCCCAGGTATAGTGTAGCTATTGTGCTAGCAAGTCATTCCATTGCAAGTTATCATCGGGTGTACAAGTCATTTCTCAAGAGTCTGTGCTATTCAGACAGAGCATTTAAGACACATATCTTGCTTAAGGACACAGGTAAGGTTTAATAACTTCTCAAACCCACACCCTGCTGATCAGAAACACCAGAGTTTGAATTTGGTGCTCTTAACCGCTCGATAGTTCCTTGAACCTGCTTGCTGTTCAGATTCTCATGCAATTTGACCAGAGCTTTTAGTTTCCCCGAGTAAAGTTTGAGCAAATATTCTTTTTTTTTTACATTAAGGATTGGTTTTGAAATGGGTTTTTAATTGGCAGAGGGGGGGGGCAGGCAGAAAGAAGCTTGGATTGGGGGGGGGGGGACTCACCCACTGTGCAGCGATCACCACTGAAGCCAGGTACACACATGCATTGAGTAGCGTTAGTTGTACTGCCCTCTATCATTACGCAAGAGCCTCCATTCAAGCAAGGCATATTACCAACACAAGGATCTGTACGGGGACATCAGCAAAATGAATAAAAAACATGTTGGATGAAATCTGTACATATTCACCTATTAATTTTCATTTATTAATTTTGACTAAAGTACCAACTGACGAGGCAACTTTTGCAGGCAAATTTGGGGCGCCAACTTTATTTCAGGCTTCAGGACCTCTTTGGTAGCACATGAGTCATTTTTCAAACAATGTTTTACGATCACCGAGAACAAAATGTGAACAATCAAATGTTAATGGATTTTCTTCATGGGGATTGCCTGGTCCTGGTGGACTGCAAGTCATATAGTTATATATAAGAACTTGAGGGCGCACTGGTGATGCTTCTTGCACAAACGCGACGGGACCGCAAGGAGACACGTGCACCATTCTGCACGTGCGTTGAATATGAACAACACGTTGGGAGTTTTTTTTATTGAACGCTCACGCGATGCTGTTTGTTCAACTAACAAAAATGTGCGCACAAACACACGCTGTGAGATTGCTGTTTTGTCAACTAAGAAAATGGCCGCCTGCGCGCATGCCGGGGCCCGCGTATATAAGCCAGTGCGCCCTCTAGTTCTTATATATAACTCTATGCTGCAAGTCTAACTATTGACAGCTCTATGTCCAACCACCTGATGTTCCGATAATCCCCTGCTAGCGTTAGGGTTATAGGTATACAAATCGTTGACTATGCGAAAGTACATTTTTGCCATGACATTACTTGTTAGAGCATTTTGATCTGATCAAATTCAATCAATCAATCAATCTTGTCTCACCTAAACCAACTTCGCAGTTGTTTCCGACGTACCCAGTGGTACATGAACATGTGTATTCATTCACACCGTCGTTACATGTACCTCCGTTCAGACACGGGTTACTCGCACAATCATCGATATCTGTGAAAAGAAAATAATATTCACAAAAAGTTCCTATACATGTATAGTGCATTTTACAATAACCATCTCAATCTGCTTAACATAAGTGACCTGCAGCCGATTTCACGATACGCTCGAGTTAGGGCGAGTAACTTAGGATGGGTTCAATATGTCCTAACGTCTATGGAGAGGGAACTTAACTTGTCCTAAATTAATCCTAAGTTAGGAAGAGTTTGGTGAAATTGACGGCTGGTCTATCATTTAATCTTTCTCAGCTCCCTGATGAGGAGTATACAACCTGGGCAATCGTAGCGCTCCAAAGTCTTTTTCATATGAAATATCAACCTCTAATATCACAGGTACCCATTTATACCCCTTGGTGAAGAGAAACAATTACAATAAAGTATCTTGCTTCAGGACACAAGTGTCACGACCGGGATTCAAAACCCGCACTCCGGTGACTTAACCACCAGAACTAGAATTCCATGCTCTCGGCCATGACACCCTTCATCCAGTACAATGTTATTATGATGCAAACATTTTCTGAGTCAACAATACAAATAATTAGCCTTTTTGTGTCAAGTGTTAATAAGGGAATCAATGTGTGGTGAAGAGGTTTTCAACTAGTGGTTTAATTCTAACAAGGCCTGGTTCTTGATAATTTTACCGAGACGAAGTCGAAGTAAATTATCAAGAACCAGGCCTCGGCGAGGTTAAACCACTAGTTGAAAACCGATTCAACACACTTTTCGGTCAAAAAACATCAACACTTATGGTCAAAAAGTAAAATGAGTGCAAAAATTATAATTTTGCAATGATTTTTTTCCCACACAACACCCCTCCAGCTATGAAATGGTAAGGCCCATGGGTAAACAACTCCTTATCAGGGAATGCTGTCCGCGGCATGCATCTCGTGTGATGTGGCACAACTGTCTCGGCCGTTGCTCTCGACCAATAGGAATGAAGAAACTGTCTTATAAGCACAGGTGCAAACTCGCGTGTCACGCCCATGTTTCAACACTTTTTACTGGTCATAAACAAAGGTTTATACACACCCACATGATGGCTCTCCACCAATAGGAATAGCGAAACTGTCTGAGGTATTTATGATTATTGGTTTGCGGTAACACCATGTGTACTCTGCCAGGTAGATTATTTTCTGAAAGGAACTGTCCTGCTTTTTAACTATATCTGGGCAGCTGGGACTTCTACCGTAGCTGATAGGATCGTTATTAAATTCACTACCGTGGAGTCACTTCTTAATTGGTCTCAAAGTTTCAACTAGCTTGCTCTAGTCATCGTCAGGAGAAAACAAACGCTTTCAAGCGGTAACTTTTGAGTATAACAATTCATTGTGCTAGAGATTTAGACTTAAACTACAAATGGCTCATTCAAAAAACACTTTGCTAAAGACAAAATAAACACAAATTGCAATCTTACTCATTTGACATGTGCTGCCTGTGTAGCCAAGATTGCATGTACACTCAACAGTAGTAGCCTGATTGTCGCATGTAGCTTGGTTCTCAGTACAGCCCAACTTGGAGCAAGGATCTGTGAAGAAATGACAGTTTGTAAACCGTTTAGAAAGTCTTATGTAAAATAAATGTTAATGTTACTTTGTTGAAGCTGAAGGTTCATTTTATACTTTTCTTGATAACAACTTGATATGTGCGGTAACACTTTCTGAGCACTGCAGTTGTTAAAAGCACACATACAACATTGATATCTGTTGAGTCTCTAATTACTGTGAATTAAGATGTATGTAATGTAAATCGATTGTGGAAGTTTCAGCTTTATTAGGCGTCAAGTTTTTGAGAAAAGAGAAGCAAACACCAGTAATGGTAAATACGTTGTACATGCTAAAATATTCTTGTCTCCTGACATGCCTGAGATGAAGACTATTTTTGCTTTAGTCATCTGAAAAACTACAGCAAATCAGCAAGTAATATTTTAAGGGAAGCTTTCTACCATCATTATCTTTAAACTGTGTATAGTTTACTGTAAATCTGAGGACAATTTGTGTTTTGTGTCGCACAAAAAGTACCCAAAGTAAACCCTTTACCTAACACTCTCACTATCTGGGTCAGGCTGATCTGACTAGAGAATAACTCATCAAACGATTATCAAAACAATATGCCTACCCTCTTGGCAAACCGTTCCAGTATATCCTTCCAGGCAGGTACATTCAAAGCCAGATATGGCGTCGTCTGTGCAGGTTCCACCGTTAATACATGGATTCTGGGTGCAGCTACTCAGCTCTGTGGATGAAGACAATCTCTGCATTACTAAACACACTAGGATCTATGCATTTTCCTTTTATTTTAAAATATTTCTTGTTATGAAACTGAAGATGGCTCATAAGTGAACTTAATTACTGTAGCTCGTAAGCCGGAGGAAACCTGGGATGCTTGCTAATGTTTGTGAACCAGAAACACCAGGGTTAACACCTACTCTTCCATGATAAGTGTTCTTCCACGATAAGTGTTCTTCCAGGTTAAAGGAACACGTTGCCTTGGATCAGTCAAGTTGGTCTATAAAAAGCGTTTGTAACCATTTTTTATAAAATGCATATGGTTGGAAAGATGTCTTAAAAGTAGAATACAATAATCCACACAAACATGCCTCTAAATTGCAAGGTTTTCCTTTTACTGCGCGAACTAACATGGCCGGACATTTGGCCGACCGTGTTAGTCCACGAGATAAAAGGAAAACCGTGCAATTTAGAGGCATGTTTGTGTGGATCATTGTATTCTACTTTTACAACAACTTTCTACCCATATGCATTTTATAACAAACAGTTACAAACGCTTTTCTCGACCGATCCAAGGCAACGTGTTCCTTTAAGTGTTCTGGGTTCCTTATGTGCGCGACAAATCCTAGTACATGGGACCTACATGTATGGCTCAATGCCTTCTCTGAAGGACAGGGAATTATTGTTCAAGGAAGCAAGTGCCACAACTGGGACCCGAACCCACACTCTTTTGATCAGAAATACTAGCACTTGAGTGTGGTGCTCTTACCCACTAGGCCACAACACGTCATAATTTTTGGCTTAAATTGCCGACACTACTCTCGATGACATTTGCAAAATTTACCGTTAATTTTATACCTTCCATTGTTTCGTCATCCTTTTACCTCTAAGATGGCGGATGGATAACGTCAATGCACAAGGTCTATACATAGTTTTGTAGAGAACAATTTATGTGAACATACTGACTGACAAATTAAAAACATTCTTAAAGAGGTTGCACAAACAAGAGTAAAATAACAAAATGCTTAAGATTTTTCATAAATTATTTGTGAATGAATATTGATCCTACTTGTCATGCATTGATCTCCAGTGTAGGGCAGTACACATGAGCAAGTGTACTCTCCATCACGCAGGAAACAGGTCCCTTCATTCTGGCAATAATCTGTTGGACAGGGTCCTGAAAAATAGCAAAGAAAAACAGCTCTTTAAATATAAAACCATGATAAAATATCAAGCAAAAAATTAGCAGTGACATTTATTACCATTTCTTAAAGGAACATTCATAAATACCCCAGACAGTTTCGCTACTCCTAATGGTGGAGAGCGCGTCACGTGGGGGTGTTTAAATGGTTGATAATGACCAGCTGGAGCTGTTTATAACCGGCTGGCTTCCGCGTGTCGGGCGCGCAAGCTTATCTACGCCAATGTTAATATGCGGAACACAATTCATTGCTATTAGTAACAGCGCGTAATATGTTTCAAAATCCGCGTACACACAACCCACATGCATCAAACAGCTCTTTCACAAGGTTTTTGAAAAAATATTTCAAACCTCAAATTTGTGATTGTCAAATTGTATTGTTTTTTGTCAGATTGTATTTTTCATACGGTTTTTTTAACAAAAGGGCATTTATGAATGGGAATAAAAGGGTAGTGACTCATTCATCGCCTTCAGCTCGGGCCTTTATCGCACGGCCACGACCCTGCAAGGTTTTAAATGGCAATTTAAGACCTCGTCGCTACCCTTTTATTCCCCTATTTTTTTAAAGAATTGGTTTTTGCTAACAAAACATGTGCTGGCAGTGTAAGCACTTTATGTAATCCACCATATACATTAACTGACAAACCTGCAGAAGTTTGAGATCACTCAGTCATCTGGGTCATGAGAAAATAGCAATTTCATATTTTGAATGACATTGATGAAATAATAAAATAACATCCAATCAGATTCAAAAGAAACAAACATGAATATTCATAAGATGACCACTGACCTTGGTCACATGTCGTCCCTTCATAGCCGTCAAAGCAGAAGCAAAGAAAATCTTGGTTGGATGTGACAAAACATTCTCTGGTGTTACCCGCCACGCAATAACTAGTAGGACAGGAAACTAAAGTACAAACAAAGCATAAGAAAAGCAATTTAGATTGATCCCTCGGACATATATACAATAGTAACAAACATGCATGATATGCAAGGAGAAGAAAGGCAATTTATAGATTAGTCAAAACTTATTTGAAGTAATTAAAGCCATTGGACCCTTTCGGTAAACAGTATTGTCCAAGGCCCACACTTTGTGTGCCACAACTTCTATATCAAATAACAAACCTGTGAAAATTTAGGCTCAATCGGTCATCGGAGTCGGGAGAAAATAACGGGAAAACCCACCCTTGTTTTTGCACGTTTCGCCGTGTCACGACATGTGTTTACTATAAATCCGTAATTCTCGATGTCGAGAGCTGATAATTGTTGCTATGTTTTCTCAAAAAGTAAAGCATTTCATGGAATAGTATTTCAAGAGAAGTCTTTTACTATTACCTTCTGTAAACCATGTAAGTTATTTGTAAATCTGAGAATTTTTTGTTTGTTTTGTTCCGAAAGTGTATAATGGCTTTAAAACAATAACTAGTAGGGCAGGAAACTAAAGTACAAACAAAGTAGAACAAAAGCAATTTAAATTGATCCCCCAGACATATAGTTACACCTATGCATGATATGCAAGGATGAGAAAAGGAATTTAGATTAGTCAAAACTTATTTGTAGTCATAAAAACAATAACTAGTACCACAAACAAAGTAAAAGAAAAGCAATTTAAATTGATCCTAATAGTAATTAAAGTGGCTTCTTATATCGTCATTATTAGTCGGCTGCACAGCAGGCGGACACAAGCTTTACCCATTCTCTCCTGTCTTGTGCTATTCCCCGAATCTCAAGCGGGGAGAGCAGAAACTCCGGGGAGACTAATCTTCCGATGTACTCAGGGTACAGTAGGCGCTGACGACCTTGTTTGCGCCGGCCATGCGATAGTACAGAGCACAGATAATAATAATAATGTCAAAGTCTTATATATCTACCAAACAAGGTACTCAAGGCGCTGAGTATATACAAACTTTTAGAAAGATAGGTTATTGCAGTGATGGATTCTGAGACCCAATTATGTAGCACCTTATTAGGGTTTACAAGGTGCTACGGCGCATACAGCAGCAACAGCCAGGAACACAAGGGCGAACCCCTTCTCTTTTCGATAAGTGCATTGGGTTCTTTTACATGCGTTACACAACACATGGGACCAACGGCTTTACGCCACATCCAAAGGATGAAGCAATGTTTAAGTGTCTTGCTTAAGGACATAAGTGTCACGGCTGGGGATTCGAACCCACGCTCTGCTGATGTTCTTATAGCATGCATAACCATCACTCAGTAACACTCAAGGCGCTTTAACACACAGTATCTTCCTGCAAGGTGTGTGGGACTACGTTTAAATTTAGAGACCTATTCATTTTACATAGCACCATGTAATGGTTTACACGGTGCTGTGGCACTGTGCTGCCAATCCAGCCAGGAACACCGAGACAAACCACTTCTCTTTTCGATAAGTGCACTGATTTCTTTTATGTGCGTTACACAAAACACAGGACCAAAGGTTTACGTCCCATCCAAAGGATCCAGCAATAATGATTAAGTGTCTTGATTAAGGACACAAGTGTCAAAGGGACAAAGAGGATTTAGTAGGTAAGTAACCAATTACCTCTCTCACAGCGTTCCCCGTCGAAACCTTCCTCGCATGTACAATTCTTAATTCCATCAACTCCTATAGCGCAAACTCCACTGTTCAGACAGTAGTCTTCTGCACACGTTGGTGTTGGGACCACATCTGTATCAAGAAAGTAATAATTATACAAAATTGTCATGTGTCTGAGAGAAAAAGGAAATGAAGAAATAGGGGTTCAAGGCTCAAATATAAGGGGAAATACGGGAATGCTCAAATAAATAATTTCAGAGTTTGGCCACAAAAACTAAAAAAAGTAAACATCCTTTTCAGTGAGTGGGTGTGTATACATTTAATTACTTGAGCCATTAACTTAATGGATGAACAGTTGATCTGCCTGGAAATGTTAGTTCTTGATCCATTACTAGATGAGGGTCCACTGTTGGGACAAGAAATTACATAAAGATAACAGGTGTGAGTTGAATAAGAAAAAAAGGATGTTTTGTTCTGGCCTTTGATGGATTTTATGAAATAAAAACGCTTTGTGACTGATGGCTATATGGCCATGTCTAAGGTTATTACTCTGAAAAGTCCTCATTCTAAAAGTTTCTAAAAATCTTTAACACCATACAGCCGTAGCCGAAGTTATTTGGTTCAAACGCGGCTATACAGGTACATACCTTCATCACAGTTGGCCCCCATGAACTCTGGTGTACAGATGCATATGTAGTTATCCGCTAAATCGGTGAAGTAGCACGAACCACCGTTCATACAAGGCATGGAGTCACAGGTAGTTTTCCTCTCTGCAATCATTAAAGGCAGTGGACACTATCGGTAATTACTCAAAATAATTAGTAGCATAAAACCTTACTTGGTAATGAGTAATGGGGAGAGGTTGATAGTATAAAACATTGTGAGAAACGGCTCCCTCTGAAGTGATGTAGTTTTCGAGAAAGGAGTAATTTGCCACGAATTTGATTTTGAGACCTCAGATTCAGAATTTGAGGTCTCAAAATCAAGCACCTGAAAGCACACAGCTTTGTGTGACTAGAGTGTTTTTTCTCCCATTATTATCTCGAAACTTCGACGACCAATTGAGCTCAAATTTTCACAGGTTTGTTATTTTATGCTTATGATGAGATACACCAACTGTGAAGACTAGTCTTTGACAATTACCAATAGTGTCCAGTGTCTTTAAACAAAGATTGTTAAATTGTATATTCAGTTTGCTGTAACACCATACTTTACTGTGTAGATTTTTGTTTTTTGGGAATTTGTTTTTTATTCTACTGCCGCAGAGTAGAATTTGAAATTCGGAAGACTACTTTAATTGTGTAAAGAACTGTCCTGCTTATTAACTGCTACCAGGGCCCAACTTCATAGAGCTGCTTAGCACAAACAGTTGCTAAGCATGAAATTTCTTTCTTGATAAAAAATAGGATTACCAACCAAATTTCCATTTGTTACACTTTGCTTGTTACTGGTATTCAGCTGTCGTTTGCATATCCTGAAAATCACGTGAAAATTTTGTTTTTATCAAGGCAAAAATTTCATGCTAAGCAAATTTTTGTGCTTAGCAGCTCTATGAAATTGGGCCCTGGGTTGAAGGTAGGAGTCAGGAGTAAAGTGTGATAAGCCGTGCATAACTTGTATCAAGCACATTTTCCTTAATTTTTAATTGTTACAACGGAAATCTACTTAAGCAAGTAAGTAAGCAAATATTTATAAATGTTTATATTACCTGTTTCGCAGTTTGTTCCTTCGAATTGAGCAGGGCAACTGCAAGAATACGCAATGTTCTCTCCAAGATTTGTGCAATCTCCTTCATTCATGCATGGGTTACTATCACATGGTGGAGGTACTGGTTGGAAATGAAAATAAACAAAAAGCAAATGAAAAAGCTGTTGTAATAATTAAAAGTAATAAGGGAATGTTCTTATAACCAAAGTAATAACTAGTTCAAATGTTCATACTTTTTTGGAAAGACGCCTTTCCAGACATTGTAATAATTAATACTTATAATAATAATAATAATTGTGGCTTTTTATATAGCGCACATGTCCGTCACTCAGTGACGCTCCTGGGGCTGTAACATACAGTATTTCCTGCAAGATGTGGGACTACGTTTGAATTATGATACCTAAGTCTGATAGCACCATGTAATGTTATACAAGGTGCTGTGGCACAATTTGCTGCCGATCGGACCAGGAACACCGGGGTGACCCCTTTCTCTTTTCGATAAGTGCACTGGGTTCTTTTACATACGTTACATACGTTACACGTTACATAACACATGGGACCAACGGCTTAACGTATCATCCGAAGGACGAAGCGATGGTGATGTGTCTTGCTTAAGGACACAAGTGTCACAGCTGAGGATTCGAACCAACACTCTGCTGATCAGAAACACCAGAGTTTGAATTCGGTGCTCTTAACCGCTCGGCCACGACACTTGTACAGATAGTTTGGCAACAACAACAATTAATCAATATTGAATATTGAATTGTTGTTGTTAATTATTATGCTTTTACACTGTGAAACTACATGTGGTATTTTTTTTCACACAAGTTTTCTAACTGGAGATTCTGAGTCCAAAAGCAGAGATAAGATGACCAATTTTTGGGGTTGAACAAAGATCTTTCTAGAGTGGGATTCGAACCAACTACCAACTGAGCTATCTAGCCCTATATTGGCGGTGTCCCTATTTTGTCAATAACTTTGTTCGGGGGTGCCAATCAGAAGCCATACAACCGTTAACTGCCGTGTAGCCAGGGATCACACCCAAATTATGATACAACCTGGGAAGTGGCAGCCAGGGGATCACCTTAAGGGGATGCGACTTTTTGTTTCAGATATCAATATCAGTTTCCCTTGTGGTTTATATTGATATAAGATGAAATAGTAACAACAATGACTTTGATTTCTGATATATACTCACATTGTTCGCAGTTATCTTCCACCTCTAGCGAGAAACCTTTCCGAGTCTTCTCTCCATCCGTGGTGAATGTAATCCACATCGCTGCGTCCGTCGACACCACAGTCACACCGCCCGACACATCCACAGTCCCCTCATATTGCTGCACCTCGCTCTGGGAACTGACGGCGTTCCCGTTACCGAAGCGTAGGACATCGTAGATGGGCTCCGTCTCAAACTCTAACAGGGTGACTGTGATGGTGTTTCCGGCATCAGAGAATAGTATCCACTCGCAATCCTCGTTGTTGTCGTAGTTGAGAGGGTGGTTGGGGCTTTTGATGGAGACAGAGTTGCATTCTTGCAGTCTGTAGCTTAACCGGCAGCCCACACCTATTCATAACAATAACAAATATTTATTTATTGACCCAAATCAACTGTTACCAGGGGCACGCTTCCACCTACACTTGGGTCTAAAACAGGGTTACCTCTCTTCAGAGGCCGTTAAGGATATACATGATGTAGGCATGGGTATCATCCACTAGGAGCCTGGCTGGTAGAGCAGGGTGCACTACCTTCTCTTTGGACTGAAACAGGGTTACCCCCTTCACAGTCCAGAAGGATGTAGGCATGGGTATCATCCACTAGGAGCCTGGCTGGTAGAGCAGGGCGCACTACCTTCTCTTTGGACTGAAATAGGGTTACCCCCTTCACAGTCCGTAAGGATGTAGGCATGGGTATCATCCACTAGGAGCCTGGCTGGTAGAGCAGGGTGCACTACCTTCTCTTTGGACTGAAACAGGGTTACCCCCTTCGCAGTCCATAAGGATGTAGGCATGGATATCATCTACTATACTGTAGGAGCCTGGTTGGTATAGCAAAATGCAATACCTTCCCAAGTTTTTAGGAAGCAATTATGGTTAACTGCTCGCTCAAGGGCACAAGTTTCATGACCGGGATTCTAACCCACAACCAGAGCTTGGGTCCGGTGAACTACATGTAGACCTGCTCAGTCGCGACACACCACAAGCGAGGAATTTGACACATTGTCTGAGATCCGGGTACTTCTATTTGTAGCATTAGAACAAAGTGCCACTCACCGTGTAAATCATAAAAGAAAAATGGGCTCAATACATCTCCAAAGAATTGTAAGAGTTAATCCGTTTCCAGTGTACATAGTAAAAAATTACATCACACTTAGCAAGAATGAAACAGTGTGCTTACCAAGCTGGCAGTTGAGGCCTTCCCATCCCGGTGTACATTCACATACATAGCCATTGATTCTATCCGTACATGTTCCAGCATTCTGGCACGGATTACTTAAACACTCATCAATATCTGGAAAGAAAAGATTTTTAAATCAGAAATAATCAGAAAAATTTTACTCATTTCTCAAAAACTACACAACCTCAGTTGGTAATATTTGAAGGGAAGCTTTCCACTACCATTATCTTCAAACCCTGCAAGTTTAATGTAATAATGTGGACATTTTTAAAAAGTACCTGAATCCTTTAAAGGGTTTCAGTCCTTGTTGTAGAACACCAAAATACAATATCCACAGATTCACAATTAGCTTATGGTTTAAAGACAGCTTCCCTTAAAGTTTTACTTGCCGAGGTGCTGTTATTTTGAGAAATGAGTAAACAAAAATCTCACAAAATTAATTTCCGTCCCACTGAGATGAAAATTAAATTAGCATGAACAAAGGGATGCAATTTTTTGGGAAACGCAATGCTTTGTGATTCTTTACTTTTGTTCTAAAAAACTTGATGGCGAATGATGCTGAAAGTTCTGACAGGTATATTATAATACGTTCACAGTGAGTAGGGATTCATGTCATGGCCAAATACTTGATCTACAAAAGGTATTAAAACCCTTTAGCAGTGGTCCGTTGGCCAAATGCCAGTTTAAACACATTACCCAGGTCGAAATTCCAGTTGAACCTAGTTAAACTGGGTTTAACTGGAACTAGTTGAAACCAGTTGATAAACTAGTTAAACACAGTTAAAACCAGTTGGTTTAATATGGAAAATGGACAGAAACCAACTGGTTTATAATTTCAACCTAGTTGAACACAGTTAAACCTAGTCCAAACCAGTTGGTTAATATGGAAAATGGACGAGTTTGGTCACTTTCCAGTTGAACCAGTTGACCCCAGTTAACTAGGTTCAACTGGAATTTTGACCTGGGTAGGACCAGTCAAAATACAGTTAAGTGCTTTGTTAAGTGCTTTGTGGAAAAGCAGTCCCTTGAAATTATTTGTTGAGAGATGGGGAGCTAGTGAAGTTGTTTCAGAATGGGAATGATAGAACAGGATCTGTGCATAGTATCACTGACATTGGTTTTGATCACATCACAATTATTACACTAAAACACTATAGACCATGTGAACCTTGTTTACAATAAGTGTGACCTTGTATGTTCTTAGAGTATTCTGGCAGGCAATATACTACCCAGCCGTCGATTTCACAAAACTCTTCATAACTTAAGACTTATCTTAGGACTTAGGACGAGTCCCATCCCTGCACTGTAGCATGCAAACCTTAAGACTAATCCTAAGTTACGACGAGTTACTCGTCTTAACTCGAGATAAGACGAGTCCCAACTCTTTGTGAAATCGACGGCTGGTCCTATGGGAGATGACATTTTGTGTCATAATTTCCACATAAATCCAAGAGTTATGAAAGTAAAAGCCTGCCAAGTTTTGAGATGTGCCCCCTCTCATCATATCAAAAGTTGATGAGAATTAGACAGTGCAATCTCCACAAAATGAAGATTTTATGTTTTCTTCCATTGAGCTGTGTACAAGTCGTGCCTGCAGGAAGTCCAGGCTCTGTGGCTCTTTTGTAAACATGTGATGTCACAGGTCACATCGTCTGTAGTCATTTCTTCAAAATATAATTTTTCCTAGAATTTTGTTTGTAAATCTTGAGAAATACTCACCATTTTCACAGACAGGGCCCTCAAAGCCATCGGGGCATAAGCACATAAACATGTTTCTATCATCGACACAAGTTCCGGAATTCTGGCACGGGTTTGACTGACATTCGTTGATGTCTGTAGCAAGATGAAAAATAATTACAATAATTGAAAGCCCTTTCTTTGAAGACACTGGACACTATTAGTAATTTTCACAGAATTTGACAGTGTAATGCAAGATATTATAATGAGCGTGCGAGCAGAAAGGGTGTATTATTATATGGTGACAAATTAACGGCTGACCAAAAAGTAGGCCAATAAATTATGGGTCTAATCTAACTTCTGTATAAGATGACTTGATGTAATTGTTCACACAGAGCAGAGGTCAATGTTAAAGCAATTATCTTACTATTAGGAACAATTGGAAGTATTTGACAGTGACAGGCGACCTAATACAGAGATAATATGTACAATTCATTATCTATAGGCCTTACTCTGTTTGACGGAATCCTGATGAGCGTGCGAGCGGGGAAGAGCGTATCGTGACAATGGCTGAACAAAAGTAGGCCTATTCAAGGGTCTAATCTAACTTTTGTATTCCAAGATGACCTGATACGCAGCAATCAGGAAGAGGTCAATGTTAAAGCAATTATCTTGTTATTAGGAACAATTGGAAATATTTTACAGCTATAATAGGCAGCCTAATACAGATATATTACTCTGTTTAAAGACACTGGACACTATTGGCAATTGTCAAAGACCAGTCTTCTCACTTGGTGTATCTCAACATATGCATAAAATAACAAGCGTGTGAAAATTTGTGCTCAATTGGTTGTCAAAAATTGCCAGATAACATTGAAATTGTGTACTTTCAGATGCTTGATTTCAAGACCACAAAATCTAATTCTGAGGTCTTGCAATCAAATTCGTGGAAAACTACTTCTTCCGCGAAAATTATGTTACTTCAGAGGGAGCCGTTTCTCACAATGTTTTATTCATCAACAGCTCTCCATTACTCGCAATCAAGAAAGGTTTGATGCTAATAATTATTTTGAGTAATTACCAGAAGTGTCCACTGCCTTTAAGTAGGATTTTAAAACTTTGCATGAAGGAAGTATAACTAAGAGAGGCTTGTGGATACAACAGGTGAATATTTCTGCGTTGGTTCGCAAAAGTGTTGGTTCTGAAATGAACTGGTGGTTGACAACTCAACGTTTCAATCAGTATGCCCCGATCTCTTCTCCTAATCAGAGCATACTGATTGAGCGTTGAGTCATTAACCACCGCTTCTTTTCAGAATCAACACCGCTCAAAAAAAATATTCACATGGTGTTACCGCAAACCTCTCTTAGATACTTATCTTTTGGGTGCGTTTGATTAGCTTCCCTGGGTCGACCCCGCGGTACTCGCGTGAGCCCCTGACAAGAGCTAATCGAATGATCACAATCGCCCTCTCGTGGTGACGGCATGCACCTCAGGTCATCCCCAAGTGACCCACTCCACAAGCAGAGCACTGGGGGCTGACCCGGGTGAGTCCCTGGAATGACGTCAAAGCTATTCGAACGTACCGGGGGCAGACCGGGTCCACCCAGGGAAGCTGATCGATCGCACCCAATGTTTTAAATACGTTGTTGTACGATTTAAAAAAAATTGTGGAAATCACGCAAAATGAATCTCTAATTAATATCAAGTATTATTAAGGGGCAACTTATTTCGTGATAAAAATACTTACTTATGTCACAAAATATGCCTTCAAATCCAGGTTCACAAATGCACCTTAACTCATCCACGAGATCCTGACAAGTGCCGCCATTTTGACATGGTGTGCTGAAACACTCATTGATGTCTGAGGAAAACAAAATATTTAAAAAATGTAACTGCGTTGTTTTCATTTCATTTTAATTTATCAGGGGTGAGAGTCGTTACTAACGAAAAAGTCTGAAACATGGATACAAATTCAAAGATTTGTTGAAATGATGGCCCCTGGGGTTATAGATTCCAAGGAGCTTTTGGAAACAGTGTCTAAAGCACGAGAGGCGTAAGACCAATAAGCAGGATTTCTTTATTTGTGGAAAAAAATATTGTCTCATTTTCTTCACCAGGCCGACATAAAAAGTCAAAAGTCTGAACAATCTCATCCCTGATTTATTTGCCTGCAAACATGAAAAATCACATAAAAAAATTGCACATCAAAGATTTCCAAGAACAAGCAATACAATAGTTTTAAGAAAAATACAAGCAACGTACTGAGAAACCCTGGCTTGGCCATGGGTAGATACATGAACTGTAGGAAACAACCTCTAGTGGGGTCGGTACAGAGAAGTGTCCAATATTGTTCTGTGGACACCTAAGCATGGGAGGAGGAAACCTGGTAGACCGGCACTAACTTACACTGACATTCTCAAAACCGACACGGGACTTGAATCGGCAGATTTCAAGTCAGCAATGGGGGACAGAAAGGCTTGGGGAACCATCGTGATTCGAGGACATCACTCGACTTAAGCAAGTAAGTAAGCAAGGTACACAAAACACTTCAAACAAAACAAAAGACAAGAACCCTGGCAGGTACCTAAACTCCTTCGTACCATACTCTGTCCGTCTACTCAACCTCAGTGTTTAACTACTTTGTTTACTTTCTGCTTAGATGTTGTTGTCAGTATGATTTGATTGTGGTTTTTTATGTAGGTTTTTGATTAATTAATGTTATCATCCATTAGCTTATTTATTATGCTGTCTGTATTGCATGTATTCAAAATGAATTTCCTCCATGGTAGGACCAATAACATGAACACAACAATAACGGACGTAGTGACCAGACGTCGCCTGAACTGGTTTGGCCATGTCATCAGGATGCCAGCCTACAGGCTACCCAACCTGGTCTACTACAATGACTTCAACACTCCACGCCAACGAGGACGCCCACCATTGCGCTGGAAGGTGCAAATCCAGGAAGATGCCAACATTCCACTTGATGAGGCAGAGCATTTAGCTAAAAATAGACATGAATGGGGACGGTTCTCAAATGAGGCCAAGGGACACCCAGTCATGAGCAGCTAAGTAAGTAAGTAAGTCAAGGACCAATAAAAATTGAATTTAATAGAATTGAATTGAATTGAAAGCCAATAGCGTATGGTGATAACTACACAGAACAGAATGGGCTTTAAAGGGTAATAACTCACCAATTTCACAATCAAGTCCAAAGTAGCCTGGCCTGCACTGGCACTCGTAGCCCGCGCCGACAGAGAAAACATTCCTGCACGTTGCGTTGTTCTGACAAGGTGCATTAGCCAAGCAATAGTCCTTCACTGTTTAATGTACATGTACACAAATATAAATAAGACAAACTAGAATTAGCTGCTGCAAACTGATTACCAACAAAAATGGCTCACATGTATTGCATAAATGCAAAAAATGAGTTGATGGCCTGACATTTCATCCTTAACGCAGAGTTTTCTCGAAGGGTAAATGACAACACAATAAACATAAACAGGTTTCTAAGTGTAACATAAAGCAGTGAAGTGGAAACACATCGATATAGAGAGAGTCAGAATGCAAAGCACACAGAAAAAAGCAAGGGATAAACAATGAAGTTAGGAAAGGGGGTGGAGGGAAGGGGCTGGTTTTACCCCTTGCCCTTTATGGGTGTGTTCAATAAAAGCTTCCCCGTGTTGACCCCGGTCTGCCCCTTGTGCGTTTGAATAGCTTTGACGTCATTCCTGGGGCTCACCCGGGGTGCCCTGCTTTGGGGCTGGCCCCAGGTGCATGACTATTAAATGAATAGTAGCACTAGAGTTTTTAGCAAGAGGTGTGTTATGCCTCCCTAGTGGAAAGTATTTTTGTATTTTAGTGTTTGAATATCTTGTATTTTATATTTGTACATAAATAATTATTTTTATATCCTAATGTTTTTCTGTAATTTTAAAATAGTATATATATTTTCTTATGCTCTGTTATTTTAAACGCAACTCAGCCTCTGGCTGCCAAGTTTGAATGTTTTTTAATAAACCAATAATATATAATGACGCCACCACGAGAGGGTGAGTGTCATCGTTCGATTAGCTCTTGTCAGGGGCTCACCTGATGCCTGAGTGAGCACCGCAGGGTTGACACGGGGAAGCTAATCGAGCGCACCCTACATGTATGTGTGCTCTCTGGCTCTCTTTCTCTATATAGACGATGTGACCTCTGACGTCACACGAAAACCATAACATGATTCGCGCGCATACCGACGGGCAAAACCTTTGTGTTTTGGCAGCCAGCTAGAAAGTGTATGCAATCTTACAATGACTACGTGTCTTTTTGCCCGGCGAAACATGATGTATACAGTGTTTTTTCAACAGAGGGCCGTTTGAATGTAAACATAGGTCACATCGCCTATAGGATTTACATTAGTTTCCACTTGAGTGGTTCAGTTTTTTAAAGTTTTTTTTTTTACAAGATTTAAACAGAGACAAACCGACATCAAATTCAAAAAGGTTAAATTAAATATTTTTCAATTGATATGGTACTTACAACTTTCACAGTTTTCTCCTTCATATATGCTTTGGCAACTGCAAGTATATGTTGCATTTGGACCATTGATGCACGTCCCAAAGTTTAGGCAAGGGTTGAAGATGCACGCCATGACGACTGTAGATAAAAGTAAAAATTCATTTTAGGTTACAACTTAGATTTATATATGATTTGAGGCATTGCATGGTGAGGTATCAATACATATTTGGTTTGCGGTAACACCATGTGTGTATCTACTTGCCGTGTAGAGTTTGTTCTTAGAGAACCGTCTTTCTTTATTCTACTACCGCGGAGTAGATTTATCAGATGTTTGGGAGACTTCTCAGTTCTGAAATGACCTTTCCTGCTTTTCCGGGTGGTATAGAAAATTGGCGGGACTACTACTTCAGCTTATAGGATCGTAATTAACTGCACTACCGCGGAGTCCGTTCTTGAATTGGTCTCTACGTTTCGACTAGCTTGCTCTAGTCATCGTCAGGTTGAGCAGGTCAGTCGTTGGATTCATTAAGCCAATCAGTCAAGATACCAATGTAGCAATAACCCCCCTCAACTACAGTAGTCTCATCAATACATCTTTTCAGCCGGCCATGCCAGGCAAACCAACCAGCCAAACCTGCCAGCCAAACCAGCTGGCCAAACAAGCCGGCCAAACTAACCAGCCAAACCAGCCAGCCAAACCAGCCAGCCAAACCAACCAGCCAAACCAGCCAAACAAACCAGCCAAACAAACCAGCCGACCAAACCAACCAACCAGCCAAACCAACCAGCCAAACCAGCTGGCCAAACCAACCAGCCAAACCAACCAGCCGGCCAAACCAGCTGGCCAAACCAACCAGCCAGACCAACCAGCCAAACCAGCCGGCCAAGCCAGCCAGCTTAACCAACCAGCCCAACCAGCCAAACAAACCAGCCGGCCAAGCCAGCCAGCCAAACCAACCAGCCAAACCAACCAGCCAAACCAACCAGCCAAACCAGCTGGCCAAACCAACCAGCCAAACCAACCAGCCGGCCAAACCAGCCGGCCAAACCAGCTGGCCAAACCAACCAGCCAAACCAGCCGGCCAAGCCAGCCAGCTTAACCAACCAGCCAAACCAACCGGCCAAACCAGCCGGCCAAGCCAGCCAGCTAAACCAACCAGCCAAACCAGCCAACCAAACCAGCCGGCCAAACCAGCCATCCAAATCTTAAAAACAATCCTTCCAGCCACCAAGCTGATGAAACTTCATGAACATTACAGCCAGCTAGGTAGCCAAGCAAGCCAAACAACATACAAAACAGCCATCCAAGCAAACACCCAGGCAGGCAGATAACTGGCCTAACCAGTCAGCATGCTGGTATATTACCAGCCAGTCAAACTACAAATAATTCTGTCAGGTGGCCAAACTGGTCAGCCAAACCTGATATCCTATCCATCCCGCCAGCCAAACATACTGCCAAACCAGCCAACAAGCTAGGACAACCCGGACAGCCAAACTTGACAAAACCTGCAAGCCAAATCGGACAAAACCTGCCAGCCAACCCTGCCAAATCAGCCTGCCAACAAGCTAGGACAAACCAGACAGCCAAACTTGACAAAACCTGCCAGCCAAACCGGACAAACCAGCAAGCGAAACCCAACAACCAGCCTGCCAACAAGCTAGGACAAACCAGACAGCCAAACTTGACAAAACCTGCCAGCCAAACCGGACAAACCAGCAAACGAAACCCAACAAACCAGCCTGCCAACAAGCTAGGACAAACCAGACAGCCAAACCTGACAAAACCTGCCAGCCAAACCGGACAAACCAGCAAGCGAAACCCAACAAACCAGCCTGCCAACAAGCTAGGACAAACCAGACAGCCAAACCTGACAAAACCTGCCAGCCAAACCGGACAAACCAGCAAGCGAAACCCAACAAACCAGCCTGCCAACAAGCTAGGACAAACCAGACAGCCAAACCTGACAAAACCTGCCAGCCAAACCGGACAAACCAGCAAGTGAAACCCAACAAACCAGCCTGCCAACAAGCTAGGGCCAACAAGCTAGGACAAACCAGACAGCCAAACCTGACAAAACCTGCAAGCCAAACCGGACAAACCAGCAAGCCAACAAGCAGGTCAAAACCGACAACAAGCAGGCCAAATCTAACTAACCAGCCAGCTTCCGGCCAGCCCGCTTGACAAACCAGCCAGCCAGACAAGCCTATAGTCTACTTACCATCATGACATGTAATGCCTCCATAGCCTGGTCTACACAAACAGGTATATCCATCAGTAACTGAATGGCATGTTGATCCCTCATTACACGGATTACTATCACACAGATTTACTCCTGCAAAAACAAATATATACACCAATTAAATGATGTCCAATACACAAGCTTAATAATTGCAGAATATTTGTTGACATTATCTTTTTTAGTTTGTGTTGTGGAGGCTGGTGCCCCACTCAAATTTTGCTTAGCAAAGACACAAACATCAATGTGTACTTCACATTCAACGCACGTGCAAAATGGAGTGCGTGTCTCCCTGCAGTCCTGTCGCGTTTGTGCAAGAAGCATCACCAATGCGCCCTCTAGTTCTTATATATAACTCTATGGTTGCTGCCTATAGTGAGAAAACGTCAAAATGGCTGCATTTAGAACATTCCTACTACTCAGAGCTCTGAGACACTCTCTTACTAAGACAAAACAAACTAGCTTACTTGTTTCACAGCTGTCACCAGCGAAGCCCTGGCGGCAGTTACAGCTCGACTTATACCCACCAAGATCAAAACATTCTCCATTGTTCAGACAAGGAGCTGGGGGGACCTCGCACCGGTTCTTATCTGCAAAAACAAATCATAATAATAATTATGGCTTCTTATAGACTATGTTTACATTCAAACGGCCCTATGTTGACAAAACACTGTACATGTCATGTTTCGCCGGGCAAAAAGACGCGTAGTCATGGTAAAATTGCATACACTTTCTAGCATGCTGCCAAAACACAAATGTTTTGCCCGGTGGTATGCGCGCGAATCATGTTATGGTTTTCAAGTTACGTCAGAGGTCACATCGTCTATATAGCAAATGGTGTGTGAAGCTTTGCATGGTGTGAAAAACAAGAAGTAACTATAAATACTAAAAAGGTTGTATGGGTAAAAACCAAAATTACACTGCTCTAGAATTGCAAGGGTCATGGGTTCGAATCCCACCAGAGTAACATGCAAATTTAACATCTGTTATATCGTTGCGGTACCCGCTGACAAAACATACGATTCGAACTGCCTCTAGCTGCCGGGCAACCTCGGTAGTCTAGTTGGTAAGACACTGCTCTAGAATTGCAAGGGTCGTGGGTTCGAATCCCAACCAAGTAACATGCCTGTGATATTTTTTTCACAGGACTCGGGAAAGTACTGAGTATACAGTGCTAACACACATCGGTGTATGGGTAAAAACCAAAATTGAAATACTAAAAAGTAAACTTTGGCGGGTACAACCATATATAAGATCTCTTTCATGGGAGTGTTGGCTCTGAAAAGAGCCGTTGTGGTCTTGAAGTTTCGAACAGTAAGAAGAAAGAAATCTAGAACTTACAAGTTTCACAGTAGGTCCCTTCATTCTCCACTTGACAGTTGCAGCGAAAAAACTGACCAAAGTTTATACACGTGCCATTATTTATACATGGGCTGGAGAAACAAGCATCCGACACTGTATGGAAGAAAAGTTAAGAGTCTATCATTAGTTATCACCCAGAATCTGTTTGTAAAACCTTCAGAACAATGTAAATGGTAATATTTAGTTAGATTTATTTATCACTGAATGCAAAGTTAAGTCACCATGGTTAAGTGTTTAGACTGCAGGACTTATACCCGGTTCATACTACCTGCGAAAGCTTCGTGCGATGCTAATTTCATTGCGTCAAAAAGAAAAATGGAGCGCATACGGGTAAGCTTGGGCGATATCACGATATTATCGAATATCGCGATATTAATTTGGAAACGATTTCGATATCGGATGGATTTGGTTTTAATCGAAATATCGATTAAATATCGCGATGTATTTGCTAGCTTAGACATCTTGCACCCCATGGGTTTGAAGTCAAACCAGAAGAATAGGTCATTAGAACACCTCTCTTATGCTATGACTCCCCCAAATCTAGGTGATTTGGGAGTCCGCGAAGGGACGATACTTACCTGTTAAACCTACAATTTGCATATTTCTCTTAGCCTTAGGCTTCCACGCTAGAATTTTATACCACAATAGGGCGCCCTCCATCGTCCGCCCCTGCCCACGGCCAACTCGTCCTCTTTTTCTCTAGAACTTAGTAAGGCGAGCCACTGTGGGGAAGGAGGGAGGGAGGGTTTAACAGGTAAGTATCGTCCCTTCGCGGACTCCCAAATCACCTAGATTTGGGGGAGTCCACTTCAGGGGACTCCCTTACCTGTTAAACCTACAATTTGCATAGACTAGCCCCGAAAAATGGATGGTGGGCTTCAGAGCGAGCCTATTCAAAAAACCGCGTCTCGGGAAACCTAAAACTTAATGTCCCTTCGCGTTGTCCCATACCAAAAGGTATGAATAAAAAACTAAAGAACTCACCAGAAAGCTTATTCTTTCTTGATCCAGAGGTAATGCCCCCATCACTCCAGGGTAGAACCTTCCTTGGATGCTCCTATTGAGAGGGCTGTACGGCCCGTCCTTCCTTCTGCTTGGAGAACATCCCGCAGGTAGCAGGATGTGAATGTTGATGGTGTTTTCCAGGCTGCTGCTTGCAAAATGTCCTGAATGGGGACACCTTTAAAGTAGGCCCATGATGTCGTCATGGCTCTGGTGTCATGGGCATTGACCCGAATGTCCGGTACCTTTGGCCAGTCTTTGATAGATGCCTGGATAGCTGTAACTATCCACCGGGAAATGGAGTCTGCAGAGACTGCTTTGTGTGGTTTATTTGTTGAAATAAACAGTTGGGTGGTGTCTCCTCTCAAGGGTTTTGTTTGAGCCGGGTACCACTTGAGTGCTCGAACTGGGCACCACAGTTTATCTTGTGGGACCGAGGAAAAACTTTTAAGGTCCGGCACGAAAATTGGTGGAGGAAGGAAGGAAGGAGATTGATTCTTCGTTAAAAACCCCTGACGAGGCACCAGTCTTACTCCACTTGGCTCCCATCTAATGTGCCCTGGTTCAACTGAAAGGGCATGGAGCTCACTTCTTCGTCTAGCTGTGGCTGTAGCCAACAGGAAAACTGTTTTGACTGATAGGTCTAATAAGGGGGCATTCGCCAATGGTTCATATGGCGGTTCCGCCAGGACCTTAAGAACTTGTGCAAGATCCCAGGATGGAACCAGCTTCCTAGATGGAGGCCTTTCAACATACATCCCCCGCAGGAGCTGAGCCAGGCTAGCGTTATTGGACACAGTAGATCCATCTGCGAACCCTTTATGGACAGCCGCTATAGCTGATCTATAGCCCCGAATAGTGGATATCGTCAAATCCTTATGAAACAGGTACATAAAGAAATCTCCAACCACTGCTAGAGGCGTTGTGCATGGATCATAAGTGTGTTCTTCGCACCACCTATGATAATGTCGTAATCGGCTGTCGTAAGTCCTACGGGTAGACAGTCTGCGGCCTTGGGCTGCCAATGAGGCAGCGTCTGCTGAAAGGCCCGCTGATCGCAGTGATTGCTTGACAGCATCCAAGATGTTAGGTGGAGGGACTCTACCCCTGGTTGCGGGATCAGGGACCGTGGTTGACGCAGTAGGTCTGATCGCACCGGTAGAATTATCGGCGACTTGCACAAGAGGCGAACTATTTTCTGAAACCAAGGCTGGCGTGGCCAAAATGGTGCGATGAGGATGATTCTGCACTCTTCCGCCTCGATCTTTGTCAGTACCCTTGGTAGAAGCGAGATCGGGGGAAACGCGTATGCTAGCATGTTTTTCCAACTGATGGAAAAAGCGTCTGCTGCCCATCCCTTCGGATCCTGGTTGCGTGTACAATACACCGGTAACTGATGGTTCAGTGCCGACGCAAACAGATCGATGTGAGGACGATCCCGTACTTGGAAGATCGATTGAACCACTGCCGGGTGCAGAGTCCATTCGGTTGGAAGAACCTTCCCCCGAGACAGAGCATCCGCCATGATATTCAGCTTTCCGGCTAAGTGGACCGCCGTAAGATTGATCTGTCTCGCCTGGCACCAAAGCAGAAGCTCCCATGTGTGCATGCACAACTGCGGGGAATGCGTTCCGCCCTGGCGGTTTATGTAAGAGACAACCGTTGAGTTGTCCGATTTTATGAGGACCACTTCCCCTGTCACTATTCTGACAAATGTTTCAGTGCCCGAAAAACTGCGAGCAGTTCTAGGACATTGATGTGGTATTGACTGTCCGCCTGGGACCAAGAGCCCGCTACCGATTCCATTCCAATGTGTGCCCCCCAACCTGTGTTGGAGGCATCGGTCACCAGAGTTAAGGTAGGTCGCGGTCGTGGGAAAATCAGTCCCACCATGATGTTTGTTCGCCGCGACCACCAGTCCAGGTGGGGGCAAATCATATTTGGGATTGGCACTGGCCACTGGATATGGTGAATACATGGTCGGTAGTATGCAAGTAGATGCAACTGTATCGGGCGCATCCGCAATCTGCACCATGGGAGTACGTCCACCATGCTTGCCATTAGGCCCAATAGCCGAAGCCATGCCACTGCTGGGGCCACACTGGCAGTTCTGAACAGAGTGATGCAGTCCAAAAGATTGTGGACTCGATCCTCGGTAGGAAAAGCTAGTCCTCGCTGGAGGTCCAGTTTTGCTCCTAAGAAAACTGGGTGCCTTGTCGGATTTGGCTGCGATTTTTCGATGTTGATCAGAAAACCTAACTCCGAAATGATGTTTGCAGTTAGTTTGAGTGCCCAGCTTGTTTCCTCCTTTGTCTCCCCAACAATGAGCCAATCGTCCAGGTAAACAAAAATCTGTACCTGACGTCGCCGGAGGATTCCTGCTACGACTTTCACCAGCCGTGTAAACACCCTCGGGGCAGTGGAAAGGCCGAACGGTAGTGTCAGAAATTCGTAAGTCCTTTGGTCGTAACGAAACCGTAGGAACGCTCGATGTTCGGCCCACATCGGAACATGTAGATAGGCATCCTTTAGATCGATCAACACTGCCCAGGTTGGAATGGGTAATGCATCCAAAACTGTCCGCAGCGACTCCATCCGAAACCGTTTTGGTCGGACATATTTGTTTAATGGCCGAAGGTTTAAAATCGGTCGCCATTCTCCTGTGTTTTTCTTTGGAGCTAGAAAAAAGGTTGAGAAAAACCCTCGATTCGCATCCTCTGTTTGCACTCTGCATATGGCTTGTTTTTGCAAGAGGGCGGATATCTCCGACTCCAGAGCATGACGCTTGGTTCGGTCGGTTGGAATCGGTGTTGTTCTCGGTAGGTATGCAGACGGGGGAGTACTTGTAAACTCTATTTTGTAGCCGGAAGCTACCTTTTTTTGTACCCACCCGTCGTTGCACAAAAGGGCCCAAGTCTTTGCGAAATAAATGAGTCGACCCCCCACGGGCCCTGGAAAGGGGGTCGTGGGAAGGGGGGAGTCACCGGCGCCAAGCACCACCCCGGTAACCTCCGCGCGAAGCTTTGGAGCGGGGGGTGAAGCCGGCTCTACCTCGTGAACGCGACCCAAAAGCCTGACTCTGTACAACAGTTGTAGTGGGCTTGAAAGCAGAGCCCGATGGATTTGGAGCAAACGGCTTCAACGGTTTACGGGGGAACGTCTTGCCCTTAGTAGCTCCACTGTTGCCTCTTGCCGGACGAGAGCTGCCTCCTTGACTTGATTGTTTATTGAGGTTAATCTTGTCTGTGGCTTTAATTCGCTTCGCCTCGGCTTGCATGACCTCCTGGAATTTTCCTCCAAATAAATCGGAACTCAGCCGGGGGAGAGATTCCAGGTTGGACCTCAATCCATCGGAGGGAACAAAAATCGTATCCAAAACGTTTGTCCTCCGTGCATTGATTGTCATCAAGGACACCCGCATAAACTGGTCCATACACAGCCGTAGCCCGTCGTCAAGGCAACGAAAAGCTGTCTCGGTTGCCTCTGGTGATACAGGTGAATCTGCTTCACAAGAACACACCAAATATTCGGAAAGGAGTTGTAAAAAACATGCCACCCGAATTCCTGCCCGTGAAGCCGTATCAATTTTTATTAATGACTCCTCAAACACATTTTTTTCCTTGGACGGAAAAGGTGACTTCAAAGTACTTCGACCGCCCGAATCCGCCGTGATTTTATCACGCACTGTAGCGGGCATGGGCGGCACTGATAAAAAATTATCAAAGTCTGCCTGAGGTACTCTGAACGGGCGAGTTTCCCGGCGCACGAACGGACGTATCTTTTTCACTTCCGAAAGTGCGTTCATACGATCGGCACACAGCCGATCAATTGGAAGAACCGGAAAAAATTCCTTTGGTTCGACCGGCGCGGTACGACGCTTAAACGATTGTCTAGCGCCGTCTACCGGGTCTGGTTCTTCATTGGAAGGTATGTGCAACACCCGTACCATATCTTTCATGACCATACGCAATCGCTGGTCGGTTGTGGATTGGTAGGATGATTCATCACCCGATGAATCATCCTCCCGCCCTGGGGGTCGTTCCCGGTTATCCCGTCGCTGTGTCAGGGGAACAGTTTCCTCATTTCCCGAGGATTGTTCGGTGTCTGGGACCGCTACCGCTGCTGAAACACGGCGTGGATCCCTATCTGACACACTGCCCGGGTCGGAAAAACTATCCGAGACGGTGATTGACATTACGTCCTCCGTCCTCGGTAAAACCTGCCTTGGCTCCGGTGGAGCCACCGGTTGAGCCGGCGCTGTCGGCTTGGGTATTAGTGACGTGATACTGGCCGTCAGTTCACGGAACCCTTGTAATAGAAGGGCCGATGTGGGGTCTTCCCGCTTACTATGATGCCGGCGATGACCCCGTGGCGATCGGGAAGATGAGGATGATGAACTGGAACTAGTATATCTTCGGCGTCTTTTACGCCGGTGGCGTTCCTCACCATCGGACTTATCCCGGCTCCGATGCTGTCCGTGGCTCGGGGCCGGGGCCACATAAACACCCGCCAATGTCTTTGGCCGGGCACCGGTGTTTCCGGGTACCGTTCCGGTCTTACCGGAGTCTGTTCCGGTTTCACCGGGGCTAACGTGGCCTGTCGCTACCTGCACCGCAGGCACAGCTTTGGCCCGGGAAGTACCCTTTTTCTTCCCCTGCTTACGTTTGGAAGCGATCACGGGCTGCCCGGCTGGGGGCGCCGTGTCGGATCCATCACTCAAAACGGCCTGGGACATTTCCCCCGATTGAGTGATCTTGCTTGGACTCTCGGCGCCAGTGACTATACTAAATTCCGGAGGCCTCACAGGCACGGATTTAGTAGTATGGCCCGATGCTTTACCGGTGGCCAGAGACCCTTTAGGCATGACCCCGGAAAGCGGCGATCGTCCTGCCGATGTCGTCTTTTTGGCTCTGGACACAGCTCCGGAAGATGCACTGGCTGCCGATTCACCCGAGGGAGACCGGGAACGAACCCATGCCGCTACGGCCTCCCAATCTGCTGATCCCCAGTCCTTGCAAACCGAGCACGGCACCTGCCGATTACACGGTCTACAACGGGGGCACAAGGCATGTAAATCTTGCTCGGGACGGGGCTTAATACGTCGGCAAGAAGAACATGGAACAAAATTTTTGGGCGTCACCCCACGCTTGCTTTTGCGTGAGTCCGCCATCCTAATAACTGAAAATGTAACGTGAAATCTTTTAACAATTCAAAAATAAAGCACTGACACAACTCGTGTAATTTTAATTACCAAAAACAGAAAACGAGTGTACTCTGTACAGTAAGTAAACGTCTTTACAATATAAAACGTAAGAAGCACAGTATAATCACTAAAGGAAAAACTCACAACTTCCTCCGAAAATACCAAAAATCACTTAAGGATCCGTCCGTAACAAAAACACGTCTGTCTTCGCTGAACGCTAGAGAAAAGAGGACGAGTTGGCCGTGGGCAGGGGCGGACGATGGAGGGCGCCCTATTGTGGTATAAAATTCTAGCGTGGAAGCCTAAGGCTAAGAGAAATATGCAAATTGTAGGTTTAACAGGTAAGGGAGTCCCCTGAAGTGGACTGTCTCTTCTACAACTTTTACTTGGAGTTTGAAGACTGATGATGTCAAATTTAATTAATCGCGATTATATCGAATATCGCGATATATTGTCGGCAATATATCGTGAATAAAATAAATCGATATCGCCCAAGCTTACATACGGGTTGGTGCGCCACAAAAATTCGCTTGGCATTTGTATTAGAAGGAAGTTTGAACTGGGCTTTACAATCACAAGGTTGTGGGTTCGAATCCTACCAGGCTAACAGCTGATGTCACAATAACTATGTATTGGCAATGTGTTTTTTAATTAAAATTTCCTGATTTTTGCAATTCATAATCACTGACGTTAAACAAGTGTTTGTATGTGAAAAGTTGGCTGTTGCCAGCTTGGTGTTTATATCCCTTTGTGGGAGTTTGCCGAGTTCCCTTGAAGGGAAAATCCAAAACAAACAAACAAATAAACAAACAAACAAACAAAAAAATAAACAAACAAACAAACAAACAAACAAACAAACAAAAAAACACACAAACTAGATCCTGTGTTCAGATGCAACATTTTTAAGGACACAAGATCTCATTGAACAACTTTGAATGATTTTGGGTTGAACAAAAACAAATTGACTACAGAGGGATTTGACCCAACGACCTCCGGATTAAGGTGCCGGCGCTCTACCAACTGACCTATCTAGCCCTATGTTGGTGGTCTCCCTATTTTGTCAAAATTTCCAGGGTGCCAGACACAAGTCACAAAACTTTTAGCTGATGTTCAGCCAAGAATAAATAAATTTTAATAAAAGGGATATCATGGAGGGCGCTCTACTCTAACGATGTCGTTTGCGTAAGGTCTTTTGGTAGAAACTTAAACTTACAGATTTCACAGCGCGATCCAGAGTAGCCAGTATTCTCGCAGTTACACCGGCCAGAGTCGCACACTCCATTATTCAGGCAATTCACGCTTGCACAAGGATTTGGTGCTGTTTAACAGAAAAGGATACATACAAATTAATAACACTTTCAATTATTTTTTTTCAATTATCAACCCACAAAATTTATAAACGCTAAGATATGACCAAGAAAAACACTTCATTAAGAAATGAAAAGAAGAAATGAAACTTGATAAAAATCCTCCTGTTAATGCAAGTTCTCCCCAGGTTTTTATTTTTGTTTTGGCCAAATCTTTGGAGCTTTGATAAAAAAGGCTGAATTGAAACAAGGTGTTCAGAATGTTTTCTACTAATACTTGGTGTTTATCTTAAATTAAAATGCCTTAATGTGAATTCTGGAGACTTATAAATGGTTTTATCTTGATGGTTTTTGTGAAACTAGTAATTAAAAGAATAACAACTATTTTAATTTTGTTGTTTATGTGTATTGGCCGAAATCTGCGAGCATCTGCAGGCAATTCTTTGTTCAGTTTTATTGCCACTAAATGTTAAGAGTGTTAACGTAACGTAGTGCTTATTATCAAAACAAAACTTGACCCGTTTCAATCCTAAATGTCAAAGTTCAACTTACGTATTTGGCAGTTTATCCCGGAGTAGCCATTGGATGTACAGGAACACTCATAGGTTATGATACGATTGATGCAAACACCCTCATTTATGCAAGGGTTCGAATCACATGGATTAGGTGCTGAAACAAAGAAAATACCTCAAAGTAAATTTCTCGATGTTCATTCTGACTTCCTAGAAACTATCTTAACGTTGCGTGAATCACCCATTAAAGCCATTGGACACTTTCGGTAAACAGTATCGTCCAAGGCCCACACTTGTGTATCACAACTTCTATATAAAGTAACAAACCTGTGAAAATTTAGGCTCAATCGGTCATCGGAGTCGGGAGAAAATAACGGGAAAACCCACCCTTGTTTCCGCACGTTTCCTCGTGTCATGACATATTATGTTCAAAATAAATTTGTAACTCTGGCTATCGTGAATTGATATCGTTTTAATGTTTCTCAAAAAGTAAAGTATTTCATGGAATAATATTTCAAGAGAAGTCTTTCACCATTACCTTCTGTAAACCCTGTAAGTTATTTGTAAATCTGTGAACTTTTTTTTTTTTTCTGTAACGAAAGTTTATAATGGTTTTAAATGAGACCCAAGTTTGCCAATGACAACTCAGGTTGGTATTCATTGGTTTGGGAATGATCAGTTTATTTTTTTGGTTTGCAGTAACACCATGTGTTTATCTATGTGCTAAGTAGATTAAGTTTTTTTGAGAATTTGTCTTGCTATATATACTAGTGCATATATTTTTCAGACTTCTCTACTGGTGCAGAGTAGAAGTTCGGAATTTACGAGACATCTCTACTACCGCAGAGTAGATTTTCAGAATTCGGGCAGTTCTGAAAAGAAATGTCCTGCTTTTGAACTACTATCTTGAGGTATAAAAACATGTGGTAAAGCGTGTCACTGCCTATGAGATTCCCAAGTTCTTGTTTATAATGTGAAGTATTGGGAAAAAGTGTTATCCTGACAGCAACTTTGAATCCTAAAAATCTACCATTTATCTTAAGAAATCTAATAAGAAACAGTGGGACTTTCTCTCTGCTAGCTTTCTAGCTTTTCCTTTATTTGACACCATCAAGTAGGCCTGGGCCCAATTTCGTAGGGCTGCTTAGCGGCCGATTTTGTGCTTACTGTGCGATTTCCAATTCATAGCGCTGCTAACGATAAGCACACGAAAAGGCATGCTAACCTTCCGGTGCTTACCACACAAAAATAAATGATGTCACAACGCAAATCCACGGTAAACGCACAATATGGCCGCCGCATTTTTCTGCTAACCTGTGAAATACGCTTGCACCTTCGCAAATTTTTCTGCTACAGTAAGCACGAAAATGTGCTTACTGCAAATCCACGGTAAACGCCAGTATGGCCGCCCAAATGTGCTTAACGCAAATCCACGGTAAACGCACAATATGGCCGCCGCATTTTTCTGCTAACCTGTGAAATACGCTTGCACCTTCGCAAATTTTTCTGCTACAGTAAGCACGAAAATGTGCTTACTGCAAATCCACGGTAAACGCCAGTATGGCCGCCCAAATGTGCTTAACGCAAATCCACGGTAAACGCACAATATGGCCGCCCAATTTTTCTGCTAAACTGTGAAATACGCTTGCACCTTCGCCAATTTTTATCCTAAAGTAAGCACGAAAGTGTGCTTACCGTTAAGCAGCGCTATGAATTTTGGCCCAGTAGGTCGGATCACTTGCCTTGGTGAAGTGGGTTCCAGGATGAATATTTAGTTTACAACAACTTTACTGAACAGCTGACAAGAGTCACAGTGAAATCTAGTGTTTAAAATTCAGAGATTTTGGCGAGTGGTAAATTCACACGATGGTACCTACCGGTTTCACAGTTGAGTCCCGTGTAGAGGGTGTTGCTGCAGTTACAGAAATAAGAGGTGCCCAAGCTGTTGCATGCTCCACCATTGAGGCAAGGTACGTTCAAGCATGGATCAGGGGCTGTTAACAAACAAAGAGATGTACATGAAAAACAGACTCTCAATCCAACTCTCAATTCTCAAGTCTCTCAGTTTATCACAAGAAAGCTCCATTAAAGAAATTCTGAGTTTGGCCACTAAAACTCTGTCTCTAGTTTTAAAACTGCTAACAAATTAATAATTTGGCCGATTAGACGTTCTTGTTTAAGCCTATGAAATAGTTAAAGCACAAGTGTCGTGACTGATTTGAGCCCAATTTCATAGAGCTGCTAAGCACAAACAATTGCTTAGCATGAAATTTCTTCCATGATAAAAACAGGATTACCAACCAATTTCCATTTGTTGCATATTGCTTGTTTCTGTTATTCAGTCATTGTTTGCTTATCCTGAAAATCATGTGAAAATTTGGTTGGTAATCCTGTTTTTATCAAGGCAAAAATTTCATCCAGAGCAAACTCTTGTGCTTAGCAGCGCAATGAAATTGGGCCCGGTCCAGGCTTCGAACCCACTCTCTATAAATTACAGAACTTGAGTACACCACCCTAGACCGCTCAGCCATGACACCCTGTTTTTGTTTATGTTTTTTTTTTAATGCAAGTCGCCAGACACACAAGGCCTGAAGGCCACTTCAAGGTGTGGGCTACAATTATTTTATTCCAGAGGCAGTTGCCACCTACTCCTAGGGCTGAAACAGGGTTACCCCCTTTACAGTCCATACGGATGTAGGCTTGGGTATCATCAATTCGAAGCCTGGCCGCTAGAGCAGAAAGCACTTCCTCCCCAATTTTATGTAGCAAGTGTCACGACCGGGATTCGAACCCACACTCTGCTGATCAAACACCAGAGCCTGAATCCGGTGCTCTGAACTGCTCGGCCACGACACCCTGTTCCTTCAAGTAATAAACATGTACCCCCTCTCCCTAAAACAAGAAAACAACCGCATACTAAACTCACGTATATTACAGATGAGGCCAGAGAAGCCGTTCACACAGTTACAACTGAAGCTAGTGATTGCGTTCCGGCAGACGCCATTCACACAAGGATTGGAAGAGCACGGATCCGGAACTGAAGTAAACAACAACAAAACATGAAAATAACAGTCAACAAAATACATCCCTATTTTTAAAGGCATTGGACACCGTTGGTAATTGTTAAAGACCAGTATTCTCACTTGGTGAGCCCCAACATCAGCACAAAAAACCCAAACCAGTGACAATTTTTACTCAAATAGTCATCGAAGTTGCGAGAAAACAATGAAAGAAAAAAAAACCTTGTTGCACAAATAATGGTTGCAAATGCCTGAGAAAGGCTTCAAGCCTTTTCTATATAAAACAATTTCGGCTTCTCCTTACCAAAAAAGTTTTCATGTTGGTACATAGTTTTCATGTTGGTATATAGATTGAGTAATTACTTTATGTGTCCAGCCGTCGATTTCACCAAACTGTTTCTAACTTAGGATTAATCTTAGGACATACATGTAGGACTAGTCCCTGCCTTGCACTGTAACATGTAAACGTTAAGATTAATCCTAAGCTAGGACTAGTAAAGCATCTTAACTCGAAAAAAGGATTAATCCTAGCGTTTCGTGAAATCGGCTGCAGTACCTTTAACCCAGGGTAAAGTTTAACTTAATAATAATAATAATAATAATAATAATAAGACTTGTAATCACACGTATCCACCCTGAGTAATAAATACTTGGATTCTAGGAAACTTTGCACTTACTGATGTAGATTTCACTAAGATTAAAGGAAACTTTGCACTTACTGATGTAGATTTCACTTAGATTAAAGGAAACTTTGCACTTACTGATGTAGATTTCACTAAGATTAAAGGAAACTTTGCACTTACTGATGTAGATTTCACTTAGATTAAAGGAAACTTTGCACTTACTGATGTAGATTTCACTTAGATTAAAGGAATCTTTGCACTTACTGATGTAGATTTCACTTAGATTCTAGGAAACTTTACACTTACTGATGTAGATTTCACTTAGATTAAAGGAAACTTTGCACTTATTGATGTAGATTTCACTTAGATTAAAGGAAACTTTGCACTTACTGATGTAGATTTCACTAAGATTAAAGGAAACTTTGCACTTACTGATGTAGATTTCACTAAGATTAAAGGAAACTTTGCACTTATTGATGTAGATTTCACTAAGATTAAAGGAAACTTTGCACTTACTGATGTAGATTTCACTAAGATTATAGCAAACTTTGCACTTACTGATGTAGATTTCACTAAGATTAAAGGAAACTTTGCACTTACTGATGTAGATTTCACTTAGATTCTAGGAAACTTTGCACTTACTGATGTAGATTTCACTAAGATTAAAGGAAACTTTGCACTTACTGATGTAGATTTCACTTAGATTATAGCAAACTTTGCACTTACTGATGTAGATTTCACTAAGATTAAAGGAAACTTTGCACTTACTGATGTAGATTTCACTAAGATTAAAGGAAACTTTGCACTTACTGATGTAGATTTCACTAAGATTAAAGGAAACTTTGCACTTACTGATGTAGATTTCACTAAGATTAAAGGAAACTTTACACTTACTGATGTAGATTTCACTTAGATTATAGCAAACTTTGCACTTACTGATGTAGATTTCACTAAGATTAAAGGAAACTTTGCACTTATTGATGTAGATTTGTTTAGATTAAATGGAAACTTTGCACTTACTGATGTAGATTTCACTAAGATTAAAGGAAACTTTGCACTTACTGATGTAGATTTCACTTAGATTAAAGGAAACTTTGCACTTACTGATGTAGATTTCACTAAGATTAAAGGAAACTTTGCACTTACTGATGTAGATTTCACTAAGATTCTAGGAAACTTTGCACTTACTGATGTAGATTTGTTTAAATTAAATGGAAACTTTGCACTTACTGATGTAGATTTCACTAAGATTAAAGGAAACTTTGCACTTACTGATGTAGATTTCACTAAGATTAAAGGAAACGTTGCACTTACTGATGTAGATTTCACTTGGATTCTAGGAAACTTTGCACTTACTGATGTAGATTTCACTAAGATTAAAGGAAACTTTGCACTTACTGATGTAGATTTCACTAAGATTCTAGGAAACTTTGCACTTACTGATGTAGATTTCACTTAGATTAAAGGAAACTTTGCACTTACTGATGTAGATTTCACTTAGATTAAAGGAAACTCTGCACTTACTGATGTAGATTTCACTTAGATTAAAGGAAACTTTGCACTTACTGATGTAGATTTCACTAAGATTATAGCAAACTTTGCACTTACTGATGTAGATTTCACTAAGATTAAAGGAAACTTTGCACTTACTGATGTAGATTTCACTAAGATTATAGCAAACTTTGCACTTACTGATGTAGATTTCACTAAGATTAAAGGAAATTTTGCACTTACTGATGTAGATTTCACTTACATTATAGCAAACTTTGCACTTACTGATGTAGATTTCACTTAGATTAAAGGAAACTTTGCACTTACTGTGAAATCTACATCAGTAAGTGCAAAGTTTCCTTTAGATTTCATTAAGATTATAGCAAACTTTGCACTTACTGATGTAGATTTCACTAAGATTAAAGGAAACTTTGCACTTACTGATGTAGATTTCACTAAGATTAAAGGAAACTTTGCACTTACTGATGTAGATTTCACTTAGATTATAGCAAATTTTGCACTTACTGATGTAGATTTCACTAAGATTAAAGGAAACTTTGCACTTACTGATGTAGATTTCACAGCGGAACCCGGTGTAGTCCGGTGGGCATGCACATTGTGCTTCATTGCCATTAACGACAGTACAGGTTCCTTGAGATAAACATGGGTTGGGGTTGCATGGCATAGCTGTATGAGAGTAAAGACAACACGACAACGATACATCAAATCCGATATTACAATAATAATAATAATAATAATACATACCCGGAAGGGCGTCTCAAATCGCTTTCAACATTATTAAACCTGGTCACTGGGCCTTAAATCATTCCTTAAACCATCTCAGCTCCCTGGGGTGTATACAGCCTGTGCAACAAATATGCGCTACTCGGCTAAACCAATCACAAGAACCATCTCTGCCCTCACAAAAAACCCATTTACACCTGGGTGGAGAGAAGCAATTATAGTTAAGTGTCTTGCTCAGGGACACTAGTGTCACGACCGGGATTCGAACCCTCACTCTGCTGAACAGAAGCAAACAGAAGTTACAGTACTCGCTGCTAACACATAAAATTCAAAACTGCCTCTAGCCACCGCGCTAGCCCTATATAGGACTCTTCCTCTGTACACAGATACAGAGTCCTAACTATTAACCCCGTTTCTGGGGGGGAAACTTTTCAAAGCTTCATAACTCAAATCTTACCTGCAACAAGTTACTAATTTCAACAGATTCACATTCCATGGCGTCATACATTTTTCTGCGGTGGGTTTTGGTCATCATATATTCTTCACAAATCCGTAATTTTCGTGAAATAATGCAGCTCCCAACGTTAACAAATTCCTGTTTTGATCGTTTTCTCACAGTGTTGTCTGCTGCCGTGCGTACACACGGCAGACTGTGAGAGTACGAACACAAATGGGAATTCCTTAATGTTGGGAGCTGCATTATTTCATGAAAATGACGAATTTGTGAAGAATATATGACGATCAGAACCCACCGCAGCAAAATAGATGCTGCCATGGAATGTGAATCTGTTGAAATTAGTGATTTCTTGCAGGTAAGATTTTAGTTATGAAGCTTTGAAAATTTTCCGCCCCAGAAATGGACCCTGATATCCAGGACATCACTGTAGTACAATACAAAAGTGTAAGGCCACCAGTGCTAGCCACCGGGCTAGCTCGGTGGCTAGTGGTGAGACATCTGCTCTAGCAATGCAAAGGTTGTGGGATCGAATCGCATGCCAGCTATTTGCTCGTTTGATCCAAAGCAAGACTCACCTGGTGCGGTGTAGATATCACAGTAGATACCAGAGTAATATAGCTGACATGTACACAGGAAGGATCCCTGCTGAGGGGTTGTGCATAACCCTCCGTTCCGGCATGGATTGTTTACACACAGGTCTGGGGGGAAAAAAACCATGAAGTTTGATTAAATGACAGTGTACAGTATAGACGATGTGACCTATGTTTACATTCAAACCGCCCTCTGTTGAAAAAAAACACTGTATACGTCATGTTTCGCCGGGCAAAAAGACGCGTAGTCATGGTGAGATTGCATACACTTTCTAGCTGGCTGCCAAAACACAAAGGTTTTGCCCGGCGGTATGCAAGCGAATCATGTTATGATTTCCGTGTGACGTCAGAGGTCACATCGTCTTTAGACTGGGCCCAATTTCATAGTGCTGCTTAGCGGCATGGTAAGCAAACTTTTGTGCTTACTGCATCAGAAACTTTGCTAAAGGTGCAAGTGTATTTCACAGGTTAGCAGAAATTAGGCGGCCATATTGCGCGTTCACCATGGGTTTGCATTGTGTGGTCATTTATTTTGCGCAGTAAGCACCGGAAAGTTAATCAGCACCGGAAGGTAAGCCTGCCTTTTCATGTGCTTACCGTAAACAGCGCTATGATATGAAAATCACACAGTAAGCACGAAATCGGCAGCTAACAATAATAACAAAGACATTTGTAAAGCGCCTAATGCAAAAAGCCTTGAAGCTCATAAGGAGAACAATAAAATATACAGTTGGGAGAAAGATACAAATTATAAATAAGAAGAGTACAAATAAGAACCTTCAAACAATGGGAGACTTTTTGAAAGCTCTGCCACTAGAGGGCAGCAGACCTACCAGGTAAGGGTGCACAACTCCTATAGCAAACAATGGTAAATGCTAAAAATTCAAAAATACTAAAACAATATTTAGAAGTCTCTCAGCCTCTTGAAAGTTAAATCAGATACATTGTCATACAACTTAACTTCAGATTTCTTCTCAATTTTTGGTAGGTCAGCATTTTGGAATTTTTGCTAATTACCCTAGAAGAAACACTCCCAAAAACTCATGCACTCCGCTTGTTATCCTTGGGGAACTCGTGTCCAGTACGTCCTGTTCCAGAACAGTTTGGTTTATGCTGGCAATGTGTTATGAAAAACAAAATACAGTTTGACTAAATCTAAAATACAAAATCAAAAACACGCAAAACACAAGGTACTTGCTGTCAGTGACCGTCACTCAATGCTTTTCCTATTCCTAAGTTGTTGACATTACCTGGTGAAGAGCGCCCTCTCTTGGTGATTGGCAGATAGTCTAAAGTTTCCCATTGATTTTTACCAGAGACTTAAAACATTGTAAAGAACTAGCCTGGCGAATATGAACAAAAAGACGTCCAACATGCCCAAAGAAACGATGCGGCAAGCAATTTATAATGGTATGACATTTTGGCCAGTAACATGTGTAAAATAAGCAAGAAGTTGTTTAGCTTGATCAGATTTTGTGCTTAAAGGAACACGTTGCCTCGGATCGGACGAGTTGGTCTTTGAAAAGCGTTTGTAACCGTTTGTTATGAAATGCATATGGGTAGAAAGATGTTTTAAAAGTAGAAAACAATGATCCACACACATTTGCCTCGAAATTGCGTGGATTTCCTTTAACTTTGCGAACTAACACGGTCAGCCATTTACGGGAGTCAAAAATTTGACTCCCATAAATGGCCAACTGTGTTTGTCGACGAAGTAAAAGGAAAACCACGCATATTCGAGTGATACTTGTGTGGATCATTATATTATACTTTTAAAATATCTAAAACGGTTACAATGCTTTTCAAAGACCAAATCGACCGCTCCAAGGCAACGTACGTGTTTCTTTAAGGCAGTTCTATAAAATTGACCCTTGGTGTTAATGCAAATCGAATTAATACGTTATCATTATTATATAAAATTATTATAACATTGCATACCCAAGATTTCACAGTTGACTCCACTCGTACCGGTTCCACAAGTGCAAGTGTAACTTCCTTGATTGTCAGTGCACATGCCACCATTCTGGCACGGAGTGGAAAAACAAGAATCTGTTTGGGACGAAACAAACGCGTGTTAACTTGTAAAACTAACAGGATTGTTAAAGAAGCCAATGTTACAGGAAAGAGCATTATACAATGTACTTCAACGACCAACTGACCAAATTTTCACAGGTTTGTTTTTTATGCATATGTCATGTATGTTGGGATACACCAAGTGAGAAGACTGGTCTTTTACAATTACCAAGAGTGTCCAGTGCCTTCAAGACTGGCCTCTTCTTCAATGGCGCTTTTATGTACCGGGGGTAATGCTCTTGGTTATGCCATTTTGAGAATGGCTTTAATCTCCTGCTGTCGATTTCACCAAACTCTTCCTAACTTAGCGTTAATCTTAGGACTTAGAATGAGCTAAGTTCATATCCGAAGACATTAAGATGCATAGAACCCATCCGTATTTCGGACGAGTTACTAGTCCTAACTCAAAATAATCCTAGCATTTTGTGAGATAGGCTGATGGACACCTTTGGTTAATGTCAAAGACCAGAATTCTCATTTGTGCATCCCAGCTCACATGTATGCATAAAATAACAAATCTGTGAAAATTTTTACTCTTGGTCAACTAGGGAGCCGTTTCTCACAATGGTTTTATCCTATCAACAGCTCTCCATTGCCCATTACAAAATTTTTTTCACAGTTTTAACAAACAGTTTAAATCAGAGGTACATGTAAGTAGGTTAACTTATTGTACAAAATGTTAGAACTTGTGCAAAGTAGAGTCTGTGATTAGACATTGATGTCAACGTGCGGATGTTACAAAAGATTTTTCTGAATTCTCTTGGATTTTAAAATGTAGAGGTTATATAGAAACATAACAGAATTGGTTTTTGCTAACAAAACAAATGAAAATATTTGCACTATTGCACGAATGAAAAACATTCATTATTTGTTTTATATAACATCCAAGTAGATCTTTGTCATTTTGATTGGAGGATACAACTTTCAAAACAAACAAAGCGTAGGCCTGCAATTTTTAATGGTGAAATTACACCCGTTTCTCTTTGGGTCGGCCTGTTGGATTCAACAGTCAAAATGTGCGTTCTGTTCAGTTATTTTGAGACACGCGGAAGCCGAATGGTAGTAATTTTACTAATATGCCTTGCAGTAACACTGCTGCGTTACCAAAGACACGCGCACACAGTGATGTTTTTACTCAGCTTTTTCGTTCCATCCGAAAAGTACTACTGCACGCTGCAGCGTGCAATAGTACTTTTCGGATGGAACAAAAAAGCACGGTGAGTGACTCAGCGTGCGCTGGTACTTTTATTTGCTATCACGTGACGGACAATCCAACAAGCAAATGGCAAGGATCTGCTTGGGTGTTATATAAAAGCTGAGAATTGCTTACAAATATAAGCTATGAAAGAAAAATTATTGTTAATTTGTTTTACCTGCTGAGGTCTCACAATTGTTACCATTGAAACCAGAGGTACACGAACAGAAATAGCCCTCACTATCGGCACCAGTGAAGCAAGTACCACCGTTGAGACAAGGATTAGAATTACATGGGTTGTCTACAAACACCGACCAAGAGGGGGAGGAGGGTAGGAAACAACACAATGGATCAAAATAATATGGCATGCAGGAAAAGTTACAAAGTAAAAAACAGAACATCTTGGAAGTTATTAAGGCCTGGTCCCACTGCAGCGATTACGAAAACGATAACGATCGTGACGCAAAGAAAGCGCATTCTATTGGTCCAATTTATCCACTCAGTATACGCACACGCTCATTCAACCAATGGAATGCGTTCTCTTTACGTCGTTATCGTTATCAATGTATATTTGGTTTGCGGTAACACCATTTGTGTATCTACTTGCCAGTTGTTCTTAGAGAACTGTCTTGCTTTATTCTACTGCCGCGGAGTAGATAATCGGAGGTTCGGGAGACTTCTCAGTTCTGAAAAGAACTGTCCTGCTTTTTAACTATTACCAGGGCGGATGGTATAGAAAATAGACTGGATTACTACTTTAGCTTATAGGATCGTAATTAACTGTACTGCCGCGGAGTCAGTTCTGAATTGGTCTCAACGTTTCGACTAGCTTGCTCTAGTCATCATCAGGACAGTTCTTTTCAGAACTGAGAAGTCTCCCGAACCTCCGATTATCTACTCCGCGGCAGTAGAATAAAGCAAGACAGTTCTCTAAGAACAACTCTACCTGGCATGTAGATACACACATGGTGTTACCGCAAACCAAATATACATTGATACCTCACCATGCAATGCCTCAAACCCTAGTTATCGTTACCGTTATCGCTGCAGTGGGACCGGGCCTTTAGTCATGCGATACAAGTGCATTCGTTTGCATGAAGTAATCCCCATATTTATACACTCAGTCAATATAAGTGACTTTTACTGAACATTTCTGTGAATGTATTGTTTTGTATTCTGGTCGGCTGAAACACGGTCACAGTGGTCTAATGAGGTAAATATTTTTGATATTACACCTCTTGCTTGGTCTGTATTTTGGTTAGCTGAAACACGGTCAAGTGGAATGAAAGTCTAGTGATCGCGCGTGCATGTTTTGCGGGAATAGTCCTCGATCGGGCACTATCTTTTTGACTGGTTACAGCGCCCTCTCTTGGCATGAACCGTGAACAGCAACTAAACAATTTCATTTCTTTTCAAAATTTCTTTTCTTATTTCAAATTTAAGACCGTTATAAAATAGAATTGACTGGCAACATTTGGTAAATAGTGCACGTCTATTCCCCTCGGGCCTGTGAGTGACCAGAAGAGGGACCTCTTCTGGTCACTGAAAGTCCCTCTGGGGAATCGGCCGCAGGAAATAGGTCCCTCTTCTGGTCACTCAAAGTCCCTCGGAGAAACAGACGTGCACTATTCACCTCTTTGCCAGTCAATATGTCAAAAGATTAAAGCCACGGTGTGGCATGAACTGGATGCAGAAAAGACGCGCATATATTGTGTGGGAAAAAGTTCCCGGAGTGGGCAATTTTTGGCTGGTTACAGCGTGGTCAAATGATGTGAACCATGAACAGCAACTTAATAACTGAACATTGGGAAATTAAATGTGTCCTTTTATTGTTGAATCTTTTTTTGGGTTAATTGTGGAATTAAAATAGGTCATTACCCTGAAAAGTTTACATTTTAGAACGAGGAGTGTTATAAAACAAATTTGGACTGGCATAATTCAGTCACTAGTGCACGTCTATTCACCCTCGAGCCTGTTAGTGACCAGAAGAGGGACTTATTTCCCTCGGCCTCTTTGGGGAATAGACGTGGACTATTTACGAATTATGCCAGTTTGATGTGTGTATGGGCTTTACATGGATAAAATAAAAATAAAATAAAGTCAAACAATTGATTAAAATTGTGCATATTATTATTTGTGCAATTATACAGTTTGTGTGTAACAATGTTGAAACAAACATAAAGGAATACATGCTTTGATTAAAACACCAAGGAATTTTAATTCAAAATAGCAAAAGTGGGAAACTTTGGAGCACCAAAAAGGGACAACTTTCGAGCACCAAAAAAGGACAACTTTTCAGCACCTAAAAGGCACACATTTTGAGCACCAAAAAGAACAACTTTCGAGCACTAAAAAGCCACAACTTTCGAGCACCAACAGGTACAAATTTTGACCACGAAAAAAGAGCAATTTTTGAGCACCAAAAGGTATACATTTGGAGCACCAACAATGAGAATTTTGGAGCACCAAAATGGGACAACTTTGGAGCACCAATAAGAACAACTTAGAAGCACCAAAAAGGGAACTTTTGTGAGCATCAAAAAGGGGCAAATTTGGAGAACCAAAATGAACAATTTTGGAGGTTAAAGAGATAAACATTACAGTTTTAATACTTAATTTGGGATCATAATACACGTACATGTAGCTGACTGAAACAAATTGTGCATGCATAAACATTTAAGACAGTCAAGTACATGTGTATGAAGTAAACAACACTTAATCTTTCAAAAACTTCCAACTTCCTTCACCTTTTGCGTGATTTTGATTGATTTGCCTGACCCCATGCCACAAAATGCAGCAGTAGTCAACAAAAACCCTCCAGGCTGGTGAAGGATGGTGGAATAATTGAGAAATAATTTGGCCTTAGACCTGGGCAACTAGTGCGACAAGTGTCGTAGTCGGGACTATAGATTGATTAGTTGTGTCACGACTACCGTTTTACAACTACATGTACTCGATTAATCATGCCACCCTGAATACTTAAAAAAGAGCAAACTACCTGTTTGGTGAATCAATTGTGTCGTGACACGACTTGTCATGACAACATGATTTTCTTACAAACCACATTCAGACATCAGTGACACAATCCTTTCAGCTTGAATTTAACTACATTGTGCCTGCGGTAACCACTGCCACAGTGCATCTTGAGAATTCAAAATTAGTCAGGACTTGTGTTGTAGTCGCTACTATTTGAGGCGCGACTAGTCGAGTGGTACATTTCATTAGTCGCCCAAGCCTATTTGGTTCAATAAAGCGTCTGTAACAAATAGTGTGCGACATTAGGAAATGTCTTTTTAGCTTTTTCTTACCAACAATTTGACAGTTAGATCCTGAATATCCCTGCAGGCATTGGCAGAAAAAGTTGCTCCCACCATTCTGGGTGAAGCAATTACCGCCATTTTGACAGATGCCAGGAGTGCATTGCCCTATAAGAAGAAAAAGGGAAACTTTAAAGACAGTAGACACTATTGGTAATTGTCAAAGATAAGTCTTCACAGTTGGTGTATCTCACCATATGCATAAAACAACAAACCTGTGAAAATTTCACCTCAATCGGTCGTCGAAGTTGCGAGATAATAATGAAAGAAAAAGCACCATTGTCACACGAAGTTGTGTGCTTTGTGATGCTTGATTTCGAGACCTCAAATTCTAAACTTGAGGTTTTGAAATCAAGTTTGTGGAAAATTACTTCTTTCTCGAAAAACTACGTCACTTCAGAGGGAGCTGTTTTTCACAATGTTTTATACTATCAACCTCTCCCCATTACTCTTAATCAAGTAAGGTTTTATGCTAATAATTACTTTGAGTAGTTACCAATAGTGTCCACTGCCTTTAAGACACAAGGTGAACATCCTCTAAAGGTACTGTACTGTTAGGTAACTACTCAAAATATACGCAAGCATAAACCTTACTTGGTAATGAGCAATGGAGAGCTGTTTGTAGAATCAAACATTGTGAGAAACGGCTCCCTCTGAAGTAACATGGTTTTGGAGAAAGAGGTAATTTCTCACTCAAATAATTTTAAAAACTTTTGGTCAGAAGCCTTTTTATTCCCATCTGAAAGCACACTATTTTGTACAACAAGGGTGTCTTTCTTTCATCATTTTCTTGCAATTTCAATGACAATTTGAGTTGAAATTTTCACAGGTTTCTTATTTTATGCATGTTGGGATACACCCACGGCAACCTAGGGCTGAAACAGGGTTACCCCTTTTACAGTCCATATGGATGTAGGCTTGGGTATCATCAATCCAAAGCCTGGCTGGTAGAGCAGACTCGAACCCACACTCTGCTGATCAAACACCAGAGCTTGAATCCGGTGCTCTTAAATATGTAAATAACTTGATGCACTCTCTTACCAGTTTCACAGCGAAGCCCTGAATACCCAATTGCACAGGCACATGTGAAGCTCGTTCCAGAGGTCACACAATTTCCAGAATTCAAACACGGACTACTAGCACAAGGATCAGGGCCAACTAGATATAACAAAAAGAAAATTTGATATTTTGTAAAGAGTGTGATGCGATCTGTTAGTATAATGTCCGAACAGGGCGAGTCAAAAAGAAATTCATAATATTAATTATATCATAGTAATTATATCACAGGTCCCTCATACCTTTTGTTTTTAAATCATCATACCTTTGATCTTGCTATTCTTATTAATTGACCATTGTTAGTTGCATCATGATGCAACTTCACTCCTATTGGTTCATAGCCACCAATATTGTTTCTGAAATAGAAACTTTGATTGGCTGTTATTTTCCCGCTTCTTTCTGGATCCTTCCCTTAATCCCTTTCCCCTCTTTTTTTCTATAAATGGATTTGTATTTGTTTGTACTTGTTTTATGCCTCTGCAGAAGGTCCGGTTTGGATCGAAAGCTAAGGCCACCGACCCTATTCATTAACTATATATAGTCTTATAGCGCACGTTTCTACCAAACAATGTACTCAAGGCGCCGAGTATATACATACTTTCAAAAAGATTTGGTATTGCAGTGATGAATTCTGAGACCCAATTATTTAGCAAGGTGCTACGGTGCATACAGCAGCCACAGCCAGGAACACGGGGGCGAACCCCTTCTCTTTTCGATAAGTGCACTGGGTTCTTTTACATGCATTACACAACACATGGGACCAATGGCTTTCAGCCCATCTGAAGGACGAAGCAATTGTTAAGTGTCTTGCTTAAGGACACAAGTGTCACGGCTGGGCATTCAAAACCCATACTCTGCTGATCAGAAACACCAGAGTTTGTGCTCTTTACCGCTCGACCACGACAGTTCACTAAATAATCCCTTTAATAACAAATCCGAAAAATTATTTACAAAGTTAAGAAATTCAAGTGAAAAATAACTTACTGACTAATGTCTGGCATCTAGGCCCAGTATGTGTGGTAGGACACTGACAGAAGTATTGTGTGCCAGAAGCAGTACATATTCCATTATTCAAACATGGTGATGAACTACATGGATCCACTGTCAAAGGAAAAAAAAAGAACATTCAAAACAAAACAGAGAGATCGCCGACATTGGGTTATGGCTCAGTTGCAAGAGCACAGGTATGTTTAAAGGGAAGGTACACGTTTGGTAATTACTCAAAACAAATATTAACTTAAAAACTGACTTGTTAACAAGTATTCGAGAGCTGTTGATAGTATAAAACATTGTGGGAAACGGCTCCCTCTGAAGTAATGTAGTTTTTGAGAAAGAGGTGATTTCTCACTAAAATAATAAAAGACTTCTAGCTAGAAGTCGTTTATTCTTATCTGAAAGCACACAAATTCGTCAAACAAATGTGGTTTTTCTTTCATCATTTTCTCGCAACTTTGATCCCAAATTTTCACAGGCTTGTTATTTTATGCTTAAGTTGGGATACACCAAGTGAGAAGACTGGTCTTTGACAATTACCAAACATGTACCTTCCCTTTAACCTGAGGTGGTTAGTTAGAATCCTGCTCTAGTCAATTCTTCTTTGTTCGAACCTAAACAAAATTTACCCAGTATTCGCTTGTGGATTATTACGAAGTAAGGGAATAATAAAAGTTGCGACGAGTTCTTTTAGCTGCAATTTAAAACTGGCAGGTTCATGGCCATGCAAAAAATGATAAAGGTCTGAGCCAAAAGACGAGGGCCTTTACCGCTTGGTAACGACCCTGCAAGATTTTAAACGGCAGTTTAGTTTAAGAACGAGTCACTACACTTTCATTCCCATTCATAAATGCTTTTTTGGTTAAAATGCGTAATTAAGAATAAAACTCTGTAAAACTTATCCGTTTTGTGAGCTCAGTACGTGTGTTGTGCGCGTAGTATCTAAACGCATCCCAAAACAACCGGTTATAAACAGAGCTCCAGCTGGTCATTATCAACCATTTTAACACCCCCACGTGACCAAACTCCACCAATAGCAACAGCGAAACTGTGTAAGGTATATATGAACGGATTTTGAAATCAATATCAACGACATACCCTTCAAAATGCGACAATCAGGTCCTTCATATTGAGTTGTACAAAGGCAGACAAAACCATTGGTGACCATTGAGCCAGACGCAAAACATGTCCCTCCATTCTGGCAAGGTAGAGATGCGCAATCATTACCTGAAAATGGAGGGGAAAATAATTCAGTTAAAGGCAGTGGACATTATTGGTAATTACTCAAAATAATTGTTAGCACAAACCCTTTCTTGGTAATGAGTAATGGGGAGAGGTTGATGGTATAAATCATTGTGAGAAACGGCTCCCTCTGAAGTGCCATAGTTTTCGAGAAAGAAGTAATTTTCCACGAATTGGGTTTTGAGACCTCAGATTTAGAACTTGAGGTCTCAAAATCAACCATCTAAACGCACACAACTTCGTGTGACAAGGGTGTTTTTTCTTTCATAGTTATCTCGCAACTCCGACTACCAATTGAGCTCAAATTTTCACAGGTTTGTTGTTTTATGCATATGTTGAGATACACCAAATGAGAAGACTGGTCTTGGACAATTACCAAAGGTGTCCAGTGCCTTGAGGTGCTTTGCTCAATGTGCTCATGTTTTACATGTATAACCGGGATTTGAACCCACACTCTGGTACCACGCTCAGTAAACTACACGGCCCGACCGCGACAAGAGATGATTCAACTATTTTAGCACTACAGAAAAACTCCATTGAAGAAAGAGGCACAAGTAAAGCAACCTTTTTCATCTTGCAACTCACACATGTTATGTCCATGTAATTCCTTTTCCAAAAAGTGAGCTCAACTGGATCATGCACAAACCAGTAGGACTTCCCCAAGCAGATTAACTGCTCATCCTTTAGGCTTAATGACTCAAATAGTTCAATGTCAACACACTCGCTCGTTGAAAAGGATGTACATGTACATGTATAATTTCCATAGAGTTAAACATAAGAACTAGAGGGCGCACTGGCCTCACCGCTGTTCAGAGCTCTACATCGAGTGCCAAATAGTTTTGCGCATGCGCGAGATTTTCAGAAAGTCCAACATGAGATGAATTATTCATAGCAGTGACCCCATCGCTGTTTTGTGCATGTTTCTATGACTTTAAAACCGAGACCGAATGACGTCAACGATGAGTTTTGTTAGTGTTGTGAGTAAAATTGAATTTCCCTGATATTAAAACAATGTTTGTTGTAGAGGAAAATTATTATTTTATCAAATTATTCCGTTTATATAGCAGCAAACCCTCTGGAATTATCAAAATCAGTGGGATTCCACCCACGTTTTTCTGACGCGGCCTACATGTACATGTTTCGCAATTGCCCAATGCTTGTGTACATTACTCTTGATAAAAATGCTTCACCAGAGCGTCGTCATGTGTTACAAAAATAAACAGGGAATTGTTTTCAAAGGGTTTGCTTTCTCAATTTTGAGTGGAAAACATTAGTTGTTATATATTTCTTACGTGTGAGGTCTATTTCTCAACAAGAAAATTCACATTACGTAGATTTTGAAGGATCAATTCGACTCAAAATCCGACCATCACAACTAACTTCATTGCATATTCATGTTTAGTTTTCCATCTTGGCTTTTAATTGGTCAAAAATCGCGATGACCCCAGATCGTTTTCAACGGTTGAAAGGCTATGTTTTGTTTACGATTTTGACTCGGGAGGGCGCTCGTCAACAATTTCCCACATGCGCAAAACTAACTGTCAGCGAGTAAGCAGCGGTGACCTATATACGCACTCCGGCATGCGCGCAGGCAGCCATTTTCTAAGTTGACAAAACTGGCATCTCACAGCGTGTGTTTGTGCGGCCATTTTGTAAGTTGAACAAACAGCATCGCGTGAGTGTTCAATAAAACAAAACTCAAACGTGTATTTCATATTCAACGCGCATGCAGAATGATGCGCTTGTCATCTTGCGGTCTCGTGGCGTTTGTGCACGAAGCATCACTCGTGCGCCCTCTAGTTCTTATATATTACTCTATGATACTTTCCGAGTTTTTGTGGGCAACTCGGAAATTCTTTAATGGAACTTTCCTGTAACGCGTAGGATTCAGTTGAAATAAATAAAAGACTTACTTGTTTGACAGTTGTGTCCGGAGTACCCATTTGGACAGTCACAGCTATATACATTCCCAATATCATTACAGAATCCACCATTCAGACAGGGAAATGAAGCACACACATCTAGAGAGATGAAACAAAAATAATTTGCCGGATTTTAATGTATGTAAATTTTCATCAGGTTAAAGAATACTATTTGTGTTTTACCATACACTGATGTGTGTTAAGTAATTTACAAGGTTAAGTGGTTTACAAGGTGCTGTGGCGCATGAACACTGGGGCGAACCCCTTCTCTTTTCGAGAAGTGCACTGGGTACTTTTACGTGCGTTACACAACACACAGGACCAACGGCTTTTCGTCCCATCCGAAGGACGAAGCAATGGTTAGTTTTGGGACCCGAATCAAACCCACACTCTGCTGATCAGAAAAACCAGAGTTTAAATTTGAAGCTCTTAACCCCTCGGCCACAACTGTTCCACAATTACCAATGGTGTCCAGTGACTTTAACAATGTACATGTACTTAATTATGGCAGTGTTGAAATCAATGTAGAGTGTCATGGCCGAGTGGTTAAGAGCATCGAATTCAAGTTCTGGTGCTGATTCACCAGAGTGTGGGTTCGAATCCCGGTCATGACACTTGTGTCCTTGAGCAAGATACATTACTATAATTGCTTCTCTTCACCCAGGAGTATAAATGGGTACCTGCGAGGGTAGAGGTTGATATTGAGTATAAAAAAAGCCACAAGCGCCTTACAGGCAGCTCAGGGCTGTATACTCCCAAGGGAGCTGAGAAACATTACAGGGATGTTATTGGCCCAACATGCCCAATGACCAGGGGACTAATGTAAAACGCATTGATACGGTTATTGTGAAACGCGCTATATGTCATGGGGTGACAGGTCTTTTTCTTCAGCCGCGCCACGCATCTGGAACTCTCTACCACTTAATCTTCGATCTTGTGTTTGTACCGCAAAATTCAAGTCTCTTCTCAAAACTTATCTTATGTCACAGGTTTTCAATGACTAATTTTGTTGTTTCTGTTTTTCTTTGTGTTGTGTTTTGTTTTTGTTTTGTTTTTGGTTTTACTGCGCCTTGAACACCCAGCAGGGTGGATATGTGCACATAACAAGTCTTATTATTATTATTATTATTATTATACAAGAATTTGTTATTATTATTATTATTTATTTACCAACTAGTAGTTCACATGTCGTTCCAGTGTAACTGCCTGGGCAGCTACATCTGAAGGTATTGCCAGTTCCAGTCAAGACGCACTGTCCTCCATTCAGACAAGGGCTCTGGAAACAGGCATCTGAAAACAACAAAATGACAGTATTTTTTTAAAATACTCACAACGTCGCATTTGAGAAAGTAAAGACTAAAAGGCAGTGGACACTTTTGGTAATAACTCAAAAGAATTGCTCGCATAAAAAACTTACTTGGTAACGAGCAATGGAGAGCTGTAGATAGTATAAAACATTGTGAGAAACGGCTCCCTCTGAAGTAACGTAGTTTATGAGAAAGAGTAACTTTTCACTAAAATTTTTGAAATAGATTTTGAGACCTCAGAATTAGACTTTCAAGTCCTGAAATCAAGCATCTGAAAACACACAACGTCGAGTGACAAGGGTGTTTTTTCTTTCATTATTATCTCGCAACTTCAACGACCAACTGAGCTCAAATTTGCACAGGTTTGTTTTTTATGCATATGTCATGTATGTTGGGATACACCAAGTGAGAAGACTGGTCTTTTACAATTACCAATAGTGTCCAGTGCCTTCAAGACTGGCCTCTTCTTCAATGGCGCTTTTATGTACCGGGGGTAATGCTCTTGGTTATGCCATTTTGGGAATGGCTTTCATCTCCTGCCGTCGATTTCACCAAACTCTTTCTAACTTAGCATTAATCTTCGGACTTAGAACGAGCTAAGTTTCATATACAAAGGTGTAGAACGCATCCTAAGTAAGGACGAGTTACTCATCCTAACTCGAGATAGGATTAAAGACAGTGGACACTATTGGTAATTGTCCAAGAGTGTTATCTCAACATATGCATAAATCAACAAACCTCTGAAAACTTGAGCTCAATTGGTTGTCGAAGTTGCGACATAACTATGAAAGAAAAAACACCCTATATAGTCACACGAAGTTGTGTGCTTTCAGATGCTTAATTTCGAGACCTCAAATTCTAAATCTGAGGTCTCAAAATCAAATTTGTGGGACTTTCTCAAAAACTTTGCACTTCAGAGGGAGCCATTTCTCACAATGTTTTATACTATCAACCTCTCCCCATTACTTGTTACCAAGTAAGGTTTTATGCTAATAATTATTTTGAGTAATTGCCAATAGTGTCCACTGCCTTTAATCCTAGCGTTTCGTGAAATCGGCTGCTGCTGTCTCAGCTGACTTACCTGGCGCATTTTGACAAGTTACTCCGGAGAAGCCAAAAGGACAGGAACAGACGAACCCTGCTCCTTGCACTACACACTGTCCACCATTCATGCATGGAGAGGAATTACAGGGCACAGTGAACACTGAAACGAAACACAAGATAATCTGCTATTACTCTCTCTTAAAGGAACATGTTGCCTTGAATCGGTTGAGTTGGTCTTTGAAAAGCGTTTGTAACCGTTTGTTATAAAATGCATATGATTAGAAAGATATTTTTAAAGTAGAATATAATGATCCAAGTATCACTCGAAATTGCGTGGTTTTCCTTTCACCTTGTCGACAAACACGGTCGGCCATGGCCATGGCATAACATGATTCGCACGCATACCGCCGGGCAAAACCTTTGTGTTTTGGCAGCCAGCTAGAAAGTGTATGCAATCTTACCATGACTACGCGTCTTTTTGCCCGGCGAAACATGACGTATACAGTGTTTTACCAACAGAGGGCGATTTGAATGTAAACATAGGTCACATCGCCTATACTTCAGAAGAAACACAGTCTTTAACACTATAAAAAAAAACACTGTGTGAACGTGTGTAAGTTTACAAAGTGTTTCAAGTCACTACATATGATGTGGACTTCTTTTGCATGGTACAAATGTATGCTTCTGAGCAAGGATTGAACACGATTTATTCCCCTACAAAAAAAAAAACCCAAATCCGCCTTTCGACCGCGTTAGGGCAGTCTCAATAGTATTTTTATCACTTCCGGGGGTATACAGGATTCGCCCTGCAGTTTTAATCAGCGTTCCATCACCTTTGTTGTGCTGTATATTTAATCAGCTTTAGAGGTGGATTATAATGGCTCCTTTAAAGATCTTATCATTTGTGATGGATATGATGTCCATCGTGGTAATGTGTTCTGTTCTTTAATAACTGTGTTGGGTATGACTAAATAAGCCCCCGGAAGTGATGAAATATGTTTGAGAGTGCCCTCACACGTTTGACAATACAATGCATTAAAATCCCGCTCTTACTTTCACAAAGGTTGCCTGTTTGACCCGGTGGACATTGACAGATAAATCCAGCTACTGAACCAGAAGCCGTGAAGCAAGTTCCACCGTTGCAGATATTTGGAGTACTACAAGAGTTACCGGTGACTACAGAAAATAAAAGGATCATGCATACCAAAATAACAAAATGCAAAAAGAATTATTATGGTGTATTATCTCGGCGAGTCCTGGCTCAGCAGATAAGAGCAATGAACTCAAGCTCTTGTGTTTCTGATCTGCAGAGTGTGTGTTTGGGACCAAGTCGCGACAGTTGTGTCCTGTGCCCAGTTTCCTAATAGTCTGTAAGCACAAAAATTTCCTTAGCATGAAATTTCTTCCTTGATAAAAACAGGAACACCAACCAAATTTCATCGTGATTTTCAGGATAAACAAGCAACAGCTGAATACAAGTAGCAAGAAATGTGCAACAAATGGAAATTTGGTTGGTTATCCTGTTTTTATCGAGGAAGAAATTTCATGCTAAGAAAATTGCCTTACAGGCTTTATGAAATTGAGCCTCGAAGCAACACACTTTAAAACCATGACGCTTCTTCCTTCAGATGGGACATACATGTAAAGCAGTTGGTCCCGTGTAAACATGGTAAAACGCAAGTAAAAGAACCCAGTGCATTTATCAAAAGAGAAAGGGTTCATCTGGTGTGATCAGCAGCATATTGCGCAACAGCACCATGGTAGCTTAATGTCCCATCCAAAGAACAATAGAAAAGCATCTTTCTCAAGGATACAAGTGTCATGACAAGGACTCGAACCCACACTCTGCTGATCCGAAACGCCAAAGCACGAGTCTATGCATGCTCTAAACCGCTTGACCAAAACATGTCACTATTAATAACAAAGGTACACAACCTTGTGAAAGTAAATAAGTTCTAAAAAACATGCATCGTCAAGGTCAGTATGCTAGAATAACATGAATTACTTTATATATGTGGTTTGCGTACCATGTGTGTATTTACTTGCCAGGTAGAGTTTGTTCTTAGAGAACTGTCTTTCCTTATTCTACTACCACGGAGTGCATTTATCGGATGTTAAATAAAGAGTAGTAGAATAAAGAAAGACAGTTCTCTAAGAACAAACTCTACCTGGCAAGTAGATACACACATGGTGTTACCGCAAACCAAATATATATTGGTACCTCACCATGCAATGGCTCAAATCATATATATGAATTACTTTATCGCTGACAATATCACCACAGCTGTGTTTTGACCTGGTGTTTGGCAGTTGTTTCCAGTATGTGTACTGGGACAGAGACAGGTGTATATGTTGCCTGATAATACCTGACAAGTCCCAGTATTGCACGTATTGCTTGAACAATGGTTCACAACAACCACAAAAAACACAGCATGCAAATGAATGTCACAAACATGCTACAAAAACAAATGACATTGAACATCAAAGTACCAGCAAAAACCCATTATATGAAAATCTCTAAATATGTATTTAAAGGAGGAGTTGGTCTATGATAAGCGTTTGAAACCATTTGTTATCAGATAGATGTTATACAAGTAGAATATACATGTAATATGCCTCGAAATTGCATGGTTTTCCTTTTACCTTGCGAACTATGGATGGCCATTTCGTGGAGTACAAAGAATTGACCCCACAAATTGGAGTGCCGTGTTAGTTCACGTCGTTGAGAAGGAAAACCATGCAATTTCAATTTGTGTTAATCATTATACTCTTTTAAAACATCTTTCTAACCATATGTATTTTATAACAAACGGTTTCAAATGCTTTTCATATAGCGTGTGTCTAAAAAAAAAAAACTATACTGTTGAAATGACCATGATGACTGCCGAATAAAAAATATCTAATTCTGGGGGGTAACTTTCAAACGACACCAAAAAGTTTGGAAATAATTCATGCTTGGGTGAGCACTGTTCACTGAAGATTAAGTAGCCTACATCTTGGAGTGAATCTAGTGAGCTCCAAAGGACTTACCTCTCACAAATAGGAAGGCTAATTCCTTCGCAGCCTAATTTCATTACCCTTTACAAACGTGAGCAGTGCTCACCCAGCATGAATTATTTTCAGACTTTTTGATGTCATGTGAAAGTTGAGTCCATAAGCTATCAATACATCCAAACCTTTTCCCCCAGAATAACATATATTTTATTCGGCAGCCATTTCAAAAGTGCAGTTATTTTCTTTTAAGACAGCCTGTAGACCAACTCGCCCGATCCAAGGCAATGTGTCACTTTAATAATCTTACGTGGTATTTCGCAGTTGTTTCCAGTGTGTGTGGACGGACAATTGCATCTGTATGTAGAGCCTGACGTTGGCTCGCACATACCCAGATTATTACAGGGGTCTGGTGAGCATGGGGTCACTACAACAAAACAGTCATGCAACAAAGTTCAAATAAAGTACCATGTGGACAGACATTAAAGCAAACAAACAACTGCAAACTTGGCCGCTGCTAAAAAGGTAAGCCTTTTGTGGATTTTGTAAGCATTATTTGAAATTATAAAATAACTGTGCAAAGTAATTTTTTGCTTGTGTGACGCGAGGACAAGGGGTTAACAACCAGTAGATTAGTAGAATAAAAAGCAAGACAATTCTTAAAATAACATAATCTACCTAGCAAGTAGATACAAACATGGTGTCACCTAAGCTTGGGCGATATTACGATATTATCGAATATCGCGATATTAATTTGCAAACGATTGCGATATCAGATCGACTTGGCTTTAATCGAAATATCTACATATCGCAATATATCGCAATATCGATTAAATATCGCAATATCACGATGTATTTCCTAGCTGACACATCTTGCACCCAATAGGTTTGGAGTAAAACCAGAAAAATAGGTCATTAGAACACCTCTCTTATGCTATGGCCGTCTCTTCTACAACTTTCATTTGGAGTTTGAAGACTGATGATGTCAAATGTAATTAATCACGATTATATCGAATATCGCGATATATTGTCGGCGATATATCGTGAATAAAATAAATCGATATCGCCCAAGCTTAGTGTCACCGCAAAATATGATAACATTCATTCATATTTCACTTTTCTCATTTTTTCTGTGGATAGTGAGTATGTACAACTAGAAGGATATCTCTTGTGCTGCCGAAGCATTATGCGTACAATACAGTTGGTTGCCTCCAAGTTGCCTGTAAGAGTTACCCTGCGTGAAATGGCCTTGAAGATGCTATGTCAGATTTGTGGCCCCAAACATTAAAAAATAGATTTTTTTGAGTGAATGGTATTTCAAAGAGTATCACTTGCTCTAACAAAAAAGATTTACTTTTACTTTTAATGGTCAGGAACCATGACAAAAATTTAAAACGTTTCTTATAAAACACATAAGAATTGGCCACGTGATATATTATTATTGTCGGGATCCCGACAAAAACTAATTTTGAGCACTTAATTTCACTGCTACTAATAATTGGCGAACTTTTTCGAGCAATGGCTCAAATGAAAGCTTGTTACTTTCTCGCCCCCATCAAAATACCTATTGAGTTTTAAATCAAAATTTTGGGGTCACATCGGCCAAAAAACACACATAGCATCTTTAAAGGCAGTGGACACTATTGGTAATTACTCAAAATAATTATTAGCATAAAACCTTACTTGGTAGCGAGTAATGGGAACAGGTTGATAGTATAAAACATTGTGAGAAATGTCTCTCTGAAGTACAAGGTTTTTGAGAAAGAAGTAAATTTCAACGAACCTGATTTCAAGGCGTCTCGAAATCAAGCATCTGAAAGCACACAACTTCGTGTGAACAGGTTTTTTTTTCTTTCATCATTATCTCGCAACTTCGATGACCAATTGAGCTCAAATTTTTCACAGGTTTGTTATTTTATTCATATGTTGACTTTACACCAATTGAGAAGACTGGTCTTTGACAATAACCAAAAATGTCCGGTGTTTTTAAAAACTACTAAATATTTGGAGCAAACAGCGAAAAGTTCTACGCAAGGCTCCAGCCCTGTACTTACATGTTATTTCACAGTTGGCTCCAGTCCGTCCACTAGGACACTGACATGTGTATCCAGTGCCAGCCGGCGTACATACACCAGTATTGCAGGGATGCGGGGAGCAAGGATTTGAGACTAAAAGCACAAAGGAAGACATGCAGTTTACGCTAATTACTTTTAGCTCTTATTATGCTTGCGTTTTTCAAGTTGTTAGTAAGATTTCAATTCTACAGACCTTCATCACGGTGTGGCCATCTTGATTTTACTCCATTCCAACTCATTTGTCACCAAACTGAGGCTGGACGCAAAAATAGTCTGGTGCCATGTGCAATGAATGTTAGCATTCATTACTGTTATTGGAAACAGGGAACATGACCAAGATGGTGACAGCGTGATAAAGGCATAGAGTTATATATAAGAACTAGAGGGCGCACTGGTGATGCTTCTGGCACAAACGCGACGGGACCACAACGAGACACGCCCGCCATTATGTACGCGCGTTGAATACGAAGTACACATTGGAGTTTGTGTTTATTGAACGCTAACGCGATGCTGTTTTGTCAACTTACAAAATGGCCGCACAAACACACGCTAAGCAATGCCCGTTTGTTCAACTTAGAAAATGGCCACCTGCGCGCATGCCGGGGCGCGTATATAAGCCAGTGCGCCCTCTAGTTCTTATATATAACTCTATGGTAAAGGTCTAAACCAGGCCTGGAATTTCACGGTGCCCTAGAGGCCATGACCTCAGTTGCCCTGCTCTTGGCCTTGGTGACCCTACAAAAGTTTCCCTTTGACTTAACGATTTTGCGAAGGAAGTGCCCTTTTTAAAATGAAAATGGCCTTGCCCTATGAAAGATAAAATTCCAGGCCTGTTATACTCAATTCTAATGCTCTATGCTTTACCTAAATATTAATAATAGTAAGACATGTAATGCGCATACACCCACCCTGCTGGGTGTTCAAGGCGCAGTACAAAAAACAAAGGCAAAACAAAACAAAACAAAGAAAAACAGACACATACATGTAAGATAAGTTTTGAGAAGAAATATGAATTTTGTGGAGAGGATTTTTGTTGTCGAAGAGGAGTTCCAGATGCATGGCGCAGCTGAAGATAAAGACCCGTCACCCCATTTGTATACTATTTTTTGGTTTTCATTATCTTAAAACCATGCCTAAATTGCATAACAAGTAAAAACCTCTTAAAGCCATTGGACCCTTTCGGTACAGAAAAAAAAAAAAAAGTTCACAGATTTACAAATAATTTACAGGGTTTACAGAAGGTAATGGTGAAAGACTTCTCTTGAAATATTATTGTTCCATGAAATGCTTTACTTTTTGAGAAAACATTAAAACAATACCAATTCTTCTATAGCGAGAATTCCGGATTTAGTTGAAACACATGACACGGCGAAACGCGCGAAAACAAGAGTGGGTTTTCCCGTTATTTTCTCCCGACTCCGATGTCCGATTGAGCCTAAATTTCCACAGGATTGTTTTTTTATATATAAGTTGTGATACACGAAGTGTGGGACTTGGACAATACTGTTTACCGAAAGTGTATAATGGCTTTAAGTACGAGCAAGTTACACTTACACACTTCACAGTTAGTGCCTGATTGCCCATTAGGGCATACACAAGTGTATCCATTTGATGTCCCGTCTGATCTAAAGCATGTTCCGCCATTACAGGCTGTAGAAGCCGAATGCTAGTAATTTTACTATGCCTTCTTGCAGTAACACCTGCTGCGTTACCAAAGACACGCGCACGCAGTGATGTTTTGACTCAGCTTTTTCGTTCCATCCGAAAAGTACCATTGCACGCTGGCAGCGTGCCAGCGTGCAATGGTACTTTTCGGATGGAACGAAAAAGCACGGCGAGTGACTCAGCGTGCAATGGTACTTTTATTTGCTATCACGTGACGGACAATCCTCCAATCAAATGGCAAGGATCTGCTTGGGTGTTATATAAAAACATTTAAATACCTCTAGAATCCTCTAATCTGATTGGTTAAAAATGGAGTCATGAAAATAGCTATGCCCCCACTTACTTTCACAGTTGGTGCCTGATTGGCCATTTGGACATGATACACAAGTGTAGCCAGTTCCGGATCCTGATCTAAAGCATGTTCCCCCATTACAGGTTGAAGCCACATCACAAGGATGTGCAGTAACTATCAAAGAAAAGAAGCAAGCATACTACAATAACAAAATAGCCGCAGCTAACGTCTACAACCAAACACAACTAGCAAAAGCTCTATAGCATGTATACAGGGCGAGTCAAAAAGTAGTTGAACCGGATTGGTGTTGTTTTACAAAATAAACAAATGACACTCAGATGTTCAGTAAAGCAAATTTGTAACAAGCACTCTGTCCTGCTCAAGAGGGTGTCGTGGCCGAGTGGATAAGAACACTGAAATCAAACTCTGGTGCTTCTGTTCAGCAGAGTGTGTGGGTTCGAATCCCGGTCGTGACACTTGTGTCCCTGAGCAAGACACTTAACTATAATTGCTTCTCTCCACCCAGTGGTAAATGGGTACCTGTGAGGGCAGAGATGGTTCTTGTAATTGATTTAGCCGAGTAGCTCATTTGTTGCACGAGGCTGTATACTCCCCAGGGAGCTGAGATGGTTTAACCATTTAGCCACTGGACCGCCTGGCCACTGGACCGCCTGGCCACCTAAAGCGATACACTGTATTATGTGGTAGGAGGAAACCTCGCTATAGCTTTTGTTTGTAGAATAAAAAGAAACATCAAAATAAAACTAGATAGTCATTGGTATGTCTACGCATTGGTGAATCCATCTAGTTTTGTATAGATCATTATTGATTCATCCCTTCACAGTTGACTTGTCGAAGCTAATGATGATGAAATAATTTTAGCGCTTACCCAACAAAACGATCATTAGTAAACACAAAGGAAACGGTATTTATCATTTATGGTGATATTGTCGAAAAGTAACTTCTTCGCAAATAATCAGCACTCAGCCAGATAAACGCCTTGAAAAGCTATTTTGTCCATTTTATCATTATACACAAATAATCGCCACAAATACTACCGTAGGCGATTAACGAGGGGGTTTATTGTGTGCCCCCCCCCCCCCATAAGGACTTATACAAATATCACCGAAAGGGTAAAAAATTGTGCATTTATTTATAAATAATCAGCATTGGTAAATGTTGAACTATGATTCCAGTAATTTACTGCAAGAATCTTGAAAAATCATTTCGGCAAACTCGGGCGGTGCAGGGACTAGAGGGTTAAGGAGTGAATTAAGGCCCAGTGACCAGGGGTAATAATGTGAAGCGCTTTGGGACGCCCTCCGGGTGTGAAAAGCGCTATATAAAAACGGGTTATTGTTATAATTATTAGAAAAAATGAATGAAAGAAATTGATAATTCCTAAGAGGAGTTCTGTCATTTTGCAAGCTGTCCATTGAATACTTGACAAAACAAACATGGCAAATATGTAAAGTAAAGCATTTAAGCTTTTTTATACCCTTTGCTACTTGTACTCAGATGTTTAGATTCAGTCAAGCATTAAGATTCCATGGACAGCTACAAACAGTGAGTGCTTTCAGTAAAACAGGCATGACTTCTCTTAGAAATTATCAATTTGTTTTATTCTTTTTTTTTAGATAGGCGGGAGAAAATGTCATAGTTTTGAGAAAGAAGTAATTTTCCATGAATTTGATTTCGAGACCTCAGATTTATAACTTGAGGTCGCAAAATCAACCATCTATATGCACACAACTTGGTGTGACAATGGTGTTTTTTTTTCTTTCATTATTATCTCGCAAGTTCGATGACAGATTGAGCTCAAATTTTCACAGGTTTGTTATTTTATGCATATGTTGAGATACACAAACTGTGAAGACTAGTCTTTGACAATTACCAATAGTGTCCACTGCCTTTAGAGCCATTATACACTTTCGGTAAACAGTATTGTCCAAGTCCCACACTTCGTGTATCACAACTTATATATAAATCAACAAACCTGTGAAAATTTAGGCTCAATCGGTCATCGGAGTCGGGAGAAAAAAACGGGAAAACCCACTCTTGTTTCCGCGCGTTTCGCCGTGTCATGACATGTGTTTAAAATAAATCCGTAATTCTCGCTAACGAGAATTTTTATTGTTTTACCGTTTTCTCAAAAAGTAAAGCATTTCATGGACTAATATTTCAAGAGAAGTCTTTCACCATTACCTTCTGTAAACCCTGTAAATTATTTGTAAATCTGTGAATTTTTTTTGTTTTTTTCTGTACCGAAAGGACCCAATGGCTTAAATACAATATATGTGTTTCACTGGGGTTTCGAGTGTCAGTTGTTGCTATGTTTTAAAATCATACATCTTGGTCAACTTCAGCCTGTAGTTAATTCAAAAGCTCCACTGTTGCAAGGATTGCTTGAACAATTGGCTCAGAGCAACTAATATAAAACACATCATGCAAACAAACGTCACATGCTAAAAAAGCAAATACAGTATAATGGTTCCCTGTGTCATCAGATGTAACTTACAGATGGTTTAATTTATCAACAAAGATAAATGTTTACCTTGTTGGCAGTTGGTTCCAGTATGTGTACTGGGGCAGAGACATGTGTATATGTTTCCTGATACCTGACAAGTCCCAGTGTTGCATGGATTACTTGAACAAGGGTTCACAACAACTAATAACGAAAAAACAACATGCAAACAAATGTCACAAACATGCTACAAAAACAAATGACATTGAAATTAAAAACAATGGTGCTATGACATGCATGTCATCAGATAACTTAAAGGAACATTACAAAATTCGTTTTTGCTAACAAAACATCTGCTGGCAGTGTAGGCACTTTATGTAATCCACCATACACATAAACTGACAAACCTGTAGAAGTTTGAGATCGATCGTCCATCTGGGTCACGAGAGCATAGTGAAAAACCGATTACAAATTTTGCATTGCATCGATGCCAAAATAAAAATGAATAAAACGCTAACTGAGCGATAAACTCCAAACGCGAAGTTAGATTATTTACTTCTCCTCAAAATATGACATTTCAGACAGAAATATTTCAAGGGATGTTTTCTACTTTCATCATCGTAAGACCGTGTAAGTTTTATGTAAATCTGTGATCTTCACGATTTTTGTTTCTTACCAATTCTGTAACATTCCTTTAAGGATGGTTTGAGTTATTAACAAAGATGCATTTTTACCTTGTGTTTCGCAGTTGTTTCCAATATGTGTACTCGGGCAGAAACATCGGTATGTGGTGCTTGACAGTGGTTGACATGTTCCAGTGTTGCACGGGTTGGGCGAACAAGGGTTGGTTGAAACTGAAATAAAAGCATACAATCTTATTAATACAATCCTGCTAGAAAACAGAATGGTTCTACAATAACACAAAAAAGGGAATATTCATTTTGGTATTAACCATATACACTGATGTGTGTTAACACTGTATTATACTCATGTTTTGTTTTTTTCCACAGAACTCTGTAAAGTATCGAGTATACCGTGCTAACACACAAAGAGTTTATGGGTAAAACCAAAAGAGTATTCTTTATCAGTTTATCCCCGAGAAGCTTATGGTTAAGTGTCTTGCTCAAGGAGACAAGTGTCAGAACTGGGATTCGAACCCACACTCTGCTAATCAAAAACCAGAGCTTAAATCCGGCGCTCTTAAAGGCAGTGGACACTATTGGTAATAATACTCAAAATAATTTTTAGAGTTAAACCTTTCTTGGTGACGAGTAATGGGGAGAGGTTGATGGTATAAAACATTGTGAGAAACGGCTCACTCTGAAGTGCCATAGTTTTCGGGAAAGAAGTAATTTTCCACGAATTTTGATTTCGAGACCTCAGATTTAGAACTTGAGGTCTCGAAATCAACCATCTAAACGCACACAACTTCGTGTGACAAGGGTGTTTTTTTCTTTCATTATTATCTCGCAAGTTCGATGACCGATTGAGCTCAAATTTTCACAGGTTTGATATTTTATGCTTATGTTGAGATACACCAACTTTGAAGGCTAGTCTTTGACAATTACCAATAGTGTCCACTGCCTTTAACCGCTCGGCCACGACACCCAATATAACTTTTCAGAAAGCTGAAGATAACAAAACAAAATAAGGTTTTCAACCCACTGGTATCACAAACGATAGTTTAAAACTCAACTCCCGAGTTCATTTGAGTCTGTTCAGAGAGAGAGAGGACTGCTCTATACATGTTAATCTTTTGTTAAGTTGATTGAAAAATGCATGGCTAAAAGCAAGTTTGAGTGGGCACAAATAATCGACCCGTTGTTGACTACTGACCAGCAACGTACATGTGCAGTGACGCACTCCCTCGAACCACTCATTTGGAAGTCTAGTCAACCTTCCACCTTTTCGCTATAGTGTCACTGGCTCCCCTCTGCGCTTTACAAATGTTAGAATGGAACATGCTGTTGGGACCAGTGAAAAAAACACGGGCTCGAGGCTGGTTCCAAACGGTCGACCACAGTAGTCAACCCATGGCTGACCAGCCGGGGTATGAGTGCAAATGGTCAACCTTTAGTTAAACCATTGTGCACACTCGAACTTGCTCTTAGTTGATTGTTTCTCGCAACCTCCTAAATACTCCAATTGGAGTTTAAAATAACAAACCTGTGAAAATTTTAGCTCAATCTGTCATCGAAGCTGCGAGATATTAATGAACAACCTTGTCACGCGAAGTTGTGTGCTTTTAGATGGTTGATTTCAAGACTTCAAATTCTAAATCTGAGGTCTCGAAATCAAATTTGTGGAAAATTACTTCGTTTTTGAAAGTTATGTCACTTCAGAGGGAGCCGTTTCTCGCAATGTTTTATACTATCAACCTCTCCCCATTACTCGTCACCAAGTAAGGTTTTATGCTAAAAATTATTTTGAGCAATAGTGTCCAGGGTCTTTAAGTAATCGACTTTACATGTAGTTCCATTTTTACCTTGTGTTTGGCAGTTGGTTCCAGTATGTGTACTGGGACAGAGACATGTGTATGTGTTGCCTGATACCTGACATGCTCCAGTGTTGCAAGGATTGCTTGAACAAGGGTTCACAACTAATAACAAAAAACAACATGCAAACAAATGTCACAAATTATGCAACAGGAACAAATGATAACTAATAATAACATCGAACTACACACAACAAATGTAACAAGGTAAAATTGTGTTGCAGGGGTTGACAAATCATGCAACAGAGAGAAATGATAACTAGACATAATGGTACAGCATTTTCAAATCATGGTATTAGGTAATTTACAACTGTATGTGTTAACTAAACTCCTCTGTGAATAAAAGGCTGATTGAAATTTTAAGGAACCTTGGAAATTTCAGTATTCAGTATTGTGGACAAAACGGTGTGTTTAAATAGTGAAAATGTTGCCGTTAGTCAAGGCGAGGAATAAACATGTCATCTTGCATTAAAGGCAGTGGATACTATTGGTAATTACTCAAAATAATTTTTAGCATAAAACCTTACTTGGTTACAAGTAATGGAGAGCTGTTGATAGTATAAAACATTGTGAGAAACGGCTCCATCTGAAGTAACGTAGTTTTCGAGAAAGAAGTAATTTTCCACGAATTTGATTTCGAGACCTCAGATTTAGAATTTGAGGTATTGAAATCAAGCATCGTAAAGCACACAACTTCGTGTGACAAGGGTGTTTTTTCTTTCAAAGTTATCTCGCAACTTCCGACTACCAATTGAGCTCAAATTTTCACAGGTATGTTATTTTATACATATGTTGAGATACACCAACTGAGAAGACTATTTGTGGAATTTGACAATTACCAATAGTAACCATGTCTTTAAAGACAGTGGACACTATTGGTAATTGTCAAAGACCAGTCTTCTCACTTGGTGTATCTCAACAAAAGCATGAACAGATGAAATAAGAAACCTGTCAAAATTTGAGCTCAATTGGTCGTCGAAGTTGCGAGATAATAATGACAGAAAAACACCCTTGTCACACGAAGTTGTGTGCCTTTAGATGGTTGATTTCAAGACCTCAAGTTCTAAACTTGAGGTCTCAAAATCAAATTCGTGGAAAAATACTTCTTTCTCGAAAACTATTCCACTTCAGAGGGAGCCGTTTCTCACAATGTTTTATACTATCAACCTCTCCCCATTACTCATTACCAAGTAAGGTTTTATGCTAATAATTATTTTGAGTAATTACCAATAGTGTCCACTGCCTTTAAAGGACTCGTTCCAAAAATGTAAACACATCTGGCACAGTACAGTACATTGAGGAACAGATCCCAAACCAGAAAACATTTGGGGAGGAAAAACTACAAGCTGCTACGCTTACGTTCACAATTGGTGCCTCTTCGATCACTCGGACATACACAAGTGTATCCATTTGCTGTGCCCTCTGATCTAAAGCACTGTCCCCCATTACAGGTTGTTGAGCCAACATCACAAGGATGTGTAGTAACTATCAAAGAAAAGAAGCATGCATACTACAATAACAAAATGGCAGTCGGCTAATGTCTACAAACCAAATAGCAAAAGACTAGCATGTACATGTACTGTATGTATCGTAAATAAACTCATCGAGCTAAGTAATGCTATAAACAGCAAATGCTCTAGCATGTAATATCACATGCGCTTCTGCAAGGATTGCTTGAACCAGGGTTCACAGCAAACTAATTAAAAAAACACCGCATGCAAGGTCTGTGACCTTAGACAAGTTTTTACTTACCAATTATGTAATTTTCCTATGAGCCCGAACAAGAATATGCTTACCAGAATAAGGTACCAGCCAATGCATCACATCACATGCACAATTTGTGGCTGGTATCCCGCTTATTTTGCTAAGTAGGAAGATGTTAAGCATGATTCTCTGCTTAAAGGAACGTCACAGAATTGGTAAGACACAAAATCGTGGAGACAGATTTACATCAAACTTACATGGTCTAATGATGATGTTAGTAGAAAACATCCCTTGAAATATTTATAACTGGAATGTCATTTGGTGAGAAATAAATAATCTAATTTCGCGTTTGAAGTTTATCGTTTATTCATTTTTTTTTCTTCTATCGATGTCATGCAAAAATAATGTGTAATTGTTTTTTCACTATTTTCTCGTGACCTAGATGGCGGATTGATCTCAAACTTCTACAGGTTTGTCAGTTTATGTATATGGTGGATTACATGAAGTGTGTACACTGCCAGCAACTGTTTTTTAAGCAAAACCAATTCTGTAATGTTCCTTTAAGCGGCTCTGTATGAAATTGGGCGCTGGTCTTGAACGGGAAAACATTTGGGAACTTCAAGCTGCTGCTACACTTACTTTCACAGTTGGTGCCTGATTGGCCGTTTGGACATGATGCACAAGTGTAGCCATTTCCCGATCCTGATCTAAAGCATGTTCCGCCATTACAGGTTGAAGCCACATCACAAGGATGTGTAGTAACTATCAAAGAAAAGAAGCAAGCATACTACAATAACAAAATAGCCGCAGCTAACGTCTACACAACAAAAAGTAGCAAAAGCTCTAAAGCATGTACAGTAAATCCACCTTGTACGCTGTTGCAAGGATTGATTGAACAAGGGTTCACAGTAAACTAATAACAAAAACGCAGCATGCAATTGAATGTCACAAATCATGCTACACAAATATTAACAGTACAGAACTTTGAGATATTGGTGTCCAGATGACTTGTAAGTATTAACTATACTCCGAGAGAATATTATGAAAGAAAAAAAACCCTATTGCACAAATTTGTGTGCTTTCATCAGATGCATAATAAAAGGCTTCAAGCCTGAAGTCTTATAATATTTCAGTGAGAAATTATCTCTTTCTCAAAAACTATGTTACTTCAGAGGGAGCCATTTCTCACAATGTATTATACTATAAACAGCTCTACATTGCCCGTTGCCAAGTAAGTTTTTATGCTAACAATTATTTTGAGTATACCAATATAGTGTCTAGTGCTTTTAAGTAGCTCCATGGAATAGACCGATCCAGTAGGCTCTGCCCACGACGCACGTGTGAGCAAGAACACTTGGGGCTCTCCAATGCCTTTCTGCACAACTTTGCCGCGCGCGCCAAGCATACGCGCACGCATGTTGGACCTTAGTGTCGGACCTTCGTTGCGTTGTGATTGGTCAATACGCAATGGGGCGGAGCTTAACGGATCGGTCTATTGTAAAAGGTCCTGAATCAGAAAACATTTGGGGACTTCAAGCTGCTGCTACACTTACTTTCACAGTTGGTGCCTGATTGGCCGTTTGGACATGATGCACAAGTGTAGCCATTTCCCGATCCTGATCTAAAGCATGTTCCCCCATTACAGGTTGAAGCCACATCACAAGGATGTGTAGTAACTATCAAAGAAAAGAAGCATGCATACTACAATAACAAAAGAGCTCAGCTAACGTCTACAGCCAAATAAACAAATAGCAAAAGCATAAGTGATACCATAGATACACGGAGAACGCTGAGCTCGGCCGCCCTCTGTGTCATCTGTGGACAAGGCATATCGATACAGCGCGCCATACGCGTGTTTGGTAAATGATCTTTGTGTGAGACACATGTATGGCAAAATGGTCATCACTTGACACCATGTAAGGCAAAATGGCAAGATGGCATCGTACATAGACCATTTCTACTGTTTTCATTGGTCAATGTGATGTCTACTGTATGACAAAATATTTTGGCATACATGCGTAAAACAATGGCGTGCGCGCGTCAATAAAAATGGTCTCACAACGAAACCACACACACACAATGACACATACACTCAGCGTTCTCCCGGGTTCTATTTCTATGAGTGATACTCATCAAGAAAAATCATGCTACCAATCAGATTGACCATAGGAACCATAACACCTCTCTTAATATTCATGCATGACGTCACCATTCTACCCAAAATGAGGCCATCGGCACACGCACGCCACCACCAATACCAGCCACTCGATCTTAGTTGCAGTGGCTGTGCCGATGGCCTCGTCTTGGGTTAGAATGCATGGTGATGTTTTGCGTGAATATTAACAGAGGTGTATCGTAAGTAGTTAATTTGGTTCCGATTTTACCTTGTTGGCAGTTGTTTCCAGTATGTGTACTGGGACAGAAACATATGTATCCATTGCCCGATACCTGACAAGTCCCAGTGTTGCAAGGATTACTTGAACAAGGGTTCACAACAACTAATAACGAAAAAACAACATGCAAACAAATGTCACAAACATGCTACAAAACAGAATGACTGGAATAAAAGTTAACACGTCAACAGTGATTTAAGCAATCAACATTGGTATGAATTTTTACTTTGTGTTTGGCAGTTGTTTTCAGTATGTGTACTTGGACATATACATGATAATAACACCAGTTTCCGACAGGCGGACAGAGTTGCGCCAAACCAAATAGGTTAGGAGCGCCTCTAGGTCAAATAATTTTTTTTTTTCAGACAGGCGAACTTAACATAACATTTACATTGGCTCGACCCATGACAAGATCAACGTCTGAAACCCAGGCGCTCCAGAGTCGTTCCGAACAACTGCTGCAGTCAACCTTTCGACTTCTCGCACGTCGAGTAGCTCCTAACTGTTTCAGACGTCAAACTTTCCATGTCTGAAACAAGTGTTAAGTTGCCTGAAACCAGTGTTCCAGTGTTGCAAAGATTGCTTGAACAAGGATTCAAAACAAATAATAACAAATTACAAATCATGCTCCAAATACAAATGACATCGATTCTAAACATAACGGTACCATGGTAAGTAATTAATTTGGTTCTAAATTTACCTGATGTTTGGCAGTTGTTTCCAGTATGTGTACTGGGGCAGAAACATGTGTATATGTTGCCTGATACCTGACAAGTCCCAGTGTTGCAAGGATTGCTTGAACAAGGATTCACAACAACTAATAACGAAAAAAAAACATGCTACAAATGTCACAAACATGCCACAAAACAGAACGACTTTAACAGAATGCTATATTACAGAAAGTACCACCATGTAGTTTTAAGAGTAATCAACACTCGTGCATTTTAGTTTTTACCTTGTTGTTGGCAGTTGGTTCCAGTATGTGTACTGGGGCAGAAACATGTGTATATGTTGCCTGATACCTGACAAGTCCCAGTGTTGCATGGATTACTTGAACAAGGGTTCACAACGACTTAAAAAATACAACAACATGCAAACGAATGTCACAAACATGCTACCAAAACAAATGACATTGAAATTGAAAACAATGGTGCTATGACATGCATGTCATCAGATAACTTAAAGGAACATTACAGAATTGGTTTTTGCTAACAAAACATCTGCTGGCAGTGTAGGCACTTTATGTAATCCACCATATACATAAACTGACAAACCTATAGAAGTTTGAGATTGAACGGCCATCTGGGTCACGAGAGAATAGTGAAAAACCGATTACAAATTTTGCATTGCATGGATGCCAAAATAAAAATGAATAAAACGCTCACTGAGCGATAAACTCCAAACGCGAAGTTTACTTCTCATCAAATATGACATTTCAGACAGAAATATTTCAAGGGATGTTTTCTACTATCATCATCATAAGACCGTGTAAGTTTTATGTAAATCTGTGATCTTCACGATTTTTGTTTCTTACTAATTCTGTAACATTCCTTTAAGGATGGTTTGAGTTATTAACAAAGATGTATTTTTACCTTGTGTTTCGCAGTTGTTTCCAATATGTGTACTCGGGCAGAAACATCGATATGTGGTGCTTGACAGTGGTTGACATGTTCCAGTGTTGCACGGGTTGGGCGAACAAGGGTTTGTTGAAACTGAAATAAAAGCATACAATCTTATTAATACAATCATGCTAGAAAACAGAATGGTTCTACAATTACACAAAAAAGGAATATTCATTTTGGTATTAACCATATACACTGATGTGTGTTAACACTGTATTATACTCATGTTTTGTTTTTTTCCACAGAACTCTGTAAAGTATCGAGTATACCGTGCTAACACACAAAGAGTTTATGGGTAAAACCAAAAGAGTATTCTTTATCAGTTTATCCCCGAGAAGCTTATGGTTAAGTGTCTTGCTCAAGGAGACAAGTGTCAGAACTGGGATTCGAAACCCACACTCTGCTAATCAAAAACCAGAGCTTGAATCCGGCGCTCTTAAAGGCAGTGGACACTCTTGGTAATAAGACTCAAAATAATAATACTCAAAATAATTATCAGCGTTAAACCTTTCTTGGTGACGAGTAATGGGGAGAGGTTGATGGTATAAAACATTGTGAGAAACGGCTCCCTCTTAAGTGCCATAGTTTTCGGCAAAGAAGTAATTCTCCACGAATTTTGATTTCGAGACCTCAAAAAAAATGAATAAAATGCTCACAATGTGTAAAAGTTTTTTCACTATTTTCTCGTGACCCAGATGGCCGATCAATCTCAAACTTCTACAGGTTTGTCAGTTTTATATGGTGGATTACATAAAGTGCTTACACTGCCAACAACTGTTTGTTAGCAAAACCAATTCTGTAATGTTCCTTTAAGCAGCTCTGTATGAAATTGGGCGTTGGTCTTGAACGGGAAAACATTTGGGGACTTCAAGCTGCTGCTACACTTACTTTCACAGTTGGTGCCTGATTGGCCGTTTGGACATGATACACAAGTGTAGCCAGTTCCGGATCCTGATCTAAAGCATGTTCCCCCATTACAGGTTGAAGCCACATCACAAGGATGTGTAGTAACTATCAAAGAAAAGAAGCATGCATACTACAATAACAAAAGAGCTCAGCTAACGTCTACAGCCAAATAAACAAATAGCAAAAGCATAAGTGATACCATAGATACCCGGAGAACGCTGAGCTCGGCCGCCCTCTGTGTCATCTGTGGACAAGGCATATCGATACAGCGCGCCATACGCGTGTTTGGTAAATGATCTTTGTGTGAGACACATGTATGGCAAAATGGTCATCACTTGACACCATGTAAGGCAAAATGGCAAGATGGCATCGTACATAGACCATTTCTACTGTTTTCATTGGTCAATGTGATGTCTACTGTATGACAAAATATTTTGGCATACATGCGTAAAACAATGGCGTGCGCGCGTCAATAAAAATGGTCTCACAACGAAACCACACACACACAATGACACATACACTCAGCGTTCTCCCGGGTTCTATTTCTAAGAGTGATACTCATCAAGCACAATCATGCTACCAATCAGATTGACTATAGGAACCATAACACCTCTCTTAATATTCATGCATGACGTCACCATTCTAACCCAAAATGAGACCATCGGCACACGTCACGCCACCACCAATACCAGCCACTCGATCTTAGTTGCAGTGGCTGTGCCGATGGCCTCGTCTGGGGTTAGAATGCATGGTGACATTTTGCGTGAATATTAACAGAGGTGTATAGTAAGTACATGTAATTAATTTGGTTCCAATTTTACCTTGTGTTTGGCAGTTGTTTCCAGTATGTGTACTGGGACAGAAACATATGTATCCATTTCCCGATACCTGACAAGTCCCAGTGTTGCAAGGATTACTTGAACAAGGGTTCACAACAACTAATAACGAAAAAACAACATGCAAACAAATGTCACAAACATGCTACAAAACAGAATGACTGGAATAAAAGTTAACACGTCAACAGTGATTTAAGCAATCAACATTGGTATGAATTTCTACTTTGTGTTTGGCAGTTGTTTTCAGTATGTGTACTTGGACATATACATGATAATAACACCAGTTTCCGACAGGCGGCCAGAGTTGCGCCAAACCAAATAGGTTAGGAGCGCCTCTAGGTCAAATAATTTTTTTTCTTCAGACAGGCGAACTTAACATAACATTTACATTGGCTCGACCCATGACAAGATCAACGTCTGAAACCCAGGCGCTCCAGAGTCGTTCCGAACAACTGCTGCAGTCAACCTTTCGACTTCTCGCACGTCGAGTCGCTCCTAACTGTTTCAGACGTCAAACTTTCCATGTCTGAAACAAGTGTTAAGTTGCCTGAAACCAGTGTTCCAGTGTTGCAAAGATTGCTTGAACAAGGATTCAAAACAAAGAATAACAAATTACAAATCATGCTCCAAATACAAATGACATCGATTCCAAACATAACGGTACCATGGTAAGTAATTAATTTGGTTCTAAATTTACCTGATGTTTGGCAGTTGTTTCCAGTATGTGTACTGGGACATGAACATGTGTATATGTTGCCTGATACCTGACAAGTCCCAGTGTTGCAAGGATTGCTTGAACAAGGATCTGGAAAGAATAAAAACAATATATTTTTAAAGCAATATATTATTTCAAATTTTTAACTGATATAAATGGAAGTTACTCGAGTCATAAACAAATTTTGGTTGGACAAAGACAAATAGACTAGAACGGGACAAGAATGTGTCTGTTCTCTACCAAATTCATGAGCTATCTAGCCCGGCCACCCCATCAATTCTTATTTTGATTCGACTAGGCCAAGTTTAACTTTAAGTACAACCGTATTTAGTATGGTTTGTTTGGCCTACATGTATGGTTGTTAATTAAATTTTACCGACTGTTGTGACTGTGAGTGTTAACAGCTGAACTAAGCCTGTTGAGCATCAAAGTTTTTTTACCATCATTTCACACTTTGTTTATGCCTGACAAAACACCTGATGAAGTGTGACTTTGTAGTAACTAATTTGTTATATTATATTTTTACAACTTAAAATTTTTATTTATAAATTATTTTATAAAAAATAAAATACAACTTATTTATCGATATATGAGATTTGTTTTGATTTTCTAATGGGAGCAACAATTAATTCAATCTAACTTATTTAAAGAACAAGATAGAGTCTATCTCTAAAACCAGATGGTTAACGTTTTTAAAATTTGGTTTGTTATTGCTTATCATGTTTTAAAAAAATCGATGCTTTGTACACCATCATTTCGGGGATTTCCCGGTTGTTCGTCCTTTTGCGCATGCTCACACTTCAAGATCGGCACTCACACTCACAGGAGCTCAGAAGAAGAACTAAACAAGCAGCGTAAACTTGTGAAATTCTACTTAAGTTTTCTGAGTTAGTTGCCGGAACACATCGATTGAAAGTTAAACCCTTAGTACCTGCATCACATTTAGAGTTCGTTTTCCAAAAGACAGTGGACTGAGCATCGAGGAAACTCCAAGACTTTCTAGTGCAGTTCTGCAGCAACTTTCTCTTGCAGTTTTGGCACCGCCGTGAACAATTTAAGTTTTAGTGTATAGAGCGCCCTCAATAGTTTGAATTACGCTAGGGCCCCTTCCATAAGGCAAAACATTTTTTTTAAGAAAAAAGTAAAGAGATCATGAGGTGTTTGGCCATAAAAATGGAGGAAAGTGTAATAAAAAGAGGCAGATAAAGGACATGTTATATTCACACTCTTACGTAGTATCCTTTTTTTTTTACTTTGAAATGGGAAAAGCGCCCTCAATTTGACCAAGAAATGAGCTTTGAACTCTATAAAAACAATGTATATTACTGTATAATTAAAATGGGACCGGGCAAGTTAGCCTACCTGTTGTGCGCTGTTTGGTTTGGGGTACAGGTAAATTTACCCTAACCAAATATTAATACTTTACTCCTAATAGCATTATGTCCACCATACTCAAAAATGGCTTATTATGATGCTCTAATCTGCGAAAACAGGAGCAAGCTAAGTTCAATAGTTGCTGGCAAATACACATGGTAATAAAGTTGAAACTTTCATTATCGCGGGACCTTAACTGTTGTATTGTTTATGATATTGTAGTCTATAAACTGTGGTTGGACAGCCACATAACTAAGGTTTTAAATATACACCATGCCCTATTTGAGATATGGACACAAAGTGGATCTGACCAATTTCCTCTAATAAGCAAACAATTTTAAGCAGGATAGGCCGACGTGGTAGGCCTACATGTTATTTTACGATGATCATGTGACAATGACAGTTAACTCTATTCTGTTATTAAGCATTGTTTGTGCTGAATGAGAAAACATTATTGTACGCTTGCATCTCTATAAAATTGGGCGTATATTGAAGGTATGACGCTATAACACTGGGTGGGGTCAATTCGCTTCGTAGTAGTCACAGTGAACAAAATGCATTGATCGAAATTCCTGACTACTCATAAAGGAGTGAATAGCGGGTTTTCCAGCATAATGTAGAGAATGGAGTTAAAAAACAAATTAATTTAACTTAACTTAATTGTATTTATAAAGCGCTTTGACACTGTTTTAAAGCGTTGTACAGCCAAGAAAACCCCCCATTAAAATGCAGGATAAAAAGCATGACCAATAGCAATGGTTTTAAAAGTAAAAAATGCATTGCAAAAATTCCTATTGAACACATTAGCACCTAAAATGCTTCTATCATGCACAATAATTAATTGTACCACATACATACCTGGCCTCCTATACTCCTTATTTCATACAGACAACAATTGCTTTAATTTCAATTTCAGTAAAACTAAACCATTTTCTGCTCAGCGAACATTGAGAGTATGCATAAACAGCAATCCTAGGCTAACAGGTGTTTGAACCTGACTAGCAAATTATAAATTGCACTGATTTTAAAGGGTCTATGTAACTTTTGTAAGACAAAAAACACAATGTCCACAGGTTTACACTAAACTTACACAGTTTGAAGATAATGATGAGAAAGCTGCCCTGAGAATATTACGTGCTGAGGTGCTGTAGTTTTTGGGAAATGAGTAAAACAATGTCATAAAAACAAATTCGTCTCATGAGACGAAAATTATTTTAATATTTTACAAACGTATTTTCATGACATTGTTTTACTCATTTCTCAAAAACTACAGCACCTTAGTAAGTAATATTTGAAGGGAAGCTTTCTTACTAACATTATCTTCAAACCCTGTAAGTTTGATGTAAATCTATGGAAATTTTGAAAAAAACACCCAAATCCTTCAAAGGAACATTATACACTTGGTTTTTTTTTGCTAACAAAACATTTGCTGGCACTAAGCACTTTATGTAATCCACCATTGGTCTTTACATATACTGACAAACCTGTAGAAGATTGAGAACGATCGGCCATCTGGGTTACGAGAAAAATAGCGAAAAACCGATCGCACATTTTGCATGACGTCGAATTAAAAACAAATTAATAAAACGGTCACTGGGCGATAAACTCCAAACGGGAAATTAGTTTTATTTAATCCTCATGAAATATAGCATTTCAGACAGAATTTTTTAATGGAATGTCTTTTACTATGTCCATCATAAGAACGCGTTTTATATAAATCTGTGACCTTCGCGATTTTAGTTTCTTACTAATTCTGCAATATACCTTTAAACAACAACAACATTGTGTTTAACCTGCCACAACAACTGCAAAAATGGCTGACGAATCGATACATAAATTTAGACTGTAGTGCGGAAATCAAGGCAACACAGGGCACAATGCAATGGGTTGCTATAGTAACAAAAACACCTGTTACTGAAGCACTCAGTTAAAACAAAATCAGAATAATTGGCGCCTTCTGGAAGCCATATTGCTCTATGAGCAAACACATGCAATTAAAGGCCTGGACACCAAAATAATTGTTAGAATAAAAACTTGGCTACGAGAAATGGAGGGATGTTGATAGCAACATTGGAGAAACGGTTCCCTCTGAAGTAACGTAGTTTTTGAGAAAGAAGTAATTTCTCACTAAAATATTTGAATTGAGTTCGAGACCTCAGCTGAGGTCTCGAAATCAAGACACCCGGGAAAAGCACACAACTTATGCGACAAGGGTGTGTTTCTTCCATTATTCTCTCGCAACTTCGACGACTAATTGAGTTCAAAATTACCAATAGTGTCCAGTGTCTACAACTAGAATAATAATATTAAGCACAAATGTTGTAATTTTTTTTTCATTTCTTTCATCATGAAAGGGTTCTGTGCATATAGAACTGTTTTTTTATGTGAACACAAATTGTGACAAATAATGTCCAGTCCAGAGTTTTTTTAGGGTAAATTGCCAAATCACATAAAATAACACAGAAAAACTAGAACCCTAAGAAAGAAATAATGTCCACTTGGTGTTTTTGTTTCACAATATATAGTGAGTCACCATTCAAAATGAAACCAACACAAAACATTTAAATAATACGTTAATGCCTAGAGCATTATGGAAATTTGGCTGTGTATTTACGTTTAGTGAACACATTTTACAGGGTAAATACTTTCAATGAATTGCATTGTACAAAACTTGTGACATGCCTATTATGATTTCTTTTATATCACAAACGGCTGTTTCGCACGCAATCTGTTTTGTGAAGCAACCATGCATGTATTTGTAACGTACATTGTGTGTTAGCAGCGGGTGCGACAACAACTAAGTTTGTTATTTTTGCATCAGGGATAACAAAAATCCCCTTTATGTGTTCTTAGCATGTAGATTTCCTTTAACAGGTTCAGTGTCAGACGAAAAAACACATTAAAATATTTATCCCCAATGGAAAAAAAAATATCTATTCAAAACAACAAATTAAGTTATTTTTTTTAGTGACGAAGGATTCTATGTTTTCACTCAAGGGAGTTTGGGGTTATTAATATTCTACAAGCAATTTTGAGAGGTTATATGATGTCTGAACTTTTACTCAATAAGCTTTTTTCCAGAAGACGATCAGAGCATATGATCGAAACGTCGAGTTGAAACCTAGTTTTCAGAACCACCCCAACTCATTTAGAGATTATCGGTACATGGTGTTACGGCAAACCTTTATACTATCGTATTTTCTATCATGCAAAGTTTGAAATCCTTTCAATTTAATAAAGAAAGAATAAGAAAGAATGGAAAATCACTTACTTGTATTTCCACCGGCTCGGACCAATATAGACGACGGTAGTTTTACCCAGAATATATCAAATTGCCGTACAATAGTCACCCTACGTAAAAGAGGTAAATATAATGGAGAAATATTAATAATATGTTTTTTAAATTGACATACTTTATAAGTAGAATACTAAAAGTTATCCCATTGCTCTATAGGCAAAAAATGACTAATGAACATGTAACACCTTTTAAACATATAATTATTTCCAAACCTTTAAAAGTCGAAACGTTTCAATTCTGGCAGTTTCAGCTTTCTTTTATTCAAAAAGGCACGGAACACATACGTTTGTTAACTTTCAAAGACCAGCAACAAAATTGTCCCAAATTGGATGGGTTCAAAAATTGGTCATCGAAGTTGCAAAACAAAATGGTGTGCTTTATTCCTAAAAATGGCTTCAGAACTGAAGTCTTTCTCAGATTCAAATAATAATTTTAGTGAGAAATTACCTTTTTAAATTACCTTTCTAAAAAAACTATGTGAGAGAGCCGTTTCTCACAATGTTTTAAATATTAATCAACAGTTCTCCATTGCTCGTTACCAAACATTGTGCGCCATATTTGTTTTGATTAATTACAAAACGTGTTCAGTTTAGCTTTTTTTTTTTAAGCATAGGCATAGGGTATTCCTCTACAATAATTCAAGTTTCATTATGTAAAAATATAAATTGTTCTCAGGAGAACAAAAATACAACATTTCCTGTTTGAATGGTTTAGTGTTTTAATTGTCTTTATGTGTAGACCACAAGTCAACATACATATTGTTCGTAAAAAACTTACATGCCTTTAGGCTTTTAGCCTATTAGGGGATTACGTTGGTAAAATTGAATACGCAATTTTGCTGTCTGAAAATGGCGGCTCCAGCTGCGTGGAAAAATTAGAACGGAATATTTTTGAATGGCTTAATTCGCGAGAAGGGCATCATGATAAAGCCTTTGTTAAAACATTCAACGTGGGTATTTTTTCTTATAGCCACACTACATGGGTTGGTTATTATTCGAAACCAAGCAAGGTAACCTCAATGTTGTGCAAGTTGTACCCAAGGTTACTGCTAACATAACCCACATACGCATGTAGGCATTGTTAACGTAACAAAACCTATTGTGTTACAGAAACCAGCTGTCCTTGACAGGCCGACAATTTTCAATTTATGTGTTTTATGCATTAAAGGCAGTGGACACTATTGGTAATTACTCAAAATATTTATAAGCATAAAACCTGTCTTGGTGACAAGTAATGGGGACAGGTTGATGGTATAAAACATTGAGAGAAACGGCTCCCTCTGAAGTGCCATAGTTTTCGAGAAAGAAGTAATTTTCCACGAATTTGTTTTCGAGACCTCAGGTTTAGAACTTAAGGTCTCGAAATCAAACATCTAAACGCACACATCTTCGTGTGACAAGGGTGTTTTTTCCTTTCATTATTATCTCGCAAGCTCGATGACCGATTGAGCTCAAATTTTCACAGGTTTGTTATTTTATGCATATGTTGAGATACACCAACTGTGAAGATAATGATAGTGGAAAGCTTCCCTTCAAATAGTACTAACTAAGGTTGTGCAGTTTTTGATAAATGAGTAAAACAAGTCCAAAAATAGTTTTGGTCTCATGAGACCAAAATGATTTTAGCATGTAAAATCCCCTTAACCAGTTATGATATTATACCAAAACCATAGCATAACTGGTTAATACGTTTTTACATGCTATAACTGAGACGAAAATTATTACTTTTACACATTTCTTAAAAACTAAAAAGTAAAATTTCAAGGGAAGCTTTCTACTATCATAATCTTCAAACTGTGTAAGTTTAACGTAAATCTGTGGACATTGTGGTTTTTTTTAGGAAAAAGTACATACCCTTTAAGGTTTTGATACCTTTTGTAGATCCGAGTTTTTGGTTTTGAACTGCTCAGTGTGAATGAATATGTATGTACTATAATACGTTTCGACTTCATAATCGTCAAGCGTTTGAGAATCACAGAGTCGCGTAAATTCGTTGATGCTAAACAAAAATTCGACTCATGAGACGCGAACTGCTTCCGTGAACTCAAAAACTGCAGCACCTCAACAAGTGAAACTTTAAGGGAAGGACAGTTTATATTATCTTTAAAGACACTGGAAACTATTGGTAATTGTCAAAGACCAGTCTCCTCAGAAGTAATTATCCACGAATTTGATTTCAAGACCTCAGTTAGTTGTTGAGGTCTCGAAATCAAACATCTGAAAGCACACAACTTTGTGAGACAATGGTGTTTTTTCTTTCATAGTTATCTCGCACCAATTGAGCTCTCACAGGTTTGTTACTTTATGCATTATGTTGAGATACACCAAGTGAGAAGACTGGTCTTTGACACTTACTACTAGTGTTTTGTGTTTTTATCTTATTCAATACTTACATAAATTTGATATTCCTATTCAAGTTAGCAGGGGGCAACCAGCGGAACGTTTGTGGCAATGTTTTTTCAACGCTCGACATATGTGTGACTGTATCGTCGAGATTATTACAATCAGTCTTCCTAAACAGACCACCAGTATGCGGTTCCCAGCTACCTATAGGTACAGAGGAGGTATCGTCTGCCCGCCGAGCTTGGAGTATGATTCCTTTAAGCGGCATAGTTCCTTGGATCGTTACTGCATGATCAAATAAAGAAATTCAATCAATCAATCAGAAGAAGAATAACAAATCCATTTATACCAAGTTATTTTCGGGGTGGTAAGCAGTTTGCAACAACCAATTATATTTTATCACAATTAAACATGAGAACATCATTTTCTTCACACGTCGAAAAGAATCACCATTTTAAAGACAAAGGGCTAGGTCCGAATATTGAAACACAGCCTGCTGCATGGTTTTGGCACTGTGTAGTCAACAAAATAGCTAAAACTTTGACCCACCTTTTCTCCCAAACACACGATAATCTACTCCGCGGTAGTAGAATAAAGAAAGACAGTTCTCAAAGAACAAGCTCTACCAGGCAAGTATAGATACACACATGGTTTTACCGCAAACCAATTATATATATTGATACCTCACCATATGCAATGCCTCAAATCATATATTTTTCCTTCTGATTTTTTAGCAATGATGACTTACATTAAATATTTAAGAGAGCCACTAATCACTTCAGGTATAAATGCATGTTACAGTTTACAAATTTACTCTTTGAAAACCTTACATGTAGGTCCGCCAACTCGGACATGACGTCTACACTGAACATCTTCGTGTTCTTTCTACAAACATTTATGTCTAGTTCTTTTTGTTTCTTGTTATTCTTCTTCTTTTACAGTAGGGTTCAAGGGTTAATGATAAGGTTGTTTCCACAGCAACGTTGTAAAACAGGAAATAATATACACGATTAGGGCCTACATGTACCAATTAAAGGGTCTATGTACTTTTTGTAGGACAACAAACACAATGTCTACAGATTTTCACTAAAATTACACAGTTTGAAGATAATGATAGTAGAAAGCCCCCGATCCTGAAAATGTTACTTGCTGAGGTGCTGTAGTTTTTGAAAAATGAGTAAAACAATGTCATGGAAATAATTTTCGTCCCAGTGATCATGAGATGAAAATTATTTGAGCATGTAAAAACTTTTTTTTTCATGACATTGTTTTACTCATTTCTCAAAAACTACAGCACCTCAGCAACTAATATTTTAAGGTACGCTTTCTACTAGCATTATCTTCAATCGGTGTGAGTTTAACGAAATCTGTGGACATTATGTTTTGTGCTACAAAAAGTACCCAGCCCTTTAAAACAGTTAACGATTATTCATTGTGGAATTGGCAACAAAATCTCAACAGGCAAGCAAACAGCAATGCAACAAAATACACGTTTCATGGCCTCCCATGATCTCGGCAAAAATGATAAATGCATAATGAAAAATCCATTAGGAAGTTGTTTTGAAATTTAACGGTTTCTATCATGATGCTCCCAATTCAGAGCACTGAAGCACCACTCAAGCAATACTCGCAGACTGGTGACAAGTTATAAACCATGACCCAAATAACACCTATAAATGACAATCCCATCAAATTCTAACTGGATCTTATAGAAAGAACCTTCAATTTGTTATGTTTATGTGGGTGTTTTAAAATGTGAATCCAGAATAACGGTCTTTGTTCCTTTCATAGTTTGTTTTCGGTGGCTTTTGTTTTGTTATAATAATGTTCATCACACAGGTAACGAAACTAGTGTCGTGTAGTAGATGAACATTGTGGTTGGACCGTTATTTTTTGTATAGACCTATGTCTTTTGCGTCTGGCAACCCCAACTGACAATAGATTTGTATTTGCATTGTTGTCCAAACCAAGGGCGGACGAACCGCCAATTACAGGAAAGGAAAAACAAAATTATCAATCTTTAAATTTGCAGATAAAAACCAATACTAAATTCAAAAATTTAATATAGAAAAGCTCAATTAATTAAAACAATTTAATAAACAAATACATACACATACATACAAACATCAACGACAATTAAATTAACAAGTTATGGTTGGCCAATTGTATTTATCTTATTTCAGAAAAATTACTTCGAAGAATACTCATGCGATTTTTTTTTTTGTATAAAGTATAATATCAAACGAGCCAGGTAAAATGGACATAATTATTGAACATTAAAACACAATAACTGAGGGAATTTAATTACTTTATGTTTTGTCCCTTTAAACGTTTAATTAAAAGGCAATAACGTTTACTCCTTCAAATTCTTTGAACTGCAAACACACTAAATCAATACTCAAGGACAACCAGGGAAAGTGGCTATTACATTTAATATGCATTAACGTGGCAGCCGACTTCTAGGGTAGTTAATTAAATCACGCGAGAGCAATTTCATTGTCACAGAGAAATTTCTACGTAGGCAGGGAACTGAGTGATATAGGGGATTTAAGCTTTCGTAATTTAAATGAAACGATATTAGTCTATATAAGTTCGTTACGTTTATGTATATGCACTGTAAAAAGAAACCAGACCAGATCGAATTGACGTAGGTTCAGCAGCCGATTTCACGAAACTTTACGCAACTGCGTAAGTCCACTTGCGCAACGTTTATGGCGCAAGTTGCTCCATAAACGTTGCGCAAATGGACTTACGCAGTTGCGTAAAGTTTCGTAAAATCGGCTGCAGATCTCACAGGCGTGACCCTAAAACTGGTCAGGATGACGCGAAAATAATATGTTACAACTTTGGATTTTAACTTTGATTCTGCGTAATTTGGTACCCGTTGCGGGTACATTTTGTTACCCACATTTTAAACTGCATTATTCCTTTCTATTTTCTATGCACTGATTGTGTATTGATCAATATACATAGCCATTTTTAAGTTGCCTGTTTTTTATTTTCTGAGAAACAGGTTGTTTTTTGGAACATCTTTTCACCATTTAGTTGGGTTGGCTTGTTGGTTCTCGACGTGTACAGTTTTATGTATGTGTCTTGTTAAGTCGTTTTTTGTTTACCAATAACTGCAGAGGTAGTGTGTCTGACACAAGTGGGTGAAATGTTCACTACATTTGCATGAGAGATTATGTAAAGAATAATTTAAAGGAACACGTTGCCTTGGATCGGACGAGCTGGTTTGTAACCGATTGTTATAAAATGCATGATTGGAAAGACGGTTTAAAAGTAGAATACAATGATCCACACAAATTTGCCTCAAAATTGCGTGGTTTTCCTTTTACTTTGACGAGATATAAGGAAAACCTTGCAATTTCGAGACATGTTTGTGTGGTTCTATTTTAATACGTATTCTTACTAACCAATGTATTTTATAACAAACGGTTACAAACGCTTTTTAAAGACCAACTCGACCGATCCAAGGCAACGTGTTCCTTTAAGTTTGACAAAAGTCTGCTGTGGGCTACACTTTGATAAATGACCAAAATAAGAGGCAGACTTGACACAAGTTATTGTAAAAGTATGCCAGTTTTCTTTTATAGTAAAATACATCATTACCCTATGTAAACTTAAACATGCAGATTCAATTGGCGCATTGGACATCAACGAAAGTGTTTTCAACGCCATTGTGAAGTACCAGACCTGTGGGTAGGGGTTTAGATTGGGTGTGAAAAATACTTAAAGACACTGGACACTTTTGGTATTTGTCAAAGACCAGTCTTCTCACTTGGTGTATCTCAACATACGCACAACATAACTAAACTGTGGAAATTTGAGCTAAATTTTTCGTCGAAGTTGTTAGATAATAAAGGAAAAAAAACACCCTTGTCACACGAAGTTGTGTGGCTTTCGGATGCTTGATTTCGAGACCTCAAAATCTAATTCTGCGGTCTCGAAATAAAATTCGTGGAAAATTACTTCTTTCTCGAAAACGTCACTTCAGAGGGAGCCGTTTCTCACAATGGTTTACACTATCAACCTCTCCCCATTACTCGTAACCAAGTAAGGTTTTATGCTAATAATAATTTTGAGTAATTACCAATAGTGTCCACTGCCTTTAAAGATAATTTTCTGGCCCAATAGTTGCATGTGATGGTATGCACTTTGCAACACTCTTTAGGTAGCTTGAATATAAAAGGTTTTATGTTATATCTTGCACCCAACCCTTTTTTGGATTGCGTATTTGCATTCCATATTTGGGCAGAGGCTTTATTTCATGGCGAGGTGAGATTTTTTGGCGTGCCAGGACGACTTGTTCAAGTTTTCACTTGGTAAACCTATTGTCTGCCTAGAATGAGTCAACAATAGAGTGACATTCCCCAACGTTGCACACCCACCATGCGTTTGAATCGAAGAGATTGCAAATAATTCCATAACACAATAAACCTCCAGGCATATAGTCCAATCGGAATGCTATGCTAAATCGCTAATCAAAAGGTGGGAAAACATAAACATGTCACAAAATGTATAGTGTTTTTTTCTATATTGTGGGATAAAGCAAGATGAATCACCACTCGCGTAAACTTTGCAGTTGGTTCTCTGCGCTCAATGGTTTTGAACTTGTACGTCTCATTTAAAGAAGGGCATGGGGTTGGTATGATACAAGCATGGAATTTGACACACAGTCAGAGTAATGACACGATAAAGATATCTGGTGACAGGCAGGCCCATCGCAGATTTTGCTTTAAAATAGTTACAAAACTCCCAAAGCGTCGTTTTCAATTTACATGTTGAAAGATCGTTTTAAATGTTCATTGGTTTTTAGGTTAACCAAATCGAAACTATTGGTAAATGCTCAAAATACTTGTTAGCATACAAACTAACTCGGTAACAAGCAATGGAGAGCTGATAGTACAAAACATCGTGAGAAACGGCTCCCTCTGAAGTAACGTAATTCTCCACTAAAATATTTGAACTTGATTTAGAAACCCCATAATTAGATTTTGAGTTCCTGAAAAGCACACAACTTCGGGGTGACAAGGGTGTGTTTTCGTCCATATCTTGCAACTTCGGCGATCAATATTGAGTTCAAATTCTGACAGGTTTGTTATTTTACTACACCAAGTGAGAATACCAAAAGTGTCCAGTGTCTTTTTAAAAACACTATGGGCACTTTAAAATACAGATGGAACTTCAACCGTTCGAGGTGAGTGTGGCGATTTAAGAATGTATTCATGAAAAGAAGTGAGGTTTACAGAAAGATTAAGAGACAAAGTCCGTCCGACTCTGAAAGTAAACCGAGTATAAGTGTTGGTACAAACCGCTTTAAAGGCAGAGGATGGTAATTACTCAAAATAATTATTATCATAAAACCTCACTTGGTAACGAGTAATGGGGAGAGGTTGATAGTATAAAACATTGTGAGAAACGGCTCCCTCTGAAATGACATAGTTTTCGAGAAAGAAGTAATTTTCCACGAATTTGATTTCGACACCTCAGAATTAGATTTTGAGGTCTCGAAATCAAGCATCTGAAAGCACACAACACCGTCTGAAATTGGTGTTTTTCTTTCTTAGTTTAATCTCGCAACCTCGACGACCAATTTATGCAATATGTTGAGATACACTAAAAAGACTGGTCTTTGACAATTACCAATAGTGTCCACTCTCTTTAACCACATCATGTTTCATTGACAAATAAATGAACTGTGTACGGGCCTATACTGTTCAATGCTTTCACTTGCTTTGTGTGGTTTTACTTAAAAACGCAGTCATCATGATGATTACTGTACCGAGAGCCACACCAACAACAAAAATCCATATTTGCCCTACTTGAGACCGCCCCTTAAATAATACGTAACATCAAACGTGCTGGTGAAGGATATCGACTGTTTGTTGTCAACCACTTCAAGACGGAAAAGACCTTGATGGCTGAGCGTGTATAGCCAAAGTGGTGTTGCCATTATTCAATACCAACTCAAGGTGTGTAGGTGCGCCCTATTGTTACGTAATACTGTGTATTGTACACTGTAAGATGATTTGAAGATGTATTTACCTTGCATTGTGTTTATGTTAATTTGATGGGTATGTTTTCACAGTTTGTTTTGATAGTTTATTGCGAACAAGAAATATTCAAAATTGCCGACCTATGGTTTCTTCCCTGCATTTCACTATTGACTATGAACCCCAGATTGTGACACCCAATAGTAGTTTCTTATAAAAGCACTAGCATCCGTCACTCAGTGACGCGCAACTCAAGGCGTTCAGTGTTTTTCCTGAAAGGAATGATAAGCCTATGAAGTTGCGTTTTAGAAATGCGATACCCAATGGTTTAAAATGTGCCGTGGTGCAATGTGCTGCCAATCCAAACCAGGAACACCAGGGTGGACCTTCTCTTTAAGATAAGTGTACTGGGTTCTTTTAGACCGAAAACGGTTTTTATATGAAAGACTTCTCTTCAAATATTATTCCATTAAGTGCTTTACTTTGTGAGAAAACATTAAAACAATATCAATTCTCGATATCGAGAATTACGGATTTATCTTAAACACATGTCATGACACGGCGAAACGTGCGGAAACAAGGGTGGGTTTTCCCTTATTTTCTCCTGACTCCGATGACCGATTGAGCCTAAATTTTCACAGGTTTGTTATTTTATATAGAAATTGTGATACACGAAGTGTGGGCCTTGAACAATACTGTTTACCGAAAGTGTCCAATGGCTTTAATGTTCTTGATTGTCTTAACTTACTGGAGGTTCTTTCTTCCGGGATATCTTTAGATCATAGGTTTCAGGGTGACCGGGTTTCACTTCTCAGTACCAGAAAGGTAACAACGAAGTCGTATTTAAATAAATAAAAAGGTCCCACGATTGTTTTGTTCCCAAAAATGATAACAATTGATGAAACGATGAAAGTTGCAACAGCAAATTCTATTTCTAATTGAGAAATTTCGACAACAACAAAACATTGCTGTTTTCTAGCCTTTGAAAACAACTCTGCTCGGGTCGAAACGTCAGGGCATAAGTACTTGTTTGCAGATTTCTAAATACTTAAACATTTGGGGCCAATCATGCATTGCCTTTTTCTTCAGGCAAAAAAAACATTAAAATTTTAATTAAAATCCGTCATTCGAATCTCAATAAGTTACATTATTTTTTACTACAGAGCTAAGCGACGCAATAGAGGACAACCACAAACAAGAATAAACGCACGAATCGATAACATTGTATTAGTCATTTGTATGGAGGTGGTCACACACCCATTTAGACGTCAAGCTGGTTTGATTCGAGTTGTTTTTATCCCAGATATTTTGTGTCAAAAAACGACACACCCAATCAAAAGACCGCCAACATTTGAATATATACGCCTACGCCTCTAAAAGATGCTTTGTCAGATTTTTGGCCCCAAACATTACATAAAAATAAATTGAGTGAATGGTATTTCAAAGAGTATCACCCGCTCTAACGAAAAAAAGTTTAACTTTTACTTTTAATGGTCAGGAACCATGACAAAAATTTAAAACTTTCTTATAAAACACATAAGAATTTGTCACGTGATAGTTTGTCGGGATCTCGACAAAAACTAATTTTGAACACTGTATTTCACTGCTACTAATAATTGGCGGACTTTTTCGAGCAATGGCTCAAATGAAAGCTTGTAACTTTCTCGACCCCCATCAAAATATCTTTTGAATTTTAAACCAAAATTTCTGGGTCAAATCGGCCAAAAATCTGACATAGCATCTTTAATAATTATTATCATATGAAGAAACGATCAGAAATACTTATTGCAAGAGAAATAACTTTATTGACTATATTGAAACAAACGTGAACATCAATTTTTAATGTGACGACTTTTGGCTGTCAATGCAAACTCCCATTTTCAAACGATGGTAGCCTGACCATCGCATCAAAATTACACCAAAAAAATGCATTTTCTTTAACAATGACATAACACTTTGCGAAATGATTTTACTGGGTGACTTAGGTCACCGTGGTCCAGTGGTAGACTACCTGACAATTACAAGGTCTTGGGTTTGAATTCCACCGAGCTTAATACCGCAGACTTCACAATGAATAACTACAATAAATACAATAACATGGCGTCCAGTTAATCATCATTTCTTGATTTGTGCAATCCCTAACAATAATCGTGAAACCAATGTTTGTATGAGAGAGAGATTGGCTATTGCCAGCTTGGTGTTTATAATCCCTTGTTGGAGTTTGCCGAGTTCCCTTGATGGGAGGATCGTCTAATTCTAAACAAACAAATAACAAGGATACTTGGGAAGGAATTTATTGGAAAAGTTTCCGTATGGCGCCACCACTTTTTCATTCGAAATAAAATAATATAGTATCTAATTTACCTGATTGATATATCCCTTTTTGTAAAAATGAGTGAAAAAGTGGTGGCTCCATACGGAAAGTTATCCACGACTCCCTCTGAAGTAACGTAGGTTTTGAGAAAGAGGGAAGTCTTTTATTCCTATCTGAAAGCACACAAACTCGTCCAACAAGGGTGTTTTTTCTTTTATCATTTTCTCGCAACAACTTCGATGACCAATTGAGCTCAAATTTTTCACAGGCTTGTTTTTTTATGTTTATGCTTATATGATGGGATACGCCAAGTCTTTGACAATTCCTCAAACTAGTGTTTTGACTTTTACAAGTTTGAGGACCATTGGTGTTTCTTCCAGACGTTGTTCTGGCGACTACTCGTTCGGCACTTTGAACAACCTCACCCATGATTAGTAATGAATACGGAGTCCCATGATTACTTCTTATGTTTAAAACGCACAACCTCCTCTTGAAGAGAAAGAGGAGTGTATGATGGTGATGATGGTAGCTTACCTGATACCGCTGCTCCTGGTGTGTAACTCCCTGAAGCAACAGTAATCGTGTACGGTGATGTCGATAACGGCTGTGTTACGGCCGAACCGTGCTGAGGTGTAAGAGTGCTACAACTTTCCGGGGGTGCACCAGTAGAACGAGATTCCACTCCCATCAGGAACATTGATATCCCCAATAATAAGAACATCCACGAGTACATCCCACGATTTGACGCCATCTTGGATCCCAAGTACGCAAATGGTGGAAACCGATTTCAATTTCCTGGCGTTTGTTCAGTTAGTACGTATAGAGAGGCAGCGTTTAAACAGTGTATAGCTCGCTGAGTTAGCTTAAAATGACAACCACTAGTAGAGTCTCGGTTTGCATTCTTATTCGTGCTCATTCATGTGAGTATAATTCTTACTGTACACACATCCATCAGACGTACGTCACAATAGAGCAGTCCTAAAAAGGGTGGTGTCGCACCTATACATGGCACCTCTGGTCAAGGCTGAAAGCACTGACTCATACCATGGTAGAGACAGGTAGAACTTTTCGTGCCTCACGTTGATGCCTTTATGGAAGAAGTTTTTGGCAATGAACGTTTTGTTAACAACAGATTCTGTGTGGGAAATGAAGCGAAAAGAAATTGAAAGTGGAAGGTAAATTTAGGCAGACGGAAACCTTCGATTGACCATGATTCAGCCTTCATCAGATTTATTCCATGGAAATTCTATGTATTTATAGACGTCACAATAAAACAAGATTTATATCTGCAGTTTATAAATATAGGTTGGGAAAACGCTGTTGCAAACAATTTACCAACCAACAGGACCGATTGTGATAAATTAATGCAAACAATGAATAGTTAATGGCCTGAAGTTTCGATCCTAGCAACGTATCTCTCGATAGATTACAAGACAATATACCTTTTGTTATCATGCTGCCTCCATCTTGGTCATGTTCCTCGTATCGAATAACAATAATGAATGCGAATAATCATTTTGCAATTAGGAACCAGACTAGTTTGATCTTCCAGCCTCAGTTTGGTAACATTTATATCAATGCTAATTTCAAGATGGCGGGCACCGTGAAAAAGGTCTATAGTCCACTAATAACTAACTTGTGGCGTCGCGTTTGTACACGTTGCCAAACACGGTTGTACGGTTCACTACACAAACGGTTAATTAATACTAATTAAAAACAATTGGTTGAAGGTTGGCTCCTAGTGAATGATAATACCCATGGCTACATCCTTACGGACTATGGAGAGGGTTCAGCCTCGGGAATAGGTGGCAAAGTGCCTGACGGGGCAGTTGATTTGGACCAATAGCCGAATTGGTTAAGCGTGGTCCTCACTTTGAAATGGCTTTACGACTTGTGATGTTAGGCGATCTCTAAAAAAACAAAATAACAATAATATACTCTATGGCTTTTTATGTCAACACTACATTTCACTCTTTCTTTTTAACCCAACTGATACCATTGCCATACCATTTAAAATAACACTATTATTAATAATGATGGCTCTCTACAGATGTATAGGCCAATCTGGTTATTCATCAACACAATGGCATAATAATTTTCTGCATAAAAATGGCACCATGTCATCATCAATCATACAAAACCAATTGTATTTTCTGAATGAAAAGAGTCCCGATCAATAAAGTTGTGTAAGAATAAATGCCTAGTATAATGGCACAGCTGACAAGCAGTCCAGCTGATGAACTTTGACCCGCTACAACCGAAGATCTTGGTTGTTTGTGTTTTCTTTGTTTGTTTGGTGTGGTGTTGTCGGTTTGTTTGGTTGTTTTTGTTAGTTTGTTTGTTTGTTCGTTTGTTTGTTTGTTTGTTTGTTTGTTTGTTTGTTTGTTTGTTTGTTTGTTTGTTTGTTTGTTTGTTTGTTTGTTTGTTTTTTTGTTTGTTTGTCTGTTTACCTGTATAAGATAGACAATGTGGGTGAAATTTAGTTGCAGATCCATCAATGGCTGCCTAAAACAAACGATAGACGGTCCATGTCCTATTGGCATTGCCCCATGTCATTTGAAGTGCCTCTGAGACGAACCGAAGACACCCGTTATCCATGCTCCCAACCGTCTTCAGTCAAGGAGGGGCCTTGAACCATGGAGGTAGAACTACCTCCATACTGACTGTTTCCCTTCTGAAGTTGCCAAACTTACAATGTGTGAGAAGAGGCACATCGATAGAGTTACCGTCACGATGTCGTAAGAAGCTGGCAGTCGTTAAGCAATGTCTACTTCTATACCCTCCCAAATAGATAGGCAGGACTGGAGAACATGGCAGCCCTCATAAAATAGACTACGATTTAATGTGTGACACAATGATGACAACAATTATAGCACTTTAAATCTATGCCACATACGAAGCCCAGCCCATGGGGAGCATGTGCCGGATGACTAGATGGCAGCAAACGAGAAGACTGTGTTCCAATGCCAAACATTTGATGATAGGTTATACAAGAAGGAGAACCACTGCCTTGTCTGGTGTCTATGACGTCATAATATTTAGTGGAAAGTCTCCATTCGGAGACCGAATGTATGGCTATCAGCAGCGGCTATGGCTGAACCACCAGATAGTTATATCCTTCGCAACCACAGGGCGTGCCGCAGCAAAAATCGCTTGATTTGGATACGACTTTTCAAGGTCAAGCTTGAAGGAAGAAAGTAGTTATTTTCTTTCCTCGTGTTGGTCTGTTAAAGACATCGGGGTCGATTTCACAAAAAAGTTAGGACTAATCCTATTCCTAGGGAATACTAAAAACGTATGGCTAGTCCCGAGTTAGGACGAGTTCCTCGTCCTAAGTCGAGATAAGACTAGTAAATCTTTGTGAAATCCACCCTGGACAATATTGGTAATTGTATAAGACCAGTCTTCTCACGTTGTGTATCAACATAATGCATTAAATAACACACCTGTGGAAATTTGAGCTCAATCGGTCGTCAAAATTGCGAGATAATAATGAAAGAAAGAAAAACTTGTCACACGAAGTTGTGCGCTTTCAGATGCTTTGTTTCGAGACTTCAAATTCTAAATCTGAGGTCTCGACATCAAACTCGTGGAAAATTACTTCTTTCTCGAAAACTACGTCTACCAGAGGGAGCCGTTTCTCACAATGTTTTATATACGATCAACAGCTCTCCATTACTCGTTACCAAATAAGGTTTTATGCTCTAATAATTATTTTGAGTTATACCAATAGTGTCCACTGCCTTTAAAGGTTATCGGTTGATCGAATTCATTTAGGGCCTAGACAATAATCCGTGTTTATGGATTATCCTTGAATTAAAACTTGTAAAGGTTGTGTACTTTTATGTAAACACGACGGTAATTTCGCTGGATTTCTCACGACGAACACTTTCACGGTATAGGCCTAGTGTTCAGTCATTAAAGGAACACGTTGCCTTGGATCGGTCAAGTTGGTCTTTAAAAAGCGTTTGTAACCGTTTGTTATAAAATGCATGGGTAGAAAGATGTTGTAAAAGTAGAATACAATGATCAACACAAACATGCCTTGAAATTGCACGGTTTTCCTTTAACCTCTTCGACTAACATGGTCGGCCATTTATGGCAGTCAAACTGTTGACTCCCATAATGGCCGACCGTGTTAGTTCGCAAAGTAAAATGACATACACGCAATTTCGAGGCAAATTTGTGTGGATCATTGTATTCTACTTTTAACACATCTTTCCAACCATTATGCATTTTATCGGTTACAAACGCTTTTTATAGACCAACTCGTCCGATCCACGGCAACGTGACTAGTTTATCAAAAACTAGAGCGTCAATATAGCCTAACCTAACATTAGTAAAATTGTTTTGACATAATTTGTAGGCCTACGGTTAGGCCTAAATACGTTTTAACAATGGCTGACGACGCCCTATTTATGTGCGACGTGCCAGTTCAATGTTACAATAATCTCTTTATGAGGCTGTTGACACGCCTGATCAAAATGCTTAACTTCGTTGCGTTTCATGTGACTGCAGTCCAAGGCTATATATGTGAGTCAAACAGCCTTCACAAACCTTTTCAGATATTCACTGTTCTTTTTGTTTTCTTTCTTTTGCGGTATGGAAGCAAGTGGGTTTTTATTATTGACAATGTAAAGACGTGTTTACGTTTATAGCTTGTCTACAAGATGTTCATCTTGTTTCACCATCGGTTTTCCTGTCGGTTTTTTTGTTCAATTTTATGGCAGTGCGTCCATAAATGAAGTTTAGGCTTTGGATTTTGTCTAGGTCTTGATGACCTGGTTTTTCTTGTTTTGTGAAAGTTTATGTTTATGGCATAGCATAACTAGCCCTATGTTTCGTTGAGTTGTTGATTGTTTTTGTATAAACGCAGCCACTCACTTTCAAACAGGAACTGAAATTTCTCTAGCGAAAATTTCAAAATGAATTTTAAAAAACACATAATCATTACCTAAAGGTTTCAAGGCTACATAGGCCAAGCCTATACCACCATTGGCCTGGATATTGAAATATCCTAGGCACGGTTTTCAGAAACATTCGAAACTGAAAACTATATGACCCTATTTGGACTTCGGTTCAAGTGATAGACCAGCCTGCTCCAATATTGTAATCTGTTTTTTTGTCCCATCAATCTGTGATGTGGTTTACTCTCTTTTTTGTGCGTTTTCCTCACACAGCTTAAACTTCAAACAAAATGTGACCTGTTATATTTTTCTCTCCACAAAAACTTCACGGTTTTAGGTCACACATGATCAGAGTGCTGCTCTCATTCCTTTCGTTTTATTACCTGAAAGACTTTTGCCCGAAGTACTTTGCTAGTGACACCCGTGTATCATGTGGTGAATTTGGGCTGCGAAGAAAACTTTTGTGGTGTTCACCAACAGCGCCCTCAAGTGGCATGAGTTGGTAAGTAAATCAAAGATAACATCATAATCACATCACACGTCAACATGGCTGAAGATAGTGATGGCGAGGAAAGACTGAGTCTGGTAAGAAATTATCCTTTTTAGCAAGATTCTGACAAGAGTAATACTTAGAGAAAGACAGTAATAGAACTTTTGGGATGGTTAAAACAAATCATATCCGACTCTAGCCATTATAATGTGTGGAAATGTAGCGGTATGCAGTGAACCATTTCCTTGATTGATTGATTGGATACACGTTATTAATATTAATAGCAAAGCTAAATGCTGCTTTAATGCTACGCACCCCGCAAATGTACCAATCGCTACTAAACAAATCATCATTTGCTACTCAATATTAACATTTACTGTGCACAAAATCACTGTGGAATCACTGTGTGGTGTAGAGGTTTTAAACTAGTGATTTAAACCTGTGCCGAGGCCCGGTTCTTGATAATTTGACCAGGCCTCGGCGGGTTTAAACCACTAGTTGAAAATCGATTCCACACACTTTGATTCCCATTCATAAATACCTTTCCGGTCAAAAAACGTGGACACTTCTTGGTCAAAAGGTAAAATAAATGCAAAAATTATAATTCTTTAAGGATTGCTTTCAACACAACACCCCTCCAGCTATGAAATGGTAAACAACTCCTTATAAGGAGATGATGTGCGCGTTGTGCGTATCGCGCGATGTGGCACAACTGTTTCAGCCGTTGCTCTCAACCATTAGGAATGAAGAAACTGTCTTAGAAGCGCTGGTGCAAGCTCGCGTGTCACGCCCATGTTATAACACTTTTTACTGGTGTTATAGCATCCGTTCAAACATCCCCACGTGATGCCTTCTCGACCAATCAGAATGGATAAACTGTCTTAGGTATTTATGAATATAGGCCCTATTTAATAACACTTAGAAATAATAAAAATAATAATAATTGTATAATAATTTTATACCATAGCATGAACAGTTAGTTTGACCAGTGCAGTTCTGGGTCATTTGACACTGACCAGTCCCAATTCCCATATCTCCTTTGTAAATGAAAAATCCTAATGTGTACAGCCAGCTCTGAAGCAGTGTTCCTTTGCTCAGGTTCAAGGTTTTAGCCAGCATTTGGTGAAAGGGTGTCAACATTAGCTGAAAAATTTAAATCTGGGGGTCTAGATACACATATTCGCCAACAATACATAAAAAAAAACATTACAGATGAAACAGGGATGTAAAAATTGACAGCAGGGTGTCCAAAAAACACACAGACACCACTCTGGCTATCACTATGCCCCATAACCTTGAGGTGTTTACACAAATTTTGTGGATTATGATTAAACTAACATTGAGACCCCTACAATGCAACACCTGAACGTGACACGAACAACCAGTTCCATTTTCCATACTTCCAGATTTTAAATCATTGATACAGATCTTGCAGTACTGCAAACCCAGATCTGCTTTTGATGCATACCAATCTATCATTGTCCAAATATAGTTTTGTTGATTTATTACAGCACATGACATACCATTGTGTGGAGGATAATGGGAGTGTTTGTAGCCAAATACTCTGTGGGGTTGAAGTTAAATGAGACGAAAATTGTTGCATATAAATTTAACACTCATTTTTTTCTTTTGATGCCATGGTGATTCTGGGGTGGATTTCACAAAGGTAGTCCTAACTTAGGACTAGTCCTAGGCAATGCTAAGAGATAGGACTGGTCCTAAGTTAGGATGAGTACTTAGGACTGGTCGTATCTCTTAGCATTGCCAAGGACTAGTCCTAAGTTAGGACTACCTTTGTGAAATCCACCCCTGGTAACTTTAGCAGGCAGTGTACATTAAGTTTCAATCTGTTTGTCTGTTCAAATCTGTTCAATCTTGTCTGTCTATGTAAGTTAGGGTTTTTTAAAGAAACTGGACACTATTGGTAATTGTCAAAGATCAGTCTTCTCACTTGCTGTATCTCAACAATATGCATAAAATAACAAACCTGTGTCAAATTTGAGCTCAATCGGTCGTCGAAGTTGCGAGATAATAATGGAAGAAAAAACACCCTTGTCACACGAAGTTGTGTGCTTTCAGATGCTTGATTTCGAGACCTCAAATTCTAAATCTGAGATCTCGAAATCAAATTCTAGTTGAAAACCGATTCAACACACTTTGATTCCCATTCATAAATACCTTTTCGGTCAAAAACATAACTTTTTGGTCAAAAAGTAAAATAAATGCAAAAAATAATTGTTCAATGATTTCTTTCAACACAACACTCCTCCAGCTATGAAATGGTAAAGCCCTCCGCCGCCTTCGGGTAAACAACTCCTTTAATATAAGGGAATGCTGTGCGCGCCGCGCGTATCGCGTGATGTGGCACAACTGTTTCAGCCGTTGCTCTCGACCAATAGGAATGAAGAAACTGTCTTATAAGAACAGGTGCAAGGTCGCGTGTCACGCCCATGAATTAACACTTTTTACTGGTCATAAACAAAGGTTTATACACACCCACGTGTCGCGCTCTCCACCAATAGGAATAGCGAAACTGTCTGAGGTATTTATTAATAGAAAATAAGACAGAGAGACAAAGCTTGTGACACCTGTAGGAGTGCACATGGCTCATGATATATTTTAAATTGACAGTAGGAACAATGGGTATGTTCAGACAGTCAGACAGTGTACTCATTTAGACTCAAACTGGTTTAACTTTACAAGGTGGTCAGAAAACAATTTTCACCTCACGTTCAGAAAGTACCAAGTTAAACTATGGATTATCAACCGTTTTAAGAGGTCAAAGCAGACCTCTTAAAGACACTGGACACTATTGGTAATTGTCAAAGACTAGTCTTCTCACTTGGTGGATCTCAACATATATTATGCGTAAAATAACAAGCCTGTCAGATTTGAGCTTAATTGGTCGACATAATAATGAAAGCAAGTCGTGTGCTTTCAGATGCTTGATTTCGAGACCTCAAATTCTAAACCTGAGGTCTTGAAGTCAAATTCATGGAAAATCAGTACTTCTTTCTCGAAAACTACGTTACTTCAGAGGGAGCCGTTTCTCACAATGTTTTATACTATCAACAGCTCTCCATTATAACTGGTAACCAAGTAAGTTTTTATACACGTACTAAAAATTATTTTGAGTAGTTACCAATAGTCTACACTGCATTTAAATGTCTTAGAAGCATCCAGTTTATACACAATGTTCACAGATGCTTGTCGTGTTCATTGGTCAACCTGTGTTACATAAAGATCATGGCCGCAATGGGTCATCTGTTGTGGGTTAAAACGAATGTGGTCTTTTTTAGTCTGTTCATAGTGTTACAAGATAAACCCTTAGTGGTCTAAAGATACCCCCCCCCCCCCCACCAGCTCCATGGTCTTTTATGGGTTGAACCCAACTGGTCTAACTTTAGAATCAATCAAGCACACAGAGTTGAACTCAATTGGTTGAACCATGAGTTAAAAACCGTCTTTAGTACTGTGTCTGAATGACCTCAATGATCAGTTGATTTAAACAATTTGTTTCATTCTTGACCCTTGCAGGAGGATGAATTTCATTGGTTATTGAAGGAGGAAGTGCATCCAATCCTACTACAGTTGCAACAGTTACTCAAGGTAAACACTTACAATGGCTCTTATTCCTGTGAAATACAGCCCTGGGGATTGAGAGACCCTAGAGTTTTTTAACCCCACGGTTATCCTGACGCACTTTCACACTGTCCCTCGCCTAAGTCCTCCTTCCACAGGGTTCTGGTTTCACGTTTCAAGTATACCTCGGGGTTTGACTGTTTACCCTGAATCCAGTGCAATTCCCCAGGACGAAATTCCAGTTGAACCTAGTTAAACTGGAACTAGTTGAAACCAGTTGATAAACTAGTTAAACACAGTTAAAACCAGTTGGTTTAATATGGAAAATGGACAGAAACCAACTGGTTTATAATTTCAACCTAGTTGAACACAGTTAAACCTAGTCCAAACCAGTTGGTTGATATGGAAAATGGACGATTTTGGTCACTTTCCAGTTGAACCAGTTGACCCCAGTTAACTAGGTTCAACTGGAATATTGACCTGGGTATTCCCCAGGGTTTACCCATTTGCCTCCGTATTTAACCAGGGGTAAAGTGTGAAAGGGTCGGTCGTTATTCCCTGACTTGGAAAGTACATGTAGTGTGACAAGGGCTCATATTTATAATGGGGCCTTTAAATGTATTCTTTGATAGTGTACAATTGTAAGACAATGTTTTATTATTCATAATAGTTTAAAGAGCAACACTGTTGTCAGAAGTGTTGACTTTCTTATGTTTCATGGAGTATCAATTTTTTTTCTGGGTTTTTATTTCTTTGTAAATGTAGGAAAACACAAGACGATTCAACATTCCCATCTCAGGTAAGAAAATTGATATAAAACTTTCTCTGTTCAAAAAAAAATAATTTAGCCAATGTCATGTAAGTTGAGCAGCAGGACAAGTTCTTATTTGAACTTGATAGTCGCCTGATTCCCAATCTACAATGGCAGTAGAAACAGCATGACAATTTCTTATAATAAAATGATAATCTGATTCCTAATTTACTCTGCGGAAGTAAAACATACCAGCACGACAAGTTCTTAAAGAGAACATAAAGTAGTCTCCGAATTCCATACTGACTTTATGTGACAGTAGACAAAACAGCAGGACAAGTTACATTATATAAGAACTTAGTATTCTACTGATTCTTAATTAGGTTAGGGTTAGGGTTAGGGTTAGGGTTAGGGTTACTAAGTAGAGAAACTAGCATGATAAAATCTTTAGAACATCAAGTAGTCTCCGAATTCCGAATCTACTCTGTGGCAGTAGACACAACAGCAGGACAAGTTATAGGCTATAAGAACTTGTATTCTACTGATTCTTTGTATTCTGCTGAAGTGAAAAAACTAGCAAGACAAGTCCTACATACGTCGTCGTGGCCGAGCGGTCTTCACCGGGCCTAAGCTATTGTAGGCTATAAGAACTTGGTATTCTACTGATTCCTAATCTACTCTGCTGAAGTAGAAAAACTAGCAGGACAAAAACTTGGTATTCTACTGATTCCTAATCTACTCTGCTGAAGTAGAAAAACTAGCAGGACAAGAACTTGGTATTCTACTGATTCCTAATCTACTCTGCTGAAGTAGAAAAACTAGCAGGACAAAAACTTGGTATTCTACTGATTCCTAATCTACTCTGCTGAAGTAGAAAAACTAGCAGGACAAGAACTTGGTATTCTACTGATTCCTAATCTACTCTGCTGAAGTAGAAAAACTAGCAGGACAAGAACTTGGTATTCTACTGATTCCTAATCTACTCTGCTGAAGTAGAAAAACTAGCAGGACAAGAACTTGGTATTCTACTGATTCCTAATCTACTCTGCTGAAGTAGAAAAACTAGCAGGACAAGAACTTGGTATTCTACTGATTCCTAATCTACTCTGCTGAAGTAGAAAAACTAGCAGGACAAGAACTTGGTATTCTACTGATTCCTAATCTACTCTGCTGAAGTAGAAAAACTAGCACGACAAGAACTTGGTATTCTACTGATTCCTAATCTACTCTGCTGAAGTAGAAAAACTAGCAGGACAAGAACTTGGTATTCTCCTGATTCCTAATCTACTCTGCTGAAGTAGAAAAACTAGAAGGACAAGTCCTTATATAAACATTTTTGTGGCCGAGCGGTCTTCACCGGACCTAAGCTATTGTGTTGTCAGGAGTAGAGTGTGGGTTCAAATCCCGGTCATGGCACTTGTGCCCTTGACCAAAGCACTTAACTATAACTGCATCGTAAAAAGTTGGGCTGGTAGTGCATTCTGCTCTACCAGCCAGGCTCCATGTGGATAATACCCATGGCTGCATGTACATCCTGATGGACTGTGAAGGGGACAACCCCGTTTTCAGCCAAAGCAGTAGGTAAGGTACATGTAGATGGCAACCAGTTAAATGTAGATGGCAACCAGTTAAATGTAGATGGCAACCAGTTAAATGTAGATGGCAACCAGTTAAATGTAGATGGCAACCAGTTAAATGTAGATGGCAACCAGTTAAATGTAGATGGCAACCAGTTAAATGTAGATGGCAACAAGTTAAATGTAGCCTCCACTTGACATTACATTGCCATATGATGTTAGACGACCTCTCATAAAAAAAAACGTAATAAAAGTAAAAGCAGTCTCCAAGACTCACATTCTACTGTGAGAACAATCTACACAGCATTGTAGAAATGAGGCCTATTGTCGAACACCGTTATTAAATTAGATCATTGCTTGGGTGGTAATCTGCATTATCATTAAACAATAATAATAATAATCGACATTTATTATATAGCGCTTTATATGTACACCCGAAGGGCGTCTGAAAGCGCTGAAACATACAGTATTTCCTGCAAGGTATGTGGGACTAGGTTTTTTGTTCTACGAGATCTACTCCATTTACATAGCACCAATGGTTTACTAGGTGCTGTGGCCCAATATGCTGCCAATCCAGCCGGGAACACCGGGGCGAACTCCTTCTCTTTTCAATAAGTGCACTGGGTTCTTTTACGTGCTTTACACAACACACAGGACCAACTTCGTAACGTCCCATCAGAAGGACAAAGCAATTGTTAAGTGTCTTGCTTTAGGACACAAGTGTCACGGCTGGGGATTTGAACCCACACTCTGCTGATCAGAAACACCAGAGTTTGAATTCGGTGCTCTTAACCACTCGACCACGAAAGAAGCACAAACAGTAACACTGACATTCGTACATGGAATATTTTCTCTCAGTGCATCTTTCCCCTTCCTCCATGCTCCATAATAAGACTTAACGCCTTGCATATAATATACTGCCAGATGTCCTTAATGATTACACTGAGCTACACAAGTAGAATGATATTGATTTAATGGCGGAGAGACCATGCAGCCTTGAAACACTCCAGCATCCTCCACAAAATTTATATATTAATTTGCATTCTCAGGGTTAAAAATGTTTTATGAATAAGATAATTAATAACGCTGTAGTCAGACACATTTCAGTTAAAGGCGCTGGACAATATTGTTAATTACCCAAACAAATTATTAGCTTAAAACCTTACATGGTAATGAGCACTAGAGAGCTGTTGATAGTATAAAACATTGTGAGAAACGGCTCCCTCTGAACATAGATTTTGAGAAAGAAGTAATTTTCCACGAATTTGATTTTGAGACCTCAGATTTAGAATTTGAGGTCTCGAAATCAACCATTTAAAAGCACACAACTTCGTGTGACAATGGTGTTTTTCATTTCATTCATATCTCGTAACTTCGACGACCAATTGAGCTCAAATTTTCACAGGTTTGTTATTTTATACAAAAGTTGAGATACACAAAGTGGGAAGACTGGTCTTTGACAATTACCAATAGTGTCCACTGCCTTTAAAACCTTACTTGGTAATGAGTAATGGGGAGCTGTTGACAGTATAATACATAGTGAGCAACGGCTCCCTCTGAAGTGACGTAGTTTTCGAGAAAGAAGTAATTTACCACGAATTTGATTTTGAGATCTCAGAATTAGATTTTGAGGTCTCAAAATCTAGCATCTGAAAGCACACAACTTTGTGAGACAATGGTGTGGTTTTTTTTCATTATTATCTCGCAACTTCGACAACCAATTGAGTTCAAATTTTCACAGGTTTGTTATTTTGTGCATATTTTTAGATACACCAAGTGAGAAGACTGGTTTTTGACAATTACCTATAGTGTCCAGTGTCTTTAAAAAAGCAGATGAACATAAGATAATTAATAACGCTGTAGTCAGACACACTCGAGTTAACATAGTTGCGGGTATTAATATTGAAGGCTGTATACATCTGGCAGGTACACATTTGGTAATTACTCGGAACAAATATTAACTTAAAAACTGACTTGGTAACGAGCATTGGAGAGCTGTTGATGGTATAAAACATTGTGAGAAACGGCTCCCTCTGAAGTAGCATAGATTTTGAGAAAGACGTAATTTCTCACTAAAACAATAAAAGACTTCTAGCCAGAAGTCTTTTATTCCCATCTAAAAGCACACAAATTCGTCCAACAAAGGTGATTTTCTCTCATCTTCTCGCAACTTCGATGACCAATTTAGCTCAAATTTTCACAGGCTTGTTTTTTTATGCTTATGTTAGGATACACCAGTGAGAAGACTGGTCTTTGACAATTTACCAAACAGGAACCTTCACTTTAAAGCATACAACCGCAGAAACAGGAAATACTAGTTATTTGATTATCGACCATAGCGTATTAAACTACCGATCAATAAAACAGATGTTGCAGTCAATGACTGTTGCGTGTTTATAATTTTCACACCTTGCTTGTTTAAAGGGAAGGTACACGTTTGTTAGTTACTCAAAACAAATGTTAATTTAAAAACTAACTTGGTAACAAGCATTGGAGAGCTGTTGATAATATAAAACATTGTGGGAAATGAATCCCTCTTAAGTAACTTAGTTTTTGAGAAAGAGGTAATTTCTCACTAAAATAATAAAAGACTTCTAGCTAGAAGTCTTTTGAGCCAAAATGGTAGTCAACATTTTCACAGGCTTGTTATTTTATGGTTATAATGGGATACACCAAGTGAGAAGACTCGTCTTTGACAATTACCAAATGTGTACCTTCCCTTTAAAAGGGTCTATGTAACTTTTGTAGGACAAAAAACACAATGTCCACAGATTTACACTAAACTTACACAGTTTGAAGATAATGATAGTAGAAAGCTTCCCTGAAAATATTACAGGCTGAGGTGCTGTAGTTTTTGGGAAATGAGTAAAATAATGTCATGAAAAAAATTATTTTAATCATTTACAAACGTATTTTCATGACATTGTTTTACTCATTCCTCAAAAACTACAGCACCTCAGTAAGTAAAATTTGAAGGGAAGCTTTCCACTATAATTGTCTTCAAACCCTGTAAGTTTAATGTAAATCTGTGGACATTTTGGAAAGGTACCCAAATCCTTTAAAGGCAGAATACATTTTGGTACATGTAGTTGTCAAAAACCAGTTTTTGATTTGGTGTATCCCAACATAAAATAAAATAACAAACCTGAGGTAATTTTGGCTCAATTGGTTCCTTGTAGTTGCAAGAAAATAATACAAGAAAATATCCTAGTTACATAGAATTATGGCTTTCAGATTCCCGAGGAAGGCCTCGTGCCTGAAGTCTTTCTCAGATGCAAAATTTGGAGGTGGAAATAACCTCTTTCTCTATAACTAAACTACTTCAGAGGGAGCTGTTTCTCACAATGTTTTATACATCAACAGCTCTCCATTGCTTGTTACTGGGTGAGTTTTTATGCTAACAGTTATGTAATTACCAATAGTGTCCAGTGCCTTTAGAGGACTTTAAAAAGAAAAATAGTTGTGGGTGCGGATGGTTGATTCACCTAATGCTCCCCCCAGTTGATGTCACAAGTATTTTTTGAATGATTTTTTTCTTCTAAACTATTAGTGTTTGCGCCAGTAGAATAAGTGTGTTTTCATTGTAAGGTGAAGAAATAACAACTTTCAACAGTTGTGCTGTCAAACATTTGAGCTGAAAGGATTTTTGTCTTCTTCTAAACTATTGAAGTATTTGCGCCAGTATGGCTGTGTATTTTATATTGCAAGGGGGAAGAAATAAAACTGTTAACAGTTGTGTACAAATGAAGTCAAACAGTTGGAATGCCAAATACCAACCCTGCATAATGTACGTATTATAAACCTATTTTATTACCTGCTATTTGGAGTGTCCATAACCGGATCTGCTGTCTTTACATAAAAATGAAGTGTTTGGTTGTAAAAAAGAAAACCACTGAACCAAATCGCTGACCTAAAGAGACAATGAGTAAAATATCCTGTAGCTCCTGTATAGGGAAAACACCAAGGCAATGTTTTGTTTGCTTTGTACAGGTCACAGATGCATAAAATGTGAAAAGTCACTGTATGTGTAGACTAGCACGTAGTATTATTTGTAACAATATCAAAGTCTTATATAGTGCACGTATCTACCAAACAAGGTACTCAAGGCGCTGAGTATATACAAACTTTCAGAAAGATAGGTTATTGCAGTGATGAATTCTGAGACCCAATTATGTAGCACCTTTTAAGGGTTTACAAGGTGCTACGGCGCATACAGCCAGGAACACCGGGGCGAACCCCGTCTTTTTTTGATAAGTGCACTGGGTTCTTTTACATGCGTTACACAACACATGGTACCAACGGCTTAACGTCCCATCTGAAGGACGAAGCAATGGTGAAATGTCTTGCTTAAGGACACAAGTGTCACGGCTGGGAAATTGAACCCACACTCTGCTGATCAGAAACACCAGAGTTTGAATTCGGCGCTATTAACTGTCGGCCACGACACTTTGTTTCCTTCCTATGTGGTTTGTAATTTTCTCTGCCAAGCTTTACAGGGTGTCATGGCCGAGCAGTTAGAAGCACCAAGTTCAAGTTCTGGTGGTCCAGTCATCAGAGTGTGGATTCGAATCCTGATCATGACACTTGTGTCCTTGAGCAAGATACTTTACTATAATTGCTTCTCTTCACCCAGGTGTATAAATGGGTACCTGCGAGGGTAAGGGCCTCATTGATATTTTGATTGAAAAAGCCGTCTGAACGCCCCGGCAGCTTAGGCTGTATACTTCTCTGGGAGCTGAGAAAAAGAAGGAAAAAAATTGGCCCAACGACCAGGGCGCTAGTGTAAAGCGCATAGATATATAAATTGTAAGAGAGCTCTACATGTAGTTATTAGTACTATTAATACAGTTCTTTTGATTTAGTTCTGATGGCTAAATCATCGGTACCTGATAACAGTAATAATAATAATAATATCGAAGTCTTATATAGCGCATGTAATTACCAAACAAGGTACGCGCTGAGTATATATAAACTTTCAGAAAGATAGGTTATATTGCAGTGATGAATTCTGAGACCCAATAAGGGTCAAGACAGTGTATTTGTGTGTTGGAATAATCCCTTGCAAGGTTGTTGGTTCGAATCCTGCCTAACAAACCGCTGATTTTAGAATTACTAGAGAAAGAGACAGTGTTAATGTGTGGTCAAGTGAATATCTTCATGACTTGCAATCACAAGGTTTGGGGTTCGAATCCTGCCTGTGCCGCGTGTACCGCAATGATATAACTTAGTTTTGCATCGGGGATAAAGAATATTAATTTGGTTTTTACCCATACAGCGATGGGTGTATACTCAGTGTACTCTGTATACTCAGTACTTTCCCGAGTCCTGTGAACAAATATCACAGGCATTTGAATACATACACTTTAAAAAAAAAAAACAAGGATTATTATTATCATTAATATATATAACAGAATACAAAGCATGCACACTACACACGTGTAGTGTACATTTTGGATAAAAATACAGGATCAAGGAAAAAAATATTTCAAATAAAAGTGCTGGTTGTGAAAGTAATAAAAACATATAGAAATTTTTATTTATACTAGGCCCACGCAGCCATTTTGAGTGCGTGAACTCCTACCACTTATTAAAAATTCATATCTTACAGTGATCATAACTTGTGATATATTATTAATACATTCTAGTTTGTGTTTTATTGCTCTTTAGTTTATAATGCCTAGATCAGTTTTTGAGCTGTTAGCTATTAATAATGATTAAATAATTAATGTTTACACGTGCAATGGATCTATTGTAAGAGAGATTGCGCTGGCTTAAAGGCACTGGACACTATTGGTAATTACTCAAAATAAGTGTTAGCATGAAAACTAACTTGGTAACGAGCAATGGAGAGCTGTTGGTAGTGTAAAACATTGTATTGACCAAGACCTTTTATTGGGGGGCATCTGAAAGCACACGAGTTTGTGCAACAAGGTTTTTTTTCACGTTTTGTTTTCTTGCAATTTTGTTGAAGAATTGGGTCAACATTTTCTCCTTTTTGTTTATGCAATAATATGTTGGTTTAATAATAATAATAATAATAATAAACAAGACTTATAAAGCGCATTATACAAAATTCAATGCGCTGGAAGAGTGCTACGGAAAAGACGATTACGAGAATAGATATGTTTTTAATTTAAGTGTGTTGGTGTTCCGAATATGACTTGGTAGGGCGTTCCAGCACCGGGGACCAGCGACTGAAAAGGACCGGTCCCCTGCCATTTTGTGTGTGCGAGGGATTGTTAGATTCTGGCCGGAGCGGAGCCCACTCCGGCCAGGTTTGTTGAAATTTAGCGACTCTGTAAGGTATTGTGGAAGTACGTTAGAGAGTGCTTTGTGCATGTTCACTGATGTTTTGAAGGTGATGTTCACGTTCACAGTCAAGTGGCTGAGAACTTTCTGGTGATGAGGAGAAGCAGCAATGAAAAATTCAGTTTTGTCTTTGTTCAGAAGAAGTTTGGTTTTACACCAAGTGAGGTCTTGGACAATTAACAAATGTGTCCAGTGCAATTGTTTTACACTTTTTTCTTATCTTTGGAAATTGTATTTCGGACCCTACCCACAAATTAATGTAGTATTTGTCCATCAATGTTTAATTAATTATTTATTTCTGCCTTTTGTTCCAGTTGGTCTTTCCAAGTTAATCAAGCCAGAGACTTTCGTTCTTTCATGCTCCAAGTAAGTACTGACCTGAAAATGCTAATCTGAATTATTAAAATCATATTGCAAATAAGCTCTCTTTAAAGACAGTGGCCACTATTGGTAATTGTCAAAGACCAGTCTTCTCACTTATGTGTATCTAAACATATGCATTTAAAATAACAAACCTGTGAAAATTTGAGCTCAATTGGTCGTTGAATTTGCGAGATATGAATGAAATAAAAAACACCCTTGTCACACGAAGCTGTGTGCTTTCAGATGCTTGATTTCGAGACCTCACATTCTAAACTTGCGGTCTCGAAATCAAATTCGTGGAAAATTACTTCTTTCTTGAAAACTACGTCACTTCAGAGGGAGCCGTTTCTCACAATGTTTTATACTGTCAACCTCTCCCCATTACTCATTACCAAGTGAGGTTTTATGCTGATAATTATTTTGAGTAATTACCAATAGTGTCCACTGCCTTTAACTAAATTGATTGGGAAATTGGACAGTTGGCGATTTGTAATCAAGAAGCTCCGTCTTCGTGCAAAGAGTGCAGAATTCTCTTTAAAGCCATTGGACACTTTCTGAACAGAACAAAAATTAAAAGTTCACAGACTTACAAATAACTTACAGGGTTTACAGAAGGTAATGGTGAAAGACTTCCCTTGAAATATTTTTTCCATGAAATGCTTTACTTAAACAACAATGATCAGTTCTCGATATCGAGAATTACGGATTTATTTTAAACACATGTCATGACACGACGAAACGTGCGGAAACAAGGATGGGTTTTCCCGTTATTTTCTCCAGACGATTGAGCCTAAATTTACACAGGTTTGTTATTTTATAGTTGTGATACACGAAGTGTGGGCCTTTGGACAATACTGTTTACCGATGTTGTGTGATTGCTTTAAGGTCAAAGTATACTTTTGGTCATTCTGGGAAAATTAATTTTAAAAGGTGGTAATGTTTTTCGAAAAAAACGCCATCAATCTGAAGCAGTTCAGTGTGTGCATGAAAAATAATTTGAATTTGGAACACACAATCTGAGATTGAAATGGTACTTACTGCCTCTCTCTAAAACACCATTCCATTGAAGGGAATTGCTTCTCAAAATGTTATAATTATATACAATAGACCGATCCACTAAGGTCCGACAAATAAGGTCCGAAATGGGTGCTCGTATCTTGGCACGCGCGGCAGAGTTGTGCAGAAAGGCATTGGAGAGCCTCACGTGTTCTTGCTCACATATGTCGTGTGCGGAACCTAAAGGATCGGTCTATTGTGAACAGCTGCAGTGCAAGTACCAAGTTAGTCTTTATGGTGATGTTTATTTTGCCATATTTCACTAGTATGAGATTACGGAGAAAGCGTTGGCTAATTGTTTTTATAGGTTTTCCTGTAAACATGGTAAATAGGCATATGCCCTGGTTGTGTGTTGTGCAGGAAATGCTATAGTTATGTATAAATAGGTCAAACTATTTCGACCCAAATCTCTCATCAAACGACGTGCACAACATTGATAAAATTATAATATTTGATTTTGCCTTACTCCGATGAGTATTTAGCACTGTTTACTCAGGTCTTTCCAGAGTTCTGTGAAAAATGGCATATCACTCAGGTGGGCTTGACCCCATGACCTTTGCAAAGTGGTAAGACATCTGCTATGGCTGGGCAAAGGTCTTGAATCCCACTTGAGTAATGATGATATACTGGTGGAGTTTTTGAAGTCCTGAGTCTACAGTGCGTAAATACACATCACTGTAAGGGCAGAAGCTTAATAATATTCCCTGATGCAAAATATTATATTGAATCATTTCTGTACCCGCTGCTAAATGATATGATTCCAATTGCCTCTAGGCACTGGGCTAGCTCGATGGTCTTGTGCGTAAGCATAGCAAAGGTCGTGGGTTCAAATACCACCCAATATTCTATCTGATGCAAAACTAATCTATAATTAAAAACAAAATTTCAACAAACTTGCACATCACATATCAATTAAAGGGAAGGTACATGTTTGGTAATTGTCAAAGACCAGTCTTCTCACCTGGTGTATCCCAACATAAGCATAAAATAACAAACCTGTGAAAATTTGGGCTCAATCGGTCATCGAAGTTGCGAGAAAATGATGAAACATACAACACCCTTGTTAGAATTTCTTTTATTATTTAAAAAAAAAGTTAATGGACTAACGTTTCGACCATAGCAGAGTGCACTGAAGGCTAAATGACAAAACAACAAACATGAACAGGTAACTAAGTGAAACATAAGCAGTGAAGTTTTATTATTTTAGTGAGAAAATACCTCTTTTTCAAAAACTACGTTACTTCAGAGGGAGTTGTTTTCCACAATGTTTTAAACTATCAACTGCTCTCCAATGCTCGTTACCAATTCAGTTTGAAGTTAATATTTGTTTTGAGTAACTACCAAACGTGTACCTTCCCTTTAGTGATGGTAATATATTTGTGCCTATTAAATGTTATAGTTTTCAGAAATGTGTAAAACAATCAGTACAAATGCAAAAATAATATCTAGGACAAATTAATTTATTTAAATTTTCCCCAATTCGCACATGACATACATCAAATAAAGATAGTAATTAGGGCCCTGGTCCCACTGCAACGAGAACGATACCGATCACGACGCAAAGAGAACGCGTTCTATTGGTTGAATTGCTCCACGCAGAATACGCACTTGCCCATTCAGCCAATGGAATGCGTTCTCTTGGCGGCGTTATCGTTATCGTTCTCGTTATCGCTGCAGTGGGACCGGGCCTTTAGGGAAATTTTTTCCTTGAAATATTTTTGCCAGAAATGTATATAGTTTTTGAGAAATTAGTAAAACAACCGTTTCGAAACCAATAGTGAAGCCAATAAAAGTATTTTAAAAATGTTGTTTAATTAAATCCTTGTAGCAACCCTTATATCTATTCATTGAATCTTTAAACTTTCACCAATTTGCACAACACTAACATCTCATAAAGATTAGGGATATTTTTCCTTGAAATATGTTTGCCTGATAGCTTTTGAGAAATTAGTAAAACCTTGAAGTCACAAACCTTGTCTTAGTGAGCCAATAAAAAAAAAAACATCAAAAATATTAATTAATTATATCCCTGATCTTCTAATAATTGAAAATATAAATTTTCACCAATTTGGCAATCACTTTTATACATTGAATCAAGATCATAAGTAGGGAATTTTTTCATGTATATTAGCGTGAAATGATATAGCTTCTGAGAAATGAGTAAAAAGATATATGTCAAAAACCTGATGTCAGTGAAGCCAATAAAACGTATTAAAAATAGATTTTTTAATTTATTACCCCTGATGCAAGATACTAATTGAATATATAAAAAAATTCACCAACTTGCATATCACTTTTTTTTTCTTGACATATTTTTGCCCGATGTTAAATATTTTGAGACATTAGTAAAACAATTAGTCCAAAACCTGATGTTAATGGAGCCAATTAATTGTGATTTACTACAATTTGCATTTTTGTTTGCACATCGTCTGCATATCTCTTGGCTAATGATAATGATTTTACAAGTATATTACATTAGCAGTTGATTGGCAGTGCACAGTGCATGACAGAAAACCCATTAACCACTAAAATGAGTCAACCCAATTACTGAATGGTTCAGCAAATAAGGGAGGTAATATTTCGTTAATGTTTCCACTATCAAAACAAATTAATTAAAATATTAAAAAGGTTTATTATGTATGGTAGTCATGGTAGTGGGAGCTTAAAGGCAGTGGACACTATTGGTAATTACTAAAAGAAATTATTAGCATAAAACCTTACTTGGTAACGAGTAATCGGGAGAGGTTGATGGTATAAAACATTGTGAGAAACGGCTCCCTCTAAAGTGACGTAGTTTTCTAGAAAGAAGTGTTTTTCCATGAGTTTGATTTTGAGACCTCAGAATTAGAATTTGAGGTCTCAAAATCAATTATCTGAAAGCACACAACTTTGGGTGACAATGGTGTTTTTCGTTTCACTATTATCTCGCAATTTCGCCGACCGATTGAGCTTAAATTTTCACAGGTCTGATATTTTATTCATATGTTGAGATACAGCAAGTGAGAAGACTGGTCTTTGACAATAACCAGTAGTGTCCAGTGTCTTTAACCAGCCTTGTGCAAGGCTCTTTACGTAAGCACCCGCCTGTCTGAACTCACCATATAGCGTTGGACGACGAACTGCATATACTGTACTGTGTGTTTGATACCAGGGGGTCAAAGCAAGGTTTTTCAAGGTTTTTCAACCTCGTACAACAAAGCCGAAAACGAAGCTTGTTGTACGTGGTTGAAAAACCTTGAAAAACTGTGCTTTGAATCCACAACGTTTGTTATCAAATACCCGTATTATATGCAGTTCGTCGTCCCACACTACGTGGTGAGTTCAGAGCTGGCCGGTGCTTACGTAAAGCGCCTTGGACAAGGCATGGAGGTAGAAAGGCTAATGCTTAGCATAAAGTCACGCTGGTCTTGACATTACAGAGTTAATGCTACATGTACATGAACATCCATTAAAACGTCATGTTTCTTCTACCAGTGAGTTCATTGTTGGACCACCGCCAACTTGATGCATGCTAAATGTAAATTCCCTACCAGTAAAAGTGATTAATGTTTTACACACAATAAATCATGAGTTAAATATTGATTTACTTATTACTCTAATTTGAGGTTATTTTCTGATTATTTTTTTAATTATTTTTTTCAGTGGAGCAGACTACGCAAAAGGTGTTGTGACACTAGTCGCAGATAGTATCTGCCGTGCAGTAAGTTTTATTAATTAGTAGTAGTTTTGGGTTGAACAAAGACAATTTTAATACATGTTACGAGATTTGAACCAGCGACCGTGGCATTAAAGGAACACGTTGCCTTGGATCGGTCGAAGTGGTCTTTGAAAAGCGTTTGTTATAAAATGCACGATTAGAAAGATGTTTTAAAAGTACTGTAGAACATAATAATCCACACAAGTTTCACTCGAAATTGCGTGGTTTTCCTTTTACCTCGTCGACTAACAAGTCAATTTTTGACTCCCATAAATGGCATGAGTATTATCCACTAGGAGCCTGGATGGTAGAGGTGGACATGCCATTATTTCAACAAGATGTTGATCCTGGTTTAGACATTTTTGCCAGCAATGATTCACATCCCTGATTTTCCTCAGAAATTCAGTTCAATATCATTATAAATGATAGTAACAAAAAAGATACATGTAGTTTCGTGAAACTGCTTATCATTTACCAACCAATTAACTATATGGTATCAATGTAAATGGCTTATGATGTTCCGACTCTTTGTGAATCTGTTTGTTTACTTTCAGGATCTATCGTTAAGAATGCATAGAAATGCAAATCAAGTTGCCAAGACATCGATACGAGAAGACATTCCATGGAAACTACAGCAGGTAATGATAAACTGGATTGATCCGATTTGGACAAAACCTAGACTTAACCAGATTGATCAAGATAATAATTATTGTGCATGTCTTGTACATTGAAGACATTCCATGGAAACTACAGCAGGTAATGATAAACTGGATTGATCCGGTTTAGACAAAACCTAGACTTAACCAGATTGATCAAGATAATAATTATTGTGCATGTCTTGTACATTGAAGACATTCCATGGAAACTACAGCAGGTAATGATAAACCGGATTGATCCGGTTTGGACCGGATTGATCCGGTTTGGACAAAACCTAGACTTAACCAGATTGATCAAGATAATAATTTTGTGCATGGTTGTACATTGTGCCCGAGCTTCAATTGAATGACAGCAGGTAACAATAAACCAGATTCAACTTTTCTAATTTTGGTTTTACCCATATACTTCAATGTGTGTTCAGTACTTTCCCGCGTTCTGTGAAAAAAAAATCACAGGCACGTTACTCGGGTGGGATTCAAACCCACGACCCTTGCAATTCTAGAACAGACCAATTAGACTACCGCGGTTGCCCGGTAGCTAGAGGTACATGTAGTGCGAATCCTATGTTTCAGCAGCGGGTACGGCAAGATTTAATCGATGGCAATTTGCATCGGGGATAAAGAAAATTAAGTGTGTTAGCATAAACTAGTTCAGAAAATAAGACTTGACTAGATCGATCAAGATATTAATCGTTGTGCATTTCTTTTGCACTAAAGATGAGCTTTACAAATAACAGAAGGTGACAATAAACTATCGCAAACAATAATTGTTTCATATGGGTTTTTTTTTAATTTCAGGTGCAAGATGCTGGCAATCATTTGTACTCGGCACTAAACGCTGTATCTAGAATAGACGTAGATTATGAATTCCAGACAGGTACTGAGGTTACAAAGGTAGGTTTTTTGTTATTTCTCGTCAAGTTGAAAAACCTTATATTTTAAAGGATTTGGGGTCGAATAAAGAAAATTAGTCTACAGGGGGATGTGAACCTTCTTGTTAACAGACTGGCACTCTACTAACTGAGCTATCTAGCCCTCTGTTGGCGGTCTGACTATTTGTCAGTATATTTATTTGGGGGTGCCAGTCAGAAGCCATACAAATGTTATCTAGCCAGGGATCACACCCAAGTTCATGATACAACCTGGGATGCGACTTTTTCATTTTGAATGTCAAGTTATAAACAACAAGGGAAATTAACCAGGTAACCATGTAAATGTTTTAAAATGATAATAATAACACTACTACTGATAAAAGATTATTTTTAGCACAAAATCCACCTAAAAAGGCACCAAGGCGATTCATTTGGGAAGGGGGTAAATAAAGACAATTTGACTAGAGCGTGCTTTGAACCAACGTCCTCCAGTTTACGTGCCCGCACTCTACCAACTGAGCTATCTAGTCCTACATGTATGTTGGCGATCTCCCTTGTCTTTTAATCGAAATACAACAATCTGGCCCATTCTGTAATACTTATGGTAAATGCAATTATAGGAGATACGTCTTTGCACAATATGTTGTCTCATAACTTCAACAATCTTTATTCCACTTGTGTGTTGAGTTAATCAACAAATTGTTATGGATTATTCAACTAAAGACTAATGAAGCTAATTTAGTAATCCACTAATTGTCTCATTAGTTAATGGATGAGGTGATGAACCAACTCAAGAAGGGTAGACATCAACTCCTGAACCCTATCCACCCATCGCTGCATGATCTCTACTTCAGCAAATGTTCGGTAAGTGGATCCACATGATTTGGTTGGGGATGGGGAGGTAGGGTACCAGGGTTTGCCCTTTACTATTTCAGAGACTAGTCAGCATAACTAGACTTGTAGACAAGTCGTTAAATGTCTGTCGCAGTGACTGCGTTCCGACTCTATTCCGAATCTCCCCGCGATTCCCCAGTAGTCTTGTGAGACTGCTGGCCCCGCGAGACTACTCCTCTCAAGACTCCCATTAGTAGAAGCCAGCAACCAGCAGTTCACACGAGAGCAGTGATCCCGCGAAAGCAGTATTAGATCGCGGAAACCTAAATCATTACACGACACCGCCACGACTTGACTATCTCACCGCATCAGACCATTAACGACTTGTCCACAAGTCTACAGCAGAACCAGTAGCGCAACCTTTCACTGGTTGATCAGCTTTTCCACTAGTCCATACATGTATTTCGTATGAACTAGGGATGCTTTTCAACATTCAACTAGCAAGCCGGACTGAGAGTGAAGTTGAACTTGTCCTCGGGTGTTTAAACTGGTATTTACATGTAGCTAGCAGAACCAGTGTAAAGGGAGAATGCTGGGTTAGCGCCTTTGAAACACTTTTTTATTTGTTTTTGAGAGAAAAGATCACAAGGCTAACAAACAGCCACTTTAAGGTGAGGGCTACACATAACCAATTTGGGCTATCGACCCAAATCAACTGTCACCAGGGGCACGTTGCTGCCTACTCCTTGGGCTGGAACAGGGTTACCCCTTCACAGTTCATAAGCATTATAGGCATGGGTATCATCCACTAGGAGCCTGGCTGGTAGAGCAGGGTGCACTACCTTCTCTTAGGACTGAAACAGGGTTACCCCCTTCACAGTCCGTAAGGATGTAGGCATTGGTATCATCCACTAGGAGCCTGGCTGGTAGAGCAGGGTGCACTACCTTCTCTTAGGACTGAAACAGGGTTACCCCCTTCTACACAGTTCATAAGCATTATAGGCATGGGTATCATCCACTAGGAGCCTGGCTGGTACAGCAGAATGCACAGTGTCACAACTTTTTTACGGAGCAATTATGGTTAAGTGCCATGGTCGAGGGGGCAAGGGTCATAACCGGGATTCGAACCAACGCTCTGCTGCTGACAACACCAGAGCTAGACTGTTTGGCCCGATACGCCACCAGGGAAATGCCTAAGTGGACAGTCCTTCATGATTTATAGGATTGTCTGGTTTTGAAATTCAGACTCAATTTGATATAGCTCGATGGTTTTACTGCAATGTATTCCTTGTATTTCTTCCCGACAGAAATCCTTAAACCCACCTTTGCCGCAGGAGATTTTGATAGACTTTTACGTCCAGGGAAACAAACTAAACATGTGCACGTACTTCCTGCATCTGGCTCATTCACCAAAAACACCGGTAAGTTTAGATAATTTTATAATAATAATAATAATAGTGGTGTCTTGTATAGCGCCCGTATTCGTCGCTCAGTGACGCTCCTGGCGCTTTAACAGACAGTATTTCCTACAGGTATGTGGGACTACGTTTGAATTATGAGACTACTCCTTTTACATGTAATATGGTTTACAAGGTGCTGTGGCGCAACATGTTGCCAATCCAATTGTTGATTTATTTTCCTGTATTATATTTGTTTGGGGGGTTGAACAAACCAAGTTGATTAAAGCGAGATTTGAACCAATGACTTCCGGTTTAACAGGCAGGCACTCTACCAACTGAGTATCTAGCCCTACATGTATTTTGGCGATCTCCCTTTTTGTCAATATATCTTTGTTCGTGGATACCAATCAGAAGCCATTCATGTACAACTGCCGTGTAGCCAGGGATCAAGCCCAAAATTATGATACTTATCTCGGAAGCGGTAGCCAGAGGATCACCTGAAGGGGATGAGGCTATTATTTCAAATATCAAGTTATGAACCACAAGGGAAACTGACTAGGTACATTTTAAAATGATTTGGGGTCGAACAAAGACAAATTTACTAGAGTGGGATTACTAGAGCGCTCTACCAACTGAGTATTTGAAATTAAACAACAGAATAAGTTATGTCTGTGAAGTAGATGAGGATGAAGAAATGTTCAGTTTCAGATGTGGGTGGAAAACCCTCATCATGGAAAACCAACACAATCAGGGCCCAATTTCATGGCTCTGCTTACCGTAAGTACAGATTCGGCACTTACGGAAGCAGGGAATTCGGTGCTTACGGCAAGCCTATTTCACGGGTTAGCGGTGAATTTTGGCTTCTATGCGTGCGTACTCCACGTTACCAAGCATTCTACGCTTACAAGGCTAGCACAGGAATTCGGTGCTTGCACGTCCCAGGTCAAAATTCGTGTTGAACCTAGTTAACTGGGGTCAACTGGTTCAACTGGATAGTGATCAAACTCGTCCATTTTCCATATTAACCAACTGGTTTGGACTAGGTTTAACTGTGTTCAACTAGGTTGAAATTATAAACCAGGTGGTCTCTGTCCATTTTCCATATTAAACCAACTGGTTTTAACTGTGTTTAACTAGTTTATCAACTGGTTTCAACTAGTTCCAGTTAAACCCAGTTTAACTAGGTTCAACTGGAATTTCGACCTGGGGTAAGCGGGGAGTCGTGGTCGTAAGTTGAGAATTCGGCGGTAAGCAGAGCCATGAAATTGGGCCCATGTAGAGCCTGAAAACTCAACGTGAGATTCAAACCCCTGTCCTCAAGAGTGTGATTGCATAGAAAGAAACAACTAAGCCAATTGTACACACCTTCTAGAAATCTTCGTTCTAATAAGAAAAAGTTGTTTGTTATTTCACCAGTGATGACCAAATCATATGGTGAACGCAGCTTCGTTCACACTGCCTCAACCTTATGGAACAATCTCCCAGAACAACTAAAACACATTGACTCCATTGTTAAGTTTAAGATTGCTTTAAAGACGCACTTATTTATCATTTAATTCATCCATTTTGTTTGTTAAACCTGGTGCATCTTGTCTTTGTATTCTGTTGTGTTTTTCTCTATGAGCGCTTAGGGACATGTTTATTTACTATGTGTTATGCGCTATACCAGAATGGTTAATTATTTTTATTATTATTATCCCCTTTCTTGGTACAGACAATCCATTTCAATTAATGTGTTTTTGTATATTTCTTTTGTTAACAGAGTAAACACTCAGCACCACCTACAGACAAAAACCTCAACGTTTTGTGAGTATATGAAAGAGAAGAGTAAACAAAAATGTTGCAGTTTAACATGCAGTTAAATTTTTCAGGGTTGAGGGTTGGGCATAGAACAAGATAGAGATGGTTAGGGTTGAAGGTAGTATTCACTATGGGTAATTACTCAAAATAATTATTAGCATAAAACCTTACTTGGTGACGAGTAATGGGGAGAGGTTGGTAGTATAAAACATTCTGAGAAACGGCTTCCTCTGAAGTTACGTAGTTTTCGAGACAGAAGTAATTTTCCACGAATGTGATTTCGAGGCCTCCGATTTAGAATTTGAGGTCTCGAATTCAAGCATCTGAAAGCACATAACATCGTGTGACAAGGGTGTTTTTTCTTTTAGTATTATCTCGCAACTTCAACGACAGATTGAGCTCAAATTTTCACAGGTTCGTTATTTTATGCATTTGTTGAGATACACCAAGTGAGATGACTGGTCTTCGACAATTACCAATAGTGTCCAGTGTCTTTTATATTGTAAACTGTATAAAACAATAGATCTTTGGTGTACTGTAACACCATGTGTATTATCTACTTTGCTGTGTAGATTTTGTTCTTTGGGAACTTTCTCTTTATTTTACTGCGGCTGAATAGATTTCAGAATGCAGAGACTACTTGGTTCTGAAAAGAACTGTCCTGCTTAGTTACTTCTACACAAACATAAATCACCATTCATAAATACCTCGGACAGTTTCGCTATTCCTATTGGTGGAGAGCGCGTCACGTGGGGGTGTTTAAACGGTTGATAATGACCAGCTGGAGCTCTGTTTAAAACTGGTTGTTTTCAGATACTACGCGCTAGTCTTGGTGCAAGACGTTTCTCGTTACGAGCGATGCGGGTGCTGTTGGCCGTGCTGTGTGTGAAAGGAAAAACGAGAAACATCTTGCACCAAGACTAACGCGCACGAAGCATATCCGAAAATTGTCTCAGTCATACAAATGCAACACACGTACGTACAGAGCTCAAGGCTGTCGAAAAACGGATACGTTTGACTGACTTTCTTACTTATTAGGCCCTTTTACCAAAAAGGCATTTATGAATGGGAATAAAAGAGTAGTGTTTAAAACCTTGCAGGGTCGCCACGATAAAGGCCCTCTCACACGAGCGTGACCCTGCCGGTTGTAGGATGTATAAATCCATCTTCTATCCCTCACTATTGGCATGACCTACCTACCAGAATAGTTTAGTGCAAGCTTGCACCACTGCTGACAAAAGCCAAGTTTGTTTCAACAACATTCATGACAATTTCACAGTGTTTGTGCACTTTTGTAATTGATGTATTGTGGCATCACTCATCAAACGACAAGAACTGCTGCCACGTTAGCCTATCTCTTATTTTGTTTAAAGTAAGCAGCCGTTATGCTATAAATATTCTTCTACAGAGTTTTCTGTAAGCAGAAACTGCCTGCTTACATGTTTTATTGAACTTACCAGTGGCCATTTGTATTTACCAGTGGTCCTGGGGTCGATTTCACAAAGAGTTAGGACTAGTCCTAACTTAGGACTAGTCCTAGGAGATATACAAAATGTAGCTAGTCCTAAGTTAGGACGGGTAACTCATCCTAACTCAAGACAAGACTAGTCTTAACTCTTTGTGAAATTCACCCCTGACTCATTTGTATTTTTGACCTTTGTGCTCTACCCTGCAGGGAGTTGGGTCCAATGAAGTATGAACTAACTGGACAGTACACAGTACACTGTGCGGTACCATGGCTTGGGGAAGCGCTGACGTTATTTACAGTTGCCCTTCAGACTTGCCAAGAACTTAAAAACAAGGTGAGTTATTTGGTTTTCATTCTGCCCTAATCGATTATTACTGGGGAAAAAAGTACCCACTAATTGCATTCAACCAAAATTAAATGAAATGTTTGTATCAGTACATGTACTTGGGAACTTGTACTCAGGTATTTGCACTCCAGTGCTTGTTTTTAAGGTATTCAAAACGCACTCATACAATGTATGAGTGTCGTGGCCGTGTGGTTAAGAGCACCGAATTCAAACTCCGGTGTTTCTGATCAGCAGAGTGTGGGTTCGAATCCCCAGCCGTGACACTTGTGTCCTTAAGCAAGATACATAACCATTGCTTCGTCCTTCGGATGGGACGTAAAGCCGTTGGTCCCATGTGTTGTGTAAACGCATGTAAAAGAACCCAGTGCACTTATCAAATAGAGAAGGGGTTCGCCCCGGTGTTCCTGGCTGGATTGGCAGCATATTGCGCCACAGCACCTTGTTAACCATTACATGGTGCTTAAGGATTAGGTCTTGTATCTCAAAAAATTCGCCCCACTCCTTGCAATAATAATACCTGGCGCTTTGTATCCTTTGGCAAAAGGCACGTTAAAAATACGGTTATTATTATTATTATTATTATTATTATTATTATTATTATTATTATTATTATTATTATTATTATTATTATTATTATTATTATTATTATTATTATTATTATTATTATTATTATTATTATTATTATTACTCGATTGGAAAATTCCTCAGGCTAGAAGTACTTATGGTTTGGGAGTTATTTTCAGTGCCCGTTAAATCGTATTTGGGAATGGGAATTTTTTATCAATTGAAAGGCAATTAATAAACCGTTTGCATTTGCAGTTCATTAAAGCTGGGTTTGTTGGCCTCTTCTATTTCTTACAAATCTAAGCCAACACTGATTATGGTCATTAACTTCCAATGAACATACGAACAAACAAATTATGTCAAAACAACTTTGTTCTTATTAAAAGAGACCAAGACTTTTTTCCAGAAAAGGGTAACTTTCTTATTAAATGCCCACTGTGGCAATCAGTTGTCACCTGTTTTGTTCTATTTTCATGAATTTTGTGTATAAATTCTTTATATTTTCTGATTTTAATCCTTTCACATTTTACCTTTTGAATTCCTTATCGGGCAAAAGGGTATTCTCCAACCATGTACTCATACCCTGGTAGGATGACAGGTTTTGTTACACTGAAGTCCTCGGTATTTGCTACAAAGCAAAAGACTTTATTACAACATTCTGTTATCATTCTTTTATTCATTCACAGATATACACCTCTGTCATGTTTTATCCAGCATTTATCCAGCATTTATTTCAAAAATATAAATATGGTTTTAATCATTGAATTCTTCCCCCCATTTTTTTTTCTCTTGATTTCTTTTTCCAGTTTCTCATTCGAACACTTTGACATTTTTCTTCATCCTCTACGAAACCATTTTTTATAATGCAAAAGATATATCTCCATCTGGGTGTTTATAACATTTCCCCTCATCTTGGTCTTCTTCTACATATTTTCCATTGTCAAGACCATTGACCAATCAAGTAGGCAAAGACACCAGTATTTCTTCCATGCTCAGATCAGCCTTAGCCTAGGCATCGGCTTAGGCCATAGCTTAGGCCATAGCTTAGGCCATAGCTTAAGCCTTAGGCCATGCACTTTTCCCCCTAAATAGCCACTAGGGCTACTCAGCTGTATATTTTGACTAGACCGAATGATTTGTGTGAAATGAATGTCGTTTCATACAGGCAGGTAGCTAGTTTTGGACTAGCTTGCCGAGGCTACTTTATGAAGCAAGTTCAACTAGCCTACAGCACTGTAGACATGAGTTTGTATAGTGGGGTTTACACATTGCCTTTTTTTAAACTCATCTTGTAACTGGTGTTGTGAACAATATAAAAAAAGCGGGATTGCTACTGACTTAGATAAATTAAATAATTTTAGAAGAGACCCACCAAACCAACCCATTTACTTAAACATCCCCAAACTTCCATTGAGTGGACTATTCAAAGCTACATCTCATTATGTCAGTGTGAAAACATAGTATCTCAAAATAAGTATTAAGACAACCAGTTACAAACTATACAAATCATCTCACCAAAATTATCCTTGTGCACACACAAAACCTTTAGCACCGAGATATGGTCTTTTGTAAGGTATAAAGTAATTACCAAATCAAGATTTTTGCACTGATTTTACGTAGGTTTAAGGATCTAACTAAATTATTAGCCTTCTTTCAAGTGTTCTGGCAACACTAAAAACCTATCCAGTCAGATAAGGTGCAAAACATCTTATGATTGGGACGCAGCATTTACTTTGGATCACAGTTCGTCTGTACTTCCATGTATGTGATTGGTCATAGGTCTTACAAAAGCTATTCTAATAATACTAAAAGATGGTGATATAATCATGATAGCAAAGAAATATCTCATCTCAAAATATCCAAAACTGTGCTCAATGTTTTTTTGTTTTTTTTCTTTTTCTAAATCGTTTGGACAAGAGTTTGCATTCATGCATGTATTATATGAACCAGCTTTCAGGCACTAACAGAAAACTGCTTGAACAAATCCCAATGGTCTTGAAAACCCATACTGGTGGTGCATTATTGAAACATCAACTCTGAAACATGACAGCTTTTCTCTTGGCTCTTCCCTAGCTTCTGACTACTACCATCCTTCTAATCAGACCTAATGCCAACTCAACTTTCTCTTTTGGGTGTCTCCAGTCAGAGTGTGCATCTCTTGAACATATGTTTTCCCTTCACAGTGGTCTCATCAGTTTTTTTGGTACTTCCTCAACCACAACTTCTCAAACTTAACAACTCATTTTGTCGGTATTATAAAGGGTTCTCATTTTCAGTCAGTTCAGTATACTTTCACGTAAACTATGAATTAAACTGTTAAGTGAAAGTTTGAATATTTGTTATCATATGAAAATGACTGGTCAGCATCATTGACAAGTTTTATACCTGATTTTGATTCAAATTAAAAGTAAACATTTCATTAGGTTCAAGAGTTTGGTTTTTATATCCACAATCCTACAATTTAGTCACTTGGTGCCAGGATTCTAAGAGACAAGGTCAGAAAGATGTAAAATATACCCACTAGATCCAAGAGGAAGTTCCATGGCTAAGAGATCACCTGATTGAAAGGGTTCATAGTGCTTGTGGTTTGGGGTTCTTACTTGGTTTATCTGGGTTCCTTTTATAATCAAAAGCTTTGTCTGGGTTCCTTGTAGAATCAAAAGCTTTCTCGATGCACCTTCTAATACCATTCCTTCCGTCTTTTTCTCACCCTTGCTGGCTTCTGCTCTTGACTCATACAACCTTCCTCCTCTGTAAATTTGTGCCTTCTCTTATAAAAACTCCTCTACTTTTGTTTTGCAACCCTACAAATGTGTTGTAATTCACTCATTGTCAATCCATTTTCACCACTTCTAAACTGGTACTCTCAACCTTTCATCTCGAATGTCTCTACCACTGACCTCTAAACCAACTTCACCCCACTTGTTTGTGGTCTTGATCCCTAACATGTATGCATGGTTCACCTCCCTGTCGATCGTTCATGGTGGATTTTCTAATACACTCCTTGTCTTCCATTCTGCCTGTTTTGTCCTTGGTTCTACCCGTACCTCAAGCTGCTCTCCTCTCCTGTTTCTCCTAACTTAACCGCCCCTTTCTGTGTGTATCCAACTGTTCATCAATCCCTCTTCACCTGTCCACCATCTGATCATGTTCATCCTTTTCCTCTTCTACTCTTCCTCTTGGACTGTACTCTTCCTTTCCTTCTGTCCTCCTCTTCCATCCATCTGAACCTTTCAATCATCTTATCATCTTCATCCTTGTCCTCCTGCTCAATTCCTCTTTCTCTTTACTCTACTCTTCGTTTCCTTCTGTCCTCCTCTGCCCATCTTGTCTTCCAAACATCAGATTGAAGTCTTCTCCACATACCGCATCAATGAGGCTAATCCGTAATGGCTGACAGAAGGTAGTTAACCAATTTATTTTTTATCAGATACTATTTTTTATTTGAAAGGACTAAAAAGACTATCAGTGCAAGGTTTTTTTGGTGAATTGGTGCGAAGAAACTCTCAGGCATGTTTGCTTCGTTTTTGAAAAGGCAAGGGCACCAAGGCATTTTTTCCTTGATGAAGGCCGAGGGCACCCTGTGAGAAAATTGTAAATTTGTACTGGCGCATTTCAAGGGCACGAAGGCAATGACCAGGGGGCATGGAGGCAATCACCTTTATTTGTTGCCTCCGTGAGGTATCAGGCCTGAACCTTTGTGCAAATGTTCAGAATTTTATGTTCAGAATTCAGAAAGAGACTTTATTCAGCTTTACCTTTTCTGGCGAAACAAAAGTTATTTATTTTATCATAATTTAATCAGTGTTGTTGACTAGATTATGCTAGTTGCTAAAGTGATTCTTATGTTGACATTAGATGACTTTATGAGGGTAGCGATCTCAGGAAAAATCTTCAGGTGCTTCTAGAAGGCACATCAACTGATTCTATGTTGCTCATCAATAGCAACATGTATCAGAAGGAGCATCAAATACTTCTAGAAGGCACATCAACAGACTTAGAAACCCCATCAAGGACTTCTTTAAGGCTTATTATCTAGAAGGCAATTCATCAATCTGTGGAAGGCACATAAGTATCTACCAAGAGGCCCACCAACTGCTTCTGGAAGGTACATCAACAAGCTATAGAAAGCATACAAACTTTTAATTTAAGATACAAAAGGGCTATAAGAGAACCCATCAGCTGCTTCTGGAATACACACTAACTGCTTCTGGAAGGCACATCAACAAGCTATAGAAAGCATACAAACTGTTTATTTAAGATACAAAAGGGCTATAAGAGAACCCATCAGCTGCTTCTGGAATACACTCTAACTGCTTCTGGAAGGCACATCAACAAGCCACAGAAAGCATGAAAACTGTTTGTTTAAGATACAAAAGGGCTATAAGAGAACCCATCAGCTGCTTCTGGAATACACTCTAACTGCTTCTGGAAGGCACATCAACAAGCCACAGAAAGCATGAAAACTGTTTGTTTAAGATACAAAAGGGCTATAAGAGAACCCATCAGCTGCTTCTGGAATACATACTAACTGCTTCTAGAAGGCACATCAACAAGCTGTTGGAAGCCTATCAACCGTTTCTGTATAATACAACAGGACTAAAGAGGGGCCTATCAGCTTCTTTAGTACATGAACACACAGCATTTTGAATGTCGACCAATTGCCTCTTCAAGTTGCATCAGTAGGTCTAAGAAGGGCAATCGTTGCTTCTAGAAGGCACCTCAGTGAAGGGCAATCAGATGCTCCTAATAGGCACCTCAACAACATCCCGTCAGACTTGCTTCTTGAAGGTACTAACAGCAATAAGTAGAAACATCATCTGCTTCTGGATGGAATTTCAACAGCTTTAAGGGTATTGGTGAATAACAGCTACGGATGCAGATCAATTTTAAATGGCTGAATCAAGACTTATCTTAGTTCATCATGCCAAAGAAATTCTTTCAATTTTAGCTCCTGATTTGATTTTCAACTCAGTGTATCTTTCTTTTACTTAAGGGTATTTGGTATTTTAGACATTGTGTTTTCACTACCAGAAAAAAGGTGAAATGTTAGGTTGTATTTTATTGTGTTTCCATAATTTATGCCAGATATTGATACACCCGAGATAAGACAAGACAAGTGGTTGAAGTCACACTAACTATGCTGGTTTCATGAAATACAGTTTCAAACGAAAGTAACACTTAGTTAAAGATGCTATGTCAGATTTTTGGCCCCAAACATTGAAAAATAAAAAATTTTTAGTGAATGGTATTTCAAAGAGTATCACCCACTGTAACGAAAAAAAGTTTAACTTTTACTTTTAATGGTCAGGAACCATGACAAAAATTTAAAACGTTTCTTATAAAACACATAAGAATTGGTCACGTGATATATTGTTGGGATCCCGACAGCACTTTATTTCACTGCTACTAATAATTGGCGGACTTTTTCGAGCAATGGCTCAAATGAAAGCTTGTAACTTTCTCGACCCCCATCAAAATACTTATTGAATTTTAAATCAAATATTTTTGGGTCAAATCGGCCAAAAATCTGACATAGCATCTTTAAAAGATGATGATATTTCAAGAGAATGTTGCAACATGGACCTTTTCGCAAATACCCATTGCGCAAGCACTAACTGTTGAATGAGGTGCATGCCGGTCTAGCTAGGGATCAAACTTGATCGCTAGCTAGACCACCATGCACCTCATTCCACGCCCAACGTGCGCATACAGAGTATTTGCGATTAGGAGTGCATTTTGGCGACGCCAACCAGAAACATTGGTCATCGGTTGAGCATTTTTGCGTGTTCGGTTGAAGCGCGGTGACGATGCTGTTCAGACCAACTGGTAACCGACTTATTGACTCGGTTGGGTATGGTTGGGGGTCGCCAAAACGCACTCCTGGGGCCGATTTCACGAAACTTTACGCAACTGCGTTAGTCCACTTACGCAACGTTTATGGCATAAACGGATGCGCAAGTGGACTTGCGCAGTTGAATAAATTTCGTGAAATCGGCTGCTGGTCTTTTAACGCACACCCCTTAAATCACACAAACCATAAAATTGCTGTAGAGTAACCCACTTCACAATGAGACCACATATGCCACAGAAACGCATCAAGTCATAAATTGTAGTCAAATTTATAGAAATAATGTACAAATCAAACTTGGCTTAACTGTGTGAAAATTGTGGGTGTGTGAGAACCATGTGGTTTTATTTTCCGAATCTGACCTCATTTTGGGGAAATTGCTTTACATCTCTGAGCCATGTAGTAAGTGTGATTTAATAGCCACAACAACGATGTGTTACCTCCTCTTTCATCTACTATTTTTTATGTTTAGAAATTGTTTATTGAACATTATTATAATAATAAGTTGTGTGAATAAAAGAGATAAATGTATATTATATAGAAGTTGTTACAAAAACACTTAATGTTAAATTTGATTCTATACACGAAAACAAACACATTTTAAATTGTGTTGAATTTTGTATGTAAACAAATGTTTAATTTGAATCTATAAACTTTGTTGTTTTTTTAAATTGTGTTGAATTTTGTAAAATATATATAACAAAAATTAGAGTTTCATGGGTTTTGTACCCATGCTGCAATGTTGCATTGAACGTATGAATTACAAATGCACTTACTACACACATAATAACTCGTTTTTAAGGAACTGTTAAAGGCAGCGGACACTATTGGTAATTACTCAAAATAATTATTAGCATAAAACTTCACTTGTCAACCAGTAATGGGGAGAGGTTGATAGTATAAAACATTGTGAGAAACGGCTCCCTCAGAAGTGACGTAGTTTTCGAGAAAGAAGTAATTTTCCACGAATTTGATTTCGAGACCTCATGTTTAGAATTTGAGGTCTCGAAATCAACCATCTAAATGCACACGACTTCGTGTGACAAGGGTGTTTTTTTCTTTCATTGTTATCTCGCAACTTCAACGACCAATTGAGTTCAAATTTTCACATTCTTTTTTTTATGCACATGATGAGATACACCAAGTGAGAAGACTGGTCTTTGTAAATTACCAATAGTGTCCACTGCTCAGCTGATAAATGTCATGCTTAGTGGTAGCAGGGCCAGATTTCACAAAAGCTGTTCATGTATTGCACTTGTCGTGCTAACTACACCAAATAAATTAGTGCATTGTATTTTATAAACAATCAAGCAGAAATAATCGCACAAGTTCACATTCACAATAACTTTGTGTTGATGTGCCACTCTGTTTATGCAGTAAGAACCACTGGTGGGAATAGCATGCCACTTGCTTTGCTTACAATTTAAACTGTGCTATAGCCTTTCCATATACATGTAATTCTAGGATATCAGCCACTATAACTGTGCCAGATAGAGCCTTTCCATATACATGTAATTCTAGGATATCAGCCACTATAGACCAATATCACGGTGCAGCCATCTTGAATTTCTTACATTGATATCAATGTTATCAAACCGAGGTTGGAAGAACAAAATAGTCTGGTTCCTAATTGCAAAATGATTATTAGCATTCATTTTTGTTATTGGATATGAGGAACATGACCAAGATGGAGGCAGCAATTCGAAGGTCTATACTATACTAGGTGTGAAATCTTTGACTGGTTTCCTGCTTAGCTTTGCTCAGTAGAAAATTGTTTGGGAAATATTACTGCTTGGACAGCTCCCAAGAAACAGCAGCTTAGGCACACTGTAGCTAAGCACAATAAAAGTATGCTTACCCCAAAAAAAATTACTAGCCAAGAAAAACAAATGTACAATTTCTGACTGGTATCCTGCTCATTTTAAGCAATATTCAGTCCTTAAGCAGCTCTATGAAATCGGACCCGGGTCATCAGCCAAAGTTCCATGTGATGTATAAAGGCACCAGGCTATTTCACATCTGAGTCTCACTTTGACTCTCATAGACTTAGCAATAGTAGATACAGACAATTTTGTGTATGGTACCCCCAAGTCCATTTTAGACAACCATATGCTGCGGAATTATGTTTGCTTCGTCGCTTGGTTTCCTTTTTTAGATTGTTTGTTTTATGATGCTGTTACAACAAAGCCAAAGTATGAAAGCAAAGTATTCCGTGGAAATGTATTCAAATGACTACAATAATGTCTAAATAGAAGTAATAATTCTCTCCGGTTAAATTTTTTTTTCACAGCACTCGGAAAGCACCGAGTTTGTTGTGCTTATCAATCAATGGTGTTGAAAATCAATTGTGTATTAAAGCCGGACTATTGTACGCTTGGTTCTTTGCATGTTCCAGGCCCATTGCTTATATTTTGAAATTATTTTTAATAATAAATTATGACTACATGCAATGCTAAAGCTAGTTGATTATGGTCACCAGTTAGTTTCCTTTTTGAAGACCATTTGGCATTTTACCTTTAGGCCCTATTCATTTTGGGTCTTCCTTACACTTTGAGTTTCATTGCATATCTATAATTGTTTGGTCTTTTACGTACTGAAGGACCATATAATAACTTTTATTTGACAGCATTATGTACATCTCTTGTGCAACATGTTTTTGATTTATATTAATCTATTAATAATTGTGTGTACGAATTATGCAACATTCCGTAATTTTTCTCACCTTTCTGATCTTATGTAATCTGTGTAAAATTATTATTAACACACCAGTACGCCATTTTTACACATAACTAGAACACTATTTGGTTTGGGTAAATTTGTCTGGATATAGCCTCACCACGTGCACTCCTATACCTCAAAAAGGCTAATTTAGGTATGTGTACCCTGTTTGAGGTAGTATACTTGGTGGATATTCATGATGGTTGTGCATGGCTTGTGGAGGTATTGTACATGAAATGATGTACCAGTCCTTTTGTTGGCCCCATATACCTCCATAGGGGTTAAATATACCTCAATAGACGGATATACCTTCATTAAGGTATATTTTCCCAGATTGATATTATGTTGTACCAACCCACCATAACAGGTCTTCATCGACCTAAGGTTATAAATTATCCATTGGATATGTACCCATCTGTTGAGGTTGTTAAGCTATCTAAAAAGGCATCATGACAGAATTGGCGTTTGCGATTTTAAACCCCTTTGTACCAAAGACCTCTTGAATGGGAAACTTTGAGGCGCTAGGTGGCAGCAGACTTACCAGGTAAATTTCCATTGTTGACGTATTCTGAGCATGCGCACATTACCGAGAACAATGGATTTTACCTGGTAAGTCTGCTGCCACCAACCGTCCCAAAAGTCCCCCATTGGCCGCCATCTTTGATGACAATCAATGGAAACGTGTACGCACTGTGTACGACTCTCGGCCAATGATATCCTTTTCAGCACGCACGACAGCCAGTGCAAAGCGCTATTACAAAAGGTTTTCTTGAAAGAAATACAAACCTAACCACGCAAAGATGTATATGTAGGCCAAGAGATTTGTTAAAATCAAAGTTTGGTTTTAACCTCACCATGTGTTGTATAGTTTGTTGTATAGTGTATAGAAGACATAGGATTGTCACCCAATTGTTTTCCAATCGTCACTATAAAAAAGGGTTCCAAACTCGGTAGGGTCGTACACTTGTACATGTGATAGTTTGGATGAAATTGATGTAAAAGGCAGTGGACACTATTGGTAATTACTCAAAATGTTTATTAAAACCTTTCTTGGTGACGAGTAACGGTGAGAGGTTGATGGTATAAATCATTGTGAGAAACGGCTCCCTCTAAAGTACCATAGTTTTCGAGAAAGAAGTCATTTTCCACGAGTTTGATTTCGAGACCTCAGATTTAGAACTCGAGGTCTCGAAATTAACCATCTAAAATCACACAACTTCGTGAAACAAGGGTGTTTTTTTCTTTCATTATTATCTCGCAAGTTTGATGACCGATTGAGCTCAAATGTTTTACAGGGATGTTATTTTATGCATATGTTGAGATACACCAACTGTTTAGGCTTTGACATTTACCAATAATGTTCACTGCCTTTAAGAGCAGCGGGGCCTTTTTCGAAATGACGGCTCGGGCATGTCAGGTTGCGGCTACAGCTGTTACTGGTTATGTTGGTCAGCCAAGCATACGCTTCAACACACGCTTCAACACGTGTAGGGATGTGGTCCGGCCAGCCATAGCTGTAGCCACAACCACTGACACGGCCAACAGCTCCGTTATATTACTCAGAAATCAAGCACTTTCTGCACTCATAAAGATTGACGGAGCCTATGAGCCAATGCCAGGTTTTCGAAAAGGCCACTATAGTATGTAATTCGTTTGTATTATATACATGATGAGATTCATGATAGCTCAAATTGCCAAAAGTAGAATATCTATTGTATACCATTAGGAATGTCTTCCCTGCACATAAAATGTTCACCACTTAACTTGGACAGCACTTAATAGCTACGAACATTTAAGCTTAAATTTAAAGCACCCATAATATTACTTAAAGATTTGATAACAATCTGTATAACTGTATCTGAAATCACCCAATGTACTTTATTACAACATTCTATTAAAACTTATCGTCCATTTGAGCACTTTTGAATATTTTGGAGTGACTTAAATGCTTTTGCATTACAGGCACTGGACACTATTGGTAATTACTCAAAATAATTGTTAGCATAAAAACTTACTTGGTAACAAGCAATGGAGAGCTGTTGATAGTATAAAACATTGTGAGAAGCGGCTCCCTCTGAAGTAACGTAGTTTTCGAGAAAGAAGTAATGTTCCACAAAAATATTTGAATTTGATTTCGAGACCTCAGAGTTAGATTTTTGAGTTTGTTCGTTTTTTTTCTTAATTATCTCACTATAAATTTGACGACAAATTGAGCTCAAATTTTCACAGGTTTGTTATTGTATGCATGTGTTGAGATACACCAAGTGAGAAGACTGGTCTTTGACAATTACCAATAGTGTCCAGTGTCTTTAAAGAAGTTTCTTTTTAAACCGTAAACTACAACATGTACATGTACTCGGTTTTCAAAGATGCATTGCGGTATCTATTTTTTAAGATGGCGCTTTTGCAAAATGGGCAAATCAAGAATGATATGAAGTTTAGGCTTATCTTGTGTTGTTTAGTTGTTTTTATTACAGTACATGTTTTGTAAGGTTGGCAAGAAAAGAAAAAATATAACCCTTCCAGTCAACACAACAAGTAGACTTGGAGGGTCATGGATCCGTAATTTGCCCCCACCCTAAATATTTATCACATGACGCCAGTAAAAATTCGCTTGTGTAGCATAATCTATTCTTAATGTTTTTAAAGTCACCATTATGCATATAAATAGATTATACACGCAAGTTAATATTGTAATTAAGTTGTGCAATTGACTTAATGTTACTTTAAGATTAAAATACATTTATTGATAAATGATAATGATTAATTATGATATCAGTTTGTAGTGTTATCACATTGTAACAGAATATAATTGAACAATAAATGTTTAATATGAAAAGATTGATATAATTGCTGTACATTTCTTGTTTGTTCTATGATGGTGAAACTTTAAATATTGTAGATTCAAAATATTTACAACCTTTCACTTATTGCACGAAAACATGCGCCAATGATTAAAATATATTGTAAAATTGCGGTATTATTTCACATCCTTTAGCCACATAAGAGTCGCATATGTTGATATGTATGTTGTGCATAATTAATGTACGTGGCATACGCGAATGCAGTTGGAAGCTGAGGTTGACTGAAAATGAAAAATAATAGAGTGGGATAAACCCCTGCTCGGAACCATCAAGGTGAGATCAGTGACGTAACAAGAGGGTGCAGGAGTGGGATTGAGCCCCTGCTCAGAACCATCTAAGTGGTATCAAAGAACAATCCTTGACCCAAAATGAAATCAGTGACGTAACAAAAGGGTGCAGGAGTGGGATTGAGCCCCTGCTCAGAACCATCTAGTGGGACTCGAAGAACAATCCTTGACCCAAAATGAAATCAGTGACGTAACAAGAGGGTGCAGGAGTGGGTTGAACCCCTGCTCAGAACCATCTAGTGAGATCGAAGAACAACCATTGACCCAAAGTGAAATCAGTGACGTAACAAGAGGGTGCAGGAGTGGGATTGAGCCCCTGCTCAGAACCATCTAAGTGGGATCAAAGAACAATCCTTGACCCAAAATGAAATCAGTGACGTAACAAAAGGGTGCAGGAGTGGGATTGAGCCCCTGCTCAGAACCATCTAGTGGGACTCGAAGAACAATCCTTGACCCAAAATGAAATCAGTGACGTAACAAGAGGGTGCAGGAGTGGGATTGAGCCCCTGTTCAGAACCATCTAGTGAGTTCGAAGAACAATCCTTGACCCACAGAGAAATCAGTGACGTAACAAGAGGGTGCAGGAGTGGGATTGAACCCCTGTTCAGAACCCTTTCACCTTATTTCCCAAAGTGAGAGTCGCAGAACAATCCCTGACCGAAAATAAATCAAGTGAAGTTAGCATGGATGCATGAGTGGGATTGAGCCTTTTGCTCAGAACCCGTTCCCCCCTTTTCCCCAAAAGAGATCGAAGAACAATCCTTGTCAGAAATGAAAAAACAGTGATGTGGGATTGAGCCCCTGCTCAGAACCCTTTCCTCCTTTACCCAAATGAGATCAAAGAACAATCATTGACCGAAATGAAAAGTCAGTGATGTAACAAGAGGGTGCAGGAGTGGGATTGAACCCCTGCTCAGAACCCTTTCACCTTCTTTCCCGAAGTGAGAGTCGTAGAACAATCCTTTACCGAAAATAAATCCAGTGAAGTAAGCAATGGGTGCAGGAGTGGGATTGAGCCTCTTGCTCAGAACCCGTTCCTCCCTTTTTCCCAAGTGAGATCGAATAGCAATCATTGACCGAAATGAAATCAGTGACGTAACAAGATGGTGCAGGAGTGGGATTGAACCCAGTGCTCAGAACCCTTTCCACAAATGAAATCGAAGAACAACAACCCTTGGCAAAACACAAAACAGAAAACCGGTGACGTTAGAAGAGGGTGCAGAAGTGGAGCTGGAATCCTCTCACCCTCTTTGCTTAAGTGAGATCGAAGAACAATCGTGTGTACCTTTAAATCCAGTCAAAGATATTTCTACAGTGAACAGAATATAGGCCTATTGATTTGCGAACTGTTTGGGTTTTGCAATTAAAACAACTTTCGTGCATACCTTCTCGTGGATCACATAGATTGTGTGTAAAATACACATTGGTCTCATGAACAAATAGTATTTATCCATGGCATTTGCAACTGAGTTACCTTTAGTGTGAGACCCCGATCCCCCTCTAACGAAAAGAAAGTTGTAGAAACCCAGCCCCCCCCCCCCTTGTCACCGAGGAAAATAATCCCCGAGTCGTGAGGTCAAAATGATGTGTGTTTATCGATGTTGACACAATCTCTTTGCATATAGCTGTCGGAGCTCGAAGGATTAGGTTGAAAGGAATTCAATACAACCTGGGACTTAAAGCCAAGATGACTTTCTAGTTAAAAAGTTAAACCATGGAGGGAACTATTTTTTCCTTCATGATTTAAAGCCATTATACACTTTCGGTAAACGGTATTGTTCAAGGCACACACTTCGTGTATCACAACTTATATATAAAATAACAAACCTGTGAAAATTTAGTCTCAATCGGTCATCGGAGTCGGGAGAAAATAACGGGAAAACCCACTCTTGTTTCCGCGCGTTTCGCCGTGTCATGACGACATGTGTTTAAAAAAAAAATCCGTAATTCTCGCTGTCGAGAATTGATATTGTTTTAATATTTTCTCAAAAAGTAAAGCATTTCATGGAACAGTATTTCAAGAAAAGTCTTTCACCATTACCTTCTGTAAACCCTGTAAATTATTTGTAAATCTGTGAACTTTTTCTTCTTTCTGTACCGTAAGTGTATAATGGCTTTAACCATGGAGGTAGAACTGTACGTCCTCAATGGTTGAACTAACTCAATGGCTGATTTCTTACCACCGTGATCAAAGTAATGACAATTAGCGAACCTGATTTCAATTAGGCTTTTGAAGTAACGTAATTTCGTGATTAAAACCCCTGTGTTTAAAGTTTGGAAAGTTTGAAACGGTTTGAACGGTTTTATGTGAAATTTGGAGGTTTTTTATAATGGTGAAACTAGCAAAGGCGTTTAATTTTGTAATTGTTAATAGGCCTTCATTTTTACTCACGTTTCATGTGTTCCCTTGAAATATACTTTATTGATAAATTAAAGTTTGCGGCTAAATGTACCAAATATTACAGTGGTAAAGTAGGCAATGGCAAACTTTACCTCTAGCCCTACACGGAGGACTATGGGGTTCAAATAGGGTAAATATGATATTAAAGACACTGGACACTATTGGTAATTGTCAAAGACCAGTCTTCACACTTGGTGTATCTCAACATGATGCATACAATAATAAACCTGTGAAAATTTGAGCTCGATTGGTCGTCGGAGTTGCGAGATAACTATATGCAAGAAAAAAACACCCTTTGTCACACGAAGTTGTGTGCTTGCTTGATTTCGGGACCTCAAATTCTAAATCTGAGGTGTCTAATTCAAATTCAATTAAAAAACTATGGCACTTCAGAGGGAGCCGTTTCTCACAATGTTTGATACTATCAACCTGTCTCAATTACTCGTTACCAAGTAATTTGTTATGCTAATAATTATTTTGAGTAATTACCAATAGTGTCCACTGCCCTTTAAGGAATTGTGCATTCTCCATGACAAGTATCATGAACTTCGGCACACAGAGGAGTTTGTTATGAGAAAGATATTTGAATAAGACTGTCGCAGATTTGCCCTTTTCTATAGCTACAACAAGCAATTTTCCAAATGGCCGCCACTGCTGGTAATTTTTTCCCACTGTGAATTATTGTTTGTGTAAAAGGGCACACCTGCGGTTGCCCTATTAGCCAACTATCTTTCTCATTACATACCAAATTTCTTGCTGGCTTCAAAGACACAATCCCCTTACCCGCCTAACCATACCACTTCCTGCACACAAAAACCCTTCTAGATGTTGCTTTCATACCATTTATTGATTAAGAGCTTATCCTAGGGGCTTAGGGTCTCTGTTCCGTCCAAAGAGGATTAAGGCATAACGTCGATAAAGCATTGTGTATATATAAACAGACCGGGGGGCTATAATCTCACCGGATACCAAAATGGAATTGGGTTGTCATTGACTATAACTGTAAAATCCGATAATGCTGATTAGACATACAGCGGTAGATAAGTCCCAATGTGCTACGAGAGCAGTGTGTACAAACACTCGACATGAAGCTACTATCTGTTCATTAGTCACGTCAGAAAAGTAAAATGTCCGTTTCACGTATGCAAAAGGGCCATTATTTAGGTGTTGGCATTTGTAACACTACTGAAGGTTATTTTGACAAACAGGCATGTGATTTGTTTCTTAGGATTTAAAAAACCTTGAGCCTGTAGATTTTATTGAAAGAATAAAAGCAGTCAAAAGAGAGAAAGAAATGGACTACAGAATGCCCAAACTTTGAGCTTTGTATTTAGTGATGCACAAAGTCTTCTGAATTGTAACATCGGAGGTTTTGGGTCTAGAATAAGTGAAGAGCCCATGCCCCAAGCCATCTTTAATAGGAGTAATGTCCACATTCGTCAAATCTCAGGGAGGAATATGGATTGCAAATAGTATAAAACTGGAACTGATACGTGAAATTATTGAACATTCTGTTTCTTATCTTGTCATATAAAAGTTGTTTTTTATTGTTATAATTTAAATGAGTAGTGTTGCTAAAGGTATATGCCTAACCGTAAATCACAGTCATGCTCATCCGCAATAACATACATGGGGTGGATTTCACACAGAGTTTAAAGACTAGTCTTATCTTGAGTTAGGATGAGTTACTCGTCCTATCTTAGGACTAGCCTTACGTTTTCAGTATCTCCTAGAACTAGTTCTAAGTTAGGGGCTAGTCCTACCTCTTAGTGAAATCGACCCCTCAAGTTACAAAATAGTGTGCGTCTTGTGAAAACACTATTCCTTAAATTTTTCAATGAAGAAGTGTTTTTGTTTTGTATCTTGAATTTGTTTGCTTTTCTTGCGTAATTAAAGGTGTTTTCAAGTTACGAAGTATATTATACACCGTTTAAGAAAAAATGGAAGCACTTATACTGTAGCCCTGTTTTAATTCTGTTTGCTTAATATTGAAATAAAGTTTTAAAGAACAATATTAAATTTACTTGATGTACAATAATATACAAATAGCAGTTCACAAGAATGCATATATTACAAAGTAAGCATTTGGTAAAACTGGTAACTGTTAGTTTCAAACTTAAATGGAAGGTACACGTTTGGTAGTTACTCAAAACAAATATTAACTTAAAAACTTACTTGTTAACAAGCATTGGGGAGCTGTTTATAGTATAAAACATTGTGGGAAATGCCTCCCTCTGATGTAACTTATTTCTCGAGAAAGAGGTAATTTCTCTCTAAAATAATGAAAAACTTCTACCATAGAAGTCTTTCATTCTTATCTGAAAGCACACACATTCGTCCAACAAGGGTGTTTTTTCTTTCATAATTTCCTCGCAACTTCGATGATCAATTGAGCCCACATTTTCACAGGCTTGTTATTTTATGGTTATGATGGGATACACCAAGTGAGAAGACTGGTCTTTTACAATTACCAAACGTGTACCTTCCCTTTAATAGATCACAGGGGAAACAAGTTAATACAACTACCAACCCAATATATACAAAGAAGATGAACAAGTTACCGTTGGTTAATTCGATCGTCATAATTTAAATAATTTTTAAGAAGCTATTCTCATGTGATCGAGGAAGTTCTAAACTTTCATTTAAAACACTGAATGAAAAACATCTGCAACGATTGGTAATAAATAAGATAGTGAAGAAAGAAAAATGGTTCGTTATTTCTTTAATGTTGCAAGTATTTTGTACATTTTGAGAAGCTTGTGTTTCTTTTTGAAACATCAGCCCGTCAAACTTCGTTTAGAGAAATCATTTCATTTCGTTTGTCTTTCGGCAAAACAAATCCCTGTGTGAAATAAACTGTGGTAAGATAATGACGGTTGTGGTAAAATAGTTGAACAATAAAATGTTCTGATATCTGCCACCAACGTGTCCTTCGGTGTGACGCCTCTGTTGGTATGTGTTTTGAGTCCCTCAATTATTAATATATATCGGATGGCCTATAATGTGTTTAAAGACACTGGATACATGTGGTAATTGTCAAAGACCAGTCTTCTCACTTGGTGTATCTTAACATATGCTCAAAATAACAAACTTGTGAAAATTTGAACTCAATTGGTCGTCGAAGTTGCGAGATAATAATGGAAGAAAAAACACCCTTGTCGCACGAAGTTGTGTGCTTTCAGATGCTTGATTTCGGGACCTCAAAATCTAATTCTGAGGTCTCGAAATCAAAATTCAGAATATTTTAGTGGAAAATTACTTCTTTCTCGGAAACTACGGTACTTCAGAGGGAACCGTTTCTCACAATGTTTTATACTATGAACAGCTCTCCATTGCTTGTTACCAAATAGGGTGTCATTCTAACCATTATTTTTGAGTTATTGCCAATAGCGTCCAGTGCCTTCAAACCAATCCAGCGATACCCGAATATGGTATAATATATGCACGAATGTACAATCATGAATGCATACATACGTTACATTACGTTATCTATTTATACAAGTATACCACTTTGTCATGCGGTGTGCCATCTCTCTTAATCTAAGTTTTGAATCTCTCAACTATTTATTTACATATTGGATAGCATGTAAACCAATGGGTTGACAAATCCAGCGATATATGAATCTGATAGCAATATTTGCAGGAATGTACAGATATAGCATGGATGTTGGCATTAGTTACAATTTTTATTATCTATAACACAAGTGTATCTATATACAAGTGTAGACTACTTTGTCCTTCGGTGTGACATCTCTTGTTCTGGATTAGTTTTGGGTCTTCAGGTATTAATAAGCATATTGGATGGCCTATAATTTAATGGGTTAACAAATCTAGCATTTGCATGAGTGCAATGCTTGCATGAATGTTCCAGTGATAAAATTAATATTTACTTTATGTTTTGTTTATTTGCGTAGACATATCTCCACTATTGACACGGACACTATTGTTAATAAATTGTCAAAGACCAGTCTTCTCACTCAGTGTATCTCAACATATGCATAAAATAACAAACCTGTGAAAATTTGAACTCATTTGGTCGTCGAAGTTGCTAGAGAATAATGGAAGAAACAACGCCCTTGTTGCACAAGTTGTGTGCTTTCAGATGCTTGATTTCGAGACCTCAAAAACTAATTTTGAAGACTCGAAATAAAATGCAAATCTTTTAAGTGAGAAATTGCTTCTTTCTCGAAAACTACGTTACTTCAGAGGGGGCCGTTTCTCACAATGTTTTATACTATCAACCTTTCCCCATTGCTCGTTATACCAAGAAAGGTTTTATGCTAATAATTATTTTGAGCAATTAACAATAGTGTCCACTGCCTTTAACTCCATATTATTAATTAGCAAACCAATAATTATGATTCAAGTCTGTTTGTAGTACATGCGTGTACTACAAACAGACATTGGCCAACTTGATTTGCTGAGCAGTTATATGGAGTCAGTGAAGTTTTGTCTTTTATGACACCTACATTTATTAATAAAATAATGTGGGTTTGAAACTTCAGAGATTAGATTGATTTTGTTAAAGGCCTACGTGAGAGTAACGTTGTGATACCGGTTACTTTTGCCGTATAGTTGTAGATTCGTAAAAATAGTTAACACTTTCAACAATAGAGTGACGTCACATAAATAGTTTAAACAGAAATATTGCCTCAGAAGTTAGAAACAAATTAGAGGGTTGCTATTTGTGTTTAAAAACAACTTCTTCGCCATTTTTAATGCAGTCGTAGTTTTTAGTTATTGTTTGCAAACTGCAAGTTTGTTTTATCAGCTACTGACAGCACTTTGGGTTCTATGGAGTGGTGTGGCGGTCGCCACTGAACTCCTAGCCGACTGACTAGCCCCAGAAGCCCGCCTGCCCTTCTTCCGTGTCTCGCCTCCCTCTCTGTCTTCGGAGTTTTCAGATAATCCAAGTTTCTTCACATGAGTCTCAGACAAGGCCATTGCCATACGAACCCTGTACAACCAAGACTTGTCTTTAAATGATGAGGTAACAGTGAGCGCTTTAATGGCTCGTTCCCAGGTAGTGCTACCTGTAAGACCCTCATACAGGCCTACCGTCGACCGGGGGATATTCTTGTCTACAGGGGAGTAGAAGAAGGGTCTTTCAGAGTCTCTCACCCCGCTGTTCGGAGGGAGTGGAATAGAGCAATCCAGGCTTGCGGCTCTGTTGCGTCGCCTGCGTTCAATGTCACGTTTTTCTAATGGAGACAAGGACTTCACGGATTTGTTTGATTTCTGGTCGGTTTCTAAAATGCGTCCGACGGACGTGCCGCCTGCGGTGCGTATGTATGAGGTGTTACCGCTTTCGCTCTTTGTAATGTCAATACGGGATTCTAGATCTGTAGCACGGAATGTTCCCGCGTCCGAAGACCTGCGCGATTTCCCTTTACTGGAGGTGACATCCGGTAGGGTTATTGGTGGTACACCGACAATGCTGCGACTACGGGGCCGTGGCGGGGAATCAGCTTCCAGCTCATCGGTTTTGGAGTGTAATCTCTCCCGGTACTTGCACACGACAGACGGGGTTTTAGTGCCGTGGATGCGGGGCAGTTTCTCCACGGAGCGTTGAGGGATATCCACGAGAGACCCGACGGTTCCCCGCCGGGCAAGTTCGACGTTTTTCGTTTTGATACTTTCCAAAGTCCGGGATCGTGGACTTGAGTTCATAAGGCTGTCGGTGAACCCGTCAACTTGGACGCCCTGACCGCAGAGAGCTCCAGGGAGATGGGTTGATCGACGAAATTTCACGCTGGATTTATAATGACCGTGAACCAATAGGACTTTATCCTTTGCTTTGTCACACCATCTACGTATTGCAGAGTAGATGAATAACGGAAGGGTCATAGCATTGAATTGAACATTAGCCCACTGCTTAGTGAGCAGATACAAAGCAACTTCTCGTTTATGCTTACGAAGTGAGACATTTAGAGCGGTTAGACCCATGCCGTCTTTGGTGTGAACACAGCAGATGTTGTTGAACACAAAAATACGCAGGATGCTGAGTTGTCCATGTTCTGCTGCTTCGTGCACGGGGGTCTTATAGGCTTCGATGTGAGAGCTCCGACACCATTCCTTAGATGGGTGATCGCCAACTTTCTCATCCGATCTCAGACCGTTTTTCAACATTGCTATTACGAGGTCCATATGGCCGTAATGCGCGCCAATGAATAACGCCACTCGCATTTGAAACCTACAAACCGCTTCATCTGTTTGGTTAAAGTTTCGAACAACCGCAGCTGCATGTCCAAAAATGGCTGATTTTAAGAACTCATTCCAGCCGTCGAGTGTCTCCATTTGCAGGGAGCAACCAACCTCGAGTCCGTACTGACTCAGGAGGTTCAGATCAAACATCTCCTGGCCTGATGAGGTCAGTATACGGTAGACCGTCACCGGCAGCCCGATCTTCCGAGAGATCATTAACCGAAGCTCGGCCACCATGGAGCTTGAGAAATCCAGATTATCAGTTATCTCAATAATCTCATCGTTGAAACTGCAGTGGATGAAAATCTTCGGGGTGACTTCCTCTCGCAGACTACACTTTAGAGTCGACCCAGCGTTGATGCCAACCTCGTTCAGCACCCAGTCGTCCTGCAGCTCGGCTCCCTGATAGGATACCACTATGAACTTCTTTTCGCTTCTGCTCTTAGTGTCAATGTGGAAGAGTTCTTGCACTTTGTCTTTGACAAGTACAACAGTCTCATAAATCTGCACGTCTAGAGGCAGCCGTTTCTTATTGTAAAGAGCCGATATTCGAATCATTTTGAAGCTTTGCTTGCGTTCAGTACAAAATGTCCAACTGGTTTTCAGATTCGGAATGTTTCGTTCCGGTCAAAGTTGTTCTCACTTTCGTTGGGTCTGTGAGCAGAAATAAAAATTATTACTTCTACCAAGTTTCAGTCAACAGGTTTTCATTACTTTAGCAAGTTCATAAAGTTAGACAATGAAGTTGTGTTCAATCTTACCGTGCTATAAATCCACACGCAGCATCACAATGAATCCAGTATTAAAACACATTTCACCATTCAACAGACTTCTAGTACTCTATTTGCAGAAGTTTCACTTTTCCAACGCACAAATCAGATGATGCATTGCTTCGCCGTGTACCGTGTGTTCAATGTTTACATTTAATCTCACCACACTAAAGTGAAGTTGATCACTCAATGTGTAGATTCAGTGTCGAGAAAATACTCTGCATTTCTCCCCACATTCCGAAAGCAGAGAGGTTATTTTTAGATGAACCACTTCAAAGTCCTCTGGTGTATCGTTGAAATTTACGGCAGGAACATGAGGCACTCGAGGTGATGGAGACCACTCTCTTTCTGATGGGTTCAGTGAAGTGTTGTGGCACGCGATATGTATGGACTGAAGTGTACTGTGTCTAGCCCACCGACCCTTACCGTTAAGCCCCCTCTCAACGGATACTAATCGGCAAATAACAAAAGATGATCAGATAAACATTCTGTCGTTTCTAAGCACGGAGTGTCTCACCGCCCTTTTTGTGCTTATCGATTAAGAGCTTTTGCCGGCAACTTTTGTTTATGACCTTTCGGGAATTTGTAACGTGTAGTTCGAGTTGTTGTGTGTGATGCCTCCTCTCTTTAGACTTGGTTGTGATCGTGGCTTTTATTCTGCCCGATAGCCAATACAATAATTCCCGAATTAGCGCCCTCTTGTAGGTTAAACTCCGTCATAGACCTGAAATTGGGTTCGCTCGTCCCCAGAGCCTTGTCTTATGGGAACACGTATCAAGCACGCTCATTATAGCCCATCCCACCGGTCCTGGATAGACCTGGAGGCCGCTGGGCCGAGCGAAATAGTTTGGGAGTGTAATAGAATAATGCGGGGCGTTTTTGTTGCTGGTGCAGAGGAATAACCGCGACCTCAGACTTGATATCAAGTCTATCCTCTCAATTGCTGCACGTGTATTTTTAGCAATGGTTTGTTTGGTTTAACAGGCATTGAGGTTGTCACTTAGTGAATGTTGCATTATTAACAATGTTTTCATCGAGGAAATGGATTGTGTTTGTTGAGTAACAAATTGAATGTGTGTGTGCTTTAGGATTATAATGTATTAATAATGTTCTCTTGTGTTAGTTAGTTTGCCTTTAGGGGGTTGTCTAGTGTAAAAGCTTCGGTGCGCATTGTCTTCTTTTCTTGTTTCAAGGGTATCCTACACCTTATTGATGCTCTTGATCAAAGGAACTGGACACCTTTGGTTATTGGCAAAGATCAATATTCTCACTTGGTGTATCTCAACATATACATGAAAGAACAAACCTGTGGAGAGTTGTGCTAAATTTGTCATCAAATTTGCAACAGAATAATGAAATAAAAAACACCACACTACTTTGTGTGCCTTCAGATGCATAATAAGTGGCTTCAACTGATGTCATAATTATTTGAGTGAGAAATTACCTGTTTCTCAACTACATTACTTCAAAAAAGGCAGCCGTTTCTCATTCTCACAATGTTTTATACAAATAGCTCTCTATTGCTATAATAAAGTCTTTACTATAACAATCCCTTTTGAGTATTAGTGTCCAGTGCCTTTGAAAATACCAACTCATAAGTTTCATAGCCAGTCGGTTTGGAATTAACATAAAAACAAACGGCATACAACAGTTGGCTATAGAGACACAGAACTGACCGATATACGGACATTTGCATAGTGTCAGATTTGCGGCTTTTGCTGCGGCTATAGCATAGGGCTATGGCTAGCTCATCGCAAATGCATATTCATCAAATTGTAGTCAACAGCTACAAGAAAAATGTTGACGGTAGAGGGCGCCTTCGCCTTCAGGAAGAGTTGCGACTATCTATTTGACGGAGAAGAGTTGCGGCAGTATGCAATTAAAAGCCATTTTGTGTCCCCTAGAACCCATGGGTTGTCACAGGGTGCCAGACTAGTCTGCCCATTGGGTTGCTCTGCAATGGATCGAAACTGTATAATGGTTGAGTGATAATTATTAAAACAGCTCTGTGGTTTTCGGAAACTAGTGACATTTTCAAAAAAAGGAACCAAGCCAAGCTTGTGCGTATATAGGCTCCGTGTGCCCGTTGTGTTAAGAGTTTCTGTCGCCTGGGATTCTATGCTCTGCGGAAGATTGTCTAGAAATTTCGTCTGATAGCGCCCTCTGTTGGACAACTTCCTTAAGTCCATGGTACTAAACTTATGAGGGACACATACTGGCGAGTGACACAATCTCCTCCTGCACCATAAGCGCTCCTTTGTCAAAACGGCTTCGAAGCAGAGGACAAAGCTGAATCATGTGGCTTTGCGTAATAATAATATAATACTCTACCAAACAAGGTACTCAAGGCGCTGAGTATATACAAACTTCCAGATTTAATAGGTTATTGCAGTGATGAATTCTGAGACCCAATTATGTAGCACCTTATAAGGTCTTACAAGGTGCTACGGCACATACAACAGCCACAGCCAGGAACACCGGGGCGAACCCCCTTCCCTTTTCGATAAGTGCACTGGGTTCTTTTACATGCGTTACACAACACATGGGACCAACGGCTTTACGCCCCATCCGAAGGACGAAGCAATGGTTAGGTGTCTTGCTTAATGACACAAGTGTCACGGCTGGGGATTCGAACCCACACTCTGCTGATCAGAAACACCAGAGTTTGAATTCGGTGCTCTTAACCGCTCGGCCACGACACCTTTTAAAAGCATCATGTGAAGACTAATATATTCTAAGAGAACCAAGTGCGCTGAGTAACCATGGCAGAAACTGTGAAAAGTTCTTGGTTCTCACTAATAAAAGCTTACAGGTTGGTTAAACAGCGCCCACTTCATAAAGCATGTTCGCACAAAAAATTACTAAGCATGAAACGTCTTCCTTGATAAAAACAGGATTACCAACCAAATTTCCACGTGATTTTTAGGATAAGCAAACAACAGCTGATTACCCGTAACAAGCAATATGCAACAAATACAAAATTTGGTCAAGCAAGAAATTTCATGCTAAGCAAATTTTTGTGCTTACAGGCTTTATGAAATTGGGCCCTGGTTGGTTACCAGGAACAAACTGCTCATCAGCTCCAACGTGGGCTATTTATGTATATTAGTTTCCCCTTAGAGGGACTTTTAAAAAAAGGGAGATGGGGATTGTCTAAAAATGTATTCATGTGGCAGAATGCACAGGTGCACTTTAATCTTAACAATAATTCGATTTGTTTTGTTTTCTCATTATTTACTTATTTATTTAAGATTCGGTTTACAATGATTTGTTATTATTAATTGAATTAAGGTCCTTATAGTTATGTTAAATACTTAATTCTTCCAATTAGTGTGTAAACTCATTCATATTCAATATTGTTTTTAATATCAATATATTTCTGTCCATAATTGAGCCATCTCGAGTCCGTTAATCACACGACGTTTTGTGTCAAAATCCTTATTTCCCACCCAAAAATGTAATTGAAGGTTCCGAATATATTATGTAAACATTTAAAATTATAATTTTAAGCAATAAATCAATTACTTCTACAACTTGAAATACCGATAGCAATGATTAAACTTGATACATTACAACAACATAATTTAAAAGGAACTTGTAATATAGTGCGCCACCAAGAATGTAAAAAGGAAAGGTTATTTAAGATGATTGTCGCCATATTATTTGGTTTAAAGAGGCAATCAGTTCAAATTTGCACAAATTTGTTTATGAGAAAGGCTTCAGGCCTGAAGCCTTTCTCAGATTCAAATAATCTTTTGAAAAATTACCTCTTTCTCAAAGACTGCGTTACTTCAGAGGGAGTCGTTTCTCACAATGTTTTCAACAGCTCTTCGTTGCTCGTTGTCAAGTGAGTTTCCATGCTAATTGTTGAGAAGTCACTAAAGGGTCAAGTGCCTTCAAACGTGCCCGGTGCCATTTTTGTGCTCTATGAAGTTGCCACTTATGTGCTTTTCATGCAAAGGGAATTTTGTTTTCTTAATTCATTCAAAAAAGGGAATCCTTAAACTAAATCAACATTTTTGTTTTGAGGATGGAAACTCTTAAGTGCAGACAAAACTTTTTCCATTCAAGCTGGGACAACAAATTCTTGTTTTATTTTCATACTGCATTTTTTAAGGGAGTAAAATTTACCTTTCCAAGTTTCCCATTTTATCCCTGCTGAAGAGGTCACATTTGGCAAATTGTAAAGTCCATTCAAATTCGTCGAGTCATTTAAACAGAACTTAAACCACCAGCCAGATTGTCCAGATAGCTGTGAGCATGAACCTAATTGATAATAATCATTGTCAACGTCACCTGTGCTAAATAGAGAGCTTTCATGATTGGAAAGTGCGTCTCCGGCAGTACCATTGTATATACCGACGATAAGCTTGTACGGGGCGTTCATTACGGAGAAAACATCGTATTTTGCCCAAGCCACTCCCCCGTCCCAGTCCTCCATATCAACTCGAAGAGTCCATCCCGATTCTGCTGTCAGCTGATTAATGATATCGTTCCCGAGCCAGAACTCCCCATATAGACTGCCGAAGCCTCTCTTGTAGTCGGTCCATTTGCGGGAGAAGTTCTCACTGCCGTCTTGGCGCCTCTGAATGACGATCCAGCCCCCACCGGCCGTGTCCATGTCGCAGTACACTTCGATACCGTCTGGTTTAAAGTTAGGGTATATCATATAGACACCGCTTTCGACAATTTCTCTTGATACACAGCTTTTCCGTTCTTGATCAGTCAATGTGGTGCCTTCCATGGAGGAAGATACGACCTCCTGGTGAGTTGTAAGGTCATTCATTGTGGTGAATTCCAGGGAGGGAGATATGACCTCTTGACGGGTTGTGTGCTCAGTCGATGTGGTGCCTTCCAGAGAGCGAGATACGACCTCCTGGTGAGTTGTAAGGTCATTCATTGTGGTGAATTCCAGGGAGGGAGATATGACCTCTTGACGGGTTGTGTGCTCAGTCGATGTGGTGCCTTCCAGAGAGCGAGATACGACCTCCTGGTGAGTTGTAAAGTCATTCATTGTGGTGAATTCCAGGGAGGGAGATATGACCTCTTGACGGGTTGTGTGCTCAGTCGATGTGGTGCCTTCCAGAGAGCGAGATACGACCTCCTGGTGAGTTGTAAGATCATTCATTGTGGTGAATTCCAGGGAGGGAGATATGACCTCTTGACGGGTTGTGTGCTCAGTCGATGTGGTGCCTTCCATAGAGCGAGATACGACTTCCTGGTGAGTTGTAATGTCATTCATTATGGTGAATTCCATGGAGGGAGATACGACCTCCTGGTTATGAGTCGTGTGGTCAGTCATTGTGGTGAATTTCAGGAATCGAGTTACGACCGCTTGATCAGTTGCAATTCCTCCGTGATTCAACGTGGTGACCTCCATGGGGGGAGATACGACCTCCGGATGAGTCAAACCGAACTCGTGAAAAGGGCTGAGTGTGTCTACATTACCATCATAATACACAATACCGAATTCTGCGGAAAAGTGGTCAGGAAAATCAGATCTGGTTGCATTGTTCAACTCACAGATACGACTATTGTAGTTGTAATTAACAGAGAGGCACTCTGGTACAGAATGACAAACACTGACACAAAGTCCACTTGTGCTCATCACCTTGCTCCAGAATACAGAATTTATTAAAACCCGATCGCCAGAAGCAAAAAATGTATAGGATAACTTGCCACAAGCAGTTTGCTCAGACACGTTGATTTGGGTTATCAGGATCAAGACAAGCACAAACGATTGAAGAAACCGTCGTCCTGAGCTAATGAAACTTGAAATGCCTTCCATGGTTTGGCTTCTTTCTTCAACAAATATCAGAGTAGAACTCGAAAGTGAATGAGATTTTGTGTGGTGAACTCATATTTATATATCGCTTCTGCCGCGAACGAAATGGCTTAGCGTATAGTTTCGGTAAGCAGACAAATTACCAGCTATAAGTGCCTTTGTTTGGACGGAACATGTCGTTGGTGATCAACGAAATTCTACCAAGGAAACAAACTTGCTAAGCAGAACCTTGGGAAGCAGCTTAATGGAGTAAGTAGCATGTGGCCTTTTAGCAGACACAGGGCTTGTTTCTATGAATAATTAAAACGTCTAATGGCATGGGTGTACAATGGTCTTCATTGTTTTTAATTGCTTCCTTACTAATCCGTGGATTAATTTGTTTGTATGGCTTATGAAGCTGGATTAAAGGATTGGTGAACTAATCACTTTTTATAAATAATTAGTATTATACTGTCGTCTTCACTTTTGGTCAAATCAACTAATTGTTTCGACCTTAACCTAAGTGGTATAGGCATGGCCAGCTGGATTAAGGTATTGTACTATCTAACAGCTTAGATAGGAGTTGGCCTACCAATAGTTCATTAACCCCTTTATGTTCCCAACAGACTACATGTACACTGCAAAAACTGGGGTGTTAAAGACACTGGACACTATTGGTAATTGTAAAAGACCAGTCTTCTTACTTGCTGTATCTCAACATATGCATAAAATAACAAACCTGTGAAAATTTGAGCTCAATTTGGTCGTCGAAGTTGCGAGATAACTATGAACGAAAAAAAAACACCCTTGTCACACGAAGATGTGTGCTTTCATCAGATGCTTGATTTCGAGACCTCAAGTTCTAAATCTGAGGTCTCGAAATCAAATTCGTGGAAAATTACTTCTTTCTTCAAAACTAAGTCACTTCAGAGGGAGCCGTTTCTCACAATGTTTTATACTATCAACCTCTCCCCATTACTCGTTTCCAAGAGTAAGGTTTTATGCCAATAAGTATTTGGAGCAGTTACCAATAGTGTCCACTGCCCTTTAAATTGGTTCTCTTGGTATTGTGACAGCACCGATACGGTGTTAATTTCACCAACGATGAATGGGGATAAATAACACCATGCTGGTGTTAATAATAATAGCAGTATTTATAAAGCGCCAAATTGCTAAAGGATACAAGGCGCTGAGAAAGATGGGGGAAAGACAGAACAAAAATAAAGACGAATAGCTACGAAGAGGCACAAAGGTGGGTTTTGAGAGCACGTTTTAAGGCTAGCTAGTTAGGAAACTGTTTGAGCTTTGTTTAGGGTAGGTAAGAATTCCTTAGTCTGGGAGCAGCAATAGAAAATGCCCTCTGATGGATGTTTTTTCTTCTCCCGTTTAAGCCTTTCTTTCCGCTTTTTCATTTTGTTTTCAGCTTAATACTTAGATTTTGTCAACATATTTGTGTTGTATTTATTTTTTAATTAATTGCCAAAACGAGGGAGATTTACAGCTTTTTAAGACTGTTTTATCAATCATTGATATAAATCATTAATAACACAGATTATTATAAATTGTTGGCAATGTCTACATGTCTAAATAATTGTCTTAACTATAGACCATGTGAACTTTGTTTACAATAAGTGTGACCTTGTACATTCTTTCAGTATTCTGGTAGGCAAGATACTGCACTGGTGCTATGGGAAAGTTGACATATTGTGTCACAATTTCCACATAAATCCAGAAGTTATGAAAGTAAAAGCTGGACAAGTTTTGAGATGTGCCCCCTTTCATCATATCAAAAGTTGATAAAAATTGGACAGTGCAATCTCCATTAGGCTGTGTACAAATCGTGCCTGCAGGAAGTCCAGGCTCACATCGTCTATATTGTCTTCGAAATAACGTGTAAATAAGGGGCTTGTGAAGAAAAACCTAAGAGCTCATCCTTGACTGTAATTCATAAACTAACAAGGTGTAACTTGTAAATTGTGTTGGCCTTGTCTCATATTGTCGTGCCTGCTTCTTTTATCCTTTGTCATTTTACGGTTCCTTGGTTGTATGTTTGTTTGTCCATAGGTTAGGGTACAAAAGCATCTGCTTCACCTTACACCTAAATACTGTCATTTATCTGATGATTACTTTTAAAGCCATTGCAATGGCTTAGACACTTTCGGTAAACCGTATTGTCAAAGGCCCACACTTCGTATATCACAACTTATATATAAAATAACAAAACTGTAAAAATTTAGCCTGAATCGGTCATCGGAGTCGGGAGAAAATAACGGGAAACCCACCCTTGTTTCCGCACGTTTCGCCATGTCATGACATGTGTTTAAATAAATCCGTAATTCTCGCTATCGAGAATTGATAATTGTTTTAATGTTTTCTCAAAAAGTAAAGCATTTCATGGAGTAATATTTCAAGAGAAGTCTTTCATCATTACTTTCTGTAAACCCTGTAAGTTATTTGTAAATCTGTGAACTTTATTTTTTGTTCTGTTCCGAAAGTAAAATATATGTCATCTCATGGTACTTTATTTGGCAAAATTCAACAATTTGTGCATTATTGTAATCAGCATTGAAATAAATGTTACTGAATGAAAAGAAATCGTTTATGTAAGATTCCTTTCAGATCAAATGAGTGGTGGATTTTTGTGCAAGAGTACAAAGCACGCGCGGCAGACAAGTAAATATTATTTTAAGGGAAGAAAATGAAAAATCTAATCTAAACTTTATGTTTGCTTACTAAAACAAGGAATCTTAATAGAGATTACATCATTTAAATTGAAGTGGTACGTGGCACTTATTCTTTAATGTTAAGCTTTGATTACAAAATCATGACAACAACACATGACAACTGACGACTCTAAGTTTCAAAGCTGACGGAAATTTCTAGATGGACGGAAATTTCTAGATGGACGAGTCTGCTATACTAAAAAGCATCATTGGCTTCGACCAATATGCAGATCAAGAAAAAGCCTGAGACAATGTGACGTCGCCAAGAAAGGTCTATGTTAGGGAAAACATCAACAAGTTTCTATAGCATCTTGTAGTGGAGGGGGGGGGGGAGGTTACAAAAGGAGGGACTCTGCAAGAGAACGGGTTAGATCTTCCTCTACCTTTCGCCGTCTTCTCGTTGTCCTCTTTGTCTTGGCTTCTTTTTAGGCAAACTTGGAGTATCCGACCTCCTTATATTTTGTTATTATTTGCATTTTTGTTTTAGTGTTGCATGGTAAATCATCATTGTTTTGACATTGCTCTAGAATTGCAAGGGTCGTGGGTTCAAATCCCACCCGAATAATATGCCTGTGAATTTTTTTTCACAGTACTTGGAAAGTACTGATTATAAGGTGATTATTGGTGATTACACACATAAGGGTAAAACCATTTTTTTTCCCCAATGTCAGCTTTTCGATAAAAAAGTCGCATTAGCAAAAACGTGCTTACCACCGGTTCTGCTGGCGTTCCAATCGTTTCCATTTCAAAGAACAACAAGGTGTAGAGTGCAGTGGTGTAAGTGGAGTACTAAGGAGGGGGGGTCTAAAACAAAATTGTGCACCTCCTTTTCCCCCCTGAAAACTTTTACGCTATACTTCGGCACTGGTGTGGTTTAGTATAGGATTTGGAAGATTTAACCCATACGCTAGCCAACGCTGCATAGTCTTTATTTGTTTTGTAAATGAACGATTGTTGAAAAGTAGCCTTTGCACTGCAAAGACAGTTTTGTAATAAACCATTTTATCATTTTGAAAATGAAAGGTGGTCGGTCGGATACAGCAAGTTGCCCCTACCTTGATCCTTTGGTGACTTTCAATGTCCATCCAGATCCATCGACACAAACCAACACAATCCATAGGTAATAACCTGCACACCGCCCTCTACTCACAATCTTTCAGTAGTCCATCACTAAAAATATATTAAAAACAGCAAAAATGAATGATTATTACACATGGAAACAACTTCATACAAACCAATGCAGAGATAAATATATTATTACACCTGCCACAAAGAACTAATAAACGTGGGTTTTAAACTTAATTTAATCACATAAAGTGAAGTTTTTTACCAAAGTGTAGGAGCAGCTGCACTCATCGTAATCGTCAGCAAAAGGAATATCTCTTTTTTTTGTAAATTAGATAGCCCCCACCCCATCCTTACTTAATTACTTCACAACAAATGAAAATAGATGCCTAAATTGGTATCACACCATATCCCTAAATTCCTTACTGAGATGGAGGGTGATATTTTTTGACATGTCCTAAATTTGTAATTTTGATTGGGAGTACCACATCAACAATTAATTTTCTAAACGTTCAATATTAGATCATTCTGTATCCACCAAGTGTAAATTTGCATTCTTAAATACCTCAGACAGTTTCGCTATTCCTATTGGTGGACAGCGCGTCACGTGGGTGTGTATAAACCTTTGTTTATGACCAGTAAAAAGTGTTGAAACATGGGCGTGACACTCGAGCTTGCACCTGTGCTTTTATAACTGTTCTTGTATTCCTATTGGTCGAGAGCAACGGCTGAAACAGTTATGCCACATCACGCGATACGCGCGACGCGCACAGCACTCCCTTATAATGAGTTGTTTACCCAAGTGCCTTGACTGGGCCTTACCATTTCATAGCTGGAGGGGTTTTGTGTTGAAAGAAATCATTGAAAAATTATAATTTTTGCATTTGTTTACTTTATAAGACCACAAGTGTTGATGTTTTTTGACCGAAAAGGTATTTATGAATGGGAATCAAGGTGTGTTGAATCGGTTTTCAACTAGCGGTTTAAACCCGCCGAGGTCTGGTTCTTGATAATTTACCTCGACTTCGTCTCGGTAAAATTATCAAGAACCAGGCCTCGTTGAGTTTAAACCACTAGTTGAAAACCTCTTCACCACACATTGATTCCCTTATCATCGTTCCTCTGGCTCTACATCAAAATTGTTCTCATGAACGTATACAGGAACATCACGGAATTGGTAAGGAAAAAACCTGTCTAAGATCACAGATTTACCTCACACTTAAATAGTCAATTGATGATGATAGTGTAACACGTCCATTGTTTGAAATTTCATATTTGATGACAAATAAAATATAATTTATTCTCTCGTGACCCAGATGGCCGAGCGATCTCATACTTTTACATCAGGTTTTTCAGTTTATGTAGGCCGGTGGGACATAAAGTGCTTACTGCCAGCAACGGTTTTGTAAGCAACAAAAGAAAAACAATTCTGTAGGGTAATGTTCCTTTAATTAACTGAATTAAAATAATTCATTTAGTTGAGTGTCACCGGGGACAGAAAAATCCAGTGGAGTTGCATTTCTTGATTTAATCTACGAGTATACAACGTAAACTCTTACCTTTCTCTCTAATATTCTTGGCCGAAAGAAGTGAGCTGTTCACCCGCTATATTAGTAGGCCACCTCAACGCATCACGCTCAAGTCCTCGCAGGTTTATGAACACTTTGTTTGTTAAGATGATCTTCCAACGAAAGGAACTCAGCAGACCCACACAAGTGGATTTAAACGCCAAAGCTGTAAACGGCCAATCTCTCTCGTACATACATTGTTTTTTGTTGTTCAGCAGAAATACAGCGTGCAAAACCCCGTCTCAGAAGCTGAGAAGCGCCGTTTTCAGTTCATTGGCCTTAAAAGGTATGGAGGGCACTAAATGAGTGCATTGTTTGGTTTGGGTGTATACAGTCATAACCCAAACCTAGTGCCATATTAGTGAGTCAATCATAATATCTCAAAATGGCTTCGTGGTGCAGTCGTAAAGTCCAGCGCTCATGGCCATGCGGTGTTAATACCAGTGCTTTGAAAATGGCGCACAAACTCCGTGCATCCATGCATAAACCACAACGGCAGTTATACGCAGGTTGCGGTATGCAACTGTCTAGGTGATTTGCATGTAGAACATTCTTCTTAAAGAATACTTATGTAACTTCTTTCCAGGCTTTTATTCTACCTGTTGTCGCTATATGCAGACATGTAAAAAAAAAAAAATGGGACATTCCAATAGCTTCCCCACTACACTGTTAGAACTCATTCTATACTTGGTATTTTTCTCCTATTTATTGTGTGTCAAAGATTGTCCACTTTTGTTTTCCATTTGTCTTAACTTCTCTCTGAAGACATTTATCAAAAGGGTGGATTTCTACACAAGGACCAAAAAAATTTGTGGTAAAAGATGTTTATAAATCAAAGAATTTAGCAAAATAGAAATCGTTTTGCAGGATGGTGCAAAAGCATTGAGAGCACATGAGGCTTAGGGTTCTTTAACCAAATGTTACACAAGTGTTATTATACTTAAAGACATTGGACACTATTGGTAATTGTCAAAGACCAGTTTTCTCACTTGGTGTATCTCAACATAAGCACAAAATAACAAACCCGGCCGTGAAAATTTGAGCTCGATTGGTCGTCGCAGTTGCGAGATAACTATGAAAGAAAGAAAAAACACCCTTGTAAAACGAAGTAGTGTGCTTTCAGATACCTGATTTCGAGACCTCGAGGTCTCGAAATCAAATTCGTGGAAAATTACTTCTTTCTCGAAAAGTACGTCACTTCAGAGGGAGCCGTTTCTCACAGTGTTTTATACTATCAACAGCTCCCCATTACTCGTTACCAAGTGAGGTCTTGTTGATAATTGTTTTGAGTAGTTACCAATAGTGGCCACTGCCTTTTAACCAAATTTTACACAAGTGTTATTTTACTTAAACAATACAAACAGAGAGGTCTTGAAAATAAATCAAGTCTGACCCTAATTATTAAATGCAGCTGGTCGAAGCCAAAACAGGGCTGGGAACGTTCAGAATCGCTTGCAACGGCTGGGTTCGAACCCACCTCTCTACAAAGTTCTCATGCTTGGTCAGAAAAAAAATGATTTGAACTCGTATTTTAAAAATTAATGATATTTTATTAATGCCTAAACATATCAGTACATTTGTCTACACCTCTCATCCAGTTATATTCCTTATACACCTGACACTCTTATATATTGCTATACTCTAGTTAGATTCAGAATAAAATAATTCCATTGCTAGTCAATTAATCAATAATGACAGCACTATAGGTATTAGTAATATAGACGATGTGACCTCTGACGTCACACGAAACCCATAACATGATTTGCGCTTATACCGCCGGGCAAATCTTACGCAATCTTACTATGACTACGCAACTCAGTGCCCGGCGAAACATGACGTGTATAGTGTTTTGTCAACAGAGGGCGGTTTGAATGTAAACATAGGTCACATCGTCTATATACTCAGAAACATACATGTAATACCAGAAATTAAAATCTATGCAAAAAACACCCCCAGTTGTAAACACAGACGGGGTCGTGAGTTTATACAGTATACACTGTATACATAATTTAACATTCACTTTCGAGTAGCGGTTCACTATAACTCAAATCAGAGTAAAACCAAAGTACACATCAAATCAAAGTGACTGCAAATTGTAAGCAGTTTAAGCATTGACATTTTACAGATATTCTCAAAAGGAAACGATTACCGATTTCTTTTTGATCGGTATAAATATTTCGATCTTAATATTCTTAATTTTAAATTGTAAAAACCTAACCAAATTGAATGGGGTGACACATAATTATAACAATAACATTAACTAAAAAGAAGAAATAACAAGTCATTGATGGTAGGCCTCCTGAAACAAGTGGGTTTTAAGAAGTGCCTTGAATGTGTTGAGTGATGTTGTGTCCCTGATGTGATTGGGAAGTTTATTCCAGAGTTTGAGTCCATATACCGAGAAGGCTCTATCAGCAAAAGTGATGTGACGTGTTCTTGGTACTACAAAGTATGGTGAACAGGAGCTGTTTGACCGAAGGAGTCTCCGTTCAGTACCAACTTGCAGAATGTTCATGATGTAATCAGGGGCTTGTTGATGTAAGGCCTTAAAGGCAGTGGACACTATTAGGTAATTACTCAAAATAATTATTAGCATAGAACCTTTCTTGGTGATGAGTAATGGGGAGAGGATGGTGGTCTAAAACATTGTGAGAAACGGCTCCCTCTGAAGTGACATAGTTTTCGAGAAAGAAGTAATTTTCCACGAATTTGATTTCGAGACCTCAGATTTAGAACTTGAGGTCTTGAAATCAACCATCTAAACGCACACAACTTCGTGTGACAAGGGTGTTTTTTTCTTTCATTATTATCTCGCAAGTTTGATGACCAATTGAGTTCAAATTTTCACAGGTTTGTTATTTTATGCATATGTTGAGATACACAAACTGTGAAGGCTAGTCTTTGACAATTACAAATAGTGTCCACTGCCTTTAAACATGAGAATGATGACCTTGAAGTCGATCCTTTGTTGGATTGGGAGCCAGTGTAGTTTGATGAGTTCCGGGGTGATAGAGTCGAACTTGCGTTTCTTTGTGATGAGTCTGGCAGCAGTTCGTTGCACGCTATTTAGCCTCCTTTTGAGTTTTTGGCTGACTCCAATCAGAAGACTGTTGCAGTATAGTCGAGTCTTGAAGTGACCAAAGGGTGCACTGCAAGAAGTTATACCCCTGTTTCAGACTCCTTACTGTGGTGAAAATCATAGTCTGCTGCCCAAAATACTGGAGCTGATGAAAGTTCTGCGAAACCATCCACATTAGTTTTATCAACTCGTTCATTGTCTGGCATCGGTGCATAGCCTGCCTTTAATCTGTTAGCATTCAGTGCTGGACCCCAATCTGCATGCGGTTTGGTAGCCATTTTTAAACGCTGCAAAATAATACATTGAGAATGACATTAATGTTGTTGTGAGAGGTACAGCGCCCTCTTCTGGTTACATACAGAGATGCACTTGATTTTTTTGACATTTTCTAAGGCACTGGACACTTTTGGTATTTACTAAACTTGTTAACATCAAAACATGTTAATTTATTAATGAGCAATGGAAAGCTGTTGATATTATAAAACATTATGGGAAATGGCTCCCTCGGGTTTTTTTTTTAGAAAGAGGTAATTTATCACTCAAATAAAGACTTCCGCTGAAGCCTTTTTATTAGGCATCTGAAAGCACACATATTTTTGGAACAAGGGTGTTTTTTTTTCTTTCATCACTTTCCTGCAACTTCAATGACCAATTGAGTCCAAATTTTCACTGGTTTTGTTATTTTGTGCATATGTTGGGATACACCAAGTGAGAACACTGGTCGTTGACAACTGTACCAAAGGTGTCCAGTGCACAATAGATAACTTACTTCAAGGAAAGTTCCATTTTGACGAAACAGATAGTATATTCCATATGTAACTATGAACATGATGGAACAGCTCACAAGACACCATCCTATTGCATCTGCCCAAGATGGAAACCTATAATCTCCAACGATAGGAGAATGGTAGTCAAGAAAAGCAAAGATGACGATACCCTGGAGAAAGTAAAAAAAAAATAGAAATACGTGCATGAAATAGGATTGTGAAATGTATATTGTCCACAAGTATGGACAATGGAGGTTATTTCTGTATACCTGCACGGTTGGACTGACTTGTTTGAAAAAGTTTATCAAACATGTTTTAATACACATTCAGCAAACATAATATAGTTTTTTGTTTTGACCCATACAACTTTATTAATATATAATATTTGATAAATATTCGATAGATTGTAATTGCCTGTTAAGGATTATTATAGTTTGAATTGAATTGAGATGTTAAGTTTGCATTGGGGATCCTATACAACGATGTGTGTAAGCACTGTATACCCTACAGTACTTTCCTGAAACCTGTGGATATTATTTAACTTGTTTGTGAATAGTAAGGGATAGTCGTGGGTAAATTAATCAAGATGAATAAATCACCAATACAGAAATTAGTTTTTTTAATACTTACCAGTAGCAAGAGTGGGCAAAAGAACATCCAACAGAGTCGCCAATAGAGGGCAGGAGTGAAGTTAAGCATTGAGTGGATATCTCTGGAAATACGGTTTACTCCTGTAAGCAAAGATCATTGTATTTTTAATTTTTTTTATATAAGGAGCAAATATGAACAATAGCCCAACAGACATTGCAGAATGAAATTTGAATCAGACTGAAGGATCTTAAAAGAAGAACTCTGATGGGCTAATCAAATGGTACACTGCAGCTCAGATTTACCAGAAAAGAATAACAGAAAAACAAAGATATATGGTATCAAAGAAACACTGAATTATGTAAGAAGGAGGTGTCCATGCACACGGCATTTAAATGACCGAATCCCTTCCTCAGTAATGTTGCCGACAGCAGAGACAGGTAAACTTCAGTTTTGTGTTCCTAGAAGACGACCAGAGTGTCAGAGTCGATTGTTGATAATTTGTTTTTAGTTGTTTAATACTCCCTTTTCATGATCTACCATAGTTTAAATTCCTCAAACCTATGGTTTGGAGACGTTTCGCTAAATACCGCAATGTCTTTTCACGTCACACGAGACGAGTGCGCAAGAACGCCCCATTTAACTATTTTCTGTTAGGCATACTTCGCGAGCCACCCTTGATTAACTATGGTCTTTGACGCTGAGTCGATACCGAGCCACGAACAATTCTTTTACTAAATGGCAAACGATCGCTTTTCACGAAACTAGATTTGAGCAAAGTTTTCTGGCAATTTCCGAACTCGTCGAGTTGAAACCCACGGTTAACATGGTGTGACCGTACACATTACTATGTCGTATTTCCACCATGCACAGTTTCAAAGTTCATATTCATAGTATTTGAGTGGCTCTTTTGATGATGAGAAAACTACATAAAAATTGTTTTACTTACCATAAATGTAGGATACCACCAGAGTTTCCGTCATTGTTGTCACCATTGGTGAGAAGCCACACAGATACCAATCAAGAAGAGACATGACGTAAATACCACCCTACCCAGAAACAAGTATTGACAAGGAAAAGCTGTTATCAAACAGTGTTAAAGACCTGGACACAATTGGTAATTGTCAAAGAACAGTCTTCTCACTTGGTTTATCTCAACATACGCATACAATAACAAACCTGTGAAAATTTGAACTCAATTGGTCGTCGATCGAAGTTGCGAGATAATAATCGAAGAAAAAACACCCTTGTCACACGAAGTTGTGGATACGCTTTCAGATTCTTGATTTCGAGACCTCAAAATCAAATTCTGATAAGTCGAAATCAAATTCAAATATATCAGTGGAAAATTACTTCTGTCTCAAAAACTGTGTTACTTCAGCTTACAGTGATTACAAGTAGTGTCCATGCCTTGAAGAACTAGGTATTTTTTCGTCTTTTTCATCTTCAGTCCGCACTCAAGCTAAACATTGTTCAGCCAAAACCAAACCCATTAGCATTGTCAATAAAATACCGCGTGGTCTTCAGATCACTGATATGAACTGATGAGTCATTGGTTTGTTAAAGCCATTGGACACTTTCGGTAAACAGTATTGCCCAAGGCCCACACTTCGTGTATCACAACTTATATATAAAATAACAAACCTGTGAAAATTAAGGCTCAATCTGTCATCGGAGTTGGGAGAAAATAACGGGAAAACCCACCCTTGTTTCCGCACGTTTCGCCGTGTCATGACATGTGTTTAAAATAAATCCGTAATTCTCGATATCGAGAATCGATAATTGTTTTAATGTTTTCTCAAAAAGTAAAGCATTTCATGAAATAATATTTCAAGAGAAGTCTTTCTCCATTACCTTCTGTTAACCCTGTAAGTTGTTTGTAAATCTGTGATTTTTTTGTTCTGTACCGAAAGTATCCAATGGCTTTAAACACCGTGAGGTCTTCAGGGCCCAATTTCATAGAGCTGCTTAAGCACAAAATTCTGCTTAAGCAAAAAATTCCTTGCTTAGTAAAACCAGATTATCGACCAAGACCCCACTCAGTTGTTATGCTAAGTAAACAACAGCTAAATACCAGTCTAAAGCAATGTACATGGCATGAAATTTTGGCCAGTAACATGTGTAAAATAAGCCAGCTATTTTCGTGCTTAAGCAAATTTTTTGCTTAAGCAGCTCTATGAAATTGGCCCCTGGTCACTGATATGAACTGATGAGTCAGTGGTTGTTAAATAACTTAGACAGGCCACGCTTTCCTTACTTGAGTAACAAGAGGTAAACCAACGAGAAACATTGTGCAGCACGTTCCTAGGATTATCAGCCATTTCCAGCGTCTCGACTGGGGCCAAATTGCTGCCAACTCGTCTGTTAGTGCTGTGATTAACGTCTCCAAGCAAACAAACTGAAAAGGAACATAATATTGAGTTCAACAACGAGTTACTGATTTTGTTATAACATTTCTTTTTCAATCTTCTTGAAGGAAAAATGAACTTTGACAAATTCTAGGCATATTTCTGGTTCGCGGATCTCACCGTGTATATTTGCATTTTTTTCCTTTCTTGTTTATTTAAAGTCGCCAGACACACAAGGCCTGAAGGCCACTTCAAGTTGTAGGCTACAACTATTTTTTCCAAGGGCCGTTAATACCAACTACTCCTGGGGCTGAAACAGGGTTACCCCCGTAGAGCTATATAATAGTTGCTCTATGGGTTACCTCCTTTGCAGTCCATACGCATGAAGGCTTGGGTATCATCCATCAGAAGCCTGGCTGGTAGAGCAGAAAGCACCACCTCCCCAACAACGAAGCAATCAATTAAGTGTCTTGCTTATTAAGGACCATGTGTCACGACCGGGACTCGGACCTGCACATTCTGCTGATCAAACCCACACTCTCTGATCAAACACCAGAGCTTCAATCCGGTGCTCTAAACCGCTAGGCCATGTCATGAGTGTATGTTCTTGCGATCTTGTCTTGCTTAAAATTGTACTGCCGCGGAGTCGACTTTTCTGAATTCGGAAAACTTCTTAGTTTATTCTGAAATGAACTTTAACCTACTATACCTAGATGGAAGGTATGAAAATCGACCGGGACTATCACTTTCGCTTGTTTAGTTAATCGAGGGGACTCTAGCCCTCTATAGCTCTCTAGGCCTCCAACCCAGAAAACATTGCACACACAATGCACCTCATTGGATACAACTTTTTTATTTTAGGAAAATTAAGTCTGGCTGGGGTTGGTGGCGTGGGCGTAGTGGTGTACTAACTTGGGAATTTAAGATAGGTTAACTAACTGAATATTTAAGGTAGACTTTTAATTCTGTTATATTACCTGACTGTCAAGTCCAAGAATAATGAGCATTAAGAAAAATAGGAAAGACCACAACTGGGGGAGCCACATTCGACTCACTGCTTCAGGAAACACAACAAATGCCAAGCCGTAACCTTCAATGAAAAACAAAACAGTTATGGCATCGCTGGAGGCAATATTTCCCGGAGGGTATTCATTCATTCATTCACGTATTTTATTGCTGCACTAACATTTCACATTTCAGAACAGAGTTTGTCAATTAGATTCAAATTGTTAGTAATACGCAGTTAAAGGCAGTGGACACTATTGGTAATTACTCAAAATAATTATTATAATAAAACCTTAATTGGTAACTAGTAATAGGGAGAGGTTGATAGTATAAAACCTTGTGAGAAACGGCTCCCTCTGAAGTGATGTAGTTTTCGAGAAAGGAGTAGTTTTCCACGAATTTGATTTCGAGACCTCAAGAATAGAACTTGAGGTCTCGAAATCAAGCATCTGAAAGTACAAAACTTCGTGTGACAAGGGTGTTTTTTTTCTTTCATAGTTATCTCGCAACTCCGTCGACCAATCTAGCTAAAATTTTCACAGGTTTGTTATTTTATGTACATGGTGATGAGAAGACCAAGTGAGAAGACTGGATTTTGACAATTACCAATAGTGTCCACTGCCTTTAAACATAGTAACTTAAGATATGAAAACAATTGATAATGCTTCTGAATCAAACAAGTATTAATGGTCATTAATTTTTGGACACTAAAGAAAGCGGATGAACAGATATTAAGGGTATTCCAGATGGCCTGCTTGAGACAGATGTTGGGGGTCACCACAGGACAGCCTGCGCAACACAAGAGCACGTAACTGCTTCACTAGGTCAAAGATCTTCCAACCACAATTAGGAAAATAAAACTCAAGTGTTTTGGGCATGTGAACAGAGTGGACAGGGACCAATATCCTTAACTTCTCTTAGAAGGTCTCAATGCAGGTAGCAAACCCAGAGGTAGACCGGGAAAAGGGTGGCTGGAAGGGATCAAGAACTTCTGCGAAGAGGCTGACATGCCATCTGTGGCAGCAGCAGGACATCTAGCAAGGAACAGAGACCTATGGAGACTCATAGTTGGGAAGCCGTTTCCGGGATCTGCCTCGGGAGGACGGCTATGAGGAGGAAGATGAATTTTGGAGTAGTTACCAAAGGTACGGTACACCCTTCCTTTAAACTTCCAGAAGTTTCTTTGCCCTGATTGTTTCTTATGCACACCATAAACCAGGTAAATACTTACCAGCATCAACTACCTTTTCAACCGTTGTATTAGAATCATGTGCCATGAAACCAACAATCGAGAACATGACAAAACCAGAGAATATACTGGTACAGGCGCATGAGATGCAGAACATGAAAGCATCCCTGAAAGTACATGAAGAGGAATTCAATGAACACATTCATATTGAAGTAAAACTTATGTTGTTTTTTTAAACCCTGGACAAAAAGAAACAAATTAGCATATTAGTCATGCGCAAATTAATCACTTCAGTTAAAGGAAATAGGGAGCAAGTTCAGTGTTGTCACTGTCACTGTCACTGTCGATCCCAGTGTCACAGTGAGTGTCGCAGTGTCACATTTTCACATTGTCACACAGTCACCGTGTCACAGTGACGATGTCGCTGTTGCTGTCGATGTCGCTGTTGCTGCCACAGTCGAAATCGTTGTTGTTGTTGTCGTTGTGGTTGTTTTTGTCGTCGTCGTCGTCGCTAATCACAAGATTGCTATTAGGAAAGATAATTTTGAGCTTTTCTTTGGATGAATTTACCTGTAACAGTTGTTGTTGAATTTATTATAGCTGGCCAGTGTTTGCATGCCTCCCCATCCTGGGCTGAAGGAAAGAAACACCTGATTGGCTGCTGCCAGCCACACCTAAACGGAATGATGACAAGGAGTTACTTTATTTGGGAAGGATGAGAAAACAGGACGAGAAAACAGGGGTGACAAGTTTTGAGCTTTTGTGGTGGAGGCGAATGCTTAACATCAAATAGCAAGACAATAGAAAGTGTTGGAGAAAGTTCACAACCTAGAAAGTTTAGTTAACATAAAATGAAGAAGCTTGAGTATTTTTGGGCACATATTACAAGGAGATGGGAAAATCTTGAGAAGCAGTGCGTAGAAGGACGTGTTGCTGGTCGCCATGGAGAGGAAGACTGAAAGCCAGATGGACTGACAACATTTGGGAACTGAACAGACGTAATGCGTGAGCCAACAACAAAAGCGCTGAACAGGGAGGCTTGGAGAGGGTTTGTTTCTCGAACTACCACGGGACGGTGGACACCCTAGTGGACTTAAGAGAGAGGGAGAGATTTGGGCATACTCAGACCAAGTCTCTTGAGACAAAGAATCAACACATCAATTGTTCGTCCCTACCTTTGCTTGACCGAGAGCTTTGAAATCCGGTCTGATGAAGAACAAGATTCCTTGAAGAGACCCTTCCAGTGTCACCCCGCGAATAAATAGAACGACGAGTAAAACATAAGGAAAGGTGGCTGTAAAGTACACCGCCTGTTTGGAGAAAAATGTTGTATTTTATTTATTTCAGACCACATTGCTGTCAAAATAATAGTATCTCTTGAACCCAAAACACAGCCTCTCTGATGATTTCGACAGCGCACTTTGTCTAGCATTAAGTTTGATTTAAAGTCAATTATAGCTCTTTGTGGGGCGGGTTCTGGACTTTTTTTGGCAAGACCCCTTTTACTTACTTTACCAGACGATTTGATTCCTTTAGAGATGCATATGTAGACAATGACCCAAGCAGCTGTAAAGGCCAATAATAGTTGCCAACGAATAGATCCAAGGGAATGCAAACCATCAGATAAATCCAACACATGGAACCTGTAGAATATTTTTTAAAAAATTAAAGGTTGGCTCACCAGAACATACAGTTATTTTCGTTTAAAGGGATATTACAGCATTGTTTTTTGCTAACAAAACATTTGCAAGCAGTGTAAGCACTTTATGTAATCCACCATAAACATAAACTGAAAAACCTGTTGAGATCGATCGGCCATCTGGGTCACAAGCGAATAGTGAAAAGCCGAATACACAGTTTTAATGACATCAGTTAACAAAAAATGAATAAAACGCTCGCTGAGCGATAAACTCCAAACTGGAAATTAGTGTTATTTATTTCTTATCAAACATGACATTTCAGACAGAAATATTTCAAGGGATGTTTTCTACTATCGTCATCATTTAAACAGCTACCTGAGCGGAATGTTTTCAACAGAAATGGTATTTTTACTTGTTTATAATGCACTTGTTCACCATTTTAATGTAATTTTGATATGTGTACACTTCTGAATTTTTCGTAATTATCGAGTAAAAAATCAGGCCCCTACCTAAAAGTTTTTGGAAAAACTAAAAACACTTCTGCCGTTGAGAGCGGGCGTCAAAGGACAATGCCGCTGACGTCATTTGTGGGAGTTTGCTTTGTTATACATCCACGCTGCAACAAAGCGGCTTTATCTACTTATGACGTTTTGAGAGTGATTACGTAACGGGGCTTTTCGCAAATCTCGCAGAAAAGCTCTGGACAAGGGCATACAAAATGACTGTTTTTTTACACAATTGAAACCTATTTATAATCATGTGACTCGATTTCCTTATTCATCGAAAACATTTTAAGTGGAATTCAGCAAAGTTCACGACTTGACATTTTCGCTCAAGCAGGTCTTTAACCGTGTAAGTTTTATGTAACTGTGATCTTTTCGATTTTTGTTTCTACAAATTCTGTAATATTCCTTTAATGTTTGATTGTGTTAATAGTACCTTCAACATTATACTCAATCAATGACGGAAAGAAAATTGTTACTTTCCCCAGTTATTATCAGTTATTTCCCCAGTTATTATTAGTTATTTACTTGTCATCATACCCTTCAGTGTGGGCTATGCGACGACTGTGTGCACATTTCTGAATTATTAAAAGGGCCACCTTTTGACATGTTTCTATAATGAAGACATTTAAGTCACACCCTTAAACTTTTACACATTAGTTCGAGAGGATATACCTTTGTGTAATTACTCCAAAGAATAATTATCATGAAAACCTACTTGGTACAGAGCACTGGCACCCGATACTCCACATTTCTGTTCGTAGTTAAAGGCAGTTGACACTATTGGTAATTACTCAAACAAGTTATCACCATAAAACCTTTCTTATGGGGAGAGGTTGATGGTATAAAACATTGTGAGAAACGGCTCCCTCTGAAGTGAGAAGACTGGTCTTTGACAATTACCAATAGTGTTCACTGGCTTTAACCACAACAAAGGGTCAACGAGAGTAAGTACTTATCCAACACCGATTACTACCTCGTATCCCAGGTTACCATGACTGTTGGTAACTATAAACACTATTACAAATCTGAAATGTCTGTGGCACTGGAGTTCTTTTGATACTAAAACACTTTTATAGAAACGACACCCTATGAAAAATAGAAGTTTTAAAGAAACGGATACTTTTTCACCAATATTTAGAGTAGAAGTTTTAAAGAAACGGATACTTTTTCACCAATATTTCAACTTGACAAAGACTTTAGGCATCACATTGCAAGCCTTTCTCAGGCAAAAGGAAGCACACATTCTTTGCAATAAGGCTTGTGGTACCCCCCCCCCCCCCTCCATCTATATGTAATTGCAAGTTGGATGACCAATCTGGCCCAAACTTTAACAGATTTGTTATTTTTATGCATTGTGTTGGGATACACCAAGTGAGTTTGACAATAATTACCAAAGGTGTCCAGTGCCTTTAAGGTTGGATAATAAAAACCAAGTGAGGGTACTGGTCTTTGACAATTGCCTGTACCAAAAGTATACCCTGCCTTTTTAGTTGTTTTTATTTAAAAAGTTTTCAAATAAAAGTAATGTTTTACTTCCAATATTCTTCTGTAGCTCGTACACGCTTCTCTGTATAATTACCTGCAGTTGTGAAGTTTGCCAAAGTAGATAGTGTTGGCGATGTCTCATTCGTTGAGTATAAAGGGGTATTTGAAGTCTCATTTTGAAGCTGTCCATACGACTTCGAATCATAGCAGTTGTCTGTGTTCCATTCGTGGTCACAACCAACCCAGGGTTGAGGGTTGAAGAGGGATACAACCATGTAATAAATGCAATATGCAAGGACGAGGTTGTAGTAAAGGCAGAATCCTGCTGATAAAAAAGCCATGGCAAACCCAGCTCCTGCAGCATGAAGACAAAAACAATGGAACAGTAAAAGTATCTAAGATAGAATGAAGAAAGTTAGAAACAGGCATGGGCGGAGGGATTGTGAAAAGGGGGCAAGGTAAAATGAATTTGTATGTTGATAAACATTAATAGTGTCTTTCTGCTATAGTGTTAAGGAACATTAAATGAGAGAAAAAAAATCGTCTAAGATCACATATTTACATAAAACTTACACGGTCTAATGATGATGATAGTAGAAAACATCCCTTGAAGTATTTATGTCTGAAATGTCATATTTTGTGGGAAGAAAAATAGAGTTAAACCGATTTAATGCAAAATGCGTAACCGGTTTTTCACTATTTCCTCGTGACCGAGATTGCCGATCAATCTCAGTTTATGTATCGGTGGATTACATAAAGTGCGCTGCTTTGTTAGCAAAAACCAACTGTGTTATGTTCCTTTTTTTGGGGGGGGGGGGGTGGGGGTGATAGGGCTGTGTATCAAGCTTATAATTATAGTCATTTGGTAAATTTCATTTGGGGGCAAGAGGGGACGGGGCGAAGGGTTCTAAGGGGGAGCACTGCCCTCTCCCATCAACCCTCTGGTGACGCCACTGTTAACACTGATTAGTTGAAAAGGACGACAATAATATAGAACAAGTAACCATGGCTAGTTTTACTGTAGAGAGACTGTAATACCTTTAAATAATTTGCAGTAGTTCCACACACTGATGCATCCAAGACTGGAAAACTGACCAAGACATAGCTCGAGGAATATGATCGGTAATGCAACCAGTCCGATCATGATGAAATAAGGAATCAGAAACGCACCTTGTAGAACAATTTAAATAAAATTAAGTGATTAATAAATGCCTGGACCCCTGTCTTACTGTTGGGGTCTAGTTGGACAGAAAACCACGACAGCTATGAAAGATTTAGGTATTTTACACTCCATTTCACCCAACATTGTCAAGTGATTAAAACATGGTCTGGAATACTGTGAACCTTCTAGTTGGACAGAAAACCACAACAGGTTATTTAGGTTTAAACTCCCTTACACAAATAGTTCTGATACTTGATGAAGCAAAGCTGTGTGTGATAAACAATTTACCAAATCAACTCTCTTAAAGGAACACGTTGCCTTGGATCGGTCGAGTTGGTCTTTGAAAAGCGTTTGTAACCGTTTGTTATAAAATGCATATGTTAGAAAGATATTATAAAAGTAGAATATAGTGATCCACACAAGTATCACTCGAAATTGCGTGGTTTTCCTTTTACCTCGTCGACAGACACGGTCAGCCGGTTATGAGAGTCAAAATTTTGACTCCCATAACTGGCCGACCGTGTTAGTTCGCAAAGTAAAAGGAAACCCACGCAATTTCGAGGCAAATGTGTGTGGATAATTGTATTCTACTTTTAAAACATCTTTCCAACCATTAAGCATTTTATAACAAACGGTTACAAACGCTTTTCAAAGACAAACTCGACCGATCCAAGGCAACGTGTTCCTTTTAATGTTAGTGAAAAACCACTAGCTTTGTCCGCCATACCAATCTGGCAGAGAGTATACTCTTTTTAGAGTGAAAGACGGGTACATTTAACTCGATTTAGAGTGAAGTTCGTTACAGTTTCACCCAAAGTGAGTGACGCAGATTGACTTTCACTCTCAAAAGCGCGAAACTGACACCTCTCGAGCAAGAGCGTGAAATGTTCACTCTTTTACATTTAAGAGAGAACATGAGAAAGCATATAAAAAAAGCAAGAGGGTTATTCAGTCTTTTGTACATATCTCACTTATAATTTTAAGTACTGTGCTTTTCCGAGTTGTCAGTTTAAAAGACAAATCTTGATAGTATTTTTAATTACCTTGTAAAAAATAAATAATTGAATCAGTTTTAATCCATCTGTCTGTTTGTTGTTCTAGAGTGTTTTTGTCTGTACTGTTTGGACCAAGGCCAGTTTTAGTTTCCCCAGTGTGGGATAATAAAGTTCTTATCTTAAATCATCTTCATCATCGTCATACATTTATTTCATTGCTGTTCTTACATTTCACATTTCAAGACAAAGTTGGCAATGCATTATGTTCAAAGTAATACACAGTGCATAGTGAATTAAAGTAAACTTTGATAGTTCACAATAATTGACATTAGAGAGGTTTCGCAGAGTCACCAATACTCTACGTGAACGGATACGTCATCACTTTTTGAGGTCCATGTGACGTATAACCGTTGTACACAAGTTAGAATAGTCGCTCAAAACGGGAATCTGTCGCCATACACGTAAGTAAACAACGAGTATATTTTGTTCATGTTTTTGTAGCGGATTATTATTTTTTATCGTACCAGGTTTTCACCATGTCTATTAGAGGTATCATACATGGATGTATATGGACATTTGTTAACCGCCATGCTTCAGAAAAAGAGAAATGGCGATTGTCCATGGGTGCAGCCACTTGGTTAATAGCGCCCTCTTGAGCCTCAAGTTGAGGGAATTCGTTAGAATTTTGCGAAACAAAACTACACAGCTCACTTGACGCGAACGCGTACGGTTCGATATCTGTATGCGTATTCGTATTCGCGACTCTGCGAAACCTCTCTATTGATCAGTACTACACAATTAATACATTCATTTTGGTTTTTACTCATACACACCAATGTGAGTTAGCACTGTATACTCGGTACTTACCCGTCTGTGAACAAAACCACTGGCATATTACTCAGGTGGGTTTCGAACCCATGACCCTAGAGAATACACGATAGTTATAAAATAAGCAGTTATGTATAGTCTTACCTCCACCGTTTTCGTAGCATAAATATGGGAATCTCCAGACATTCCCAAGTCCAATTGAATAACCCATTACAGACAGGATGAAATCAAAACGTCCTCCCCATGTTCCTCTCTCAGGAATCCTTACATCAACCGAGCCAGCATCACTGTTTAAATCTTTCTCCTTAAGAGGTATGGCCGGTGTCGTCTCTGTCACAAAGTTGTTATTAGGGAGCGCGGCTGTGCCCTTTTCCTGTGTTGTTTGCAGCGAAGAGTACATCTTGAAGCAAATAATTGGTTCTAGGAGATTGTGGTATTCTGGACCATAGTGGGTAATATCAAAAAATATGTTTGGATGGGACTTTACAGGTACAAAGTATCCCATATGGACACGTCTTCACACTTGGTGTACCCCACCATATTCATAAAATAACAAGCCTGTGAAAATTTGAGTTCAATTGGTCATCGAAGTTGCGAGATAACTATGCAATAAAAAACACCCTTGTCACTAGAAGTTTTGTGATTTCAGATGCTTGATTTCGAGACCTCAAAATCTAATTCTGAGGTCTCGAAATTCGTTGAAAATTACTTATTTCTTGAAAACTATAGTCACTTCAGAGGGAGCCATTTCTCACAATGCTTTACACTATCAACTTCGACAACCAATTGAGCTCAAATTTTTACAGGTTTGTTACTTTATGCATATGTTGAGATACACCAAGTGAGAATACTGGTCTTTGACAATTACCAATAGTGTCCACTGCCTTAAATAGATTTTACGGATGACAGTTTGATCTATCGAACAAACATGCCTATCAGTTTCATACTTGCCATCTTTTCAAGCGTGAGAATAATTATGAAGAACGATGACTATTGATAATAGGATATTGTTGTATCCTGGACCTAGCGAGATTTTATTCACACAGTGGGTCATATTTCAAAGAGTTTGTCCGGATTTCACTATACAAGGACAAAGTAGGCCTTTTTTATGCAAGTCGCCAGACACACAAGGCCTGAAGGCCACTTCAAGGAGTGGGCAACAATTATTTTTCCAGAGGCCGTTGCCACCTACTCCTAGGGCTGAAACAGGGTTAACCCCTTTACAGTCCATACGGATGTAGGCTTGGGTATCATCGATCCGAAGCCTGGCCGGTAGAGCAGAAAGCACTACCTCCCGAATTTTTAACTATACTCACATAACTTCATTATTGGCAACTCTTTCAACAGGTTTATTAAGATAACGTGTCGTTTTGTAGACACAATATAAATTCTACTGGTGTATAATAATAATAATAATAATAATAAACTACATTTATATAGCGCATAATATGAATAAACATCTCTAAGCGCTTTACAATACAACAAACAACAATTACAACAGAAATATAAACATAGTTAACAGAAAAAATACACATTCTGTTGTTCGTTAAGAATAAAGGAATTAATACTAAAGGGTGAAATGTATCCCTGCCATACCTACTTCATGTTCGGAGCGCTGTTATATATAGGCTAAGCAAACTAGGTCATGCCTGTATTTAAAGGCACTGATGGACACCTTCGTACACAAGTTATAAAGAGAAACTAGACATTAGGTGTTTGTGAACAAACACAAAGCTGTTCCGTGTTCTTTTGCTTTGATTATGTGTTAACATTACCAAGGAGTCTATAACTGAAAAAAAAGTTTGAAAAATACTGTACAGTGTCTTGAGTTACGGTGCCACTTCATGGGGTCACGGTAACCTAAGGCTAATCTCTACGCCCAAGGAGCCTGTAACTGAAAAAAAGGTTAGAAAATCGGTTGTGTAGTTCTTGAGATATGGTGCCACTTCTGGTTGACCCGGAAGTAGAGGTCAACTTGGGGTCATGGATTTTCAAAGTTTATTTTTAATGCCTTAGGAGGACAAAACTGAACAAACAGGATTGAAAATCGGTTGTATAGTACTTGGCGTATGGTCCCACTTCCGGTTCACCCGGACGTAGAGGCCAACATGGGGTCACGAATTTTCACAGTCAATATTAATGTCAAGGAGTCTGTAAGTGAAAACAAATTGAAAATCGGTTGAGTAGTTCTTGAGATATGGTCCCACTTCCGGTTGACCCGGAAGTAGAGGTCAAATTGAGGTCACGGTTTTTCCAAATTTTTCTCCTATCCCCAAGGAGTCTTATAACTGCAAACAGTCGACATTCTTAAAGAAGAATGTCGTCTTCCTGTGATAATTTATCTCGGAATGTCGACATCCTAAAAGTAGGATGTCGTCTTCCTGTGATAATTTATCTCGGGATGTCGACATCCTAAAAGTAGGATGTCGTCTTGCTGTGATAATTTATCTCGGTATGTCGACATCCTAAACGTCAGTTGTCATCTTCCTGTGATAATTTATCTCGGGAAGTCGACATTCTAAAAGAAGAATATCGTCTTCCTGTGATAATTTGTCTCGGAATGTCGATATCCCAAAAGTAGGATGTCGTCTTGCTGTGATAATTTATCTCGGGAAGTCGACATCCTAAAATTAGGATGTCGTCTTCCTGTGATAATTTATCTCGGGAAGTCGACATCCCGAAAGTAGGATTTCTTTTGTTGAAAGGATTTTACTTGTATACGTTTTGTTAACTAGTATTACATTTCCAACAATATTTCTAATATTCATGGTCATAAACTACGTTAAACTAAAATAATGGACGAAACAAAATGTCCCACGTAAAACTCCATAAGGTTTGGAACATAATGGTCCCGCAAGTTCAAATACGCGCGAGACTTGCTTAGTCTACACAGAAGGTAATAAATAATTTATTACAAGCAAATGCAATTGTACAATAATAGAAAACAAAAACTAAAAATTTAATGCAAATCACATGTAGGGGATGGAGGGGCCCATAAAAAGCAAACCTTAACGAGTACGGACCCCCCCCCCTTTTTTCTAACGAAGAAAGCAATGTTAGCAATTCTATTTAGTGGGTGTAATCTTATGTAGCGGCAAAACAATAAAACATTACAGGAAGAACAAACACAAAAAAAGTTAGCGTAAAATAAAACTTAACAATATATTTAAATGAAACAGATAAACAAAATACCCAAAATAAATACTAGAGAAATTGGGCCCCACAACTCTTGCTGGGAAAAAAACCATGTCGAAGTATACCATTGTTATCCATTAGAGACGTTTTGTAGTCACCTTGGTTGGGGAGCGAGGAATCTAGCAAAAACACACGAAAATCCCATGGCTGGGACATCAGTTTATACACCAGACAAATCTATTATATGGATATTCTTTTGAATATTTTATTTTGTGCATTATGGTCCGTGATTCATGGTCCGTTGAATATAAGTGGGCGCTTGTATCGACAACAGACTTTTATCCTTTTGATCACCATCAGCCCCATGTATAATAAACTTCAATGGCTGACGATTGCACTTTTGGTATTGTCATTGTTAAACTCCGGTTCCATTGTGTGCTGTCTGTTTACCCTCCACGCCTAGATTTTCTTGTGAATAGTAGCTGTGTATGATTCATGGTTCGCTGAATAATGTGGCGATAACAAACTTTTATCCTTTTGATCACCATCAGCCCCATGTATAATAAACTTTTGACGATTGAAATTTAACCCAATTTCCACGTGGTTTTCAGGATAAGCAAACAACAGCTGAAAACAAGTAACAAGCAATATGCAACAAATGGATATTTTTGTTGGTAATCCTATTTTTATCAAGGAAGAAATTTCATGGTAAGCAAATTTGTGTGCTTTAGCAGCTCTATGAAATTGGGCCCTGGTGTTTCTGATCCGCAGAGTGGGTTCGTCCCAGTTTAGTGACACTTGTGTCCATTAGATTGACGAGCAGAACCGTGCCTATGTGCAATGTGTTAATTTTTAAATCATATATCTCTTATGCAAAGTTTCTTTTTACGTATAAATTCTTCAAAAAATCGAAGCTAGCCTATGAAATGATATTGTCCCGGTATTCTACTTAAGGTATTGGTAACATTTAAATAATTTATATACCTTACCAAAGGTTAGAACAAGAAAATTTACTCACATTTCGACCAAGACGAATTGTTGTGCCTGGAGGTTTTCAACTTTAGCGCGGCATGTGCATTGGTCTGATGTCTAGACTTTACGTAGCACATCTTCGTACAGTTACCGGACCAACATGGGACCAGTCTCACAATAAGATCGTCAACCAACGGCAGCCGATCTTCGCGCGGTAAACAAAAGTAAAAGAGTCTTAATGAACATCTGAGATGTCTCAAAAACCCATATGTTAAACAAATAAATGTAGGATAATGCCTCCGCACTACTGTTATAGCGCCCTCAAGTGTTCATATTAAAGCACATGTAAACATGCTCATGAAGGCAGACATCTTGTCTCGAATACTCTCCAGTTATTACAATAAATAAACAAACAATGAAAGTAATGACAAAACAGAATCTAAATTAAGACACAGCTGTTTGGTTGGTGCAGATAGGTGTTTATATGTTTGTTTTTAACTTAAAACCTTTATGTACACTTTCGGTACAGAAAAAAAATACAAGTTCACAGATTTACAAATAATTTACAGGGTTTACAGAAGGTAATGGTGAAAGACTTCTCTTGAAATATCATTCCATGAAATGCTTTACTTTTTGAGAAAACATTAAAACAATATCAATTCTCAATATAGCGAGAATTACGGATTTATTTTAAACAGAATCATGTCATGACCGACGAAACGTGCGGAAACAAGGGTGGGTTTTCCCGTTATTTTCTCCCGACTCCGATAAATGATTGTGCCTAAATTTTCACAGGTTTGTTATTTTATATATAAGTTGTGATACACGAAGTGTGGGACTTGGACAATACTGTTTACCGAAAGTGTATAATGGCTTTATAAAAAAAACCTCTAAGATCAAAGTTTTTCATACAGCCAAAGTTCAATTGTATCAAATAAATACAAGTATTTTAATGAAAAGGAATGCAGTCACGTTTCCCTCAAAACTATTATTATAGCAGTTAGGAAAATTTTAAGAAAAAAAATTACATTATACTAAAAATAGAGGCAACTAAGAATGAAGGCATAGCAAATCAGCACATGAGCAAATACATGGAGTTGCTGGTAAACCAGTGGACATAATTACCATAGGGTGCAAGGTGGCTTAAGCCCCCCCCCCCTGCTTAGAGCCCCATCCCCCATCCCCTCCTGCCCAACTACACAAGACATCAAAGCTTAACGAACTCTCAGAATCTTAGACCAAGTTGATTTTTGTCTTAAAGGCAGTGGACACTATTGATAATTATTCAAAATAATTGTTAGCATAAAACCTCACTTGGTAAGCAAAGGAGAGCTGTTGACAGTATAAAACGTTGTGAGAAACGGCTCCCTCTGAAGTAACGTAGTTTTCGAGAAAGAAGTAATTTACCAAGAACTTGATTTCGAGACCTCAAAATTAGCTTTTTAGGTCCCGAAATCAAGCATCCGCAAGCACACAACTTCGTGTGACAAGGGTGTTTTTTCTTCAATTGTTATCTCGCCATTTCGACGACCAATTGAGTTCAAATTTTCACAGGTTTGCTATTTTGTGCATATTTTGAGATATGTGAGAAGACTGTTCTTTGACAACTACCAATAGTGTCAAATGTCTTTAAAGATCCTATGTCACATTTTTGGCCGATTTGACCCAAAAACTTTGATTTAAAATTCAATAGGTACTTTGATGGGGGTCGAGAAAGTTACAAGCTTTCTTTTGAGCCATTGCTCGAAAAAGTCCGCCAATTATTAGTAGCAGTGAAATAAAGTGCCAAAATTAGTTTTTGTGATATCACTTGACAAATTCTTGTGTTTTTTAAGAAACGTTTTAATTTTTTGTCATGGTTCCTGACCATTAAAAGTAAAAGTTAAAAATGTTTTCGTCAGAGCGGGTGATACTCTTTGAAATACCACCCACTCAAAAAAAAATTTTTTTTAATGTTTGGGGCCAAAAATATGACATAAGCATCTTTAAATCTATTAAAAATATGTCCTCACAGGTCTTACAAAAAATGTCTCAAAGTTAAGGCCCCTTTGAGTTATTGTCTGTCACCCCGCCCCCCCCCCCCCAAAAAAAACCCCGTCATTGTGACGTCATTGCAATTTCTCATTAGCTTCAAAACTCCTGCGAATCTGGGGGGAAATTGTTATTCCAGGGCACTGTAATTCACGCAAATGTTTTTACATTGAGTTATGGTTCTTCCATTCCTCCCTGTCCAAGTTTCCTTTGCCAAAACAATTTCTAAAAATAAATGAGGCAGCATCAAACATGGTAAAATATTTTCCAATCTTAGCATGAAAACCATGATTTATTCAGTATATTTGTATGTATATTGCATTGATATGATAATTTACAAGTCCATCACCTATTAACAAAGACGAAATGTCCATGGGTCCACAGAGGTGAAAGGTAGGGAAAGAAATGACTGTGCCAACTTGTCCCCCCTTGTATGCCTGCAATATCAGATACCAGCCGTCAATTTCACCAAGCTCATCCTAACTTAGGACTAATCTTAGGACTCGGGACGAGTCAAGTTCCGTATCCATAGGCATTAATACGCATTGAACCCATCCCAAGTTGGGACGAGTTACTCGTCCTAACTCAAGATAGGATTAATCCTAGCGTTTCGTGAAATCGGCTGCAGATTAAGAGCAAAAACGACACTGCATGATCTCAAAAACAGACATCATTTTAGATTTAATGTAGCACGATGGAAATCTAATCTGTTTTTCAAAAGAATGTCTCTGCTATATGATAAATGTTTACTGTCCATAACTCCAATTGAAATTATCTCCTCTAATGCAAAAAACAAATTTTCCATTCAATACCACCAAAAATGGAAATTGAAAATAAATAAACTTTACAATTAAAAACTAATTCTTTGCTCTTTGAATTTGGATTACTAGCTTGAAATAAATCCTAACACAGGTGAGACACTGTGCAAAAACTTGCACCTCCAGCCAAAATTCAATACCAGGTTTGGTCATGAAAATAGAGGTTTAAAAACAGGCTTATAAGGTAACTATTAATGTTGAACATATATAATGTTTGAAGAATTTGGGTACTTTTTGTAACACAAAACACAATGTCCACAGATTTACATTAAACTTACACAGTTTGAAGATAATAATAGTAGAAAGCTTTCCTTATAATATGACTTAATGAGGTGCTCCTGAGACGAAAACTATTTTCGTGACTCGTTGTCTCATTTCTCAAAAACTACAGCACCTCAGTAAGTAATACTTTAAAGCCATTGGACCCTTTCGGTAAACAGTGTTGTCCAAGGCCCACACTTTGTGTACCACAACTTCTATATCAAATAACAAACCTGTGAAAATTTAGGCTCAATCGGTTATCGGAGTCGGGAGAAAACAACGGAAAAACCCACCCTTGTTTCCGCGCAGTTCGCCGTGTCATGACATGTGTTTAAAATAAATCCGTAATTCTCGTTAACGAGAATTTATATTGTTTTGCTGTTTTCTCAAAAAGTAAAGCATTTCATGGAATAATATTTCAAGAGAAGTCTTTCACCATTGCCTTCTGTAAACCCTGTAAGTTATTTGTAAATTTGTGAACTTTTTATTTTTTTTCTGAACCGAAAGGGTCCAATGGCTTTAAGGGAAGCTTTCTACTATCATTATCTTCAAACCGTGTAAGTTTAGTGTAAATTTGAGGACATTGTGTTTTGTGTCAAAAAAAGTACCTAGACCCTTTAAAATATCACATCATACTTATACTAGTGCTAATGTTTTGGTTGCCGTCATTATTTGTGACAAGAACCTGATTATGAATGGGGTGTCACATTTTCAATTCAAAACTGAGTAGGAAGTTACTAATAATATTGGTGAAAAGGCAACATATGATTTACCAAACTTACCATAACATGTTATCAAAACTTGCATGGTTTTGTTCAACGAGAATTTGGTCATTGGTTAACACATGACTTTCCGAATTCAAATGATACTCCCCCCCAACAGAATCAAACGCAGCAATGGGTTTTGAAAGGCATGAGGTGATTAGGGTTAGCACAAAAATGGCTAAGCATATCAAAAATATGCTTACCAGAATAAGGCTACCAGTCAAAAGAGCATGCCTTGTGTGCAATCTTGGACTGGTATCCTGCTTACTTTTGCTAAGCAGAAAATGTTTAAGCACTCTGCTTAAGCGGCTCTATGAATCTGGGCACAGGACAACATTAGTAACTTTGTGTAGCCCAACATATTCATAAAATGAAACCCAGTTAAGATTTAAGTTCACTCGGTCATCAGCGTCACAAGAACATCGTAAAAAAACCAAATTATGTTTTTACTGTTTTCAAACATTAGGTTTTGAACTTGCAAGATCACTTGTTCGGCCATGTTCGAAACAACGACTTTGGCTACAGCAACGGCTAGGTCAGCGCGCCTGCCAGTGTTGAAGAATAAGGAGACACGCGCGATCTAGCCGTAGCTGTAGCCGAAGTCACCAATTCAGACACAGCCTAAGGAATGTTTCCGATCACTCATCTACATTTTCTCAGCATGCTCCTTCAGCATCCTGCCAGCAATGACTAGTTTCTGAGTCTCACTAGTTCCTTCGTAGATCTCTGCGATCTAGCTGTAGCTGTAGTCGAAGTCGCCGTCTCGGACACGACCTTACAAGTGATCTTGCGAAGTCCCGCCACGGCCTAAGGAATGTTTCCGATCACTCGTCTACATCTTCTCAGCATGCTCCTTCAGCATCCTGCCAGCAATGACTAGTTTCTGAATCTCGCTGGTTCCTTCGTAGATCTCTGTAATTCGTGCATCCCTGTAGTATCTCTCAGCAGGCATGTCAGTCACATAACCCATACCACCTAGGATCTGAATGGACTGGACACACACAAAAACAACAAGTTAAAGGCAGTGGACACTATTGGTAATTGTCAAAGACTAGCAGTCACAGTTGGTGTATCTCAACATATGCATAAAATAACAAACCTGTGGAAATTTGAGCTCAATCGGTCATCGAACTTGCGAGATAATAATGAAAGAAAACAACCCTTGTCACACGAAGTTGTGTGCGTTTAGATGGTTGATTTCGAGATCTCAAGTTCTAAATCTGAGGTCTCAAAATCAAATTCATGGAAAATTACCTCTTTCTCGAAAACTATGGCACTTCAGAGGGAGCCGTTTCTCAAAATGTTTTATACCATCAACCTCTCACCATTACTTATCACCAAGAAAGGTTTTATGCTAATAATTATTTTGAGTAATTACCAATAGTGTCCACTGCCTTTAAGACACACTACAGCAACCTCATAAGGCCTCGCCCTCAAGTACATTGTCTAGTACAAACTGCTACGGGCTAGTAAACACCACTTCTCGACTTGCCCTGTGGGCTACTAAAAGCTGTGCAACCTACTTGTTCAAAATGCTCATATTTCTTCTATTCAGATGTGAATAATACATTTTTTAAATGTCATATAAACCACAAGGGAAACTGACTGGGTAAATTTTTAAATTATGAATTTTTATATTATTTGAAAATTTACACTTGTGGTTTATATTGATATCTGAAACAAAAAGTTGCATCCCCTTAAGGTGATCCCCTGGCTGCCGCTTCCCAGGTTGTAACGTTATTTGGGTGTGATCCCCCACTACACGGCAGTTAACAGTTGTATGGCTTCTGACTGGCACCCCCGAACAAAGATATTGACAAAATAGGGACACCGCCAACATAGGACTAGATAGCTCAGTTGGTAGAGCGCCGGCACATTAATCTGGAGGTCGCTCAGTTGGAATCCCACTCTAGTCTATTCTTTGTTCAACCTCAAAATCATTTTTTAAATGTGTTAATTTATTTTTGAGTGTTTGAGTGAAACTTGATTTGCCTATACATGTAGTCAGATAGTATTACACTGGCTGTGATTACTACTATTAAAGGATTTGGGTACTTTTTGTAACACAAAACACAATGTCCACAGATTTACATTAAACTTACAACGTTTGAAGATAATGAGAGTAGAACGCGTACCTTAAAATATTGCCACGAGTAAAACAATGCCATGAAAATAATTTCTGTCTCAGTGATCATGAGACAAAATTATTTTAGCATGTTAAAACGTATTTTCATGACATTGTTTTACTCATTTCTCAAAAACTACAGCACCTCAGCAAGTAATATTTTCAGGGAAGCTTTCTACTATCATTATTTTCAAACTGTGTAAGTTTAATTTAAATCTGTGGACATTGTGTTTTTTGTCCTACAAAAAGTACATAGACCCTTTACCGGTAATGCATCAGAAAGAAACATTTATGACAACACAACCTGGAATTGGTTCACCAATATGTGTTAGAATCAAGCACAGTTTAGTTTGGCCCATGGCTGATCAACGTAAAACTATGCAATCTAGAATCTGGATGGACTGGACAAACACAAAAACAACAATTTAAGACAGAGTACTGGACAGGTATTCTAATAAGAAGATGAATGTATTCAATCACTGGTTATACAATGGACCCTTCCCACGAAATACACGTTAAAAGTCGAGAAAATGAATTCTGTAGAAGAACCCCAAAAATCACAATTTCAAATGTAGCAATTCACGCATACCAATTTTCGTAAAAAACGTGACAGAAATAATGGCCCTGCTATTTTAGATAGTGTATATTTATTACATACCTGATGTGCACAGAATGTTGCAGCCTCTGATGCAGCCAACTTGGCCATAGCAGCCTCCTGTTGAGCAAATTGAAGGAATTTTGAAAAGACTTAAAATCTGCTTGGGATGTTTTTTAATCGGGTTACCAGAGATTGGATACAACTGTATAACTCTGTGTGGGTTTTGATGAGGCAATGCAGTACGAGGTATCAATGTGTATTAAGTTTGCAGTAACACCGTTACTTTGCTGTGTAGATTGGTTCTGTCACGAAGAAGATCCAGGAGCTCGGGAGACTTCTTGTTCTGAAAAGAATTGTCCTGCTTATTTAAGTACTACCTGGGGAGGTAGGAAATAATACTACTTTAAATTTTTGCGGTACCCGCTGCTAAAACATAGAATTCAAACTGTATGTAGCTATGTATATATGATTTGAGGCATTACATGTTGAGGTATCAATATATATTTGATTTGCGGTAACACCATGTGTGTATCTACTTGCCAGGTAGAGTTTGTTCTTCGGAGAACTGTCTACTACCGCGAAGTAGATTTATCAGGTTTTTCGAGAGACTTCTCAGTTCTGAAAAGAACTGTCCGGCTTTTTAACTACTACCCGGGCGGGAGGTATAGAAAATTGGCTGGGACTACTACTTTAGCTTATAGGATCGTTATTAACTGCACTACCGCGGAGTCAGTTCTTGAATTGGTTTCAACATTTCGACTAGCTTGCCCTAGTGATGTAGCATCAGTGCATGTAGCTACTGGGCTATCTCGGTGGTCTAGAGTTAAAGGGTGGCTGCAGTGTTTTTTTTATTCATTGTAACGATTAAACATGACTTTTTAAACCTGAAATATTTTTTTTAATTTGTTATTAAATGCGCAAGTATTTTAAACATGGTTTTCAAGAGATTAAACGTTTGCATAAACGTGACGTCATGTCGGTAACCCGAGCCGTCGAGCCCCCTGGCTGTGTGCATATAGAGATGTGTGCACTGTGTGGCCTGGTACCTAGGCGCGTGTAGTTAGGGACCAGACTCTTTTTGCCGACGATATGTTTGAATTCCCGACGTGACGTCGATGGTAGGGGCGGTAACAATCCACAAAAGGGTCATTACGCAAGTCAGATATGTCGGGAATAAACAAAACACATTTTATTGACGTTCAATAAATGACAGCAAAATTAACTGTTTTATTTTAATTCACTGCAGCATCCCTTTAAGACATCTGCTCTTGAATGGCAAAGCTGAAGGTTACGAATCCCACCCGAGTAACATGCCTGTGGGGTTTTTTCCACAGGACCCAAGAAAACACTGAGTGTACAGTGCTTACACACATCAGTGTACATAATATATAAAACCAAATAAAATTCCTTATACCAATGCAAATCAAATTATTTTCCTCACCTTTATAAAGTTCTTGCCGCTATCTTTGAGAGCAGCTGCTTTCCATGTGAGTAGCCTGGCACTCTCCACTCGTACTTCCATATCAGCTAGTTTACTCTGTATAAGCTGTAAACTGGCTATAGGTTTCTCAAACGCCTTCCGCTCCGTTGCATACTTGATTGCACATTCCAACGCAGCCTAGAATTGGTTGAACGAAAGGAAACATTTGAAGATGAAACCAAACATGTGTGTAATGTCTGGGAAAAGTATTTTTTTAAAGGCAGTGGACACTATTGTTAATTACTCAAAATAGTTGTTAGCATAAAAACTTACATTGTGAGAAACGGCTCCCTCTGAAGTAACATTCATGTAGTTTTTGAGAAATACATTTGAATTTAAAAACTTCAGGCCTGAAGCCTTTTATTGGCATCTTAAAACACAAAAATTTGTGCAACAAGGGTTTATTCTTCTTTCATTATTCTCTTGCAACTTCCATGACCAATAAAGTTCTTTTCACAGGCTTCTTATTTTATGCAGATGTCCAGACACACCAAGTGAGAATACTTGTCTTTGACAATAACCAAAGGTGTCCAGGGCCTTTATTATATGTAACATACATAAATCCTGGTATTGTGCACAACAAAGCCAGTAGTCGGTTTGCAGTAACGATCTATCTAAAACATCTGGGACATTTATTTCTAGCATTTAGTTTAATTTCATTTCTGAAGTCAAGGGACTTAAAGACCCTCGACACTATTGGTAATTGTCAAAGACCAGTCTTCTCACTTGGTATATCTCAACATATGCATAAAATAACAAACCTGTGAAAGTTTGAGCTCAATTGGCCGTCGATTTGGCGAGATAATAATGAAAGAAAAAACACCTTGTCACATTAAGTTGTGTGCTTTCAGATGCTTGATTTCGAGACCTCAATTCTAAATCTGAGGTCTCGAAATCAAATTCGCAGAAAATAACTTCTTTCTCGAAAACTACGTCACTTCAGAGGGAGCCGTTTTTCACAATGTTTTATACTATCTACTATCAACCTCTCCCCATTACTTATTACCAAGTAAGATTTTATGCTAATAATTATTTTGAGTAATTACCAATAGTGTCCACTGCCTTTAAACAAAAGTGAACTTAATCACGGTAGGCAAGAATCCAGTGGAGAGAAGATACTGAGGAAGGAAGTTTCAGTTTTGGAAGAAAAACTCCAGAGAATTATTCCAGCCAGGGAAAACCCACGCAGTCAGGTGGGGAAAGAAAACCAAATCCACATTGTTCCCCCTGTGTAATTGGAACCGGGGACCTAGGGTAGAAGACGAAAAAAGGCACCGCTGCCAAACCACACTCTGACAACACGAAAACCCTCATGCACTAAAACCCTGGGCCACACCACTCCACAAGGAAGTTCGAATCCCAGTTGTGACACTTGTGTCTTTGAGCAAGGTACTTTATTATAATTGCTTCTCTTCATCCAGTGATATAAATGGGTACCTGCGAGGGTAGAGGTTGATATTGTGTATGAAAAGGCCGTATATCTCAGCCGTTGCTCTCTACCAATAGGAATGAAGAAAGTGTCTTGTAAGCACAGGTGCAAGCTGGCGTGTCATGCCCATGTTTCAACACTTTTTACTGGTCATAAACAAAGGTTTATACACACCAACGTGACGCGCTCTCCACCAATAGAAATAGCGAAACTGTCTGATTATGAATGCAAAATAAAAGCAGGTAGCCGTGGTTGGTAGAAATGTTACACAAATTGAATTTATGAATCTTTACAAAAAATATTGAATTTGATCACAATTTTGTTTTGACACGATTGCTTGTTTTGCTAATATTTGGCACACTTTGTTTATCAACAATGGAAAGTTCTATAACACATTACCTGAGCAATACCCAAAGCTTGCGCCGCAACTCCTATCCTTCCAGCATCAAGCGTCATCTACACATAAAATAAAATAAATGAAATAAGGGATTACAGTCAGTTAAAGGTGTTAAGTACAGGATTGGAAGAGCTGATAAAATAGACAGTACAGTGTGCATAAAATAAAAAATCTGAGAGAAAATTTTGGGTTTCATTTCTTTGTGTAATGTAGGTATTATATGGATCAGATAGTGAAAAACCATGCACAATTATCAGCATAATATAAAAATAAAATCCTTAATTCAGCTGTAACAGCCACAATCAGCTGCTGATTTTTTGTAGGTTTTCACGTACAGTTTTCGTGGGAAAAACAAAACTTAAGAAACTGTTTTTCCCAAAAACCTCATGGAGAGGAGACTAGGAAGGAAGTTTCAGTTTTATATGTGGGAAGAACTAGTCCAAGAAGTGGCCAAGCAGTTAGGTAGGGACAGAAACTAGCCCTGGCGGCCTTACACTTTTGTAATATACTACAGTGACGTCCTGGATATCAGGGTCCATTTCTGGGGCGCACGACACGCTTAAACGATGGCGATGCGCTTGCATGTTAACGCGGTGCAGTCAAGATACGGTGACCAAGAAGTGCATAAATTTGTTTATGTCTCGCTCCTCGCGACTGTGAGAATTCGATCAAAACAAGAATTTTTTAACATGGGGAGCTGCATTATTTCACGAAAATGACGGATTTGTGAGGAATACATGACGACCAAAACCCACCGCAGAAAAATGTATGCTGCCATGGAATGTGAATCTGTTGAAATTAGTGGCTTCTTGCAGGTAAGATTTGACTTATGAAGCTTTGAAAATTTTCCGCCCTAGAAACGGGCCCTATTATTTAGGACTCTGTATCTGTGTACAGCACACAGAAGAAGAGTCCTACAATGTATATAGTGCTAGGACAAAAACCTAATCCAAACAGTGCCCCGGCCTGACTTCAAAACGTGGTCCTAGAGATGGGAGGCAAGAAAGATACGACTACGCCACAGGGCTGTATGCTTTGTTTTTGAAAGGGCAAGGGCACCAAGGCATTTTCTTCTTGGTAAAGGGCACCCTATGATGAAATTGCAAATTTGTACTGGAGCATTTCAAGGGCACCAAGGCAATGACCAGGGGACACGGAGGCAATCGCCTTCGTTGCCTCCGTGAAGTAACAGGCCTGTGACGCCATCCTGAGAATGAATGATTTGTTTATTGGTTACCATGGCAATCTTGAATCCCATGCCTTCCTGACCCAGTAGATTCTCCCTCGGGATTGCGCAATCCTCAAAGATGAGTTCCGTCGTTGACGATGCTCTTATTCCCAACTTGTCTTCCTTCTTCCCCAACGAGAGACCCTCAGTGGGTTTGGGAACGAGGAAAGCACTGATGCCCTGCATTAAAACAAACAAATCACAGTTTCAAAAAAGATAACTCTTTTAAAGCCACTGGGCACTATTGGTAATTGTCAAAGACCAGTCTTCTCACTTGGTGTATCTCCACTTATGCATAAAATAACAAACCTGTACAAATTTGAACTCAATTGGTCGTCAAAGTTGCAAGATAATAATGGAAGAAAAAACACCCTTGTCACACAAATTTGGGTGCTTTCATGCTCGATTGTGAGACCTCACGCGCGAGGTCTCGAAATCAATTCAAATGTTTTACTGAGAAATTACTTCTTTCTCAAAAACTATGTTACTATAGAGGGAGCCATTTCTCACAATGTTGTATACTATCAAACAACTCTCCATTGCTTGTTAGCAAGTAAGTTTTTATGCTAACAATTATTTTGAGTAATTACCAATAGTGCCCAGTGCCTTTCAAGATGCTAGGTATTATTTTCTGCTTAGTGCCTTGAACACTCAGCCTTTAAAGCAATTGGACCCTTTCGGTTCAGAAAAAAAAAAAAAAAGTTCACAGATTTACAAATAACTTACAGGGTTTACAGAAGGCAATGGTGAAAGACTTCTCTTGAAATATTATTCCATGAAATGCTTTACTTTTTGAGAAAACAGCAAAACAATATAAATTCTCGTTAACGAGAATTACGGATTTATTTTAAACACATGTCATGACACGGCGAAACGCGCGGAAACAAGGGTGGGTTTTTCCGTTTTCTCCCGACTCCGATAACCGATTGAGCCTAAATTTTCACAGGTTTGTTATTTGATATAGAAAATGTGGTACACAAAGTGTGGGCCTTGGACAACACTGTTTACCGAAAGGGTCCAATGGCTTTAAATTAATATTTTTCAAGATTCAATATATAGGCATTCATTTCAGGTATAGCATACTTCATGGAGACAACAAAGGCAAGTGCTCCCATAACCCTGGTCAGAGCTTTTGTGCACCATGAAATGTACAGGTAAAAATGCACAGCGGTTCTTTTTTTTAAGGAAAAACTGCCTTGCTCTTGCAACAATGTATCAGGCCTACAATTCAACTTGCCCCGGTTGAATAGTTTTGAGAATTGCCCTTGCAACAATGTATCAGGCCTACAATTCAACTTGCCCCTGTTGAATAGTTTTGAGAATTGCCCTTGCAACAATGTATCAGGCCTACAACTCAACTTGCCCCGGTTGAATAGTTTTGAGAATTGCCCTTGCAACAATGTATCAGGCCTACAATTCAACTTGCCCCTGTTGAATAGTTTTGAGAATTGCCCTTGCAACAATGTATCAGGTCTACAATTCAACTTGCCCCTGTTGAATAGTTTTGAGAATTGCCCTTGCAACAATGTATCAGGCCTACAATTCAACTTGCCCCTGTTGAATAGTTTTGAGAATTGCCCTTACAACAATGTATCAGGCCTACAACTCAACTTGCCCCGGTTGAATAGTTTTGAGAACTGCCCTTGCAACAATGTATCAGGTCTACAATTCAACTTGCCCCTGTTGAATAGTTTTGAGAATTGCCCTTGCAACAATGTATCAGGCCTACAATTCAACTTGCCCCTGTTGAATAGTTTTGAGAATTGCCCTTGCAACAATGTATCAGGTCTACAATTCAACTTGCCCCTGTTGAATAGTTTTGAGAATTGCCCTTGCAACAAAGTATCAGGCCTACAATTCAACTTGCCCCTGTTGAATAGTTTTGAGAATTGCCCTTGCAACAATGTATCAGGCCTACAATTCAACTTGCCCCTGTTGAATAGTTTTGAGAATTGCCCTTGCAACAATGTATCAGGCCTACAATTCAACTTGCCCCTGTTGAATAGTTTTGAGAATTGCCCTTGCAACAATGTATCAGGCCTACAATTCAACTTGCCCCTGTTGAATAGTTTTGAGAATTGCCCTTGCAACAATGTATCAGGTCTACAATTCAACTTGCCCCTGTTGAATAGTTTTGAGAATTGCCCTTGCAACAATGTATCAGGTCTACAATTCAACTTGCCCCTGTTGAATAGTTTTGAGAGTTGCCCCTATTAACTGGACCACCCATTTGATTTTGCACAATGGAGGATCTATAGTGCCAGCAGGCCACAAAGGCCATTGCCTCCCTTGAACTTGTGTTGGCCTCGGTGCCCTTCAAAGTTTCCCTTAGACTTTGAGATTTTACAATAGATATTACCCTATGCAAAATTAAAATGGGCTTATAAGAGATGTTAAATTTGCATCAGGGATAAAGAATATTAATTTTACAGGCATATTACTCAGGTGGGATTCGAACCCACAACCCTTGCAATTCTAGAGCAGTGTTTTACTAACTACCTCGGTAGTCTAGTTGGTAAGACACTGCTCTAGAATTGCAAGGGTCGTTTATTCGAATCCCACCCGAGCCGAGCCTGTGATATTTTTCACAGGACTTGAGAGAGTACTCAGTATACAGTGCTACACACATCGGTGTATGGGTAAAAACCAAAATTAAAAAGGCCATGCCCTCTCAAAGATGAAATTCCACGCCTGTGCCTTCATGTTTTACCTTGTGTTTGAGTGATTTGTCTGTAGTAGCAAAGACAACACTAGCTTCTGATTCATAGCCATTAGTAATCCAGGCTTTCCTGCCATTCAGTACCCAGTGGTCGCCGTTTAGTCTTGCCGTGGTCGAGGCAGCACCTGCATCACTACCATTCCCTGGATAGAAAATATTTAAGTTAAGGCATATAAACAAAAATTACAAAATTTGTTTTTAAACCTTACACCGATGTGTATTCATCACTTTATACTCGCTACTTTCCAAAGTTATGTGAAAAAATCACTCCATCCCTCAACCTTTGAATTAGTAGAGCGGATGTCTTACCACGAGACCATTGAGCTAGCCCGGTAGCTAGAGGCAGTTCGAATGCAATGTATCGCAATGATTTAATAAGGGAATAAACGGGTAGCAACGAGTTCTTAATCGGCCGTTTAAAACCAGCAGGGTCGTGGCAGTGTGATAAAGGCCCGAGCCCGAGTGATAAAGGCCCGAGCCCGAGTGATAAAGGCCCGAGCTCGAGTGATAACGGCCTGAGCCTGAGTGATAAAGGCATTCATAAATGCCATTTTGGTAAAAAGACGTAATAAAGTTGGAAACTCTGTAAAAACGTATCTGTTTTCCGACGTCCCTTGAGCTCTGTACATGAGACAGTTTTCGGATATCATTCTTGCGCGTAGTTAGTCTTGGTGCACGACAGTTGTCGTTTTCCTTTTGCACACAGCGCGGCCAACTCACCAACAGCGCCCGCATCGCCCGTAACGAGAAACGTCTTGCACCAAGACTACTGCGTAGTATGCATCTAAACATATCCGAAAACAACCGGTTATAAACAGCTCCAGCTGGCCATTATCAACTGTTTAAACACCCCCACATGACTCACTCAGGCTGGATTTGAACCCTTGACTTTTGCAATGCTAGAGCAGATGTCTTACCACTAGACCACTGAGCAAGCCTATGATTTAATAAGGGAATCAATGTGTGGTGAAGAGGTTTTCAACTAGTGGTTTAATCCCAACGAGGCCTGGTTCTTGATCATTTTACCGAGACGAAGTCGAGGTAAATTATAAAGAACCAGGCCTCGGCGGGTTTAAACCACTAGTTGAAAACCGATTCAACACACTCTGATTCCCATTCATAAATACCTTTTCGGTAAAAAACATCATCACTTTTTGGTCAAAAAGTAAAATAAATGCAAAAATTATAATTGTTAAATGATTTCTTTCAACACAACACCCCTCCAGCTATGAAATGGTAAAGCCCTGCTATGAAATGGTAAATGCTGTGCGCGTCGCGCGTATCGCGTGATGTGGCACAACTGTTCCAGCCGTTGCCCTCGGCCAATAGGAATGAAGAAACTGTCTTAAAAGAACAGGTGCAAGGTCGCGTGTCAAGCCCATGAATTAACACTTTTTACCGGTCATAAACAAAGGTTTATACACACCCACGTGACGCGCCCTCCACCAATAGGAATAGCGAAACTGTCTGAGGTATTTATGAATAGATGTTAACTTTTGCATTGGGATAAAGGATAAAATGTTTTTACCTTCACACCAATGTGTATTAAGCACTAGAGCCCTACATGTATACACGGTACTTTCTCTTGTACTGTGAAAAAAATCCACAGGTGAGTCACTCTGGTGGGATTCGATCCCACAACCTTTGATTTGCTAGAACAGATGTCTAATGACTAGACCACCGAGGCAGTTCAAATTCCATTTATTAGCAGCGGGTACCACACTGAATTTGTTCTTACGGTTACAGCGATAATATATACAAAGCACTGTACACTCCGTACTTTCCCGAGTTCTGTAAAAAGATTCACCGGGAAGTCACTCCTGTGGGATTCGATCCCAGGACCTTTGCATTGCTAGAGCAGATGCCACTAAACCACCAACCTGGTAAATCTACACTTGATTTACTTGTAGTGCCAGTTGTTTAAAAAGGTTTTCAAAGAAAAAAAATCAATAAAATAGTTTTTAAACCAATCAAGGCTAGGCATTACGCTCTTATGCCAGACAGTTGATGATTTATTTTGCTGAAAATTTTTAATCTTACCTGGCTCGCTGAGTCCAAAACAGCCGACCCTGTCACCGTCTAGGAATGGTTTGGCGAACTTCTCAATCTGCCCTTCATTGCCAAACTTCATAATTGGTCCAAGATATAAAGACTAAAAAAAAGCACAATCCAATTTTTTTAAGCGAAACTAAGATTCAGATTTTGATAGAATATCCTTTCTGACTTGGTTTTAACAAACTTTTGCCTACTTTTATGATACTGCGATCCATCAAATTTGGGTCTTCTTAAAAAGTTGAGAAAATACCAGTGTAAACTGTTTAAAGTGCCCCAAAAAGAGTGTTAATTTTTGGACCATCAGTATACAATTCAGTGTCCAGCAGCACCATCCGACTTGGCTCCGGACTTTACTACACAAAGCTGTTCAGTGCAACAATAAAATTGCTACGCACTGAAAAGTGTTTTTTTTTAAGCAAAATATGTAGCTACAGAAATACATTTGATAAACAGTTTTGTGTTTATGATTTGTTTGTGTGTATGAACCACTGTATACTCAGTATCGAGGAAAAAACACAGGCAAAATCGCTCGGGTGGGGTTCGAACCCACAACCTTTGCACTGCTGGAGCAGATGTCATACCGCTAGACCACCGAGCTAGCTCGTTGGCTAGAGGCAGTTTGACTCCTATGTGTTAGCACTGATTTAAAGGGAAGGTACACTATTGGTAATTGTCAAAGACCAGTGTTCTCACTTACTGTATCTCAACATATGCATAAAATAACAAACCTGTGAAAATTTGAGCTCAATTGGTCATCGGAGTTGGGAGAAAATGATGAAAGAAAAAACATCCTTGTTGGACAAATTTGTGTGCTTTCAGATAGGAATAAAAGACTTCTAGCTAGTAGTATTTTATTATTTTAGTGAGAAATTACCTCTTTCTCAAGAACTATGTTACTTCAGAGGGAGCCGTTCCTCACAATGCTTTATATTATCAACAGCTCTCCAATGCTCGTTACCAAGTCAGTTTTTAAGTAAATATTTGTTTTGAGTAATTACAAAACGTGTACCTTCCCTTTAAGTACAATGCAAAGGTCAGGGGTTTGAATCCCACCGAGTGTTTTTCCTGGGGGGGTTTTTTCACAGAATTTGGGGAAAGTACTGAGTATACATTGCTTTAAATACACATAGGTGCAAAGCAAGAATTAATTATTTTCTTCATCCCCGATGCAAAGATTTGAGTTTGTTGGCACTGTACTAAAGTCACTTGACTGGCCTGGAATTTGATGTTAAAGAGGGCAACATCTTTTTCATTTTGCAAAGGGCACTTCCATTGAAAAATCTTTGAAGTCAAAGAGAAACTATTTGAAGGGGCACCAAGGCCAAGGACAACGGAAGCCATGGCCTCCGTTGCCTGCGTGTAATTCCAGGCCTGATTTGACCTGAGCCAGTGGACCCATGTTTTTTCCCCCTACTAACATTATTCACACTCATAACGACTCCACATGATGCACATCCTCTGCTGATCTCTTCCATAGCGATAGCATAGGCTAAGTAGTCCAGACCAGTTCCACCATAGACCTCTGGGACATCGATTGCCATCAGCCCAAGCTCTCCCAACTTCTTCACCTAAAAATGACAAAAAATCATCCATCCAGCATTACAAGACAAGCCCAAATCCATCCTTAATAATAAGAAAATGATAATAGTGGGCTCTTTGTTTGATGTATATTTGGTTTGCGGTAACACCGTGTGTATCTACTTGCCAGGTAGAGTTTGTTCTTAGAGAACTGTCTTGCTTTATTCTACTGCCTCGGAGTACATAATCGGGGGTTCGGAAGACTTCTCAGTTCTGAAAAGAACAGTCCTGCTTTTAACTGTTACATCAGGGCGGATGGAATAGAAAATAGACTGGTACTACTATACTTTAGCTTATAGGATCGTAATTAACTGTACTGCCGTGGAGTCAGTTCTGAATTGGTCTTAACGTTTCGACTAGCTTGCTCTAGTCATGATGAGAATTATCTACTCCGCGACAGTTCTCTAAGAACAAATTCTACCTGGCAAGTAGATACACACATGGTGTTACCACAAACCAAATATATACATTGATACCTCACCATGCAATGTCTCAAATCCTATATTCTTTGTTTGAATTATGAGACCTAATCCTTAATGTGCTGTGGCGCAATTTGCTGCCGATCAGATCAGGAACACCGGGGTAAACCCCTTCTCCTTACAATAAGTGCACTGGGTTCTTTTACATGCGTTAAACAACACACGGGACCAACGGCTTTACGTCCCATCCTTAGTTACTCTTATCAATATAACACCCAAGCAGATCATTGTCATTTGATTGGAGGATTGTCACATGTTTCGCTCCACTCCCTTTAAAATTCTTGTTCCATCAGAATTAGTTCTATTGCACCTTATGTACCACAACACTGTGTGCGCGTGTCTTTGATAATGCAGCAGTATAGTTACTGCACATGGCACAAACAACATTATGGCGCTAGCATGTCTTAATATGCACAGGTTAGTTCAAAACGCACTTTATTAATGTTAAAGACAGTGTACACTATTGGTAATTGTCAAAGACCAGTCTTCTCACTTGGTGTATCTCAACATATGCATCAAATAACAAAACTGTGAAAATTTGAGCTCAAGCGGTCATCAAAGTTGCGTGATAATAATGAAAGAAAAAATACCCTTATCACACGAAGTTGTGTGCTTTCAGATGCTTGATTTCGAGACCTCAAATTCTTAATCTGAGGTCTCAAAATCAAATTTGGGAAAATTACTTCTTTCTCGTAAACTTCGTTACTTCAGAGGGAGCCGTTTCTCACAATGTTTTATACTATCAACAGCTCTCCATTACTCGCTACTAAGTAAGGTTTTATGATAATAAATACTTTGATACCTATGTACCAATAGTGTCCACTGCTTTTAACTCCAAACAAGCTGAAAAAAGGGAAATGCCAGCTAATGTCACATTAAACATTCGTTTGTTTTAAAAGTTGTATCCTCCAATTAAAATGACAAAAATCTACTTAGATGTTATATTTTTTATTCCTGCATTCTTGAATTCGTGCATTCATTGAAAGATGGAATGTCCCATTCAATTCGTCTTCACCTCAATGGAAAAAACATTCCAATTTTCAACTCGTGAAAATATTTGCACCGATGCATTCATGCATGAAAAAAATAAACGTCATACAATTTGAATGTTATTGTGGACTTACTTGTTGTATATTTGATTTGCGGTAACACCACGTGTGTATCTACTTGCCAGGTAGAGTTTGTTCTTAGAGAACTGTCTTGCTTTATTCAGTCTCCTGACGATGACTAGAGCAAGCTAGTCGAAACGTTGAGACCAATTCAGAACTGACTCCGCGGCAGAACAATTAATTACGATCCTATAAGCTAAAGTAGTAGTCCAGTCTATTTTCTATACCATCCGCCCTGGTAATAGCTAAAAAGCAGGATAGTTCTTTTCAGAACTGAGAAGTCTCCTGAACCTCCGATTATCTACTCCGCGGCAGTAGAATAAAGCAAGACAGTTCTATAAGAACAAACTCTACCTGGCAAGTAGATACACACATTGTGTTACTGCAAACCAAATATACATTGATACCTCACTATGCAATGCCTCAAATCCTATAGACTTACTTGTTCTTTAGGATATCTGTGTTCCTTGTCAAGCTCTCCAGCAATGGGCATCAACTCCTTATCAGCAAAATCACGACACGTCTTCCTCAACATGGTGTGGATGTCTGGTAGGTCAGCCCATCCTGACATACAGCGAGTGTGTGTCACATTATGTGTTGCTACCGAAGAAAAGAGCAAACAACAAATTTGCATTAAAACGGATAGTGCAGTTATAAAGCTATAGCGTTTTTCTGATGTGATCTTGATCAATTACATTTTAATGATAAAGTGGCAGTTTGATGCAGCATCTTTTCTTAAACAAGTCGCTGGATACAATACTGCTGTTTTCTTTTGTTATATTATGGGGATAACATATTTTCTTTTTCTTCATACTGTGTAAAGGCCTAGGACTAGACCGCTTTAATTTACAAAATAAGCTGATGAAATACAACTTTTAAAGCACTTTCTCCTATCAAAAGGGGTCCTGTTGCACGCACTGAACTTAGTTGCGATAACGTAACCCTCCTCCCAACGGCCGCCAGGCCGGAGGGTTACGAGTTTGTTTCGAGCGGAAACAGTTGATCTGGTCCAACACGTACAATTTCGACAGCTAGTCACCAGATTTGCCCAATTTTTACCACTTTCAAAAATCATGACACAAATTCTGAGGGTACGAAAATGGACAAAAACTTACCAGATCCCGGAGCGAATTCCCAGGTTCATATTTTGAACCTGTCGCATCAAACGCATTATTTTGTTGTTCGGCTAAACCATTCTGTAAAAGGGGTGTTGCAATGTTGCAGTGCGTGTGCGCGCTGTCCGTTTGCATTGCACGCCTTTCACGCATAATGGCGCGCACGCACTGTAGCACTGCAACATTGTAACACCCCTTTTACAAATGGTTTAGCCCAACAACAAAATATAGCGTTTGCAAAGCGATGCGACAGGTTCAAAATATGAACCTGGGATTTCGCTTCGGGATCTGGTAAGTTTTTGTCCATTTTTCGTCGAAATATTTCCTAAATGGTGTTTTGAGTATTATGGCAGGCTGCATTAGACATTGCGGATTAAGTTCGTACCCTCAGAATTTGTGTCATGATTTTTGAAAGTGGTAAAAATGGGGCAAATCTTGTGACTAGCTAGCTGTCGAAATTGTACGTGTTGGACCAGATCAACCGTTTCCGCTCGAAACAAACTCGTAACCCTCCGGCCTGGCGGCCGTCGGGAGGAGGGTTTTATGTTATCGCAACTAGCACTGAACTCAACCTCTGTTGTTTCTGGCCAGTAGAGTGTGGGTTCGAACTACTCCTTACTATACTATGTGGTTTCGTTCGGGGCTGAATTACGACAAAATTGAGATTGCGGAGTGAATGTTCTGTCGCCCCCAGGGCCAATGAGACTGAGAGTTCAAAGGTCACATAGAGCCTAATTTTGGAGAGATAACAAAAAAAAAAGCAAACAAAAAGCAGACTCGTTATTGTCGTGAGAGATATTCGACGGACGTCGGGTTTGTTGATGGAAATGGCATGAATGAATGAGAATGGTTGATTGAATGAACACAACACAACAAGAAACAAGAAGTGTAAATTACGTCCGATTAAAACAGTGCAGTTTCACTCAGTGAACGTCTGCTCAACAAAATAAAATGTCCACATACAAATCATAATGAGATTTATTAATTCAATTAACAAAACTGTATAATCTCACCTTTGTTTAGAGTAGCTGTCAGTGGCAATCTTCTGTTCACAGCAGACGCCAGCCGGCGCATTGTCATCCTCACAGAAGCCATTTTGTAACATGGGGGAATCCTCGTTCTTAAATCATTGTATGCTCTTTGGTCGATTTCCCGTGAGCACGGCGCATGGGACCGTGTGCTTTCATGGGAACGAGGATGTGCTGATTGTGTAACTAGTGCTGCCACGACGGAAAGGGGTGGGGTTTCGCAAAAGGGAGGGGCCGTACAAGATACTTCAAATACAACGTAACTTGTATGCTATACATATAGCCTTATACCTTTATTTAGTAAAGTTCAGATATTTCTTGATAAACATAAAATTCTATATTAAAATTAATTATCAAACAAAGTGTTAACCTTTCTACCGTTACCACAGATTCAAACATCAAAGTGATTTCAGGAGAGTTCATGAATTGGCACTTTATAAGGGATACACACGTTGCCTTGAGTCGGTCGAATTGGTCTTGAAGCCGTTTGTTATAAAATGCATATAATGGTTAGAAAGATGTGTTAAAATTATAACATAATGTTCCACACAACAAGCCTCGAAATTGCGCCGCAAGTAAAAGGAACAGTGTTTCTTTTAGTTTGCGAACCAGAAACGGGTCGGCCATCATTCTGGTCAAACACTCCACAATGGCGTGCCGTGCACGATGTATAATAAAAACCATGCAATTTCGAGGCATATTTGTGTGAAACCATATACATTTTATAACAAATGTTTATCATAGACCAATTCCTCGCCCGATCCAAGGGCAACGTGTCTCTTTAAAACACACACAGTGATTGTGATTATTGAGTAGTAACTAAAAAACATACTTAAAGGAACACGTTGCCTTGGAACAGTCGAGTTTGTAACCGTTTGTTATAAAATGCATATGGTTAGAAAGATGTTTTAAAAGTAGAATACAATGATATCCACACAAATTTGCCTCGAAATGTTGTGGTTTTCCTTTTACTTTGCGAACTAACCCGGTCGGCCATTTATGGGAGTCAAAATTTTGACTCCCATAAATGGCTGGCCGTGTTTGTCGGCGAGGTAAAAGGAAAACCACGCAATTTCGAGTAATACTTGTGTGGATCATTATATTCTACTTTTAAAATATCTTTCTAATCATATGCATTTTATAACAAACGGTTACAAACGCTTTTCATAGACCAACTCGACCGATTCAAGGCAACGTGTTCCTTTAAGATTGCTTCTTACATTACAACAAGCAGAACATACGGTCCGCTATTTTGGAGTAAAAATGAGTCCACCAAAGTAGCAGACCTAAACCACACAGTTTCAAGATATTCTTATTTTTATTATATTTATTTATTTATAGACCTTATGCATTGACGTCGTCCAGCCGCCATCTTAGAGGAAAAACGGTGACGTAACAATCGAGACGCACAGATTTGTACGCGCGGCGCACAGTATTACTATTAGCCAATGATCAACCTCCGTGTCCTATAGGTGAGGGCGCCCTACCGAAATGACGTCATGTACATAAGGTCTTAGACAATCTCCACATAATTCTTTCAACTACAACAAGTAAAATACAGGCAAGAATTATAAAATACAGTGGAGTCTGAGGAATTGTCGAGGATAACACAAACAAAACTAAAATGTGAATTCACTCTGTCTTTAGACTTTTCCAGATTTGAGAGAAAGTTACAAATTCTCATTAAGATGCACGAAACAACCAATGATTTAATAGTGGTTGCTATTTAGCTGGTCCAAAGCTTGGTATGTCGTCCTCGTAGTGGTATGAGGGCTCAACAGATCTCTCGCCTGCATAGTTTGTGTTGAAGATAAAATAATTAATAAAAACAATAATAATTGTACTGCAAAAATATGTTCCCCGCCGGAGAACAATACCAAAATAGTCTGGTAACGTGGCATAAATCTTCAAGACACTGGACACTATCGATAATTGTCAAAGACCAGTCTTCTCACTTGCTGTATTTCAACATAATATGCATAAAATAACAAACCTGTGAAAATTTGAGCTCAATTATTGGTCGTCGTTGCGAGATAAAAGTTTAGCTCAAATTAAGGTCGTCGTTGCGAGATAATAAACAAATAAAAGAAAAACACCCTTGTCACACGAAGTTGTGTGCTTTCAGATGCTTGATTTCGAGACCTCAAATTCTAAATCGGTACCATTTTTTCTACGGGCCAAGTTTTCTTGCAAAAACTTTTCAGGGCCCAGTTAAATTGTTGGTGTGTGAATAGCACACGGGACCACAAACGGCTGCTGAGTGGAAAAGTTAAAATCTTGCGCAAAGTTCACCCCCATAGAATCCCTGTCATAAAAAAAGTTCACAGATTTACAACTAACTTACAGGGTTTACAGAAGGTAATGGTGAAAGACTTCTCTTCAAATATTATTACTTGAAATGCTGTACTTTTTGAGAAAACATTAACACAATATCAATTCTCGATATCGAGAACTACGGATTTATTTTAAACACATGACTGTCATGACACGGCGAAACGTGTGCGGAAACAAGGGTGGGTTTTCCCGTTATTTTCTCCCGACTCCGACGACCGGTTGAGCCTAAATTTTCACAGGTTTGTTATTTTATGTATAAGTTGTGATACACGAAGTGTGGGCCTTGGGCAATACTGTTTACCGAAAGTGTCCAATGGCTTTAAATAAGCATTGCCTTATCAGAATACAGTTCTCTTTGGCGGGTTGGCGATGATGATTTGTTAGTGCGAAGCTTAAATTTCAAACAATGGGACATTGAATCCTCTACATCGAATACCTTCTTGGAAACAATTCTCCGTTACAAGCACTTGGTGGCGCACTATTTTTGTAATGATTTTGATGTAAAAAAAATCAAACTACGTTTTTGTTTTATATTATCATCAATGACCATGACTTGATGCATTGCACGGCGAGCACGTTTGGTTTGCGGTAACACCATGTGTGTGTCTGTAATAACGACCCTGAAGCTAAAGTGTAGTCCCAGCCAATTTGTATACACTCCGCCCAGGTAGTATATTAAAAGGCAGGAAAGTTCTTTTCAGAACTGAGAAGTCTCCCGAACAATCTGATAAATCTACTCCGCGGTAGTAGAATATAGAAAGACAGTTTTCTAAAGACCGTTCTCTACAACCTGGCATCTAGATACACACATGGCGTTACCGCAAACCAATTGGACCTTATAGCACTGGTATGACGAATTTGGTTTGTACTATTCAAGAGCTCATACCTGTCGAACAATGAAAGTAGTCACGAATCTCTTGTTTGTTGCCCGTAAAGAGTGGACTATCTGTCACGTACGGTTCATATGGCCTCGTGACTGCGTTTGTGTTGACTCCCCCTGGTTTGATGGATGTACACAAGCAGCAATCTTCACGTTTCATTGGCATAACCTGCGACGATATTAGGTTTGATAGTTATGTTCAACACTATAGTTGAGAGAACTGGAGAATAAGATACATCATAAGAACAATAAATAAAGCATGGGCTGGACACACCCCGAAGAAATGACAACAGATGGACAACACGAATAAAGGATTGGCAACCAAGGACATGGACAATAAGGACAAGAGGTAGACAGAGAAGAAGATGCAGAGACGACATCAAGGTTTACGCAAGAACAACTTTGACCAGAACTGCAAGAAAATATAAATGAATGGCATTTACACGAGGAGGGCTACATCCTACATTGGATCAACACAGCCTTACATTTAGGCTGATGATCATGGTGATGACTATATCGATCGAGATCGAGATCGAGATCGAGATCGAGATCGAGATCGAGATCGAGAGGGAGAGGGAGAGGGAGAGGGAGAGGGAGAGGGAGAGGGAGAGGGAGAGGGAGAGGGAGAGGGAGAGGGAGAGGGAGAGAGGGAGAGGGAGAGGGAGAGGGAGAGGGAGAGGGAGAGGGAGAGGGAGAGGGGAAATTAACTTGGGCTGTAGGAGGAGGATTCAAAAGAGGGCGCTATCGGAAGAAGTTTGTACACAGTTTGCCACATTGGGGACCGAATCACCGGGGGAAGAAGCTCCTGCAAAACCGGGCGAAAATGTTGTGTTCTATAGGCGGGCCCGCCAGGTTCTCTTACCGTGGCTACACGCTGCTGAGTGAGGCAACCATGCAATTGGAGACTTTCAGGACGCTTGGTGGCAGCAGACCTACCAGGTAAAATCCATTGTTCTCGATAATCCATTATTCCAACTATGTAAACAATGGCAATTTACCTGGTAAGTCTGCTGCCACCTAGCGCCTCAAAGTCTCCCATTGGTTGCGTGGGTCAGAGGTCATCTTGGGTTAAACTCTTGGTTTGTTTAGGTAATAGTTCATCAATGGGGTAGCATAACTATTCACATACCCAACGAAGTTTGTTCCGTTGCCCCGGGTCCGGCTCTTGACCGAAGTAGCACACTCTTGCCGAAATTCCTGAACACAACGTCACTTTAAGAAATCGAGAAATAAATGACACATGATAATGTACTTATTTCTGATGGTGTTTCTTCACCGATTGCTGCTATTTTAATGCTAAACATTGGTAAAATTTAATGTCTCAGACTACAGAGCGAAAATGTCGATTTTTGTTTAGGCAGCGCTAATTATGTGTTTAGTCTTTATGGTGTTTATGTCATTGAGCAGCACCCAGTTTATATTATTTTGAATTGATCCAACAGTACAATTACCGCCATAACAGAATTAATAGGAAACAAGAAGCTGATATTGGAGGAAACCCCCAAAGGGGAAGCCGACGGAATCAGGTAGGGACAATCACCCAATCCACATACAAGGCTCTGGTCTGAGGTGGGATTCGAACCGGGGTCCACAGAGGTGAAAGGCAGGGGCAGAAATAGATGAGCCAACCTGTTCCCCAACACAAAACACTATACTCACACGTCATGTAGACTTTTACCAACTCAGTCCTATAGTTGAATTTATCAACTTTTACCGAGAAGAGTTTCAAGTTAGAGGGTATAATTTAAGTCATTTTATTTCTGTGATTATATAAGTTTAGGGATCATCTTATCATCTACGACAAAGTTGCAGTTCAAAATGTATGATTTAAGTTATTTTTATGAACCGATTTATCAGTGAGCTTCCCACCTAAAAGTGGCAAATTAAAAAGAGAGAAGAATTGTTTCTATTTTTATGTTAATATTAAGAAGCAATATTCTGAGTGAAAGAAAGAACAATTAAATTATTTTGCTTTTCTTTGAAATCACTTATCAGTCACCCCAGCATTTAGCCCTTCTACGGCAAAACAGCCACAAATTATTTAAACTATTTTATAAGATAGTTTCTGTGTAAATTGAGGGCGCTATTCCATTACAAGATTCGACGGTGTTTTGTGATTGTTTCCGAATATTCAACATCTGAGCCTCTTTTTACACTTTTTCCTGTTTGTATAACAAAACAGCTTTTCTCTGTAATACATGCTTTTCTCAAAATTTAAAACTGTTGGTGGTTCCGGTTCAAATCCTCCTCTAGTCAATCTGTCTTTCTGCACCACAATTTTAGTAGCCTTCAATTTACACTACTGTCCATGTATCGCGATATAATTGTTAAATTGAACAAGAGAAGTATTTATATTTTGAAGACCACATTTCTGTCACGCTTAAAAAATCTTGCTTCAAATCCTTATTTGGAACTCCAGTAAAAATGAATGCTATTCCAAATAGCAATAGCAATGATTTAAACTATCCCCCAACCATATTGAGTTCTTGCAAGTGAAATAGAAGAAAGTGTTTGATTCTCTTCAATTTGGTTGTGTTCAGTCATTAGGCGGGCCTGGCGGCGTCTCTACTCTCTTAATGTAAAAGAGTGAAAAGGCACTCTTTGAAGAGCCATATAAAAGACAACTCTTTTTCGAGTGGTCTTCCACTCTTTTAGATTGAAGTTTGCATCTTTTTGAGTGATTTTTCCCTCTGTCCTGGAGTGAAACCCCTCTAAAAGAGTGAAATAACCACCACTCTTTTTGAAGAGCCGTATAAGGGACAGCTCGAAAAGTAAAGAGTGCTATTTTTCCCTCTTTTATATTTAGAGAGTACCCTCCCTGTCCTTTATGCAGGCAACCAACTCTGCTGTGGTCTCTGCCCCTAGCATCTCTCCTCAGGACACCGACATAGCTCAGTCTCTATCTTCCCCTCAGCTTCATCCCAGAGTTTCGCTCGACCCCAGCGGCCAGGTCTCCAGGACCGCTGGGACGGGCTAATCAGCTTGCACAGATTATTGTTCAGGAAGTACGTCATGCGTGCAGTGCATAGAAATAATTAGTGTGATGCATGATGGGACTGAGCATTTTCTGGATAGACGTGCTTGATAAGTTTGCCCATCTCTGCACCTTTGGTTATGGCAAGGCGTTGGGGACGAGCGAACCCATGAGTCGGTTCAGACAGCACCAGGCGGCTTGCAGGTAGACTGGTCCTCTGCTCAAGGATTACCACAAGTACTTGCTTTTTAAAACCAGCGATTTCATTGGATACACTAATTTCATTGGACAAACATGCAGTGACGTAGTATTCTGTTTTGATTGGTCCGAGGTGACGTTTGGCAGCTGCACTTGCGGTCGTATGCATATGAATGTGGGTGGAATGTGAAGATGGGCGGGATTGACCTATATAAGAGGCCACTCTCTGGCGTAATTCATGAGCCTCAAAGTGTGACATCAGTCCCATGCGTCTGTATGCGACATTTTGTGATATCTGAGGCAGCATGCTGTAAGGGTCTACGTGGTCTCTCCCGTCAACGTTGAGCACCATCCTCAACCCATTGAGGGACCTCTGAAGGGTCAGGGTTAAGGTCCAGCACTCCCAGGTCCACCAATCCCTGCTGCTTCGCTTGCTGTTCCTTCAGTTTGTCTGGATGTCCAAAGGTGACTTTCGTAAAGACACCTATAAATGATTCACAGCTAGAGAAACCACAGGGTTCTGGCAAAGGTTGAACTTTCAGTTGTGACCTTTTTAGATCCAGTCCTCTTAGTAACTCACGATAATGGCAATGAGTTTATCAACTGTCTTTTAAGAACCACCCCCATCTCCAAAGTTGTGCCATTTTGTGTGAGCCATTCAGTGATCATTGCTGTCTTTAGTCATGACAGTAGATTTGAACTGATTCTTGTGTAGCCACAACCAGATCACCAGCTGGTGTGAATGTTATACCATGTGGATAAGTGCAGCCTTTAATAATGCATCCAATGTATTCGCCATCAGGACTGTAATGATGGATGTCACCTGATGATGATTCGCCATCCCATACAGCAACATAGATGCTGCCATCCTTGTCACAGCACAACCCACGATACCACCAAGACTGATTGATATCTACCGAGAATACAACGTTACCATCGTAGTCTATTGATACTAACTTCTTCTTGGCACGTGTCTTGATGTAGATAAGATGCTGTTTGTGGATACTCAAGTATTGACCAATCCCTGGAGCAAGTAGTGTTCTAAAGAAAGATCCATCTTGTCTGTGTAGATCGATCTGTATCTGGTGATACCCCACTGCTATCAGATTGTTGTCATCCACAGCTATAGATGGTGGTAGGTCGAATGGCTGTCCAACTAACAGCGCGAACTGATGGAGACGCTTATATTTTCTATTGAAGATCTTAACTGCAGTGTCATCTACAACGATGAGCTTATCATTCTTGTTCACAGCCACTCTGATTGGATCAGTGAGGCCTTTAATAGACAGCTCTTTTGAGATGACCTTTGATTTGCCAATGCTGTCTGCTGATATTGTAATCAAGGTGTTGCTCTTGATGTCACAGACAATGTCGCTATTGCAGTAGGAAGCAACACTTAATGCACAGAAGGTTTGTTGTTTTTTACTGCTCTTAGGCCTGTATGTTATTATTTCTGCTTTTAGAGTCCATAGTTTTTGTGTCAGTTGTGTCTTGGGTTTGCATATAGGCATTCTAGCTTCAGCAGAAGCTGCTCCTTCTGGCTTCTGCTTTGCGTTGATTCTCAGTCTCCCGAATGATTCCTGATCATCTTCGAAGTCAATGTAAGCCTGTTCCTGAGCCACTTGTTTAGGTTGTGTCTTTGTGTATTCTTTGAGGTCTTGTAACATATTCTCTATGAGAAGTAGATTCTCAGAAAAGTTCGCTTTGTCCATGAGTTGCGTAACTACAACTTTCATATTCTGTGCTTTTGTCATTTCTTTGTCATTTGTGGCTTTTGCAGTTTCTCCTTTTGTGGATTTGTCTTTAAACGTCTGGACTAACTCCAACATGAGTTTGTTCTCTTCCTCTCTGATCCTTGCAACCTCCTTGGCAATCTCATCATCTGCCTTCTTGGAGATCTTTGCTTTGGTTGCAGCAAACATAGAATCCAACGTCTTGTGAAACAATTCTATGTCTTGCATGGCAATCTTAAAACTTATGTAATGTTGTCCTACTTCTGCAAATATTTCATTGGTTTTCTTCATGCAGTTGTCAAAAACCACACTTAGTTCAGTAGCAGGATGCATGCTGTGGTCCTTTGCAATGCAAGTTGTACATATCAACTGTTTGCATGAGTCACAGTACATGATAACATCCTTGTCAGTATGCTTGCTACATTTAGAAACATACTCCTGATTAGGTGGCTGATTTTCTTGTTGGTTGCGTAGCTCTGTTTCATGCTGTTCTATTTCATCTAACATAAGAGTCGATTTGAAATCATTACGTAACTCAAAAACTCCTTTTTCAACCAGTAATGTTTCACTACGACACACTGGGCATATCAGTGTTTGACTAGTTGGGTTAGTCTGTGCAAGTTGTTGAAGGCATTTCAGGCAATATGAATGAGAACACTCCAGCATCTTGGGCTCCACGAAGCGGTCTATGCAAATTTGACATTCAAGATGTCTCTGACTGATCTTTCTTAAGACTGACTTTGCTGTTACTCGCTCAGCCATCTTTGATTAGTGAAAGAGCTTGAGTTTCACCTGAAGATTTAATGAAAAACAAATATATATCAAAAATCTAAGTGGTCTAGGGCATAAAGGCCTATTAATAATAGTAATAATAAAAGTCGGTTTTTATATAGTACTATATACCTGAAGGGTGGCGTCTCAAAGCCATTCCACATTATTACCCCCCCCCCCTATGTACTTGTTGTAGGACAAAAAACACAAAGTCTACAGATTTACACTTAACTTACACAGTTTAAAGATGTAGAAAGCTTCCCTGACAATATTACTTGCTGAGGTGCTGTAGTTTTTGAGAAAGGGGAATATAACAATGTCATGAAAATAATTTTCGTCTCAGTGATCATGAGACGGAAATTATTTTAGCATGTAAATACGTATTTGAACGTATTGAACCTTCGGACTAACGAACCTTCGGACAAAAACCTTCGGACTACCGAAGCTTCTGACCTTCGACCCTTCGGACTGTCGAGCTGCATCCTACCATGATTGAACGAAGTTGCCGATGAGTAAAGAGTAGGCCTACTGACCATATTATCCATCATCGGATGTGTCCCTCAGAACGAATGCAATATTTTTTTAAATATCTCCTAATCTGGTTTCCTTTCACATTAATGTACTGTAAATAATCAACTTACGTTAGGTCGAAGAAACTATAAGACAGTTGCTTGAAACACAGCGTCAAATCAAAAGGTTGAACGTTGCAAGAAGAAATTCACTCAACAATCTGTTTGACTATGGCAGAGTGGCACACCCTATAGTTGTTACTAGTTTACTCAGACTATGTGACGAATGTGGAAAAACCCAAATCGATTTATGAATCTTTGCGGTGGTTGAATGGGATATGTCCGGAAATATTTTGTCAGTCTGACTATGGCGGGGACAAGTGTGGGAAACCCCCGATCTAAATAAAGTTCTTTAATGTTGTGGTTGAATGGGTTCAATAGGCTATCGGGCCTATACACATGAATAACTTTGAGAAAACCTTTTAATTTTTGGTGGGGAAAAAAACAGAATTCTGTGGGTTGAATAAGTTGTTATGTAAACAGTTTGCTTTGAACGTCATGTGTATTCCTTGCCCTGGAGAAGGACGTCAGTCACCGCCACTGCACTGAAGTCCTGGGTAAAAAGCTCCTTTACAATGCGAACACAAATTTTACTAAAACTTTCTTTGTTTTTTTCTTTTATCTGATTTGAGAAGTTGAAAATCCGTTCATTTATATTCACAGTGTCCCTTCTATACACTTTCAATGAGTTCACAACTAACAATATCCATGGATGAAATTATTTCTGAAAATAAATCGAAGTTCTGCACTGGTGATGTGATCATCATGTACCAATTGATAGTGTGAGCCCAAGTGCGCATGGCTTTGAGTATATAGTGCGGAAGGCACTAAAAACTAACCTCTACAGCGGTTCGGAACTTTTCGTGTGATCTCAGAACATTCCGGCACGGTTCGCGACGATCCCCCACGCAGCAGGTTTAGGGAGTTGTTACATACGAATGGACTAACCACTAGGACCTGGTTGTTAATGATTTCATGTCTAAAAGATGCAAGTACCGCTTCAGACCTCTTTATTCAAGTACATTTGTAGCAGCAGGTTTGGGGAGTTGTTACATAAGAGTGGACTAACCACTGGGACTTGGTTGTTAATATTTTCATGTCTAAAAGATCAGTACTGCTTCAGACCTCTATATTAAAGTACATTTTGTAGCAGCAGGTTTGGGGAGTTGTTACATAAGAGTGGACTAACCACTGGGACCTGGTTGTTTATATTTTCATGTTTAAAAGATGCAAGCTCTGCTTCACACCTCTTTATTCAAGTACATTTGTAGTAGCAGGTTTGGTGAGTTGTTACATAAGAGTGGACTTACCACTAGGACCTGGTTGTTAATATTTTAATATTTGCAAAATGACGTCATAAGGTCATTCTCGCTCGGGTATTCTCCGATGGGCCGAACCGCTGTGGAGTTTGACCCTTTTTAAAACCAAGATCCCTAGTCAGTCTCAGACTCCTAGGTCAGATGCAGAGAACTTAAAAAGACTTTCAGGTAATGTTGGTTCATACAAGAAACAGAATGCTAACAGTGAGAGGGAGTGAAATTCTTGACATTAAAACTTTGAGGCATTACTAATAATTCATACGTTCTGTGTGGTCCATAAACGTGCGGTGCGCAGTACACAAACTTCGGTAATGGGAGACTTGGAAAGCTTGGTGGCAGCAGACTCACCAGGCAAAATGTCATAGACCTTTTCGCAAATACCGGGGCGCGCGCGTAAAGCTTGGAATTAGGTGCATTGTGGTCTAGCTGGTATCCAAATTTGATTCGAATATATCCCACAATGCACCTCATTCAACAGTCTGCGCTTGCGCATTGGTATTTGCGATAAGGTCTATTGTTTACGTAGTTCTGAGCATGTGCACACAATGGATTTGCTAGAAAGTCTAAAGCCATCTAACGTACAATAAATTCCCTTTATGCCACATAAGTGTTGAACCTTGAACAGGAAAGTTAAAACAGGCAACTTGTTCCAAGCTATGAGGAACATTATATCATTCATGAATTTCTTTATTAAACTGTATTATCCATAGATTATGCTTGTAGCAAACTTGTGCTACTTTATACAAAAAACTTGAATCTTTACAACTGAAAATGTGCGTAGATTAGCTCTAAAAAATATCGGACAATGTAATTGAGCGTTTATGCCCATGAATGCCACGCGTACCCCTGCACAAGAGCGGGTTAGCTGCAGCATACAAATTGAATCCCATGTACATGTGCATGTGTATACCACCCAGCGCCACAACTGGTAAAGAGTAGGCCTACTTCAAGTAAAAAGATAACAATGACCTACCTCCAATAAACGCCAACAGCAAAAGACATGTAGGCCTTCGTTGCAAGTTCGTCATTTTGAAGCAGAAGACGTCAACTTGCGCCCCTCGGAATGAATAAACCACTGTTTCAAAGCTGGCTAAAATAACCTTTCCGTCACCAACCGCGAAATGTGTCACTGTTAACAGCCAATCAGCGACCTAACAAGTCATTAACAATACGCTGGTCCTATGGAGACTTTAGATGCAAATAATTAGGCCCATAAAATACATAAGTTATGGGCCTATTAGGATAACTTGTTTTGGCCACACTGTATTATCACTAAGACTCGCTGTGTTGTTAAAGTAATTTTTCATTTGTCATGGGCCTAAACTTGTTTGATAAATCATGTCTCTTTAAAAAGACCGGCTTGAACGAAAATGTCAAGTCGTGAACTTTGCTGAATTCCACTTAAAATGTTTTCGATGAATAAGGAAATCGAGTCATATGATTATAAATAGGTTTCAATTGTGTAAAAAAAACAATCATTTTGTATGCCCTTATCCACAGCTTTTCTGCGAGATTTGCGAAAAGCCCTGTTACGTAATCACTCTCAAAACGTCATAAGTAGATAAAGCCGCTTTGTTGCAGCGTGGATATATAACAAAGCAAACTCCCACAAATGACGTCAGCGGCATTGTCCTTTGACGCCCGCTCTCAACAGCAAAAGTGTTTTTAGTTTTTCAAAAAACCTTTAGGTAGGGGCCTGATTTTTTAACCGATAATTACGAAAAGTTCAGAAGTGTACACATATCAAAATTACATTAAAATGGTGAACAAGTGCATTATAAACAAGTAAAAATACCAGTCGGCAGTCGGGTCCACCGGTCCAGGGTCGCTCCGTACGGCAGGGCTCTCCGGCCTCGCACGCAGTAGGAAGTAGGCAGGATAGGAAGCGGGCCCGGCTCTGTCGGGTTGCACGGGCGGGTAAACGCTTCCGTTTAGGGAACCGGAGCACGGCTTGAGGTCTCGAAATCAAATTCGTCGAAAATTACTTCTTTTTTACTCGAAAACTACGTCACCATTACTGGTTAACAAGTGAAGTTTTATGCTAATAATTATTTTGAGTAATTACCAATAGTGTCCACTGCCTTTCAGTAATTTTTCATTTGTCATGGACCTAAACTTGTTTGATAAATCATGTCTCTTTAGCACGGCCCACTACCTTATGGTTTATTCGTTTGACATTTTGTATTTTCAATGTTTGCCAAGAGTTGTTTATAATTGATGGTCAACCGTAAATCAAGTGCAGTTTATTTGTTATAATTTTTTCTTTCATTATATAGGTATAACAAAGCAAAAACACATGACGCCAAAATGCCTAAATCAACAGAGGGAATAATTTACAATGACCAGCACCTTTTTATAATGGAAATAAGTGATAGTAAATCTTCAATATCATTGAAGAAATATTCTACTTACGAGTTTGGCAACGGAAATTAGCCTGGGTTGACTACAGAAAATAAGGTGAACTGAACCAAACGGAACCAGAAACAGAAGTGACTTAAACATTCCTGCACCCACACACAGAGGAAAGATTACACAACTTGTGTAAAATATTACCTGTTTTAGATGTAGTGGGCGAACACCATAACTATTAGGTAAAACTTTACCCAACAGGCGTTGGGTAATATCTTGCTTAATAGCTGTGTAAAAGTTTACATAAATATTGGGTAGTTTTCTTTACTGAATTGTTGGGTAAACCCACTCATGTAAAATATTACTTAATTGTGACGTAAGACTTTACCGCTTTACAATGTAAATAGTTGTGTAAAACTTTACATCAATATTGGGTATTTTTTTTTACTGAATTGCTGGGTATAAATCCACTCATGTAAAATAATTACTCAATTTTGAAGTATAGATTTTACCGATTTTTAATGTAAACTGTGTGCCTTTAAAACTGGTAATAATATACACAATGCTTGTGTTGAATACTAGCAAAGTGTTATTTCATGGAGTTTAGGGCTGTAATAAATGGACACATCATAAATACTGAGACTTGGCGACTACAACATGAATTTCAAGATAACAACTTTTTAATAAAAATTTAATGGTAATAATATTAACAATCCAAAACATCACATGTGCAAAATGGGGTTTTCTGTATGTTTCATAATCAGTCAACAATTTCAGTGAATTTAAAAAATTACAAAAAATCTACCTAATTGGCAAGGTCAGAATAAATACTTCCAGGCTAACACAGTTTAAACTGTAAGGTTGTTCCATAAATCAAAACTATCACAACTATCACATCTCTTATGATTTTGATACTTTATTGCAAACAATTTGTGCAAGAACTTCTTTAACTACAATGCTTCTGGAATGGTCAAATTACATTAATTGGCAAGATCAGAATAAATACTTCCAGGCTAACACAGCTTAAAGAAGAACTCCAAGGTCAAATTCAATTTTGGGTTTGAACAATTTGTATGGGGAATTATTGGTTTATCCTAATTGTCGCTAAGCAATCAAAACGGTGTTGAATTTGACATTTTGACAAATTTGACAAAAACTGGAAGGGTATTGAATACAAATTTGAATTTGACCTTTGAGTTCCTATTTAAACTGTAAGGTTGTTCCATAAATCCAAACTATCACAACTATCACATCTCTTATGATTTTGATACGTATTTGCAAACATTTTGTGCAAGAACTTTCACTGCACCACCCGAGTTTCTGAAAACCAATTTTTCAAGATTCTTGCAGTAAACAACTGGAATCGTAGTTCAATTTTTAACAGATAGCTTAATATTTATGCACAATTTTTTACCCTTTTGGTAATGTTTGTATAAAAGTACAAGCTCCCATTGGGAACAATAATCAGCTCTCGAATATTTTTTTGTAAGGATAAAATGGACACAATAGCTTTTCAAGGCTTTTATCTGGCTCAATGCTCATACTAATTAAATGCGAAGGCGTTAGTTTTCGACAATATCATCAATCATTAATGATGAATAAATACAGTTTCCTTTGTGCTTACTAATTAGTATGAGCTAAATTATTTCATCGAAGCTAATGACGATGAAATAATTTAGCTCATACCAATTAGTAAACACAAAGGAAACTGTATTTATTCATCATTAATATTGATATTGTCGAAAACTAACGCCTTCGCATTTAATTAGTTTGAGCATTGAGTCAGATTAAAGCCTTGAAAAGCTATTGTGTCTTTTATCCTTCCAAAAAAATATTCGAGAGCCGATTATTGTTCCCAATGGGAGCTTGTACTTTTATACAAACATTACCGAAGGGTAAAAAATTGTGCATAAATATTAAGCTATCTTTTAAAAATTGAACTACGATTCCAGTTATTTACTGCAAGAATCTTGAAAAATTGGTTTTCAGAAACTCGGGCGGTGCAGGGACTAGAGGGTTAACTACAATGCTTCTGGAATGGTCAAATTACATTAATTGGCAAGGTCAGAATAAATACTTCCAGGCTAACACAGCTTAAAGAAGAACTCCAAGGTAAAAATTCAATTTTGGGTTTGAACAATTTGTATGGGGAATTATTGGTTTATCCTCATTGTCGCTAAGCAATCAAAACGGCGTTGAATTTGACATTTTGACAAATTTGACAAAACTGGAAGGGTGTTGAATACAAATTTGAATTTGACCTTTGAGTTCCTATTTAAACTGTAAGGTTGTTCCATAAATCCAAACTATCACAACTATCACATCTCTTATGATTTTGATACGTATTTGCAAACATTTTGTGCAAGAACTTCTTTAAAAACAATGCTTATGGAATGGTCAACATTAATCAGATGCATCATGAGATGAACAGTAAGCCCTGAACTCTCGAATAGTGCTGCTCTTCACACCGCCTTTGAGTTCAAACACAACCAATTCAATGAACTCCCAAACGCCAGAACACTCCTCCTGGTAGCTCAAGTCGAAGACAAAATGTGTTTTGAAACACACATCCAGTGCTTTCACAAGGGATGACTGTTCAAATGCATTTGCTCAAAAATTACGAACACTTGCTGTGGAGCCAGTGCAGACCCACCTAATATCAGCATGGTTGCGATCTGGTGTCCCTGTTGATGTCTTTCAAATACTGGTCCAAACTTGTGTTTTCCTGCATAAAGGGGAATAATATTAAACACAATAGGTTAAATTTCAATGGGGGTGCAGTACAAATTGTGTGACACGTGTATATTGTCTGTAATGAACTTAAAGTATTGTAATATTACAATTAAACCAATTTTGCTGTAAAATAATGATTTAATCTGATTGTCTTAAGGATGGGGTACACACAATGTCAGATTAAACCATTATTTTATATCAATAGTGGTTTAATTATCATATTACAACACTTATAGATCAATAGAGACAACGTTCCAGTACTGCAATGTATGTGCAATACAATTTGTACATGATGTACATGCACATAAATTTAAAAAAGTACAAATACAAATTGAAATAAAATAAAATAAATTAGCAAATACATAGGGGCTTAAAAAATAAACAAATCAACAAAAGGTTCAATGATGGAGACTTGCAGTTCTGGAATAAGGTGATAGGATCCCAGGAGGAGAGATAATTTTGGTGCTATATATGCAATCCCACATAACAGTAGGCTACCTGAAAACTTTGATTTTTCTTGATCTTTATCTGATTTTTCTTTTTGTTCTTTTTCTTTCGTCCTTTTTTTTTGTGTGGGGGGGGTGAGATTTCTTGAATAATTCCTTTAACAGGTTAAAATAAACAAAGGGTAGATGTGTTTGTGCGATTCCCCTCTCCCAGAATTTGCATTTTAAGTCAGTTGTATCATTTGTCAGTATCTTGTAAAGACAAAATGTTGAAAAGTTATTTGATTGTTCTTCTGAACAAATGAGAGATTAAAGTTAGCCCAATCATTGGCCTGATGCACCGTGGCTGTATGCAGTGGTGGTGCTTTAACACAGTGGCGATGTACATGTGTACAATGGTCTTCAACGATGCATGCTGTACGTGTACTATGTGCACAATACGGGGACCATTGATCAGACCTACGTATGTATTTGTGATATTCAAGTCACTGTTCAAAAGTGTTGTCAGTCAAAATATGACGTTCAACTGTCCCTTTATCTGTGCTAACTCGTGCTAACGAGTCGTGTATAGTCTATCACTACAGATAATAACATCAATACAGAAATATGTTATAGTACTTACCTTCAAACGTCTCAACTAAATGAGGGAAGTTCCACTCAAGAAGGTTTTTTTTTCATGAGATCCATTTCGTTACGTTGTGTGTGGTTACACTGTGGTACTGCAGAGCGCGACCCCAGCAGACAAGTCACACGCTGCGTATTTTGCACAATACTTGAGTAAAATATCGTGGTTTACTAAACACCATGTAAACTTTTACAACCAGTTCAGTAAAATTTGCATAATATGTGTTTAAAGTTGCTAAGTAATGTAAACTATTAGTTTTACTAACTATTTGAGTAGTTTTTTATTTACACAAACATTTTGTTTAAATTTTTCATTAATTTTTACTTATGTTAAGTATTTTTTCACTTAACACATTTAACATAACTTTTTTTTACCATTCTTTTTCTGAGTGCAGGTAGGCCTACATAGCGTATTGGTACGTAAAGAGGTATAGGTTTGCCACACCCTAAACAAGATTCCTTAGATGTCAGCAGGATCAACCATTGTGAACTCTGACATTATGCAAAATGGATAACGCATAAACGTAAGAGAAACGTTCAAAATTTTAACATACATACATAATCGGTGGGAGATGACAGTATTGTCATTTAGGGGACAGAAGTAATATAATATTGTTATTTTTAAAACCTTGTGGTTGGGGCATAATTTTGTTGATTAATAATTACGAACGATTCAGAAATGTACAAGTAAAAATAACATTTACATGATAGACAAACACATTATAAATATAGCATTCCCATTTAAATAATTTCGCTCAAGTATGGTTCTTTAAACGAACATTACATAATTTGTTTTCGGTAACAAAACAGTTGATGTAAGTGTAAAGCACTTTATGTAATCCATCACATACATACATTGACAAACCTGTAGAAGTTTGAGATCGATTGGCCATCTTGGTCACGAGAAAATAGTGAAAACCCGATTGCACAATTTGCATGACATCGATTCAAAAGAAAAATGAATAAAACGCTCACTGAGCGATAAACTACAAACGGGGAATAAGTTTTATTTATTTCCCATTAAAGACAGTGGACACTATTGGTAATTGTCAAAGACCAGTCTTCTCACGTGGTGTATCTCAATATATGCATACAATAACAAACCTGTGAAAATTTGAGCTCAATCGGTCGTCGAGTTTGCGAGATAATTATGAAAGAAAAAACACACTTGTCACATAAAGTTGTGTGCTTTCTGATGCTTGATTTCGATACCTCAAATTCTAAACTTGAGGTCTCGAAATCAAATTCGTCTAAAAATACTTCTTTCTCGAAAACTGCGTCACTTCAGAGGGAGCTGTTTCTCAAAATGTTTTATACCATCAACCTCTCCCCATTACTCGTAATCGAGAAAGTTTTATGATGATAATTATGTTGAGTAATTACCAATAGTGTCCACTGCCTTAAAGCTTAGCTTGTTTGCTTGGGGTATTTTTGCTTTGGATATACCGTTCTATATCAATTAAGCTGGTATCAAAGCTTGGCTGTCTTCCAGTTGCCATTTCACCCAAGACTCTGCCCACCAAAGGCGCCATTTTGAATCCTTTACCTGTAGCAGAGGGAAATCATAATTATTAACAATGAAACAACCGAGATTACAACGTCTCATTAGCATTTTGCAAAAACACACAGAATTCTTTTTTTTAAGATGTAGAGACTCACCAAGTGTTCAGATACTTTCGAGAAAGAATTTGTTAAACAACAGCGGTAGTCGCTGAGAATGATAACTGACAACGACAATGACAGCAATATTGAGCAAGTTCGAGTGTGCACAATGGTTAACTAAAGGTTGACCATTTGCACTCGAACCCAGTCCGGTCGGCCATTGGTTGACTACTATGGTCGACCATTTGGAACCAGCCTCGAGCCCATAGTTTCTTCACTGGTCCCAACAGCATGTTCCGTTCTAAAGTGTTTAAAGCGCAGAGGGGGAAACAGTGACACTACAGCGAAAAGGCGCGGAAAGTTGATCAGACTTCCAAATAACTCGTTCGAACGAGTGCTTCACTGCACATGATTGTGCGTTGCTGGTCAGGTAGTCAACAACGGGTCGGTACTCGAACTTGCTCATTGTATACATTGTGGTTTCGGGTTTATAATAGCAGCATAGTGCTGACAATATTGAGCATGTACCCATGGAACGGTGCTGTAAAGCCTTTATACCACCTGGAAGACTTGAGAGTTTAACACTTGGTATGTTGAGATAAGCCTGTTGCCTGTTGACCTTTATCATGGTGCAGCCATCGTAAATTTCCCACATTGATACTAATTGTAAAACTGAGTCTGGAAGAACAGAATATTCTGGTTCCTATTTGCTATTAAATGATTATTAGCATTCATTATTGTTATTCGAGACGAGGAACATGACTAAGATGGAGGTAGCATGAGAAAGGTCTAATAACGTCACCAGAGGGGTCTTGCGCACTTCTGCCTGGTAAGAAAATACGTAATAACATCTTCATTACTTACCAGACATAGAACAACCTATCGCAATGTTTGGGTGCAATGGATGGCGACCTACAATGAGTTCTTCCTTTGGCGTACACTGAAATCATACAAGTTAAGTAAGATGAGATATGAGTCACATGAAAAAAGTGAACAAACATAAATGTGTTCACTATATTTAAAAAATGAGTTTTAAAGATGGATGATTCCAAAGAGGGCGCTATCACAAGTTTGTGTACAAATCGCCGTATGGGGATAGAATCTCCTGACACACCTGCCTAACTCGTGAACAAATCGTCAACAATACGCATGTAATACAGAAGTTGTTAAACAACCAATAAAGGATGATCTCAAATATATAGATATTACAGTTTTCTAACAGCTGGAGTCCATCCAGGAAACATAAAAAATATAACGAGTCTCTTACCTCACGTTAAAACATGGTAAAAATGGGTTTTCTCCAGAACGCTCCAAGCCAAATTTCTGAAAAACCTGGGGTCAAACAAACCCGTGCGACAAAGGAATCGTTACGTCAGTGGCGGCTATTTGGTGTGGAAATGCCAAAGCTGGAGAACTGTGTTCAAAACCAATAGGGTAAATTCGTCACTGGCGTCCAGGGTCATTATAATAGATAAGCCGTTTTTGACTCTCGGCTGAAAAAGCCGCGCGGCCGGGTGCATTTTTGACTCGAGATATTTATTACTAAATGCAAATTTTGAGAGTAAAATGGTTATTAACCGGTATCTGCGATGTCTATTTAGCCATAACATGGTAATAGTTGACATGTAGAGATCATCCTTTATTGGCTCTTTAAAAAGGTGTTACTACAGCCATATCAAATGCAGATAAGCTTTACAATGTGAATAGCTTGACAGTACTGCATTTTGATGTTCTCCTCTGCACGTCGTGCAAAGACGATTTGCCCGAGTGGCATCATGTCACATAGAGTGACTTCAACGCAAGAAAGAGTACATTTTAACTGTTTAAGATTCATAACTTTCAATAACCTCTATTTCTGTATAAAAAATATATATACTAAGCGCCTTGAGTACCTTGTTGGGATACGTGCGCTATGTAAGACTGGGATTTTATTATATAAGATGTAAGACGACGTTCTTTACCGTATACATGCAGGGTTCGATAACAGACGGATAAGGTTCCAAGCCAGGTAGATGTTTCTTTACAAACTCTTTAATTATTATGATGTCTTGTTGCACTTTTCCTACACTCTTGTCTCTTTCGTCAGGGTCGACTTCGTCCCAAAGGTAGTGAAAATTGACCTGCAGATAATAATATATACAATTGTGACGTCAGAAGCTCAAACAACGCTATATTTAAAGGCAGTGGACACTATTGGTAATTACTTAAAATAATTTTTAGCAAAACAACTTACTCGGTAACAAGCAATGTAGATCTGTTGATAGTATAAGACATTGTGAGAAACGGCTCCCTCTGAAGTAGTGTAGTTTTCGAGAAAGAAGTTATTTTCTACGAATTTGATTTCGAGACCTCAGGAAAAGAGAACTTCGTGTGACAAGGGTATTTTTCTTCCATTATTATCTCACAACTTCGACAACCAACTGAGTTTAAATTTTCACAGGTTTGTTATTTTGTGCATAATATTATGTTATTCTCACACCAAGTGAGAATACTAGTCTCCGACAATTACCAAAAATGTCCAGTGACTTTAAAGGAACACGTTGCCTTGGATCGGTCGAGCTGGTCTTTGAAAAGCGTTTGTAACCGTTTGTTATAAAATGCATATGGTTTAGAAAGATGATTCAAAAGTAGAATACAATGATCCACACAAATTTGCCTCGAAATTGCGTGGTTTTCCATTTACTTTGCGAACTAACACGGTTGGCCATTTATGGGAGTCAAAAATTTGACTCCCATAAATAGCCGACCGTGTTAGTCAAAAAAATAATACGTCAATACGTCGGGGTCGACCAGGGGGTTGAATCGAACGCACCCTATAATGCATTTGACTACACACACTGCAAGTAACCATTGATTAGGCCTGTAAGACTAGTGCACGAGACAGGGTACCAGTCTCATTAGCAAACAGTTGTGCGTGACACGTACCACTGCAGTGTTTGACCATGGCATAAAATGATATGGTTTGACAAAAAGCGATGGCAATGTATTTGAGGGCGAAAAATTTTCGCAAATGATTATTTCAAAAAAAGGAATTCGGCATCAGGGAACCCGACATTTAATAAAACATTCCTGTAGAGATTTTGTATACAGTAGAGTGTTAAAAATCGTTGCCCTTCGTAATATTCTTAGCTAGCATCGCACATCTTGAAAACAATGGAATCCCCCAAGTTTGCTGCTCCCTACTGAATTTGTTTCTATATTGACTTACTTTTACGAGTCCGGGAAATTCCCTACTTGGAAAAAACAGAAATATATCATCGCATCCATCGTCAGCATGACATAGACTGATGGGGACGTTACTGTATAAACCAGGCTCCTTCTCTTTGAAATAACAAACATTCACTCGCCACACCTGTGACAAAATAACACAAACATTAAAGACAATGGACACTATTGGTAATTGTCAAAGACCAGTCTTATCACTTGGTGTATCTTAACATATGCACAAAATAACAAACCTGTGAAAACTTGAGCTCAATTGGTCGTCGAGGTTGCGAGATAAAAATGAATGAAAAAACACCCTGGTCACACGAAGTTATGTGCTTTCAGATGCTTGATTTCGAGACCTCAAATTCTAAATTTGAGGTCTCGAATTAATTTGAGGTCTCTAAATCAAATTTAAGGGAAAATTACATCTTTCTCGAAAAATACGTCACTTTAGAGGGAGCCGTTTCTCACACATGTTTAATACTATCAACCTCCCATTACTCGTTACCAAGTGAGGTTTTACGCTATTAATTATTTTGAGTAATTACCAATAGTGCCCGCTGCCTTTAAAGTTTTGTTTATGCTGTAATTAAGTTGTGGTGCTTGGATGACTTCAACAACGTGTTTGAATAATGTTTTAAATGTTAATTATTTGTATCCATCCTGTAATTGGCGCTTGCGCTGTTTGAATGGTGAATAAAATAAAATAAAATATAAAAAACATTACATTTTTGCGAACAACAATAATTTTAAGATTAATTTTTCAAAGGTAAACGCCATCTTAGAAATAAAGTGAAACGTTTTTGTTCGTCAAAGGTGGACCGCTGTATAACTATGTGTACATTGCAAAAGACGGTGACTATTGACTATTTCCGTGACCAAAAAGTGCCCTCCATAAAAGCAAACTCTTGGTGGCGCGATTTATTGGGTACAGGCTGCACTAACAATTTGAAGGAAAAACAAGGTTTTAATCGTGAGCAAATAAAACACTTGAGTTTATTTCAAGACGCTAAAAGACTTACATATTATTTTGATTTTGTTTGTTTTCATTTTGCATATAGCATTGGTTGATATTGGAGCCTATTTAGTGTGGTACACATGTTAATGGGTTTGGGTACGTTTTGTAACACAAAACACAATGTCCACAGATTACCGTTAAACTTACACGGTAAATCAATGTCACAAAAATAATGTTCGTCTCGTGAGACGAAAACTATTAATTTGTAGCATTATTTTACCAGTAAATTATCTTCGTGAATTGTTTTAATCATTTCACAAAAACTACTGCAGCTAAGCAAGTAATATTTTAAGGGAAGCTTTCTGCCATCATTATCTTTAAACCGTGTCAGTTTAATGCAAGTCTATGAACACTGTGTTTTGTGTTGCAAAAAGTACACAAACCCTTAAAAAGAGTGGAAGATTATAATAACCTTATTCACAGCAAAGCACGGTTACCTTAAGTGGTAGATCAATACCTAGCGGTTGAAGTAGCTTAGAAGCCCATGGCCCAGGAGTAAGGATGATGCCCTTTGACCTGAAACGATGACCTCTGTTAGTGTGGACAGTTACAATCGGACCCGGTTCAATCTTTAACACTTTCTCATCGTCAAGGAGGGTGCCACCATTCTTAACGAATTCATTCTGAAACACATAACAAAATCAGTGTTCAAGTCACTGGAAACGATTGGTAAAAATTACTCAAAATAATTGTTAGCATACGTTTTTGGTAACGAGCAATGGAGAGCTGTTGTGAGAAACGGCTCCCTCTGAGTCTGAAGTAATGTTAGTTTTGAAAAAGAGGTACCTTTTCACTCAAAATACTAAAAGAACACACCTAAGGCCTTTTAAAGGCAGTGGACACAATTGGTAATCACTCAAAATAATTATTGGCATAAAACCTTACAGGTGGCGAGTATTAAATGGGGAGAGGTTGATTATATTAAACACTGTGAGAAACGGCTCCCTCTGAAGTGCCATAGTTTCCGAGGAGAGTAATTTCCACGAATTTGATTTCGAGACCTCAGATTTAGAACTTGAAGTCTCGAAGTCAACCATCTAAACGCACACAACTTTGTGTGACAAGTGTATTTTTTCTTTCATTATTATCTCGCAAATCGACGACCAATTGAGCTCAAATTTTCACAGGTTTGTTATTTTATGCATAATATGTTGATATACACCAAGTGAGAAGACTAGTCTTTGACAATTACCAATAGTGTCTCCCAGTGTCTTTAATAGCCATTTGATAGCATACAAATTAATTGTACAACTGTCTCCTTTTTTTTTTTTTTCATTGTTTGTTTGCAACCACAATGACTATTGAGTCCATATTGTCAAAGAGTTGTTATTGTATACGCGGTGGGATACACCAGGTGATAATACTGGTCTTGACAATTACCAAAGGTCCCTCATACCTTTGCACATTGTAATTTCCCAATCTGTCACCACATCGTTCGTCCAACAAAACAATGGCTACCTTTGAATGGTTTCTACAAAATGATATAGTTTAATCTCCCATTATCGTTTATAGCTTTATGTCATTTTTTTTTCTCTCAACAGAAAAAACCGACAAGACAACTCCAAAAACACAAGATAGGGAAACATGGACAAAAGACAAACACAAAGACAGAACAATTAATTATTATTAAGGGAATCAGTGTGGTGAAGAGGTTTTCAACTCGTGGATTAACCCCAACGAGGCCTGGTTCTTGATAATTTTACCGAGACGAAGTCAAGGTAAATTATAGATTCTCATTCACAAATTCACATTCGGTCAAAAACATCATCACTTTTTGGTCAAAAAGTTAAATAAATGCAAAAAATGTAATTGTTAAATGATTTCTTTCAACACAACACCCCTCCAGCTATGAAATGGTAAAGCCCTCCGCCACCCTCGGGTAAACAACTCCTTATAAGGGAATGCTGTGGGCGTCGCGCGTATCGCGTGATGTTGCGCAACTGTCTTGGCCGTTGCTCTCGACCAATAGGAATGAAAAAAACTGTCTTATAGGTGCAATAGGTGCAAGCAGGCGTGTCACGCCCATGTTTCAACACTTTTTACCGGTCATAAACAAAGGTTTATACACACCCACGTGACGCGCTCTCCACCAATAGGAATAGCGAAACTGTCTGAGGTATTTATGAATAATATATACAGTTTGGGTGGTCTTCCCATCTCTCTCAATACACTAGATTTCAAGTTACAAATGAATTATAAATCATAACCTCCATATCATATCAAACAAAGAAAACATGTTAGTTTACACTATACCTGTAAGCATTGCACAGCTTTGTGTGCGTCGATGATAAGAATACTGTATGTAAAAACAGAACAACCGGGGAACTCAAGCATCGGATACCTTTCCTCAAATTGAGACGCTTCTAAGTCTTCACAAGCAATGCCCGATTTCCTGGCGATCTTTAATTTATCCAAGAAAACTTTGTTCCTAGATGGAGTTACTATTGCACTCGGTGTTTTGCTGAGGGGACAATGCAAATGAAAAATTGGTTTGAAAAGGTTAATAACGAACTCTATGGGAGTTGAGGCGTTGAGGCATTGCATGGTGAGGTGCATGTACATGGTTTGCGGTAACACCATGTGCTATAAAACATAGGCCCTTTTCTAATCCACGGCTTCGACTTTGGATTTGCCATCAGGCTCCTTTCTCTCATCTTAAACCCTGAGCACTTACGCAAAACACACACAAAATGTCAAAACAACCGCGGGGCCAGGCTACAATCCCGGCCAAAATGCTTTGGGCCACCCGTTCCTTACGTTACAAAAACTATTCCCTGTCCACTTCCCCCTGACAATAACATTCCCCCTCCCCCGCTCAATGTTGACTGGAATGCAGAAACCGTGCACCAATGAGAACCAAGTTAAAAAGGGGCACGGGGGCCCAACGAGATATGGCCGGGATTGTATAGCTTGAGCCGCCGGCTCGGAGCCGAAGTCGTGGTTTCGAAAAGGGCCATTCAAATTGAACTGCCTCTCCTTCCTCTATGCTCTAGCTACCGGGTGTTCTCGGTTGGTCTGGATACCGTCGATTTCACAAAACTCTTCCTAACTTAAGACTAATCTTAGGACTTAGGACGAGTCCCAACCATGCACTGTTTAGCATGCAGACCTTAAGACTAATCCTAAGTTAGGACGAGTTACTCGTCCTAACTCGAGATAAGACGAGTCCTAACTCTTTGTGAAATCGACTCCAGCTGGTAAGACACTGCTATATAGAATTACAAAGGTCATGGGTTTTATTGTTTAAAATAACAATAATGTAGGTAGTTAATAACATTCATTTCCAAAGAGTTGCCCTGGGCGCTGGACACCTTTGGTAATAGACAATACCAGTATTCTCACTTGGTGTATCCCCACATATGCATCAAATAACACACCTGTGAACATTTGGGCCCAATATTGGTCATCGAAGTTGCAAGAATGAAAGAAAAACACACTTGTTGCACAGTGCTTTCAGACGCATAATATAAAAAGGCTTCAGCTCAGGTCTGTTACTAATTATTTAAGTGAGAAACTACCTCTTTCTCGAAAACTATGTTACTTCAGAGGGAGCCATTTCGTACAATATTTTTATACTATCAACAGCTCTCCACTGCTTTTTCTATTTATTATTTTGAGTAATTACCAATTAGTGTCCAGTGCCTTAAAGGCAGTGGACACTATTGGTAATTACTCAAAATAATTATTGGCATAAAACCTTACTTGGTAACGAGTAATGGGGAGAGGTTGGTGGTATACAACATTGTGAGAAACAGCTCCCTCTGAAGTGACCTACCTTTGGAGAAAGGAGTAATTTCCCACGAATTTGATTTCGAGACCTCAAATTTAGAACTTGAGGTCTCGAAATCAACCATCTAAACGCACACAACTTCGTGTGACAAGGGTGTTTTTTCTTTCATAGTTATCTTGCAACTCCGACGACCGATCGAGCTCAAATTTTCACATGTTTGTTATTTTATGCATATGTTGAGATACACCAAGTGAGAAGACTGATCTTTGACAATTACCAGTAGTGTACACTGTCTTTAAATAAAATAATACCGTTTGTTGTTTTAGGTACTATTAATTGCATGGTGGGGTACCAATGTGTGAAGTTTGCTGTAACACAATGTTATCTACTGTACTTTGCCGTTAAAACAATTTGTTTAAAAACCTACTGGGTCAAAACAGTAGAGGCTTCTTTCTCCAGTTGATACCACATTTGGTGTTGTTCTGGCATAGTAGTCTGGTGCCGGTAGTCTGAATAGGGATAGCGTAGGATGCGAACAGCTCCGTGTGAACTACCTCGGCTGTGAGGTAACGAGTACTGTACATAAAATAAATCAAATGAAACACTTCGTTAATTAAAGGCATTGGACACTATTGGTAATTACTCAAAATATTTGTCAGCAGAAAACCTTACTTGGTAACGAGTAATGGGGAGAACTTGATAGTATAAAACATTGTGAGAAATGGCTCCCTCTGAAGTAATGTAGTATTCGAGAAAGAAGTAATTTTCCACGAATTGATTTCGAGACCTCAAGTTTAGAATTTGAGGTTTCGAAATCAAGCATCTGAAAGCACACAACTTCGTGTGACAAAGAGGGTGTTTTTTCTTTCATAATTATCTCGCAACTCCGATGACCAATCGAGCTCAAATTTTCACAGGTTTGTTATTTTATGTTGAGATACACCACGTGAGAAGACTGGTCTTTGATAATTAATAATAGTGTCCATTGCCTTTAACGCCGTATACATTACAGGTACCAGAAACACTATTCTGGTGCCATCTACAAACACAAATTAAAGAGAAAACGAATCGTACTTTTTGGAAAAAGAGGTAAATTCTCACTCAAAACAAAGACTGCAGACCTGAAGCAGTTATTTGGATACTGGTTTTTGACAATATTAGTAATTACCAAATGTGTCATCTTCAACAGAAAGCAAAAATAATGTTCTTTTTATCAATAGGCCTAATTCATGTGTTTTGTTTGCACGTCCTTGCTATGATCAATATTATTCATTGATTACAATGGTCATTATTTGCACAGCAATTTGTCAATGCTTGCTGAAATGGTGTACAGTGCACATTTCACGTAAGCTTAATTTCACGTTTTAGCCCCCAGCTCCAGATATCTTGTGGCCTTCGAGCTCTCTAATCTTTGGCGGAGTCTCTTGTTAGTTCTGTATAGGCCAGCCTTCGCTTCCACATCACTGAGTTCCAACGTTGTAGCTCTATTATTGTGTTTTCCACTAAAAATGTTCGGGCAGCAAATTGGCGTTAAAGGGAAGGTACACGTTTGGTTATTACTCAAAACAAATATTAACTTAAAAACTGACGGGCAATTGGTAACGAGCATTGGAGAGCTGTTGATAGTATAACACATTATGGGAAACGATTCCCTATGAAGTAACGTAGTTTTTGAGAAAGAGGTAATTTCTCACTCAAATAATAAAATACTTCTAGCAAGAAGTATTTTTCCTATCTGAAAGCACACAAATTCGTCCAACAAGGGTGTTTTTACTTTCATCATTTTCTCACAACTTCGATGACCAATTGAGCCCAAGTTTTCACAGGCTTGTTATTTTATGGTTATGATGGGATACACCAAGTGAGAAGATTGGTCTTTGACAATTACCAAACGATATGTACCTTCCCTTTAACGGAATCTTCTCCTGCCCTGTGACCAGAGGAGGGATGTTCTAATAAAGAATTATGATTCACAAGACAACTATATATACACTGCAAAAACTGGGGTTTTAAATTGATTCTCTTTTGGTATCTATAATTGTGTGACAACACCGACACGATGTTAATTCACGAACGACGGGGATTATTAAAGGCAGTGGACACTATTGGTAATTACTCAAAATATTTTTCAGCATAAAACCTCACTCGGTAACGAGTTATGGGGAGAGTTTGAAAGTATAAAACATTGTGACAAACGGCTCCCTCTGAAGTGACGTAGTTTTTGAGAAAGAAGTAATTTTCCACGAATTTTTATTTCGAGACCTCAGATTTAGAACTTGAGGTCTAAGTCTCGAAATCAAGCATATGAAAGCACACAACTTCGTATGACAAGGGTGTTTTTTACTTTCATATTTATCTCGCAACTCCGACGACCAATCGAGCTCAAATGTTCACAGATTTCTTATTTTATGCATAATTATGTTTAGATACACCAAGTCTGGACTTTGTCAATTACCAATAGTGTCTAGTGTCTTTAACATCGTGTTGGTGTTGTCACATTATAGATGCAAGGAAGAATCAATTTAACACCCACGTTTTTGCAGTGTATTAAAGGCAGTGGACGCTATTGGTAATTGTCAAAGACTAGCCTTCACAGTGGGTGTATCTCAACATATGCATAAAATAACAAACATGTGAAAATTTGAGCTCAATCGGTCATCGAAGTTGCGAGATAATAATGAAAGAAAAATAACCCTTGTCACACGAAGTTGTGTGTGTTTAGATGGTTGATTTCGAGACCTCAAGTTCTAAACTTGGAGGTTACGAAATCAAATTCGTGGAAAATTATTTCTTTCTTGAAAACTATGGCACTTCAGAGGGAACCGTTTCTCACAATGTTTTATACCATCAACCTCTCCCAATTACTCGTCACCAAGAAAGGTTTTATGGCAATAATTATTTTGAGTAATTACCAAAAGTGTCCACTGCCTTTAGTAACGCCCCCCCCCCTTCTCTCGCCACAAACACAGGCAGTTAAATGGAGCAAAGAGCAAGTATGGATGGAGCATTCTGATTGTTATTATATAGTTGGGCCACGTCACTTTTTTGTACATTCCTGTAACATCACAGATCTTAGCTAATAATGTTTGTTTTCTAATAATTGTTTGTATTGTATTGTATTAAATACTTTCAGTATCGTAGCATGCAATAATTCAATAAAGATCAGCCACAATTTTGTTATGGCAGTGATTTTGCATTTGGATGTTTTGCTTATAAAACAAGGGATTCCTAAAAAAACGAACATGCATGCATGAAAACCGCAAACATAGTGTGAGACTTACCTGATCCAAAAGGAGGACTTTGTAACCATCTTTCGCAAGTTGGTAAGCAGAACTTGAACCCAAAACACCGGCACCCACAATGATACAGTCATATTCCATCTTCGTTGCTATAAATGAGAGTTGCGAGTCCGGCTCCTAAATAAAAAGCTCCGTACGTTTGTGTGTAATGAGATATACTATACAAAGTTGTCAATGCCGTTGTGTTGAGAATTAATCATCATAGTCTACAAAAGAACATAAGTCCAATGTAGGCCTATCGGTTATTTAGTGATATATTTCCACTTATCGCACTAGTGACTGAGTGCCCTTGGGAGCCAAAGTCCTTCAAGAATAATCTATAGTATTATAAACCATGGAGGTATTTTCGACCTCCAAGATGTAACCATGTCCTTATCTCTGTGATCTAAACGGCCTCGTCGTCCGATGGTTCTACACTTAACACTTTCCGAGTGATTCGTCACAGATGAAAAGATGTCACCCCCCCCCCCCCCCCATGCACACCAATACAGTTGTCTGTGCTGGAACAGGGTCACACAAAGAGTTTTATACTGCGTCAATAATAGAGCATGGAGGTCAATGTAGGTAGAAAAACCTCCATGAATAGAGCAAATTGCTCCAGGATTACGGCGGGTTTAGGCCTATATGATCGCATTGGACAGCTCTAGCCCTATTTGTGCAGAACTTCGATTTATTTTCAGAAATAATTTCATCCAAGGATATTGTTAGTTGTGAACTCATTGAAAGTGTATAGAAGGGACACTGTGAATATAAATGAACGGATTTTCAACTTCTCAAATCAGATAAAAGTAAAAAATAAAGAAAGTTTTCGTAAAATTTGTGTTCGCATTGTAAAGGAGCTTTTTACCCAGGACGTCAGTGCAGTGTCACTGACTAACGTCCTTCTCCAGGGCAAGAAACACACATGACTTTCAAAGCAAACTGATAACAAAATAACTTGTTCAACCCACAGAATTCTGTGGGGTTTTTTTCACAAAAAATAAAACAGTTTTCTCAAAGTTATTCATGTGCATAGGCCCGATAGCCTATTAAACCCATTCAACCACAACATTAAAAAACTTGATTTAGATCGGGGGTTTCCCACAATCGTCCCCGCCATAGTCAGACTGACAACTTATTTCCGGGCATTTTTTCATCAAAAGCAGGTATTATTTAAGTTACTCATGCATAGCCTTTTAACCCATTCAACCACCACAAAGTTTTTATAATCAATTTGGGTTTTTCCATAAATTATTCGTCACATAGTCTGAGTGAGCTAGTAACAGCTATAGGGTGTGCCACTAGTCAAACAGATTGTTGAGTGAATTTCTTCTTCCAACGTTCAACCTTTTGATTTGACGCTGTGTTTCAAGCAACTGTCTTATAGTTTCTTCGACCTAACGTAAGTTGATTATTACAGTACATTAATGTGAAAGGAAACCAGATTAGGAGATATTTAAAGAAATATTGCATTCGTTCTGAGGGACACATCCAATGATGGTCAGTAGGCCTACTCTTTACTCATCGGCAACTTCGTTCAATAATGGTAGGGTACAGCTCGACAGTCCGAAGGGTCGAAGGTCAGAAGCTTCGGTAGTCCGAAGGTTTTTGTCCGAAGGTTCGGTAGTCCGAAGGTGTTTGTCCGAAGGTTCGTTAGTCCGAAGGTCCATACGTTCAAATACGTATTTACATGCTAAAATAATTTCCGTCTCATGATCACTGAGACGAAAATTATTTTCATGACATTGTTATATTCCCCTTTCTCAAAAACTACAGCACCTCAGCAAGTAATATTGTCAGGGAAGCTTTCTACATCTTTAAACTGTGTAAGTTAAGTGTAAATCTGTAGACTTTGTGTTTTTTGTCCTACAACAAGTACATAGGGGGGGGGGGTAATAATGTGGAATGGCTTTGAGACGCCACCCTTCGGGTATATAGTACTATATAAAAACCGACTTTTATTATTACTATTATTAATAGGCCTTTATGCCCTAGACCACTTAGATTTTTGATATATATTTGTTTTTCATTAAATCTTCAGGTGAAACTCAAGCTCTTTCACTAATCAAAGATGGCTGAGCGAGTAACAGCAAAGTCAGTCTTAAGAAAGATCAGTCAGAGACATCTTGAATGTCAAATTTGCAATGACCGCTTCGTGGAGCCCAAGATGCTGGAGTGTTCTCATTCATATTGCCTGAAATGCCTTCAACAACTTGCACAGACTAACCCAACTAGTCAAACACTGGTATGCCCAGTGTGTCGTAGTGAAACATTACTGGTTGAAAAAGGAGTTTTTGAGTTACGTAATGATTTCAAATCGACTCTTATGTTAGATGAAATAGAACAGCATGAAACAGAGCTACGCAACCAACAAGAAAATCAACCACCTAATCAGGAGTATGTTTCTAAATGTAGCAAGCATACTGACAAGGATGTTATCATGTACTGTGACTTATGCAAACAGTTGATATGTACAACTTGCATTGCAAAGGACCACAGCATGCACCCTGCAACTGAACTAAGTGAGGTTTTAGACAACTGCATGAAGAAAGCCAATGAAATCCTTGCAGAAGTAGGACAACATTACAACAATTTTAAGATTGCCATGAAAGACATAGACTTGTTTCACAAGACGTTGGATTCTATGTTTGCTGCAACCAAAGCAAAGATCTCCAAGAAGGCAGATGATGAGATTGCCAAGGAGGTTGCAAGGATCAGAGAGGAAGAGAACAAACTCATGTTGGAGTTAGTCCAGACGTTTAAAGACAAAGCCACAAAGGGAGAAACTGCAAAAGCCACAAATGACAAAGAAATGACAAAAGCACAGAATATGAAAGTTGTAGTTACGCAACTCATGGACAAAGCGAACTTTTCTGAGAATCTACTTCTCATAGAGAATATGTTACAAGACCTCAAAGAATACACGAAGACACAACCTAAACAAGTGGCTCAGGAACAGGCTTACATTGACTTCGAAGATGATCAGGAATCATTCGGGAGACTGAGAATCAACGCAAAGCAGAAGCCAGAAGGAGCAGCTTCTGCTGAAGCTAGAATGCCTATATGCAAACCCAAGACAAAACTGACACAAAAACTATGGACTCTAAAAGCAGAAATAATAACATACAGGCCTAAGAGCAGTAAAAAACAACAAACCTTCCGTGCATTAAGTGTTGCTTCCTACTCAAATAGCGACATTGTCTGTGACATCAAGAGCAACACCTTGATCAAAATATCAGCAGACAGCATTGGCAAATCAAAGGTCATCCCAAAAGAGCTGTCTATTAAAGGTCTCACTGATCCAATCAGAGTGGCTGTGAACAAGAATGATGAGCTCATCGTTGTAGATGACACTGCAGTTAAGATCTTCAATAGAAAATATAAGCGTCTCCATCAGTTCGCGCTGTTAGTTGGACAGCCATTCGACCTACCACCATCTATAGCTGTGGATGACAACAATCTGATAGCAGTGGGGTATCACCAGATACAGATCGATCTACACAGACAAGATGGATCTTTCTTTAGAACACTGCTTGCTCCAGGGATTGGTCAATACTTGACTATCCACGAGCAGCATCTTATCTACATCAAGACACGTGCCAAGAAGAAGTTAATATCAACGACCTACGATGGTAGCGTTGTATTCTCGATAGATTTAAATCAGTCTTGGTGGTATCGTGGGTTGTGCTGTGACAAGGATGGCAGCATCTATGTTGCTGTGTGGGATCGCGCATCACCATCAGGTGACATCCATCATTACAGTCCTGATGGCGAATACATTGGATGCATTATTAAGGGCACCCCTTATCCACATGGTATAACATTCACACCAGCTGGTGATCTGGTTGTGGCTACACAAGAATCAGTTCAAATCTACTGTCATGACTAAAGACAGTCATGATCCCTGAATGGCTCACACAAAATGGCACAACTTTGGAGATGGGGGTGGTTCTTGAAAGACAGTTGATAAACTCATTGCCATTATCGTGAGTTACTAAGAGGACTGGATCTCTAAAAAGGTCACAACTGAAAGTTCAACCTTTACCAGAACCCTGTGGTTTCTCTAGCTGTGAATCATTTAGGTGTCTTTACGAGAGTCACCTTTGGACATCCAGACAAACTGAAGGAACAGCAAGCGAAGCAGCAGGGATTGGTGGACCTGGGAGTGCTGGACCTTAACCCTGACCCTTCAGAGGTCCCTCAGTGGGTTGAGGATGGTGCTCAACGTTGACGGGAGAGACCACACCCTTACAGCATGCTGCCTCAGATATCACAAAATGTCGCATACAGACGGATGGGCACGGTCGGGCAATGCTGCAGGCACGAGCTACCTGCAAGCTAGCCTGAACATCTGATGTCACAGAGGCTCATGAATTACGCCAGAGACTGCAGAGAGTGGCCTCTTATATAGGTCAATCCCCGCCCATCTTCACCTTTCACCCACATTCATATGCAGACGACCGCAAGTGCAGCTGCCAAACGTCACCTCGGACCAATCAAAACAGAATACCTACGTCACTGCATGTTTGTCCAATGAAATTAGTGTATCCAATGAAATCGCTGGTTCTAAAAAGCAAGTACCTGTGGTAATCCTTGAGCAGAGGACCAGTCTACCTGCAAGCCGTCTGGTGCTGTCTGAACCGACTCATGGGTTCGCTCGTCCTCAACGCCTTGCCTTAACCAAAGTAGCTGAGATGAGCAAACTTATCAAGCACGCTCATTAGTCTATCCAGAAAATGCTCAGTCCCATCATGCATCACACTCATATTTCTATGCACTGCATGCATGACGTACTTCCTGAACAAGCTGATTAGCCCATCCCAGCGGTCCTGGAGACCTGGCCGCTGGGGACGAGCGAAACTCTGGGATGAAGCTGAGGGGAAGATAGAGACTGAGCTATGTCGGTGTCCTGTGGAGAGATGCTAGTGGCAGAGACCACAGCAGGGTTGGCTGACTGCATAAAGGACAAGAAGGGTATATAGAGACGCCGCCAGGTCCGCCTGCGGGCGACATGATAGGGATTGAACACAACCAAATGAAGAGAACTCAGACACTTTCTTCTATTTCACTTGCAAGAACTCAGTATCAAACACCTACTGTAACACCTATTTTAATCAAATTGAACTCAGAAAACAGTATCAAGTTTATTGGCATGGGAGGTAGTTTAAATCATTGCTATGGCTAGCTGGAATAGCATTCATTTTTACTGGAGTTCCAAATAAGGATTTGAAGCAAGAATTTTGAAGCGTGAATGTTGTCTTCAAAATGTAAATACTTCTCTTGTTCAATTTAACAATTATATCGCAATACATGGGCAGTAGTGTAAATTGAAGGCTACTAAAATTGTGGTGCAGAAAGACAGATTGACTAGAGGAGGATTTGAACCGGAACCACCAGCAGTTTTAACATTTGAGAAAAGCAAGTATTACAGAGAAAAGCTATTTTGTCATACAAACAGGAAAAGGTGTAAAAAGAGGCTCAGATGTTGAATATTCGGAAACATACACAGTACACCGTCGAATCTTGTAATGAAAATAGCGCCCTCAATTCACACAGAAACTATCTCATAAAAATGGTTTAAATAATTGTTGGCTGTTTTGCCGTAGAAGGGCTAAATGGGGTGACTGATAAGTGATTTCAAAGAAAAGCAAAATAATTTAATTGTTCTTTCTTTCACTCAGAAATGCTTCTTATAACATCAATAGAAACAATTCTTCTCTCTTTTTAATTTGCCACTTTTAGTTGGGAAGCTCACTGATAAATCAATACAACTTGAATCATAAATTTTGAACTGCAACTTTGTCGTAGATGATAAGATGATCCCCAAAACTTGCATATATAATCACAGAAATAAATGACTCGAATTGTACCCTCTAACTTGTAACTCTTCACAGTAAAAGTTGATAAATTCTATAGGACTGAGTTGGTAAAAGTCTACATGACGTGTGAGTATACAGGGTGCATTCGTTTAGCTTCCCTGGGTCGACCCCGGTGTGTGGCGGGGTTTTTTCCAGGACGATTGTGTGCAGATAATTACCCACGTTCGTCTTGGAAAACATAAAACGAACGCACCCAGTGTTTTGTGTTGGGGATCGGGTTGGCTCGTCTATTTCTGTCCCATGCCTTTCACCTCTGTGGACCCCGGTTCGAATCCCACCTCAGACCGGAACCTTGTATGTGGATTGGGTGATTGTCCCTACCTGATTCCGTCGGTTTCCCCCTTTGGGGGTTTCCTTCAATATCTTCTTCTTGTTTCCTATTAATTCTGTTATGGCGGTAATTGTACTGTTGGATCAATTCAAAATAATATAAACTGGGTGCTACTCAATGACATAAACACCATAAATACTAAACATATAATTAGCGCTGCCTAAACGAAAATCGACATTTTCGCTCTGTAGTCTGAGACATAATAAATTTTACCAATGTTTAGCATTAAAATAGCAGCAATCGGTGAAGAAACACCATCAGAAATAAGAACATTATCGTGCGTCATTTATTTCTCGATTTCTTAAAGTGACGTTGTGTTCAGGAATTTCGGCAAGAGTGTTCTACTTCGGTCAAGAGCCGGACCCGGGGCAACGGAACAAACTTTGCCTGTGAATAGTTATGCTACCCCATTGATGAACTATGACCTAAACAAACCAAGAGTGTATTACCAAGATGACCTCTGACCCAGGCAACCAATTGCATGGTTGCCTCACTCAGCAGCGTGTAGCCACGGTAAGAGAGAGCCTGGCGGGCCCGCCTATAGAACACAACATTTTCGCCCGGTTTTGCAGGAGCTTCTGTACCCCGGAGATTGTCCCCAATATGGCAAACTGTGTACAAACTTCTTCCGATAGCGCCCTCTTTTGAATCCTTCTTACAGCCCACGTTAATTTCCCATAAGGGGTTGTCGACAGAATCTCCGGTGGACGGAATTCCCTGGGACACCGGCACTCTGACAAAAATACTCTGTGCCGCCTAGCACAGATTTCTCACAAAATGAAAATATTGTTCACTGTGCATTGATCTCAGATTGTCCATGCATTGATCTCAGACACAGCTGATGATGAGGTGTATCTAATCTACAGAGAGAAAGCACAGATTCGGCCTTAAAAATGTTTTGAGGTAGTTTTTTTCTTTTTCCTCATCAGCCAACAGAGGGCGCTACACTAACTTTACGATTCCGCCCGGAAAAGGCCGAAAGTGATACACGACGTTGATGGCGCCCCGTGTTACAGTGTATTCTTTTAGGCTACACTCTTCAATGGTTCATCATGCAATGGAGTGTTAATGACAACATCTCACTAAACTGCAATATTTCCGTTCTGAATATCATCCACATATTATTGTATTTGTAATTGTAGCATACGTTTCAACATGGCGGTTGCCAGCGAGTTAGAATGGATACCAGAAACTCTGTACAATTCAGCAATAACTGCAGTTGTTTCCACGTATTCCAGACACAGGCTTGAGCTCCGATTACTCCCAGAAAACATACAATTTGATGTTTATTACAAGGTTTGTCAGTTTGTATGAATTATGATGAATGATCATACGATGGTTTTCAATTTGTGTTAATTTTATTTACATTTTTTCTTAAGTTTTCTATAAAATGTTATTGTTTGATCCCTAATAAAACTAAATGCCGATGTATGTTGTAATCATTCTGAAGTTAGTTGTTGTTTAGACCAAATCGTTCATCGTCAATCGTTTTGACAACACTGTGACAGTGATATGATCATGATGAGATTACAAAACTGGGTTTCTTTTTACTAGTACTAGTGTAGTAGGTAGGTACTTAGTAGTAGTTTTACTAAAAGAATTATGGCAGATGTGTTTAAAATACCTGACTGAAAATGCTTTTGAATGCACAATAGAATTCACTTCCACTGAGAATTTAGTCTTTTCTTAGTTGCTACAGTTTTGGCATCTACACTGTACAAAAATGCTAGACCCAGTAACCGGGGCACTGTGTACTCTATTTCTACGAAAGGTTTACATCTTTGCTTTTTTGATCGGAGTAGCGCTCCGTAGCCAAAATAAGGTCAAGGAAAGTTCACACTCTCTCACAATGCAATCGTCACTTTGCTATGATAATTTTCTGAACACCCGGCCACAAAAAAAAAACTCCATAATAGAAAAGAAGAAAAAAACAGATTTGCAAAATACCTTGAAAACTGCCTACTGACTGGCTTGTCGATATGTCAAAGATGCATCATCAGGCATTTAAATTTGTACTCTTAATAATTAAGTGTGCTCCAAATTGACAACTTCAAGTCCACAATTGGAGAAATCATTTATCATGAAGATTGACTTACATTGTCTGCAACAGTAGGTCATGTGTTCACGAGTGCGGCGGATGCATTATTGTTCGTGTACTAAGATTAAAAAGTCGTTCATGATGGATGGTTTCTCAGATTGTGAACTTTAAAACAAATCATCAATTTGGAAAACAAAAATTATCATGTGTACAATCAAATGCTAGTGGTGGTTTTCAAGCTTTTTTGTTATGTCATTGGCATTTTCTTTGGCTGAGTGTTCGGAAAAATCAAAACAAATTGCCGATTCCCAATGTAGGGGGCCTGTTGGTTGGAGTGCAATATGAACTGACCAAGCTTCCAAAGATAATTTTCAGGAAGGGAAGATATACTTCTCAAAATTATTTACCATTTTAGATTGTTAACTTATAAATCTTATTGGGCCCTCTAGGATAACGGTTTAAAGGGTCTATGTACTTTTTGTAGGACAAACAAAACAATGTCCACAGATTTACTTTAAACGTCCAGTTTGAAGATAATGACAGTTTGAAGATAATGGGAGTTGAAAGCTTCCCTTCACATATTACTTGCTGAGGTGCTGTAGTTTTTGAGAAATGAGTAAAACAATGTCATGAAAAAAACAATTGTCTCAGTGATCATAAGACTAAAAATTATTTTAGCATGTTAAAACGTATTTTCATGACATTGTTTTACTCATTTCTGGAAAAAAAACAGCACCTCATAAGCAAGTAATATTTGCAGGGAAGCTTTCTAATATCATTATCTTCAAACGGTGTAAGTTTAATGTAAATCTGTGGACATTGTGTTTTGTGTTGCAAAAAGTACCCAAATCCTTTAAAGGGAAATAATTTCATTTTAAAGGCCTCTGATAACTTTGCCTTTCTAAAACACTTCCTGATTAAAGGGTATTTTTGGAAAGGAAAAGATAGACTGAATACTTCCTTGTTAGAGGATGGTTTAAGAAAGGGAACGATAAGTGCGGTAATCTTCAATAATGAAGCAATACAAAGTAGAAGAAGATAAGTACAAATTCCAGTTTAATAGCACTCGGTAAGTGCCAATTCGTTGCTTACAAAATAAGCAGAAGCATTCTCTGAAAAAACTAATTAGATACGTGTTGACAATTTACTGTGAAAAGACTTGTATCAACTTCGAAGCGGTATTTACATGGTGATGATACGAAGATCTGCAAAATAAATAAATATTTCCTGTTAATAATCCCTCTAGCTGTACAAGCAAGGAAGGCTTTGCCAACTAGGCATGGAGTTCTGTGAGTTGGATGTCTTTGCCAAGGTGCTGCGAGCCAGTGACAAAAGGTATGTTGGGGGATCTCCCAGTTTCCACAAGTACATAATATATGATGTATTTACCTACAATCCCAGCCAAAATGCTTGGGCCACCCATTCCTAGCGTTACGTAAAACCATTCCCTGTACACTTTCCTGACAATAAAAATTCTCTCCAACGTCCTCCCTCCCCCCTGCTATGGGAACAATAGGAAAGATTGTGCAACAATGGGAACCAACTTTAAAAAGGGGCAGGGGGGGGGGGCCCAACGAGATATGACAGGGATTGTAGTGTTGTGCATGCTGCCAATCTTTTCTTGGTGTTGAATCCAGACCTGTAAACAACATGAAGCATTGTAGAAGTAGATGAGAACAAGGCTGGTTCTTTCAGACCTCAAGTTAATTTTTGTTTGACCATCAACTTTCTTGCTTGTGAGTTCCCTGACGGAGTGTCTAAGACAGTCTGGCACATTCTAGGTGAAAAAGAACTTTCTCGTTGGCACTTGCCCCCAATCCATTGCCCGGCAAACATTCTCTTATAGACCCATTGCACAACGCGCAGCTCACATACACACGCTTCTCCTGTCCGCCATGTTGGGGGGTCAAAATGGCACAAAAGGATAGTACACAAGTTTACGCACCAATGCGCGTAAAAAAGCATGTACCATCCGTTTGTGCATGTTTTGACCCCAAACATGGCGCGGGAAACTTGCATGCATGCGTGCTGCGCTTTTCACAATGGGTCTATGCCACAACATTGTGCCAAAGTAGAGGCAATCCTACAGTACACAAGTAAAAGCAGGCACTTGCAGAAACACCAGCCGTTAATTTCAGCAAACTCTTCCTAACTTAGGATTAATCCTAGGACTAAGGACAAGTTAAAATCCGTATCCTAAGACGTTAGGACGCATTGAACCCATTCTAAGTTATTTTAGGACGAGTTACTCGTCCTAACTCAAGATGGGATTAATCCTAGCGTTTCGTGAAATCAGCTGTAGGGCAAATCTATTCTCTTAGCGTTAAAAGTAGAACTTAAAGTTTAATTTCCTGTTTTTGATTGATTCTTTTTTGCAGGCATCTTCTTCACCATTGTCTACAAGCTCTGATGGACCATGGGGTAAAAGTGGCCTCGGTTTTAGCTGATTCCTATGCTACACAGGCAACACACCTCAGCATTGACCAAACTAGCAGTATGGAAAAGGCCATTCAACTTGCAATTTCACTGGGTAAAAATTTGTCTTTCAATCTACATGATATATGGATTGGACCTCACCATCCATGTAACAGAAATTTGTTCAGTAAATTTAGAAGATTGATGGATTTGAATTGTTTAAGAATTGTGTACATTTTTTGGACCCTGGCCCTTTTGTTTAGCCCTCCTTCCATACAAAATCATGGGTGCGCCCTTGTGCCCACTCGATTAAAAAAATTATGGGTTTAGTTGTTACCCAAAAATGTGTACGGACAAAAAATCTAATCTTGTTTTGTACTGTGAAAAAAGAGATGTTCAACTAGTCATTCTATTTGTATGTAACGTAGAGATGTTCTACCAGTCCTTCTTATTGAGTGTAACGTAGAGATGTTCTACCAGTCCTTCTGATTGAGTGTAACGTAGAGATGTTCTACCAGTCCTTCGAATTGAGTGTAATGTAGAGATGTTCTACCAGTCCTTCTTATTGAGTGTAACGTAGAGATGTTCTACCAGTCCTTCTTATTGAGTGTAACGTAGAGATGTTCTACCAGTCCTTCTAATTGAGTGTAACGTAGAGATGTTCTACCAGTCCTTCTTATTGAGTGTAACGTAGAGATGTTCTACCAGTCCTTCTTACTGAGTGTAACGTAGAGATGTTCTACCAGTCCTTCTAATTGAGTGTAACGTAGAGATGTTCTACCAGTCCTTCTAATTGAGTGTAACGTAGAGATGTTCTACCAGTCCTTCTTATTGAGTGTAACGTAGAGATGTTCTACCAGTCCTTCTAATTGAGTGTAACGTAGAGATGTTCTACCAGTCCTTCTAATTGAGTGTAACGTAGAGATGTTCTACCAGTCCTTCTTATTGAGTGTAACGTAGAGATGTTCTACCAGTCCTTCTAATTGAGTGTAACATAGAGATGTTCTACCAGTCCTTCTAATTGAGTGTAACGTAGAGATGTTCTACCAGTCCTTCTAATTGAGTGTAACGTAGAGATGTTCTACCAGTCCTTCTAATTGAGTGTAACGTAGAGATGTTCTACCAGTCCTTCTTATTGAGTGTAACGTAGAGATGTTCTACCAGTCCTTCTAATTGAGTGTAACGTAGAGATGTTCTACCAGTCCTTCTGATTGAGTGTAACGTAGAGATGTTCTACCAGTCCTTCTAATTGAGTGTAAGATAGAGATGTTTACAGTCCTTCTGTATGGCAGGATGGTACGTTGAAGCAAAGAAGTTATGAGTGAATACAATGCATTTGTTTACCCAAAACAAGTACAAACAAAGCTAATCGTGTTGTGTATTGTGAAAAATAGAGATGTCCTACTAGTCCTCTTTTAGTGTAAGGTAGAGATGTTTTACAAGTCCTTCTAATTGAGTGTAAGTTAGAGATGTTTTACCAGTCCTTCTGTATCCTTACAGGAGGGTTCCTGTCTGAGGCAGGATGGTACTATGAGGCAGAGAAGGTGATAGACTCTTGCTTCAGACTGTGTAGTCTTCATAAAGATGAGGCACATCAACTCATGGCATATGAATGCTGTACAATGTAAGTTTATATAACTCTTCATTCATTACAGTGTATTTTGCATGTTCCATAATTGCTTCTCTTCGCCCTGGAGTATTTTTCATTATGGGTACCTAGTGCTGATGTAAATAATTACTAACATGTTTTTCTTTTAAATGTTTTTTGAATGGAATATCACCTTACATCACTTGGCTAGATGGTTACTTCAAGGTAAGGGATGCACTTAAAGGAATTGGGCTGTCAACTCAAATCAACTGCCACCTGGGGTAGTTGCCCCCTACTCCTGGGGCTTAAAAAGGGTTACCCCTTTTATAGTCAGTAAGGGTGTAGGAATGGTTGCGCAGAAAGCGCTTTCTGCCCAACTTTTTGGCAGTAGAGAACTCTCTCAAATTCCAAAAAATCTGTTCTGCTGCAGTAGAATATATAGCAAGACAAGTTCTGAAAAGAACACAATCTACCCAGCAAGTAGATATACAGTGGTGTTACCGCAAACCAAATATACTTGATTTTATTATTATTTTGGTTCTATTTTTCAGGTTAATCCATGTACGAAATGCCAAATGTAGATACGCCCATGCTGAGGAATCTTACATTCAAGCCAAGTGTATCATTCAGAGTCTTAAAGATGAGAAGCAAGTCAACGTTGCTGCCCTACATGGAGAGATGTGTGCTCTGCTGTTTGCTAAAAGCCAATATGATCAGGTATGGATGATTCTTATACGAACATGTTGCCTTGGATCGGACGAGTTAGTCTATAAAAAGTGTTTATAACCGTTTGTTATAAAATGCATAGGGTTAGTAAGAAATTTCAAAAGTAGAATACAATGATCCACACAAATTTGCCTCAAAATTGCGTGGTTTTCCTTTTACTTTGCGAACTAACATGGTCGGCCAGTTATGTTAGTCAAAAATCTGACTCCCATAAATGGCCGACCGTGGTAATCGACGAGGTAAAAGGAAAACCGTGCAATTTCGAGGCTCTGTTTGTGTGGATCATTGTATTCTTCTTTTACAACATATTTCTACTCAAAAAATTTTCTACTCGACAAAAATGTTTGTATCGTATTTGCATTCATATTAAGTGTGAACAGGGCTTTAGTCTTGGGGCAAGAAGTTGTTTGTTATCACTTGGCTATCACAATTCCCCCAACTACTTTGTTATAGTGTGTATTTGGGGGGAATTGCGATAGTAAGAATAAGTATACACAAAGTAAAATCTCTGAGTTATTAGTAATAACTCTGAGCCTTCCAATCACAGTTCTCCTTCCAGACGAACCAATCACAGCAGTGACTGACCCTACACTAAAACCTCTTAATCCTTATAAATAGACCAACATCCCAAACACTCTTTAGTCTTCAAGAGCAAGCTAGTCGAAATATTGAGACCAGTAAAAACTCACTCTGACAGACAGTGAAGTTAAAAACATGAAGTCACTTTGATCCACTATTTCAGCTCAAGTAGTAGTCCTGGCCGATTTCCTACCCTCTGCCAAGGTAGTAGTTGATAAGCAGGACATTTCTTTTTAGAACTAAGAAGTCTCCCAAATTATGAAATCTACTCCGCGGAAGTAGAATAAAAAGCAAGACCTAGTTCCCAAAAATACAGAATCCACACAGTAAAGTAGTACTCATGGTGTTACCGCAAACCGAATAGACATAATGTATTACACAACCATTGATCGATGGCCAGCATTGTTACAAGCACTGGAACTATTCTATTCGCCATTGGCCGCCATCTTGGATTTGAAGCATGATAGCAAACATTTGATACCAGAAATGAAAGTGGGATGGTAGAAAACATACTAAAAACATTTTAAATCATGTTTTTATTCTGTTATTTGGCTGATATATGACATTCCCGATTTTTACTAATTTTGGCGGCCATCTTGGCGGCCATCTTGGATTTCTATAGTTTATCGGTTTTTTTCACTGTTAACATCCCAATTAAGGACCCTAAAAGGCACCCAAAAACATTGGTGTGGTCAAGTTCTGGGGGGTGCACGGGGGGTCCCCGTACATACCCCCCCCCTTATATCAACCACACGTACAATATTGTCCTGGCCTTTGTCTTTGAGCATGGTAAATATTTGTCAATAAACACGTACAGAAACTTGGCTACAATGCATGCTGAAGCCCACAACTCAGTACAAGGGCCAGACTATTCTTCCTTCAAACCTCACTACGGTTACATTGACTTCAATGACAAAAGATGGCTGCACCACAATACAGGACAGGTCTAGTACCCCGTACTAACAGTACTTCCTTCCTTCCAAACAGGCTTATAAGCACTGCGTCCTGGCTCTCAAAAATGTCAACAGCAGTGTGCCAGTCCGATGTTCAGTTCACATTCTGCGTCAGGCGGCCAAAGTTTGTGTCGTCAAACGGGAATTCAAGAAAGCAGAACTCCTTATTAAACATGCTATTTTTCTTGTAAGGTGAGTCTAAAAGGGTCTCAATGAGAGTGAAATTATTTGTGATTATATTTAATGTGTACTTTCTCCTCTGTGGTGCTGAGAAGACCAAATAGTCGCCATCAGGAGCCTGTTCGAGGTCTTTCATAAAAAAGCCCCTGATTACAATGTACACCATGGACATGCTGCAAATTCACCATACACTTTGTAGTGCCAAGAGCAAGTCACATCACTTTTGCTGATAGAGCCGTCTCGGAATATGGACCCAAACTCTGGAATAAACTTCCAAATCACATCAGGGACACAACATCCTTTATAATGTTCAAGACACTTCTGAAAGCCCACTTGTTCAGGAGGCCTACCATCAATGACTTATTTATCTCATCTTTCCCTCAGCGCCTTTAAGCAAACCTTTGATTTAGGCGCTTTATAAATTGTTTATGATTGATTGATTGCTGGACTCAAACTACAAATGGATTTAAACCATTTTGAGCCACCTACGGTACTCTTTTTCTAATTCCCAACCATGACAATATTCTCTGAGGGTTACATGTATGTCAAATTGAAATCATGACGGAAGAAAGCAAAGATGTAGTTTTGTTTCACCCTTAGGCAGATGTGTACTATGTGACAAATGGAGGATTAAAAACCAACTTATAAGATACCGCTTTGGTGTTACCTCGAAATTCCCCAAACTAACTAAAGTCTTTTTGACCTTTCAAAGAAAAACTTTCACATGTACACACATACAAGTAATCTTTATGATTGGTATTGAAGGTAAGTTTACAACAGATTGTATAATTGTCACGTAAAAATTGTGTACTCTTCTTCATTTTCAGGGAGAACTTTGGCACGAGACATCCCAAATATTCCGATATTCTACTGGACTTTGGCTTTTATCTCTTGAACATTGATTCCATCTCGCAGTCAACAGTCGTGTACCAGGTACGAGTTTAGGGGCCGGAGTACGACACTTCAAAGTAGGAGATGTAGCATGGAGAAACAATGTTATGTATTTTAAACAGAAGGCACACCTTTGATAGTCACTCTTAAAATTAATGGCAAAAAAACTTTTGGTTGGAAGCCTACAGCAGCTTTCGATAATATAATATATAATAATAATATAATAATAATATTGAAGTCTTGTATAGCGCACGTATCTACCAAACAAGGTACTCAAGGCGCTGAGTATATACAAACTTTCAGAAAGATAGGTTATTGCAGTGATGAATTCTGAGACCCAATTATTTAGCACCTTATAAGGGTTTACAAGGTGCTACGGCGCATTAAGCAGCCACAACCAGGAACACCGGGGCGAAACCCCTTCTCTTTTCGATAAGTGCACTGGGTTCTTTTACATGCGTTACACACCACATGGGACCAACGGCTTTACATCCCATCCGAAGGACGAAAAAAAAAAAAAAAAAAAAAGCGAAGTAATGAAGTTATGTATAAAAATATCAGTTTTTAGGCCACAAATTTGAATCTCAGATTTTGTATTCCAATTAGGGCTTATTCTTCCTGCGTGAACAAAACTGCTCCAGACTTTCAGTGATATTTTAAAAATATTCCACCTTTTGAAATGAGATATTCACATGTTAGTTTATTTTTTCAAATGTCTGACTTGGTAATGGTTTGTTACTTTACAGCAAGCATTAGACATCAGGTTATCTGCGTTTGGAGGGCGTAATCTCCACGTTGCAATCGCTCATGAGGATCTCGCATACGCCTCCTATGTCCACCAGTACAGCTCTGGAAAGTTTGATGATGCAAGGTGGGTAACTACTAATAGTTATAACACCCCTTATAAATATTCTGCCCTCGATTGGTTTAGAGCACCACACATGATATGTCTTATTTTTACTAGAAGGCTGCGCAAACATAACACGCTATACACAGTGGCGTAGCAAGGAATTTTTCGGTGGGGGGGGGCATTGCTCTTTGTTGGGGGGGGGCAGGTAAGGGGAATGAGTTTGTCTGTGTGGGGATGGGGGGTCATGCTTTTATTTTGGAAGGGGTACGCTGCGGGGGGCCACCATCCACATTTAGTGGCAGCGGTAGGGATCGTGATTGCGATCAACCACTAAATTTTGTTTATTAAAACAAAAGTTAGATATTTTTTCCCGCTGCTTTTTATTTTTATGAGCTTCATTGCAATTTTTGACATGGGGGCACTGGGAATTTGTTGGGGCAATTGATGGATTGCAAAACGTGTCATCGACCGTCGTCTTTGATGTATTGGCAAGGGGAAAGTGCAAGCGTGTGCCTTGTTAATACATCAAAGATGGCTGTTGATGAAGCCTATTGCAATCCATCTATACACGCAGCACTATACCGTAGTTTTAGTGTGAAATTTACAATGTACAAACAAATCTAGTGACAAATTAAGATTTCTTTTATGTTAAATGTTCACATTACAGAGAGCATGCAGAGAAAGCTATCTCCATCATTACACAGATTCTACCAGAAAATCATCTATTGTTAGCATCATCGAGAAGGGTCAAAGGTCAGTAAAACTTGCCAAGTTAGTATTATAAATGTCTGTTAATGAAGCCAAGGATGTCTCATAAGTTCTTTTACATGTATGAGACAGGTGTTGAAGGCTTTCTTAAATTGTGGGACCCATTTATGTAGCACCTGATAAGGGTTTACAAAGTGCTGCGGCGCATTCAGCAGCCAAAGCTAGGAACCCAGGGGCAAACCCCTTCTTGTAACTGGGTTCTTTTTTGTGCATTTCACAACACATGAGACCTACAGCTTAAAGCCATTATACACTGTCGGAACAGAAAAAACAGAAAAAAGTTCAAAGATTTACAAATAACTTACAGGGTTTACAGAAGGTAATGGTAAAAGTCTTCTCTTGAAATATTATTTCATGAAATGCTTTACTTTTGAGAAAACATTAAAACAATTATCAATACTCAACTACGAGAATTACGGATTTATAGTAAACACATGTCATGACACGGCGAAACGTGCGAAATCAAGGTAGGGTTTTCACACTATTTTCTCCCGACTCCGATGGCCGATTGAGCCTAAATTTTCACAGGTTTGTTATTTTATATTTAAAGTTGTGATACACGAAGTGTGGGCCTTTGGACAAAACTGTTTACCGAAAGTGTCCAATGGCTTTAAGGACACAGGTGTCAAGACTAGGACTCAAACCCATATTCTGCTGATTAGAAACACCAGAGCTTGCAACCAGTGCACTTGGCCGCTCAGCCAGGACACACAACATCCCATTAGTATTTTGTAATTGAATGTTTCACTGTCGCATCCATGTACAGCTCTGATTCTTGAAGAGATTGCCATTGACTCCCATGATAAAGACACTGAGGCTAAGCTTCTCCAAGAGGCTCATGATCTACACCTATCATCCCTCAACTTGGCCAAAGCAGCCTTTGGTGAATTCAATGTCCAGACGGCAAAACACTACGGAAACCTTGGACGACTCTATCAGTCAATGCAGAGATACAAGGTAAGAGTAGTTGTCAAAACAGGCAGGTCATTAATCTGAAATTTTCCTGAACTCAGGATTTTTTCTAAACTTTAACAGTCTTCAAACTTTCTTGAAAGAAGTTTTAAAACAGTCATTAAAGGGAGACAGAAATAGTCCACATTGTGTCCAAACCTGTAGTTTTGTTTTCTGTTAATGCAAAGTCTGTAAACAGAGGACACAAGTGTCTTGATCGGGACCCCAGGACATTGTGTCATGACTGGGACCCCATGTACACAATTTTCATGACTGGGACTCAAGGACACAAGTGTCGTGACTAGGACCTGAAGAAACAAGTGTCATGACCTGACCCCAGGACATAAGTGTCATGACCGGTACCCTCAAACGCAAGTGTCATGACTGGGACCCAGGACACAAATGTCATGACCAGGACCGGAGGACACAGGTGTCATAACCAGATTCCCAGGGCACAAATGTCATGAACAGGACACAAGTGTAATAAGTGAGACCCAAGGACACAAGTGTTATGACCGGGACCCCAGGACTCTTGACAATGCCAGATTTAAGTCCAATACACTAGACCACCCCAGGCCTTGAAATTCATCTTTGAAATGGCAAGGCTGCTTTCATTTTGCAAAGGGCACTTTCATTGGAAAATCTTCTGAGGGGGCACCAAGGCCAAGACCAGGGGGCAACAGAGGCCATGGGCTCTGTGGACTCTGTGTTAATCCAGGCCTGCCACCCATCCTTAACTTTTTTAACGCTATTAAGTTTCTTGCCATCAATTCCAGGAGGCAGAGGAGATGCATAAGAAAGCAATCACGATTAAGGAGAGGCTGCTAGGAGAGGAAGATTATGAGGTTGCGCTTTCAGTCGGCCATCTTGCCTCGCTCTATAACTACGACATGAAGCTTTACGATGAAGCAGAGGCACTGTATTTGAGATCAATAGATATAGGTAAGTATTGTACCCCAAATCAGCCCAACTTCATAAAGCTTAAAAACAGAAAATTGTGCTTAGCAAAAATTACTGGGGAACCAGTCACCAAGACTTACATTATATTTTGACTGGTAACCTGTTTCAGCTAAGCAAGATTTTTCTTTGCTGAGCATACTTTGTGCGAACTAGCATTTTTATGAAATAAAGAAGTTTCAGTTTTAGACATGGGAGGAAAACCCCAAAACGGGGAAAACCCCAAAGAGGGAAAATCCATGCATTCGAGTAGGGACTGAAAACCAAATCCACCAGAAGGCTTCGGTCCGAGACTCGAAGCAGGGTCCACAGAGGTGAAAAGCAGGGATAGAAACCACTCAACCAACCTGACTGCCCTAGTTCAGCTTCGCTACCATTGGCAGCCTACCTTTTGATACCTTTTGGTCATAGACTGTGCATGTCTCGCGCAGATTTGAACTTCCGGGACCATTGCGGTCCCAACCTTATGGAGTTTTACGTTGGGGAGATTTTGTTTTGTCCATTACTTAAGTTTAATGTAGTTTATGACCATAAAAATGGCATATGTTGTTAGAAATGTAATACTAATTAACAACATATGTAAAAGTAAAAATGAAGTTAACATAATAACGGATATATAAACTTGACCTCAGGTCAGGTTACTTGTAAAAAATTAATAATTTGTGCCCATCTCCGATCACGAAACTTAAGCAGACGCTTGTTTTGGCCACGCGGGGTGGAAAGCATTTTCATTGATCGCTTAGGAGTCGGCTTTCTCTTTAAAATGCGCCACGCGTTTATCTAACGCCCTTGCCACCATCGTACCTCCGCGTATAAACCAGCTTTGAGTAGTTTCACATTCGGGCGTAGATTTACAAAAGGGGTTTCAAAACATTTAACATCAAACAAACATCCTTGTCCCAGAGCTGTACTATTCTCTATACATAGACTTAAACCGATAATTGTGTATTTGTTTAAAAAGCTAAAACTAATTTAATCAAGCTCTAATGGTTTTTTGCTGTTGTTCAGATTCGGCATTAAAAATAAATTAGGAAAAGTTTCCGTATGGCGCCACCACTTTTTCATTCAACATGAAATAATATAGTATCTAATTTACCTCAATGAGATATCCCTTTTTGTAAAAGTTAGTGAAAAAGTGGTGACGTCATACGGAAAGTTATCCATAAATTAGGGTAAAGATTTGATTCATAAAAAAAATGAAGTTCTTCAGTTGTCGTGTTTTCTCGCTCCGGTGCGCGCGAGACTTGCACAGTCTGTAACCCCTGGTGTAGGCATGTACTGAACAGCAACCTATTTGACTCCCAAAACAATTTATATTTTTACATGGTCACCCTAAAACTGCATACAGTTAGACACATCATAAGATCCAAGGAGAATGAAAGGGGACCAGTTGCTCTTTGACTTATGCCTCTTGTGTGGGTTACTATACGTTATACTTGGGTGGATCGGCCACAGGTCTAAAGTAAATATAAAAACTGTCAATTTACTTACTCAAAATTACTGATAAGATGACCATCCACTCTTCCAGGAGTCCGTCACGGCGATGGTCAAAACGTGGTAGAGCCAACTAGTGTACCAATGTAGCGCACGTACTCCAAAGAATAAAAATCAAACCGCACGAATTGCAACTAGGAATTGTTCCGACTTTCCACAGATAAAGGTGCTGGAATCCGTCCGCAAAATACTCGGAGCGAAGATATGTAGTATACAGTGTTAGTGGTAGTCAAATAGGGTTTTCCTGAACACCCTTAAATGAAACTTAACTGAAGTTATAAAACCGAAGGTGGAGCAAAAGTGATGCATGTTCATCCGTTGACTTCATAAAACAAGATGGCGTTGCCCATGCAAAAAAACTGAAGCACATGGAAAAAGTCAACTGCTGTTGCATGTAGCAAATATATACAATGTACATGTTTTCTGTACCAAAATAAACGGCTGTTGCATGACTAATAAATATAGCAATAAGTCACTACATTAGCCCCCTCCTACAATGTCCTAGATCGATGATTGTATCAGACTCAGAGGTCGATGATGATAACAAAAGAATATGAGGTGTGCCAGATTCTGGCAAACTTTAATGAACCAATTCCAGGGTTTAAGAACGAGCAATGCATGCTAGGATAAAATGAATGATGTAGGCCCTAGTTATACCACTAGCTTTTCCGTTTAAACAACTGGGCCCAAATTCATAGCGCTGCTTAACGGTAAGCAAATTTGCGTGCTTACTGTAGCGGAAAAATTTGCTATAGCCTTGGCGTATTTCACAGGTTAGCAAAAAAAATTGGGCGGCCACATTGCGCGTTTACAGTGGATTTGCATTGTGACGTCATTTGTTTTCGTGCAGTAAGCACCGGAAGGTTAGCATGCCTTTTCGTGTGCTTATGGTTAGCAGCGCTATGAAATCGCACACTAAGCAAAAAATCAGCCGCTAAGCAGCGCACCATATTTTGGGCTCTGAAACTGATTAGATGTTTTTACAAGCTACAGGAAAGAAGCTCTTTGGACCCGGCTACAGTGGCTTAGAGTACGACTATCGAGGTCTAATCCGTCTGTACATCAACACCAACAACTTTGATAAGATGAACCATTACAATGAAATACTCAACCGATGGAACTTCCTTCGAGAGGGCTCATCGAGTCCAGTCAACATCGTGGACTACCTCGCTAACTATCGAAGTGACATGACGACGGAGGAAGTCATCCAGAAGTTCTTCCAGCAGGACTGACTGGATTCGAACCCCGTGTGTTTTATTTTGGATGTGAACAGGACATTGCGAAGTGCGCTACCATAGCGTGGACTGAAACATTGAGATTGATAATTCCTCCAAATACTGCTACTTGTGTTTGTTCCGCCATGTAGGGACTCGAACCTGATTCATATTTAAGCTAACAATGTTGACATCGTGCATTGTATCTCATCCCCTCATCAAACATAAGGCACTTTCTGAATGCCACTAGATCGTTCTGTGGATTGTGGAACAGCTCAGTTGTTACAATACAGAGATGGGTGAAGTGTATCAAGTGAGGATTCGAACCAGCTACATCTAAAATTCAATCTAAGCAGTTTTGAAAACAATACACCTGACTTTGAAGCCTGTAACAAAATGTAGACAAATGGAACCTGATCTGCACAAATGCAACATTAGAGTTTGTCACTTTATTTAAGAACTGATGTAAAACGTTAAAGCTGCTCAGACGGGTGAGTAGAGTATGTTCTTCATCAGATGTGACCTTCAATATACTTTTTGCTTCAATTGTGGATCGATGTTTAACTCACTTATGACTTTCAGTAAATGAAGATCTTAAATTAATCAAATAAGCTTAGCAGTGATGACCACATCATGAATATGCATCAGAAGGTCTAGACCTTCATCAAGCCAGTATGTGAACTTAATGAGATGGGGGCCGGACTGTTAATGCAATCAGCCCTACTCTGCTGGCATTGGGGTTGTGAGGTAAAATATGAATATTCATCAGAAGGTCTAGCCACTAGATATTCATCATGCCAGTATGTGATTTTAATGAGACGGGGGCCAGACTGTTAATGCAACCAGCCCTACTCTGCTGGCATTGGGGTTGTGAGGTAAAATATGAATATTCATCAGAAGGTCTAGCCACTAGACCTTCATCATGCCAGTATGTGAACTTAATGAGACGGGGGCCAGACTGTTAATGCAATCAGCCCTACTCTGCTGGCATTGGGGTCGTGAGGTAAAATATGAATATTCATCAGAAGGTCTAGCCACTAGACCCTTATCAAGCCAGTATGTGAACTTAATGAGACAGGGGGCCAGACTGTTTATGCAACCAGCCCTACTCTGCTGGCATTGGGGTCGTGAAGTAGAATGCCAGGCTTTGTCTCGTCGAGTGAACACACTCGAGTACAATCAGATGAGAAAAATTGTTGTGAGCAAGAAATGTGTATCTACTGACACTGACTGAAGAAAGCACAGGCTTTGAAATTTGCTCTTGAAGGAGCATGGCAAATTTCCTCTGGTAACAGACACTCTATGAGACGGATCGTATTGGAACTTTGTAAAGGGCACCACAGCAAAAGCAGAGGGCACCACAGCAATTGCTGTGGGTGTGTGAGCTAACACGCATTTCGAGGCCTGTTTTCTGAAGAAGTCATACAGAAACAGTTAGAGCAGTGTTCACAGAAGATGTCGCCATCAGCAGGGACAACAGAATCACAAACTTAGCTTTCCTACCAGAATAAAGGCACACCTTTCATTCATCAACCTTAAAACTGAAGCCATTCTGAACATGCGTGAATCGTTTCTTGGATTCAAAGGTTTTGGTGTGAAAAACTATCCAATTGATGGGAATCCCTTTCTCAAAATAGTTTATATTATCAACAGCTGCAGAGCTGCTAAACCACGTATGTTCTTATGGTCATTAAGTTTTGGAGTAGTTACCCATCTAGGACCCGTAATACCTTTAAAGGCACTGGACACGTTTGGTAATTGTCAAAGACCATTTTCTCATATGGTGTATCTCAACATATGCATAGAATAACAAACCTGAGCTCAATTGGTCGTCAAAGTTTCAAGAAAGAAATGAAAGAAAAACACCTTTGTTGCACAATTGTGCCTGAAGTCTTTTTCAGGTTCAAATATTTGAGTGAGAAATTACCTTTCTCAAATACTATGTTACTTCAGAGGGAGATGTTTCTCCTGATGTTTTATGCTATCAACTGCTCTCCGTTGCTTGTTACCAAGTAAGTTTTATGCTAATATTTTGAGTGATTACCAAAAGTGTCCAATGCCTTTAAGGGTCAGAGAGAAGTATAAATTCTTGAAGGAAAAAAAACAGCTCACGGTTAAAAACAGCCATTGTAAACAGCAGTCGGTATCATATTATATTGTAAATACATTGTACCTTAAAGATATATTATTTAATTACGTATTGCTTAAAAGAAAAAACATTTATCCAAACGACAAAGATCATACAAGCCAAGAATTTATATTTCATGTTTTTGAGTTAAGTTCTCATTTTTTGGGTTGATACAAAGCAGTGTCAAAATGATTTATTTTTCATGTAGAAAATACATGTGGTGTTAAAGTGTTACACATTGTGAAAAAGTAAGGGGCCATACAGATAGTCAATGTTTTGTTTTAATTTCTCGAAATTAGGGGTTGGTGGGTCAGAAAAAATTACTAAAAATCAAAATTAAGTTTTTATTTTGGTACATAAATAATAACAAACGAAAAAGAAGAAGATAAATTACCCCACTGACCAAGATCTACAATTTCAATCCTGATTAAACTACAAAGTTGTTTAAAGACACTGGACACTATTGGTAATTGTCAAAGACCAGTCTTCTCACTTGGTGTATCTCAACATGCATAAAATAACAAACCTGTGAAAATTTTAGCTCAATTGGTCCTCGAAATTGCGAGATAATAATGACATAAACAAAAAAAACCTTGTCACACGAAATTGTGTGCTTTTAGATGGATGATTTTGAGACCTAAATCTGAGGTCTCAAAGTCAAGTTCGTGGAAAATTACTTCTTTCTCCAAAACTTTGCTACTTCAGAGGGAGTCGTTTCTCACAATGTTTTATACTTTCAACCCCTCCCCATTACTTGTTACCAAGTGAGGTTTTATGCTTATAAATATTTTGACAATTACCAATAGTGTCCACTGCCTTTAAGCCAGGGAAAAGCTGTTAAAAACTACTGATGTTGGAGATCTTTTGATCTAAAATATCTGGTTCATTTGAGGCAATACAATGTACTTTGTTCTTAAAGGCAGTGGACATTATTGGTTATTACTCAAAATAGTTATCATCATAAAACCTTTCTTTAATACGAGTAACGGGAAGAAGTTGGTAGTATAAGAGAGAAACAACTCCCTCTGAAGTGACGTAGTTTCAAGAAAGAAGTAATTTTCCACGAATTTGATTTTGAGACCTCAAGTTTAGAATTTGAGATCTCGAAATCAAGCATCTGAAAGCACACAACTTCGTGTGACAAGGGTGTTTTTTCTTTCATTATTATCTCGCAAGTTCGATGACCGATTGAGCTCAAATTTTACCAGGTTTGTTATTTTATGCATATGTTGAGATACACCAACTGTGAAGACTAGTCTTTGACAATTACCAATAGTGTCCACTGTCTTTAAGTGTATAGGTTAGTTTACATTCCTCATGTACAGAATCCTCTAATCTGATTTGTAAAAAGTGGACTCATTGAAATAGCTGGGCCCCCTTTTTTCTAAGATGGCGTCATGGTTGACTATGCCCGGGGCATTTTCCTCGGTGATGTCAAAACCATGGTTTTGACATCACCTCGTGTCTATAATTTTAACTGGCCCCTCATAGCAGTCGATATTTCCATACTATGAAACCATTAAATGTTTAAAAACAACTTATTTTATCATTGACTCATTCTGAATTGCCCTTAAAACCTAAAATAATCTTTATCCCTTATGCAATTATTATTGAATAAAGAAATTTTATGTTACATTCTTGATAATCACAAAGGGCTTGTCTCGTAAAATTGCAAACCAGAAAAACAAATTACGTTTCAAACACATTAAAGGAACGTGTTGCCTTGGATCGGTCGAGTTGGTCTTTGAAAATCGTTTGAAACCAGTTGTTATAAAATGCATATGGGTAGAAAGATAATGTAAAAGTAGAATACAATGATCCACACAAATTTGCCTTGAAATTGCGTGGTTTTCCTTTTACTTTGCGAACTAACATGATCCGCCATTTATGGGAGTCAAATTTGACTCCCACAAATGGCTGACCGTGTTAGTTCGCAAAGTAAAAGGAAAACCACGCAATTTCAAGGTAAATTTGTGTGGATCATTGTATTCTACTTTTAAAACATCTTTCCAACCATATGCATTTTATAACAAACGGTTTCAAACGCTTTTTATAGACCAACTCGTCCGATCCAAGGCAACGTGTTTTCTTTCACTTGTGAAGTAAAATATTGCATCCAAAAGCAGCACAACATCCAAAAACAGCACTAGCACTTTTAATTGGCTATGGATTTTAAATGTTTTATTTTACTATTGAGATCTACCCATATAATGTAGAATGAGACAAATGGCAGTATGTAACAGTAAGTCCGGACCAATGTTCATGGCTCTGCTTACATGCACAAAATCAGCGCTTACAGAAGTACGTAGACAAATCCATGCTTAGTATAAGCATAATCCACAGCAGGACCCGCTGCCAAAACATAGGATTCGAACTGCCTCTAGCTACCGGGCAACCATGGTAGTCTAGTTGGTAAGACACTGCTCTAGAATTGCAAGGGCCGTGGGTTCATATCCCACCCGAGTAATATGCCTGTGATATTTTTTCACAGGACTTGGGAAAGTACTGAGTATACAGTGCTAACACACATTGGTGTATGGGTAAAAACCAAAAGAAATATTCATAATCCAAAGGTTTGCAAGGAAATTTTGCTTGTGTTTGTGTGTTCCAATTTTACACATTCTTTCATTGCTTACACAGCTAGAACAGAAACTTGGCGATTACCATGTAGTCAGAGAATGGTAAATTTACGCACAGATTTCCGCAGTAAGCCCTTTTGCTCACATCACCAACAAATATTTATTTTCGCCCAAAAAAAATGGTTTAAAATTGGTTTAAAATTGTTCCATGCTGCTTCGTGCTTGCATTATTCTAGTTAAACTAAGTTTGTTTAGTTTGTTTTCTAGGCTGCATAGTCCCCTGTATTCAGTTATTGTAATGAATACAACATCTATTATATGATAAATGGCGCCAGACTACTGATCAAGTATTGATGTACATGTACCTAGAAAAAAATAGAATGGGTTATACAAGGGTTACTTTTGTCTCAAAAATGCCCGCTGCTGCTATTGCTGCGCATTTTGTCATTCATCTTTGAAGTTGCATGAAACTGGTTTCCTGTGAATTGCCTCGTTTTACATGATTCGAACACAACTATTTTCAGTAAGAATGTCTGGGAATATTAATATTGATAGAACTTGTTATATTTCTTTGTAGGACAAGGGAAATATTGGGAAGTATGAATTCAGGACATGATGGATATCGCAGATGTTAGCACTTAGTAGCCAAAATGGTATATTTTGTACATGTAAAGTGCCATTCACACGACAGCAATTTAACTGGGGTCCCTTGCTTAATTCTAGCATGGTGGCAGTGTCATGGCCGAGCAGTTAAGAGCTCCGGATTCAAGCACTGGTGTTTGATCAGCAGGGTGTGGGTTCGGATCCCGGTCGTGACACTTGCTACATAAAATTGGGGAGGTAGTGCTTTCTGCTCTACCGACTAGGCTTCGAACTGAAGATACCCAAGCCTACATTCGTATGGACTGTAAAGGGGGTAACCCTGTTTCAGCCCTAGGAGTAGGTGGCAATGGCCTCTGGACAAAAAATAATTGTAGCCCACACCTTGAAGTGGCCTTCAGGCCTTGTGTGTCTGGCGACTTGCATACAAACATTTTTTTTAAATGGTTGTAAAATTTCAAGAGAACTTGGACAGTAGAAAAAAATTGTTGTCCTTTCACACGAGGTACATCTTGTAAAATTTTACAACCATGCTCAGATTAGCAAAGGACCCTTGCTAAATAGCTCTCTTGTGAAAGGCTTTCAAGCCACTTGCAGCTGCCTACATCCTCTAAAGTGTTAAGCATGTTATTCCTTTGGCTCAACCTTTTAATAGCTGGTGACTGTTAACTTACTTATCAAACTTATTAGCTAAGCAGTGATTAGCAGGGAAAATGGTTATAGTGGGTGGTGCCTATTGGCCTTATTTATGTTTTTAAAGTGAGGCAGTCATGTTAAAACAAAAAACCTTTTGTAACTGGCACATTGCATATATTCATTTATAAGTGAAAAATATCACAAATTTGAGAGTTAAACACCAACAAGTTGTTTCTGACACAATGACTCAATTGACATTTGAAAGCATGGTGCCCCTACTATTACGGTAAAGTACCATTTTAAAGAAAGAGGCCAGAATAAAAACATCATTTTCCTCTGGCAACTCACACCTGTTATCTCCATGTAATTCCTTTGCCAAACAGTGAACTGAATTAGATCAGGCACAGCCCAGTAGGGTTGCTGACTGGCCCAGGCAGGTTAACTGCCCATCCATAAGTAATTCAATGTTAACACAACCACTCATTGAAAAGGGTGTATACCTTCCAAATTTTTGTGACAAAACTCGGAAATGCTTTAACATTTTTAATGCTTTCCCTTAAAGCAAAACAGACTAAAATAGTCTGGGTACCATGACAAATATTGCATGCTTGCGAAACCATTGTTTACAGGGAACAAGACCCAAGATGGCTGCATTGTGAATATGGTGAAGTTCCACATCTCTATTGGAGTTATACTTGTTAATGTCCTATGAAGCGCCTTAAAACTGTACCCATTCCCAATGATATTAAAGTACATGTAGATGCTGTATTGTGCAATATGTATAGCATACCAAGTGTTGTACAAAGGCATTACAGGTAAACATAGTTGGAAATAAAATGCATAAATCATATCAAACAGATTCTCTTATGGTTTTTGGTTGTTGTTTGAGTCAACAATGCCATGCGAAAGTAGTGGTGTTTAAACTAGACATTTCCATTTCTGTAATATAGTTTTTTTTGTATTATGCCTGAAGCCTTTCTCAGGCATCTGAAAGCACACAATTCTATGCAACAAGGGGTTTTTTTCTTTTTGTATTTTCTTGCAACTTTAATGACCAATTGAGCCAAAATATTCACAGGTTTGTTATTTGATGCATATGTTGGGATACACCAAGTGAGGATGGGTCAAATTTCATGGCTCTGCTTATCACCGAATTCTGCGCTTACGATCACCATTCGCCGCTTACCTGCAAGCTCTGAATTTCTGTGCTAGCTGTGCATGCGTAGAATGTAACGTGGAGTACGCACGCGCACAAGCCAAAATTCTCCGCTAACCCATGAAATACGCTTGACGCGCAAGCACAGAATTCCCTGCTCCATAGCCTTTTGGATGTTTTCAGGTGTTTTTATACAACTCAAATGGGCGGTGGGGGGAGATGATTTAGAAACTGTAAAGATCTTTGCAAACCCATGATGAAACCATGGAAACGCACAGAGTTTTTACGCGCAGCGCACAGGTTGGCCAATGAACGACCTCTTTTTATGTGCAATGAAAATCTCTCTGCACATTGTTTCAAAAGTAATCGTATAATACCTCAACAAAGTGTAGGACCAGTGGGTTAAACTGCCTGAAAAGTTGCTCTGTGAATTGCTATATAAAAAATTTACATTCAACACCCCTGCCAATTTCCCCCAACAATATGGACAATGGAGTCTTTTCGAACATGATTGGTTAATTATACACGCATAAATTTTCATATACTATATACATTCAGTTTGAAATGTCTTGAACAATAAAATCAGTTTCATCCATATCGTATCAAAAATACTCACAGACAAAAGTAACCTTAGCTCTATATACCCCTCCCCCTATAGCCGTACATGCACAGGACGCGTCCTCTGTGTACATGTACATGTACACTGTAAGGACTCTTCCTATGTGCTGTACACAGATACAGCTGTAGAATAACCCGAAAGTGTAAAGCCACCAGGGCTATACAGACGTCCTTACCCCCTAAATCTTTGCATTTCATTGGCTCCAAGGTCATGAACGCATCCATTTCAAGCCCCAACTTCTCATCTATCATTCAATACACATCTCCTAGATACATTCAGGACTCAATACCACAAGACCACCAGCAAGCTAACCCAGCAGAGTCTAGTTCAATTCCTGTAATTAAGGCTATATTGCTTGGGTGTAATTCAAACCCCAATCACCAATGTCTCTACCACTAGCATGACTAGTGGTGGAGTCTAGTTCAATTCCAAGGCTATATTGCTTGGGTGGGATTCGAACCCTCAACACCCACATTCTAACGTAGATGACTTTACCACTAGACCACCAACCTTACCCAGTGGACGTCTAGTGGCAAGATTCTATTTTGATTCCTGTAAACAAGGCTATGGCTTGGAAGGGATTCAAACCCATGACCTCACATTCTACACTAGACCATCAAGCTAACCCAGTTGTAGCTTGATTGTTGTAATTGAGGTTATTGCTTGGGTGGGATTCGAATCCCCAACATCCGCATTCTTACCTAGATATCTTAACCACTATAGACCACATTCTAGTTTGATTCCTGTAATTAAGGCTATATTGCTTGGGTGGGAGTCGAATCCCCCAACACCCACATTCTTACGCAGATGTCTTTACCACTATAGACCACTGAGCTAACCCAGTGGCAAGATTCTAGTTTGATTCCTGTAAATAACGCTATATTGCTTGGATGGGATTCAAACCCATGACCTCACATTGTACAACAGATGTGTTAACCATTAGACCATAAAGCTAACCCAGTTGTAGTTTGATTCCTGTAGTTGACATGGTCGAGGCTATATTGCTTGGGTGGGATACGAACCCCCAACACCCACATTCTTATGCATATGTCTTAACCACTAGACTCCCAAGCTAACCCAGTGGCAAGATACTAATTAGTTTGATTCCTGTAAATAATACTACACAGCTTGGGTGGGATTCGAACCCGTGACCTCACATTCTATGACAGATGTGTTAATGAACACTAGACCATCAAGCTAACCCAGTTGACGTTCGATTCCTATAGTTGCGGCTACATTGCTTGGGTGGGGTTCAAACTCCCAACTCCCTCATTCTAACACAGATGACTTTAACCATAGACCACCAAAAATGTCCAGTGAACAGGCTCGCTCATTTCCTGTTTGTAGGTCACAGGTACCACAAGTAATTGACAGGTCATAATTATATCAAGGATAACGAACCATCATTTCACCCTTGTCCAATGGCGTAACCATACCCTTTCCCTTTTTTTAGTTGTGTGGGGTGGGGGGGGGGCTGGGCAATCAGAGGTAGAGACATAATTTAGGGAGCTATTGTATCAAATAATTCATTGGTGCATTTGTTTTCTATCTCAATTGGGGGAGGGGAGGACAGGGGGGTTCTGTTCCAGCCCCGCCCCCCCAAAGGTTACATTAATAGAGCAATGTATACTCAACGTTTCCAGTCCCTGCTGAAAAAGAAATCTAGAGCAGCTTTCTTATACACTACATTTAGATTACTGAATGTGCCCAGTGATGTAAGGTCAGATTTCTCAAAAGTTAAAAGGCGGACAATTCTTTTCAGAAATGAGAAGTCTCCCGAATTCTGAAAATCTTCTCCACAGTAGTAGAATATGAAGCAAGACAGTTCTCTAAGTAACCAAATATACCTGGCAAGTAGATACACACATACATGTATGGCATTACCGCTATAGACCGCAAACCAAACATAAATGTTCACAGGGTAATGGTACCTTTGAGAGCATAGATGCTTCTTGTGATTGGTTTAGCCGAGTAGCGCATATTTCTTGCACAGGCTGTATACTCCCCAGGGAGCTGAGATGGTTTAAGGAATGATTTAAATGGCCAGTGACCAGGGGTAATAATGTTGGAAGTGCTTTGAGACGCCCTTCTTGTGTGAAAAGTGCTACATAACTGGTTATTATTATTATCATTACAGATTTCTCAAGTTACAAAATATTTTTTATGAAAAGGGCTCTACTGCATGTTTCAGAGTGGATCCTGAAGGCTTAATCAGTGAAGAGTTCTGAGCTCTTAACAGTTGTAACCGCAGCATCGTCTGGATATTGCTTCGCTAGTTCCGTATTTGGCAGATAACATTTTTTGGTAAACTCTTCAAAGTATCTGCCAATCTCAGGGTGTGTTATTGCAATCGGATCATCAATGTACTCCAGATTTTCTGAAAGAAAAAAGTTTATGAAAAGGGGGTTTATATTTTCTCTCGCTCTCGCTCATTCTCCAGAAGCAGCTGGGTGATACTTGGTTTGATTCGATTTGATTTGATTTATTGTAAAGAAAAGACCATTGTAGTCAAAGGGTGAATTGCAGTCACTTGGCCTATCCAACGATATGCATAAAATAATAAACTTGTGATAGTAGGGGATAAGCTCCCATATTATGAAGATTGTGCACTTTTTGAGAAAAGCATGAAACTTCTAGCAAAGTTAGTTCAGAACATAAGGATCAGTTTTAGATGTGGAGGGAAATCAGAATAGACCTCTGATGACCTTGAGAGGTCAAACTCAAAATGGCCGCCAATCTGCCTGTTCTAATGAAAAACACGCTTAACTTAAGCCTTTTTCTAGACTATTTGGTTCAAAAGTTAAGCGTGTTTTACATTAGACCAGGCGGATTGGCGGCCATTTTGGATTTTTGACATCTCAAGGTCATCAGAGGTCAAATCTGACTTCCCTCCACATCTAAAAATGTAGCTTATGGTCCAACCTAACTATGCTAGAAGCTTCATGCTTTTCTCAAAAAGTGCTTAATTTTCTTGCTAATAAAGCCGCTGCAAAAATTGGAGCCAGATCAACGAACTATAGCTGGTAGACCCCTTAAACAACGCGGAACGCATCTCCGAACAACGCGCGCTTTCTTTTCCCAATATGTTGAGAGTCCAATCTTTTGTGCATGTTTGTGCATGATTTTGACTCCCAAACTGGTGGATAGGATGGACATATGTGAGTGCGCTGTGCATTGTGCATGAGGTCTTTACTTTACTAACTGAAATTTAGACGTACTGTAGCCAAACCTTTAGGCCGGTGCATACATGTACTTCCTGCGAATGCAAAGCGAATGTGACGTGAATTTGACATCACAACTCTCCTTTTGCAGCCATATTCTGAAGCGAGTTGAGCAGAGTTGAACTGCTGCGAATAATTCCTTGCGAATTTGTGACATCAACATTCGCTTCGCATTCATATTCGCAGAGAGAATGAACCGGGCTTAAGTCACCAATTTCAAATCAGTATTAAAGACACACTGGACACTACTGGTAATTGTCAAAGACAAGTTTTCTCACTTGGTGTATCTCAACATGTGCATAAAATAACAAACCTGTGAAAATTTGAGCTCAATTGGTCGTCGAGGTTGCGAGATAATAATGAAAAAAAAACACCCTTGTCACACGAAGTTTGGTGCTTTCATCAGATGCTTGATTTCGAGACCTCAAATTCTAAACTTGAGGTCTCAAAATCAAATTCGTGAAAATTTACACTTCAGAGGGATTCTCACAATGTTTTATATTATCAACCCCCCTCATTACTCATTACCAAGTGAGGTTTTATGATAACAACTATTTGGAGTAATTACCAATAGTGTCCACTGCCTTTAAACAAAAATATTTTCTAGTCTGTGTTCCTTGTTTAGTCCTGACATTGTTTAGTGTTTACCCTGTGCTGCATATCTGCTTGAGGAGTCCGAGACCAAGACGTTGTAGAACGCTTGATTCTCTTTATTTGGAAGTTGATCCACTCCCATCTGCCTCTGCCATTGCCGAGATAACTTACATACTGGATCCCACCCGTATATCACACAGGAATAGTGGTACCTACCCAGGAAAAAGACAACATTTACAAAAGTTAAAATCAGAAAATATTTGTGGATCGCAAATCATGAAATGAACAATCACTATATCAGCTAGGCCTGTTATTTCGTTTTATTTTGTATATATATTTACACAAACCCCAAAAATGTATATATTTACCAAAGTTAAAATCAGAAAATATTTTTGGATGGCAAACCATTAAATGAACAATTACTATATCAGCTAGGCCTGTTATTTCGTTAAATCTTTAAGCTACATTACAGATCAAATGCACAACAAATCATTAAAGATCAAATGCACAACAAATCATTATAGATCAAATGCACAATAAATTATTACCGATCATATGCACAACAAATCATTTCAGATCAAATACACACAAAATCATTACAGATCAAATGCACACAAAATCATTACCGATCAAATGCACATCAAATCATTACAGATCAAATGCACAACAAATCATTACATATCAAATGCACAATAAATTATTACAGATCAAATGCACATCAAATCATTACAGATCAAATGCACAATAAATTATTACAGATCAAATGCACAACAAATCATTACAGATCAAATGCACATCAAATCATTACAGATCAAATGCACAACAAATCATTTCAGATCAAACACACACTTAATCAATGCAGATCAAAAGCACATCAAATCATTACAGATCAAATGCACAACAAATCATTACAAATCAAATGCACAACAAATCATCACATATCAAATGCACAGAATTTGTGGTTGAGAAATGGTCAAAAAATATAATGAGATGAAATAGTTGCAAGGAATTTATGAATAGTTTAACTGAAGTGACAGATTAAATGCAAAAACAAGATCAATATAGGATAGTGTGAATCAGAAGAGACTAGCAGCCAACATAGCAAGCAAGAAAAAGTTGGTGCGATTTTATAAAAGGGTTAGAATAAATCAAAATGTACATTTACCTTACATGTCTCATCACCATACCAACTGAATACGTCACCCCCGTATTTGCTTCTCTCCGGTACGCCTCTGTTTGCTCCTAAAAAACATCAGTAAACAATTATTATTATTACTTATAATAAGTAAACTTCATCAATGTATTTCGCTTGCCTGACTAAACCCATAAACAAGGGTGCTTGAATCAGAAACACCAGGGTTAATCCCTACACTTCCAGTGTTATGAGGTGGATTTTATAAGGAGTTAAGACTAGTCTCATCTCGGCCTAACTTAGAACTAACCTTAATTTTTTAATAACTCATAAAAAGTCTAGTCCTAAGTTGGGGGGGGGGGGCTAATCATCCTTACTCACAGCTAAGAGCTGAATTGCGAAGGACGCAGCTACAACCTGTTCGAGAAGCAGGCATGCAAGGGCGCATTTAGCTGCCAGCCACATCAACCCATTATGACCACGGAGCACAGCCAAGATTGAAAGTGTTTGATTTTTCCCCCGAGGGAGGAAAACCGGATAGTCTGAAAAACCCTTGTGGCACAGCAGAGAAACAACTCATAACTCAACACACATAATGGCCCTGGCCAGGAATCGAACCGCGGTCACCTTGGTGAGAGGCGAGCGCTTTACGCACAAGCCAACCGCGCCACCAAAGTTATGACGATCTCTGTGAAATCGTCCCCTGGGTTCTTTAATGTGCACTAACAATCCTACAGGACCTACGGCTAAATGTCCCAAAGTCCAAAGCAATAATGGGTTCTTAAAAAGATACAAGTGTCATGACCGGGACTCAAGTCAAAATTATTTTGATCAGCAGAGTGTGGGTTAGAGTCCGAGTCGTGACACCTGTGTCCTTAAACAAGACACTCAAACATGATGCTTTGTCATTCGGATGGGACATAAAGCCTGTGTGTTGTGTAAGAGACATAAAAAAAAGTGTACATGTACCAGGTGTTCCTGGTTTGATTGGCAGCATAGCACCTTGTAAACCATTTCATGGTGCTATGTAAAAGGAGTAGGTCTTATAACTCCAATGTTATAGTCCCACATATCTTGCAGAAAAATACTGTGTGAAAAGCGCCTTGAGCGTCACTGAGTGACGAATATGTGTGCTTTATAAGAAATATCACTATCACTATCACTATCACTATCACTATCACTATCACTATCACTATCACTATCACTATCACTATCACTATCACTATCACTATCACTATCACTATCACTATCACTATCACTATCACTATCACTATCACTATCACTATCACTATCACTATCACTATCACTATCACTATCACTATCACTATCATCATCATCATCATCATCATTATCATTATCATTATCATTATTATTATTATTATTATTACCGTTCTTGCTTCTTCTTGCTGCATGGTTTCTTGTATGATGCCTGTCATAATCCGTACACCATTTGCTTCTCGGTTAGTCTGTGGTCGAATCTCACGTATCATTTCCAACGACTGCAAAGAGTAAAATACAAATAATATTAATAATAACTAACTCTTATATAGCGCATTTCACAACAACCGTCTCAATGCGCTTTCTACTATAATGCCCTGCCCCTGGGCCCAATTTCATAGAGCTGCTAAGCACCAAATTTGCTTAGCATGAAATTTCTTCCTTCATAAAAACAGGATTATCGACTAAATTTCCATTTGTTGCATATTGCTTGTTACTGGTATTCAGCTGTTGTTTGCTTATCCTGAAAATCAAGTGGAAATTTGGCGGGTTATCCTGTTTTTATCAAGAAAGAAATTTCATGCTTAGCAAATTTTTGTGCTTAGCAGCTCTATGAAATTGGGCCCATGTCATTGGGCCTATAACATTCCTTTAATCTTTTTTATCTCCCTGGGGAGTATACAACCTGGGCAACCCTAACGCTCCAAAGGCTTTTTAGAACATAATATCAACCTCTACCCTCGCAGTTACCAGTTTATACCACTTGGTGAAGAGAAGCAATTACAGTAAAGTATATTTTTTAAGGACCAAAGGGCCACGACTGGGACCCAAACCCATCACACTCCGATAACTTAACCACCAGAACTTGAATTCGATGCTCTAAACCAACTCAGCCATGACACCCTGGAAATACAGGGTGGTTTACAAAAAAAGTGAACCCATATTTGATCGCCATCAAGCTTATAATTTTTTACAAGCTTTTGAAATAAAATGTTCACAGGTTAGTTTTATTTTATAGTCTATAGGCCTTTTCATACTATCGACCTTCGATCAGTGTCGAACCTTATCCCGATAGGTTCCATGTTGGTTCGGTAAAATTTCAACACGGATACAAACAGCTTTGCTTTCACACTGCAAGGTAATACACGGATCGGAACAGGACGCGTCGCTGCGCGAGTGGTTACATAGTCGCACTTTATCGCGCGTCCAGTCCACGCCAGATCGGAAATTAACTTGGAGTTGTTCACACTACGGCTTTTTCGATCCGTGTTGGAATCTTCAACACGGATAGAGATTTATCAACCCACCTCCCGGGCAGGGTTGGTTTTGACATGAATAAAGTGCCATATCCGGATCGACACCGTGTTGAAAAGTTGTAGTATGAAAAGGTCAGTGCACATTATCCGGATCGAATCTTATCCAACACAGAGGTTTTTTGTAGTGTGAAAAGGCCTTATACACTGTATCTTCATTTGGGTTTAAAAAAAAGAACCAAAAACAAAAGGCTTACTGTGCCTTTAAAGCCATTGGACACTTTCGGTACAGAAAAAAAAATTAAAAGTTCACAGAATTACAAATAATTTAAAGGCTTTACAGAATGTAACGGTGAAAGACTTCTCTTGAAATATTATTCCATGAAATAATTAAACTTTTTGAGAAAAAATTAAAACAATATAAATTCTTGATAGCGAGAATTATAGATTTATTTTAAACACATGTCATGACACGGCGAAATGGCGGAAACCAAGGGTGGGTTTCCCGTTATTTTCTCCCGACTCCGATGACTGATTGAGCCTAAATTTTTACAGGTTTGTTATTTTATATATAAGTTGTGATACACGAAGTGTGGGACTTGGACAATACTGTTTACCGAAAGTGTCCAATGGCTTTAAGGGGTTTTATTTTACCTCCACAAAATGCACTCGTCGCTGTACGTAGACCTTGACACATTGAAACACTGTCTCAAAATCCTCTGGTTTAAGAACAGCATGCAATTCCTCTCCATACAAACTATACATCTCACTGAAACACAATGTATACAATCATTCAATAAGTGAGCCCACTTCTCTCTTATCTCTTAGTCTCCTGACGATGACTAGAGCAAGCTAGTCAAAAGTTGAGAACACATTTCAAGAACTGACTCTGCAGTAGTGCAGTTAATAACGATCTTATAAGTTAAAGTAGTAGTCCCGGCCAATAATCTATACCTTCCGCCCGGGTAGTAGTTAAAAAGCAAGACAGTTCTTTTTAAAACTGAGAAGTCTCCCGAACATCCGATAAATCTACTCTGCGGTAGTAGAATAAATGAAATACAGTTCTCTAAAGAACAAACTCTACCTGGCAAGTAGACACACACATGGTGTTACTGCAAACCAAATATATATTGATACCTCACAATGCAATGCCTCAAATCCTATATACAATCATTCAATCACTAGGTTGGTAAACTTTCGCAGCTTGGAGCCAGTTCGAGAGCACACATTTAGTCGACCCGTGATTGACCACTGACTAGCAACGTACATGCGCAGGAATGAATTATCTCGTAATTGTACCAGACCATAATCAATTCATTTCAAAATTTACCCAGTCAGTTTCCCTTGTGGTTTATATTGATATCTGAAACAAAAAGCTGCATCCCCTTAATGATAAATATAATAAGAATTTGGGGGCTAATCGCCCTTACTGGCAGCTAGAGCTGAATTGCGAAGGATGCGGCTACAACGTGTTCGAGAAGCAGGCATGCAAGGGCGCATTCAGCTGCCAGCCACATCAACCCATTATGACCATGGAGCACAGCCAGAGATCGAAAGTGTATTATTTTTTTCCGAGGGAGAAAAACCGGATAGTCTGGTTACCCGTCGTGGCACAGCAGAGAGCCAACACACAACTCAACATACATATGGCCCCGACCGGGAATCGAACCATGGTCACCTTGGTGAGAGGCGAGCGCTTTACGCACAAGCCAACCGTGCCACCCAATAAGGTGATCCCTGGCTGCCGCTTCCCAGATTGTATCGTTATTTGGGTGTGATCCCTGGCTACATGGCAATAACAGTTGCATGGCTTCTGACAGGCACCCCCGAACAAAGATATTGACAAAATCGGGAGAGCTAACATAGGGCTACATGTAGATAGCTCAGTTGGTAGAGCGTGTGCACGTTAATCCCGAAGTCTTTGGTTCAGATCCCACTCTAGTCATTTTTTTCTTTGATCAATTTTGGTAATTACTCAAAATAATTATCATCATAAAACCTTTCTTGAGTACGAGTAATGGGGAGAGGTTGATAGTATAAAACATTGTGAGAAACAGCTCCCTCTGAAGTGACATAGTTTTCGTGAAATCAGTAATTTTCCACGAATTTGATTTCGAGACCTCAAGTTTAGAACTTGAGGTCTCAAAATCAAGCATCAGAAAGCACACAAATTCGTGTGACGGAGGTTGTTTTTTCTTTAATTATTATCTCGCAACTTCGACGACCGATTGAGCTCAAATTTTCACAGGTTTGTTATTTTATGCTTATGTTGAGATACACCAACTGTGAAGACTAGTCTTTGACAATTACCAATAGTGTCCACTGTCTTTAAAATTTACCTAGTCAGTTTCCTTTGTGGTTTATATTGATAATAATAAAATCTCACACACAAATGGCTTATTGATCAATACACTAAAGTAGCAAGTCTCAAGAAAAAGCAACTACCTGTCATGGTGCATCATCTGACTGCTGATGTGCATTATATTAGCTGCCATTCGTTTGAACACATCAGACGGTGCACAGGTTTTGCAGTAGTCTGGGTTGAACCCGTGTTGCCCTAAACCTTGCATAAGTGTCTCTGCCATTGTCATCACATTGCCTTTCCTGAACGCATCGATGTATAAGATTGTAGGCGTCTCCTTGAAACCACTGCAGTTTGGATCAAGATAAATAAATAATAACAATAATAATTAGTGCTTATATAGTGCATTTTACAATAATCATACCAATGCACTTTACATTAGTGCCCCGTGGGTCCATTTTACAAAGGGTGCATTCAATTAGCTACCCTGGGTCGACCCCGATGTGGCGTACTTTTTTTTTTTCAGGACGAACGTGGGCATATAATTACCCCACGTTCGGCCTGGAAAAGTCGCCCATTTGGTTTTCCAGTACGAGCGTGTGCAGATGTTTACCCACGCTCCACCTGGAAAAAAAAACAGACCCATCATCATGTGAGCCTTCTCGTCGTGACGTCAGTGCACCTCGGGTTAGCCCCAAGTGACCCTATCCACAAGCGGGGCTCTTGGGGCTGGCCCGAGGTGCACTGACGTCACCACGGGAAGGCTAACGTGACGATGTGTCTATATTTTTTTCCAGGTGGAGCGTGGGTAAACATCTGCACACGTTCGTCCTGGAAAACGAAATAGGCGACTTTTCCAGGACGAACGTGGGGTAATTATGTGCCCACGTTCGTCCTGGAAAAAAATAAAATACGCCACACCGGGGGGTCGACCCAGGGAAGCTAATCGAAGACACCCAAAGATAGTCCTAACTTACATGTAGGACTAGTCTTAGACTCTCTAGGAGTAATTACAAACTTAAGGCTAGTCCTACAAATAAGTTAGGATGGATAACCCCCCCTAGCTCGAGATGAGACTAGTCTTAAATCTTTGTGAAATCCACCCCCGGTCATTGGGCCATACAACAATATCCCTTTAAAGACACTGGACACTATTGGTAATTGCTCAAAATAATTGTTAGCACAAAAACTTACTTGGTGACCAACAATGCAGAGCTGTTGATAGTATAAAACATTGTGAGAAACGGAGCAGCAGTGACGCTAATAACGACAAGTCCCCTAAATCCACTTAGCAAAACTATAAGTCCGATTTTCAGTACAAGTTTAACAAACCAATACAAATGTCATCAAAGCCTGTTAAAGGCAGTGGACACTACTGGTTATTGTCAAAGACTAGCCTTCTCACTTGGTGTATCTCAACATATGCATAAAATAACAAACCTGTGAAAATTTTAGCTCAATCGGTCGTCAAAGTTGCGAGATATTAATGAAAGAAAAAAACACCCTTGTCACACGAAGTTGTGTGCGTTTAGATGGTTGATTTCGAGACCTCAAGTTCTAAATCTGAGGTCTCGAAATCAAATTCGTGGAAAATTACTTCTTTCTCGGCAACTATGGCACTTCAGGGGGAGCCGTTTCTCACAATGTGTTATACCATCAAGTTCTCCCCATTACTCGTCACCAAGAAAGGTTTTATGCTAATAATTATTTTGAGTAATTACCAATAGTGTCCACTGCCTTTAAACTTCAGTAAAACAAAGAACAATTTATCTGGAATTTTGTGCAGGCTGACTATTTTATACTCACTCCGATGTGTAGTTCCAACTAAGCATAAAATGGCCAGGGAAGTTGACAGGGCGCAAGATGACACCAAGTTTCTGTACGACAGCTTGGTAGAGAATGCATAGCGTGATGGGAATACCAAGCTTGGTTGTCATCACCTAATCAACATGGACAATTTGACATAAGTTACTTAACACAAATGTACTTTAATTCTGACATTAAGCCTGGTTCAAACTTCCTGCAAATGTGAATGCAATGGGAATTTGGAGCTAATTTTGAACTCTACTAGGCAAAACAAAGCAGGATACCAGTATACAATTGTTGCACGCTGTGACGGGATCCATGGCGTTTTGTACACCGAGGCGAAGCTGAGGGTGCCATTTTCCACAACTTCCACAGTCCAAAAACTAGACTCCTAAAAATGTACCTTAGACATGAAGGAGTTGTCCCTGTTATAGTAGTCGTCTTTGTTTCCTTTGAATCCCATCTCTTTGTACATGACTTCATTAACTGCATCAAAGACCTCATAACATTGATCGGGCGTCATCTCAACTGCACCTAAAAGTACATCAAGAAAATACATCACTCTCAATACTAGCACTGGACACAGTCATGACAGTTGGTAATAGACCCATCCCATGCAATATGTAAATTGCACATAGCGCTGGCGCACTAACGTTTGGATTGGCAAAATGAGGGAACATCGCGCTGTTTTGTACACGACTAATGGCTGCGTGACGCAGACGCGATCACGCGTCTGCTCAGTGCACAACTCTATGGCGTTTGCCAACCAACAGGGTCTGTACACATGCATGAATGTAATTAGCATATGTCATGGGAAGGGTCCATTGTCAAAGACCAGTATTCTCACTTGGTGTATCCACACGTACGCATCAAATAACAAACCTGTGAAAATTTGGGCTCAATTGGTAATCGAAGCTGCAAGAAAATAATGAAAGAAAAAACACCCTTGTTGCACGAACTTGTCTCCTGCCGAGCTGCTATGACAGCCATACGAAATATCGGCCAAATTAGACACTTCTTGGATGAACCCCCCACCATGCTTTTACCATGCACCATGCACCATGCATCATACATCCCAATTAGACTCCTGCAATAGCCTTCTTTATGGTCTACCAGATTCCAAGTTGAATAAACTTCAGCGCATTCAAAACAGAGCTGCCCGCCTAGCGGCCCGATCCCCAGCCGTGACACTTGTGTCCTTAAGCAAGACACTTAGCCATTGCTTCATCCTTTGGATGGGACGTAAAGCCATTTGTCCCATGTGTTGTGTGACGCAAGTAAAAGAACCCAGTGCACTTATCGAAAAAGAGAAGGGGTTCACCCCGGTGTTCCTGGCTGTGGCTGCCGTATGCTCCGTAGCACCTTGTAAACCCTTATATAAGGTGCTACATAATTGGGTCTCAGAATTCATAACTTCAATAACCTATCTTTCTGAAAGTTTGTATATACTTAGCTCCGTGAGTACCTTGTTTGGTAGATACGTGCGCTGTATGACTCGGATATTATTATTATTATTAAATGAGCGCATCACTTATATTGCTCACCGTCTGCATTGGCTGCCTATCAAGGACCGTATCGAGTTTAAGCTCGTGTTACTCACGTTCAAGGCTAAACACCGTCTCACTCCCGACTACATCTCTGAACTAATCTCCCCTTAGACACCCCATAATTTTGTTGTGCTTAGCTACTATTTGTGCTCAAGCAGCTCTGTATGGGTTTGAAAGGCCATTTTGGTTTGTGGATGAGTAGGCCTTACTGTTATTTCAGTCAACTTTGTTTTCTTTGTGTCTTTGTAATTCTTTATGTAAATTTGATGCATGTTAGGCCGTGTTCGAATTGGTGGCTACGGCTGCGGCTACGACCGTTGCTAGGGGTGTTGCTAAGGGCGTCCTATACTTCAATGCATGATGACGCGGCGATCCAGCCGTAGCTGTAGTCGTAGCCGCCAATTCGGATCCGGCCTTAGACAGGTGCTGCCATTTCAAATGTTTTTGAACAAAATACTCTACCATTCAACAATTAAATTGATGGCAAGTAGTCATGCCTTACCTTCTATATTGCCATGGTAACAGGGATGCTCAGGTTTCAGTTTCCTCCTCCCTTGATTGGCTATCTCAGTGACCTCTGACCTTATTTTATCACAGTCTACAATTCTGAATGGACTATACCATTTCTCAAATAACATTGCACCTATAGAGTCAACATGGAAAGAAAAAACAAAAATGACAATTATAATAAATGTTAAATTTTTTACCCATCAACGATAAGCGAATCAATGTGTGGTGAAGAGGTTTTCACTTAGTGGTTTAAACCCGCGCCGAGGCCTGGTTCTTAATAATTTTACCGAGACAAAGTCGAGGTAAATTATCAAGAACCAGGCCTCGGCGGGTTTAAACCACTAGTTGAAAACCGATTCAACACACTTTGATTCCCATTCATAAATACCTTTTCGGTCAAAAAACATCAACACTTTTTGGTCAAAAGGTGAAATAAATGCAAAAATTATAATTATTCAATGATTTCTTTCAACACAACACCCCTCCAGCTACGAAATGGTAAGGCCCTCGGGTAAACAACTCCTTATAAGGAGATGATGTGCGCGTCGCGCGTATCGCGTGATGTGGCACAACTGTTTCAGCCGTTGCTCTCGACCAATAGGAATGAAGAAACTGTCTTATAAGCGCTGTGTGTGATGGTGCAAGCTCGCGTGTCACGCCCATGTTATAACACTTTTTACTGGTGTTATATCATCCGTTCAAACAACACCTCGTGATGCCCTCTCGACCAATCAAAATATATAAACTGTAGTACTTTCCCTGAGTCCTGTGAAAAAATATCACATCAGGCATATCAGTCGGCAGGGTAGGATTCGAACCCACGATAAAGGGATAAAGAATATTATTTTCTTTACCCATACAAATGAGAATAATATTAATAATAACCAGTTGTCTATATAGCACTTTTGACATCCGAAGGACACCTCAAAACGAAACCATCTCAGCACCCTGGGGAGTATACAGCCTGTGCAATGAATGGGCTACTCGGCTAAATAAATCACAAGAACCATCTCTGCCCTCAAAAGTACACGTATCCATTTACGCCTGGGTGGAGAGAGGCAATTATTGATAAATAGTTAAGTGTCTTGCTCAGGGACACATGTCTCAAACTTTCACTCTGCTGAAGAAAACACCAGAGCTTGAGTCCTGTGCTCTGATATGTTCGGCCATGACACCCAACAAATGGCATGGTTTATATAGCATTCTTAAAGGCAGTGGATACTATTGGTAACTACTCAAAATAATTTTTAGCATAAAAACTTACTTGGTTACAAGTAATGGAGAGCTGTTGATAGTATAAAACATTGTGAGAAACGGCTCCCTCTGAAGTAACGTAGTTTTCGAAGAAGAAGTAATAATCCACGAATTTGATTTCTCGACCTCAGATTTTGAATTTGAGGTCTTGAAATCCAGCATCTGAAAGCACACAACGTCACGTGACAAGGGTGTTTTTTCTTTCATTATTATCTCGCAACTTCGACGACCAATCAAGCTCAAATTTTCACAGGTTTGTTATTTTATGCATTTGTTGAGATACAGCAAGTGAGAAGACTGGTCTTTGACAATTACCAATAGTGTCCAGCGTCTTTAAATAAGGGAATCAATGTGTGGTGAAGAGGTTTTCAACTAGTGGTTTAATCCCAACGAGGCCTGGTTCTTGATAATTTTACCGAGACGAAGTCGAGGTAAATTACAAAGAACCAGGCCTCGGCGGGTTTTAACCATTAGTTGAAAACCGATTCAATACACTTTGATTCCCATTCATAAATACCTTTTCGGTCAAAAACATAACTTTTTTTGTCAAAAAGTAAAATAAATGCAAAAATGACAATTGTTAAATGATTTCTTTCAACACAACACCCCTCCAGCTATGAAATGGGAAAGCCCTCCGCTGCCCTCGGGTAAACAACTCCTTATAAGAGAATGCTGTGCGCGTCGCGCGTATCGCGTGATGTGGCACAACTGTTTCAGCTGTTGCTCTCGACCAACAGGAATGAAGAAACTGTCTTATAAGAACAGGTGCAAGGTCGCATGTCACGCCCATGAATTAACACTTTTTACCGGTCATAAACAAAGGTTTATTCACACCCACGTGACGCGCTCTCCACCAATAGGAATAGCGAAACTGTCTTAGGTATTTATGAATATCGTATGGTCAGACAGTAGGAGGGGTATTAACAAATTTACCTTCGAAGAGAGACTGTTGCTCAATCGGTAGAGCAATGTATTTCCACCATTCTTGCTTCATATTGGAATGGTGAACACACCTCAGAGCTTTCTTTGAATAGTACTTCTCCGTCAGATTCTTATCCCTAGGAAGGAAAACAGTGCAAATTAAATTACATGTATTTGGACAGGAATAACTACTTCATTCAAACGGATTTATACTTTGAAGTGAAATGTTTTTGAAAAATACCTTAAAGGCAGTGGACACTATAGGTAATTGTCAAAGACTAGCCTTCAGAGTTGGTGTATCTCAACATATGCATAAATTAACAAACCTGTGAAAATTTGAGCTCAATCGGTCATCGAAGTTGCGAGATAATAATAAAGAAAAAACACCCTTCTCACACGAAGCTGTGTGCCTTTAGATGGTTGTTTTCGAGAACTCAAGTTCTAAATCTGAGGTCTCAAAATCAAATTCGTGGAAAAATACTTCTGTCTCGAAAACTATGGCACTTCAGAGGGAGCCTTTCTCACAATGTTTTATACCATCAACCTCTCCCCATTACTCGCCACCAAGAAAGGCTTTATGCCAATAATTATTTTGAGTAATTACCAATAGTGTCCACTGCCTTTAAGATAACTGTAATGCAACGTACTCGTCTTTATCAAACACTTTGTTCATGAGTGTGTTGATCACTAGATGGTGATGCATCAATCCACTTGCTGAGAGATCCTTGAGTCGACGGAAGCTACAGTACGACACCTCATCCTGGTGAAAACATTCAGCCGATAGACCCATAATGACATCGTTGACTTTGGCTGGTATTGGGTAGAGTTTCTTGCATAGGTTTAGCCAGGTTGGGGTCGGATCTGTCTCGTTGGCTGACTTGAGGAGACTTGGCCAGCTGTAAGTAAAGGAGAATTAGGACTTAGTTTCAGGAAGAGATACAATAAGTTTTAATCTGCGATTAATCAATGAATACGATTAATCTGCATGAGATTTCACAAGGTGTCAATGTGTTTGCATGACATTTTGACTGTTTTATTTTATTTTCAAGATCCATCGCATTTATTTAATTCAGTCAAGCATGTAGGTCTAATTCTACCTCCATGGCCTAAAAAAATGAACACAGGTCTGCAGAACTTTATTAATTGTGAAAACATTATAACTAAATGTGTGATGGTATTGTTGTGTCAGCGCAAAGATCGGATGAAAAAGTTTCTGTGAAATTGAGCTAGAATATACAAAAGGGGCTTTGTTTTTGTCTGAATAAACTGTAAAAGTTACTAACTATTCCCATTTGATTTATTGTTTGCAATGCAGTCTCCGTGCTAGTTGCGATAACGTAACCCTCCTGCCTTGTAACACCCCTTTCACAGAATGGTTTAGTCAAACTCGGCCGCGGCTCGGCAGTTCGTCAATCCAATAGGCTGGTACCTGCGGTTCAGCACTTGGTGACCAAAAAATAAAGCGTTGAACATATCGGGAAGTCAAAAAACATGCGATGCGGCAGGTTCAAAATTCAACCTGGTCAATTTGTGACTGTTTCCCTCCGGGATCTGGTAAGTTTTATCCTTTTTGTTCAAAAATATTTTCTCACTGGTGTTTTGAGTGTTTATTAGACATAGATGATCAAGTTTGTGTTCCTAGAATTTGTGTCATGATTTTCGGAAGTGGTAAAAATGGAGCAAATCTGTTGACTAGGTGTTGAAATTGTACGTTTTGGACAAGATTGCCGTTTGCCGTTCGAGCATGGCTCGTAACCCTCCGGCTTCACCGTCAGGAGGAGGGTTGCGTTCGGCTTCACCGTCGGGAGGAGGGTTACGCTATCGCAACTATCTCCGTGCAACAAATGTACTATATAGGCCTATCAAGGCTTAAAACTTGCGGAAAAGTTTCCGTATGGTGGCACTGCTTTTTCATTTGATATGAAATAATATCTAATTTACTTCAATGAGAGATCCCCTTTTTGTAAAAATGAGTGAAAAAGCGGTGGACCATACGGAATGTTATCTAACTAAACTGTACACTACACTTAAAATTAAAACCAAAAAGGTTTTTTAGTACTAAAAGTAGGCTTGATATATAATAATAAGTTAAATGACTATTTTTATATTAGGCCTAATAAATAATAAAAAGGTGTAGATAAGATATCACTTTTAATGTTTATTATTATAAATAAATGTCTCATAATATAATTCTTTCAAAGAACGTGGACTTGTTTTAAACACCAAACAATAACAAGACTGTTTAAACCATTCTCAAACCTTAATGGTATTTGATGGTGCCGTTTTGACAGCACCGAATTTGCGCAAGGCTTTAAATTTTTGTGGAATATCTGGTGCGCAGGCTTAAACATGCGTGCACAAATTTAAATCGGGCCATCAAGTTTGCGCGCTAAGCGGAGGCTAAAGTTTGCGCGAGGACTGAAGTTTGCGCCCAACAAACTCTCGTTTGTTGTGACGTTATCCGAAAATATTTACCGTGTGAACAGCTTAACTTTCCACAGCTCGTTGTCACTTGTAATCTCAACAAAACGCTTGCAAGTTTTCCCAAAAGTGACAACATCACTAAAGCTGAGCTCAGTGTTCTTTAATATAAGGGAAATAACCTCCGTCGGAAGGAAAACGAAATGGTTAAACCCGCACTTCTCGACACCTTCTTCCATGTTATTGTCGTCTGCCATGATTGCGTAAAGGGCGCCCTCCAGAGTTCAATGAAAGATTTGTTTACATTTTTCCCGGGAGTTCCATGTGCGCTGATCGATCATCAACAGAAATGATATGACAGAACCAACCGGGTCACTTAAATTTTAAGTATTGGCCTCCATGATGTCGACAACCATGGTTTGTAAGTATACGCCAGTCTAACTACTTGTTATGCCAATTAATATATGAACTTCCGGGCATCGTTTTTGAAGTTTGAAGTTTGACTTTGACAGTATTTGTTGTCATGTCGTATGTAGGAGAAATTGGAAGTATGCGATTTCTGATTGGTTAAAAGTTTGTTCTACATTTAATTTTTACATCGTTTAATGATGTACTATGAAATAAATGCACAAACGGACATCAGAAACCTCTATTGTAAAGTTCCAATGCATGATCCAAGTCAACCTACTACTACGATTAAAGATTTGTTGTCATCAGCAGGTTAGTCATGTGAGGTTCATGCTTCTTCTTCTTCCTTCTTCCTTATAAAGTGCAGCCTTCAAATGGTCGAAGATGTACGCACTGCGTGTGAGCACATGTGTGGACTTAGGCAACAAGAATTTGTGTCAGGTGCAGATAGAATTATGTACAGGTGCGAGTAAAAAGCTGGAGATGGGGTTTACTTCAGCCGGGGGTCCCTTAACGCCAGTTTGAAAGCGTCAAGGGACGGGTACGCCGCATGATCAACTGGGAGGTTGTTCCAGTCCCGGATTGTGCGTGGGAAGAAAGAGCTGGCATAGACTGAAGAGCTGGTATGTGGGATTGTGAATCGAGAGCCATGACTTCTTGTTGATGTGGTTGAATGTGTCAGAAGGGTGTTCCAGGGGATGTCGACCAAGTTGAATCTTATTTTGTACATCATTTGAAGGCAGCTTTGGAAACAACGTTCATGTGGAGAAAGCCATTTGAGGTGAGAAGGCCATTCCGCTGTATGTCGTCTCCACGATAGTGGAATGAACATCATTCATAGTTCTGTAGAAGTATTTTGGATCAATCCGATTGAATCCACTTTGTATCGTATCCTTGGCGTAAGTCGAGCGCCATCACAATCAATCAATCAATCAGTCAATCAATCAATCAGTTTATTTCCACAGTATCAAAATCACAATCAAATTCAGATCAAAGGCAATGTTGATTGGAAATTAAGAAATAAAAAGTTGTTTGATAAGATTAATTCAATGAATAATAAGCATTGACATTCATGAAACTGTGGGGGACCCATAAAGAAGCAAAGCTTGTATAATATTTGTGTGCCAAATGACATATTCGTCCTCGTTCGTCAAACTTATTGATTGAATGCTACTTTTTAAAGCTGGATCTATTCGCATCACAAAATTTCAAAATGTTTCTCGATCGTAGGTTTGTAAGAAACTAGGCAAGGAGCTAGATACCGTATGCAAACCATGGCATTGTGGCAGGAGATTCTGTGTCTCCAGAGATTCTGTCCACCAGCGTAAACACTTCTTCTGATGGCGCCCTCTTTTGAATCACTCTTCTCCAGCCCATTTTTTCATTTTTTTTTTTTTTTTCCCCAGACATGTTTCTTAATTTCCCGGCTTACACAACACTAGCTGAAGACATGGATTTCCCTCTTCCCTAAACAAAGGACTACCGAATTGTTTTCGCCGACACAAATTGTGGCCAACCCAGTGGCTACCTTGCCCTACACAATGTGGACTACCTCTGTCCATACTCACATTGAACACTGTACCAATAAAACAATCCAAACACACTTGGTCATCTGACCCACTATCTAGGTCATCAGGTCATATACTTGACCTCCACAGTTGAAACGTACCTCGCCTTGTCAGTAGAACTCCATTGTAGAACAACAAACAAAAACATAGTCCCCAAAGTGAAAGGTTGAGAAGATTAAGTCTGTGGCCCCAATGGAATTGAAGGGTGCTACAAAGATCGTGCTGTTTTTTAGCCTCAGTAAAAACACAAAATGAACATCATTAAAGGAACACCTTGCCTTGAATCGGTCGAGTTGGTCTTTGAAAAGTGTTTGTAACTGTTTGTTATAAAATGCATATGATTAGAAAGATATTTTAAAAGTAGAATATAATGATCCACACAAGTATCACTCGAAATTGCGTGGTTTTCGGATTTCCTTTTACTTCGTCCACTAAGACGGTCGTCCATTTATGGGAGTCAAATTTTTGACTCCCATAAATGGCCGACCGTGTTTGTTCGCAAAGTACAAGGAAACCACGCAGTTTCGAGGCAAATTTGTGTGGATCATTGTATTCTACTTTGAAAACATCTCTCCAACCATATGCATTTTATAACAAACGGTTACAAATGCTTTTTATAGACAAACTCGTCCGATCCAAGGCAACGTGTTCCTTTAACAGTTGGCGAACCAAACACAGAGCAAACTTGCTAAAACTGACCATCACACACAAACACAATGTTTGAACAATGTAAATGGAGCCAGAATAGAAAATATAAAAAAATTGAAAAAGGAAACCTAGGCCTACTCTTTTGGGTTTCTTTTTCTATGAGACCCTGAGACCAAGGACTGCGACAAATTAATTTGGTCTCAAGATCAGTCTGCAGAGTCTCAAGTTCAAAACCTACAAAATAACATAAACATAGCAACAAAATTCTGTTAAAGGCAGTGGACACTATTGGTAATTACTCAAAATAATTATTAGCATAAAACCTTTCTTGGTGACGAGTAATAGGGAGAGGTTGATGGTATACAACATTGTGAGAAACGGCACCCTCTGAAGTGCCATAGTTTTCGAGAAAGAAGTAATTTTCAACGAATTTGATTTGGAGACCTCAGATTTAGAAATCAACCATCTAAATGCACACAACTTCGTGTGACAAGGGTGTTTTTTTCTTTCAGTCATATCTTGCAAGTTCGATGACCGATTGAGCTCAAATTTTCACAGGTTTGTTATTTTATGCATATGTTGAGATGCACCAACTGTGAAGGCTAGTCTTTGACAATTACCAACAGTGTCCACTGCCTTTATAAACTACTAGGCACTTGCCAAAAAAATATGTACAATACTTGAAACAAGAAGTTTGCATTTTAAAGACACTGGACACTATTGGTAGTTGTCAAAGACCAGTGTTCTCACTTGGTGTATCTCAACATAATTATGCATAAAATATCAAACCTGTGAAAATTTGAGCTGGATTGGTCGTCGGAGTTGCGAGATAACTATGAAAGAAAAACACCCTTGTCACACGAAGTTGTGTGCTTTCAGATACTTGATTTCAAAACCTCAAATTCTAAATCTGAGGTCTTGAAACAAATTCTTGGAAAAATACTTCTTTCTCGAAAAAAACTACGTCACTTCAGAGGGAGCCGTTTCTCAGAATGTTTTATACTACCAACCTCTCCCCATTACTCGTTACCAAGTGAGGTTTTATGCTAATAATTATTTTCAGTATTTACCAATAGTGTCCGCTGCCATTAAGCCAAGCCTACATAGTAAGATTCAAAATTTGTGTTTCTACATGTAGTTGGAGATTGTGACTTCTTTTGTGCCTTTTTTATCCATCAGCTCTTAACAGAGTCTCTGGTTGAATTTTTGATACAGAATAATTTAAATGCCAACACAATCGGAAATCTTTACAGAATTGATGCCTACATATCCTGTTTGATATAGCGAAATCCTATACCTCAATTTGCTGCATGGTTTGAATGACAGCCCAGCGGAACAGCATTTTCACCCACAAGGGGGACACAGGAAGTATGGCATTACACAAAGCTTCTATTAATAGCCTCCTAAACCACAAAACGACAAGTAAACCCCGTCAGTGTCACTCGTCACAGACCAGCACGGCGCGCAAATGCGCTAATTGTCCAGACAATTTGGTGGCAAATCTTGGAAATCTGCACTGGCTCTATATTTACCTTAAGGTGCTGTGATTCTAATAGAAGATGAGACTACTCTTTTAGAAGTCCCTGCTGAACGAATACTTAGATGATGGGCCAGTTATTTTAAGCCATTTTATAGCTATTTCTGAAGTTACATGTATATTTAGAGAGTTCACGTGTGAATTGCAAAGCAAGTTAAAAGGAAACTGTTTGACAGCATCAAAAACTTTAAAATGACTTATAACACTGCCTTTCAAAGTATAGTTCAAACGTGTAAGCTCGAGTTGGAAGTGGGCTGGACGCTGAATTAGGACCTTCTTTTTCACCTCACATCCTCAAAACTATATAAGTGAGAACTTGTTAGAGGGGTCTATAGTAATATTCAACAGTTTCATAAGCATGTTTTATAAGCATGGACATCGGCCAAATTAGCTTCATCGGACATTCAAGCTTCAGAATGATGGGGGATTGCAAGTTGCCTGCTTCCTACATTATTGACAATAACTTGGCTCTTATCATAACACAATTCAAATGAATAGATCATTTATTTAATTACTTAGTAACCATCTGAGCTCCCTGGGGAGTATACAGCCTGTAGTCGATTTTTACAGGCCCAAAAGAATAGATTCATCCTTTTTAAATTGAGAGTATTAAAAACTTTATTACACATAGATTAATGACTTAAAAATGCCAAGGTGGGTTTAGTGAAATCAACTGATGAGCTGCAAAGTACAGTTAGCTTTACCCAGCTTATTTATCCACAAGTAACCATCTCTGCTCTCACAGGTACCCATTTACCCCTGGGTGGAGGGAACAAACTATTGTTAATTAATAATAATAATAATAATAATAATAATAATAATAATAATAATAATAATAATATCGAAGTCATATGGGATAGCGCACGTATCTACCAAACAAGGTACTCAAGGCGCTGAGTATATACAAACTTTCAGAAAGATAGGTTATTGCAGTGATGAATTTTGAGACCCAATTAGTTAGCACCTAAAAAAGGGTTTTACAAGGTGCTACGGCGCATTTAGCAGCCACAGCCAGGAACACCGGGGCGAACCCCTTCTCTTTTCGATAAGTGCACTGGGTTCTTTTACATAAGTTACACAACACATGGGACCAATGGCTTTACGTCCCATCCGAAGGACGAAGCAATGGTCAAGTGTCTTGCTTAAGGACACAAGTGTCACGGCTGGGCATTCGAACCCACACTCGAACCTACTTAAGAACGCTTTTTTGGGTGCCTGCCAAGACCAGAGCTTGAACCCACATTCTGATCACTAGCCCGGCCACCAAAACTTGAGTCTAAACCACAGAGCCAAACACACTGCAAATTAAATAAACCTAAAGCAAACAACAACAGTTTGCAGTACCCACTGCTAAAACATAGGATTCGAACTGCCTCTAGCCACTGGGCAATCTCGGTGGTCTAGTTAGTATGACACTGCTCTAGAATTGCAAAGGTCGTGGGTTCGAATCCCACCCGAGAAATGTGCCTGTGATTTTTTTTTTTTTCACAGAACTCGGGTAAGTATCGAGTATCCAATGCGCACACACATTGGTGTACATGTATATGGGTAAGAACCAGATTGAACAACAGTTGTGACAACTTTAGAGTGATCACAAATGACTCATCAATTCAATTGATCACTCAGTTTGTAATTTGTATTGTTTAAAATGTAATTAAATGCCACAAATAAAGAAAAGCAATGAGGGGATTTTGTCAAGCCCTGCTCAACAGACAATTTTTTATGTTCAATACCAGGTTGATTATTTCTGTAAACTTTGCTGAACACAAGACAGGAACTGTGCAATTAATTCAATATGACAAGTAACGTTTGGAGGTCATCGGGCCTAAATACGGAGCAACGGAAATATGACACTTTGTACACTTGAAACTGTGTCAATTGCGTTCTTTTTCCTGAGTATAAACCATTGCTACTAGAATAGGTCACTTTAATTCCCAAAAGCATGCTTTCTTAGTCAGGCATTATCAGTTTGTAGGGTGGTTATGGTAGGGTCAGAGGGCTACACCCAAAAAAATCAAGGAAAAGTCCAGAACATCTAATTAGTTTGGGGTACAGGGAGTACCAAGGCTCTTGGATTTTGTTATTTGGGGGGGGGGGGGCGGGTTTGAATGCTTTATAGATATAGGTCTACATGTTACATGTATAATTTTATGAAAACACTCAAACAGTTCTAAAAACCAAAGGTATACTTTGCCTTTAAGCAGATCTACGAAAATGGGCTCTTATGACTGAAGCCCTGTTCTATAATTTCAATTGAAACCAACATTTATTTCCAAATTTAGTACAATAATTTAAGTCAAGGAAACCAATATCTGGTTGAATTAATTAGGGAATAACAGTGCGAGGACCCGGTCTTCACTGCGAGCGTGCAAGGTTTACACAATGCATGCTGATTTAGGGGCCACTTATATGCTATTTTCCAAAGCCGGTCTTTATACTGACCATTAACACTCGGCCACGTGACTGGGTTTGGACCAATGAGAGACTTGAAACCGTCCAAGGTATTTATTAATTAAAATTAATAATGAATATAGGGGTATTTAAAGAAGCCAACAAGGTTTGTTTTGAAATACCCACTGACAAAACATACAAAAGAAAAGAAATCATAGCAAAAACAAAACCAACAAAATAAACTAAAGTTTTAAAGCCATTGGACCCTTTCGGTACAAGAAAAAAAAAAAATCACAGATTTACAAATAACTTACAGGGTTTACAGAAGGTAGTGATGAAAGACTTCTCTTGAAATATTATTCCATGAAATGCTTTACTTTTTAAAAAAACAGTAAAACAATATCAATTCTCGATAGCGAGAATTACGGATTTATTTTCAACACATGTCATGACACGGCGAAACGCGCGGATACAAGGGTGGGTTTTCCCGTTATTTTCTCCGGACTCCGATGACCGATTGAGCCTAAATTTTCACAGGTTTGTTATTTTTTCCAAGTTGTGATACACGAAGTGTGGGACTTGGACAATACTGTTTACTGAAAGTGTATAATGGCTTTAATATACCATTTATCTCAAAGAAGAGTACGTTCAGCGAAAATAATAAAACTAAAAGGAATGATATAGAAAAGTTTGCGGTAACACCATGTAATAACAATCTCTCAATGAGTTGGGGTGGTTCTGAAAAGAACCGTTGGATTAACTCGACGTTTCGAATGAATAAAAGGAATGAGGTGAAATAGCAACAATGACTAGCAGTAGTCACTGTGATTCAAGATGAAATTTCAGCTTATTGATTCATTATGCATTTGCGCTTAACTTCATGTCAGAGCAAGATTGATTTGTTGTGAGTAATAACTTCACCTGCCAGTGATAATGGGATATTTCAGCTCGTCTTTAAAACTACGCAGCTTATGACTTGAGTAGAGAGGCCATGCGAGCTGTCCTTTTTGTCTTAATCAGACCATGTGTTTTCAGAGCGACTTTTGATGAGGGTCTGTATATTGTGGTATGGACTCTGAAAACTAATGACAATATAAAACTTACTTCATGTACTTAGTAAGAAGTGCAACAGCTTTGGATTGTAGCAACTTTTTACAGCGCATTAAGAGTAGAAAGGGTAGTTGGGTTTTAACAACAACAACAAAAACTCTTTCTAACATGCCCAGTGTTTAGGCCAGTGAGCCCTGTCTGCTTTAATACACATACTGCATCTCTTTTGAACTCCTTGCCTGGCGATTGTTTCTACCCATCCTAAAATCCTAATTAATAACATTTCATGGTCAGTATTTTTTGTAGGCGAGCTTATACTTTTGCAATTAATCAAAAGTGCCTTACCTTTTTGTAACCCGTAGACCTGAAGATACCTGATGAAGAGAAAATATTGAAGAACAATCTCAGGATGTGGGAGACGAAAATATCCAAGGCAGGAAAAAAAAACCTCTTAATCAGGTGGGTAAGAATATAATCCAATGCAGTGCAATTGTTTAACTGTTTTACTGACTTTACTATGTTAATAATAATAATATGAATTGTGGCTTCTTAAATAGCGCACATGTCCGTCACTCAGTGACGCTCTTGGCGCTGTAACGTACAGTATTTCCTGCAAGATGTGGGACTACGTTTGAATTATGAGACCTAACTCTAAAAGCACCATGTAATGTTTTACAAGGTGCTGTGGCGCAATTTGCTGCCGATCGAACCAGGAACACCGGGGCGAACCCCTTCTCTTTTCGATAATAAGTGCACTGGGTTCTTTTACATGCGTTACATAGCACATGGGACCAACGGCTTAACGTCCCATCTGAAGGACGAAGCAATGGTGAAGTGTCTTGCTTAAGGACACAAGTGTCACGGCTGGGGATTCGAACCCACACTCTGCTGATCAGAAACACCAGAGTTTGAATTCGGTGCTCTTAACTGCTTCGCCACGACACTTCCATGTTGGGAATTAACTTGTAATCGTAGAGCTATATATATTGACTAGAGCGCTAACACCCCGTTATACACGCACTAAGGTTTTGAAGCCGTGTGGGCGCATCCATGTTTATGTACAAACCAATAGTCCTTATGCAATGACGTCATCCAGCCGCCATCTTAGAGGAAAAACGGTGACGAAACAATCGAGACGCACATCTAGGTGAGGGCGCCCTACTAAAATGACGTCATGTGCATAAGGTCTATACAAAAGCATGAAATTTTGTACGGCAATTGTAAGGCTATTTGCATGACAGTGCGTTTGTTCTTTTCTATGTGTCATCGAACCAAACAATGCAGCAAATGTGAACGCATAATCTGCTGATGAGCGTATAAACTGCGAGCGTCATGTGCGTCATGTTTAAAATGTGCGTATGCTTTTTTTAGTACATCAATCAAGTCGAACTTACGGTTTTCGTAGCACGGCGCACGCTGAATGTAAAATAAAATCGCGGCAATGTGTGTTCTCTTAAAATTAAAATTGTCCCGTAGTCACGCAACACATCAAACATGTCTGCGCCCAGGGTGGCTTCAAGTTAGCGCTCTAGTCAATATATATAGCTCTATGCTTGTAATTCATCTCATTTTCTTTTGCCACTTGTGGCTTCTCCATTTCCTATTCCTGTAATTTGTTTTCAACTATTAAACCACAAGAAAAACTGACAAGGTAAACATTCATCCATTTTTGGTTGAACAAAGAAAAAAGTGACTAGAGCTGGATATGAACCTGGGATTGCTGGCATTTTAATCCAGAGATTGCAGGTTCAAATATTGGCTTACTTGAGATGTCTAAGTGAATTTAAATGCATGTTGTTAGTACTCACTTTTTTTCTCACTCTTGTCTTTGTATTTAAATACAAACATTTTTTGTCTAGAAAACATTTTTAACTCTTCGAGCTCTGTGTGCTCTTGTGGATTTTTTTTCCCAAGCAGATCCTTGCCATTTGATTGGAGGATGGCAAGTAAAAGTACTATTGCACGCAACAGTCACTGTTAAAGGCAGTGGACACTATTGGTAATTACTCAAAATAATTATTAGCATAAAACCTTACTTGGAAACTAGTAATGGGGAGAGGTTGATGGTATAAAACATTTTGAGAAACGGCTCCCTCTGAAGTAACATAGTTTTCAAGAAAGAAGTAATTTTTAACAAATTTGATTTCAAGACCTCCGAATTAGAAATTGAGGTCTCGAAATCAAGCATCTGAAAGCACGACTTAGTGTGACACAGGTATTTTTTCTTTCATTATTATCTCGCAACTTCAACGACTAAAAGAGCTCAAATTTTCACAGGTTTGTTGTTTTATGCATATGTTGAGAAACACCAAGTGAGAAGACAAGTCTTTGACAATTACCAAAAGTGTCCAGTGTCTTTAAATTCAACAGGCCAAACCAAAAGAAACTGTAATTTCACAATTAAAAATTGTAGGCCTATTCTTTGTTCGTTTGTTTTAAAAGTTGTATCCTCAAATCAAAATGACAAAGAATTAAATACTTGGATGTTATATGAAACAAATAATGACGTTAAGTAATGATAATAAACTACAACTTGAAAACCCATTGTTCAAAGTACTTCTCCTTGTGTTTGTTCCCCCTACAGTGCTGCATTTTCTAATTCCTAGCGACGATCCCTAAGTGATGACTAACCTGCTGGGTCCCCGGTGTCCCCCCCCCCCCCTCCAACGTGGGACGAATCGCAATGACATCATCGCAGCATGTGAACATTACTTATATAGACGGGGGTCACCACATGACGCGGAAAGTCTACACTCTGCTGCGGAAAGTGCTAGTCAGTACACGAGCGTCTCTCAAACAAGCAAGGTGTGTTCTGAACAGTTATAGTCCGCATCCAAGTTTTCATCTCTACTCGTTCAAATCATCAGGAAGTTTTCATACATTTTCTTTATATAGCTACTCAAACAGTCAAAAGTTTGAGTCAAAAGTTTATTTGTGATCCAGATCATTTCATTGGCAGTTAATTTTGAACATCCAAAGCTATAAATGTCTTGCTTATGAGTGTCTAGAAATCTCCTTGGCTAACCTAACGCTATAGCTTGGACGTTTCGTCCATTGCGGTGCATACTTTTTGACTTTTCAATCTGTACACTCATATCTTGGACGTGACGACTGGAGACAGTGAAGTCTGCATCAACAGGATTTGAACTTCCTTTGTTTAGTAAATTCACAACTAGTTGGAATTGATGACTACTTTTTACATTGCTGATTGGAATGTTTATGATATCATTTCGCATTGATGGACTATTTATGCTGAGTGAACTACTGATATGAGAAGATTTTTTATAAGAAATGTCAAAAATCACATGAGACAGGTAAGTTTGTTTTGTATCTTAGGGTTGTGTCACACGAGGCAATTCAGTGAACGATTTCCTTGTATAGCAGAGAAAAATGCTATGCAAAATGTGTCAGTTGCTACTCCCAAAAATTCATTTGCTACTCAATATTACCATCCAGTGTGCACAACATTTTTTTAGTCAACAAATTTTGCTATGCAAAAATGCTGGATGAAATCATTCCCTGCAATTTACAGGCAACCAGTGAGTCCAGAGGTTGATTTCACAGTGTAACACCGAGTTAGGACTACTCCTAACTTATGAAACTTAAAGCTAGTCCTAATAAGCTAGACATGTAACTCCTAACGTAGGAAACTTAAAGCTATAGTCCTAAGTTAGACAAGTAACTCTTGACTTATGAAACTTAAAGCTAGTCCTAAAAGTTAGACAAGTAACTCCTAACTTAGGAAACTTAAAGCTATAGTCCTAAGTTAGACAAGTAACTCCTAACTTAGGAAACTTAAAGCTAGTCCTAAGTTAGACAAGTAACTCCTAACTTAGGAAACTTAAAGCTAGTCCTAAGTTAGACAAGTAGCTCCTAACTTAGGAAACTTAAAGCTATAGTCCTAAGTTAGACAAGTAACTCGTCCTAACTGGAGCACTGGTCTTAACTCTTTGTGAAGTCCATGCTTTGCAATCTCCATGAACAGAATCCCTTCACATTGAATATTCACATATTATTCTTCAGAATCATAAGACATAAGGTTTATCGCGAACAGCAAAATATCAAGAGAGGGCGCTGTTGAACCCACACAAATGTATAGGCGTTGCGTGCGCGAGTCGTTGAAACTGCATAGAACCGCCCCATATTCCTTCCCACAATGCATTGCGTTTTTGAATCGCGATAAACCTTATTGTTTGAAAAATAGCTTATACATATGTGTACTACTAAAGTGGTCGTGTAGCATGCACTGCAGTTGGTTGCCTCCAAGTTACCTCTTGTGACAAGGCCCTTACATCCAAATCGGTAACCATCGATCCCAAACCAATCAAATTACGCCACTCAATGCTAGCCATCCTCCTCTTTAATTCATGACAACACCATAAGGTTTTAGACCTAAGCCAAATTTCAATGAGCTTCTTAAGCAGAAAAATATTGCTTACAAAGTTTCTGCTTGGCAAAAATAAGCAGGGAAACAGTCACAAACTGTGCACATGCATGTAAGCAACATTGATTAGGTGCTTAGTAAATGTTAAAATTTGTTAACTTTATTGCCAAATCCCCCATCAAACAAGAATGTGAGCAATATACGGAGCATAGAAAGTAAATATAGAATACAGCAAGGCTTAGATTTAACACTGGGCCCCAGCAAGGCCAGTGATTTTAGCCTAGGGCCAGTAATTAAATGACTGTGGACAAGTCCGGAGGTCTTGTGTTTTTCAATGACTAAAAGTACCTCACTTTGTATATAAAAAAGAAACTGATGTTTAAAGGAACACGTTGCCTTGGATCGGTCGAGTTGGTCTTTGAAAAGCGTTTTTTATCTGTTTGCTATAAAATGCATATGGGTAGAAAGATGTTGTAAAAGTAGAATACAATGATCTACACAAATATGCCTCGAAATTTTTCTTTTTACCTTGTTGACTAACATGGTCAGCCATTCATGGGAGTCAAATTTTTGACTCCCATAAATGGCCGACCATGTTAGTTCGCGACGTAAAAGGAAAACCGTACAATTTTGAGTGATACTTGTGTGGATCATTATCATTCTACTTTTAACATCTTTCTAACCATTAACATCTTTCTAACCATATACATTTCATAACAAACGGTTTCAAACGCTTTTTATAGACCAACTCGTCCGATCCAAGGCAACGTGTTCCTTTAATGTTCTTTGGGTCTTGGTAAATATATTTATGTTGGATATTAAAGCATCTTATTTCTCTAGGATAAACTAAAGAGAAAAATAGTTTACCTGTACAATTTTAATTGTGTAGAAAGTTCTCTCTCATTTCACCCTGGTCTTGTAAAATAAATGCTTGGCCAGTAAATGTTGTAACTCACAAGCCCTGCAGTCTTGTGAATATTTCCCCTACATTCGAGTCCTGTACAGTGGAAAAAGAACAATATTATAAATTACTTTAAACTATTTCTGTGATGTCACTCTATTGATTATAGTGTAGATTATTTTTATGAATCTAGACTTACACTAAAGGAAGTGGCCACTATTGGTAATTACTCAAATTAATTATTAGCACAAAACCTTACTTGGTACGAGTAATGGAGAGCTGTTGATAGTATAAAACATTGTGAGAAACAGCTTCCTCTGAAGTAACGTAGTTTTCGAGAAAGAAGTAATTTTCCACAAATTTTATTTTGAGACTTCAGATTTAGAATTTGAGGTCTCGAAATCAAGCATCTGAAAGCACACAACTTCGTATGACAATTTTTTTATTTTTTTTTTCATTATTATCTCGCAACTTCGAAGACCGATTGGGCTCAAATTTTCACAGGTTTGTTATTTTATGCGTATGTTGAGATACAGCAAGTGAGAAGACTGGTCTTTGACAATTACCAATCGTGTCCAATGTCTTTAACTAAGGGAATAAAAGGGTAGCGACGAGTTCTTACACGGCCGTTTAAAGCCTGCAGGGTCGACGAGGGCCTTTAGCGCTCGGCAATGACCCTGCAAGGTTTTAAACGGACGTTTAAGAACGAATCACTACTCTTTTATTTCCATTCATTAGTGCCCTTTTGTTAAAAAAACGTTTAAAAAATACAATTACAGACACTTTTACAGTTGAAAATTTGAGGTTTGAAATATTTTCTTTCAAAAACTTTGTGAAGAGTCTGTTGTGCATGGGTTGTGTGTCCGCGTGCGAGCTTAGAAGTAGATCACACGCTGTTACTAATAGCAATGAATTGCGTTCCGCGTGATAATCTTGCGCGCCTGACACGCGGAAGCCAGCAGGTTATAAACACTGGTCATTATCAACCGTTTAAACACTCCCACGTGTCGTGCTCTCCACCAATAGGAGTAGAGAAACTGTCTGGGGTATTTATGAATGTATATTTGTATATTTGTTACTAATCTAGACTTAAACTGTACATTTGTAACAAATCTACACTTAACTGTAGATTCATTACAAGCTATAAGTGTAGTTCAACTTGACATAAATGGGTTTCCAAATTGAAAGATAACATGATGTGCAAAACAAAGCTGAAAACATGTTATTATTTCAATTTCCAAAAACATTTTCCAGTTCATTCATTTACTTTATTTAAAACATAATTGTAAACTGATCAAAATATGGTACTTGATAATGTTGCAAGCACTAGGCCTATAAAATGTGACCAAACTTCGTTTGACAAAGTACAAAGTTTTGGGAAACTAGTTTAAGGCAGAGAATAGACTCTACACACAATGTAAGTGTATAATTATTCGCGACTACGATCAACTCACCTTTAACTCGTACATTCTATCCACAAGTCTACACTTTCTCGTCCATTTTCCTGAACATAATTATAATATTTTTACTCATGTACATTAATTCTTGATATAGGACCAATGATTCAAGTTGGGTTGTGACAAAATCTACCTAATCCAGCTGAAAACGCAGCCCCCCCCCCCAACCACCTCATGAAAGATACTCAAAACATGAAGGAATATTGAACAAAATATTCCACTGCCTGAAAGTTTTCCAAAGTTCACAGCAGAGAACTTTGACATTTTACAGTTCAACTCTTTGTGTATCGTTTGTCAAAAATTATTAAAACGTCCACCTACGCATGAGTGGGACCGTAGTGTTTTGGTTACTTGAACCAAACACAATTAGGAAACCCTTAGTGCTTTGGAAGGAAAAAAGTTGACGTCATAAGTTTTAAATACATCAACAGAGGTTTTGGAACTCAGTTCTTAGAAATCTGCAAGTATGAGAAATCATATTCAGTTTTCTTTTCTTTACTAACTTAAAAAACAAATCGTTGCATTTATTTTGCGCTTTCTCCAGGACCAGCCTGTTGCGAAGGACACATTCATGTAAAGGCACTGGACACCTTTGGTAATTGTCAAAGACCATTTACTGTATCCCAACACATGCAAACAAAATAACAGAATCTGTGAAAAATTGGGATCAATTGGTCATCGAAGTTGCAAGAAAATTAATGAAAGAAAAACACCCTTGTTGCACAAATTTGTATGCAACATGTAAGTTCAGATGCCTGAGAAAGGCTTCGGGCCTAAAGGTCTTTCTCAGATTCAAATATTTAAGTGAGAAATTACCCTCTAATTCTCAAAAACTACATAACTTCTGGGGTAGTCGTTTCTTACAATGTTTTATACTATCAACAGCTCTCTTTTGCTCATTAACAAGTAAGTTTTATGCTAATATATATTTTGAGTAATTACTAAAAGTGTACATTAGACCCTTTAAAGGCACTGTTTAGTTTGGTAATTACTCAAAACATATATTAGCATAAAGTTTACTTGGTAACTAGCAACGGAGAGCTGTTTATAGTAGCACATTGTGAGAAACGACTCCCTCTGAAGTAACAGTTTTTGAGAAAGAGGTAATTTCTCTCTCATATAATAAAAGACATCAGCTGAAGCCTTTTATGCATCTGAAAGCACACAAAGAAATGCAACAAGGGTGTTTTTTCTTTCGTCTATCTCTTGCAAATTCGATGACCAATTGAGCACAAATTTTTTCTCAGGTTTGTTATTTTATGAATATGTTGGGATACACTAAGTGAGAATACTAGTCTTTGACAATAACCAAACGTGTCTATAGTGCCTTTAAAGGGAAGGTACACTCTTGGTAATTTTCAAAGACCAGTGTTTTCACTTGGTGTATCTCATCATATGCATAAAACAACAAACCTTGAGCTCAATTGGTCATCGGAGTTGGGAGAAAATGATGAAAGAAAAAACACCCATGTTGGACGAATTTGTGTGCTTTCAGATTGGAATAAAAGACTTCTAGCGAGAGGTCTTTATTATTTTAGTGAGAAATTACCTCTATTCCAAAATCTGTGCTACTTCAGAGGGAGCTGTTTCTCACAATGTTCTATACTATCAACAGCTCTCCAATGCTCGTTACCAAGTCAGTTTTTATGTTAATATTTGTTTTGAGTCATTACCAAACGTGTTCCTTCCCTTCAAAGGGGCCATGGCTGGCATTTTGAAGACCCAAGTTGAACGTAAGGGGAGTAGAGTATATATGACTCATGGTACAGTATATGTGTCATTGAGGCACAAGATTTGGCAGGGGAAGCTGGCTGTTAGCCGCATATCCTGGCACTCACTCTGTGGCCTAAGTCTATTTCCATACCCTCTTTTACATCTACGTGGAGTTCTGCGATGGTTTCCCTTGACTCTTTTCCTCTGCGTCTGTGATGCATTGGAAACTTTTGCAAATCTATGGGGTATTTTGGCAGACTTGTACAGTCTTTGGGTAGGTCATACAACAATTAAACTGCTGACCGAACAAAATGACCTGTGGTGTAAATGAAAGATTATTAATAGCATGAAGTTTTGCCCCTTGCAGAATCTTTTTTTAGCATTTTGTGAGCGTCACAATGCCTGGCAAATACAAGTCACATCTTTGGGTATTTTGGCAGACTTGTACACTTAAAGGGATAGGTCATACAAGAAATACACAAAATGACCTGTGATAGAAATGAAAGATTATTAATAGCTAGAAATTTTGACCCTTGGAGAATCTTTCTTTAGCAATTTGTGAGTGTCACAATGTCTGGCAAATACTAAAGTCACAGGGGGTGAAAGTGCCTGGCTGTACACTTTTTCGTTTTAAAACCTTTGGGGTATTTTGGCAGACTTGTATGGTCTTAAAGGGTAGGTCACACGAATTACACTGCTGACTAAAAAAAATGACCTGGTGTATGCAAGACTGTTAACAGCATAAAGTTTTGACCCATTGTGAAAAGTTTGCTAGAGTTAAAATGCCCGGCTATACACTCTCCATTTTTCTTTTTGCTAAATCTTTGTCAGTTGTTGGACATGTCATTACCTAATCTCTGTTTTTATAGTGATCAAACTTTCTTATTAATAAATAGTTAAATTGTGAAAGTATAGTCTGTACTTGAAGATGGAATAATGCAAGAATTGTGTTAAACGAGACCAGAACAGTTTAACATACATACTGTTTTTATTTACCTCATTTGTCTTTAATGGATACTTCATTACTAAATAGAATTGAAAGGTGCTTATCAGACTCAAAGTCAACATTTTAACACCAGTTGTTTTTATGTTTAAAATGATACACAGTGTTGTTTTATTAGTCAATTCATTATAAATACAAGACTGCAGGACTTGTCATGAGTTAAAGGCCTGACACCATTATCGCTGCCCTCTGGCCAATGGTCCAGTGTAAAATTTGAGATCTGAATATGAATATCAATATGTAAAGTGAAAAATAACAATGTTCCTTTTCTTTTCTGTTTCCCAGGGTTCTATGAATGAGGTTCCAGACTTTACTTTGCTTTGAGAGTAACATTGTGTATATGATTAGTATTTGATGAAAGGAGCTATTGCCATCGCAAGTATGATATCAACTATGACCTCAAGACAAGGTGAGAGTTCATAGGTCAACCTAACCCAAAATATCAATTGACGGAATCATGATTCACACCCTGAAAAGTTTTCTAAACTTTTCTCTTACAGTTTGTGTTTTGACATTACTCATTATAAAACCAGTAATGAAGTGCCTTATAGAATCACGTTAAAACAAAATTACATGATACAATTTTGTGTACTTTACCAAGGAAGGGGGTTACTTTATAAAAGATCGTTGAAGTTCATTCAACACACTGAGTTTTATTGTTTTCTTTTTTTTTTTTTTTACTATATAAGTAATTTACAGACAAGTCGATCATTAAAAATTTACCCAGTCAGTTTTCCTTGTGGTTTTTTATTTGATTTCTGAAATAAAAAGTCCGTCCCCTTGTGAGGTGGTCACTTGGCTGCCGCTTCCCAGGTTGCAAGAACAAAAAAAACAGAAGTGATTAACGCTGGAGTGGCTTTTTGTAGCTGGACGTGGTGGTTACTGGTAACCATCCCAAAATTTATAAACAGAATCTGTTTTGAATCTTCAAATTTGTTTTTGACACTTGTCTAGCATCTTATTCCGAGAACCTCGATGATGCCTGGTTGATCCAGCAGACGGGCACTGATAACATCCTCCTGATCCGAAAGACTTCCAAATATGTTCATTTACGTCGCCAGCATTCAAAGAGCGTCATCCTACAGAGTAAGGCCAGGTCGAAATTCTGTCTCGTTTATCATCCTTCATCTCATATAACTTCTGTGCCTTAACAAAAAAATCCTCAAAATCATTGAATCATTTTTCTGAAATTGAATCAATGTTCAAATTAACTTGCATGTCTTTGATAGACACAGATGTGATTGGTTTAGAGCCATTTCGTCTATCTTTTACGATTATTTACCTGTTTTTTAAATTTTTATTTCATATTTTGCCTTTTGTGTTTTTTATAAGCCGAAAAAAGGCCATGTAAAATTTGCTGTCTTTGTGAATTTTTATATGGTAATTTGAAGTGTTTGCACAGAAGAAAACGTTTGAGAGTTGATTTCAAAAGCACTTTAACAAGGATGATAAACAATTCGTTGATTCTACCTGGCCTTTTTCGGTTTCCATTGTTTATATGTACACACTAAACAAATGGGATTCATTTCAAACGCATGTATCAAGCATAAAAGTGGTAGTGCCATAGCAGTTAGTTTGATCCGAGCATCTGACTATCTTTTCTCTACTAGATAAGCCTGCAACAACCAGTCATGTCATATTATTCTTTGTACATTCCGTGGCATTTCTTGGCAGGCAAGAAATGACGTTTTGACTCCAAAAGTGGCGTCCATATTATTCTTAGTACATTCCGTGGCATTTCTTGGCAGGCAAGAAATGACGTTTTGACTCCAAAACCAAAAATGGCGTCCAGGATAGGGGCATGTAACTGCGCTGCGCATTGTGCAGTAACTTGAACAAGATTTGTTCATTAATTTACACATATGGTGAACATTTTTGATAAGATGATCTTCCCGCTGAGGGAAATCAGCAAACTCCCACAAGTTGATGTAAGCACCAAACTGGCAACAGCCAATCTCTCTCATACAAACATTGGTTTAACGTCTACCATTATGAATTGCACAAATCAAGAAAGTGTGATTCACTAACTAGATAACAATAGGCTACTTATTCAAGGTATTGTGAAACTCAGCGATTAGCTTTGTAGGATTCGAACCCACAACCTTGTGATTGCTATTCAGGTCAGGTTGGTGTAGTGATGTCTTGCCTCGCTTTCCACCTCCGGGACCCCCGTTCGAATCCAACCGGGGGCACTATGTGGCTTTGGTTTTCAGTCCCTATTCCCTGTAATAATTCTCTGGGGTTTGTCTCCCACATCTAAAACTGAAATTTAACCAAGGTGACCAAGTTTGAGCTCTACAAGGTTTAGTTAAAAGAGCCCTGGCCATTCTGTATACCTGGATAGCAGAACATTCCAGGTGTGTTGTTAGGGGTTGAATGTACATGCACATGGATGACTAATAAGGAAGTGAGATTATACACCACATGGAGAAGCATGGAGGTTGCAACACTTCATGTATTCACATGTGGCTATGGTTTCCTTCAGATGAAAGATGTGCACTTTTCAGTATGTGGTCATTTAAAGGAAAAGTATACCTAGGGTTTTTGGGACCATTTAATTCTTTAAAAGGCAGTGGACAATATTGGTAATTACTCAAAACAATCATCAGCATAAACCTTAATTGGTAACAAGTAATGGGGAGAGGTTGATAGTATAACACATAGTGAGAAATGGCTCCCTCTAAAGTGACGTAGTTTTTCGAGAAAGAAGTAATTTTCCACGAATTCGATTTCGAGACCTCAAGTTTAGAAATTGAGTTCTCAAAATCAAGTATCCAAAGCACACAACTTCCTGTGACAAGTTTTGTTTTTCGATCATAGTTATCTTGCAACTCCGACGACCAATCAAGCTCAAATTTTCACAGGTTTGTTATTTTATGCATATGTTGAGATACACTAAGTGAGACGGCTGGTCTTTTACAATTACCAATAGTGTACCTTCCCTTTAATCGATACAAATGTAAATGTATACAATCAGACTACCATGTAGGGTTTTGACATATCACTGAAATCCATGAGTAAATAACTTCCACCCAGGAAGAATTATCCCTACGAGGAATACACAAATGAAAAAAGTTTACTGACAGTAACGCTTCTTAGATTCAAATTTTGGGGCTTAAAAACTGATATATTTCTCCACATGTTTCTGAAAAAGCTGCTGTAGGCTTCTAACCTAAAGTGTTCATTACCATCAATTTTAGGAATGATTACCAAATGTATACCTTCCCTTGAGGTATATTCTAAATATCAAGAGGACATTTAAAGGCAGTGGACACTGTTGGTAATCACTCAAAATAATTATTAGAATAAAAGCTCAATTGGTAACGAGTTATGGGGAGAGGTTGATAGTATAAAACATTGTGAGAAACGGCTCCCTCTGAAGTGACATAGTTTTCGAGAAAGAAGTAATTTTCCACGAATTTAGTTTCGAGACCTCAGATTTAGAATTTAAGGTTTCGAAATCAACCATCTGAAAGCACACAACTTCGTGTGACAAGGGTGTTTTTTACTTTCATTATTATCTCGCCACCTCGACGACCAATTGAAGTGAGAAGACTGGGCTTTGACAATTACCAATAGTGTCCAGTGTCTTTAAGAAATGGTCCATTTAACTTTTAAACTTCTTTTTCAGAATAAAAATGCCTTAAGCAAGGCTAGTGGTGATGGAGTGTAATGACGGCGTGTTGCACCCCTTTTATCCCCCTTGTCACTATTCCACTGACCAAAGAAATAAAAAAATATATATCAACTTTGAAAAGTGCATGAGAAACTCGGGCTAATCTATCTTTAAGTCTGTGATTTTCTATGATTAACAGCTAGGGTATATAAATACATCCACCTTGGCAACACTTACGCACATGTGGTGATAAGGGAAAAAGAATTACGGCTTATGCTGAGTTTCCTTTGTGGTTTTGGGTCGTTGCCATGTCTACCGCATGATTTCCTTGAACACCGGACATCCCTTCCCCGCTTCCAAAGGGGGCTACAAAAAGGGGTCCTTTTGAACAATTTGGAAAGTAATATCACTATTTTTGAAGGCTGCAAAAATATTGCTTTGCATTTGTAATTGCAAATTGCCTTTCAATGAAGTAGACCTTTTGTCATAACACCAGCCTTCTGGCAAAATATCACAATTGTACCATTAAGTTTGTGAATACCACACAAAATAAGTTTTTGAATATCATGCAAAAACAAGTTTTCCGCAGTATTTAACAATCCATAGTTTGTTTTATTTTATAAATTGCTTTGAACATTTGTTTACAGCCATCTTTTGAATTATTTCCAGTGATCAAGTTGCGGAGACGTTGCAAATACATAAATGTTTATAAAGCTTAAAATTAATATTTGTTATTGTATTGAAACACAAGTAGGTTGTATTTTTACAAATGTTTTTAATGTTATTTTTTTCTCACAGCAGACAAGTACAGGCTGAACTACGTGGAAGTTGAGATTGGCCCGCCAAAAAGAAGGTAACTTCAGAGATTTCCTTAAGTCTTTTCACAACGTGATAAGTCAATGAAAAGTAAAGAAGTCTTGAATTATATTTGTAACAATGTAAACAAATGTTCTTCAACATTTCAGCTTCTAAAATGTCTAGAAGTTTGTTTGTGTAATATTAAAGCTTAAACAAAATTAAATTGTAATTCCTCAAACTATAGGCCTAGAGACCTTTTGCTAAGTCAAATGGTTTAAGACAGGATGTAGTACAGCAACCTCCAGATGAGCAACCCTGGTATCAACATTTTCTCAAAATTTGTAATTTGGACGTTTCTGTGCGAGCACATTCATTCAAAAATTATTATGGGTGTTCATCACTGTCTCTTACTTAAAGGCAGTGGACACTTTTGGTAATTGTCAAAGACTAGCCTTCACAGTTGGTGTATCTCAACATATGCATAAAATAATTAACCTGTGAAGATTTGAGCTCAATCGGTCATCAAAATTGCGAGATATTAATGAAAGAAGAAAACACCCTTGTCACACGAAGTTGTGTGCGTTTAGATGGTTGATTTCGAGACCTCAAATTCTAAACTTAAAGTCTCGAAATCAAATTCGTGGAAAACTACTTTTTTCTCGAAAACTATGGCACTTCAGAGGGAGCTGTTTCTCACAATGTTTTATACCACCAACCTCTCCCCATTACTCGTCACCAAGAAAGGTTTTATGCTAATAATTATTTTGAGTAAGTCCCAATAGTGTCCACTGCCTTTAACTGCACAGTAGACCTTTATCATGCTGTCTCCATCTTGGTCATGTTCCTCATATCGATTAACAATAATGAATGCTAAAAATCATTTTGCAATTAGGAACCAGACTATTTTGTTCTTCCAGCCTCGGTTTGGTAACATTGATGTCTATGGGAGAAATTTGAGATGGCTGAACCAGGATAAAGATCTATAGTTTGTCAAAGTACAACATTTTGTTTCCTGCAATCATTAAGACTATGTAGGAACATAAGGTACCAGGCATTTGTTGAATATTCCCAACATATTCCTCACATGACTTCCCAGCAACCTTTTTCTAAATCTAGTGGTTTTTTATTTTAGGGAGGGAGGTGAAATACCACTTCTTAAGGTCGGTAATGGAAGCAAGAACAGAGTGAACTACAGCACCATCGTCTTCCCAGCAAGGTAATAGCAGTTTTATTAATATAAAGCGCACGTATCTGCCAACAAGGTTCTCAAGGTGCTGAGTATATAAAATTTCAGAAAGGTTATTGCAGTGATGAATTCCAAGACCCAATTATGTAGCACCTTATAAGGGTTTACAAGGTGCTACGGCGCAATTAGCAGCCACAGCCAGGAACACCGGGGCGAACCCCTTCTCTTTTCGATAAGTGCACTGGGTTCTTTTACATGCATTCACAACACATGGGACCAATGGCTTTACGTCCCACCCGATGGACGAAGCAATGGTGAAGTGTCTTACTTAAGGACACAAGTGTCATGGCTGGGGATTCAAACCCACACTTTGCTAATCAGAAACACCAGAGTTTGAATTCGGTGCTCTTAACCGCTCGGCCACGACACCCACCAGTAGAAGTAGTTTATTAAAGTAGAATGAGTTTCTTTAAAGACTTATAACAAGACAGGTCATTATTCAAAATAACATGGAGATAATAATCAAATAACAATAGTGGCTTCTTATATAGCGGTCAGGTCCGTCACGCAGTGACGCTCATGGCGCTTCAACATTATTACCCCTGGTCACTGGGCCTTAAATCATTCCTTAAACCATCTCAGCTCCCTGGGGAGTATACAGCCTGTGCCGCCAAATATGTACCGCACTAAGCTAGTCAATCACAAATACCAACTCAGCCCTCACAGGTACCCATTTACCCCTGGGTGGAGAGAAGCTTATGGTTAATTGTCTTGCTCAAGGACACAAGTGTCACGACCGGGATTCGAACCCACACTCTGCTGAACAGAAACACCAGAGTAGATTTTTTTTCAGGATTCAGGAGAATTCTCAGATTTGAACCGTAGAAGTAGTAGTACCAGCCGATTTTCTACCTTCTGCCCAGGTAGTACAAAAAGCAGGACAGTTCTTTTCAGAGCTTAGAAGTCTACTCGGTGGTAGTAGAATATAAAGCAAGATAAGTTCTCAAAATGACATACCTAGCAAGTAGATACATGTACACAAACCAAAACATATTACAAATTAATTTTCCATTTTAAACTTCCAGCAAAAATGAGCACAATAAATGTGATGGCATCAAGACTGTGCCCCTGATTCCCCCTCACCAGCAGAGCCTGCTGTCCCACAAAGGTACCACCTCAGGAAAAGGAGCTAACCATCTACCCACCAGGGTCAGTAATTCTGTTGCTGGGATCGTGGTTGGGGGTCGGACAAGCAATGGGAATGGAAACCATTCTAAGCTTGAGAGGAAAGGGAGTCGTATCACGGAAGCACAACAGGTAGTAATAATAATAATAATAATAATAATAATAATGGCTTCTTATATCGCGCTCAGGTCCGTCACGCAGTGACACTCATGGCGCTCCAACATATTACCCCTGGTCACTGGGCCTTAAATCATTCCTTAAACCATCTCAGCTCCCTGGGGAGTATACAGCCTTGTGCAACAAATGCGCTACTCGGCTAAATCGATCACAAGAACCATCTCTGCCCTCACAGGTACCCATTTACCCCTGGGTGGAGAGAAGCAATTATAGTAATGTGTCTTGCTCAGGGACACAAGTGTCATGACCGGGATTCGAACCCACACTTTGCTGAACAGAATCACCAGAGCATGAATTCGGTGCTCTTATCCGCTCGTTCACGACACCCCACTATAATAACAATAATTTTGCTGAAGTCGTGTGATGTCCTCGAATCACAATGGTTCCCCATGCCTTTCTGTCCCCCATTGCTGACTTGAAATCTGCTGATTCCAGTCCCATGTCCAATAATAATAATAATAATATCAAATTTTTATAAAGCGCATTTCACAATAAACGTATCAATGCGCAGTAACAGGAATAAAGACTTGTAATGCGTACACATCCACCCTACTGGGTGTTCAAAGCCCAGTGAAACTTAAAAACAGAACAAAAGAAAACAGACACAGCAAAATTAGTCCTTGAAAACCTGTTACATAAGATAAGCTTTGAGAAGAGGTTTGAACTTTGTGGTACAAGATCTACGATTAAGTGGTAGAGAGTTCCAGAGACATGGCAAAGCCGAAGAAAAAGACCTGTCACCCCATAGGAGTGTTGAGACTTGGGTTCAACTCAATGGACATTTATTTTTCATGTCGACAATGACTATTAAGAAAACAGTTGAAACAAATAACAATGAGTATAATAATGAAAGATGGAAGCCTGGTAATTCAACAGGAGAATTATGGAACTTGATCAAAGATTCCTTGATGGAGTTACACTTGAAGTAGTTCGGAGATAAAGTGGTGGGGAGCCTTGCCGTTAAGTGCTTTGTGGACAATGAGCATCAGCTTGAAGATGATTCGTTAAGAGATAGGGAGCTGGTGAAGTTGTTTCGGAATTGGGGGTGATAGAACAGGATTTGCTAGACAGTGTCACAATGCGGGCTGCAGTGTCATTCAAAACACTGCCTGGAAACTTTCTATTGAGAAAAATAATATTGACTCTTTATGGCGCATTTCCAAAGATCATTGCACTTCAAACTTTATTACCGCTGGTCACAGGGCGAGCCATATATCATAATTCCTTACACCATCTCAGCTCACTGGGGAGTAAGGAGCGCAGTAAGCTAAATTAATCACATGAACCATCTCTGCCCTCACAGGTACCCATTTACCCCTGGGTGATGAGAAGCAATTATATTAAAGTGTCTTGCTCAAGGACACAAGTGTAATGGCCGGGATTGGAACCCACGCCCTGATGACTCAGCAATCAGTACTTGAGTTTAATGCACTAAACCGCTCGACCACTACACGTTACGCTAATCCACAGTAAATTAGGATGGTGTACCATTGTTCTTTGTCCACAAGGAAAAGTAGAAACAATTCGTTCAGACTGATACTTACTCAGACCCATCAGTTTGTATGGTTATTTTCCATGAAAAGGGCTTTATACTAAACATTTTCCAAGTATGATTGGATTTTTTAGTTAAAAAATAACTTTTGTTTTCTTAATTTTTTTTGTTTTTGTGCAGTTGCATCAATGTAGCCTTTTTCCCTTTAATGGGGTGTGAGCAAAATTTTACAACGTTGAGAATATAAATGTTCAAAGATTTGTGCTTACATGATCATGGTAGAAAACTTCCTATGAAAATGGTTTTGCTTGAAATGCCATAGTTAATATAAATGAGTAAAACAATTAGTTTTATCTCAGGTTTTGTTTGCAAGTTCAAAACCAAATGTTTTAAAGCATTAAAAACTTATAAAAGTTTTTTTTTTTTTTTTTCTTGACATTCAAGACCGTTTGAGCTTAACCTTTCACTAGGCTGTTATTTCATGTATATTTTGGATCACAAAAAGTGCATTTGAAAGTTACCAATGTGTCCATGTGCTATAAACTGGCAATAAAAAACAGTCAGAATGGCAGTTGCGCTACCTAAAGAATACTGCTAACTAAACTATGCAGCTCTTGATCTATTCAAGTGTTACATAAATGATAAGCCCATCCACCTGTTTTAAAGTTCATCAACCCTGTCACCTGACTTTAACCTAATTAATAACCGCCAAAGAATTCCAAAGTGACTTATATAATCAAGAACCTTGTCTAGATGCTGCTTCTTAGTCTGCCGTTTCTAAAACGAAAGAATCCTGCGGTTTTCACTGAGAAACCTCCCCCCTTTCTAAAATAAAACAGCAAGGTTTCAAAATAGCCACAGTGCATTTTGGCAGGAGGCCATGCTAAGAAATGCAGCATCATGATCTGAGATCTGGAGGTTGTGTCTTGGTATTTTGCCAATGATGATGATAAAGCTCTGTGAAGTGTTACAAAACAGTACAGGGTTCATTTACAACTATAAAATGTGCACTCCACTTTGTGTGAACTGTACCTTTTGTGGTCTTGTCACTAGATCATTTAAAGATCAGGTTAAACATGGACTTGTCAAAGGAGAGACAAGATATAACCTAAGCCCAATTTCATACAGCCTGTAAGCACACAAAATTTGCTTAGCATGAAATTTCTTCCTGAATAAAAACAGGTTTATCAACCAAATTTTCATGTGATTTTCAGGATAAGCAAACAACAACTGAATACCAGTATCAAGCAATATGCAACAAATGGAACCAATTTGGTTGGTAATCCTGTTTTTATCAAGGAATAAATTTCATGGTAAGCAAATTTTTGTGCTTACAGGCTTTATGAAATTGGGCCCTGATACTTAGTATATGAACATTATGTAAGAATTGAGAAATGTTTTGGCAGAACCTATGTATATTTGCAGTAAAGTGTGTACTTTCTTAGCTATAGACTAGATTAGTGTTCTGTATAATGGAGCTATCAATTTCAAGCAATGAGCTCCGTTAATGTTCCACATTCTACTGAGAAAAAAAGTTGAGCTAATTGTATGTACTGTATTGTTTGAACTGCAGGATTGGCCTATCAAATTTAAGCAATAAGCTCTATGACTGTTTCAAATTCTTAAAAAAAAAAAAAAAAATGAAGAAATATTTTCTCATTATTTCCCAGTCAGTGCAAGATTTTCCATTTTTCTGTATTTCACAGCAGCAGCAACAGCTTGAAACTCCCACAACACTACCTGGATCTCCTCCTCGTCGAAGAGCTCTTTCCACTCCGACTAGTTCCAGGAAGTTTCCAAAGGAAGCCGAGATTGACGATACTACCAAAACCCAGCAGGATAAGCCAAAAGTTTCACCTGTTTCAAAGACCAGGACACTACCTCCAAGGGAAAAGCTATGGGACCCAGAGGCCTTGGAACAAGACTTTGGAGAGGACCAACAAGTGTCTTCAGGGAAGAAGCCTGAAACGCAAAAGCCACACACCCATGACGCTGACATGCTGTCTAACTCAACACCATCAACACCATCATATAAACTAACTCAAGCCATGCAGGCAATGCGAATGAAAGTAAGGCGAAAGTCCTCCTCAGGTGAAGGATATGAGATTGTGAATGAACCAATTGGAATACTCAAGATGACAACCCAGCAGCAGCAGGATCAACCTCCTGCATCACCAGGAACTGGCGACACTCCACCCTTGTCCCCAGAATCACCCCTTACGAGCTCCCCAGTTATGAAACGACACAGGACTGAGCTGGAGAAAGCATTTGCCCGTCGCAAACTCACCGGGCGCATCTCAGGTGAACCTGAGGGTTATATCCCTCACTCTTCCTCTGGAGAATCTTCCCCACAAGAAAGTGTCCCCAGTCAGTTCTCTGATGCTTCATCAGCTGGGACAAGGTTTGTTCCTGTTCTTCCAATGATCAAGTCCAGTAGAGATCGTGGACAAATGGATGGCCAGAAGACGGCATCAGGAGAGTATAGATATGTCGACAACCAGTCCACACGGAAGCCGATTCCTGCTCCACGTTTCGGTCAGAGCCGTGAGTCCTCCATGGAGAGTATCACTGACTCTGTGTACTTGGCTCAGCGGCCGATGCCTTCACCTCCTTCTGGCCAGACCACGGCCTCAACGGATCCCACAGCATCCCAGCAGACTGATGATACCTATATGAACGTTGCCTTTGGTAAACAAAAGCCGGATTCACATCGTTATGAAAATGTTTTCTTAGACGATCGAACCATGAGCCTTGTGAGTAAAATATAACTCGATGTAGTGAAATAGCATGCAACTATGCACATGTACTGACTATGAAAAGTATTAAGCATATCATGAGTAAAAATTATTGTACAATTTCTTTGAGCCAAAGAGTGATACTTTTGCTTTTTTGTTCTTGTTGTAATAAATTTGGAGCTCATGTGATACCACTGGTAACAGTCAAACTGCAAATTTGAACTCTTTGTTGATTAATATTCTATTGGAAATAAGTTCTTTTTATTAAAATAAATATTTTGTTTTATTAAGGATCATTGTTCCAACACCAGTGATTCTCCAAGAGATAGCCTGGAGATTCATTCCAACCGTCCCATTCCAGCGCCTAGACATCACAGCAGCAGCGGCAACTTAACTTCCGACCAAGATATCAAACACAAAAGTAGCAGCCAGCACCAGCAGGGCAAGCAGCATGGCCATACAAGACAAGGCAGTTACGGCAGCACAGCAGCCATCTTCAGTCATATCAACACCACCTCAGTTCCTGTGCTACCCAGCTGTCCAAACAAAACCAAACAGAACACTGTTCAGAGTGGTGGATCAAACTCCCTCTATGCAATCCCCTGTAAGAACGGGATGAATGCAGCTCCCTCCAGCAACCATGGCCAGACACCAATGAAAGCATCTCATGGCATTGCCCCTGAGGTCCCAGTCACCTCCAAGCCTGAGATTCCAAGTCATGGTTGCTTCCCTCGACGAGATTCACACGGTAGTACGGGTAGCTCCGGTGGGTGCAAAGTCTCTGATTTACAACAAGTTGAGAAATCATCCAGCATCAGTAAGTCCATCAGCCACCTGCTGAAAGATAGCGAGCGGCGAGAGAAGAAGCATCACAAGTCTCATGGTGACAAGAAGTCACGTGAAGACAGGAAGGGGCATGGGGAGAGAAAAGGTCGACATGGTGAGAAGGGTGACCGAGAAAAGAGAGGTCATGGAAAGAGACACAGAGGTGACAATGCCAGCCACAGTTCAGCTCATTCAAACAAGTCCAAACCAGAGAGACCTAGTTATGGTAAGAGCTTTTCCAAACCTTGTCCACAGGTTGTTTGTGGAGTTCAGTACATTTGTTTGTTAAAATTGGACACTATTCGTATTTTCTCAAAATAATTATTATCATAAAACCTTTCTTGATTACGAGTAATGGGGAGAGGTTGATAGTATAAAACATTGTGAGAAACAGCTCCCTCTGAAGTGACGTAGTTTTCAAGACGGAGGTAATTTTCCACGAATTTGATTTTGAGACCTCAGATTTAGAATTTGAGGTCTCAAAATCAAGCATCTGAAAGCACACAACTTCGTGCGACAAGGGTGTTTTTTTCTTTCATTAATATCTCGCAACTTCGACGACCGATTGAGCTCAAATTTTCACAGGTTTGTTATTGTATGCATATGTTGAGATACACCACCTGCGAAGACTAGTCTTTGACAATTACCAATAGTGTCCAGTGTCTTTAATTACTTCTTATGACTGAACATTTGATACATATGTTCTACCCTGTGTGCACTTACAAATTAATACTAATTTACAGCAAAGCAGTTGGCCTTTTTGAAAAATGGTGGACACTATGATGAGCCCACTGTTTGGTTTGGGTGTACAGACAAATTTACCCAAGAGTTATCATGGCTAATAGACCTAGCCTTAAGAGATTCCCATAAAGGTCTTATAAAGCTTGTCTCATCTTTCTGCTTGAGAATTTGATGTAAGTGACACAGATAAACTGTATGACCAATTAATTACAGAAATAGATAGAGAAGGGTTTACCAAGCTACAATTTGTGTGTGCAGGGAACCAGCCGTGGTACTATGGACGTATGTTACGCCAGGAGTGTGAATACCTCATGCTATCCCAGGGCCAGTCATGTCAGTACCTCGTCAGAGACAGCTCTCATAGGGTAAGCATAACAATGTATATTTATTTTGGTTTTTACCCATACACTGGTGTGTGTTAGCACTGTATACTCGGTACTTTCCCCAAGTCCTGTGAAAAAAACATCACAGGCATATTACTCGGGTGGGATTCGAAACCAGGACCCTTGCAATTCTAGAGCAGTGTCTTACCATTTAGACTACCAAGATTGCCCAGTAGCTAGAGGCAGTTTGAACCCATTAACAAAGTAGTTACATGTATATGATGAGGTTGTTGGTCTGTTAGTACAGGGTGCATCAACAAGAACAGTAAAGCATATTTTTAACAAGTACTCTGTCCTGCTTATTAGAAAAAAAGAATTCAAGAAATTGATCATTCATAAGAGGAGTTGTGTCTATTTTAATAAAGGTACTCATTTTGCAAGCTGTCCTTGAAATACTTGAAAAACAAATGTAAAGTAAGCATTTTAGCTGTGTACTAAAAATTAACGCCAACCCTTCAGTCAAGCATTAACATGATCAACTACTGAGTGCTTTCAGTAAAACAGGCATAATTTCTCTTAGAAATTATCAATTTGTTTCATTCTTTTTTGTTTTAGATGAGCATGAAAGAATGCTTGTTAGTATGTGCTTCACCAGGGTTATGAGTGTCAGCTGTTGTATCGTTTTTAAATCATGAATCTCGGTCAACTTCATTTTGACTCACCCTGTGTGTGGTTTACCACAAGGTGTGGAACAGCATTCACTATTTTTCTGACATTACTGATTCAAAACTTTCAACAACTTTTGTGAAAATGAGGACAACTCAAGTTTCAGTTGTCTCTGTAGACCTGCTCTTAGCATGATAACCTCAGAATGACCCCAACTCAGGGGAGCTTATCCCAATAGGGAGGCATTGCCAAAGTAGAGGTTTCAGGTCTACTGTTTGTGTGTCAGTCAGTGACTGTAGTGTTTCCAGGGTATATACAGGAAGAGGGACTTGTACAGTGTCTACCTTCTTGCCTTGGAGTTTCAACCAATAATACTCTGGGGCAGAGGTGATCAGGATGATGGTGGCTTACAATGTACATGGCGCTGATAACGTGGCACAGACAGTCTTATGGAATAGGCCTATACTAGAGTTCTGTTGTATACATAATGTGAGTTGAAATCCTGGCCAGGCTGGTCGCCATGTATTAAGCAAGATACTTCCATACAAATGCATGTTCAGTCGTATGCCGTCTGTATGTGCATATTAAAGACCAACAACATAACAAGAAATTAGTTCAATAAACAAATTTTATTCCGGTCCAATATGATGGACTAGGTTTCTCCGTATACGGCTGACTTATGCCAGAAATAACAGCAGAAGAAAGGTTGCTCTGAATATGTAAGCCTCAGAATGCAAATACTGCACACAGATTCTTGTCATTCTACTGCCCTGTTATTATATGATAACCGGTTCAATTTCACATAGAGCAATTAAGACCGCTCTTAAGCTGTATCAATCTTAACTGCCAATCAAAGTGTGATGTCATAATACAAATCATTTTAAGCAGTATTGACAACTTATGTTAGGATGAGTCTAAGTGATTTGTGAAATCAACTGCAGGCATCAGTCGACTTCAAATTACTGTTTTTGATTGCGCCAGATGGGAGGATAACAACTAAGCTCAATCTAATTGTAGTTAAATCCTCATTCAAAAGTAGTGATACACATTGTGTAAAGGTTAAACTTAAGTGTCTAAAATACAAACTTTAAATATCAACCACAAGGGAAAAAAATACAAACTTGTTAGCATCAGCTATAAGTTATTACAAACTTTGTGATGAGGTGAACAATGATGAGAAAAAGTGCAATGCAGGCATGCAACTTTTCCTCAGATCAGCAAATTTTTTTTTTTTTTAATCTCAGTTTTACCATTCAAATTTGACAAATACTGTACAAAATCATTGGAGTTTGTAATTTCCTCTTTTTTTGGTGATGAAGTTACAGATACATGCCTGGCAATGGGCCTCCATTTTCCTCTTGAGATACACATACGTACCGGGGAGGTGGAATTTGTACCTCTTTTTGTTTCAAGGCAAAAAGAAAAAAGTTCTGTCTTTGCAAATGACACAGACCTGAGTATGACACATTGAGCCCCAGGTCATGTAAGCCTTGATCAAACCAAGATCTGATCCTACATGATAAGACAGACACCTGTCATAAGATGCTTCTTGATCTCAGTGTTGATTGAATCAACATGCAGAGGTTTAGTCTATCCTAGCAGCTGCATACAGGGGCTGTTGACTTATCCCAAGTAAATATCAACAGTCTCATCTGACTCTACCTTCAACCAAGTGTGTCTATTGGGTTTAGAAAAAGGCTTGTAACCTTTGATGATGGACAAAGATTTGGCAAATCACGGTGAAGCTTTTTGCTGACATGCAAGATTTAATAAGATGAACGGAAGCAACTTTTGTTGACACTGAAATCACAGAAATCTCTTAAATTCTACAAATTTGTGTTTATAAACATGAATTAGCCATTGAAACGTGAAAATAGAAATAACTGTTACAAACAGCTGACCAACCAAAAGGACTTGTGGTAAAAATGAAAAACAAAAGTCATTTAGCAACAAGGTCTTATTGGATTAGGCTCATGCAAAAACCATCACAACCCTCCATAAAGTATCATCAAGCACAACACCAAACACATTGCCTGCACATGGATATTTAAACTTGCCTCCACTGGACTGGACTGGCCCACACCCTGCCAGGGGGTGTGGTTGATGTGAGGGGCAAGCTCTACTTAAAATAAGTACATAGTTGGGACAAATTTTACAACAGTTTTAAAAGAACCTCGAAAGAAGAAGTTCTAAAGAGAAACCAAGCATTTCTTAAAATGTAGGTTTTTAAAGCTGACTTAAGAAGTTTTGTAAAGTTAGTAACAACTGTGGGAAATATTGTCTCAAAAATAAGACATGGCTTTCTTTAAAACAAAAGTCAGAGTCTTTGTAAATGGTTTATCCTTGGCATAAATACAAGTCCCTAATTACATGCCCAAAGATGAAACATGCTAACATGAGCAATTTTCAACACCTTTTAAGAAAAATTGTGAACATTCATGATCAAGTCTTTCAGTGGATGTGGTTTATATTAAAGTGGCCTACCAATGAAATGAATACATTATGGTTCTGCTGCATAGGTCACCTATTTTAGTTATATAAAAGGTTTGTGTCATGACAGGGACACATTGGTAAGATATACCTGCATCCAGCATGTCCAGATGATTAAGTCCAATCCATTAAGACCATGTCACAGGACAATTTCCACAGGCAACCAGTCCCAGGAAATCTCCAAGAATAAAGGCGTTCACATTTGAATGTTCAAATATTTGTATTGGGGATCGTAAGACATTGTTTGAAAAAATTACCAAAGTGCTACCAAAGTGGTCCTGTAACATGAGTGTTTTGCATGGTAGCATGCACTGCAGTTAGTTGCCTCCAAGCATGGAGGTAGCTCCAAGTTACCTGGAAAAGTTGCCTCTTGTGACAAAGTGCTTCTACTTAACTGCATGATCCCATTAATCAAGTCCAATCCACTAGACTACACTGCCATGGTTCATCAAGCAGGCAATTTAGAGACTCAAACTGATCGCCAGTGCTTGACATTCCTAACTGATCTGTTTTTAATGGACCTACAATGGTTGGATTAATGGATCAGATGCAAGTCATGTAAGGGAGTGAGAAGAACACTCCATCACTTGGTTATTTTACATGACTGGTACAAATGATGATCAACCTGTAAACAATTGGGGAGTGGGCATGAGAGGGGAGAGGCAGGGTCAAAATGACATCATCTCCCCCCTGAGGGATGGGGGTATGATGATGACCAGTCATACTACAGTACTTGGCCTCTATCCAATTGGGAAATGAAGCACAGGGCTGAACTAGTAAAGTTCAAGCATCAGGAAAGTTCTGCATTTAAAGTTTGTGATTCAGTAGAGGTGAAGAACCAAGCATGTAAACATGCTTGGTTCTTCAAAGGGAACAATTGAGGCAAGTGCACAATTGAGGCAAGTGCACATTTGTTTGTGTCAATTTTATTAACCGGGCCATAGTTTTCGAGAAAGAAGTAATTTTCCACGAATTTGATTTCGAGACCTCGGATTTAGAAATTGAGGTCTCGAAATCAACCATCTGAAAGCACACAACTTCGTGTGATTTTTCTTTCATTATTATCTCGCAACTTCAGTGACCAAGTGAGCTCAAATTTTCACAGGTTTGTTATTTTATGCATATGTTGAGATACACCAACTGTGAAGGCTAGTCTTTGACAGTTGCCAATAGTGTCCACTGCCTTTAAGACCATATCAGTAAACAATGGTGTATTTGCAACAAAAAGTGGACCCATGATTGTGGCTGTGCACTTTTTTACTAGCAGTGCACTTTTACTAACAGTCTTTAGAGCATTGAAATTCCTCTTGCTGACTCAAACAAAAGTGACTAACAAAAGCAATTTCATTGTGCTCATAATGATTCAAACTTCAATGTCAAGGCCATATATTAGCCTTAGATTGATATACATGTCAATAATATTGTTGTCTGCGTTGAAATTCCCTTAGACCTTAGACAAATGCATAGCATCACTCTCTTCTGGCAGAAATTTTTTCATGCTTGCTTTCCCAACAAATTTACAATACTTTCAGCAGTTTTATTTAAAAGATTCAAAGAGGATAATCAAGGAATGTTTGTAAAAGTCATGGGACCTTGGGTCGATTTCACAAGGAGTAAGGACTAGTCAGGAATAGTCCTAGGAGAAATCAAAATCTTAAGGCGAGTCCTAAAATAGGACGAGTAACGAGTCCTAAAATAGGACGAGTAACTCGTCCTAACTAGAGATAAGACTAGTCTTTGTGAAATCTACCCCTGCTGTCGATTTCACCAAACTCTTCCTAACTTAGAATTAATCTTAGGACTTAGGACAAGTTAGTATTTGTATCCATAGACGTTAGGACGCAACAAACCCATCCTAAGTTAGGACGGGTTACTCCTAGCATTTCGTGGACCCCTGATTTCTCAGAAAGTTCTTGATAATCAACCCGAGATGAGGGTTACCTCATCCAACCAGACCTTGTTGTCATAGCCATCCAACCCTCCTTCCCACCTAAAACAATCGCACGGAAATCTGATCCGTCATTGTGAGCCTTTGGGTTGAGCCCTGTGTGTCATCCCTCCATTGTGATTGGCCCTGATGAGTCATGTGATTTCAAGACATTTGTTAAATCCAAGCTGGAACAAGGTCCTTATTATAATAAATGGTTATGCAAGACAATGCAAGCCCTGATTGGTGGATTGATAATGTAATTTCAAGGTAAGCTTGTGCTGGATTTAAGTGCAAAGGTGAACTCTGGTACAATGCACTGGCACCATGATGTAATTTTTGCAAATCATCGACAAAATTCTCTGTGAATGACTCGAAAAGTCATGTGGTTTGCAACAATATGGGTGAGCTACGCTCTAAGGAAATGGCGGCTGGCACAGGGGTACTTCAGTGTATAAGAAGGTAGAATGAAAATAAGTAAAGCGGTTCATTATCATGCTTTTAATGAGTCATTTGAATTCAAGGCGGTCAATTAACTTGTGCAAGTTACTCCTTGTGAATGGGTTGCTGTTGTGATAATATTATGCAAGTTAAGCCCTCCTTCAATAGGATTGGTTGTGATCTAATGTATGGGGGGATTTGGAGGTTTAACTTGGCAGTGCGGGGGTCAAATGCTGGCCAGCCTGCTGGCTATAGGGTTAGAGTTATTTACAGCTCTTTAAGAGTTAGCGTCTTATAATAAGCATTGTAACAACATTGAGCAGATTGTTTAAGGATCACTTGAGGAAACGACGATTATGCTGTATATATCAGACCTGACTAAAAATAGAAACAAGTATAATAGGTTTCAATTATATGGTTTAGGAAGACGTAGTCTTTGCATTTGGATGGTGACTGGCAGTACCTAAAGAAATTTATTACATGAGCATGTCCAAAATGATACACATGTGTACACATGTGGTATCCCTAATCATAGCAGTGTGGGAAAGTCTTGTATTTTCTGGAAATAAACTGTTGCACTTTTAAAAAACAACAGCTTTAGCTTAAGGTCCGGCATAAGCTTCATCAGGCAGTATGAAAGTGTTCACTTTAAGAACTGAACTTTAGACCAGAGTCAAAAGCAAAAGCTCTGTTTTTTGAAAATAATAAAAGATTAATAATAACAGTTGCTTCTCGTAAAGTGCTTACATCCATGGTGAAACTCACATTATTATCCCTGGTCACTGGGCATTGTCATTTATTTCCTTAAAGGAACACATTGCCTTGGATCGGACGAGTTGGTCAATAAAAAGCGTTTGTAACCGTTTGTTATGAAATGCATATTATGGTTAGAAAGATGTTGTAAAAGTAGAATACAGTGATCCACACAAATGTGCCTCGAAACTGCACGGTTTTCCTTTTACTTTGCGAACTAACACGTTCGGCCATTTATGGGAGTTAAAAATTTGACTCCCATAAATGGCCGACTGTGTTAGTCGACGAGGTAAAAGGAAAACCGTGCAATTTCCAGGCATGTTTGTGTGGATCATTGTATTCTACTCTTACAACATCTTTCTACCTATATGCATTTTATAACAAAACGGTTACAAATGCTTTTCCGAGACCAACTCGACCGATCCAAGGCAACGTGTTCATTTAAACCATTCTCAGCTCCCTTGAAAGTATACAGCCTGTGCTGCCAATATGAAACGCACCTAGCTAAATCAATCACAAGAACCAGATCTGCCCCTCACATGTACCCATTTACACCTGGGTGAAGAGAAGCAATTATAGTTACATATAAGTGTCTTGCTCAAGGACACAAGTGTCACGACTGGAATTCGAACCAACACCCAAATGACTTAACCAACAAAACTTCAATCTGATGCACTAATTTTCTTGGTCATAACGCACCACATAAAAAGGCCTGCATATCACTTTATGTTTAACCAATCATTGTGTGACGCTCCACCCACTACACCATTGGTTTCTTATTGACGCCCACTTTTGTAAAGGGAGTTTGACACTTGTGTCTTGCTCATGCCCCCACACTACACACAAAAGCCATGACACAGCAATCTTAATAGCAGAAACTTGTTTACATTTTGTAATAAGGGAATAAAAGGGTAGCGACGAGTTCTTACACGGCCGTTTAAAGTCGGCAGGGTCGAAGGCGAGGGCCTTTAGCGCACGGCAACGACCCTGCAAGGTTTTAAACAGACGTTTAAGAACGAGTCACTACTCTTTTGTTCCCATTCATAATTGCCCTTATGTTAAAAAAACGTTAAAAAATACAGTTACAGACACTTTGACAGTTGAAAATTCGAGGTTTGAAATATTTTTTTCAAAAACTTTGTGAATAGTCTGTTGCGCGTGGGTTGTGTGTATGCGCGCGCGCTTAGACATAGATTACGCGCGCGCACTTAGAAGTAGATTACGCGCTGTTACTATAGCTATGAATTGCGTTCCGCGTGATAATCTTGCGCGCCTGACACGCGGAAGCCAGCCGGTTATAAACATGGGTCATTATCAACCGTTTAAACACCCCCACGTGACGCGCTCTCCACCAATAGAAACTGTCTGGGGTATTTATGAATGGAATTTTAAGGTGTCAGATAGCCGGCCTTTTTGCCATTTGTTGGTTGGTTGTGATTGGAATGCATTGAAGGGTAGAGCTTAGAGGAATTGTCTATTAGAAAACACTGTTAAAATGTCTGGTAGGCTACAGGTAACTTTCCTCGCCTCCCATCCTAGGACCCCAGTTCAAATCCCACCTAGGGCACACTGTGAATTGGGTTTTCAGTCCCTATCTGATTGTGTGGGTTTTCCATGGAATAAATCTCTGGGGTGTTCCTCCCACATTTAAAACTGAAACTTCCTTCCTTGTCTTCTCTCCATTAACTTCTTGAGGTGACAAAGTTTGCTTTTCTGAGAATCACTGGCTTTACAACAAAAGTGAAGAAATAAGGGAATCAATGTGTGTCGAGGTAAATTATAAAGAACCAGGCCTCGGCAGGTTTAAACCTCTAGTTGAAAACCAATTCAACACACTTTGATTCCCATTCATAAATACCGTTTCGGTCAAAAACATCAACACTTCTTGGTCAAAAAGTAAAATAAATGCAAAAATTATAATTTGTCAATGATTTCTTGCAACACAACACCCCTCCAGCTACAAAATGGTAAAGCCCTCCGCCGCCCTCAGGTAAACAACTCCTTAAGGGAATGCTGTGCGCGTCGCGCGAATCGTGTGATGTGGCATAACTGTTTTAGCCGTTGCTCTCGACCAATGTCTTATAAGAACAGGTGCAAGCTCGCGTGTCACGCCCATGTTTCAATACTTTTTACTGGTCATAAACAAAGGTTTATACACACCCACGTGACGCGCTCTCCACCAATAGGAAAAGCGAAACTGTCTGAGGTTTTTATGAATACAAGTTAAAAGTTAATGCTGAAGGAGTTAATCCAACACAAAGTGACATAATTATTCATTTTTTTCTTAATTCCTTAACAGACCGGAGACTTGATGTTGTCTGTTCTCTATGGCCAGAAAGTCCACCACTATGTGATCCAGACTACACCCAACAACAAGTTCCACATCGCTCACCATGACTTCAACATGGTAGAGGACATACTGGAATTCTATCACCACCATGTTATTATGTACTCACCAGAGAGGGAGCCAGTCTATTTAACAGAACCATTTATCCTCAAGCACAAGTAAAGGCAAAGTAAGACCAAGGCCAAATTTCATAGCGCTGCTTAGCGGCCAATTTTGTGCTTACTGTGCGATTTCCATTCCATAGCGCTGCGAACCGTAAACATGCAAAAAGGCATGCTAACCTTCCAGTGACGTCACAATGCAAATCCACGGTGAACGCGCAATATGGCCGCCTTTTTTTCCTGCTTACCTGTGAAATGCGCTTGCACCTTAGCAATTTTTTCTGCTACAGTAAGCACGAAAATTTGCTTACCGTTAAGCAGCGCTATGAAATTGGGCCCAGGTCTCGATTTCACAAAGCACTAAGATTCATCTTGAGTTGTCAGTAATGATTTGTATTGTGACATCACACTTTGTTTAGCAGTTAAGATTGATTCACAGTTCAATCTTTGCTCTTTGTGAAATCGAACCCAGACTAAAAATCTATCTGTTTTACTTTCAATCTGAAAACTCAATACCTAAACCAATCGTCCATAGAAACACTAACAAAATGTGAAAATAAATATCATTTGAAGACAACAAAAATATCTTTATTTATAATTGCGCACAAAATTTGTTACAAACCACAAACTATTGGTTTTTTGTTTTTACTAAAAGTGATCACAGGTTGGTCGTATATGGTATGATTATTATAAACTACAGAGCATGCCTGATACTTAATGGAGGCCTATGTTGCCCCAGGTCATTGCCTTGGTGCCCCTTGAATGTTCACATCTGAAATTTACAATTTCCTCCATATAGAGGTGCCCTTTCCAAAGAGAAAGCACCTTAGTGCCATTGCCCTTTCAAAACAATGCAAACAATTATGTATTTTCTGCAAAATAACAAATAGAGGAGTGGGAACTACAAATTTGTTTCAATTTTTCTTTTTTCGAATTTGAACGAAGACATTACGTAGAACTTTGTCCCTATAACTGTGAATTTGATCTTCATACCCAAGGTAGAATTGTTCAGGTTCGGCTGACACTTTGTAAAAAAAAAAACACACAAAAAGCTCAGTGCCAGTCTTTAAACAAGAACCAGATCTGCCCCTCACATGTACCCATTTACACCTGGGTGGAGAGAAGCAATTATAGTTACATATAAGTGTCTTGCTCAAGGACACAAGTGTCACGACTGGAATTCGAACCCACACCCAAATGACTTAACCAACAAAACTTCAATCTGATGCACTAATTTTCTTGGTCATAACGCACCACATAAAAAGGCCTGCATATCACTTTATGTTTAACCAATCATTGTGTGACGCTCCACCCACTACACCAAGGTAGAATTGTTCAGGTTCGGCTGACACTTTGTAAAAAAAAAAACACACAAAAAGCTCAGTGCCAGTCTTTAAATGAAAGTGTAAGTGGTCATTAAGAGTTAAGGTCAATTTAAACCCACCCTTTCTTAAACAACTTTGTCTGTTATGGTCAGAGTTGTGATTGTGTGATTGCACTTGCAATTTTGCAAAGTTAAATTACTTTTAATATTCATGATTATAAAATTTCTACAAATCCAAGGACCAACTTTTTTTAAGCCAAGACCATGAGCCTCAACAAATAAAGTTTTTTTTATGTAGTGTAAATTATATTGTTTTAAAACAAAATGTATTTTATGATCAAATTGCTGGCAATAAGATTAAGATTGACTGATCGATGAAGATATAGCTTTTAGCTTTTCACTTGTAGCTTTGATTGTACTTTTCAATGTTTATTTGTTGTTTATTGACTATTTGATGTTTTAGTATAGAGGGATTTACATGCATTTTTTGTATACCTGTCACCTTTTTTTGCCATTTAAGCTTTCTACTATTCAAACAAATGTATGCCAAAGTGAGGCTTGATAGTATTTAAAGGGAAGGTATAGCTTTGGTAATCACTCCTAAAATTAGTGGCAATAAAAACTTACTTGGTTTTAAAGGGTGTATGTACTTTTTGTAGGACAAAAAACACAATGTCCACAAATTTACACTAAACTTCAACAGTTAATAATGATAATGATATAGTAGAAAGCTTCCCTGAAAATATTACGTGCTGAGGTGCTGTAGTTTTTGGGAAATGAGTAAAACAATGTCATGAAAATAATTTTCGTCTCATGAAACAAAAATTATTTTGAAGCATTTACAAAGTATTTTCATGACATTGTTTTACTCATTCCTCAAAAACTACAGCACCTCATTAAGTAATATTTGAAGGGAAGCTTTCCACTATCATTATCTTCAAACCCTGTAAGTTAAATGTAAATCAGTGGATATTTTGAAAAAGTACCCAAATCCTTTAAGTACAGTGCAGCTTTTGATAGTATGAATTTTAGAACCATTTCACTTCGAAGTAATGTTGTAATCAGTATGGAAAATAATATACAAGTTTTATTATTCCTCAAAATTTGAATTTGAGAGACGTTAATCTCAGAATTGTTTCTCATATTGTGTATTCCACTGAATTATTTTTCCTGCGTGGACAAAACCTCTTTTCAACTTGTCTTCACATTTCCAAACATGTGCAAGGCAATTTTGAGGGTTCCTGGGTTTTATTACCATAAAATGGTATACTCTGTTTCGAACAGTATACTCTGCTCGTCTTCATTCTCCTGAAGACGAGCTGAGTATACTGTTTTTGTAAAACCAACACTCACACGAAAGAGATTCACACATGGTTGTACCTGCAAGTTTACTATTTACATGTATTTATAGTTTATTCCTATTTACATGTATCATGGAGGTAGAATGTATCCACAACATGCAAAGCTTTAAAAAATACTAACATTAGGCAGAAGAAAAATGTAGCCACATAAAAGTTGAGATCAGGGATAGACCAATGCAAAGAAATTTTGAAAAGTGATAATTGGTTACTGTATTCAAAAGAGGCTGTACAGTGCTGTAATGTGTGCACTATTAAGGGAATCAGTGTGTGGTGAAGAAGTTTTCAACTAGTGGTTTAAACCTGCCGAGGCCTGGTTCTTGATAATTTTGATAATTTTAAGTCGAGATAATTTGTCAAGAACCAGGCCTCGGCGGGTTTAAACCACTCGTTGAAAACTGATTCAACACACTTTGATTCCTATTCATAAACACCTTTTCGGTCAAAAAACAGCAATACTTTTTGGTAAAAAAGTAAAATGCAAAAATTATAATTGTTCAACGATTTCTTTCAACACAAATGAAATGTTGAGGCCCTCAGGTAAACAACTCCTTATAAAGGAGATTGCTGTGCCGGTCGGGCGTATTGCGTGATGTGGCACAACTATTCCAGCCGTTGCTCTCAACCAATAGGAATGAAGTAACTGTCTAATAAGCACAGGTGCAAGCTCGCGTGTCACGCCCATGTTTCAACACTTTTTACTGGTGTTATATCATCCGTTCAAACACCCCCACATGATGCCCTTTTGACCAATCAGAATGGACAAACTGTCTTAGGTATTTATAAATGATCAATTAATACATTGCAAGCAATGGAAACTGTAATTTTGCCAAAATATTTGTGTGCAATGCATAGAACTATTATAGCCCATTCTTCAGTTCAGTTTTCAGTAACAAAATGTTCATTTATTCATTGTGTACAGATTATGTCAAGCATATTTTTTAAACCGGCAGGTAAACCTTTTTCAAATCCGAGTTGCAAACAAAGTTATAATCACTAGACACTACTACATGTATTGGTATAATTATTATTACACTGTACATAATATATTTTATGAGAAAAAAAGTATAATAATATATAAAACTCCTGGCACAGTTTTGGAAGGTTTTGCTTCTTTATTTTGGATGTGTTTTTGTTGTTCTTGTTTTCAAAAATATAAAGAATTTGAACTCGTGGTCTAAAAAGCAACCACCACGTCCCAATGCTGGTTATATTGAAGATTTCCGTACCCTGCCACCACATTTTCACTAATTTTTACCAAAAGGAATATCTCATTTGAGTAAATTGACTACCAATTTGAATTTATTTCATAACGAATGAAAAGGCGGTGGCAGGATACGGATATTTTGTCCCTAATTCATTTATAATTGCTTCATTTTTCCTGATAACTTTGAGTGGTTTAAATTTCAACGTACCTGGGGTTCAGGGTTGAGACTTGAGGGGTGCTGGGCGGCAGAAAAACCCCGTCGTTCAATAACGGACCGAGTATGGGGGGCCAACATTGTCCGTGACTCACAGGCAGGCACTAGTGATTCTTTTCCGTTTGAAGCCGGAACCATGACGGTATGGACTTGGTTGAAACTCCAAGGTTCAATCAACTTCTCAGAAAATGAAGAAACTTTTTACAAAATTTAATTATGTGAAGCCACTTTGCTGCACTGGTGTACTTTTATGGATTAATAAAAGTAGGTAACTGCTATTTCGTTTTGCTGCACATGACAGGCTTGTGAACTTGCAGACGAAAACCCCCGGAAGTGAATGGTGGTACCACGTGATTCGGTATATTTTTATAGGTGCATTTAGACCGTATCATTTTTGCTGTAGGTGAACTTGATGCTAAACATGGTTTTTCCCTAGGTAAATCCAACATTTTTGATAGAAATATGAAGTAATAATTATCATACTTACAGCCTGTTTTGAAACTACAATAATTTTGAAATTGTCATTTGTTTATTGCAATGAAAATTGAGACTGTTTAGAATCATTTTAATTACCGATTAGCACCCCCCCCCCACATTTTCCGTCCTCTCCCGCAATATCAAAAGAGGGCGCTGTTTATTATATGAATATGCATGAAAAAGTTTGTATCATTCATCTGATCTGCGCACCTGCACACCAAAGCACACAATAACCGCCATGTTGATTTTTCTCGTAATGTAGAGGATGGATTTGAACAAAAAACTAGGCCTATTGACAAACTCAAACCAAAATATGTGAAAACCCCTTTGAAATAAAAATAAAACATACAAGAACGCTATTGCAACGTAACTGATTTTTTCCTGATTTTGAAGAACTTTTCTAAAACATTGCTTTTTAACTCATGGAGAGCACATGTTCCCTGAAAGGTATATTAAATCTGATAAAACTGAAATAAGATTGAAATGAATCTTGTAAAATAATATTATCCAGCTCTTATTTAGCGCAATTCCAAAGAATATGATCAAGTGTGCTCCATACATTATTGCCTCTTTGTCACTTGGACATTTATTTCATTCCTGAAACCATCTTAGCTCCCTCTAGAGGGGGACATTCTGTGCTGCCAATACATACCAAGCTAAGTCATTCACAGGAACCATCTCTGCTCTCACATGCACCCATTTTATCACGGAGTAGGTCTAAAGAGAAGCAATAATAGTTGTGTCTTGCTCAGCAGCAAGGACACAAGTGTCATGACCGGGATTCGAACCTACACCCTGATGACTCAGCCAACTTCATAGAGCTGCTAAGCACAACAATTTGCTGAGCATGAAATTTCTTCCTTTATAAAAACAGGATTGCCAACCATATTTGTTGCATAGGCCTACTGCTTGGTACTGGTATTCATATGTTGTTTGCTTTATCCTGAAAATCACGTGGAAATTTGATTTGAATTTGATTGGTAATCCAGTGTTTATCAAGGCAAACATTTCAACGTGCTAAGCAAATTTGTGTGCTTAGCAGCTCTGTAAAATTTGGCACTGGGCTTGAGTCTGCTGATGCACTAAACCGTTCGGCCTCGACACGCCACCATACCATCTCTTGGGATGCATTACACTCTGCACACAGATACATTGATTTGAAACCATCATAGTCCAGCCTCGGGTGGAAGATGACGACATATTACCCAAATGCACCCGAAAATGTCGAAATTAATGTTCATGGAAAGGTCCCATAGGATATAAACCATTCACAGTACTGATCTACCCAATGATTGGGAAAACATTGCAATCTTAAAACGCAGGCCTTAGACACTGGACGCCTTTGGTAATTGTCAAAGACCAGTCTTCTCACTTGGTGTATCTCAACATTATGCACAAAATAACAATCCTGTGAAATTTGAACTCAATATTGGTTGTCGAAGTTGCGAGAAAAAAACACCATTGTCACACGAAGGTGTGTGCTTTCAGATGCTTGATTTCGAGACCTCAAATTCTAAATCTGAAGTATCGAAATCAAATTCGTGGAAAATTACTCGAAAACTACGTTACTTCAGAGGGAGCCGTTTCTCACAATGTTTTATACTATCGACAGCTCCCCATTACTCGTTACCAAGTAAGGTTTTATGCTAATAATTACTTTGAGTCATTACCAATAGTGTCCACTGCCTTCGGAATCAAAGACGCTTGACACAAAACATGGCGCCCGCACTAGTGTGGTGAAGGAGAAATTATAACGAACACCTTTATTTCACATGAACATTCAAGTTACTGGAAATTTATGGGGAATTCTGCATCACTTTCAATCTGATCTTTAATTGGTGACCTATACATCTGACCCCAGAAATAACGTCTTGGTCTCTGAGATCAGTGATTTTAAAGACAGTGGACACTATTGGTAATTGTCAAAGACTAACCTTCACAGTTGGTGTATCTCAACATACACATAAAATAACAAACCTGTGAAAATTTGAGCTCAATCGGTCATCGAAGTTGCGAGATAATAATGAAAGAAAAAACACCCTTGTCACACGAAGTTGTGTGCGTTCAGATGCTTGATTTCGAGACCTCAAATTCTAAATTTGAGGTCTCGAAATCAAATCCGTTGAAAATTACTTCTTTCTTGAAAACTACATTACTTCAGAGGGAGCCGTTTCTCACAATGTTTTATACTATCAACCTCTCCCCATTACTCATAATCAAGAAAGGTTTTATGATAGTAATTATTTTGAGTAATTACCAATAGTATCCACTGCCTTTAAATCAAACCTTGTTGCACGTAATGTCACGTAACCATTCGTGTGATCTAATAATTCGATGAAAGTATCTTCAGTTCAAGGTCATGTCATTCTATAAGCGCGTGTAAGCCTTTATATAATCATCTTTCTTTTTAAAAAATGACATTATTTTGGTCAACTTTGATGGTTTTTAGATTCCTTTTGACAGGTCAACAGATGACATGACGTACAACTGGTAAAATGTCCTTGGATGTGTATACTATGTCACGTAACCATTCGTGTGATCTAATAATTCGATGAAAGTATCTTCAGTTCAAGGTCATGTCATTCTATAAGCGCGTGTAAGCCTTTATATAATCATCTTTCTTTTTAAAAAATGACATTATTTTGGTCAACTTTGATGGTTTTTAGATTCCTTTTGACAGGTCAACAGATGACATGACGTACAACTGGTAAAATGTCCTTGGATGTGTATACTAGCTTGTCTATCAACTTGGTTATCAATTTGTTTTTATATGTGTACCCAGTCTAATCTTTTTCCATGATCTGATTAACATTAATTTTAGTGTTTTATTTTCAGCTGACGGTTTTCCTCTGAACTTATTTTAACATTTATAGGCCTATTTGTTGTTTTTAACGTTCATAATGACTAGGTGGAGTTAAGTTTGTAGTAGTAACATAAGTGTATAAATCTATTTTAAGTATACACTGTATGTACTTCCCTGTTGAAAAATAAATAATCCATACACAACCTTTATTATGGTTTGACCTGTTAAAGGGAAGGTACACGTTTGGTAATTACTCAAAACAAATATTAACTTAAAAACTGACTTGGTAACGAGCATTGGAGAGCTGTTGATAGTATAAAACATTGTGGGATACGACTCCCTCTGAAGTAATGTAGTTTTTTAGAAAGAGGTAATTTTTCACTAAAATAATAAAAGACTTCTAGCTAGAAGTCTTTTATTCTTATCTGAAAGCACACAAATTCGGCCAACAAGGGTGTTTTTTCTGTCATCATTTTCTCGTAACTTCGATGACCGATTGAGCCCAAGGTTACACAGGCTTGTTATTTTATGGTTATGATGGGATACACCAAGTGAGAAGACTGGTCTTTGACAATTACCAAAGGTGTACCTTCCCTTTAATGGAACTGTCTTTCTAACTGGCTTTTAATTTATTTTATTGGAAACCTACATCATTAGTTTGGTCAATTCTTCAAACCGAGCCCAATCTAGCCAAAAACTCAAGTTACTCGTGAAAACCCTTAGGCCTAGACTATCCATGACCGAAGACTCTTGTGTTTTCTGGTCCGGGTCACCAAAAAGTGCACCTGGCGTTAGGCTATTTGCAAATAAAGAAATTTACAGCTACACGACAAGGTCAACAGCTAGCTTTTTGATGTATTTGGCGGACACTATGAGAGTGATGGGTGTATACAGACAAATTAACCCAAGCTAGTCTAATTTATGATTGTGTCCACCATATCTTAAAATTGCTTATTGCTATACAACACAAGAAAGCATGAAATTTCAGTGAAACAATTATCGGACAAAATTTCACATTGTTATCCACAGCAGACATGGCAAGCCCAAGCCCCAGCCCCCCTGGTCGACCCCTTGCTGACCATCTGCACTGTGGTCACTGAGTCACCATAATGAGTGACTGTGACAGGTTATCTCCAGGGGCTTCCTTCCCAGGTTCCTCCGTTATTGAGAACAAGGAGCTGTTCTTGTTCCTTGCGGGAAAACCGTTGTATTGAATGAATAATGCTTAATAATTACTTAATTATTTGGCCACAGCATTTCCAGTGATTTTACGAGTAAGTGAATAAAGCAGTGACGAAGTGTCAGGATTAGACCTAAGGGACGGCAAAATCTGTTTTTTTTTCTCTTTTCTTTTCATTTTAAGAAAGAGAGAACTTCCTGGTCAAAAAGGAAGGACTTTCACTTCCGTATACAGAAAAGATATTCACCAACAGCATGAAAATAACAGTCCCATACATACAGAAGAGAGAGAGAACTTCCCTACATAAAGACTTAACAACGGACTTCTACATAAGAGAAAGTAAGAAAGAGCGTCTCCAAGAACTTCCCTTACAAAACGAAAAGACCTCCATTACAGAAAAGAACTTTCCTTACTAAACGAAAAGACTTCAATTACAGAAAAGTTTTGTAAGGGAAGAACGAAAAGACCTCCATTACAGAAAAGAACTTCCTTACAAATGAAAAGACTTCCATTACAGAAAAGAGCTTCCCTTACAAAACGAAAAGACTTCCATTACAGAAAAGAACTGCCCTTACAAAACGAAAAGACTTCCATTACAGAAAAGAACTTCCCTTACAAAACGCATAACGGAAAAGAACTTCCCTTACAAAACGAAAAGAATTCCATTACAGAAAAGAGCTAACCTTGCAAAACGAAAAGACTTCCATAACAGAAAAGAAATTCCCTTACAAAACGAAAAGAATTCCATTACAGAAAAGAACTTCCCTTGCAAAACGAAAAGACTTCCATAACAGAAAAGAACTTCCCTTACAAAACGAAAAGAATTCCATTACAGAAAAGAACTTCCCTTGCAAAACGAAAAGACTTCCATTACAGAAAAGAACTTCCCTTACAAAACGAAGACTTCTGATACAGAAAAGAACTGCCCTTACAAAACGAAAAGACTTTCATTACAGAAAAGAACTTGCCTTGCTAAAGAGAAAAAAAACTTTCCTCAGAAAAGCTTGCAACCCTCACATTATTATTCCTAAAAATTGTATGCCTATGAGAGGTTATAATCGTCCAAGTGTATACAAAAAGTCACTATACACAAATGGAAACGTATAAAACAGTGTAATATCATTATATTTTGAATCGCTTTATTGCTGAATAATTCCTTTATCTTTCAGTTCCCGTGTAAGGATCCTATCGGCTCCTCGTTAATTTTGCATAATTTGCATATTCTAGTTATTTCTGGGGCCAATTTCAATGAGCTGCTTATGCACATAATTTTGCTTAAGCAAAACAGTCCTTCCTTAGTAAAATCAGATTACCGGCCAAGACTCCACTCAATTGTTATATTAAGTAAACAACAATGCCAGTCACAAGCAATGCATATGGCATGAAATTGTGGCCAGTAACATGTGCAAAAATAAGTAAGCTATTTTCAAGCTTAAGAAAACTTTTCGCTTAAAGGATTTAGTTACTTTTTGTACACAAAACACAATGTTCACAGATTTCCATTAAACTTACACAGTTTGAAGATAATAATAGTAGAAAGCGTACCTCAAAATATAAGATGCTGAGGTGCTGCAGTTTTTGCGAAATGAGTAAAACAATGTCATGAAAAAACGTAAGCGTATTTTTAAAATAATGTTCATTGTTTTACTCATTTCTCAAAATTACAGCACCTCAGTTAACAATATTTTAAGGGAAGCTTTTTACTATCATTATCTTCAAACTGCAAGTTTAATGTAAATATATAGACATTGTGTTTTTTGTCCTAAAAAAAGTACCCAGACCCTTTAAAGGCAGTGGACACTATTTGTAATTACTGAAAATAATTATTAGCATAAAACCTTACTTGGTAACAAGTAATGGGGAGAGGTTGGTAAATAAAACATTGTGAGAAACGGCTCCCTCTGAAGTGGAGTAGTTTTCGAGAAAGAAGTAATTTTTCACCAATTTGATTTCGAGACCTCAAGTTTAGAATCTAAGGTCTCGAAATCAAGCATCTAAAAGCACACAACTTCGTGTGATAAGGGTGTTTTTTCTTTCATAGTTATCTCACAACTCCGACGACCAATTGAGCTCAAATTTTCACAGGTTTGTTATTTTATGCATATGTTGAGACACGCCAAGTGAGAAGACTGGTCTGTGACAATTACCAATAGTGTCCACTGGCTTTAAGCAGCTCCATGAAATTTGGCCCTCTTAAATTGACACAATTCCAATGTGCAGCCTGCGTGTGCAGCACACCATGCATGTGACATAATCGATCTATCAAGCAGACAATGGTGATTTCGTTAGGAAACTATTAATCAAAACCCACCTCTAAATCTGCATAAATTCATATTCCAAATTCATAAATTCAAAATTTATTAACTGGCACATTGAATACTCATAAATGAAAACAAATCAAAGTAATAACAATTTTAATTTATTATCGTTGTTAAAATAATAAGTATCAGATAGAATTATGAAGGCATCTTCGGCATTATAGTAAAATACCAATTATTGAATATCATTTGCAACCTTATGCATAGTATTTCAGTCTAAAGCACTCAAAAATAAAATAAAACTCAGTTTTACTTCAAAAGGAATACTGACCTCTGACATTCTGTTGCACACTAGCAACACAAGAAAACCATATTTCTATAAAATAAAAAAGCTGCAACTTCTGCCTTCACAGTAGAATACATTCACAGCATACACACTCTAAAATTCTTCAAGGTGACCTATAACTTTGAAAAATAAAAGTTTACAGAATCCAATTCGGACAAATACACAACAAAATAAATGTAGGCCTATAGGAATAGTCTAAAAGTACTATGTGGTTTTACATTAAAAGTCAATGTACAATAGAAATTTAAGGCAATGGAATGCAACATAATTTGAAAATACACAAATTTACATACAAAACTAACTGAGGTAATTGATAAATTCTAAAAAAATTTACAAACATGAATGGGCGGGGCTTCTCCTAAAGGGAGGGGCAGTGGGAAAAAATACCTCTTAAGACCCATTTATAACTATCTTTTTACAATAGTAGACTTTACAACTCTCGTGCATATTTGAACACTGCAACTGGAATCCTGTGCAATAGACCTTTATCAAGGTGCCGCCATCTTGAAATTTCCCCATTGATATCAATGTAACCATACCGAGGCCGAATAACAGAATAGTCTGGTTCCTATTTGAAAATGATTATTAGCATTCATTATTGTTATTCGATACAAGGAACTTAACCAGGATGGAGTCAGCATGATAAATGTCTATAGGGACCTAGGTGAGGACAGTGTGGAAGTTCACCACATAGACCTTTTAAAGTGTTTTGCGATTTTGTTTACCACACAGGTTTAAAGGATTTGGGTACTTTTTGTAACACAAAACACAAAGTCCACAGATTAACATTAAACTTAAACCGTTTGAAGATAATGATAGTAGATAGCGTACCTTAAAATATTAGTTGCTGAGGTGAACAATGTCATAAAAAATACGCTTTTACATGCTAAAATAATTTTCGTCTCATGATCACTGAGAATTATTTTCATGACATTGTTTTACTCATTTCTCAAAAACTACAGCACCTCAGCAAGTAATATTTTCAGGGAAGCTTTCTACTATCATTGTCTTCAAACTGTGTACGTTTAGTGTAAATCTGTAGACATTGTGTTTTTTTGTTCTACAAACAGTACATAGACCCTCTAAGCAAAGTATTTGGGAAACCAAGGGATTTTTCCCAAGGCTCCAACTCCAGGCTCTGTTTGCATCTACACCATTGGCAAAGTTTCAAATCCTACTCATGTACATGGTGTAACTGCAAACCTTACTAGATTGTATCTCCACCATGCAAAGTTTCAAATCCTACTCATGTACATGGTGTTACAGCGAACCTTACTAGATTGTATCTCCACCATGCAAACTTTCAATTACTACTCATGAACATTGTGTTATCGCAAACCTTACTAGACTGTATCTCCACCATGCAAAGTTTCAAATCCTACTCATGTACATGGCATTACTGCAAACCTTACTAGATTGTATCCCCACCCTGCAAAGTTTCAAATCCTACTTATGTACATGGTGTTACTGCAAACCTCTAACCCACCATCTAAGGTTTCAAATCCTACTCATGTACATGATGTTACTGCAAACCTTACTAGATTGTATCTCCACCATGCAAAGTTTCAAATCCTACTCATGTACATGGTGTTACTGAAAACCTTACTAGATTGTATCTCCACCATGCAAAGTTTCAAATCCTACTCATGTACATGGTGTTACTGCAAACCTCTAACCCACCATCTAAGGTTTCAAATCCTACTCATGTACATGATGTTACTGCAAACCTTACTAGATTGTATCTCCACCATGCAAAGTTTCAAATCCTACTCATGTACATGGTGTTACTGCAAACCTTACTAGATTGTATCTCCATCACGCAAAGTTTCAAATCCTACTCATGAACATGGTGTTACTGCAAACCTTACTAGATTGTATCCCCACCATGCAAAGTTTCAAATCCTACTCATGTACATGGTGTTACTGAAAACCTTACTAGATTGTATCTCCACCATGCAAAGTTTCAAATCCTACTCATGAACATGGTGTTACTGCAAACCTTACTAGATTGTATCTCCACCATGCAAAGTTTCAAATCCTACTCATGTACATGGTGTTACTGCAAACCTTACTAGATTGTATCTCCACCATGCAAAGTTTCAAATCCTACTCATGTACATGGTGTTACTGAAAACCTTACTAGATTGTATCTCCACCATGCAAAGTTTCAAATCCTACTCATGAACATGGTGTTACTGCAAACCTTACTAGATTGTATCCACCATGCAAAGTTTCAAATCCTACTCATGTACATGGTGTTACTGCAAACCTTACTAGATTGTATCTCCACCATGCAAAGTTTCAAATCCTACTCATGTACATGGTGTTACAGCAAACCTTACTAGACTGTATCTCCACCATGCAAAGTTTCAAATCCTACTCGTGTACATGTTGTTACTGCAAACCTTACTAGATTGTATCTCCACCATGCAAAGTTTCAAATGCTACTCATGTACATGGTGTTACTGCAAACCTTACTAGATTGTATCTCCACCATGCAAAGTTCCAAATCCTACTCATGTACATGGTGTTACTGCAAACCTTACAAGATTGTATCTCCAGCATGCAAAGTTTCAAATCCTACTCATGTACATGGTGTTACTGCAAACCTTACTAGATTGTATCTCCACCATGAAAAGTTTCAAATGCTACTCATGTACATGGTGTTACTGCAAACCTTACTAGATTGTATCTCCACCATGCAAAGTTTCAAATCCTACTCATGTACATGGTGTTACTGCAAACCTTACTAGATTGTATCTCCACCATGCAAAGTTTCAAATCCTACTCATGTACATGGTGTTACAGCAAACCTTACTAGATTGTATCTCCACCATGCAAAGTTTCAAATGCTACTCATGTACATGGCATTACTGCAAACCTTACTAGATTGTATCTCCACCATGCAAAGTTTCAAATCCTACTCATGTACATGGTGTTACTGCAAACCTTACTAGATTGTATCTCCACCATGCAAAGTTTCAAATTCTACTAACTTCAAATATCATTTCATGTTGAAACACCTCTCAAGCTCTTCGGCATCACTACTATCATTCAATCAATCTTTTTGGATGATCATTCAATGTGGGACATGTACCCTGGCTCAAATTGAACTCTTGAGGGCGTTGTATTTTCGTAGAAGCATCCGGACTGATCCAAGTTGCTGGGTTACCTGTTCTAGCCGCTGCTCCAGTAATTCCTGAGAAGAAAAAAATTAAATGAATACAATTTGTTATAACAAAATACAGACTGAGATAATTTGTTAACTTATACACTTTCGGAACAGAAAAAAAAAAAGTTCACAGATTTACAAATAACTTACAGGGTTTAAAGAAGGTAATGGTAAAAGACTTCTCTTGAAATATTATTTCATGAAATGCTTTACTTTTTGAGAAAACATTAAAACAATTATCAATTCTCGACATCGATTACGGATTTATAGTAAACACATGTCATGACACGGCGAAACGTGCAAAAACAAGAGTGAGTTTTCCCGTTATTTTCTCCCGACTCCGATGACCGATTGAGCCTAAATTTTCACAGGTTTGTCATTTTATATATAAGTTGTGATACACGAAGTGTGGGCCTTTGGACAATACTGTTTACCGAAAGTGTCCAATGGCTTTAAGTTGAAAATTTTAAGGTCAGAGCACAGCGGTAGCAAAAGTTACTGCATTGTCTTTAGCGTGGATAGTTGGTGCAGTATGGTGCAACGGATTACCTTTGCATGATATGGATGTGATAGTATAAGCAGTATAATATGTTTAAGGGTCAAATTGGATTTCCCTTCCATTCAAATCAATGATTTCACATTAATCCCCACCCACCCCTTCCCCATACTGAATGGATTCTCTCCATCATACCTCCTCTTTCCCAGACGTGTTTTTGGTTGAATTTGGTTAGACTAGTCCCCTGTCTTTTTCCACAAGGATAAAGACATGTATTGGTTTTACATGGGTGCTCTCCATCAAATCTCCTTTCCAGAGACACCCTTCCCTTCAAATCTGCACAGTTGTACCTTTTCCCCACCCATTCCCTCCCCATATGCCATGGATTCTATCCACCTCCTCTTTCCTGAAGGTGGTTTTGTTTTCAATTTGTCCTCTTCAATAATCAACTTAGTGCACATATCCCCACCTATCCCCTCCCTATACCCCATGGTTTCTATATCATACCTGCCCTCTCCCGAAGATGTTTTTGTTTGGAATGTGTCTTCTTCAGGGCCCCATTTGACAGCTCAGCACTTACGTTCACCAATCGCTGCTTACTGTGCAAGCGCCAAATGTTTGGGGTAGTTGTGTAAGCGAAGAATGCCCAGTAACGCAACGTCAAGTAGACAAGCGCCCTGCTTCCATAAGCACCAGAGCCCAATTTCATGGCTCTGCTTACCGCCGAACTCTGCGCTTATGTGTCATAGAATTGCATGCTACAAGGGTTCCGTAAGCGCAGAATTCTGTGGTAAGCAGAGCCATGAAATTGGGCCCTGCTTCCATAAGCACCTATTTTTTGCTTACAGTAAGCAGAACCATGAAATTTCGGCCAGATCAAAACAATGCACATTAGCCCCACCCATCCCCTCCCTATACCCCATGGGTTGTCCGTCCTACCTCTTCTTTCCTTGAGCTACGTGATAGCCTTCCTGATATGGGCACATGACTAAGAGCAGTCTCCAGCTGTGAAGCAAACACAACATTTATCATAACTTCCTATCACTAGGAACATTAATCAGCCTAATTAGTTGGACTTGATAGTTTAATCTAGAAGAAAGTGCAGCAGAAGCGTGGGCATGACAACCTTTGGCCATAGGATTTGAGGCTGTGCATGGTGAGGTATCAATGTATGTTTGGTTTGCGGTAACACCATGTGTGTATCTACTTGCCAGGTAGAGTTTGTTCTTAGAGAACTGTCTTGCTTTATTCTACTGCCGCGGAGTAGATAATCGGAGGTTCAGGGGACTTCTCAGTTCTGAAAAGAGCTGTCCTGCTTTTTAACTATTACCAGGGCGGATGGTATAGAAAAAAGACTGGACTACTACTTTAGCTTATAGGATCGTAATTAACTGTACCTTTGGCCAGTTGCCTTGTTCAAGTGCTACAAACACATAGATATAATTAACAAGTTAAAGGCAAACTATTCAATTGTTTTTGTAGGTATGTACACAATAAAAATAGCACGTTACAAAAAAATATGTTTAAATTTCATTTTAAAAGGTGGTAGCGTTTTGAGATTTTGCCAAAAATCTGGAAGGGTTATGTACACATTCACACACTCAATTCTAAATCAGAAAATGTATTAGCTGTTGCAATTATTAGCTGTGGTATAAATGCAGAGGCCTGACGCTATGACCCTAGAAGAGTCTTTCTCAACGACAAAAACTCTGCTAGGGTTGAAACGTTATTAAAGGCAGTGGACACTATTGGTAATTGCTCAAATAATTATTAGCATAAAACCTTACTTGGTAACGAGTAATGGGGAGAGGTTGGTAGTATAAAACATTGTAAGAAATGGCTCCCTCTGAAGTGGAGTACTTTTCGAGAAAGAAGTAATTTTCCACGAATTTGATTTCGACACCTCAGTTTTAGAGTTTGAGGTCTCGAAATCAAGCATCTGAAAGCACACAACTTTGTGTGACAGAAGTGTTTTTTCTTTCATAGTTATCTCGCAACTCCGACGACCAATCGAGCTCAAATTTTCACAGGTTTGTTATGTTATGCACATGTTGATATAATATACCAAGTGAGAAGACTTGTCTTTGACAATTACCAATAGTGTCCAGTGCCTTCAACTATTTATGCATAAAAACTAAATAAACACATTTTTCAAATGCATTAGTCACATCTGGAAAGGAAGAAAGATGAGCATTTTAAACAAGAAGGTTGCACAGTTTATAGTAGCCCACAGGTCAAGTTGAGAAGTGGTGTTTACTAGTCCGTAGAATTTTTTACAAGACAATGTACACCAGGCTAGTGTTAAGGGTGAGCCCTGGGGCCGGTTTAACAAAGAAGTAATATTAATCAATAACTAACAAAGAAACTAGTTTCTTAACTAACCCTAACCCTAACCCTTGTTAGGCATTTAGTAAATGGCCAGCTTACCTGTCGCTTCTCCATAATAAGGTCATCTAGTTTCTTAACTAACCCTAACCCTAACACTAACACTAACCCTAACCCTAACCCTAACCGGGCATTTAGTGACTGGCTAGCTTACCTGTCGCTTCTCCATGATAAGGTCATCTAGTTTCTTAACTAACCCTAACCCTAACCCTAACCCTAACCCTAACCCTAACCCTAACCCTAACTAGGCATTTAGTGACTAGCTAGCTTACCTGTCGCTTCTCCATGATAAGGTCATCTAGTTTCTTTTGGTGATCGTTGATTCGTTCAATGATGTCAAATTTACTCTCAGTCTGGTTCTGTATCAACAATACACAATCAACAATTATTCTAACAAATCTGACAAAAGAGCACCGAATTCAAGCTCTGATGTTTCTGAGCGGCAGAGTGTGGGTTAGAATCCCCAGCCGTGACACTTGTGTCTTTAAGCAAGACACTTAACCATTGCTTCGTCCATCGGATGGGACGTAAGGCCATTGGTCCAATGTGTTGTTTAACGCGTATAAAAGAACTCAGTGCACTTATTAATAAGAGAAAGGGTTCGCCCCGGTGTTCCTGGCTGTGGCTGCTGAATGTGCCATAGCACCTTGTAACCCTTATGTAATGTTTTACTCCCAATTTTTAACTATGTAACTGTTCATGTAATTCTGCTGCTGGCAGCGAATTGAATAGATTTTTAATAAACCATTGAATGAATGAATGAATGAATGAATGATTAAGGTGCTACATAATTGGGTCTCATAAATCATAACTTCAATGACCTATCTTTCTGTATAATGTATATACTAAGCGCCTTGAGTACCTTGTTTAGTAGATATGTGCGCTGTATAAGACTTCAATATAATTATTATTATTATCTGACGCAAATTTACAATGTTATTTTTAAAGGGTGTGCATATTGTTGTAAGGATAGAACAAGATTGGAGATTTCAGTCATGAATTCCAGTACCACTGTCCCCTTTTGAGTACGGGTAAAGTAAAGTGTAGGACAGTACATGCATGCCAGTGCATGAAACAGCTTCTCCAGGAAAATGTACACGCGAGCTGGTAAACTGCCCCACCCCCCAAGAAAAAGACCAAAAAAATAAGAGACAACCCACTCCTCTGAAGTTTTTCAGGGTGTTCACTCGTCCACTTTTTGCCAGTTTGATAATAATTGGAAGAAAAAGAAGTCATCGGACACGAAAAATGATAATTATACTAAAATTTCTATTGATCTGGGATTGAAAATTACAGCAAAATATTGCAGAAATGAACATACCTTTGGGGTGCGAGTTCTTTGAGAACCTGCTGTGACATTTGTTTGCACTTCCCAATCAGCTCTGGTCTGAACTTCCCCAGCTCGAACCTTTGAAAGAATAGATCCAACTGCATTGTCTCCACCTGCAAGGGAAGGTTTACGTTTGGTAATCATTCTTAAAATTTATGGCAAAAATACCTTTGGTTATGTAAAAAGATATCAGTTTGTATGCCTTAAAGACACTGGACACTATTGGTAATTGGCAAAGACCAGTCTTCTCACTTGGTGTATCTCAACATATGCACAAAATAAGAAACCTGTGAAAATTTGAAATCATCCAATTGGTCACCGAAGTTGAGAGATAATAATGGAAGAAAAAACACCCTTGTCACACGAAGTTGTGTGCTTTCAGATGCTTGATTTCGGGACCTCAAAATCTAACTCTGAGGTCTCGAAATCAAATTCGTGGAAAAAAAATTTTTTTCTCGAAAGCTATGTTACTTCAGAGGGAGTTGTTTCTCACAATGTTTTATACTATCAGCACTCTCCATTGCTTGTTACCAAATAAGTTTTTATGCTAAAAATTATTTTGAGTAATTACCAATAGTGTCCACTGCCTTTAAAATTGTCAACTGAGATTGTGTATTCCTATATATGGATATATTCGCTTCCGAATTTTCGGCGATATCTCAAAAACATCACCAGCTTTAAAAGTGAAATTTTCACAAAGTGTACTTTGCAAGATAAAAATGACATTGCCTTCACAAAGATGACATAGCAGGCCTTCAATACCCATAAGACTATATATATAGTTGACGCTACTCGGGCCGAACTCGACTCGAGACGCTGTGACCTTGGGTTTGTCCAATGTTAGAAATTCGTGTCTGCCATCCAGGCCGCTCCTGGGCAGCTTGAACAGCTTGATCGTGTTGTAGGCGGATGGCGTTGAGGTCGTCTATAAGCTGTGATATGTAGGTGCAGCGGAGGCTTCCACCCTGTCGAAAGGGTTCAGATGGCTAGTTTTGTGGATTTACGAAAGTAGCGAGAGGCACCTCAGGTCTCCGAAGAGCATGGCCGATCAAACGAAGACGACTTCTCAGCAGGGTTGTTGTGGCAGGTGTTATGCATGTGCGAGAGTACAAGTCTTTGTTGGACAGCCGTACTGGAAAGTGCACACCGAGGCTGTAACGCATGAGAGCACGGTGAGACGCGTCGAGATTCTTGGCCATGGTGTCGGTGATCGCTAGAGCTTCACAGCTATACAAAAGCACTGTCTCGACTGTGGACTTGAAGAGCTGCATTTTGGCTTTATCGCTGGCTACTCCATCCCACACAGGTGTGAGTTTAAGAGTGGCGACCCATGCCAACTGCCGTCGTCGCTGAATGGCACTTCGGCCATATTTAAAATAGAGTCATGCCTTACAACGAGAAAATTATTTTTTTATATCAAAGTAAACGACAAGGGAAACTGACTGGGTAAATTTTTAAATGATTTTTTTTTGGGGGGGGGGGTTGAACAAAGAATTGACTATAGTGGGATTCGAACCAACGTCCTCCGGAAACGTGCCGGTGCTCTACCAACTGAGCTATCTAGACCTTAATTGGCGTTGTCCCTATATTGTCAATATCTTTGTTCGGGCGTGCCAGCCAGATCACCATACAACCGTAACCCCCCAAAACATTTTTTTTGCTAGGGGGTACAGACCTTTTTTCCCAATGAATGTTATTAACTTCCCTTTAAAGGGAAGGTACACGTTTGGTAATTACTCAAAACAAATATTAACTTAAAAACTGACTTGGTAATGAGCATTGGAGAGCTGTTGATGGTATAAAATATTGTGGGAAACGACTCCCTCTGAAGTAGCATATATTTTGAGAGAAAGAGGTAATTTCTCACTAAAATAATCTGAAAGCACACAAATTCGTCAACAAGGGTAATTTTTTCTCTCATCATTTTCAAAGAACTGAGACAAGAAGCGATTGAAAGACACCAGGTGATGGCGGCAACTCCAGGAGTGCGCCACCATTACAACCTGAGGACGAGGCGGCCACGGACGCAAGTCTATGCCGAATGATGATGATGATCATTTTCTCACAACTTCGACGACTAATTTAGCTCAAATGTTCACAGGTTTGTTATTTTATGCTTATGTTGGGACACACCAAGTGAGAAGACCGGTCTTGACAAACGTATACCGGTACCTTCCCTTTAATGTTCTCTCATGTGCTGACCCAACCTTGATAATACACCAACAATTTCTGACATTGATGAATCGTATGGAAATTTACCTCTCATCTGTTTCTACGATTTGCTTCCTGCATTCACATACATCACAGGACAAGGCTGATTATTCAGATCCTACAAAACTTCTTTTTAGCGAGTCAATAACCGCGCTCAAATGGTACTTGGTTGAATTACCGCCCGAATAGATGTATTAATTACAGTGAAAATTAGTTACTTCCTTCCCAAGTTAGTAAATGATCCCATTCTAAACTACAACATTCAAAAGCCTATATTTTGTTTATGTGTGACACAATTTGATATCCTAGGACCAGATGTTAAAAGCACCTCAGCAAGTAATATTTTAAGGGAAGCTTTCTACCATCATTATTTTCAACCTAAGTAAGTTTAATTTAAATATGTGGACAGTATGTTTTGTGTTAAAAAAAGTACCCAAATCCTTTAAAGGGAAGGTACACCTTTGGTAATTATCAAAGACCAGTGTTCACACCTGGTGTATCCCATCATAAGCATAAAATAACAAGCCTGTGAAAATTTGGGATCAATTGGTCATAGAAGTTGCGAGAAAATGATGAAAGAAAAAACACCCTTGTTGGACGAATTTGTGTGCTTTCAGATAGGAATAAAAGACTTCTAGCTAGAAGTCATTTATTATTTTAGTGAAAAATTAATGACCTTTTCTCAAAAACTACCTTACTTCAGAGAGAGTCGTTTCCCACAATGTTTAATACTATCAACAGCTCTCCAATGCTCGTTACCAAGTCAGTTTTTAAATTAATATTTGTTTTGAGTAATTACCAAACATGTACCTTCCCTTTAATGTTGGTGTCTCCTTGTGCAGACTTTAACATTCTGAACATTGGACAGATCACATTACATGTCAAAACATACAGGAACCAGAAATTTCCAATTACTCTGTTGTAATGCTTACCATCTGGCGGAGGTATAACCCCTCGAGTCTCGCCTTTCAATCGTTGTTTCTCTTCTTGATTTCTCTCCGTAAAAAGCTGCCTGCGCGGTGACTCCCTCTGCTTCCTTGGCGAGGGCGCCGTATCGGTCGATTGCCGTGACCTGCTCCGTGGACTGTTAACCTTTGACCTCTTAGGGCTGTCTTTGCTACCTTTCACAGGGAAAATGTCATGATCTTGTGGTTTGATCGCTTTAGCTAGGCTCTGTCGAGCTTGTTGATTGGGTGAGCTCTGCCGAGCTTGTTGATTGGGTGAGGTACGAGCTTGCTGATTGGTTGAACTACGAGCCAATGCTGGGCTGGCCTTAGAAGACCCTGGTGACCTCTTCTTCCCAACTTTGGATGTTGCCCAAATGTGGATACTTGCATCTGATGTTAGCGGACCATCATCCTGGTCCCCTTTCAGGGCCACGATTGCATCACTAGAGGATTGTCTTGAAATATGATGCGAGAGCCTAGACAGCTTCTCGTTCTCCAAAGTTCCGTTCAGACTCCGCTCGGTAGAGCCACTTCCTGCGTTCATGCTCTCCTCTACTTTCCACATATCAAACTGACGGGCTGCTTTCATCATCGGTGAAAGAGGGCGCTCTTCGTCAAGGTCCAAGGGCACATCAAGGTTGTTGCTGTGATCCAAGCCAAGTCTATCATCTTCCAGTTGAGATGAACTATTTGAAAAAAGAAAAAGCAGAGATGTATCAAACAAAAAATATTGTTCACTCTAACTCCTTTATTGTCTTAAAGAGATGGTATTCCTTTGGTAATCACTCTTAAAGGCAGTGGACACTATTGGTAATTACTCAAAATAATTATCAGCATAAAACCTGACTTGGTAACGAGGGAGAGGTTGATAGTATAAAACATTGAGAGAAACGGCTCCCTCTGAAGAGACGTAGTTTTCGAGAAAGAAGTATTTTTCCACAAATTTGATTTCGAGACCTCAAGTGTAGAATTTGAGGTCTCGAAATCAAGCATCTAAAAGCACACAACTTCATGTGACAAGGGTGTTTTTTCTGTCATTATTATCTCGCAACTTCGACGATCGATTGAGCTCAAATTTTCACAGGTTTGTTATTTTATGCATATGTTTAGATACACCAAGTGAGAAGACTGGTCTTTGACAATTACCAATAGTGTTCACTACCTTTAAAATGAATGTCAATAAAAACTTACTTAGAAGTACAGCATGCTTCAAAACAGTCAAAGCATTTTAAGAATAATTTTACTTTTAAGTAATGTGGTTCTTGGAAAAATGTATCAGTTTTTTTTTCCCCCCAAAATTGAATCTGAGAAACGCAACTGTTAGATACATTTCTGAGATTGTGTATTCAAATTACGGATTATTCTTCCTGCATGGACAAAATCTACCACCTTTTGAAATTAAGTTTTTTACATTGAATATATCTACATTATTTAGGATTTAAACAGTCGAACTGTTCCAAAGACCAATGGTATACTTTTCCTTTGAATGATTTGGTTACTGCACAAGGAAGTATGGCACACATCCAGTAATGATCATTAGCATTGCTATGGTTGTGTGCCCTTTCATTTAGGGATAAAGTCCTTATTCTTTCAAATATTTCCGGCCGGCAATCTCGATAACAAATATACCTTTCAGAATCCGTGGCAATTTGAAGACTTTCGCTACCACTCTCAGACGAAACCAGTTCCTTTCCAGTAAACATATTAAAGCTTGACTTCAGGAACTTCCTATCTTCCACAGAACGGCCAACAGAGGGCGCATCACCTGATGCGATAGGGACGCTATGACGGTCTCCGCGCTCCGGTGACGCTTTGTTCAGATCTTTCTTTTGATTACTGTTGTAGGGCGACCGCATGGCAGTGTCCAATTTCAAGGCATTATCAGACCGTAGGCTGGTACCACTGCAAATGACAAACAATTTATATAATGAGTGATTGGGCAGCAGACTAAGATATTGCATCTGAGGAGACAAAACCAGTGTTCAATTAAAGAGGGGCTTTATAAATCAATTTCATTTTTATTATGTACTCATTTTCCTTTTAAAGGCAGTGGACACTATTGGTAATTTACTCAAAATAATTGTTAGCCTAAAAACTTACTTGGTAACAAGCAATGGAGAGCTGTTGATAGTATAAAACATTGTGAGAAACGGCTCCCTCCAAAGTAACGTAGTTTTCAATTAAGAAGTACTTTCCACTAAAATATTTGAATTTGATTTCGAGACCTCAGAATTAGATTTTGAGGTCCCGAAATCAAGCAAGCACACAACTGTGTGTGACAAGGGTGTTTTTCTACATTATTATCTCGCAACCTAGACGACCAATTGAGTTCAAATTTTCACACGTTTGTTATTTTGTGCATGTTGAGATACAGTAAGTAAGAAGAATGGTCTTTGACAATTACCAAAGGTGTCCAGTGTCTTTAAAAACGATTTGGGGTTGAACAAAGACAAACTAACTACAGCAGGATTTTTAACAAGTGGCAAATGAGCTATCTAATCTTGCTCTATGTTTGCAGAAGAGGGGGTATGAGGATGAGTGTTCCTACCTTAACGACTCTGGTACACTCCGTCTCTTTAGTACTGAACTTTCCAAATCTATTCGCCTCACTTCAAACTCCAGATGTGAAACCACCCTGCAAATATAACAGGACTTTCTTTACATCTATGTTTATATCTTTCATAACACTCAAAGTGTTGCACAACTTAAAGGCTCTGGACACTATTGGTATTTACTCAAAAAAATTACTAGCACAAAACTTACTTGGTAACAAGCAGTGGAGAGCTGTTAATAGTATAAAACTTTGTGAGAAACGGCTAAAGTAACGTATTTTCTTAAGAAAGAGGTAATTTTCACTTCTGTAGAGATTGTTACTTGGTGTCACCGCAAACCTTACACCCGTTTCAGACAGGCGCTCCAGAGCTGCGCAGAACCAAATTCTGAATTAAGTACATGAAAAGTTTGACGTCTGAAACAGTTAGAGCGACTGGACGCACTAGAGGCCGAAAGATCGATTGTTGCGGTCGGTCGGAACGACCCTGGAGCGTCTTGGTTTCAGACGTTGATCTTGTCATGAGCCGAACCTAATGTAAATGTTATGTTAAGTTCGCCTGTCTGTAACCAAAATTTCATTGGGTCGACCCAGAGTAGCTCCTAATCTATTTGGTTCGGCGCGACTCTGAAGCGCCTGTCTAACCCGAGTGTTACTTACTTACTCTGTGCCTCGGTCCATTAACAGCGGTCAAACACTAATCCAGTCATTAAAGGAACACGTCGCCTTAGATCGAACGAGTTGGTCTATAAAAAGTGTTTGTAACCTTTTTTTATAAAATGCATATGGTTGGAAAGATGTTTTAAAAGTAGAATACAATGATTCACACAAATTTGCCTCGAAATTGCGTGGTTTTCCTAACACGAACTAACACGATCGGCCATTTAATGGAGTCAAAAATTTGACTCCCATAAGTGGCTGACCGTGTTGGTCAACGTGGTAAAAGGAAAACCGTGCAATTTAGAGGCATGTTTGTGTGGATCATTGTATTCTACTTTTACAACATCTTTCTACCATATGCATTTTATAACAAACGGTTACAAACGCTTTTCAAAGACCAACTCAACCGATCCATGACAACGTGTTCCTTTAACACACACACTGTTACTGCCAGTTTACTGGCCCTACACTAAAATCACTGGCCTGTGGCCTGCAGTCCATATTATGCATCGACTCTCCTGCTGATGACTAGAGCAAGATAGTCAAAGCTTTGAGACCAATTCAAGAACTGACTCTGCGGTAGTGCAGTAATACGATCTATAAGATATGAGCTATAAGTAGTAGTCCCAGCCAATTTTCTATACCTTCCGCCCGGGTAGTAGTTAAACAGCAGGACAGTTCTTTTCAGAATTGAAAAGTCTCCCGAACATCCGATAATTCTACTCCGCGGTAGTAGAATAAAAAAAGACAGTTCTCTAAGAACAAAATCTACCTGGCAAAGAGACACACACATGGTGTTACCGCAAACCAAAGACCTCACCATGCAATGCCTAAAATCCTATATGCATCTAATACCTTGTCAAGTCAGCAATTTTTGCTTTGGAGTCATACAGCTGAGTTTCCGTCGCTTGCAGCAGGTCTCGAGTTATCTCATGCTTCTCAGCTAGAGCTTTATACTCGGCCAAAACCTGCAGAGGGAAGGGCAAGAAAAGTGGTAATTACACTACACTACATGCAAGTTTGAAAATGGGGTGTCGTGGGGCCGCCATGGGGTGTCCATGGAGTGTCCATGGGGTGTCGTGGGGTGTCCATGGGGTGTCCATGGGGTGTCGTGGGGTGTCCATGGGGTGTCGTGGGGTGTCCATGGGGTGTCCATGGGGTGTCCATGGGGTGTCCATGGGGTGTCCATGGGGTGTCGTGGGGTGTCCATGGGGTGTCGTGGGGTGTCCATGGGGTGTCCATGGGGTGTCCATGGGGTGTCGTGGGGTGTCCATGGGGTGTCCATGGGGTTTCGTGGAGTGTCGTGGAGTGTCAATGGGCTGTCGTGGGGTGTCCATGGGGTGTCCACAGGGTGTCCATGGGGTGTCGTGGAGTGTCAATGGGCTGTCGTGGGGTGTCCATGGGGTGTCGTGGGGTGTCATGGGGTGTCCATGGGGTGTCCATGGGGTGTCCATGGGGTGTCGTGGCCGAGCGGATAAGAGCACCGAATTCAAGCTCTGGTGCTTCTGTTCAGCAGAGTGTCGGTTTGAATCCCGGTCATGACACTTGTGTCCCTGAGCAAGACACTTAACTAAGGGAATCAAAGTGTGGTGAAGATGTTTTCAACTAGTGGCTTAATCCCAATGAGGCCTGGTTCTTAAGAATTTCACCGAGACGAAGTCGAGGTAAATTATCAAGAACCAGGCCACGGCGGGTTTAAACCACTAGTTGAAAACCGATTCAACACACTTTGATTCCCATTCATAAATACCTTTTCGGTCAAAAAACATCAACACTTATGGTCAAAAAGTAAAATAAATGCAAAAATTATATTCAATGATTTCTTTCAACACTTAACACCCCTCAAGCTATAAAATGGTAAGGCCCAGTCAAGGCCCTCGGGTAAACAACTCCTTATAAGGGAATGCTGTCTCGACCGTTGCTCTCGACCACTAGGAATGAAGAAACTGTCTTATAAGCACAGGTGCAAACTCGCGTGTCACGCCCATGTTTCAACACTTTTTACTGGTCATCAACAAAGGTTTATACACACCCACGTGACGCGCTCTCCACCAATAGGAATAGCGAAACTGTCTGAGGTATTTATGAATATATTATAATAGCTCCTCTCCAACCAGGGTTAAACGGGTACCTGTGAGGGCAGAGATGGTTCTTGTGATTGGTTTAGTCGAGTAGTGCATAATTGTCGCACAGGCTGTATACTCCCCAGGGAGCTGAGATGGTTAAAGGAATGATTTAAGGCCCAGTGACCAGGGGTAATAATGTCAGAAGCGCTTTGAGAAGGCCTAGGGTGTGAAAAGTGCTGTATAAAAACTGGTTATTATTGTCAAAAAAACAGCTGTTCATGTGCACAGCCATGTTCCACACAGCATTATGCACTTAAGCTCTCATGGGATACTACGGATTTGGGGTTGAACAAAGGCAAATTTACTAAAGCGAGATTTGAACCAACAACCTCTGGATTAACGTGCCTGTGCTCTACCAGCTGAGATATCTTGGCGGTCTCTATTTTGTCAATTTCTTTGTTTGAGGTATATACAAGAAGAATAACAAGTTATAAACCACAAGGGAAACTATCTGGGTAAATTTATGTATTTAAACAAAAATTATTTGTTTAAAAAAAAATCTTAATAGAAAAAGAAAATTGTTTTGACACAACAAATTAATTGAAAAGGTTGATATCATAACTTGCAATAGACAATGCAACTTTTGTGAACACATCTCAAATACAAAATTTCTATGTGTGAGTTACTTTAAAAAACACATTGGATGCATTTCGTTAGTGCATAGTCGAAGATTATATGATCCCTTGGTAAAATCTACCTTCTCCATTTTACCTTGCATTACCCCCGGAAATGAAATTTCAAATTTCGAAGTCCAGATTTCACCTTGTGGTTATATACTACTTCATTAAATGCATTGGATCTGATGAAGCAGTTGTTGTTGCTATGAAAGCTCATGTTTTCTTTTTACTTTTGGTTAAAGTCTTTCGGTGCGACCACCACTTTCTTTCCAAGACACTCACCCGTTTTAAAATCTTTTGATCTCTCTGCTCATCCATTGCTTGTGCATCTTGAAGCTGTTCAAATGTTAAACAAATTAGCGATACTAATTAATAAACCACATTGGAAACAAACTGGGTAAAATTCAATAAATTTGGAGGTAATAGAGAAAAACATACAGGATTTGTACCTGCTACCTTTAACGTGCCAGAGATCTGCTAGCTGAGCTATCTAGCCCCAATTTATTCTTTTTTTTGATAAACAAGTTTGCTCCACACAAGGCTTGAAAGCCACTCTTGGTAAGGGGGTACAAAAAAAAAATATCTTAGATGAAAATAACTCAGGGAGATGAAGGGAGGAATTGCTATTTCTCTATTTTTAAAGACAGTGGACACTACTGGTAATTGTCAAAGACTAGCCTTCAAAGTTCAAATTCTAAATCTGAGGTCTCGAAATCAAATTCGTGTAAAATTACTTCTTTCTCGAAAACCATGGCACCTCAGAGGGAGCCGTTTCTCACAATGTTTTATACCATCAACCTCTCCCCATTACTCGTCACCAAGAAAGGTTTTATGTCAATAATTATTTTTAGTAGTTACAATTGTGTCCACTGCCTTTAAAGGCAGTGGACACTCTTGGTAATTACTCAAAATAGGTATTAGCATAAAACCTTACTTGGTAACGAGTAACGGGAAGAGGTTGATAGTATAAAACATTGTGAGAAACCGCTCCCTCTAAAGTGACGTAGTTTTCGAGAGAGGTCATTTTCCACAAATTTGATTTTGAGACCTCATAATTAAATTTTGAGGTCTCTAAATCAAGCGTCTGAAAGCACACAACTTCGTGTGACAAGAGTGTTTTTTCTTTCATAGTTATCTTGCAACTTCAACGACCAATGTGCTCAAATTTTCACAGGTTTTTTATTTTATGCATATGTTGAGATCCACCAAGTGAGAAGACTGGTCTTTGACAATTACCAAATCCGGTGTCTTTAAAACAGTCTAGATTGAAGAATAAAGCAGGATTTTGCTTCAACATCAAATTGAGCCTGGCGCCAGGCTAAGCCCAGGTTTTAAAAAAAACTCTAGGTTTCTGCAACAGAATGTATCTGCTGCCCTCACCTGGTAAGCTTGGTCCAGAGATACCTGAAGTTCCCGTTTCTTCTTCTCCAGTGTCTGGATATCGGACTCCTTGTGTCTGCATAACTGCTTAAGGTCATTCACTTTATGAAGTAGACTGGTCACCGAGTTATTAGTACTGTCATGAGGCTCAGCCTGAGATAGGATCAATAAGTAACACATTAGTTAAGTTGAGGCAATTGATCCGTTCCACCAACATCATACGAAGCCTGAACATCTGGTGTCACACTAAAGCCGTGTTCGCATTGGACTTAAAATGGTTAACTTACCACCCCAAATTGTTAATTTACCGATATTAAGTCTAAGTATCCACTGCGTACGCAGCGCGCTGAGCCCAAGCCTGAGCCGGAGCTAAAGCCGAGGTTTGAGAAAGGCCCCTTGTAAATTACCAGACACAAATTAATCCAAGTGCGAACAGCTGTTAACTTACCAGGCTGGTAAGGTTACCAGGCCGGTAGGTTACCGGGCCGGTAAGTTACCAGACCCAACAGAACGGATGTCCAGATCCATACGAATTCATTTCACACAGAAATTCGCAGTCAATATACACATACATATGATTACTGCTTTGGCGGCCAAGCAGGCCAAAAAGTATATTTACAAATAGAATCTAGAAGCAGTCTAAATTGTGGAATGGAGGGAAGCATGCACCAGGCAAGGTATTCCAAGGAGATGCAGTGCATGGAATAAAGCCGTGGAATGGCTCTCTGTCTGCATCTTAGTAAAACAATAGTGTATGGGTGAGAAGCAGAAAGCCAAATACAAGAGTGAAGAGCAACAGTTATATATAAGAACTAGAGGGTGCACTGGCCCATATACGCGGCACTTGCGGCCATTTTGTAAGTTGACAAAATAGCATCCAGAGCATGTATTTATCAATATACACGACATGTATTTCTCAACCAACGCGTGTACAAAGTTCATCTTACAAAATGGGGCGCGCGTCTCCTTAAAGTCCCGTCGCGTTGCGTTTGTGCACGCAGCATCACAAGTGCGCCCTCTAGTAACTCTATGTGAAGAGATTTCTTACCAGTCTGGTTTCCATAACTTGCACAGTAGTTTCAAGGTCTTCAATGCGGCTACGTTGAAGAAGTAACAAATAAAAAAGGAAGATTGTTTTTTTAATATGGTATTTTCAGCAAACAAATAATAAACAAATCAAGGTTTTATAAATGCAATTTATGTAAATTGACAAAGTTTTAATTTTATTTTTATAAAAAGTTTATTAAAATTTATTAATACCTTAAAGAGCTTATGCATTCTGATTGGTCCAAGACTGGTCACATAACAATACAAATAATACATTCTGTATTTTTCTGCAGGGTATTTTGGAGCTAACTTTGTGAACTGAGACCAAAACATAGTATCTATAATGGTTTACAAGGTGTTTCAGCGCAATATGCTGGCAATCAAACCGGGAATACTGGAAAGAACCACTTCTCTTTTTGATAAGGGCACTGGCTTCTCCGTGTCTGATCCGAAGGACGCAACAATAATGGTACAGTGTCTTGCTTAAGGGCACAAGTGTCAAGGCCAAGACTCCAGCCCAAACTCTGGGGTGCGTTCCACTCGCGCAAACGTTGCCAACAGTTGCGCACGTTCGCCAACAATTTCAAGTGGAACGAGTTGTTCGCCGTCACTGTTGGCGAACGTTGGCAACTTTAGGCGAACTTACTTCTGAGGTGTTGGCGAGTGGTTTTTAAAATGGCGGACAAGCATACGGTATTATTTCTTTGTCACAAACATAATTACATTGTATTTTCGGTGGATGATAATGCAGATTTGGAATAACAAAGTTAATTAGTTGATGTAATGTCAAAAAGAGGACTATTATAGCAAAAACAAAGTTAAACAAAAACTACGTATGGTGCCGCCATCTTCATTTCAGGGCGCCGCCATATTGACATCGCGTATACGCGCCAATCGTTCAAAAGATAAAAAACGTTTGCGCGAACAGTTGCGAGTCGTTTGCGCGAGTGGAACGTACCCCTGGTGAACAGAAACATCAGAGCTCAATTTAACTTCTCTTAATCACTCGGCCACAACAGGCCGTGGGTGTGTATGATACAGACCGTCTCTGTGAGCTCTGTGAACTAACAAATAAATGGCCCAGAAACCAGCACATTTTTCTGTAAAAATTCTGTACACACTATGCACAGTATCATTTCAACTGTTTCTTTGACAAACCTGTTAGCAGATTTCAATGATGTCTCCAGCTTGACACAGTTATTCTGAAGTCTCTGATTGGTTCGTTCGAGGGTTTTATTTGGGGAGTGATCACTCAGGGCTGTTGCCTCTATTAGCTTGGCTTGAAGGTCTTGCATCTCACTGTCGTAGTAAGCTTTCAAGTCCGCTATGTGTCTGGCATGCTTCTCACGTAGATTCAACCTGACAATGGGAAAAAGAAGGCTTTACTTTCAAACTACACGAGTGTTTCCCGAGGCCCTAGGCACCAGTGTTCCCTTGACCCTAGGCACCAGTGTTCCCGAGGCACTAGGCACCAGTGTTCCCCGAGGCCCTAGGCACCAGTGTTCCCGAGGCACTAGGCACCAGTGTTCCCTTGACCCTAGGCACCAGTGTTCCCTTGACCCTAGGCACCAGTGTTCCTGAGGCCCTAGGCTTGAGTGTTCCCGAGGCCCTAGGCACCAGTGTTCCCGAGACCCTAGGCACCAGTGTTCCCGAGGCCCTTGGCACCAGTGTTCCCTTGACCCTAGGCACCAGTGTTCCTGAGGCCCTAGGCTTGAGTGTTCCCGAGGCCCTAGGCACCAGTGTTCCCGAGGCACTAGGCACCAGTGTTCCCGAGGCCCTTGGCACCAGTGTTCCCGAGGCCCTAGGCACTAGTGTTCCCGAGACCCTAGGCACCAGTGTTCCCGAGGCCCTTGGCACCAGTGTTCCCTTGACCCTAGGCACCAGTGTTCCCGAGACCCTAGGCACCAGTGTTCCCGAGGCCCTTGGCACCAGTGTTCCCTTGACCCTAGGCACCAGTGTTCCTGAGGCCCTAGGCTTGAGTGTTCCCGAGGCCCTAGGCACCAGTGTTCCCGAGGCACTAGGCACCAGTGTTCCCGAGGCCCTTGGCACCAGTGTTCCCGAGGCCCTAGGCACCAGTGTTCCCGAGACCCTAGGCACCAGTGTTCCTGAGGCCCTAGGCTTGAGTGTTCCCGAGGCACTAGGCACCAGTGTTCCCGAGGCCCTGCGACTCTCCTGAAAACATATCTCATCATTATTAACAGTGAGTAGGGATTCATGTCATAGCCAAAAACTTGATCTACAAAAGGCATCAAAACTCTTCGCTGTTAAAGAAAACAAGGAATTGTTTTCATGCATGACCTTTGACCTACCTTGATGAAAGATTTGCATCTTCCTCTCCGAAGTCCACTGTTTGCCCTGGAGATGAACTTTGACCCGACAGATGAGGTGACCTTTGATCTAACCTTTGCCCCACCCACTGATGGCCATGAAGTTCAGGTGACCTTTGGTTAAGATCTTGATGGGGCGACCTTTCAGTTTGAGGTGACCTTTGACCCTTGTTGGCATCCATTGGAGGGCTTCTCTGTGTGAATTAAAAGCATAATGTTCAAGTAAAGAATTATTCATCCCACTCTATTTGTCATGAACAATTATCCGTTCCAGGGTGTGCAATGTACTGCAACACCTAAAGACATGCAGCCGACCATAGCAGGTTATTTTATAATGGCATGTCAATGCCGTGCAGATAAGTGCACTGGACTCGAGCTCTGGTGTTTCTGATCAGCAGAGTGTTGGTTCAAATCCCAGTCATGACACTGGTGTTCTTAAGCAAGACACTTCACCATCATTGCTGAGCTTTCCGATGGGACGTAAAGCCATAGGTCCTGTGTTGTGTAATGCACATAATATAACCCAGTGATTGAGAAGAGAAGGGGATGGCCTGGTGTGTCTGGTTTGATTGGCTGCATATTGCGCCACAGCACCTTTTAACGATTCCATGTGCTAAAGAGGTCTTATAATACTTCAAGAACATAGCTCCACATACCGAATGTTGGAGCTTCCTGAGCCATTTAATAATAATAATAATTGTGCCTTGTTATATAGCGTACACGTCCATCACCGCGTGACGCTCCTGGGGCTGTAACATACAGTATTTCCTGCAAGATGTGGGACTACGTTTGAATTATGACACCTAAGTCTGATAGCACCATGTAATGTTTTACAAGGTGCTGTGGCGCAATACCCCTTCTCTTTTCGATACATGCGTTACATAACACATGGGACCAACGGCTTAACATATCATCCGAAGGACAAAGCAACGGTTAAGTGTCTTGCTTAAGGACACAAGTGTCACGGCTGGGGATTCGAACCCACACTCTGCTGATCAGAAACACAAGAGTTTGAATTCGGTGCTCTTAACCGCTCGGCCACGACACTTAACATATTATTAATTTACCTGTTCACTTGAGACCTCGTCTGTGGACATATCTGGGAGTGCCTTGTACGTATCTTGCTCCGCTTGTTTCCAGTAGGTAAAATCAGAATATGTTGTACTGGTGTCATCTGAGGTTGGAGTGTCTCTATCCGTGTCTCCTGCAAAATGTTTTTCAAAATGCATGAACTTCATAATCAGTAAGCTTTCAGACTAAAATTAAAGACACTGGACACTATTGGTAATTGTCAAAGACCAGTCTTCTCATTTGGTGTGTCTCAACATATGCATAAAATAACAAACTTGTGAAAATTTGAGCTCAATTGGTCGTCAAAGTTACGAGATAATAATGAAAGAAAAAACACCCTTGTCACACAAAGGTGTGTGCTTTTAGATGGTTGATTTCGATACCTAAAAATCTAAATCTGAGGTCTCAAAATCAAATTCGTGGAAAACTACTTCTTTCTCGAAAACTGTCACTTCAGAGTGAGCCATTTCTCACAATGTTTTATACTATTAACCTCTCCCCATTACTCACCAAGTAAGGTTTTATGCTAACAATTATTTTGAGTAATTGCCAATAGTGTCCACTGCCTTTAAACAATAAAGTCCTTTCCGTTTCAAATACGGAAACAAATCTACTCAAAATGGAAGCATTTCAGCAAAACTCACCCTTCTGATCTGCACTATCTGACTCCTCGTTCCCTTGTGTCGCCCCACGCATATCTCGTTGTGTCTGATTGATTCTCTCCTGTTGGCGTGATAGGAGATGCCTGATCACCGTTTGCTGTTCTTGCTGCTGTTGCTGCAGTGATAACCACTGGTGTTGCATGCTCCGTACCTAAATAAAAATAATAATAAATAATAATAACGGTATTTATAGCGCGCCTTTTGACAAAGGATACAAAGCGCCAGGTATTATTAATGCAAGGAGTGGGACGAAGTTTGAGATATAAGACCTACATGTAATCCTTATCACCATGTAATGGACCGTTTACAAGGTGCTATGGCGCAATATGCTGCCAATCCAGCCAGGAACGACGGGGTGAACCCCTTCTCTTTACAATAAGTGCATGGGTTCTTTTACACAACACATGGGACCAACGCCTTTACGTCCCATCCGAAGGACGAAGCAATGGTTAAGTGTCTTGCTTAAGGACACAAATGTCATGGCTGGGGATTCGAACCCACACTCTGCTGATCAGAAACACCAGAGTTTGAATTCAGTGCTCTTAACCGCTAGGCCCGTCACTTCCTAAGGAATATTCAAAGCACATGTCTAACGCATCCAACTAGGAAAAGAAACTACTGGCAACATGTAGATAAACTTTCCCACAACTTAAAATAAAATGGCTTTAAGATGGATGCTTAATATTGCATGAGTCCCTTTGGTTGAAAACCTGTGACATTACAAACATGCACAGGTAGTATGTAAGACTAGTAAAAGAGTAAACTAAAATCCCTACACTATCAGGGAAAGATTTCGTACAGCAATTTTGCATAGCAAAATATTTAGACTGAACTTGTTTTGTGTACACTGAATGCTAATATTGAGTAGCAACTGATACATTTTGGTTAGCATTGTGCTCTGCTATACAAGATGAGTCGTTCAACGACTTTAATGAATAATATCTCACCTGAGATGCATACTGTTCTTGTAAATTGTGTTGCTGTTGAGCAAACTCTCTCTGCAGAGCGATTAGGTGATTGTCGTACTGTGCAGCTACATCCCGAACTCTGCTGTCCTCCTGCCCTTGAAAACTACTTCCTATCTCTTGTGTCTTTGACTCCTTGTCAGTGATCCTGTCCTTGACCATCTCAGCTTGTTTTTGTTCCATGACGTCTGTCCACGTTGTCATCAGTGTCTCATTTGCATCCTCTAAGGACCCTTCTAAGGTGTGGTCGCTGTCGCCAGATGCTGAATCTGTCTCTTCCTGACTGGAAACGGATATGAATCCTGGTGATGAAGTCCTCTCGTTTTCTTTTCCATTTGGAGTGACCCTCGCCTGCTTCTCATGACCATTCAGGTGGTTGCCATGTCCAGTTGTGGTTGCTTCCAGTCTTGGTGATGTGGAACCACGCCCAAGAGGCTCTTGGTGTTGTTTAGAGATGAGACCTTCTTGTTCTTCAGTCAGGCGAGCAAGTTGTAGTTGAAGCATTTCAACTTGCCTCTCATGGTGCTCTCGTTGTAAGGTCAACTGTTGGACATGTTGTTGTTCCAAGATCGTGAATAGATGATCCCATCTTTCCTGTTGAGTTCCACCTTCTTGTCCAGGAGAAAGGACCTCAACTCGCTCTCTAGAATGCCGTACTTCTTCGGCTTCGGATTGACTCGATACATCAGCATCATTCTCAAATCCATCGCCATCACTGGAAAGTAATCCTGTCATCAAAGAGCCAAAGGGACTTGCACCAAATCCACCAAGGGAAGGTAGGAATCCAAACTGGGAATGTTGGAGTCCTGGGAACCCATTCCCAAGCAACGGACCTTTTGGTTCTTTGGTAAGGTCCAATTCAATGATATCCTCATCTCCTCTGTCTGTTGAGCTATCAGAAGTCATCCCATCTGCCTCTTTCACATTATCCAAAGCCCCTTGTCTGTTCATCTCCCCGTTAACATCTCTACCATCTTGGTGGGATCCTTGAGCATCATTTGCCTCAACCCCTAAAGTCTTCTTTAAGTACTGAGATGAAAGTAAACCTGAATCACCCAAGATATCAAGGTGCTCCTCTGAGCTAAGTCCGTTAGTTAGAAATTCCAGATCACCAGTATCTACATTGGGTTGGGCGTTTGATTGACCCTTTATAGGGTAATACTGCCGGGAGCTTCGGGCAGTGTTGGGTTCACTTTCCCAGGAGCTGGTGTCAGCATCAGTGGAGCTGATGACCTCATCATCATCCATCCCATCACCAGCCGTCTTGGCATTCCTGATATTCTGATGCTCAGAGGCTTCCATCATCTCTCACTGGTCATGGTTTTGATGATAGAACAGTCTGTAAACAATAAAAATGTTGAACTGTTTGACGCAGGCATAGAGTTATATTTTAAAGAACTGGTGATGCTGCATCCACAAATGTGACATGACCACAAGGAGACACGCGTGCCATTTTGTAAGATGAACTTTGTAAGCGCGTTGAATGTGAAATACACGTCGTTTCTCACAATGTTTTATACTATCAACCTCTCCCCATTACTCTTAATCAAGTAAGGTTTTATGATTATAATTATTTTGAGTAGTTACCAATAGTGTCCACTGCCTTTAAAGGGAATGTACACGTTTGGTAATTGTCAAAAACCAGTCTTCTCACTTGGTGTATCCCATCATATTAACCATAAAATAACAAGCCTGTGAAAATTCGAGCTCAAATGTTCATCGAAGTTGCGAGAAAATGATGAAAGAAAAAACACCCTTGTTGGACAAGTTTGTGTGTTTTCAGATAAGAATAAAAGACTTCAAGCTAGAAGTCTTTAGTTGTTTTAGTGAGAAATTAACTCTTTTCTCAAAAACTACGTTACTTCAGGAAAGTCATTTCCCACAATGTTTTATACTATCAACAGCTCTCCAATGCTCGTTACCAAGTCAGTTTTTAAGTTAATATTTGTTTTGAGTAATTACCAAACGTGCACCTTCCCTTTAAAGACAGTGGACACTATTGGTAATTGTCAAAGACTAGCCTTCACAGTTGCATATGCATGAAATAACAAACCTGTGAAAACTTGAGCTCAATCGATCATCGAACTTGCGAGATAATAATGAAAGAAAAAACACCATGTCACACGAAGTTGTGTGCGTTTAGATGGTTGATTTTGAGACCTCAAGTTCTAAATCTGAGGTCTCGAAATCAAATTCATGGAAAATTACTCCTTTCTCGAAAACTATGGCACTTCAGAGGGAGCCGTTTCTCACAATGTTTTATACCATCAACCTCTCCCCATTACTCGTCACCAAGAAAGGTTTTATGCTAAAAATTATTTTGAGCAATTACCAATAGTGTCCACTGCCTTTAAGTGGTTACGTTTCATAACATACAAAAGCAGGGGCACCTAAACTTGAAAATTGCTCCCGAATTGAAAGTTGTCAGTGTTGATTTCACTTTGTGTCCCTGCCAATTGGCCATAAAATTCATAAAGCTAATAATTTGTTATAATATCCTTGATTAATCCGGCAAATGTTTGGGATAACTTTCCGTATGGCGCCACCACTTTTTCACTTATTTTTACAAAAACTAAAAGGGATATATCAATCAGGTAAATTAGATACTATAGATATTATTTTATTTCGAATGAAAAAGTGGTGGCGCCATACGCAAACTTTTCCAATGTTTGGGATAATTTTGCACTTTGCAGTCACTGACTTATAAAATAATTTTTTTTTTTAATAAGGAGCTATTAGCTAAGTAAAACCTACTAAAAACAATGGCATTTGCAATTCAGTTTCATTCATTCACTTCTAGCTACCTCAATGGATGGTTTCACATAGTAAGATCAGAAACACTCACTGACTGACTCTGATATATCTAAATTACCATCTAATCTATCTGTCTCCGACTGACTTGTCTGTTTGATCGATTAAGCTGAGAGAGTGGGTGAGAAATCAACAAACAAAGTGAGTGTGTGTGTGTGCAGCATCCTATGCCATGCCAATGGCTAGCTTGGCTTGGGTTGGTGCATGCCCGGTCACACGATGTTCTGTTTCGTTAAACAAAAAACTACTGTCCTGGCTACCTAACCTGGAACATGTACAATCTCTTGCAAAAACACTCAAACAGCACGAATAATTATTAGACTACATTTACCACCGGCTACCACTGTCCAGTTTGTATCTGTAAAGTGACCGGATCTTCAGTAACTGGATGTAAGGCCAGAAAGTCGAAGTCAAACGTGCAAGGAATGTTGTTACTGCAGTCAAGTACCAAGGAGTATACACAGCCCTGTCAACTGAAGCACGATTGGTCCAAATATCAACAGATGTGACTTTTTGACTAATCAGAAAACGCCTTACAGCAATCAACAAAATAAACTGGAGTAAAGTACGACAACACACACACAAATCCAAGATGTCTGCGCCCATAAGCAGAAAGTGGGAGGGAAGTCATCCTAAACAAAAACGATTCTGAGGTCTCTGGTAAGGGAGATTCAGCATTGTTTTAGGCATAAAGTAAGTCTTCGCTGGGCCTCTACAAGGGCCGGAGAGGTTTTTGGGTAGATTTAAAATCCTGATTTGGCTTGAAAAGACAGAATAATTTATTCAGTTCAACTTCAGATATTTTTTATTTTAATTGTTACTATATTTTATTTATTAACTCAAGTCAATAACCATATTAATATCTTCTTACTATGACATTGACAGTGAATAATAATACTATAGTGAGTATGGGTCTTAAATAACTTAGCATAAAGATTAAAGCTAAAAAGTTCAGCTTGAAACATTTTAGACAAGGATCGTTTACGAAATGGGTGTTGGTAAAAGTCAAATTATACAGTGTGGCGTGGTGAAGTCCGCTTCTGAGAAGTCCAGCGTATTGGCCCTATTGATGGAGGCTATCCTAAACCAAGCCATGCCTAAACGAACAATATCATGATTCATATGACGAGACACTGGTGTTTGTGTTAAAAATTAAAATATTTTAAGAAGAAATTATAGTATAGTATAATTAAGGGTATAAACATAACACGCCTCCATCCTGCCAAACGACAAGAGAATGAACGGTTAAGATATGATTAAGCAACTGAACTTACCAGCTACTGTACTGGGTTGGGGTGCGTTTTAACACTCGTATTTCCAATCTGAGGTTTTGGTCAACTCATCATTGACCATAGTTGCGATAACTGCTTCACCGTCGGGAGGAGACTTGCGATATCGCAACTAGTAGAACTACATTGGCCAATGATAACCTTTGAATGTCAATTCAGCCCAAAACAACCACCAAAACGCACCCCTAGTGCTAATTGCGATAACGTAACCCTCCTCCCGCTGCTGGGAGGAGGGTTATGTTATCGCAACTACCCTGGTGCCTACTTCTAGAACTACATGTATAAGGTTCGTTCCGCTAAACAATAGCGGAACCAACCTCATACATTGTAGTTCTAGGAGTACCTGGTGCCTAGCTGTGTGTCGGAAGAGAACTACGTACATGTATATATATGTTTTGGATACACTTGGGGGCCTATAATTTTGGATGAGCTTATCTCAAACCTCACCAGTTTGTGTAATTTTGTCTTTTCACTAGTGACATCAGTTATGGATTCGACTGATGAACAAGTGCAGTGTTGTCACATTTGGAGCATCTAGCAGAGTCTGCTATTTCCTTGTAAAGCGACAACAGAAAACAGGTGTCACTTGGCCATGGCTTGCATTAGATGTTCAATGTTGGTGCCAAGAGTTGGAGTTAGTGTTACATCAAGACTTCACTTAATGCCCCCAAACCATCGCTCAAATTGGAGCTTGGTGTTGTCCAGTAAAGCCTACCATTCCTGTACAACAAATGCATCAGACTTAAAGTACAAATCGACATCTCTACATTACTGCATGGATTCAAAGATTCTCAAATCCACTCTACTGAATAATTTGAGAAAAGGAAAGTCCCTTTCAACTATAAAAGTGGTTAGTGGCTATGGATCATTTTCTACGTCTTTGCAAAGCATCGCAAAAACTCTGGATAGCAACCGGTTTTTGCGAATACCAAGGGTGACGTTAACTGCCGGATCTGTGGCTGCAGGATCAACAACAACAACCAGAGACAAGGACAGAATGAAGCGGATGCAACAACTTCCTGAACTGAACGAGGAGGACTTGGATGAGATGTTTGTTCGAGGATCGGGACCGGGGGGACAGGCTACCAACAAGACCAGTAACTGTGTGGTGCTTAAACACTTACCCACAGGTATCACTCTAAAGGTACATTTCGATTTTGCATCAAGGATAAAGAATATAGTTTTTAGTTTTTACCCGTACACCGATTTGTAATAAGCGCTGTACTCTGTTCTATGAAAAAATCCACAGGCATATCATTTGTGTGGAATTCGAACCCATAACCTTTGAATTGCTAGAGCAGATGTCTTACCACAAGACCACTGAGCTAGATGGATGGCTAGCAGTTCGAATCCTTAGCAGCAGGTACAGCAACAACTAAATAGAAATGAAGAGGTTGTTGGTTTGAATCCGAGCGAGTGCTTTGCCTGTAGATTTTTTCACAGAACTTGGGAAAGTACAGAGTATAGACGATGTGACCTCTGACCTCACACGAAAACCATAACATGATTCGCGCACATACCGCCGGGCAAAACCTTTGTGTTTTCGCAGCCAGCTAGAAAGTGTATGCAATCTTACCATGACTACGTGTCTTTTTGCCCGGCGAAACATGACGTACATGTATACAGTGTTTTTTCAACAGAGGGCGGTTTGAATGTAAACATAGGTCACATCGTCTATACACAGTGCCTAATACACATTGGTGTAAGGATAAAAACCAAAAGTAATAAAGGTTAACCCTAGATACATGTAATATGTTGAAATCTATTTCTAAGTTTCCTTTGTGTAAAACAAGGCAGACAGTGAAACCAATGAGGCCTTCTCTTTCTTGAACACTATATTGAGGGAGATTGATTGGCATCCTTTTTTTTGTCCAAATGTGTCTTAATCTTAATCTCTTAATTGAAGGGGATTTAAAGTAATGTATTCAATTTGAATAGGCTACCCCTCACTTAATAATTCATACAATAATATTGTATGAATTATTAAGTGAGGGGTAGCCTATCATAGGAGGGCCGATTGTTATCCATAAATAATAAGGCAATCAACAAAAATGCAGTGCATGCCTGCACTTTTTCCTAAAGTCTTTTTGGTCTAGTGTCTGTCATTCACTTGCTACGCTGTATTTATTTACGGTTTTGTTAACTTATGAAAAAACTTTCTGTTTCCTCAACAGTGTCATCAGACACGATCTGTTGTTGAAAACCAAAAAATCGCCAGAGTGCTGATGCGGGAAAGACTGGATGTGCTTTACAACGGTGAGAACAGCGCCCTCTACAAGCAGAAAAAAGCACACCAAAAGAAGATGAGCGAGAAGACACGACGCACAAAAGTGAAGCTGAAGAGACTTAAGATGATGAAGGAAAAGTTAAACAAGACAGATGAGGAAAATAAATTTTGAAGATCTTCCTTAAGTGTTTTCCAGATATATTTTAAGTTTGACCAGAAAATATGAAGTGCAAAAAACATTCAAGTTCTTTTTAAAAATGTTTACAGACATTTTATCAATGTTGTTCTACTATCACATCCTATATCCCTCATCATTTTATTACTAATATTATGCAATAAACAGACAATAAAATTAATGAAATTAAGTCATGTGTGTAATATTTCAATTTCTTTATTGACTGTCTCACATAAATAAAAGTGAACTTATTACGCTTTTATCGCAGACATAAAAATATGTAAAACAATATTTTTGCCGAGTGATTCCTTCATGCATTTGAATGTTTTTTATAAGTTTAGCTAGCAAGCTAGTCCAAAGACTCTTGATTTAGAATCTTTACATTATTGGACATCTTGAACTGTTAAAATCTCAACATATTTGTCATTCACAGAAGGAAATTGAATTTACATACAGCGGTGTTTCACCGATAAACTCCTTAGTTCAAAATTTTTAATTTTGTAATATTTGTGTAGATGATTTGTTTACCTATACATTCCTACACTGGCTGATTAATCCGAAAGGTTGTTATGATATCTAACATACAGTCCTAGCTAGGGGTTTACAGTTTTAATAAACTTACTGTACAAACATGTTTAACCCTCGTACTGTTTAACCAGTTAACATCTTCCACATGGTTTTACACAGTAGATGCATTAAATACAAGCCAGCAATGTCATGTCAGGAATGCATTGATCTTATTGTTTAAAGACACTGGACACCTTTGGTAAATGTCAAAGACCAGTCTTCTCACTGGGTGTATCTCAACATATGCACAAAATAAACCTGTGAAAATTTGATCTTGATTTTGGAATCTCAAAATCTAGTTCGAGGTCTCAAAGCCAATTCAAATAGTATAGTGGAAAATTACTTCTTTCTCAAAAACTACATTACTTCAGAGGGTGCAGTTCCTCACAATGTTTTATACTATCGACAGCTCTCCGTTGCTTGTTACCAAGTAAGTTTTTATGCTAACAATTAGTTTGAGTAATTGCCAATAACAATAGTGTCCAGTGCCTTTAAACTATTAAACACCCTTCACTACCTGTGAAGTTTCATGATTTCAAATTGCTGGTCTACTCAATGGCAAATGTTACAGGAAACGGTTAATGCTATTGCCTCGATAGAACTTTTATGTTTCTTTAACAGACACCATATTGCAAATGCAAGACCTTTTTAGATGATCTTGTAAACCATAACAAACTTTGGTGAAATAACACTTTATCTTCCGGCAAACTTGAACTATCAATGCGGACTGATCAATAACTCCATTGATATTTTCTGTGCCGTAAATGAAAATTTGTATTGAAGACATTTTCCTATGTTCAGCCGTTGAGTATGCAAATTCAAATTTTGATAGATTTGTTTTCACATGCGCTGTATGGACAACAGAAAGCAATACATGTATATCTCTTTCCAAGCTTGTGCAAAGACTAGCTGTTTTTCAGTATACCATTTGCACTTTCAAGTTATAACTAATATTACTATACCTCAGACATATTCATGATCGAGTTTGAGTTCTTACTGGCCCATTCATCATCACGTGCCAGGTGCTATTTACCAAGTGCGCACGCGAGTAATCAAGCACATGGGAAATGCGCATGACAGGTAGAAAAGCCCTCGGGCAGCCCGACGCTACTCTAGTATAGTGCCTACCAAAAATGGATGATTACCATTAATGTTTTCTATTGTAGTTTTCCACTCGTCTTTGAGATCTTATTCTTTTACATACTAACTCTCTCACAGCGCAGTAACATCAAAAGTTTATCCGGCCAGCTTTCACAGAGCTATACATTTCCATCCAAAGAAACTATAAAGACAGATTGTTTCAACAAAGAGTAGTTTTACTCGTAACGGTCATAAAAAAATACTGTGACCATAAATGTTCTTAAAAACATGTCCAGGAAGGGTTGTATATTACAGTTGACATGGTTAGAGATGTGTACATCATGATCTTGCACTCCGCTCCGTCTCAGCAAGGCATTCTCTGACTAGGGCTCGTGCGTGGACAATACCTAGAGAGAGAAAACAATCAGCGTTATAAAAATATTAACAATTTAAAATTTTACCCAGTCAGTTTCCCTTGTGGTTTATATTGATATCTGAAACAAAAAGTCGCATCCCCTGGCTGCCGCTTCCCAGGTTGTATCGTAATTTGGGTGTGATCCCTGGCTACATGGCAGTTAACGGTTGTATGGCTTCTGACTGGCACCCCCAATCAAAGATATTGGCAAAATAGGGACATCGCCAACATATGGGCTAGATAGCTCAGTTGGTAGGGCGCCGGCCTGTTAATCCGGAGGCCGCTGGTTCAAATCCCACTCTAGTAAATACTTTGTTCAACCCCCCCCCCCTGAAAAAAAAAATATATATATATATATAAACATTATGAAAATCAATCCAAACTTTTGTATCAGTTGTTGATATCATTTTGGAAGCATAAACACAGTAGTTGTAATTTGGGGACAAATTTGACATAACTTCAGCAGTCATGGCCCAATTTCATGGCTCTGCTAACCGCTGAATTCTGAGATTATGATCACCATTATATAACAAATCTGTGAAAACTTGGACTCAATGATGGTCATCGAAGTTACAGGAGAATCATGAAAGCAAAAACACCCTTCTCTTTTCTCGTTTCTCAAAAACTACGTTACTTCAGAGGGTGTCGCTTCTTACAATGTTTTATACTATCGACAGCTCTCCATTGCTTGTTACAAGTTTTTATGCTAACAATTATTTTGAGTAACTACCAATAGTGTCCAGTGCCTTTAAGGAAATATAACAAACACGAATGAGCTATAAGGGTTTTTAACAGCTGGCAGACTAGCAAAATGACAAGTTTATTGTTCCACTGGTTAGTAACTTTACAAAATTACGGCAAACCCTGAACTTGTCTTCATTGACTGACTGCATTTTTTTCATAATATGTCCTGTCCATCCAATAGACCCTTCCCATGAAGTATGTAAATTGCACATTGACTAATGGCTGCATCTCCGCAAAAGTGATTGTGTGACTGCTTAGTGCACATCTCCATGGCGTTTGCAAACCAAAAGGGTCTGTACGCATGCATGAATGTACTTAGCATATTTCGGGTCTATTGATCAATCTTTACCTCTTTTAAGACGTTCTGTGGCTGTTCTGCTCCCAGAGTATGTTGGTCTAATGTCTCGTCCCATGTCTTCAATGACAGCCAGTAGCTCTGCATACTTGCTCTGTGGGGCTACCGTCCGGTTGGTTAATGACAAAACTGCAAAGATAATTCAGAAAACACAGTTTACACCTGGGCCTAGTAAAGCTAGTACCAGCTGCTAATAAAAGGATTCGAATTGCCTCTAGCCACTGGGCTAACTCAGTGGTCTAGTGGTAAGACATCTGCTCTAGCAATGCAAAGATCGTGGGTTCAAACCAACCCGAGTGATTTTTTTTTCACAGAACTAGGGAAAGTACTGATATTATAAAGTGCTTAATATGCAAATAACAAATAACAATAAAATGTAAACAAATAATAAAAGCTTCAGTAGTTTTTGTTCATAGTTTACAAAATGAAATGGACTTTTCAATAAGCCATTTTTAGATATGGCGACACAATAAATACTACAACACTATAAGGTTTTGGTAAATTACCCAAACCAAACAGTACACTCCTATCACGTCCCCCATACCTCAAAGAGGCTATTTAGCAATATGGCATAGAAGGATGGTTACTCTAGTTTTATCACTTCCTCTTGTGAGATTTGCTAATTGAAACTTATCAAGTCAATGAATTAATTAAGAATACAAGTTTATTTTATTCTTGTGGCCAAATTTAACACGAGTAACAATGAAAAATAATTCTAGTTTTCCTTTTCATATTGCAATAATATTGAGTTAAACTGCTCATATAAGAATGCCACTCACATCAATATTTATAAAGTAAGAGTACTTGGTGAAAATAGTTGCCGTTTTCTGTAAGATGATTCTAAACTGCAATGGGAGACTTTCTGGGACGGTAGAGGGCAGCAGACTTACCGGGTAAATCCATTGTTCACAGAATTATGCGCATGTTCAGAACTACGTAAACAATGGAAATTTACCCGGTATGTCTGCTGCCGCCTAGCGTTGGAAAGTCTCCTATTGTAAATCAACCCCTATCTTTTTCTGTAAAAGTTCAGGCCTGATACTTCACGGAGGCAACAAAGGTGACTGCCTCCATGCCCCTTGGTCATTGCCTTGGTGCCCTTGATTTACAGTTTCCTCACAGGGTGCCCTTTACCACGGAGTAAATGCCTGGGTGACCTTGCCCTTTCAAAAATGAAGCATACAGGCCTGTAACTGCAATTCGGTGTAAATAGTCCTCTATCTTTTCCTTCTAGAGCTGCTTAAAGGCAGTGGACACTATTGGTAATTATTCAAAATAATTATTAGCATTAAAACCTTACTTGGTAACGAGTAATGGGGAGAGGTTGATAGTATAAAACATTGTGAGAAAGCTCCCTCTGAGGTAAGGTAGTTTTCGACAAAGAAATAATTTTCCACGAATTTGATTTCGAGACCTCGGATTTAGATTTTGAGGTCTCGAAATCAAGCATCTGAAAGCACACAACTTCATGTGACAAGTGTGTTTTTTCTTTCATTATTATCTCGCATCTACGATGACCAATTGAGCTCATATTTTCACAGGTTTATTATTTTATGCATATGTTGAGATACAACAAGTGAAAAGACTGGCCTTTGAAAATTACCAATAGTGTCCAGTGTCTTTAATTGAACAAGTCAAACATGCTACAGAAAACAGCAATTATCATCTCGTTAGTTAGGGTTAGTAAAAGAAGTTGGAATGTTTGCATTACCCCTGTTACCTGGGATCTGCGACTTGGCGTTCATCTGGACCAGGGAGCTGTAGGCACTGGCACTGTTTCCCATGGACTGGGTGGTCATGTTCATTGGTACTGGACTATTGCTTGCTGAAGAGCTATGGACCATCTGCATGGCTGGAGAGTTAGCTGTACACAGAAATGACAAATCTAGCATAAGGTAATGGTACCAGGGGTAGATTTCACAAAGAGTTAGGACTAGTCTTATCTCGAGTTAGGACCAGTTACTCGTCCTAACTTAGGACTATCCATGCAATTTGTAGATCTCCTAGGACTAGTCCTAAGTTAGGACTGGTCCTAACTCTTTGTGAAATCGACCCCAGAGAGTTCATGTTGTGACAACACAATGGGAGACTTTTGAGAAGCTGGCAGCAGCAGACATATAACAGTTAGACATATAACATGTAACTTTTTTTGCGGCACTGAGCGTGCACGCATTTGCTCAGTATTGCGCGCGTAGGTGTCAGCACGCGCACTACTGACGAGAACTGTGAAAAGGACGGTCCAAAAGACTCCCAAAGAGGGGAAGGCCACTTTGACCATGGCTTCATCAAAATTCCAGGGACGCGCAGGCCAATCCAAGGGGCACCAAAGCCAAAACAATCAAATTATTTGATTGAGATTATTAAAGGAGGATTCATTCCCCAGAAGGGCATGCAGGCCAAGTTGGCTGCAACATGAATTTTTGGGGGCATGGCGGCCACAGCAGAGCAACAGAGCAAATGGGCAAACTGGCCGCAATTAAGAATAAGGGCTGTTACAGGCTACCATTACAACATTCAGACACAAGATTAAAGGGAGTGGATCACACTTGGGTGACAGAAGGTGGTAGAGACTTGCCAAGGAGGGAGCCTGGACTAACAAACAAAAATGAGTAAACACGATGGCATATTGGTGCAAGTCATCCTATATCTGGCAATAATTTCACACACATGTATACAGACAATAGATGGATTGCACAGTCATCGACCGCCATACTTGATGATAAACAATGGAAAAAGTGCACGCGCTGCGCACAACTCTCAGCCAATGATAGCCTTTCATGCGTTAACGTTTCATCAAAGATGGTGGCCAATGACCTCATGTGCAGTCCATCTATATAGGATTAAAGTCGCCAAGCTCACACAAGCAATGGCCTCCAAGACCCTGACCATTGCCTTTGTGCGCCTTAGAATGTTCCCACGGAAATTAAAATTTCCCTTATAGCTAGCTGGTGCCCTTTGCTGGCTGGGGGTTGTCCTACAAAAAGTAACCAAACCCTTTACAACAAAGTAGCGCGCCTCAGTGTACAAATACCAACCAACTCTGTTTGACTAAAAATATTGGCCTGCAAAACTCAGTTTGCGTTATATGAATAACAGTGTACAAAACTTGAGCCTAATCCTTTCTCTCAATTTGACAGTGTAGACAAAAATGCTAGACCAACAAAGAGATTTGAAGATCCATTGCAGGCCTGGAATTTCATCTTTGAGAGGGCAAGGGAAAACGGCCAAGTCTATGGGAAACTTTTGAAGGGGCACCAAGGCCAACAAGACAAGGGGGCAACAGAGGCCATGGCCTCCTTGTACTTCCAGCCCGGCATTGTACATGTTGCTCAGCTCAAACAGTTGCCAAGTGATTCTTTCTTCACAGCTAAAAATATATCTCATCTTGAAACCATGAAGACCTCAACCTTACAACCATCCGTTGAAACAATCCTGCCCCCCAAAAAACATCACAAAGTGGTCTCAAGAATGCCAAAATAAATATCGTCATGAAACAGTCACTGAAATATCGTCGTGAAACAGTCACTGAAATATCGTCATGAAACAGTCACTGACACTTTGACGCTGCCTTCATCAAGATGGCTCGCTGTGCCTCTGCAAAACTCTTCTCTACGGCTTTGGACTTTTCATCGAAGTCAATCATCTGAACGTCATCTTCTTGAGATTTTCTCCTCATCTTGACACCTAAACCTTTCTTAATCCCATCACTGACATTATCCTCGTCATCTTCAATCATCTCAACATCATCATCATCTTCCGTTTTGCTCTTCTTTGCACTTGATTCACTAGGGTCTGGACTCTCGCGCTTAGCGTCATCTTTTCGCCTCCCCTCTGTTGAGTTGTCTTCACATTTCTGGCCGTTACTGGCAGCAGAAACAGTTTCTTGATTTTCACTTTTAAGTTCTTCCGACGTCTGTTGAGAAAAGACAAGAATTAGTGTAAGCAATAAAAGTCAAGTTTGCAAGGGTCAGGGGAATTCATTAATTCATGGAACTTTAGGAAATAACAGATTCCCTAATGACAATAGAACATTGTTCTAAATTAGATGGCTTTTGAGTTCGTTCTTAAATGCAAAGTAGGAAGTCTCCTTTATCAGTTTGATGGGTAGATAGTTCAATAGGTAAAGACCGGACCGAGAAAAATTACATGCTTTTGGCACCTTTGGATGGACCCTAACTAATGTTGAGAACAATGACTAATGTTGAGAACAATGATAAATCTATAGCTTACCTTGTCTGGATTGAGAATTTTCACATTGAGTCCAGCTAGTAGACTGCTCTTCATACCTGTATCAACCCTTAGGCCAGCCAATAACTGAATCAAAAAATAATCAGAAATTACAATCCAAAATACTTATTTGGAAGGGAAAAAAATTTTTTTTTTAAATGATCTTGGTAAAACAAAATAATAAAATAAAAGATGGCCCAGCTAGTTGTCTGTAACAAAATAAACACAAACAAATAACAAACAAATTATAAACTATATTTTAACAGCCAAAGCAATGTAAACAAATGCAATGATTGACAAACAAAAAATTAAAAACTTTTGATTCTACCACCAGTGTTGTACTAAATCTACAATTTTAATGTTAACTCTAAAATGAATACAAACACGGTCCTACTAAAAGCCGACAACAAGCCGACAACGCAGACAACAAGTCCAGAGCGCCGCCAACATGCCGCCAACAAGTTTTCAATACCTCAAAAATGGCCAATAAACCATAGATATATAAGAACTAAATGTGTTCTGTAATATAAACATAAATTTAATGGAAAAACTTCACGAAAAGTGTGTATTTTTTAACCAGAAAAAAACTTCACTTGCACGGAAAGCGGTTGGACGCCATCTTGGCTTAAAAACCGTGTTTGGACCAGACAATTATGATACGGGTAGATTTAGCACTTGTCAACAACAGAGGGCGGGCTTCATGTGAAGACCTTCACTGCAGTGTGCACAGTGCATGACGCCCACCCTCTATTGCTAAATCTGACTTACCGGCATCATAATGGACTGGTCCAAACACGATTTTAAGCCAAGATGGCGTCCGACCGTTTTCCGTAAAAGTTAAGGGCTTTTTCTGGTTAAAACTTCACACTTTTCGTGAAGTTTTTCCATTAAATTTATGTTTATATTACAGAACACACACAGTTCTATTATATCTATGGTTTATTTGCCATTTTTGAGGTATTTAAAACTTGTTGGCGGCGTGTTGGCGTTGTCGGCTTTTAGTAGGACCCCAAAATTCAAATGAAAATTATAAGAAATTTTAACTCAAATTCAATCTTACCGGTGTTTTATTCATGGGTTCTGACTTTGTGCGACTTCCAGAAGCACCACTCATGAAGGGGAAGTAGACGGGAGCTCGGAATTTCAATCCTGTAATACGAACAAATATAGTTAAAACACTAAAATGAAACATTTTTATTTAATTTGTTTACCCTCTCCCAAATTTCCCTAAATAAAGAATTTAGTTTAAAAATTTAAGAATTTTGTTTTTAATTAAGCTGCTGTAGGCCTATACATGCAGTATTTTAATTTAAAACCATTTCAACAATAACATGAACAAAAACAAAGAAATAATATAGAGAAAGTATGATGGTAAAGTAAACTGATACATAATTAACGGTTGAGGTTTACAAAAATAAAAATTAAAGAAATATCGGAAAAACAGATCAATTCCTGCCACCACTTTTTAATTTTTATTATTATGAAATAAATTAGTAAATTACATGTACTTTACTTCAATAAGGTAACCGATAACCCTTACCGGCCTCACATGTAGGCTTTTACGGTAAAATGAGTAAAAAAGTGGTGGCAGGATGCGGAAATCTATCCGAAAAACATTTTTGCGTTTACAAATAGAAAAATTAATTGGTTCGTACCCGTACCTGGCTGGCGTGTTCTTGGTTTCCATCGCTCTTCCTCTTTAAAGTGACAGCTACAAACTCGGCTCCATGTTGTGGGGGTCCACACACCTCCCCCACCCTCCCTCTGTGATTTTCCAATCCGCTCACACCACAGTTCATACCACTGTTTCCAATCTGGTCCATCATTCTCATTTGGGAAGTTGTATAAACTGCACAACTCTCTGCCATTCTTGTGATTACAACCCGGAACGCAGCAACTAAGTCCCATTGTTCAGTTCGAGTGCTCAGCCAAAACCCCAAGGTCCAACTGGGAAAAAAATCTTGCAATCCTTCCTGCACACACAAACTCTGGCCAGAAAAAGGCCAACCAAACTGACCATTCAAATACAAACAAAGATGTGGTCAAAATTCCCCACTGCAGTTACAAAATGGCAGGAATTAACCAGTTGTGGGATCAAGATTGAAGATACACTGGTGTAGACTGCATTAATTTGATTTGGAATGGCTAGCCGCGATATGACAAAGAACTAGCCGTGTCTCAACATACCTACGACCTTCGACCTTTACAATAGGGCGGCAATGAATCATGGGAATATTATTCATATTAAAATGTGTGGTTGGAATTTGTACACTTGTCAATTAATTACACACAGCAAACGACAACCACACACACACATGTAACATTTCCCAGGTCACAGTTGGGTTGTACAAACAGCTAAAAAGAACACAAAAAACACAATGACAGCAGCATAAATTACGAAAGGTCAACCTAATCTTACCCTTTTGTACATACTTCGCCGCAGAGACGTCCATCTTCTAGTTGACAAGATGCAAAAAAAACGAGCCCTAAACGCAGGTCTGCGGTCTAAATCAGTGGAATTCTGAACGCAAATTGTACCTGCTCTCGCTGGTCCCTTCACTCATGACGTCATAGTTTATATAAATTAACATAAGTCTTTTCACCCAAAACACGCATACCAGTGAAATAATATTCGCATGCTCGGCAGGCAAGATGAACAACTCAAAACTTGTCTCGGACGGGAAGTGCACAAATTAATTTGGGTCATTAATTTGCTAAAGACCGAACTGCCGATTTATGAATGTGTCTGTCTCCATGATTTAAAGGCAATGCAGAATTTCCCTTTTTTCAATTTTAACGAGAAAGATTATGACAATTTGCAAAGAATGACCCCAGCCAGCAAGGACAGGCAAACGAGTTTGAGATGGTTTGAGTGTGGAAAGAAAGAAACAACAGGTGTAACTGCCACTCAATTATGTTGTTACCCCCATGGTTTTGCCGACAGGGTAACCACTATATACCAGTCTCATACCGTAACACCCACAAAATATCGCTGGAAGTGACATATTTTAACTACATTGACATCTAAAAATGACAAAACTTGTATGAGAAAGATTGACTGTTGCCAGCTTGGTGTTTATATCCTCTTGTGCGAGTTTGCCGAGTTCCCTGGATGGGAAAATCATCTAAACACAAAAAAACAACAACAAAAACAGACAAACAAACAAACATAAAAACAAACAAAAAAAACATCAAACAACCAACCAAACAAACAAACAAACAAACAAGCAAACTCATTTCTATTCAGGACTGGGCCATTTGTGTGCTGGGGTGGGGGTGGGGGTTGGGGCTCTAAAGTGTGTTTTGTTGTTTTAATATTTTCTTTACTTTTTTATTTACTACTTACTTATCTGAAAAGTTATTCGGAAGGGGATCAAGAAAACAACCACCATCTAGACTTTCATTGGAATTCACTTCACACATGTTTCAAAGCCATTGGTAGAGGGATAACTTTTATTGAAATGTATGTATGCCCCCTCTAACTGGCGGCCCACGCCCCACCCTACCACCCTTCATAATAAACAAGTTGATTCTATACTAAAACAAAAACGCAAAATAAACACAACACAAACTGGATATTATATTTGACTTCTTTTTATTAATTTTATCACATGCACACTAAACTGTTTTGCTTTCATCATCATCCTTTCTCTTTGATATGACATCCTTCAGGAATAAACCAGTTTGGAAGGGGAAAATGTTATTGGTTGGCAATAGTTGTTCCACAAGGGTGGTTAAAGGCAGGGTTGTAAAAGACCAGCCATCGATTTCACCAAACTCTTCCTAACTTTGGATTAATCTAATAGGACTTAGGACGATTTAAATTCCGTATCCAAAGGCGTAGGATGCATTGCACCCATCCTAAGTTAGGATGGGTTACTCGTCCTAACTCAACTTAGGATTAATCCTAGTGTTTCGGGAAATCGGCGGCAGTATCCTCACTTGGTGTATCCCAACACATGCATAAAATATAACAAACCTGTAAACTTTGGGCTCAATTGGTCATGGGAGTTGCATGAAAGTAGTGGCAGAAAAACACCCTTATTGCATTATAATTATGTGCTTTCAAATACCCGAGAATGAAGCCTTTCTCCGAGTAAAATTTTGGGGAAAAACTACATTAAACCAAAGGGTGTCATTTCTAACAATAATGTGTCGTATTATCAACAGTTTTCCCAGTGCTCTTTACAAAGTAAGTTTTTATGGTAATTATTTTTTGGAGTAATTAAACATTAGTCTGTACGAAATTAGTCTTTACGAATCTCAGACTCTTCAAAGTGAATTAAATGCTCACATCTCTCACATAAATCTATCTTTGCACAATCTATGTCTCAGTTTGATCAGGTTGGCAAAAAACATAACCTTATATTCCGACCCCTCCCCCCCCCCCAAACTATTGATAAACAAAGAACTACTTGTCATACCTCTTCAAAAGACAGTATTTGAAACAACAAACAGATGGTTAAATTATTACCTACATAAAACAAAACACTGATAAATATTAATTATTTAAAACCAAAATTCAAACTTATCCAATTGGTGGGTGACTTTTGTTACTGGGTATTTGTAAAACAAACTTTAGATTAACGTGTTTTTTTTCTGAAAACAAACAAAAACAATTTTTTTAATCTTAACCACAAAGTCTGAGTTACTGTAATCTTTGAAGGACGGAAATATTTAATGAATAACAATTTTACCCACAAAAAAGCGACAGTTCAAACAAATGTAATTGGCATTAATTTCAAAAGGATAAAAACAATACTAAAACAGAGTTTAAAATCTTTTTTGAACATTTCAGACATTAAGGAGTGCATAATGACAAAAACTCAGTGGAGTTATACAAAGTTGATATTACAATGTATCTTATAATTAATCACATATTTGTAATTGGTCCAAACTAATTAACATGTACAAAGTGAGGATGGTTAACGAGTGTTTATGAGATTGTTTAAACTCTTTTTGAATTTGTTTAATTTTTTTATACTCGGTCTGCAGTTTGAGACTGTCGGCAAAATAGCACTTCATAAAGTAGAACATGGGCGTTCAGACTAAAAGTAGGTAATTTTGCCAACAAATAATTATATTTTTCCTTTTAAAGTTTTAAGCACACTTATTAGCAATAATGTTTCTTGCATCCATATTATTGAATACAGTTTGGTGGTGCTGCGCTGTGTGCAATACTCTTTTTTGAACTAGTGAAGATTTAGAACATTAGTAAGTTGGCAAACTGGCTTCTAGAAATCCTCCTAAGAAAATGCTCTTGCTTAATCCGTCACATCGGATTCCAAATAATACACATTCTTAACATTTTTGAGTACACCTGAAACATTAGTGGTAAGCATAATTATGTCCTGCTAAGCTACTTGTATGTGCTTAAGCAGCTCATGAAATTGGGCACAGAGATTTGTTCTTGGCAATACTGTAATGTTGATATTGCACTTACAAAAATTCATCACATTTTCAGACAACAAATTGACAAAATAGTCTGAAGTTATGTCTAAATATAGGTACTTATATTTGGACAAACTGAAGACATTTCAAGACAAAACTGTTATGTAGTAACCAAGAAAGATAAATCACATTTGTTTACAGGTAACTTCTACGCTTGTACACAAACAAATTCCTTAATGGAAACAATGAATTTCAAATCTTTACAATTGCATTAAACGCAGGCCATCAATGTCTTATATCCTTGATTGCACCATTCACTCGACAAAAAGTGGGCCAAACCAATCTAAAATGCAGTGTTAATTTGTTTTTACATCGATTTGAAGGAACGAAAATAGAACAATAGTGCATTTGTGCACTATTTACAAGTATACTAGATTAAGACATGGACAACTTAATGCTCAAATTGAAAAATCAAAAGTTCTTGCAAGTTTTTATCTTGTAAATCTCATACATTCATAGAGAATTTAGAGTGTTTAAAGCTGAAAGTAATCACATTTATATGCCTGGTTAACTGGGCTCCATTGAAAGGTATCAATCGAGAGCAATCACACTGCAAGAAAATCTGTTTTATAAACTTACTAGTCCTTTTCAGTATTTTTAGTGGAAAGTACTTCAATTTGAACTTGTTGTTTCCTGCATGAGAAGCTCTTTGAAGTGAAACCCTTCACATATTTATTGACTTTTAAAACATTTTTTACTGCTCCAACGGACTACACCTCAAAGTGTTTAAAATAGCTGTAAAAACTCTTTTCACTCACATTTGGCGAGCTGGCGACCCTTCAGGTTGAGCTCTGCTCACAGCTATACAAAAGTGGCCCCTCATGTCACCGTCATGCAATATATTTAGAGTTGTTTACCACCACTGTGGTCTTAGATGGTTTAACCCTTTAGATACCATTTATTTCTGTATTGTCATCCCCATACGTCCCAACATGCTAATCTTGTTGATTTTTGCACTGCTATTTTCAGGTAAAATATCAGGAAAATTAATAAGATACATAATTACATAGTTATGCTCTTGAGTTGTAAATTCTATGTTTAAATCTGGGAAACATAGGAAAATGTAAATTCAGTCCCAAACCTTTTCTTTGACCCCATTGCACTTGGTACAAACCGCTTGCAGCCGCTATGGTCTCAAAAGGGTTAAACAGCATATTTTTACAGCAACATCGATGCTACATGATGATAAATAAGTTATTCATTCGCTGTATCGTTCAAAGACTGCTTTCATCGTCACCTTGTCCTCTTCATCCTTCAACTTCTCAGCCTCGTCCAGGAGGCGGAGTTCCTTGCGAACAGCGCCCCCAAGAGAAGCATCGTGTTCGAGGGCTAGTTTGAAGTCCTTCCTAGCATTGCTGTAATCCCAACAGGCAGCGTAAGCCTTAGCTCGTCTGTACAAGGCTTTCACGCTGTCTGTGAAAACAAGGAGTAACAAAAAAATGACTGGTTCATTATTCGCTTTTATCCTAACACCGATGCATATACTCAGTACTGTCCCGAGTTCTGTGAAACAAAGTTTAAGGGCATACAGGTATAACACCTGTTTCAGACAGGCGTTCCAGATTATTCAGCCGCACCAAATAAGTGAGTTAAGCGCATGAAAAGTTTGACGTCTGAAACAGTTAGAAGCGACAGGACGCGCTACAAGTCGAAAGATTGACTGTTGGAGCAACTCTGGAGCGCCTTGGTTTCAGACGTTGATCTTGTCATGAGCCAAACCTAATGTAAATCTTATGTCAAGTTCGCCTGTCTGAAACCAAAATTGAATTGGGTCGACCCAGAGTTGCTCCTTATCTATTTGGTTCTGGAGCGCCTGTCTGAACCAGGTGTTACTCGGGTGTTCAAACCCACGACCTTTGCCACTCTAGAGCAGACTTCTCAAGAACTAGACTGCCGAGATTGTCTGGCAGCTAGTGGCAGCCCAAATCCTATATCTAAGAACACTACAATGATTTAATAGATGTTGAATTTGGTTTACCCTTACACCAATGTGTGTAAGCACTGTATGCTCAGACTGGTATATTAGTATAAGTGTTAGCTCTGCTGGCGAATATTCAACTTCATTTTGAGCAGAGCTTGAACCCAGATCAAGCATCTTGCTTGAGGCACTTGAAAGCAGTGAAGATGTGCATCTCCTAGAATTCAATATTTTTGAGCCAACATTAACAGCGTTTACTTCTGTCATTGATTATCAATGTTGTTAGCTTGCTCTGCATACTGTATGGGACTCACCCCCTGCCCTCTCGTTCCCGTTTTAATAACGGACAGAGACTTTTGTGCAGGCTCGTTGGAGACGGAGCTACACTTGCCCTCATGAGCACTCCCAATAAAAAGATCATAAAGTCATCCCCACTCCATAGTTTTCCACATAGATTTATACCAGTGCTGTTTATACTCACTCTCATCTCTAGTCAATACAGTTGTCGTGTGCTCAATGACCTGGTAGTATTCCTGCAGCATCAGCTTACACTGTGCAAAGTTCAAAAGAAACGGTATCCTCAGGGTGTCCATTTCTAACCACTCTTTGCTGTTGGGTTGCTCATGAAGCAACAGATTCTCCAGACACCCCAGCGCCTCGGCGTACTTCTCAGCGGCCATCTTGTAGTCCTTGCTGTTGTATAAACGATTCCCCTCTTCACGGAGTACCGGGAGGGCATCCTTCTTCTCCATGTCATTCATCGCCCACGCTTCTTTCTTAAACTCTCCCTCCTCCTCAACTGTGACGACTTCAAAGGTGAATCGCAACGGCTCAGGCTCCTTTAAGAAGGAGTCGAGATCTGGGTAGCCAAGGCCGACCTTGTTCATTTGTGCCATGCCGCAGCAGTGGCCGCCATCTGGGTTTCCGACGTTCCCCTTAGCGATGTCACGCAGCTTTTGCATGACAGGGGCAAATGTGTTGAGTTGCTATGCAGAGAGAAATAAAAGTGAATATATAATTTACAAAATTTCATATTTTGATTCTTCCCAGAAGCATAATTATAAGAAGAGTTTAGGTACACCTAAAATCTTGTTAAAGGAAAGAATTGGTTTTTGCTAACCAAACAGTTGCTGGTAGTGTAAGTACTTTATGTAATCCATCCAACATCTACATAAACTGAAAAACCTGTAGAAGTTTGAGATCGATCGGCTATCTGGGTCACGAGAAAATAGTGAAAAACCGATAACACATTTTTGCATGGCATCGATGCCAAAAGAAAAAAGAATAGAGCACTCACTGAGCGATTAACTCCAAACAAATATGACATTTCTGACAATAAGATTTCATGGGATGATTTCTACTACCATTATCATTAAACCGTGTAAGTTTTATGTTAATCTGTGATCTTTACAATTTTTATTTCTTACCAATTCTGTAACAATCCTTTACTGTTCTAGTTTTCAATAAACACACAATCCGACCCACTTGTGTTTTAAAAAAAAAGATTCCGGTTAAAAACAGAAAAATCACATCCTTGTACAGTTGTGCTTCATCGATTTTTTTACAAAGAAATGAAGGTAACATACTGTTGGAGCGACCGTGAACTCGGAAATCTCTCCCTCCCTCATAGTCTTCAGACATTTCTCCCAGACGTCGAGCTTGAATTGCTTCCCAGTCAGGAGCTCCATGGGTTTCTTCTGGGCTCGACTGTCGTCCATAACTGTTCCATCCTCGTCGCATTTTGACACTTTGTAGTAGAAAAATATCTGGAAATACACAAAGGTAGGTGATATTAATTTTTGGTTTTTACCCATATAAACCGATGTATGAAGCACTGTATAGTCCTAGTCCTACTCAGTACTTTCCCCGAGTCCTGTGAAAAAAAATCACAGGCATGTTAATTCAACACTACCACCCTCCGCGAACACTTCGTTCCAGTTCAAAAGGTCTTCTCATAGCAGCTCCAGTTCACACGAAGTTCTACGGTCAACGTTCCTTCCAATATGCTTCACCTAGACTATGGAACTCTCTTCCCAACAATCTCAAAGACTGTGCCACACTAGAACAATTTAAATCACGACTTAAAACCCATCTCTTCAATCACAGAAGCGCTTAGAGACTTTATTTTGTATTATGCGCTATATAAGAACTGTTTATTATTATTATTATATTACTCGGGTGGGATTCGAACCCTAGACCTTTGCAATTCTAGAGCAGTGTCATACCAACTAGACCACCGAGATTGCCCGGTAGCTAGAGGCAGTTCAAATCCTCTGTTTTGGCAGCGGTTACTGCAAACGATTTAATAGATGTTAAATTTGCATCGGGGATAAAGAATATTAATTTTTGGTTTTTACCCATATACACCGATGTCCTGTATTTTTTTTCTCAGGACTCAGGAAAGTACTGAGTATACAGTGCTTCATACATCGGTGAATCTGGGTAAAAACCAAAAATTAATTATCTTTATCCCCGATGCAAATTTAACATCCATTAAAAAGGTAGGTGAGTTGGTTTATTAAAGCAAGGTGAGTTGGTTTCTATTTAAAAAAGAAAATTGTTTAACACCCTGAAGCTACATTATTATTACAGTAAGAGGGCACTTTTATAAATATAAGGTTTATCAGGAACAGCAAAATATAAAGAGAGGGCGCTGTTGATTTCACACAAAGATATAGGCCCTGCGTGCGCCATCGTGCATGTGACAACATACAAACAACTAGGTTGCGATAACGTAACCCTCCTCCCGTCGGGAGGAGGGTTACGTTATCGCAACTAACAAACAACACGGTAGCAAATGCGGATAACTTTCCGTATGGCGCCACCACTTTATCACTCATTTTTACAAAAAAGGATATCTCATTGTCCATTGAGGTAAATTAGATACTTTATTAGGAAAAGTTTCCGTATGGCGCCACCACTTTTTCATTCGAAATAAAATAATATAGTATCTTATAATCTAATTTACCTGATTGATATATCCCTTTTTGTAAAAATGAGTGAAAAAGTGGTGGCGCCATACGGAAAGTTATCCCTTTATTATTTCATATCGAATGAAAAAGTGGTGGCGCCATACGGAAACTTTGTGTATCTGCTGGTATAAATAACACATTGCGATTCTGAATCGCGATAAACCTTATTTAATAATAATATTTTATTGATTGGGCTACAATTACACACTGACACTAGCCAATATTATAATCCACATTGCTGGGTCAGAACCGGGTCTGGTCTACCTTTCTGGTCCCTGGATCTAGTCAGTGTTACCTGTAAACAGGGTCTACTGACGTCTGTACAGTTTGAAAATAAATGAATTTGATTCTGAACAATGACATTTTGTTGACACTTGCACTTTTTAAGGTTTTTTTTCAGCTGACAGTGACACACAATTTGTGAATAACTCTAATTTACTAATCCTAATGTTTACATTCATTTCTATCCACCAGTTTTCACTTAACCATACCTTAGTTCCATCTCTAAAATCAGACAAATTTCCTTTGCCTGGGTGAACGATATTCTTTAGAATATCAGGTCCAAGTTCTACACCAAGTGCTCTCTCCATTTTTCTGGAAAAATAAATTTACAGAAGCTTTGTCTAGCGCCCTCAAGAGTTTGGAGCAGAAAATGTTCAGTCAGTTTGGGTTTTCTTACTGGTTTTCTTTGTTTTCCCTTTAAAACCAATAAATGACTTTGTGGTTACTTTAAACATAACATACTTATTAATTTTGAAACATGAATGTGACAAAGTGTCCCGTCTTTATTCCCTAAGAAAGTGTATTTTTTTGTGAGTGTATTGTTAGCAGACGACTGTTTAATTAGTTATATCACTTTTTCGCATTGCGCATGCGTGTGAGAGGTAGTTCAAGCATGGCAGGCATGATTACCTTACGATTGTGTAACGCTTTGGCAGGTAAATATCGAGACAAATATATATATTTAAATAATTTAGGACAAGATTTTTATACAAAAAGTTATCATGTAATTAAGGGGAATATTTGTTTAAGTCTAGTTTTGGGTTGCTGTGTTCAGACGTAAATCTAAACTGAGCTAATGTTTTGTACGTCGTCGTCGAAACCAAATGAAAAAGTTAAGACGCAACCAATCGGGTGTACTATAATAACCAGTGGTAAAAAATGAGGGCGCTGTTTTTTTCCAATTTAGTCCTGCTAATAAAAATTCAATATTATCACAATATCAGGTAAATGATGACTTATTTATTTCTGTTCAAAACATCTAAAAAACAACATTAGCAGAGAACACAAATAAATTATTGAATTTTCTCAAGATTTTAAATTGTACTTTTGTTTTTAATTAAACAACAATCGCACACAAGTTTCAAACCTTCTTTATTATCTGAATCTGATTATTTTTTTATACCAACTTAAAATAAAGTGGGTTGTAAAATGTGCGCAGCCTGTCAATCATCTGTAAGGCCCTCCTTTTGACTAAATAAAAATGCCCGTGATAAAAACAACCTGATTTACATTAATTACAGAGAAGAGTAAGATCTGTAAGTAGTAACTTAAATAAATTGACCTTCTGTTCTTCAGGAAGTGTTGTTGAAGATAGTTTAATTTTTGCAATGAATAATAATAATGATAATAGTGGCTTGTTTAGTGTGCATATCCGACACTCTGTGACGCTCCTGGTGCTGTAACATACAGTATTTCCTGCAAGATGTGGGTATATGTTTGAACTACATAATATGAGACCTACATAATCCTTTTTTAGCACCATGATGTAATGTTTCACAAGGTGATGTGGCGCAATTTACTGCCGATCAGACCAGCAACAATATTAAGAAATATTTTCTGCTGAAATCTTGTATTTTCTTCTCACAAATTGCCTGAGAAATAGTTTTGACTTTTGTAGTTTTCATTCTAAATTTTTGTTTTACTTTTTTTTTACTGTAGGAGTGCGAAGCAGCTTGACCCAAGGATTGCTGGACAATGCCCTGAGGGTAAATAAACCTTATCTAAATTAATTGTCATTACCTAAATTTCTCACCAGTGACCAAGGTTTGCCCATTGTGACTAGCTAACATGACCAGTTATATCCCGTTCGTTCACACAGACGCCACTTACTGCGATGGAAAAATGTCCGAGAGGGAGGGTGGCCAGTCGCGGGCTAATCGTTGGCCAAATGTTGGAGGATCTCCATGACCGTGGTTTGGTCGGGATGGGATCTCCTAAGTTGGGAAGCTGCATGCTCCCCCCAACGCTTATTTTGAACATAAGCGTAGCTGGGTCAAGGCCAAGCCAAGTCGTAGTGGGAACGCCATTATCGTAAAAGCAGGGTGGTAGCATCGTGGTGAGATCTTGCTCTGTGGTCAAAATAAAAACGCAGCACCAGTTGCAACCATTTCGAAGTAGAAAACCGCTTGGTCGACATTGGTCTTGGTGTTATCGCCAATAATCGTAGTGGCAGCGAGTCTAAAAAACTTTTAGTAAAGTTGGGCAGAGTCTTCAATCTGCCAAACCGCTTGATTTTGACGGCGATCATACCCCGACTAGGTAATTTTTTGAGATCGGGGTGATTGGCATGATCTTCGTAAGGTCGTTGTAATGCCTCCTGCTGGCATTTAGAGAGAGAGAGGGACTCAGCTTGTATCATGAACTTTGGTAGTTTTAATCACGTTTAACACTTGGCTGCCATCTTGATGGAAAGGTACATGAGTAGGGGTTAGACTCTAGAGGGCGCTAGTCCTGTATGTATGCATGTGTGAATGTGACAGTCGTTTATAACTTGTGCTGTATGAACGGGGTATGAACTTCGCTTGTCTGATTTCATTTCACTAGTCCATCAGCTTTTTAACTTGTCCATACTTTGTATTGAATATTATGTATGCTTTTCAAGAATGAACTAGCCAGCTTGGCTACCTACATTTAGCTGAGAGTGTATTTTGACTGGTCATCATATGTTTAAACTGGCATTTGGCCAGCGGACCTTTGTTGGGAGAATGCTATACATGTAGTTCTTCATTCTTAAATAAGACGCTGTCTGTAAGCTTGGGCGATATCACGATATTATCGAATATCGCGATATTAATTTGGAAACGATTTCGATATCGGATGGATTTGGTTTTAATCGAAATATCGATATTTCGCGATATATCGCAATAATCGCGATAATCGCGATATATCGCAATATCGATTAAATATCGCGATGTATTTGCTAGCTGAGACATCATGCACCCCATCGGTTTGGAGTAAAACCAGAAGAATAGGTCATTAGAACACCTCTCTTATGCTACCTGTCTCTTCTACAACTTTCACCGGGAGTTTGAAGACTGATGATGTCAAATTTCATTAATTAATCGCGATTATATCGAATATCGCGATATATTGTCGGCGATATATCGTAAATAAAATAAATCAATATCGCCCAAGCTTAGCTTTCTGGCAATTCAATACCATCCAGGCCTTGAATTTCATGTTTGGAAGGGCAAGGCCAATTTCATTTTGCAAAGGGAACTTCCATTGGAAAATCTCAAAGTATACAAGCACCAAGGCCAAGACCAAGGAGTTACGTCCATGAAGGAAGAACAATATAATTGGAGTACATCAGTAATGTTTCATGCAGAAACAATTCTAAGATTGCAATGTTAATGAATCCCTCTCCCTTTAAAACCACATTCCTTTTAATTGAATTGTTTCTCATTGATCTATAAAGGCAGTTGACACTATTGGTAATTACTCAAAATAATTATTAGCATAAAATCTTACTTGGTAACGAGTAGTGGGGAGAGGTTGATAGTATAGAACATTGTGATAAACGGCTCCCGCTGAAGTGACGTAGTTTTCGAGAAAGTGTAATTTTCCATGAATTTGATTTCGAGACCTCAGATTTAGAACTTGAGGTCTCGAAATCAACCATGTAAATGCACACAACTTCGTGTGACAAGGGTGTTTTGTCTTTCATTATTATCTCGCAACTTTGACGACCAATTGAGCTCAAATTTTCACAGGTTTGTTATTTGATGCGTATGTTGAGACACACCAAGTGAGAAGACTGGTCTTTGACAATTACCAATAGTGTCCACTGTCTTTAATACTTGCAGAACACCAAGCCATGTCTACTGCATACTAGACATTTCTCCAGAGTTGGTGCCTCGTTGTACGCTGCTGAGGCCAAGGCTAAGTTTGAACGCAGGAAACCTCATGTCAACATTGGTACCATCGGACATGTTGACCACGGAAAAACATCACTCACAGCAGCCATAACAAAAGGTAAACAGCTACCATCACAAGAGCAGATTTGGCCGATAGTTGGACCCCCAAATTCTTGTCCCTGATTACTGTCAGAAGAAAAACAATCAGTTATGGAAGCAGAAAAATCTACACTTAAAAGGAACATTACATAATTGGTTTTTGCTAACAAAACAGTTGCTGGCAACGAAGCACGAGAGAATAGTGAAAACCGATTTCAAATTGTGCATTGCATCGATGCCAAAATAAAAATGAATAAAACGCTCACTGAGCGATAAACTCCAAACGCGAAGTTAGATTATTTATTTATCATCAAATATGACATTCCAGACAAATATTTCACGGGATGTTTTCAACTATTATCATCATTAGACCGTGTAAGTTTTATGTAAATCTATATCTTCACGATTTTTGTTTCTTACCAATTCTGTAACGTTCCTTAAATTCAAATTTATAAGGCGCTATTCGATCAATGATTATAGCGCATAGAAAGAAATTAACATGGAAAATGGTGAGTCTTGAGGACTTTACGAAAATCAGATAGAGAATTAGATTCTCTAATTACAGTAGGGAGATTGTTCCAAGTCATTGGCCCAGCCACACTGAAAGCCTTTGACCTAGAACTTTATTGGATGTAGGCCTACTTCAAAATTTATTTTATGTGTAATTGTGTTTGAATTATGTGTAAGGCACTGTAAGGCACTGTATACCCCAAGTTAAGCTTGGGCGATATCGATTTATTTTTTTCACGATATATCGCCTACAATATATCGCGATATTCGATATAATCGCGTTTAATTAAATTTGACATCATCAGTCTTCAAACTCCCAGTGAAAGTTGTAGAAGAGACAGTCATAGCATAAGAGAGGTGTTCTAATGACCTATTCTTCTGGTTTTACTCCAAACCTATGGGGTGCAAGATGTCTCAGCCAGGAAATACATCGCGATATTGCGATACTTAATCGATATCGCGATATATCGCGATATATTGTGATATATCGCGATATATCGATATTTCGATTAAAACCAAATCGATCCGATATCAAAATCGTTTCCAAATTAGTATCGCGATATTCGATAATATCGTGATATTGCCCAAGCTTACCCCAAGTCCTGGAGAAAAGTCCAATGGTATTACTTGGGTGGGATTTGAACCCGGCACCTTCTAGAGGAGATATCTTGCCACTAGACCATCGAGATTGCCCAATAGTTACAGGCAGTTCAAGTCCTATATTTTTTTGGCTAGTAAACACAGTAAAGAACTTTTGCTTGTGCTTTTTGTGCGACTTTGTCTTACTTTCCTGCTGTCCCACATTTTAATATGATCCATGTCATATAATTATGTGGTGAATGTATCTACACAGCGTACAGATAATTCTGTACCCAGTTGTCTACCCTACATAACCAATGCTCCTCACTGGTTTTTGTCAGTTATTAAAGGGTGGTTGCAGTGTTTTTTTTATTCATTTAAACGATTAAACATGACCGTTTAAACCTGAAATAACTTTTCTATTTTTTATTAAATGGGAAAGTATTTTAACAATGGTTTTCAAGATATTAGGGGAACCCACCCCGCCCCTAAAAGGGAGCCTTCATTTGCATAAACGTGACGTCATGTCGGTAACCCGAGCCGTCGAGCCCCCTGGCTGTGTGCATATAGAGACGTGTGCATTGTGTGGCCTGGTACCTAGGCGCATGTAGTTAGGGACCAGACTCTTTTTGCCAACGATATGTTTGAATTCCCGACGTGACGTCGATGGTAGGGGGGGCGGTAACAATCCACAAAAGGGGGTGGGCATGACTTATTTGCTAATTACGCAAGTCAGATATGTCGGGAATAAACAAAACACATTTGATTGATGTTCAATACATATATTAGAAATAAATGACGGCAAAATTATATGTTTTATTTGAATTCACTGCAGCATCCCTCTAAATTCACAGGCAAATGTTACTTAGATTGGGTGTTTAATGTATGGTTGTATTTGGAATTGGCAGCTACAGTTATGGCTAAGGGTGTTGCTAAGACCGTCATACACCTCAAGCTATGATACCTCATACCTCAACCTATGATAATAAAAATAATGCATTTATACTGCGCCATCCATCTAGTGTACAAGACCCTATTCCGAGGCGCAGACCAAAAAACTAAACATATATACAACAAAAGAGAAATATAGAATACAATGAAAATTATACAATGAATAATCTACGTCAAGACATGTAACGAGCTAAGTGTATGAGGATTTAAATAAATTAGTTTTCAGCAAGTTTTTAAACAATGGAAGAGAACTACAGCACCTGATGTTATTAGGTAAAGCGTTCAAAAGATTAGGAGCACAAGCAGAAAATGCACGATCGCCGTATGATGAAGAAGTTCTAGGAATAGTTAAAAGGGTCTTAGCAGAAGAGCGAGAGGGGGTTATGATGACACTGAAACCTAGCCATAGCTGTAGGCGCCAATTCGGACACAACCTACATGTAATTTCTAATGTTTTTCCATCGTTATGTATGCAAGAATCAATGTTAATTTTATGATACAGTTCTGGCTGAGGCAGGCAATGCCAAATATCACAAGTACGATGACATTGACAAGGCACCTGAGGAGAGAAAACGAGGCATCACTATCAACGCTGCTCACGTAGAATATGAGACGGTCAATAGACATTATGCACACACAGACTGCCCTGGACATGCTGATTACATCAAGGTCAGTCCAAAGCTATGGTTACACCATAGAGTTATATATAAGAACTAGAGGGCGCACTGGGCTATATACGCACTCCGGCATGCGCGCAGGCGGCCATTTTCTAAGTTGACAAAACTGGCATCCCACAGCATGTGTGTGTGCGGCCATTTTGTAAGTTGAATAAAACAGCATCGCGTAGCGTTTATTAAACACAAACTCCAATGTGTGTTTCATATTCAACGCGCGTACAGAATGGCACGCGCGTGTATCCTTGCGGTCCCGTGGCATTTGTGCACAAAGTATCACTCGTGTGCCCTCTAGTTCTTATATATAACTCTATGGATTCCACACCAATGGAGTGTCGTGGTCGAGCGGATAAGAGCACCGAACTCGAAAATTATTTTTGTGACATTGTTTTACTAATTTCTCAAAAACTGCAGCACCTCAGTAAGTAATATTTTAAGGAAAGCTTTCTACTATCATTATCTTCAAACAGTGTAAGTTTAATATAAATCTGTGGACATTGTGTTTTGCGTTAGAACAAAAGTACATAGACCCTTTAACAACGATGTCAAACTGATTATTAATGATGTTCACCTCTTGATTGTGGTTGCAGAACATGATTACAGGAGCAGCTCAAATGGAAGGTGCCATTTTGGTTGTAGCTGCTACAGATGGACAGATGCCCCAGACCAGAGAACATCTTCTTCTTGCCAAGCAGGTAACAGTTCATCCACAAATCACAAACATAGGGTGCTATGCCTGAGTTGTTTAGAGCATCGAATTCAAGTTCTAGTGGTAAAGTCCTCGGATCTCACAAAAGATCACATACAGGCTGATGGGCATGGTAGGGCACTGCTGCAGGCACCCTGAGCTACCTGCAAGCCGTCTGGGCCCAATTTCATAGCGCTGCTTAGGGGCCGATTTCGTGCTTACTGCGCGAGTTCCATTTCATAGCGCTGCTAACCGTAAGCACACGAAAAGGCATGCTAACCCTCCGGTGCTTCCCGCACGAAAATAAATGATGTCACAATGCAAGTCCATGGTAAACATGCAATATGGCCGCCCCATTTTTCTGCTAACCTTTGAACTACGCTAAGGCTTAAGCAAATTATTCTGCTACAGTAAGCGCGCAAATTTGCTTATCGTTAAGCAGCGCTATGAAATTGGGCCCTGGTGCTATGGGAACCGACTCATGGGGTGAGGCTGAGGGGAAGACAGAGGTTGAGCTATGTGGGTGTCCTGAGGAGAGATGCTGGGGCAGAGACCACAACAGAGTTGCCTGCCTGCATAGAGGACAAGTTAGATTGGAGACGCAACCGGGGATCCCCCTGCAGGCGACATGATGATCGGGGTGCGGGTTCTCATTGTTTATTTTTTCTGCATTACTCAGGTAATGAGGGCGCTATGGCATAGAGTCGATAAGTCAATTCTTTGATACCCTTCCCTTTGTAGATCGGTGTTGACAACATCGTGGTGTTCATCAATAAAGCCGATGCTGTTGATTCTGAGATGTTGGAGCTGGTTGAGCTTGAGATGAGAGATGTCTTAGCTGAGTATGGATACGATGGTGAGAATACGCCTATTATCATCGGATCAGCACTTTGTGCACTCGAGGTATGCTTCCTTCTCATTGTTTTAATTCTATAGTCTCAAAGGAACGATTATGTGAACTATTCCGTCAAGATGGAAATTCCATTTAGTGATAGTGAGATCCTAGCTCCACTTGGTACTAGGCCAGGGGTGTATTTCACAAAGGTAGTCCTAACTTAGGACTAGTCCTAGGCAATGCTAAGAGATAGGACCAGTCCTAAGTTAGGATGAGTTACTGGTCCTAACTTAGGACCAGTCCTATCTCTTAGCATTGCTTAGGACTAGTCCTAAGTTAGGACTACCTTTGTGAAATCCACCCCTGGGCAACTAGTGTTGAAGTCACGTCTATTGATTGCCATGCCCAGTCCAAATCCGCTGTTCAACTGCCCGGTTAACCGCACCGCCAGGACTACTGAAAAATAGTTGTGACTTGGGTCAAAGTGCAACTTACAGTCCAAATCCACTTTTCAACTACCCGGTGAACCGCATGGCCAGGACTACTGAAAAAATAGTTGTGACCTGGGTAGAAGTGCGATTTAATGAAGCGTGACAGTTCTGTAGTGAATATCACTTGTTGCCTAGGCCTAATTGACATTGTCTGTTATAATATATTATTATATTATATTATTGCATCGAAAGAGTTGCTTACTGCAATGGCGTCCATTGCAATGCATTACTTCACATTTCAGCCGGTATGTTACCATCTTGCACCTACAGTGGTTGTAGCAGCAAGTTTTGTTACTTCCCTTATTTAGGTATGAATGTACCATTGAATTTATATAAATTCTTCAAACACATCAACCAGGCCCAGAAAAGATTGGTGTAACAATTTTGTTTGCTAAGCAAATATTAGCATGAAGCCAATCTCAATTAAATGCATCTTATCTGGTAACCCTTTCAGCTTAGCTACTTTTCTTTGCTTAGCAAATTGTTGTGCTTATAAGCTGTTATGAAGTTGTTCTAAGTATTGTATTAATGACCATTTGACAGGGGAAGAAACCAGAAATCGGCGTGGAGTCCATCACCAAGCTATTGGAAGCTGTAGATACGTGGATACCCCTCCCTCCTAGAGATATGGAGAAGAACTTCCTTATGCCTGTTGAACAGGTCTACTCAATAGAAGGTGGGTTGGATCCGAAGGACTCTGTATCATCTACATTGTCTTTATAAGAATATTTAAAGACACTGGACACCTTTGGTAACTGTCAAAGACCAATCTTCTCACTTGGTGTATCTCAACATATGCACAAAATAAACCTGTGAAAATTTGAACTTAATTGGTTGTTGAAATTGCGAGATAATGATGGAAGAAAAATACCCGTGTCACACGAAGTTGTGTGCTTTCAGATGCTTGATTTCGAGACCTCAAAATCTAATTCTGGTGACACTTGCTACATAAAATTGGGGAGGTAGTGCTTTCTGCTCTACCAGCCAGGCTTCGGACTGATGATACCCAAGCCTACATTCGCATGGGCTGTAAAGGGGGTAACCCTGTTTCAGCCCTAGGAGTAGGTGGCAAGGGCCTCTGGACAAAAATAATTGTAACCCACACCTTGAATCGCCTTCAGGCCTTGTGTGTCTGGCGACTTGCATAAAAATAAAATAAAAATAAAAATACCCGCTTATATTTTAAGCTGATCTTCTTTGATTGTGTTGTTGGCAGTGTGTAAATGACATTTGTTAATCTCTTCTGTTATCTCTGATTTGCTCTCTCTCTCTTCAGGACGTGGCACCGTGGTGTCCGGTAGAGTGGAAAGAGGCTCTATCTCTAAGAATGACGAGATTGAATTCATTGGTCATGATACTAAGGTTAAGAGTGTTATTACAGGTTTGTACTCTTCTCTGTTTTATTAAACGTTTAAAAAATTAATTGCAAATATATAGACATGAGTCATGTACATTTTTCCATTAAAATTGCGTTGTCTGATTTTTTGATGAAAGAATTTGTTTATACATGTACATGTATATGAAGAATAATTGACTAGAGCAGGATTTGAACCAATAACCTTTTTACTAGCCCTATGTTGGTGGTTTCCCTATTTTGTCAATACTTTTTTTCAGGGGATGCAGTCAGAAGCCATGCAACCATACAGAAATGGTTTTCATAACTCTGAAAGAATTTTGGTATATGATTCTGTTGCAAAACAAAAAGCATACAAAGACTTTTGCAAATGCCATGGACAATGCACAAAATACACAGAATATTTTTTTCTACATAAGACATAAGAAAATTGTATTGATCTCCAAAAAGAAGAAATTGCATTGTTTCCACAAGTTTTAAAAAGCACCACAAATTATCAAAAAGTAACAACAGGCAAATACAAAAATAGATACAACGCACTTAAACACCAAGAGTCAGAACATGTATGCATGAAAGTGATTTGATGTTGGAATCCCAACGATAATTTATTTTTATTTTTTAATCAACTACCATTACACTTATCATTGACAGATTTTTAAGTAAATGCTTATAGGATGAGGATGTGACCTCTGACGTCACTCGAAAACCATAACATGGTTTGCGCGCATACCGCCGGACAAAACCTTTGTGTTTTGGCAGCCAGCTCGAAAGTGTATGCAATCTTACCATGACTATGCGTCTTTTTGCCCGGTGTAACATGACACATACAGTGTTTTGTCAATGGAGGGCGGTTTGAATGTAAACATAGGTCACACTGTCTATGACTTTCATTAGTAACAAAAATAGCTATTTGAACTTCAAATCTAAACTTTAAGATTAATTTGGCCAAATCTAACAATATAAATTTGTGTTTCTTCTTGAAGGTATTGAGATGTTTCATAAGATCCTTGATAAGGGTGAGGCTGGAGACCAAATGGGGGCACTGGTGAGGAATGTCAAACGAGACCAGATCAAACGTGGTATGATGCTCTGCAGACCGGGGACTTATAAAGCACATAACCACGTCAAAGCACAGGTAAGACCTTAACAGACCTGCCAACCTGTACGCATTTTGCGTACCATGCACGCATTTTCACCCCTGAGTACGGTGGTACGAGATATTCTGCAGAACGTACGCAAAAAGCTAAATCTATATCGCAGTGTTTTAAAACTGCAGCACGAACGGACAGTTTTGTTCTCAATTTAATCAACTGTTATTCGTTCAACCCCAAGTGCAAAAACAACAGATCAAAAACACCCCACATCTGAGTGATCATTATGCGCTTCGATAAAAAAGAGGTTGTGCTTAGAATTATTTTTTAAATTCTTACTCCCGCTGGAAAACTAATAAACCAATGCGTAACAGGGGGTGGGAATGGCGCATACCAGTTCGATCAACCTGGTATAGTACATGTACAGCCTTATGCATGCATGTACATGAACATGTATGGCACACAATGCACGTGTTCGGCTCGAATTCGTTCGGCGTCGCCGTGTGTTTATATGGACGCCGATCGTAGGCGAAGTGTCAGTGATGGGGGGAAAAAGTACTCCTCCACCTGGAAAAAAGAGAATGCATGCTCCGAAGAAGTTTCTTCCTCAACGTGGAAAACACAGTGCATGTGTGCAGTCGGCAGTGCACACACTTCATTTGATTTAGACATCTCACTCAAAGAGCGGCAGCAGTTTAGGTCAGGAGGTAGTCATGTTATTATTTACGTCACGATTTTTCCCAACTCCCTAGAATTTGGGGAGAATAAAGGGAATTTAATGGCCTGTAATCTTTGTATAAGCATGATAAGGGAAACAAATGATGAATTGAAGCATGCCTGAATTGAAGTGGAACTGGAAAACTCTACGGTGGGTTTTCGTTTGTCCGTTTACTGGGCAACCAAAGATGGATACCAAGTTATAATATTTGCATGCCGAGTTAAAGTTACTTATAATTTAGGAACATTGTTCGACAGAGCTTGTAAATGAAATTAATATATGTTATGGATCAGAAATGTGTCAAAATGGGCTCACCGCCCGTTGGGAAACCCCTGGCCAATTTTTTTGTGATATTAACTTTTGCACCTTCAGTTTCAAATCCTTGATCTAGTCAACTGGTTATTTCTTTTTCATTTTTTTTTCAGACTGTTGAGGTCACGAGCACAAAAAGTCAGAAATGGCCACATCAACCACCCCTAAGATAAACACTGATGTCAACTTTTTTTTTATTATGAAGTAGCCTGCATTTGTGTGAATATGATATATAATTACATTAAATGAATGGTTCATCTAATATGATGTGGTCCATGGTTTTTGCTGACTGACCGTAAGCATTGTGCCATATGCCGTTGTGCAGTGGGCGATCATGTTTATGCCGCTGCAATAATGTGGTACTCAAAACAAATTTACAAGGTTGGCAGGTCTGCCTTAATTAGGCCTGGGCGAATAATTCGAATATCCGGTTAATGGCGAATAGGTTTTCCTATCCGTAACCGCGAATGCCTTTTTTTTTCTTAACCGGATATCCGCAATTGGCGTGAATACCTATTTATAAACCGGATAGTCCTGTAATTACAACCAAGTAACCAGATATTCGTTAATATACGAATATCCACGGACGTCGGGTGACAACTGATTAGGAATGTTTTGTTTGAATCCTTATGAAACTTCTATTAAGACAGCATAAAACAGCATAAATTAAGTTTTAACTATGCTCGCCTCCGTGAAGAGTTTAAACAATGACATTTCTGACGTAATTTGTTCAAAGATTACGAAAGTTTTCCTTCACGTAGAGTCAATCACGATCAAAAGAAAAAGTAAATCGCCATCTTTAAATTAGATCCGGTTATTTTTATGAATGAACCAAGTGACACTGTCTAAAACTAATATCAATCCGCCCATAAGATCTCATTCACAAACGAACAGCGCCCTCTAGCGGATTTTTTATTATTTTATTTTTAGAAAGCGCCCTCTAGTGGCGAAAAAAAACCTATTCGAATATCCGGTTAATTTCGGATAGTTGGCCAGCAGTAACCGAATACCAACATTTCACTATTTGCCAGCACTATACTAACCTTAATTCTACTACTTTCCAAAATATTTGTTAGCTTCCAGCTCTTTCTGAATCTGCAGAATATTCCCTGAATTTCCCTGATAGAACAGCATGACATATGATGTTGAATACTTATTAACAAAAAATTCATTTAGACTGAAAGTGTTTTTGTGATCAAAATGACTGGTTAACTTCTCATAAACCGTGCAATCTCGGTGGTCTAGTTGGTATGACACTGCTCTAGAATTGCAACGGTCGTGGGTTTGAATCCCACCCGAGTAATATGCCTGTGATTTTTTTTCACAGAACTCGGGTAAGTACTGAGTATACAGTGCTGACACACATCGGTGTATATGGGTAAAATCAAAGATTATAGAGCGCCGAAGGCGCAAGATGGGGAACTGAAGCTTTATCGATTGTTTAACGTGAAATCAAATGGGCGCCATTTCAGCAAGTGAATGTTTTGTTTCCCATTGATAGGAATGGTCATGGTCCGTACTAATCTGCACTGATCTATTGTTGTATTAAAAGACTTACTTGCCGAAATGGTGTCCAGTGGGATTTCACATTTCAGCCAGAGTTCCGCATCTTGCGCCTTCGGCACTCTATAATCTTTGGTAAAATCTAAAATGAATATTCTTTATTTTAACATTGTTAACATTATACACCACTATAAAGCTTACATAAAGAGCTACATGTATGTATATCTTTTGCATCTTTCTAATGAGCCTCATGTTTTCTAACCAGGTTTACATCCTCACAAAGGAGGAAGGTGGTCGACACAAGCCATTTGTCAGCAATTTTACTCCCGTGATGTTTTCCCACACATGGGACATCTCAGCAAGAATCACTCTACCCGAGGATAAAGAAATGGTTATGCCAGGTAAGCATCGATAGATACGTTGCCTTGGATCGGTCGAATTGGTCTTTGAAAAGCGCTTGTAACAGTTTGTTATAAAATGCATATGAATAGAAAGATATTTTAAAAGTAGAATACAATGATCCACAACGTATCACTCGAAATTGCATGGTTTCCTTTCACTTCGAACTAACACGGTCGGCCATTTATGAGAGTCAAATTTTTGTCTCCCATAAATGGCCGACCGTGTTAGTTCGCAAAGTAAAAGGAAAACCACGCAATGTCGAGGCAAATGTGTGTGGATCATTGTATTCTACATTTAAAACATCTTTCTTACTGTGTGCATTTGATAACAAACGGTTACATACGCTTTTCAAGGACCAACTCGACCGATCCAGGGCAACGTGTTCCTTTAACCTTTTCAGTGCCTGGCCAGCAGGACCAGTTTAGCTTTGCATTTCACTAGTCAGTCAGTTGTTCCATTAGTCACTAATTCATATTAAAAGTTTCAAGGGTAAATCCAAAATGAATATTTTTTATCACTGGTGCAAATTTAACATCTATTTAATCGTTGCGGTACCCGCTGCTAAAACACAGGATTCAAACTGCCTCTAGCTGCCGGGCAATCTCTGTAGTCTAGTTGGTAAAACACTGCTCTAGAATTGCAAGGGTCGTGGGTTCGAATCCCACCCGAGTAACATGCCTGTGATATTTTTCACAGGACTCAAGGAAAGTACTGAGTATACAGTGCTAACACACATCGGCGTAAGGTTAAAATCAAAATTAATATTCTTTACCCCTGATGCAAATTTAACATCTATTATATAACTGTAAAAAGTAATGCATATATTGCTGCATTTTGCAACATAAAAATGCCAGGTGTCAAGGCTGGTGAAGCAGTGCTTTGAAATAGAAATCATAAAGTAAGCGCCAAAACGGCCGTTAAGCAGCTCTATGAGATTGGGCCCAGGCGGTAAGCACAGAGTTCTGCAGCAAGCCATGGAGTTCGGTCCACATGGTGTTTACTTTAAAGACACTGGACACTGATTGTAATTATCAAAGACCAGTCTTCTCACTTGGTGGATCTCAACATATGCATAAAATAACAAACCTGTGAACATTTATAGCTCAATTGGTTGTTGAAGTTGCGAGATAATAATGAAAGAAAAAACAACCTTGTCATACGAAGTTGTGAGCTTTTCAGATGCTTGATTTCGAGACCTCAAATTCTAAATCTGAGGTCTCGAAATCAAATTCGTGGAAAATAACTTCTTTCTCGAAAACCATCATACTTCAGAGGGAGCCGTTTCTCACAATGTTTTATACTATCAACCTCTCCCCATCACTCGTTACCAAGTAAGGTTTTATGCTAATAATTATTTTGAGTAATTACCAAAAGTGTCCACTGCCTTTAAGAATGGACCGTTCCGGCTTTCCACTAAGCTCCGCCCACCGCGCACGTGAGCAAGACACGTGTACAAGCACTCCCAATGACATTTTGCACGATTCTGCCGTGCATGCCAAATATATGCGCACGCATGACCGAGTTTGTCCGACCATAATCACTGCTGTGTTTGGTCAAATGGGTGAACGCGCACAGTTTGATTGACATGCCGGATCGGTCCATTAATCTTAGGAGTTTTTGCTTTTACAGAATGCAGTTGTTGAACTTTCTAGACACAGATGTTGTATTCTTGTACTCTTTATCTTCTCATGTAGGTGAAGACGTTAGTTTATCACTGGCTCTACAGAAGAACATGGTCCTTGAACTTGGGCAGAGATTTACCCTGCGAGACGGACGCATCACGCTGGGTACCGGTATCATCACAGAGATCTTACCTCCAATTGAGAAAATTTAGTGGTCACCAGTAAAGAAATAATAGTGCACGTAATACATTAACAACCATGATCGGTTACAGAATTTGTTTTTCGTACTGGTTGAATATTGTGATATTTTGTCGTAAGACAAGACTAGGGCTCAATTTCATAAAGCTTGTAAGCATAAAAACTTGCTAAGCATAGAAAAATATTGCTTAAAAGAAACTGGTTACCAGCCAAGGATCCATAAAGTTAACAAGTGGTCCCATGTTCTTTTTTTGCTTGGCAAAGAAATTTGCTAAACAGTATTTTCTGCTTAACAGTGTTATGAAATTGATCAGTTGAGTTTTGAATTTGAAAGTAGCGACGAAATTACTTGAAACATAGTGGATGGTGTTATTTTCTACATCTTTCATGCACTCTTTCAAAATATGAATATTTAAAAGTATGTTTTGTGAACTATTATGATTTAATTGAAGACGGTCTTAGATTTTCAGTGTGTTGTTGATGTATCTCAATGAGAAATGGTTTTGAAGAAATCTTACATCACAGATAAATACAAACCATTACAGACCTGTCTGTTCTTAGTAAACAAACCGAGCTTGCTGGCATGGATGGCTAAATGTTAGTAAAACACTCAATCGTGGTAACATTTAACTTTTTTTTGCAAACTTTCAATTAAATAAAATACCTCCCATGATTGGTTGTTTTGTTTGAAAATTGTGTGAAATTGTTACAAAGAGTAGCTATCTGTTTTTGTTTTGCATTTATGGCTTTCCATAGTTTTCCAACCTCGGTGAACAAATACTCGGGCTTTGTCGTTGCAATATAAAAGGTCTATAGACATAGTTGACCTGTGACATCACATGTTTACAACAGAGCCACAGAGCCTGGACTTCCTGCAGGCACGATTTGTACACAGCCTAATGGAAGAAGTCATAAAAATCTTGTATTTTATGGAGATTGCACTGTCTAATTCTTATCAACTTTTGATATGATGAAAGGGGGCACATCTCAAAACTTGTCCAGCTTTTACTTTCATAACTCTTGGAAATTATGACACAAAATGTCAACTTTCCCATATGACCTGTGCAGTGTTGTGCCTGCCAGAACACTCAAAGAATGTACAAGGTCACAGTTATTGTAAACAAAGTTCACATGGTCTATATCTATGGAATAAGCCATCACTGGGGGTTTGTCAGTTAAATAGGCGAATGATTGCTATGGTTAATATTAACCACTGGTATTCAGAAAATTTGTCCATGCCCATCGAGCAGAAATACTCAGAGCTTTATGAGTAATCAGTTTCCTTCGAAAATACTGTTGCCACAATGCAATCGTGACTCGACATAGGAAAGACAATAAATATTCTCGTAACTAGCACTTGGATTTGGTGTTGTGTGAGAAGGTACGAGTAGGCATTTTTTTCCTGCTAACTTCTGCTAAGCAGAAAAAGGTTAAGCACAATTTCCTGTGTAAGCAGCTCTAAGAATTGGCGCACTGGATAATGATGGTTATTAATAAACTAATAATAGAAATAATGAAGCAAGCTTTGGGAACATTTTCTTTCTTGTACATATTGTTTTCATTCATAAAAAACACAAATTCATGAAAATTATGAAACAAATTTTAAAAAAACATAATAGGCCTCGTTTGAATGAATGACTTTGGCAATAGCTGCAGCTGTAACACAGGAAAATCCTATCCTTCAATAAGAAGTAACTAAAAATAGTTAACTTGCGGGTGTACAGCTATGTACTAAATTGCTTTTGTGCAAGTGTTGGCTATGAAATGAACTTGCCTCTAGCTACCGGGCAACCTCAGTAGTCTAGTTGGTAAGACACTGCTCTAGAATTGCAAGGGTCGTGGGTTCGAATCCCACCCGAGTAACATGCCTGTGATATTTTTTCACATGACTCGGGGGAAGTACTGAGTATACAGTGCTAACACACATCGGTGCATGGGTAAAAACCAAAATTAATATTCTTTGTCTCCAGGAGGAAAAAACTGAAGACAAGCTGAGTATACTTTTTGAAAACGTTGAGACCACACTGTTGAGACCACACTGGCTCTTTACAGAGCCAACACTCCCAAGAGTTTTAACCGCAAGTTTACTGTTTTTTAGTTACTTTTTATTTTTCACACCACTACTATTCTTCAGTTTTGTTGCAGCCAATAGCCGTAGCCAATAGCCATAGTCACTCGATTCAAACACAGCTTAATAGGAATTAATTGAAAAATTCTTTACAACTCTTGATAGTGTGAACAAGAAATCTTGGGTCGAAAGTGGACATCTTTTAAAACATTAAAAAATGAATTAAAGGAACACGTTGCCTTGGATCGGTCGAGTTGGTCTTTGAAAAGCGTATATAACTGTTTGTTATAGAATACATATGATTAGAAAGATATTTTAAAAGTAGAATATGATCCATACAAGTATCACTCGAAATTGCGTGGTTTTCGTTTTACCTCGTCGACAAACACGGTCGGCCATTTATGGGAGTCAAATTTTTGACTCGCATAAATGGCCGACCATGTTAGTTCGCAAAGTTAAAAAAAAAAAACACAATTTTGAGGCAAATGTGTGTGGCTCATTCTACTTTTTAAACAGTTTTCTAACCATATGCATTTTATAACAAACGGTTACAAACGCTTTTCAAAGACCAACTCGACCGATCCAAAGCAACGTGTTCCTTTAATAAGCGGTCTTCTCTTTATCAAAATGTCAGTTTATATTTACATCATGTTAAATCTGTTTGCATAACTTAAAACTAATAGCTGCCTTGCCCCGGCTGTAGATATGTCAAGTGTATCACAATATTTACAAATAAGATTCCCCCATGCCATAATCAGGCACTTCTCAGAAATAGTGATATGGAAATAAACTGGCAGAAAACCAAAGTATCAGCTTGTCATCAATGTGGTGTGATGTCTTAAATTGAGAAATACTTGCTGTACAGCGCAAGTCGAAATGAAGTTGGTGGAGATTCATGATTTTAAAACAAAACAACTGACACTCAAAACCCAAGTAAAGCACATATTAAACAAGTATTCTTTCCTGATTATGTGAAGAAAAAGAATGAAACAAATTGATAATTTCTAAGAGAAGTTATGCATGTTTTACTGAAAGCACTCATGTTTGTCCATGGAATGTTAATGCTTGACTGAATCTAAACATCTGAGAAATAAGTAGCTTACTTTACATTTTTTGGGGTCAAGAATTTCGTGGACAGCTTGCAAAATGAGTACTTTTTAGATAGAGATATGGAAATAAATTGGCAGACAACCAACATATCAGCTTCTAATAAGCAGGAGAGAGTGCTTGTTAAATATATGCTTTACTGAACTTTTGGGTGTCATTTGTTTGTTTTGAAAAACCGACGTTAGTCCAACTTTTGATTTAGGCGCTATACAAATTACGTTTGATTGATTGATTGATTGAACTTCACAGAGTTCTCCCAATATAAGTCAAACTATGGTCAGCGAAAGTCCTTGGGTGAATTTGGCCTGGTTTTCCTGGACTAATTTTGACTGTGTTATGGCAAAGTAAAATATACCCCAGGAAATAAGTTGATGATATATATACCTAACTATCAAAGACAATAATGAAATTTGTTTTAGGTATGGTCACGTCCAAATAAGCCAAGTGCTACATGTAAATGGTCCTTATTGCACATTTAAAAAAAAAAATTGTTTTTATGCAAGTCGCCTGACACACAAGGCCTGAAGGCCACTTCAAGGTGTGGGCTACAATTATTTGTTTCCAGAGGCCATTGCCACCTACTCCTAGGGCTGAAACAGGGTTACCCCTTTCACAGTCTTGGGTATCTTCAATTCGAAGCCTAGCCGGTAGAGCAGAAAGCACTACCTCCCGAATTTTATGTAGCAAGTGTCATGACCGGGATCCGAACCCACACCCCGCTGATCAAACACCAGTGCTTGAATCCGGTGCTCCTAACCGCTCGGCCATGACACTACCACATGTTGCATAGCAATCAATCCAAAAACTTTTAATTTGGACATAACCTACCTCTTAATACTATATATATTGCAGTTATAATTTCATACATTACAATAGATTGTCAAAATATTTTGCCCTGGCCTGACAAAATTCTTAATATATTAATAATAATATTAAACACGTTTATATAGCACCAAATTAATAAATGATACAAGGCATTTTGAGGTAAAAGGAAACATTGTAATAGAGAAAAAATAAAAAGAGCTACATGCTTCAAAACATGGCCCATTTTCATGCTTACCGCCAAATTCTGTGCTTGCAATCACCATTCTTTGCTCAAACGATGAATTTGTGTGCTTGTAAGCAAAGAATGCCTGACATGGAATGCGCACACGCACAGGCAAAAATTCTCTGCTTTACATGTGAAGTACATGTACGCTTAAGTAGGTGCAGAATCTTCTGCTTATGTATGCACCGATCCTTTGCTTACGGTAAGCAGTACGCTTAAATAAGTGCAGAATCTTCTGCTTATGTACATGTATGCACCGATTCTTTGCTTCAGTAAGCAGTACGCTTAAGTAAGTGCAGAATCTTCTGCTTATGTATGCACCGATTCTTTGCTTACGGTAAGCAGTACGCTTAAATAAGTGCAGAATCTTCTGCTTATGTATGCACCGATTCTTTGCTTCAGTAAGCAGTACGCTTAAATAAGTGCAGAATCTTCTGCTTATGTATGCACCGATCCTTTGCTTACGGTAAGCAGTACGCTTAAATAAGTGCAGAATCTTCTGCTTATGTACATGTATGCACCGATTCTTTGCTTCAGTAAGCAGTACGCTTAAGTAAGTGCAGAATCTTCTGCTTATGTATGCACCGATTCTTTGCTTACGGTAAGCAGTACGCTTAAGTAAGTGCAGAATATTCTGCTTATGTTTGCACCGATTCTTTGGTAAGCAGTGCCATGAATTTGGACTCGGGTCCCAATTTCATAGAGCTGCTTAAGCAGAACAAGGAGCTAAGTAAGTGCAACAAAATGTTGCTTACCGGGGTTACTAAGGTTACCAGCCAAACTACCATGTCACATGCACAACTTGTGACTGGTATCCTGCTCATTTCTGCTTAGCAGAAATTTTTTAAGCAATATTTTCTGCTTAAGCAGCTCTATGAAATTAGGCCCTGGTGATGGACTTAAAGAGCCTTTTTGAAGGACAAAATTGTTCCTGTGTTTCTATTAGGGATGGTTATGGTGTTCCATAAGCTGTGAGGCACAGGGGGAAAAAAAATGTTTTGTCACCGTCTTGTTTGTGTGACTCGGTCTAATTAACTAAGAAGAATATAAAGCTACATGTGAATAGCTTTTACAAGATATGGGAGTTCCAAGTTCACATCCCATATCATTGTAAAAAATCTTGGAATTTAAAAATGGCAGTTTTGTGGATGTAGGTTATAACTAACCAATAAAGGCAACAGTTTCACTGTTGTGAATCACTCATAAACAAATCAAATTTAGTTGAAAATATGTAATAATCTATTACGAAGTTATAACCAAATCAGGTAAATGTTCAAAAATGCTCATAAAGTATTTGCCTGTCTATGATTACTGTGGTATTGCATGCTGTACAGTTCTTTGCCTTCCTTAAGATCAGAAAATAAAAATTGCTTGGCAGACTTTTGGACCAGAGTAAACCTCGATATCCCTCTGATTTTTGGAAGGTTTCTCATTTCCACTGGTCAGACTTTTGATTAGCTTCCCTGGATCAACCCAGGTCTGATCCCGTGTAGCTTCCAGGGGTCGACCCAGGTTCGACCCCAGTGCGTTGAGGTGTCATATGTTGAATGCACCAACACACTAAACACATGCACACAGTTGGTACTGTGCGCAGTTGAGCCACCCTACAAAACCCTTGCAGGCGTGTGGTTTTGAATGGTTGGTGAACTCACTAGAAAATGAAACCAGGAGTAGGAGGGTTAAGCAAATACTATTGCTGCTAAGTGATGAACAAGAACCCAAAGGCTTGTCAAATTAATTGTTTTTATGAAAGTAACCTTCATTTTTGTCTGCCAAGCAACATTTTCCAGCGCTTTGATTAATAAGCCATTTGTGTTAGATTTGAATATTGTCTGGTATAACGACGTGCTTGATTATACGTTACCACTTAAATTTGAATTCCTCAGACTATGGAGGCAGTAGCTATGTCACATTATTAGGAGCAAGCTTTTGGGTAGTTACGTAAAAGACGGTGAACACCCATTCACAATTCTGAATGGATGTGTATCGCACAATGGTACCAGGGTCGGCTCATCTGGAGGTTGCTATTTTTATTTATTTTGTTTATGCAAGTCGCCAGACACACAAGGCATGAAGGCCACTTCAAGGTGTGGGCTACAATTATTTTTTTCAGAGCCCTTTGCCACCTAGCTAGGGCTGAAACAGGGTTACCCCCTTCACAGTCCATACGGATGTAGGATGGGTATCATCAATCAGAAGCCTGGCCAGTAGAGCAGAAAGCACTACCTCCCCAATTTTAAGTAGCAAGTGTCACGACCGGGATTCGAACCCACACTCTGCTGATCAAACACCAGAGCTTGCGAACCCGGTGCTCTTAACCGCTCGGCCATTAAGCGCTCGGCCATGACACGCTATGCAAAGGCTTGCCCTGAACCATTTGACATAGCAACTTTCTATAGTCTGAGGAATTTTGACTGAGCTACATTGTGACTAAGCAAGTCATTGTACCAGACAGTATTCAAATCTAACCCGCATACATGGTTTATTGTGTTGTATCAAACCAAATCTGGCTTCTGGTCTTTTTCTTCTCTCAAGAGACTTTTCTGGCTGATGTCGCTGCTGATCATCTGCTGGATGTGAGCCCAGATACAATACAACTGAAAAAATAAAAATTTATAGTCCGTTAATATTTCTGAAAACAAAAACAAGATTTTCACAAATTGGAACTAATGTGCAACAGTTACAACGATATTTTGTTTGGATTTTGATATATATTCTCAGCGCTCTTATTAGAGCCAAACGAGAAGCAAGAAGACAATGAAGAAATTCTGTTTTAGATGTGGGAGGAAAACCCCAGAGAATGATTCCAGGGAAAACCCACGCAGTCAGGTAGGGACTGAAAACCCAATCCACAGAATGCCCATGGTGGGATTCGAATCGGGGTCCTAGAGGTGGAGGCCTGCTAAGCACAAAAATTTGCTTAGCATGAAATTTCTCCCTTGATAAAAACAGGCAAGCCAACCAAATTTCCACGTGATTTTCAGGACCAGCAAACCAACAGCTGTATACCAGTAAGAAGCAACATGCAACAACTGGAAATTTGGTTGGCATTCCTGTTTTTATCAAGGAAGAAATGTCATGCTAAGCAATTTTTTGTGCTTAGCAGTGCTATGAAATTGGGCCCAGGCAAGACACCAGTTGTAAACCAACCCGACCATATGTATCACTTGATAGTTAGGCTGGTTATCTGTTCTAAGCGAGATGTTTCTGTGGTAAACAAATTTTATGATATTGTGGAAAGTCCAAGACAGTTGAGCAATGTGGCTTGAGAAATACTACAATTTAGAAACTGAAACGACAGGTGTAATCAAGAAGGCCTATGGCACCAACTGTATGAGGCACTGGACATCTTTTGTAATTGACAAAGACCAGTATTCTCACTTGGTCTTTCCCAACAAAATAACAAACGTGTGGAAATTTGGGCTAAAATGGTCATCGAAGTTGCAAGAGAATACTGAAAGATAAAACACATTTGTTGCACAAATTTGAGTTGTATCTGTAGTAAACAAATGTTATGATATTGCGGAAAGTCCAAGACAGTTGAGCATTATAATGTGGCTTAGGAAATACTCCAATCTAGATACTGAAAGGCTGGTGTAATCCAGAAGGCTTATGGCCAAACTGTATAAAGGCACTGGACATCTTTTGTAATTGACAAAGACCAGTATTCTCACTTGGTCTATCCCATAGAAATAGAACCCGGAGAACGCCGAGTGTCTCATTGTGCGTGCGGTTTAGTTGTGAGACCATTTTTATAGTCGCGCATACTATTTTTGTAACGCGTGTATGGCAAAATATTTTGCCATACAATTTTGCCATACAATGACATCATCATTGACCAATGAAAACACTAGAAACGGTCTATGTGCGCTATGACATCTTGCCATCTTGTCATACACCTGTCTCATGCAATGATAATTTTGCCATACGCGCGTATCGCGCGGCGTATCCGCGTCCACAGACGGCACAGAGGGTGGCCGAGCTCAGCGTTCTCCGGGTTCTATTCCAATGGTCTATCCCAACAAAATAACGAACGTGTGGAAATTTGGGCTAAAATGGTCATCGAAGTTGCAAGAGAATACTGAAAGATAAAACACCATTGTTGCACAAATAAAAATCTTCAGGCATGAAGACTTTTATAATTTGAGTGAGAAATTACCTCTTTCTAAAAAACTAAGTACTTCAGAGGGAGCCGTTTCTCACAATGTTTTATGCTATCAACAGCTCCCCATTGCTTGCTACCAAGTATTTTTTGTATGCTGACAGTTATTTTGAGTAGCCTAATTACCAATAGTGTCAAGTGCTATTAAAGACTCTGGACACTATTGGTAACTGTAAAAGACCAGTCTTCTCAAACCTGTGAAAATTTGAGCTCAATTGGGCATCGAAGTTGGGAGATGATAACAACCCTGTCACACAAAGTTGTGTGCTTTCAGATGCTTGATTTTGAGACCTCAAATTCAAAATCAGAGGTCTCAAAATCAAATTCGTGGAAAATTACTTCTTTCTCAAAAACTATGTAACCTCATAGGGAGCCATTTATCACAATGTTTTATACTATCAACAGCTCTCCAGTTCTTGTTACCAGGTAAGTTTTTATGCTAACAATTATTTTGAGTAATTACCAATAGTGTCCACTGCCTTTAAGCCGAAGCAATAATTTCGAAAAGGGATTATGTCTAGTACGGTACCTCTACTGCAGCACACATAGCTCTACCAACGCTGAGGACACTTATTACAAAGAACACCACACCTACAGGAATGTGTGCAGTCAGGAAGCCAGACCGATATGCATATAACCACAATGGTAACAGATGAAGGCTCCACGCTGTGTACAGTCCAACAGGGGTTTTACAATCTACAAAATAACAAAACATAAGCAGCTCTTTAGAGTTCAGGAATTTTAAATCTAATTTTTACACACTGGGTTTTGGAAGAGTAACCTTTTTATTCCAATCCTCTTGTACTTGATTAAACACAGCAAGTATGTCCAACTGGTGAAAATGCCATCCAGTTTATAATAGGTGATCCCGGCCCGGCCTGTTGTCAGGTTGAAGTGAAAACAAAACAAACAAATTGTGTATTTTTTGTATAGAAATTGTGCATTCCTTAGTCAAACCATTTCTTTGCTACATCATAAACCAAACGGTACCCGCAGCTAAAATATAGGATTCAAACTGCCTCTAGCTACCGGGCAATCTCTGTGGTCTAGTTGGTAAGACATCTGGTCTAGAATTACAAAGTTTGTGGGTTCGAATCCCACCCGAGTAATGTTTATTCTTACAGTTTTATCAACTAATCAAATGACAAAGATCGACTTGGATGCTTGCAATGGAGAAAAAGTAATCATTCTTTGAAAGATGGATTGTTCCATTAACTGTGAGTCTGCTTCGTTTCGTTGAATGGAACATTCCATATTTCAACCCGTGAAAATATTCTCACTAGTTTCAAGTTTTGGTCAGATTCTCCACTACTCTGATTTCAGTTACTCACCATTTGACATAACGTTTTTGACCAACCATGGTGCTTGGCCGTAGTTGGATTTCCATTGTGCCCCCGCTGTGTGTGTACAAACCAGAACGCACCATTCCAACGCAGAAACAAAACAACCCCACTACAGAAATAATGACAAATAATAACAATACACTTTTGAGATTGGTTTTTATTACTGACAATTGGTTTGAATCAATAGTTTGTAAGGTGCACCAAGTCAGGGTTTATTTATCTGTATTAAGAAGAAAAAATATTTACCTTGTATATTTGGCTCCAAAGCATTCCCCGGCCAACATTATCAACTACCAGATCAAGCTACAAATAGAAAAATAAACAATGTTTCATCAACAACACAAGGAATGAGGGACCACACTGCCTAACTCACTGTCTATCTAACTCACCCAAACTCCAAATGCTGATGTCTGATGCAGTTTCCTTGCCACTGTACCATTAATAGCTACAAGAAAATAAACAAATTATTTGTTATTCCTTTGGATTTTATACTGTTTAATACTACAATGTGTGATAGATGTTACTCAGTACTCCTTTAGTTTTGCAAAAGATAGGGTTATGCATCTAGGTTAGTATTCCTTAGCGGTCAAACGAAACTTGTGACTTTTAACTGTTTCGGTTTAACCGTTTCTTCCGACTCCGAGCTAAATTGAGAAACTACGGTGCAGGGTCTGGGTTCTTGCATTGTCGGTGCCAGCTATAAATAAAAGTTTCAGATTTTGCGAGTTTTGGATACTGAAAAGGCACGATCGCCATAGGTACGATGTGTTTGTTTTAGATTGAAGATTTCAACTTGCCCTAAATCTAAAATGATCAAAACATGAATATAACCTTTTTTATATAGTGCCTTTTACAAAAGCGATACAAAGTGCTTTTTTAAAGAAAAACAAAAGCAACCAAACAAAAAGAGTACAAAACTTGTTTTACAAACAAAACAATGCAATTTACAATGATACAAAATATTACAATTTCTTTACCATCAAGAAAGAGTGAAGTCATGTAGAAACCAATAAGCCAAGGAGGATTTCTCCAGTAGAACCATGACAGCAACACAAGAAGAAGCCTCCCATAACCTGTGGATACAAACAAATAAAAAATGCTACGAGAAATCTTGATCTTGATATAATTATCGTCAGGAGGGAGGAACTCCTAGTCGATTGTATGCGTACCTATGAGTGTACGCCGAAACTTAGTGGGGCTAGAAATGCTGGTTGTTAAGTAGAGGAGTGAATTCCAGTCTCTTACAGTATTTGGAAAGATATAATTACTGAAAGAAAGACTGAACCAATATGCCATTAATAGACCAATAAAATTGTTCCTGTTTGTTTATTTGGTGTGTTTTTTGTGGGGGTTTGTCTGGGGAAAGTTTTGGTCGTGTAGTACAAAGAAAGCTTCAGTAATTGTAGACCCAGTATACTAGTATGACAGAAAATGTCAAAATTTCGAAAAAGGAATACAGTCGCCCCAGTTACTGGGTCTACAGTTATTGGTGGCTAACGGTCGTAAAACTTTCAACTATCAACGCCGATTTTAAGGCTCACGGGGAGCCTTATAGTTTCTAGAAGTAGGGCTTAGTTAGGCCCCGGGTCTGGGGCTTAGATGAGTTAGAGGATAATTTTCCGTATGGCGCCACCACTTTTTCACTCATTTTTACAAAAAGGGATATATCAATCAGGTAAATTAGATACTATATTATTTTATTTCGAATGAAAAAGTGGTGGCGCCATACGGAAACTTTTCCGAGTTAGACCTAAAAGTAAAACTTTACTTAATTTTGCTTTATAAATAGCACTCGTACTCGTTCGCACGAGTACCACACCCTAAAAATGTCTACAGAATCATTCAGAACTCAAGTCAAGTCATCATATCTCTCATCAGAGCTCTCTACCTCTACCTAAATAGAATAGTTGTAGCAGCTCAAGTATTATTGGCGAGAAATGCATACCGATTGAGTTCAATTCAAGTGTGTAGCCTTAATTAAACTAACTATCTCTCTCACAACTCAGCATACGTCAAACTAAGAATGATTGAAGGCAATTACTACTTTATGCTATAAACACATAGTTCAAGGACATATTTTTGAATAAGGTTTCACACTCACCAATAATATTTGGGACGTAAAAATAGACATTTTCAGCCATGATTGCCAGTGGACGAGTAGAAACTTACGACAGCTGCTGTGCACACTGCTGCACCTGATGATGATGATTGCGTTTGTTTACCCCGTATAGCGCCCTCAAGTGATTGTAAAAACCAGAGCGCTAAATTTTTATGCCATTTTTTTTTCCTAAAAAGGAAACGAACGAGTGCGCATGCAGACGCCACACAACAATTGCTGAAACCCTGGCTGATGAAAAAGTTTGTTTTTTGCAAGGGCCCTTTCTGCACATAGGTTCCCCCCCTTATTATCAGAACCGTCTTGGGAATCATGTGCCCACGCCCCCCCCCCTTTCTCTGTGTACGATTTCCCGCAGTGGCACTCAGGTCCCTAAGACAATATTAAAGCGCACCGACCTTGCAATATCATCCAGGACGCTTGGCCGATGACCTGAACAGTTAGATTTGCCTATCAAATGGCGAAGAGTCGAGAAAGTTATAAGCTCTTATACAAAAAGATAATACAAAATATTCAAAATGAGTTATTGTTTGGGCTATTCACCACGTCCATTACTACCACGTCCACCAACAAACAAAACAATGTACATGTTTGCGTTTTTTATGTGCATTTTCCGAATTGAGTAGGTTTTGTTTTTAAGCTTCAGCTGTCAACATAGAGTATAAGTCCATGGTCAAAGTTCAGAGACAAGTGTCCGAAGAAAGTTTTTTAAACAATTTTTGTATTCGGGCAACGCTCGGTGGAGCTCGGACGTGTGACTAGACAATGTGTTTGACGTGTACTTAGCGTCCAGTGAAGAAGGCGCCAAATTATGTCATTCAAAAATCCATCACAACACGAGGTAGAAGCTTCGCGGAACCCACTAGGCCTACTCAGAAACAACAGACTTGTGCTCTAATAAAGCAAAATCAAAACATTATAATAAAGAACATTTTATTTTAACGATTATACGTGGGTCGCAAAATCGTGTTTGAGTCAGGGCAATTGTTTTGTTCTAAGATGTTTTTTTGTATTATATGAGCATAGAGCTGTCCTTACTCTATGATATGAGTTTACTTTTTTTGCAATATTAGTGGGTGGGATATACACGCAGCCGGAAACTCAAAACAAACCGTGTAGAGCGGCGCGACCAAAGAACCACTGAGAAAGATAGTTTACACTTGCACTATTGGGGAGGGAAAAGCTTGAACCCCTACTGGAATAACAGTATTGGAATCTAAAAGGCACAAGGCTTTATAATTTCTCCAAAAAAAATTACACAGACCATCCCCCATCGACAACCGTTTTTCTCACCCCCCCCCCCCCAAAAAAAAAAAAAAAACATGTCTTAAGGGAAATCTTTTACTGGAAATAGCTTGTTTTGGGTCCCTTTGAAAGCTCCCTGTTTACCGGGATGGTGATGATGCCAAATTTTGGATTGGAAATAATAATTAGAAACAGAATTATAATAGGAGGTAGCGCATGGCCTACGTAATGCGCCTACACTACCTCGAGCTCCCGAAAAAGCCAGTAGTAGCAGGTCCAAAATGTATCCGGTTCATAGGCTGTCTCCGAGCTCCCTGGTGACTAGTAACACCTACTCCCATCCTGTTATTGGAACTTTTAATTTTTTTTATCTAGCAAGACGAATATTCCCGAATTATGGGCCGACATTTTGCGGTGGTACGTTTGCAAAATTCAGACAAAAAAAGTAATGTCATTTAATTAAAAACTCTTTTGCTGCAACAAAAGTCGATTGTGTCTGCTGCTGGGGGCCGGTTTTGGTCGGCACCTGTCCACCAATAAACGATGAGGGCGTTCTGCTGCTGACGCGGAAGTTCGTGCACTGTGTGCGAACAACAACAGCAGAAATGGCGTTGCAAGAGAATAACATTCGACTCGTTTTATTCCTAATTTTTGTGGTTTTATCATCATTTTTCTGTCTTGAAGGACAAAGTCTGTCTACTGAAGGAACAAGCCACACAACAGGTACACCGGCATATCATGACTATAGTCAATTGACGAATTTTATGCATCAATATGCCAGAGACTATCCCGAAATTACGTTACTCCACAGCGTTGGAAAAAGCGTAGATGAACGAGAGCTCTGGGCCCTGCAAATCACCGACCGGCCCCATGAGACAGAGCAAGGCGAGCCGTGGTTCAAGTATGTGGGCAACATGCATGGAAATGAGGCAGTAGGCAGGGAAATTCTCATCTATTTGATTCAATATCTGTGTGAGAATTATGGAACAGATGAACGCATCACAAATCTTATTAACAATACAAATATTTTCATTATGCCGAGCATGAACCCAGATGGTTTTGAAAATGGTCACGAAGGAGATTGCAAATCGTCAATGTTGGGACGAAATAATGCAAATAATGTGGATTTAAACAGAAACTTTCCTGATCAGTATCGTTCTGTGAACCCCCGACGTCAACCCGAAACGCAAGCATTGATTAAATGGATCGAGGAAAATCCATTTGTTTTGTCCGCAAACCTACACGGGGGAAGTGTCGTTGCGAGTTATCCCTTTGACGATTCAAAAAAACATGCAGCGATTGGATTCTACAGTGGAACACCAGATGACAGTGTCTTTGTTATGTTAGCCAAGACGTATGCCAATAATCATCTGACAATGGTGGGTCATGAGGGATGTTATCAAGGGGAACATTTCCCTGGTGGGATCACCAACGGAGCTCATTGGTACGATGTGCCTGGTAAGTTTCTTCTTGTAAGAAGAGAGGAAACATAGATCCCGTTATTGGGGGCTTTGTACTCCTTTTTTTTTCCATTACCGGTCGTACAAGGGCCCCAGATATCAATATTAAACGGTCGCACTAAATACCGACAACTCACGACCCCTCACGACAACTCACGACAACAATTTTTAAATGCACTTCAACAAAACATTTGAACAAAGTCAACCGTTAAATATATGCACAAGAGTCATATTAACGTCCGTCGATGTCGGTTTTTTCCCATAACCGATATATCGAAAATTTAATATCGAGTATACTCGATATATCGAGTTTTTCCCGCTCGCACGATGGAAGCCTAAAAACAGCACTTGGTATACTCATGGAGGTAGAAATATATATATACCGTAGACTGACAGTTTAATAGGGTTACATTTCAACCTGTTTTTGTCTGATCCCCCGAACTTGTTTGTAGTCCAAACAATTTCAGATTGCGTAGTCCCGCCCCGATTATTTCTGGTTTTACAACAAAGTATGATCGCCGCTACCGCTGGCTTGGCCAATTGGTGAACGCTCACCACAATTCTCAATTCGTGATTGGCCATGATTGGCCGTCTCAAAATGACACAGAGCCTTTGTGAGTTGCGTGACTCGCCGACATTAAGGTGTCAGTTGCCGATGCATTGACGTAGAAGTGTCAATCAAGTTGTCCGACGGGCGCGCGGACTACCTTTACGGTTGAAAATGGTTGAGATAATCATCGAAAAAAAATCACTAGAAAGTCCCGCAAAACACAGACCTACCACTCAGCGATCACAATATACAACACACGCAGCATGCAGTCACATAGTCTCCAATAAAGGCTCGTGGTCTTTTTACTTTGCATTCTATAATAAAGGCAAGAAACATTGAATGCTAGAACGCCCTCTATTGTCGAAATAATGCAGTGCATCACGCGATACTGCCTTGACCAAAGACTGCATTTGTCTGCGCATGCTTGGGCAAACGGGTTTTCCCCCCGAATTGCAATAACCATACACGCTGGTGTGCACGCTTAAACCGTACAACAGCATAGTCTTCGCTGGTACGCACGCAATAGCCGCCGACAGCGTGGTCTGCGAAGCACATACTTCCTCGAAAATGTTAGCTTGTTTACCGAAAACAACACAACGTGTAGGCTTTATTTGACCAAAATGACGCCATTACGATACCTTGGATTGATAGAAAGATTATTTTACTGTATAACTTAAGATTGTTTTCTTCCTTGTTTTGTTTTGTCTTGTTGATTCGGGGAAGTTTTTGCGGGGTATTTTTGCAAAGTCAATAATGCTGTGATGAGGACGCATTGATTTTGATCACATATGCACAATGGGAAGTTGCATCTTAAATAGCCGATAGGCTGGGGCAGCAGCGGTGGTTTCTTTTGAGGTTTTACCGTGCGCTCGTCGCGGGGTCGTGAACTTCTGCGGCTGGCCGGCGGCTGATGGCAAAAACACACGGAACAAGCAGACATACTTGGTTGTAAAATGTATTTTAATTAATAGGGCAACTCAAAATGATGAAACTACATAACGACGACGGCTTTTCTAATACTCAAACACAGATTTCTTTTAAATAATCGGACACTCTTTTGGTATTTTCGATATCATTTAGGAACATCGAAATTTTCAAAACATCGAAATTTTCGATATATCGAAAATCCGATATTACGATATGATTATAAAAGTGACATCGGCGATTTCGATGTCAAAAAAATATCGAGTTATTGAGTATTTTCGATATATCGACGGACGTTAAGTCATATGCATCTAAATCACTTTTAAACTTTTGAAAATTTTGTTCTTTTAACTGTAAAAAAGGTGTTTTTTACCCCCGAATTTAGTAGCAAACGGAAATATTCGCCATGTTGTCTTTCGACGTACTTGGACGATTCTATTACACCGCAGGGGGCATGGGTAATTTCTGAGGGATGAGTTGTATTTTTCTTTTTTTTGGTTTTAGCTGCTGTTTTTTTTTCTTTCTTGTTAGTAACTAAGCCGACACTCTGGAATTCAATAAAAAGGAAGATTTAAATATAATATTTTTTAAAACTCTATGGGGACTATGAGAGGCACATTAAATGGTAAATAATCATCTTTCATATTGTATCACCCCTGCAGGGTAATGGAATCGTCCAAGTACGTCGAAAGACAACATGGCGGATATTTCCGTTCGTTACTAAATTCGGGGTAAAAAACACTTTTTGTAAACTGAGAAATACATTTGGGTGATTTGGGTGCATATGACTCTTGTGCATATATTTACTGGTTGACTTATGTTCAAATGTTTTATTGAAGTGCATTTAAAAATTGCTGTCGTGAGTTGTCGTGAGGGGTCGTGAGATGTCGGTATTTAGTGCGACCCATATTAAATAAGACAAATCAAATCCACCAGATAACTTTCCGTATGGCAGGCGCCACCATTTTTTCAGTCATTTTTACAAAAAAGGATAATCTCAATAAGGTAAGTTGGATACTATATTATTTCATATCAAATGAAAAAGTGGTGGCGCCACACGGAAACTTTTCCAATAGTAAGTATAGGCCTTATGAAACGAATTTGGGCATTCCATGTTCTTATAAATTGGCTATCTTGGCCGCCAGTCAACCAATAAGGACATGTTTTCTTAGTGTTTCAAACTAACTGTTGTGATACAACCCTGTAGAAATGACATATAAATGCAACTGTACAGAGGCAAATAAACTAACCTTCTGAAATGAAAATATCATTGACATTGTTTGTTGAATGTGTGACTCTCATCAGCTATGGATTCGGTGATTAAAATTTCCAATAATTGCAATATCGTCTGATTGGATAATTATCTTGTGTATTTCATGATTGCAGACAGTAAGTACGTGTAGGTCCCCATTTCATAAACTGTTTAGCAGAAACAATTGTTTAACAACTTTTTGTTGCAGTTAATACTTGTATCATAAGCAAAAACGAGGGGGCACCAGTGAAAACAATGTTTTATAATGGAATGTTGTCTGGTAACTTGTTTTTGCTTAGTTTTATTTTCTGTGCTAAGCAAATTTTTGTGCTTACAGACTCTATGAAGCACCCCCTTCTTGATAAATTTTGTCCCCATATTTTTTAGGCGGTATGCAAGACTACAACTATCTGCATAGTAACTGCTTTGAGATCACGATTGAGTTGTCATGTTGCAAGTATCCCCCAGCAAGGAATCTCCCTACAGAATGGAGCAATAACAAGGAATCACTACTTGCCTACATGGAAATGGTGAGATTTTAAACTAGAAAAAGTATCAGCAGCCGATTTCCTAAAAGGCTAGGATTAATCCTATCTCGAGTTAGGACGAGTAACCCGTCCTAACTTAGGATGGGTTCAATGCGTCCTACGTCTTCGGATAGGGAACTTAACTAAGTCCTAAGATTAGTCCTAAGTTTGGACAAGTTTGGTGAAATCGACGGCTGGTCTATTTTAAAAAATTTTAAAAAGGTATTAGCCAAACACAGGATTGGTAAGGACAACAATTATTGTTTTATTTGAGTCAGAAAGCTTAGGCCCTACCGATTATGAAGTTTTTTATATACATTAACTGATTTGGGCTATCGACCCAAATCAACTGCCACCAGGGGGCACGTTGCCACCTACAACTAGGGCTAAACAGGGTTACCCCCTTCACAGTCCGTAAGGATGTAGGCATGGGCATCATCCCCTAGGAGCCTGGCTCAGGGGTCGAAATTGCCACTAGTTCGCTAGCCTGGGACTACCAGATTCACAGCCGGGCTGCTGATTTTTCCAGTTTGATAGCCCGACGGGCTAGTGGAAAAACAATGCAAAAATCTCATCACAAACAATAAAGAACTGTGCTATGGTGTATTGTAAAAATTGAGCCGTGACGCGAGACATAATGTGTCTTTCGGGCTACCAAAATCTCATCAGGGCTACTAAAAATTCTTGGTTACTAGCCCTGCTGACTACCATGAAAATACACTTAATTTAGACCCCTGCACTGGCTGGTAGAGCAGAATGCACGTGTTGTAACTTCCCAATCTTTTATGAAGCAATTATGGTGCAAAGTGCCTTGCTCAAGGGCACAAGTGTCATGACCGGGTATCCAACACAGACTCTATTATACTGCTAACAAAACAAGAGCTTGGGTTCAATGAACTAGAACACACTGTCATCTCATTTGGGTGGAGGGTAAAACTAAATTATCCGAATGCAAATATTTCCAAAATATAATTTCCCCATGTTCAGCAAACTCAAAAGTACCCAGATCCTTTAATAATTGGTTTCAAGGAAAGATCCAAAATGCAAAACATCTACAGAATACAGACAGCACCATATACATGTAATGGTTGTGTACAAAAGAGTGTTTGAGTTTACAGATCAAACTTTGCCATTTGTTGGTTGATCTCAATGATCATGTGTTCAAACGGGTGAAAGGGAATTCAATAAGTAAGACACCTGTTAATTATGTTGCTGTAAAACAATATTTCAAGGTGATAGGATTTTTGAGTACTATAGGCATGTAGTATTGATCTTAAAACAAAAGCGTCGTACAAGAGTGATTCACATTTCAGTGATCAAACAATGCGATCACCAGTGGTTGTACCAAAACAATTCAGTAGTGAGAGGGTTCAATAATGTGAACTACAAACATACTATGGTTGGTACATGTAATTGTCAAAAACCAGTATCTGCACTTTGTGTGGCTCAACACTGTTGCATACATATTGTACATAAAATATGTAATAGTAAAAAAAAAAGTGGTTGAAACCCCCGTTTTCAAACCTCGGATTTCAGAGCTGTGTACAAGTCATAACAATTTGCTTTTTAAAACTCATTTCTCAAGAACTGCATTTTGGGCAAAACAAATTCAAGGGAAGTTTTCTACCAAGACCTTTGTGAACATTGCTTTTCATTTTTAAATCTTTCCAATGGTTTGCACATGTATGCTTTTGTTACATGATGTCGTTTAAAGATCTGTGCAAAAACATCACAATTTTGCAACATGTACATGTTTTGAAATTCAATTGTGAAACGCAAGACCGCGGGACTTGTCCAGTCTAAGTTTACTGTGGCCTGATGCTAAAACCACTGGCCTTGGGCCTGTGGCCCAGTGCAAGATTTGTGCCTGGTGTGCTATACAGAGATACAAATGAAATTTCTTTTTGTCCTACTCGTTCGTATTGTGCTATTTTAGAAAGAACAACACTTTTGCACTGACAGGATGACTTAATAACTTGTGCATACAATAGCCCTGAAATCCTACTGTTCTGTGTTCAGTACTTCCTTGTTATTTGCCACCCTCTTCCTTCCCCCATTTCCTTTTTAATTGTTGTCACTCTTTTGTCTGCGTACAGTTTGTCAAGTCTGGGCCCAATTTCACAGAGTATGGTCAGACAGCGTACTAACTTGACTAAGACCAGAACTGGTTTTAATAAAACTTTCGAGGTGGTCTTAAAAAGTTGTTTCCATCGCGTTCAAGCCAACACCGAGTTAAACCCGATATGGTTTATCTTTCATTTGGTTTTAAGAGGTCAAAGCGTCGCGTCCTTATTCCTCTAACATCCGGTTAATTGTCCTGTTCATTGGTCACCGTGTGTTTACGTAATAATTACGGAGGTCAATGGGTCGTCTAATCTGAGTTAAACCGGATGTGGTCTTTTTGATTCTGTCCACTCACAGTGTTAAAAGATATAGCCGAAGCGGAATAACATTCTAAAGATTAACCCCCTCGCTGGACGGTCTATCTTTTGTGGGTTGAACTCGATTCGGTCTAACTTAAGTACCGTTCAGACACACAGAGGTGAACCATACATGAGTTAAACTGACTTGAGCACTGTCTGAACGACCTCTAGACTAGCCAAATGTAGGGACTACAGCTCTCATATCAGTTCAGATAACACAATTTATCTTGTTCACTTGTAAAACTGGTGTTGACAATTTGATAAAATGTGTGTAATTTGTCTGATAAATGTACCCTACCCTACTAGGACCCAACCTGTCGTATTCATGACCCCAGGCTGTCAAGATTTCCCTGCAATACTTTGCAAAATGCTACACAAAATCTATCAGGCTAGGTATTAAAAAATCACCATTTGCTACTCAATGCTCAATATAAGCATTCAGTGTGAGCAAAACAATATATTATGCTATGCAAAATTAGTTGACTAAATTGTTCCCTGCCATGTACAATGTACACTGTAAAGCATTTAGTAATTACTCTTACATGTGCAGTCCTCAGTCCCACCATGGAGGTCACACAAAATAGATTCTACCTCCATGGTCCCACAGAGTCTAATAAATTATTTTGTTGGAGTTTGATGGGTCTTGGGTGGTTAGGACTATAAGGACACGTTCTTGAACGTTCTTTATTGTAGTGAAAAGTTTTAGCAATGAATGACTGTTTTACAGGGCAAACTGCATCTGTTGGACATGTTGTATCTCCATGAACTAGGGGCCTACTAATTTTTAACTGAAAATAATGATTTTTCTTGAAGATACAAGTTTTAAGGGCATGGCTTGAGATATGGGTGGCTGTAATTTCCTAGAGTGACATCATTCTTGTAAAAACTGATAAGTTATGTCATCAGCTGATCAGATGATTTCCTGTTAATTGTTGAAAAAAAACAATGTAGTTGGTTTCATGTGCGAGACCATTTCCTCTTTATGCAATAGTAAAGTTCCATGTGTGCTTTGAAGGAAATGAAAACATGTAGGCCTACTGGCATACATTTGCAATTGTGTACATTGTTTTTAGGGGAATGGGGTAAATTCCATCTTCAATAAACACTCCATAGGCCTACGATAACAAGCAGCCTATTATAAAAAAATTACATTAACTTTTGCAAGGTGGCTATTGACGCAGATTGTATCTGAGTCTATTTTTTTTTTCTATTTGAAAACCATATAAAAGTTTGGTTTGTATTGTAAGCAGTTTACAATCAGCTAGTTCCCCTTTTTCATTCGTTTAAAATTCATTCACTAGGCACGACTATGGCTAGACTGGGCCCCTGTCTTTATCCGCAAGGATAAAGACAGGTCCCCGCCGCTAGATCCAGTGATTCCATTGGATACAATGATATCATTGGATACGTGCAGTGACATGAGCTTTCCATGCCCAAACAGTACATGCAGTACTGCCGCCTGTCGTCGCGTATCTCTATGTGTAATGAGGGAGGTCAAAGGTCAAACTACACGCGGGTTTTTGTTGCCGGTCTCTGGCGTTATTCACGAGCCTCGAAGAATGATGTCAGGCGTTCAGGCCAGACTATGGCTACCCCTCCCCTACATGTACCTCAGCATGGCTGATCATGACTGCTCCCCTCTCCCACCTCCACTCCCATTTCTCTCAAACTAATATCCATGCTCACAGTGTACATAAATTGAATGATTAAATGGGTTATGACACTTATTTTTTATGTTTTTGATTTAGGTTCATCGTGGAGTGAAGGGATTCGTGAAGGATTCTTTAACTGGAGCTGGGATCCAGGGTGCTGACATAGTAGTGCAGGGTATTGCTCATAATGTACGCTCGGCACAGTTTGGAGACTTCTGGCGAATTCTCACTCCTGGGACCTACAGCATATCCGCTCAAGCTAAAGGGTGAGGACATTGTTTAATTAGGGGCTCGATGTTTTAACTACTGGGCAATTGAACAACTTCTACAGTCTAGTGGGGATTTCCTTAGTTGTTGCAGATTTATATCAGAAAGTCCAAAATTCCTGCTAACAAAGATCTATATTTGGTTTGCGGTAACACCTTGTGTGTATCTACTTGCCAGGTAGAGTTTGTGCTTAGAGAACTGTATTTCTTTATTCTACTACCTCGGAGTAGATGTTCAGGGTTCGGGAGACTTCTCAGTTCTGAAAAGAACTGTCCTGCTTTTTAACTGTTACCCGGGTGGATGGTATAGAAAATAGGCTGGGACTACTACTTTAGCTTATAGGATCGTGATTTAACTGTACTACCGCGGAGTCAGTTCTTAAATTGATCTCAACGTTTCGACTAGCTTGCTCTAGTCATCGTCAGGAGACTGGCAAGTAGATACACACATGGTGTTACCGCAAACCAAATATACATTGATACCTCACCATTCAATGCCTCAAATCCTATAAACAAAGATCTTGGGGAACATAACCTCCGTGATCCCGGTTATGAATTATCCCGCCGGGATCCCGGTTGTGAATATTATCCCGCCGGGATCCCGGTTGTGAATATTATCCCGCCGGGAATCCCAGTTTTCTTGATTGACCTAAACCGGGATCCTGGTGAAAATACAGGATCAGGCTGGGTTTTCTCTATTCCAGCAGGATCTTATCCAAAGGACAAACTTTTTATACTAATTATGGTTTTCTTGTGAATGTACATGTAAGGGAATCAACAAAAAGAGCAAGAGCTCGTGAAGATGAGCAGAGTAAACTGTTTCAAACGTTGAGACCACACCGGCTCTTCTCAGAGCCAACACTCACACAAAAGAGATTTACACATGGTTGTACCCTGAAGTTTACTTTTATAGCTTCTTATTTATCCACACCATGCAAAGCTTCACACAGTGGGTGCGTTCTATTAGATTCCCTGGGTCAACCTAGAATTGACTCAAGTCCTAATCCTGTGCAATCGCTAGAAAACTGCTCTGCATTCCCCCAAACATGTTCCGCGTGACTAGACGATGTCGCAGCCGCCTGATATGTATTCACTTATGAATATGTAAACATTGCTACGTGATACGTATTGTCCAATCAAACGCTTTCAAAAAGAAGACGCATTCATTTGTTATTTGTTGGGGTTAAGTACTATAGTTAAGGATTAAATATATTTTTTAATTACCAATTAATTACAAAAAACACGGAGCGTTCATTTAAAGTCAAGGTAGTGCGTATGCTGTAACATTTATTTGGTTGGTAGTGTTTGCCAAATTTGAACCTCAAATATTAATTGGGAAGTGCAATCCAACGACTTATAATACCCACACCCCCTTGCCTGCTGATGAGTTTGCCCGCCACATGTGCGTGCCGCATCTACACGCGTGCACTTACAATGTCTTGCACTGTGATGTCACAGAGTAGAATGAATATTTCACCGGCGGGGCAGCGCTTCCACACTCCCATTGGTTTCTTATTCGGGGAGATATTTCCATAACAACGTGCAGAGTAAGAAACGACCTCGTCAAGTCCCTTTCTCGGGACTACTAATAGCTATATGGACCTCTCGCACGAGAACTGGACTTGAATCAAGTCTAGAGTCAACCCCGCGGTGCTCACTCGGGTGAGCCCCTGACAAGAGCTAATCGAACGATCACTCACCCACAAGTCATGCACCCAGGGCCAGCCCCAATTGACCCACTCCACAAGCAGGGCACTTGGGGCTGACCCGAGTGAGCCCCTGGAATGACGTCAAAGCTATTCAAACGTACCGGGAGCAGACCTGGCTTGACCCAGGGGAGCTAATAGAACGTACAATGTACCAACTACTTACCAGAACTTGAGTTGGGTGCACTACACTGCTCATCCATATGATTACCAGTGAGATTTTTAGATGTTAAATTTGCATCGGGGATAAAGAATATTAATTTTGTTTTTTTTACCCATACACCGATGTGTGTTAGCACTGTATACTCAGTACTTTCCCCTTACACCGATGTGTGTTAGCACTGTATACTCAGTACTTTCCCCTTACACCGATGTGTGTTAGCACTGTATACTCAGTACTTTCCCCTTACACCGATGTGTGTTAGCACTGTATACTCAGTACTTTCCCCTTACACCGATGTGTGGTAGCACTGTATACTCAGTACTTTCCCCTTACACCGATGTGTGTTAGCACTGTATACTCAGTACTTTCCCCTTACACCAATGTGTGTTAGCACTGTATACTCAGTACTTTCCCCTTACACCGATGTGTGTTAGCACTGTATACTCAGTACTTTCCCCTTACACCGATGTGTGTTAGCACTGTATACTCAGTACTTTCCCCTTACACCGATGTGTGTTAGCACTGTATACTCAGTACTTTCCCCTTACACCGATGTGTGTTAGCACTGTTTACTCAGTACTTTCCCCTTACACCGATGTGTGTTAGCACTGTATACTCAGTACTTTTCCGCTGCCAAAACATAGGATTCGAACTGCCTCTAGCTACCGGGCAACCTCGGTAGTCTAGTTGGTAAGACACTGTGCTAGAATTGCAACGGTTGTGGGTTCGAATCCCACCCGAGTAATATGCCTGTGAATTCTTTTTCCAGGACACGAGAAAGTACTGAGTATACAGTGCTAACACACATCGATGTGTGGGTAAAAAAACAAAATTAAGTGATATTTTTGTTCCTGTGCTGTAGGTACGTGACGAGCACACCAAAGACTGTGAAGGTAACTGAAGGTGGCCCAATTGAGATGGAATTCCTCCTGGTATCAGAAGTCAGTGAGACGGATCGAGATGCGAAGCAAACAAACCTCCCTGAAGAGAGTGAGTATACATGTCGGGAGTGTTTTTACTTGTCACTATTGACAAAGATTTTGGCATCCAGATTAGTAAAAACAAGCATCAGCAAACAACAATTTAATTTATACATTTGGTTTTAATTTTATAAAAACAGTTCAAATCTAAATGTCAAACTTTGCATGGGGGAGTATAATAATAATAATAATATATAGATTTATATGCCGCACTTATCCGGGAAACCCGATCAAGGCGCCTACACACAAAAGAAAAACAGTGGAAGCTAGCAAAGCAAGTAAGTTTTCAGTTTCTTCTTGAGTACATGTATGTCCAGTGATGAAGTTTGACAAAGTGTTGCAGGAAGGTTGTTCCAGATAGAAGGTGCAGCTTTGACAAAGGCACGCTGACCATAGCGAACAGTTCTTGCTCTCGGTTCTACCAACAGAAAAGAACCCGAAGATCTTAGAGCTCGACCAGTTTGCTTGATGGAGATATGGTGTGGTTTGCGACATGTGTAAATCTCCTCCTCCTAAAGACAATCGGAGCATACTAATTGAAATGTTGATTCATAAATACCTCAGACAGTTTCACTATTCCTATTGGTGGGGAGCACGTCGCGAGGGTGTGTATAAACATGTTTATGACCAGTAAAAAGTGTTGAAACATGGGTGTGACACGCGACCTTGCACCTGTTCTTATAAGACAGTTTCTTCATTCCTATTGGCTGAGAGCTACGGCTGAAACAGTTGTGCCACATCACCCGAGACGCGCTACGCGCACAACATTTACCCGAGGGCGTCGGAGGGCTTTACCATCTCATAGCTGGAGGGGTGTTGTGTTGAAAGAAATCATTGAACAATTAAAAATTTTGCATTTATTTTACTTTTTGACCAAAAAGTGTTGATGTTTTTGACCGAAAAGGTATTTATGAATGGGAATCAAAGTGTGTTGAATCGGTTTTCAACTAGTGGTTTAAACCCGCCGAGGCCTGGTTCTTGATAATTTACCTCGACTTCGTCTCGGTAAAATTATCAAGAACCAGGCCTCGTTGGGATTAAACCACTAGTTGAAAACCTCGACACCACACATTGATTCCCTTAGTTGCCATCCACAAGTTCTTCTCCCAACAAATACTACAATGACTACCCAAAGAGATTTCTGCATGGTGCTACTGCAAACCCTACTTCTTCTGATTCTGGTTTTGTTAGAACATTTCCTGGGCCAGCAAAAGTTTTGAGCTGCAAGCCCTTCAGTCTTGTCAATGTTTTTCCCCCCAATTCAAGCCCTGGTGAAGCTTGTCCACAATCCCCGCCAAAATGCTTGGGCCACCCCTGTCCACTTCCCCTGGCAATAAACATTCTCTCCCCTGTCCCCCGTCCCCCCGCTCAATGTTGACTGGATAGCAGAAAAAGACCGTGCAACAATGAGAACCAACATTGAAAAAGGGGCAGGGGGGCCCACCGAGATATGGCCTGGATTGTAGTAGTTGTTCTGATTTGTTTACATTCAGCATGCATTTTTTTCTTCTTTTTTCTCGCCCTCTTTTTCTCCAGTAACTGAGCCAACCGTTTTCAAGCATTACAACTACCTGGAAATGGTTCGTTTCCTGCATTCTTACGCAAACCGTTATCCTCACATTGCCAGCCTGTACTCTATTGGGACTTCAGTCGAGGGACGCATCCTCTATGTCATGGAGATCAGTGATAACCCAGGCATCCATGAACCAGGTAAACAACACATGCCATTCGCAAAACAAAATGGCTTTGCCTTTCACAAAGATTATTTAATTCTAGGCACAGGAATGTAGGCAAGTCCAGCAGTCTTTTGTATTTCAACATAGCCTTGCTCAAGGCAATCGAATTATTCACTCCGAAAAAAGACCGCCACTGTATAAAAACCCACCCGTATTCACTGTGCATAACATCGCACGACACGTTGCCCCCGTACACTATCCGCATGCGTCAGCTGTCAGGCCGACAGCCTTGTAGGGTCTGTGTTGAAGCCACTGACCTCATTACTATAATAAGCGAAGAGTTCCCACAGTCAGCTCATTACCATAATGCTGGCGAAAGACGAGACATGTTTACATCACACACCACCACCACGGACGCTCGGCGAGCATGATAGGGTCCAAACATGCCAAAGGTCGTGATAAAGGAAGTGCGTGATTGGACGTCAAAATTAATAATTCATTTGCCTCACATCCTGTGTTGTCTGAAAGGTCTGACGAAAGATATACATATTTATGGACTGCATACTAGCAGATCTGAGAGCCCCCCCATTTTTTCACTAGTGGAAATTTTTTCATGAAACACATTAAACCCGGAAGTTACAGACCCGACAAGGCTGTCGGCCTGACGGCCTCCGCATGCGGTTAGTGGTACGAGTGCGGATGACTTGTGTGCACAGTAGTCGTACGATGTGACAATGTGTATACGGGTGGGTCATGCGGTGTGATTACACGCACCACGCACAGGGTATGCGGGTGGGTTTACAGCGGCGTCTTTTCGGAGCGAATAATGCGACTGCCTTGAGCAAGGCTAATTTCAACACCTTACTGTGTATAATCTTAAATGAGTACAATATTATGTTCAAATGATATATTTTAGTCAAATGTATATCTTTCAACTCTATTGAGTATCAAAGTATACTAAACTATTTGGTGCAAAAGGCGGTTGCTAGCGACCACCAAAAACACGTCAAATTGGACTTTGATAAACGGTCATAATTTAACCAACCTTATTTTGAGCTTTCATTTGATCTGATTTTCAATAGGGGGGGCTATTGATTTTGTTTTTGAAAGACACGTTTGATTTATTTTTAAAAGAATTATTTTATTTTGTTATTGATCTGTGCACCAATGGACTTCTCTTTCTGCTTGTTCAAATTAAACAGTTGATTTTAAACTATGGGTACAAATTTCTCAAATAAATTCTAGTCTTGTGAAAAAAAAATTGCAGCCCTGCTGGCTGCAGTCGTGTGGGGCTCTCCCATGCTCTATCACACATTGTCGACTGTAGGGTAAAATAGACAAGGAATACTCTTTTCCCCTGACGCAATTTATTACAACTCCTAGTAAAATATAGTGTTTCTTCTGTACAAACATGTACTTTAAAAATGCCATCCATCACATTATTATAATTTCCAATTTACCTTGGAAAGCAAATTGCGCTTCAACATGTTCAAGTGTAAATTGACTCATCAAAATCAATCATCTGTGTCTCCTGGTGATAAAAGTATGCTATTAAACTAGAATAAGGTTACCTGCTGAAATACCATTTCACAAATATTTTATTTTTGCTAATCAGAAAATAATCAAGCAGCTTTCTCCCTGAGCATCTTTTTTGTTTGAAGCTATCAATCTACCCTTATCTCTTGAAAGGAAATAAAAATTCAATTTTGTATGGGAAAATGCATAATTTACAGTTAAGTTAAATCTCTTGTTTATAGCATGAACATACTGAAGCTTTCATGTTTTGTCATACCCAATTATAAATAAAAGACACTGGACACTATCGGTAATTACTCAAAATAGTTGTTAGCATAAAAACTTACTTGGTAATGAGCAACGGAGAGCTGTTGGTATTAAAAAATTATTGTGATAAATAGCTCCCAAAAGTTATTATCCTTGCCTTTTTTCTTCCCCTTTTTACAGGGGAACCCGAGTTTAAATACGTGGCCAATATCCACGGCAACGAGGTCGTTGGTCGAGTATTGGTCTTGAATCTAATCCAGTTCCTATGTGAGAACTACGGGGGGTCATCGGAGATCAAAGCACTGGTGGATAATACCCGGATTCATCTTATGCCGTCCATTAACCCAGATGGGTATGAGAGGGCTCATGAAGGTGAGTGAGAACATCTCTCAAGGCGGTCCTGTTATTCCAGCGCCTCTCAACTTTTTTTTCAGTTTCATTATCATTAATCATGTTAACTCTATTATCGTATTGTACTACTACAGTTTGTCCTAATGAACAAGGAAATAAATGTTTCATTGAATTGAAGTGTCTGACCATTCAACAGCACTGCTTGTTATACCTGGTTAACAAACTGTGAAGTTTGATTGGTCGAGAACCAATCATGTGAAGTGCAACAAAAACGCATCTACTATGGCTGCACAACGCGGCTGGTAACATGAGTTTTGTTAACCGGTGTACATTACCTTGATCGTTCCCTGCGTTGGTCGATTTCCAGCGCTTATTACGAAACAGCCGCGGGTTCGGGGGACAGTGAAGAATAGTTTCTTATTCTTATTTGTTTCTTATGTTCGTCTGCTTATTTATTAAACTATGCATACTCGTCGTAAATAATGTTTGAAGTTGACAATAGAACTTTGAGAAGAGGAATAATCATTTTACCAAGGTATAACAAAACAATTGTTGCACGCTGTGATTCGGGTCCATGAGTTTTGTACACCCTCGAGGGGTAAATGGCGCCCTCGGGTTCCATTTACTCCCTCGAGTCTACGAAACATTAGTGCGAGACTGGTTGATAGAATGGTAAAGCAGAATAAAAAGACCTAAAAATAGAATTGATGAATTTTTTGACCTCCAGGTGATAAAACCGGTGTCGTTGGACGCAACAACGCAAACAATGTAGACCTCAACCGTAACTTCCCTGACCAGTATGGTGCCCCTGAGGGCGCCATACAGCCTGAAACAAGACACATGATGGAATGGATCCGATCGTACCCGTTCGTTCTCTCCGCTGGTCTTCATGGAGGTTCCCTGGTAGCCAACTACCCATGGGATGATAACAGGCCCGGTACCCATGGGTACAGCAAATGTCCCGATGATGCTGTGTTTATTCAAATAACGGAAGCATATTCAATGGTAAGGGAATCAACAATTTTATAGATCGTATTGTAGGATTTGAAACTTTGCATGGTGGAAATACAATATGGAAAGGTTTTAAGTAACACCATGAAGTGACTACTTCTCAATGAGTTGGGATGGTTCCGAAAAGAGCCGTTGGTTTCAACTTGATGATTCGATCAGTATGCTCTGATCGTCTTCTAGAGAAAGAAGATCGTATTGAATATGACGTCACCATTCAAATACCTGTCCTACAATATAGCGTCTGTGAGCATGTGGTGTGCGTACATATGCTATAGAAATCAAACATTTAGACGTGCATAAAGTCTACCCTACAATGTGGCAACTTTCATAGCAACAAAGAGGTTTATTCATTTTGGTTTTTACCCATACAACGATGTGTGTTAGCACTGTATACTCGGTACTTTCCCGAGTCCTGTGAACAAGTATCAATTGCATATTAGATGTACTCGGGTGGGATTCGAACCCAGGACCTTGCAATTCTAGAGCAGTGTCTTACCAACGAGACTATTGAGATTGCCTCAATTCCTATGTTTTTTGCAGCGGGTACCACAACGATATATATTAGATGTTCAATTTGCATCGGGGATAGAGAATATGGTTTTTAGCCATACACTGATGTGTGTAAGCACTGTATACTCAGTACTTTCCAGAGTCCTGTGAAAAAAATATCACAGGCATGTTACTCAGGTGGGATTCAAATCCACAACCTTTGCATTTCTAGAGCAGATGTCTTTTGTTTAAAATGCGAGTAAAATGCATGTGATTTTTTCAGAGAACTTTAGAAAGTACTGAGTATACAGTAATTCCATGTAATGAATAATATATTTTTTACTCGATGCAAATGTACATGTAGAATACAAAATGATTTGCTTTAAAGGCACTGGACATTTTTGGTAATTAGCATAAAACCTTACTTGGTAACAAGTAATGTAGAGCTCTCGATAGTATAAAACATTGTGAGAAACGGCTCCCTCTGAAGTAAAGTAAAGAAGTAAAATAAATTTCCACGAATTTGATTTCGAGACTTCAGAATTAGATTTTTAGGTCTCGAAATCAAGCATCTGAAAGCACACAACTTCGTGTGACATGGGTGTTTTTTCTTCCATTATTATCTCACAACTTCAACAACTAATTGAGTTCAAATTTTCACAGTGCATATGTTGAGAAACATCAAGTGAGAAGAATGGTCCTTGACAATTACTAATAGTGTCCAGTGTCATTAAATCTTTGGAGTTCATTCGCTTTTGACTGACTGTTTTTATTGTATTATAGGCACACACCACAATGCACAAGGGGCATCCATGTCCGAAACTGTATCCTGATGAAGAATTTGAAGAAGGAATTACCAATGGAGCAGACTGGTATAGTGTAGCAGGTAAGAGCAGTCCTTGTCCCAACCTTGTTCCCAGTGGTGTTAAGCAATTCTGTTAACTTGACCAAATTATTTTCCTAATTATAGTTTGAAGATTTTTGACCATGTGAAGCAGTTCAAACTGTTGTGTTGCGCAGTCTGTCCCTTCTGGTGACCCCAAACATCATTTTCAAGCAGGCCATCTGGAATACCAATAATATTTATTCCTCTGCTGACTTCAATGTCCATGTCTCGAAGCTGTAGGTGGCTATTATTGGTCAAGACTCTGTACAGATCAAGCTTGCTTGAATTCTTGAATTAGCAATAAGCCATTTGCATGTTAGAGTTGGTTATTGTCTGGTACAATGACGTGTCTGATCACAAGTCACCATTTAAATTTGAATTCACCAGACTATAGAGACAGTTGCTATGTCACATGATTCGTGGCAAGCTTTTGTATAGCAACCTCCAGATGAGCAGACCCGTGTACCATTGTGCCATACACCTTCATTCAAAAAATTGTATGTGTTCACCGTCTCTTACGTTACGCAAAAGCTTGCCCCGAATCATGTGATTTAGCAACTGTCTCTATAGTCTGGTGAATTCAAATTTAAATGGTAACTTGTGATCAAGCACGTCATTGTACCAGACAATATTCAAATCTTACACACAAATGGCCTTCTATGACACAACTAATCAGTTTCAAACGGAACCTAACTAATTAACAAGTTCATACCAGTACCAACCAATCAATGTCTTCATCAGATCTTTACAAATTCTGCATTTGTTTTTAATGTTTAGGTGGAATGCAGGACTGGAACTATTTGCACAGTAACAGTTTTGAGATCACTCTGGAGTTAGGATGTGTCAAGTTCCCATGGACTAAGGACCTAAAGTCCTACTGGAATGCTAATAAAGCCGCCATGCTTACTCTTATACAACAGGTTTGTCTCAACTTTAATCACTATCAAATTGCAAAAGATTATTATACACATATGGACTGGCAATGAGGTAACTAGTGTACATCTAAATAAGAACAGAAGTCTGTAAAAGAAAGGAAGTTTTGTAGTTGCTGTTCACGGTTCAAGTATAGAGAGAGGGCACTGTATTCGGGATACTAGTGCCCGCTCGGGCACTATAGTTGCCGCAAAAAACGCGCGTGCGATCACTTGACTATATTAATTCATCCGTGACCGTGTTTCAGCCAACCAGAATACAGAACAAGCAAGAGGTGTGTTATAAATACAAATATAACATGGTTTGAGGGTGACTAGTCAATATTAGCTCCCCCAGGTGAAGCCGAGGGAACTAGTTTGCCTATTTCCAATACTGAGGGGAGCTCATATCGACTAGTCACCCGAAATAAACCATGATATATTTGTTTTTATTATACTTCATACATATTCAGTTGTTTGGAGAAAGGGAAAATGACGTCTGTGAAATAAAATGCACATGATAAGTTTGTTCATGTGTTGACTGTCGCTACAGAGAGCGCTGTTCGTGCGTGTGTACAAAACAGTACCACAATCGTAATGCGCATGAAAAGTAGAATAGCGCCCGGGAGCTATTCAACTTGTCATGCGCATTTACCTGGTGCGTGATTACTCGTGTGCGCTTGGTAAATATTAAAAATAGCACCTGGCACGTGATAAAAGAAACAGCCTTCCAGAGGTTGTTAAACAGGCTGAAACATATTGATTTTAATGTAAATTTTTACACAATTCATTCTTTTGATTGTGAATTTTTTTTATTTTTTTTTTTTTTTGTGTTTTCAAATAATATACCATTTATCTATCTATCTATCTATCTGTTATTATTATAATTTTTTTCATATTTTGGGGTTTTAGGTACAAAAAGGAGTGAAGGGTTTCGTCCTGACAACAAAGGGTAAAAGTATACAGAATGCAACAGTAAGTGTAGTGGGAATCAACCATGATCTTATCACAGCTATTGATGGGGACTACTGGAGAATGCTGGTACCCGGCACATATGAGATTACTGCTTCTGCCGACAGGTGGGTGGAATGCTAAGTGCTTTTGGAAGTATCATGGCCGAGCGGTTAAGAGCACCAAATTCAAACTCTGGTGTTTCTAATCAGCAGAGTGTAGGTTCGAATCCCAAGCCGTGTCACTTGTGTCCTTAAGCAAGACACTTAACCATTGCTTCGTCCTTTGGATGGGACGTAAAGCTGTTGGTCCCATGATCCGAAGGGGCTCGCCCCGGTGTTCCTGGCTGTGGCTGCTAAATGCGCCGTGGCACGATGTAAACCCTTATACGGTGCTACATAATTGGGTCTCAGACTTCATAACTTTCAATAACCTCTCTTTCTGTATGAATGTATATATACTAAGCGCCTTGAGTACCTTGTTGGTAGATACGGGCGCTTTATAAGACTCTGATATTATTATAACATTGTTTTTCAATCCATTATTTACTATCAGTTTTGTGTGTCGTGGCCAAGTTCACCGGACCAAAAATCTAGGGTTTTCATCAGCAGAGTGTGGGTTTGATCCCCGGTTATGACACTTGTGCCCTTGACCAAGGCACTTGACCATTATTGCTTCAAAAAAATTTGGGTAGGTCATTGTAGTTTGTGAGATGAGGCTATTGATGACTATTGGTGATTATTAAAATATAATTTCTTTTTTTTCTTTCTTTTTTTTCTTCTTCGAAGCTTTCTCCCGCAAACCCAGATTGTATCAGTGGAAGCAGATTTGGCGACAGAGCTGAATTTCACCCTCGCACGTGTCAGCGGATACAAACAAAAGTCAATCTCAAATGACGCTGTTTTAACTGATGCTGTCCTGACTGACGACCAATGGGCTGAAATGTACGACTTTAGTCTACCTCAGGACTTCACAAAGTACCTCTCCAACAGTGAGCTAAACGTTAAAATATATGATGATCTGGTGACGAAGTACAAGGACCACAAAGTTGTCAAGTTGGCGCATCTTACAGGAACCCCTTCTGAGCATGACATTTATGGAGTTGAAGTGACCAATCAGGATATCAGCTCTGACGGGATTAACAAGCCGAGGGTGGCTCTGATTGGTGGATTGAAAGGGGATGAGCCGGCTGGACGGGAGATTTTATGGAGATTTATTCAGCATCTTGCAGAAGGTAAGTTTGGGAATTACAGGGCGAGTCAAAATGAAGTTGACCAAGATTTTGATTTAAAAACAAAACAACAATTGACACCCAAAACCCCAGTAAAGCACATAAAACAAGCATTCTTTCCCGCTTATCTGAAAAAAAAAGAATGAAACAAACTGATCATTTCTAAGAGAAGTTATGCCCTTATTACTATAAGCCCTCATGTTTGTAGCTGTCCATGGAATGTTAATGCTTGACCGATTCTAAACATCTGAGTAAGTAGCAAAGGACATAAAAAAGTGATTCCTTTGACAGTTTGAAAAATGAGTCCCTTTATTAAATTAGACATAACTCCTCTAAGGAATTAGCAATTTCTTTCATTCTTTTTTTTTTCAGGAGATAAGCGGGAGAGAGTGCTTGTTAAATATGCTTTACTGAACTTTTGAGTGTCATTTGTTTGTTTTGAAAAACATTACCAATCTCGGTCAACTACTTTTTGACTCGCCCCATCACAAGTTCATTCTCACTATGTTCTGAAAAAAATGTAGCTGAAGGGTCTGGGTACGTTTTGTAGGACACAAAACATAATGTCCACAGACTTTCATTCAACTTACACAGTTTGAAGATAATGATGGTAGAAAGCTTCCCTTAAAATATTATTTACTGAGGTGCTGTAGTTTTTGAGAAATTGGTAAAACAAATCTTGACAATTATTTTAGCATATAAAATGTATTTTCAATACTTTGTTTTACTCAAATGTTGAATATTTTTACTCTAATTTGTTCCGCACTGTAGGTTTTGCAAAGGGTGACAGTAGAGTCTCTGAGCTGCTGAACAAAACGTCAATAGTGATCGTGCCATCAGTGGATCCTGATGGATTTGATAAAGCTGTGGAAGGCCAATGCACGGAGAAGAAAGTGGATGATCAGGTCATCCCTCAGGCAGAACCGGTAAGCGTTGAAACTGAGTTTCATTTTAAAGGAACATTACAGAATAGGAGACTTTCTAACGCTAGGCGGCAGCAGACATACCGGGTAAATTTCCATTGTTGACGTAGTTCTGAACATGCGCATAATTCTGAGAACAATGGATTTACCCGGTAAGTCTGCTGCCCTCTATCGTCCCAGAAAGTCTCCCATTGTTTGTTTGTGACAAAATAGTTGCAAGCATTGTAATAATCTACCATATATTTTCTTCTGTTTTTGCCAGTCTAAAAAACCGGAGAGAATTCTCAAGAGCTTTTTGGAGGCATCGAAGTACACTCTGGTGCTCAGCATTGAAGCCAGGGGCATGTGGGTCAGGTGAGTTTACTGTACATTGAAGCCAGGGGCATGTGGGTCAGATGAGTTTACTGTACATTGAAGCCAGGGGCATGTGGGTCAGTTGAGTTTACTGTACATTGAAGCCAGGGGCATGTGGGTCAGTTGAGTTTACTGTGCATTGAAGTCAGGGGCATGTGGGTCAGGTGAGTTTACTGTACATTGAAGCCAGGGGCATGTGGGTCAGGTGAGTTTACTGTGCATTGAAGCCAGGGGCATGTGGGTCAGGTGAGTTTACTGTGCATTGAAGCCAGGGGCATGTGGGTCAGGTGAGTTTACTGTGCATTGAAGCCAGGGGCATGTGGGTCAGGTGAGTTTACTGTGCATTGAAGCCAGGGGCATGTGGGTCAGGTGAGTTTACTGTGCATTGAAGCCAGGGGCATGTGGGTCAGGTGAGTTTACTGTGCATTGAAGCCAGCGGCATGTGGGTCAGTTGAGTTTACTGTGCATTGAAGCCAGGGGCATGTGGGTCAGGTGAGTTTACTGTGCATTGAAGCCAGGGGCATGTGGGTCAGGTGAGTTTACTGTGCATTGAAGCCAGGGGCATGTGGGTCAGGTGAGTTTACTGTGCATTGAAGCCAGGGGCATGTGGGTCAGGTGAGTTTACTGTGCATTGAAGCCAGGGGCATGTGGGTCAGGTGAGTTTACTGTGCATTGAAGCCAGCGGCATGTGGGTCAGTTGAGTTTACTGTGCATTGAAGCCAGGGGCATGTGGGTCAGGTGAGTTTACTGTGCATTGAAGCCAGGGGCATGTGGGTCAGTTGAGTTTACTGTGCATTGAAGCCAGGGGCATGTGGGTCAGTTGAGTTTACTGTGCATTGAAGCCAGCGGCATGTGGGTCAGGTGAGTTTACTGTGGCCTGTGGCACGGGCCACTGAAGGATCTTTTAAAGCCATAACTTACAGGGTTTACAGAAGGTAATGTTGAAAGACTTTCCTTGAAATATTATTCCATGAAATGCTTTACTTTTTGAGAAAACATTAAAACAATATCAATTTCTCGATAGCGAGAATAAAGGATTTATTTCAAACACATGTCATGACACGGCGAAACGTGCAGAAACAAGGGTGGGTTTTCCCGTTATTATCTCCCGACTCCGATGACCGATGAGCCTAAATTTACACAGGTTTGTTATTTTATATATAAGTTGTGATACACGAAGTGTGGGCCTTTGGACAATACTGTTTACCGATGTTGTGCGATTGCTTAAATAGGAACAAAATATAATTTTATATTCTTTATTCTTTGTCATTATTAACTTTTTTTGCATTGGTGTTTTCTTCTAGATATCCCCTGGACAACCCCGTTGAGAATAATAGACTTGTCCAAGGCGGAATCACTGATGATGAAGATCTATTGTCATATTTAGCCTCTTCCTATTCCCTGGACCATCCCACTATGCACACGGAGGTGAATTGTAATGGGCACCGGTTCCACTCGGGGGTGGTCCGAGGGGCTGAATGGAACCCTACCCGAGACACTCTTCAGGATTTCATGTATTTGGAACAAGGATCTTACATGGTAAGTTGTCAGTAACCCTTTAAGTACCTGTATATGTTTATTCAATTGTTTTATTTATTATCCATATAAACCACTAGGGAAACTGACTGGGTAATTTTTGGGGTTGAACAAAGACTTGACTAGAGTGGGATTCGAACCAACGACCTCCGGATTAACGTGTCGGCGCTCTACCAACTGAGCTATCTAGCCCTATGTTGGCGGTGTCCCTATTTTGTCAATATCTTTGTTCGGGGGTGCCAGTCAGAAGCCATACAACCGTTAACTGCCGTGTAGCCAGGGATCACACCCAAATTACGATACAACAAAATGATCATACAACAAAATGACCAGCAGCAGTAGCTGAAAGGGTCACTTACATGTCACATAATTAAAGGGCAATCACATATTAAAGGCAGTGGACACTATTGGTAATTGTCAATGACTAGCCTTCACAGTTGGTGTATCTCAACATATGCTTAATATAACAAACCTGTGAAAATTTGAGCTCAATCGGTCATCGAACTTGCGATATAATAACGAAAGAAAAAAACACCCTTGTCACACGAAGTTGTGTGCGTTTAGATGGTTGAATTCGAGACCTCAAGTTCTAAATCTGAGGTCTTGAAATCAAATTCGTGGAAAATTACTTCTTTCTCGAAAATTATGGCACTTCAGAGGGAGCCGTTTCTCACAATGTTTTATACTACCAACCTGTCACCAAGGAAGGTTTTATGCTAATAATTATTTTGAGTAATTACCAATAGTGTCCACTGCCTTTAAAGGGCATTACAGAGTGAAACATAAAACATTTACAAAACCAAACCTATAACATTTTGCACTTCTCTTGTAGATAAGCAGTCATGTGACATGTTGCAAGTATCCTGATCATACAGAGTTGAAGAAACTCTGGAAGGACAACCTGGAACCTCTCATGGGATTTATTGCACAAGCTCAACAAGGTAAGCTTTCAACTCTTCTGCGGATCCATGGTTCTTTTGTTTTTTTTATTTTTTTAATAATTGTTTTTTTTATGCAAGTCACCTGACACACAAGGCCGGAAGGCCACTTCAAGGTGTGGGCTACAATTATTTTTTTTCCAGAGGCCGTTGCCACCTACTCCTAGGGCTGAAACAGGGTTACGCCTTTCACAGTCCATACGAATGTAGGCTTGGGTATCATCAATTCGAAGCCTGGTCGGTAGAGCAGAAAGCACTACCTCCCCAATTGGTGCTTTATAAATACAGTAATTGTTATTATTAGTAGTAGGTGGCAACGTGCCCATGGTGACAGTTGATTTGGTTTCGATAGCCCAAATCAGTTTGGGGTAGCCCTCACCTTAAAGTGCCCATCCAGCCTTGTGAAAATGGTGATATCTCATAAATACAGTTGAAAAGCAGGACATTTCTTTTCAGAACTGAGAATTCTCCCGAACCCCTGAACATCTACTCCACGGTAGTAGAATAAAGCAAGACAGTTCTCTAAGAACAAACTCTACCTTGCAAGTAGATACACACACTGTGTTACCGCAAACCAAATATGTATCTCATAAAAATAAAATATTGATATTTATGTTCTTGTTTTAGGTGTTCATGGTGTGGTTCAAGATAACGAGGGTCACCCACTACCAGAAGCCATCGTCTCATTGGACGGTCATATCCGTAACATCACCCTCTCTAGACCAATGGGGTCGTTCCGTCAACTGCTGACCCCCGGGGAGCATGAGCTTAGGATCTATGCTCCTGGGTATCTTACCATCATCAAGCATCTCACTGTAGAGAAGGATCAGGTAAATCCTCAATAATAATAATAATAATAATAATAATAATAATAATAATAATAATAATAATAATAATAATAATAATAAAAATAATAAAAATAATAATAATAATAATAATAATAATAATAATAATAATAATAATAATAATAATAATAATAATAATCGGTTTTTATATAGCGCCTTATAGACGATGTGACCTATGTTTACATTCAAACCGCCCTCTGTTGACAAAACACTGTATACGCCATGTTTCGCAGGGCAAAAAGACGCGTAGTCATGGTAAGATTGCATACACTTTCTAGCTGGCTGCCAAAAACACAAAGGTTTTGCCTGGCGGTATGCGCGCGAATCATGTTATGGTTTTCGAGTGACGTCAGAGGTCACTTCGTCTATACAGCATGTCTCAAATTGCTTCCGACATTATTACCCCTGATCACTGTGCCTTAAATCATTCCTTAAACCATCTCAGCTCCCTGGGGAGTATACAGCCTGTGCCGCCAAATATGTAGCGCACTAAGCTAGTCAATCACAAACACAAACTCAGCCCTCACAGGACCAACAGCTTCATATTCCATCCGAAGGACAAAGCAATTGTCAAGTGTCTTGCTTAACAAAATGCTTTCAGATGCTTGATATTGGGACCTCAAAATCTAACTCTGATGTCTCAAAATCAAATTCATGAAAAATTACTTCATTCTCAAAAAATACGTTACCTTAGAGGGAGCCGTTTCTCACAATGTTTTATACTATCAACAGCTACCCATTACTCGTTACCAAGTAAGGTTTTATGCTCATAATTATTTTAAGTAATTACCAATAGTGTCCACTGCCTTTCAATTTAATTTGAATAATGTATTCTTTGTTTCTGATTCAGATGCATGAGATTACGGCCAAACTTCATAAAGAGGTAACTTTGATCTACCATAACTACGATGAGACTGAGAAATATCTGCGCCGATTGGCAAACGGCTTCCCTGAAATTACTGACTTGAAGAGGTAACATGTTCGGCCATCCTTGTGATTTGCCTGTTGATTTTCCTTTTCTTTCACAGAACTTGGGAAATTACTGAGTATACAGCGCTTAAAGACAGTGGACACTATTGGTAATTGTCAAAGTTAGAGATTTCACAGTTGGTGCATCTCAACATATGCATAAAATAACAAACCTGTGAAAATTTTAGCTCAATTGCTCGTCGAAGTTGGGAGATAATAATGAAAGAAAAAAACACCCTTGTCACGAAGTTGTGTGCTTTCAGATGCTTGATTTCGAGACCTCAAATTCTAAACTTGAGGTCTCGAAATCAAATTCGTAGAAAATTACTTCTTTCTCGAAAACTACTCCACTTCAGAGGGAGCTGTTTCTCACAATGTTTTGTACCACCAACCTCTCCCCATTACTCGTTACAAAGTAAGGTTTTCTGCTAATAATTATTTTGAGTAATTACCAACAGTGTCCACTGCCTATAAAGCCAGTATACACTTTCGGTAAAAAGTATGGTCCACGTCCCACACTTTGTGTATTACAACTTATATATAAAATAACAAACCTGTGAAAATTTAGGCTCAATCGGTCATCGGAGTCGGGAGAAAATAACGGGAAAACCCACTCTTGTTTCCGCACGTTTTGCCGTGTCATGACATGTGTTTAAAATAAATCCGTAATTCTCGCTATCGAGAATTGATATTGTTTTAATGTTTTCTCGAAAAAGTAAAGCATTTCATGGAACAATATTTCAAGAGAAGTCTTTCACTATTACCTTCTGTAAACCCTGTAAATTATTTGTAAATCTGGGAACTTTTTCTTTCTTTTTCTGTACCGAAAGTGTATAATGGCTTTAATACACGTTCTTGTCGCGATAAAAACATGTTCTTTATCCTCCATGCGAAACAAACATCTATTAAATCGCTGCAGAACCTGCTGCTATCTTGTAGGATTAGAATAACCAGCGGCTAGTCCAGTGGTGGTAAGACACTGCTCTAGCAATGCAAAGGTCATGCGTTTTAATCCCACCTGCATGATTTGCCAATGGATTTTTTCATAGAACTCTGGGAAAATACTGAGGATACAGTGCTTAAAGACAGTGGACACTTTTGGTAATTGGCAAAGACCAGTCTTCTCACTTGGTGTATATCAACATGCATAGAATAACAAACCTGCGAAAACTTGAGCTCAATTGGTCGTTGAAGTTACGAGATAACTATGAAAGAAAATACACCCTTGACACACGAAATTGTGTGCTTTCAGATGCTTGGTTTCTCGAATTCTAATTCTGAAGTCTTGAAATCAAATTCGTGGAAAATTACTTCTTACTCGAAAATTGTGCGCTTAAGAGGGAGCCGTTTTGTACTATCAACCTCTCCCCATTACATCGTTACCAAGTAAGATTTTATGATAATAACTATTTGAGTAATTACCAATAGTGTTCACTGCCTTTAATGAACATCAGTGTAATGGTAAAAACAAATTACGTTAAGGGATGTTGTAGGAAAAACATACACGTACTCTTTGTACTAACCGATAACCTATTAGTTAGTAAAATCTAGTTTTTTCCCTTTTTTCTCCTCTTCCTCTTGGCAGCATCGGACAGTCAGCCAAGTTTCGTCAACTCTGGGCTCTAGAGATCAGCAAGAATCCTGGTCAGCACACTCCGGGCAAACCAGAAGTTAAATTAGTTGCTAATATCCATGGCAACGAACCAGTGGGACGGGAAATACTACTGGCATTTGCTCATTATTTGTTGCATAGCTATGGAAACGATGACGCTATTACACAGGTAAGGCTTTGTTATGGCTTTTTTTTTCTTGCAGTAGGAGTTTGCCCAGCTCTTTGAGCAAGAAACTTGGGTGTCTGAAAAAACAATTTTTTAGGATAGCTGGTTTTGTGCATGACATCTGCTTCTCCTTTGGAGTTTATATAGGGTTGTCAACGATCCACTGCCAAAAACTCTACCGAGAAAACTGCCCCAAACTAATTTCTATAGTTGCGTAGTTGGCTGGCATGATCTCTGCTTATCTCCTTCTACCAAGAAAACTGTCTACATCATTAGGATATTTTCATTTCCATATCTTGAAGAATTTAAGCGTTTAGATATTTAAAAACAAAGAAGAACTCTGTTTTAATGTCTAGAAAAACCTTTTCGTCTATGAACGAAGCAGGACAGTTCTTTTCAGAACTGAGAAGTCTCCTGAACAACCGATAAATCTACTCCGCGGTTAGTAGAAGAAAGACAGTTCCCTAAGAACAAACTCTGCCTGGCAAGTAGATACACACATGGTGTTACCGCAAACCAAATATATATTGACTGTTCTTGTTGTTTTTATTAATGCATTAAATCGTTTTTTTATTTTGTGTACAACCCCACAGATGATTGACAATACCCACATCCACATTCTAGCCAATATGAACCCAGATGGGAGTGAGACTGTGTGGGGTTCCGAGGGAACCTGCTCTGGTGACAAAGGGGCAAGGAACTCGCAAGATGTAGACCTGGAACAAGACTTCCCAAGTAAGTCTAGTCGCCAGACAATCTATTAAAACAAATCCAAGCAACAAAAATTTGAAATAAATACACAAAATTGGCTTTTGCAAACTGGAATTTTTAAGGAATTTTCACATTGATCAAATCTTGCTACTGTAAAAAATAGTGGTGGCACGGTTGGCTTGTGTGTAAAAGCGCTCGCCTCTCACCAAGGTGACCCCGGTTCGATTCCCGGTCGGGGCCATATGTGAGTTGAGTTGTGCGTTGGTTCTCTGCTGTGCCACGAGGGTTTTCCAGACAATCAGGTTTTCCTCCCTCGGGAAAAAATCAAACACTTTCGATCTTGGCTGTGCTCCGTGGTCATAATGGGTTGATGTGGCTGGCAGCTGAATGCGCCCTTGCATGCCTGCTTCTCGAACACGTTGTAGCCGCGTCCTTCGCAATTCAGCTCTTATCTGCGAGTAAGGACGATTAGCCCCCCAAATTATTATTATTATTATTATTATTTAATACTTATCTTCACGTACGCACAAACCTTACAGTCAGATGCTCGAACCAGAGTGTGATAATAAGAGTGTGATAACCTACATGTTTTTACATGCACTCTGCGTATTGTGAGTGTCAATGCGTCACGCTCCGTATACGGTCAGTGTAAAAATTACATTCTAAACTCTGCGCGTGAAATGTTTATTTATGAGGTTGACTTATATGAGGTGTGAAGATATTCGTTATCGCAAGCACACTCGTGGAATATGGACAAATACAGCGCGTGTGCGTCCCATATCCAACTCAGCCATCGGCCATGTTGGATATGGAACGCAGACGCGCTGGTTTTTGTTGCCGTATGCCACTCGCGCTTGTGTGATAACTTATAATATGCCACTGCTCTATACACTGCACCCAGTTTGCATTTGTTATGCCTCACAAGATAATTTGGTCAGTTAAATAAGCACAAGTACACAAGTGTGATGACCGGGATTCGAACCTACCCTCTGATGACTTTATCAGTCGGAGGCACTCGTCGGAGAGGTGGCTCGTGGGGGCCAGCGGCGCTTCGTCCCCCACGAGCGTTACACTCGTCGGAGAGGTGGCTCGTGGGGGCCAGCGGCGCTCCGCCCCCCTCCGTCCCCCCTCTGATGACTTTATCATCAGAAGACTTTATCATCAGAAGATGGGTCTGATGCACATGTCTAAATAATTTTTCATTTTATGCTATAGGTGTGGCAGTAAACAGGAGCGACGCCGACCTCCAGCCAGAAACGAGGGTTGTGATTGGCTGGTTGCAGAGTAGACCGTTCACTCTGTCAGTGGCCCTATATGGTGGCACACTAGTGGTCAGATACCCTTACACAAGAAGCACCCACCGGGGTAAGTGGGTTGAATAATCCATGGGTTCTTGGTGTGAATCCTATCGAGATAACCGCTGATTTCGCTGAAGACATCTGCTCTAGCAATGCAAAATAATATGAATAGACCGTTTTTATATAGCGCTTTTCACGCCCGAGGAGTGTCTTAAAGATGAATTTATTTAATGACTTCTTATTCATTTTGGTTTTTACCCATACACTGATGTGTGTTAACACTGTTTACTCAGTAATTTCCCGAGTCCTGTATAAAAAAAAATATCACAGGCATGTTACTCGGGTGGGATTCGAACCCACGACCCTTGCAATTCTAGAGCAGTGTCTTACCAACTAAACTACCGAGGTTGCCCGGTAGCTAGAGGCAGATGAATCCTATGTTTTGGCAGCGGGTATTGCAATGTTGTAAGAGATGTTAAATTTGCATCGGGGATAAACAATATTAATTTTGGTTTTTATGTGTGTTAGCACTGTATACTCAGTACTTTCCCCTAGTCCTGTGAATAAAATAAATAATCTCTTACTTCCATGTTGTTTAGCTTATGCTGGAAGAAATCTACCCAACCCAACTCCAGATGACGACATATTTGTTCACCTTGCAAGGAAGTATGCAAAACTACACCCAACAATGCATTTAGGAAAACCATCGTGCCCCAACGATATTGGTAAGAATATTTTGAGATTCTCAAGTTTACTTTCTGATCTGTCAGCAAACTTATTTTCCATAGGTTAATGGTTACTGTGAGACTCTATGCCATGACTGTAGTAGTTTATAAAGGTTTAAAGCAATTGCACAACATCGGTAAATAGTATTGTCCAAAGGCTCACACTTCGTGTATCACAACTTATATACAAAATAACAAACCTATGAAAATTTAGGCTCAATTGGTCATCGATGTCGGGAGAAAATAACGGGAAAACCCACCCGTGTTTCCGTACGTTTCGCCGTGTCATGACATGTGTTTAAAATAAATCTGTTATTCTCGAAATCGAGAATTGATAATTGTTTTAATGATTTCTCAGAAAGTAAAGCATTTCATGGAACAACATTTCAGAAATAATATTTCAAGGGAAGTCTTTCACCATTACCTTCTGTAAACCCTGTAGGTTATTTGTAAATCTGTGAACTTTTAATTTGAGCCCCTGGAATGACGTCAAAGCTATTTTAACGCTCCGGGGGCAGACCGGGGTCGACCCAGGGAAGCTAAACGAACGCACCCATAATTTAGGTCTGCAGTGTTTCCATACAAGTAGTAGTGGAGTGAAAGTCCAATTATCCGAATTTTGTGCATTCTAAATCATCATCATCATCTTTGTTGTGTTTTTGTGTATTTTTTTGACAGCCACTGAGTTTGAGGATGGTATAGTGAACGGAGCAGCTTGGGAAAGCTATGCTGGTAGTATGCAGGTATTTAGAGACCGTTCATTTCTATCAAGTAGTAAAATAAACCACAAGGGAAACTGACTGGGTAGGTTTTAAACAACAACAAATTTACTGGAGCGGGATTTGAACCAACGACTTCCGGATTACATACCGGTGCTCTACCAACTGAGCTATCTAGCCCTATGTTGGTGGTCTCCCGATAAGTCAACATCTTTGTTCGGGGGTGCCAGTCAGAAGCCATACAACCGTTAACTGGGTAAATTTTGAAGTGATTTTTGGGGTTGAACAAAGAATTGACTAGAGTGGGATTCGAACCAACGACTTCCGGATTAACGTGCCGGCGCTCTACCAACTGAGCTATCTAGCCCTATGTTGGCGGTCTGCCGATTAGTCACCATCTTTGTTCGGGGTGCCAGTCAGAAGCCATACAACCGTTAACTGCTGTGTAGCCAGGGATCACACCCAAAGTTGACGATATAACCTGGGAAGCGGTAGCCAGGTGATCACCTATTCATATCTGTATAAACGTCACTGGGGAAAATAACACAAAGAGAATAAAAAATTAGTACGAGAAATGCAGACGCAGGACATTTATCTTTACATTTTGTTTGAGTGGACCTCAAAACCTTGTATTTGTATAATACTGCGCCCATGGTGAAAACGTCTGCCATATATCAGGCTGGGTACATGTATAACTGAGTTTGTCTGGCCACAACAAGAAAGGAGAAATCTTTTTTAAGGTCCTTGGGAGGATTTCACAAAGAGTTAAGACTAGTCTAGTCTTAACTCGTCTTAACTTAACTGGGGAAAGTACTGAGTGTATAGTTCCTGGGGTAAACAAAAATATAAAATGGTTCTATTTAAGCACTTTATCATAATTTCTTTCTTGTAGGATTACAACTATGATTTTGCAAACTGTTTGGAGATTGCTGTAGCAGTAGGTTGCTGCAAGTATCCGAAGCAGTCGCAGCTGCAGCCACTGTGGAACGAGCATCGCAGTTCTCTCCTAGAGATGCTTAAAGAAGCCCATCGAGGCATCAAAGGCTTCGTGCGTGACATCCGCGGCCAACCGATCGCTGGCGCGAAAATATCCGCCCAGGGTAAAACTCACCACACAGTATCGTCAATAGAGGGAGACTTTCACCTACTGCTTCTACCGGGGACCTATACACTGACTGTAGAGGCTGAGGGGTCTGGGACCCAGACTCGGGAACTGTCTATAAGCAAGGAGATGGCTGATGAAGCGGTGCTGGTGGATTTTGAGATGGAAGCAAAAAAGGAGATTCTAGGTCTGCCGCCATTGATATTTATCACAGTTACAGGTAAACTCAAACTTTCTCATAGAACCCTTGCATACGATGACACGAACCCAAATCGGTTCCCTCATTAAGGTCATCAAAGAAAATGATCCATAATTGGAATACACAGTCTGAGAAACATCACTGACAGTAACACTTCTCAGATTCAAATTTGGGGGCATAAAAACTGATATCTTTTTACATATAACCACATAACTTTGAGGTGAAATGTTTCTCAAAATGCTTGATTACTATCAAAAGCTGCCGCAGGTTTCTAACTCAAAGTTTTTATTGACAGTAGTTTTAAGAGTGATTACCAAATGTATACCTTCCCTTTAAGACCAATCAAAAGAAAGGGGATTTGATGCAGTGTGTAAACGCTTTTAAAAAAATGCCTGTTGTTAATACTACAGGCATGCAACTTTTCAGCTGGTCAGCTGATTTCCTCTTCTTTTTCTGCTAAACACTGCCATAGAAAACTGAAAAACACTGTTCAAAAGTTAAGTGTGATTGGCCATTTCCTCTGTCTGGGATTAGAAAGTTGCATGTCTGATATTCCGTGACATTCGGCCAGCGCATCGCTGGTGCGAAAATATCTGCCCAGGGTGAAACTCACCACACAGTATCGTCAATAGAGGGCGACTTTCACCTACTGCTTGATATAGGGTGCTTTCGTTTAGCTTCCCTAAACGAACGATCACTCACCGCTGTCGTATTGACGTCCTACACCTGGGGCCAGCCCCCAAGTGACCCACTCCACAAGCACAGCACCGGGGGCTGCCCCAGGTGAGCCCCTGGAAGGACGTCAGAGCTGTTCGAACGCACCGGGGGCAGATCGGGGCCGACCCAGGGAAGCTAAACGAACGCACCCAGTATTAATAATATTTATTTTCTTCTTCTTTTATTCAGTCGTTGGAGTGTTGCTTCTCATCCTAACCATGTTATGTCTCATCCGAATCTGCCACACTCCATCAACGGGTCGTCGGAAACAAGGCTTCTATCGTCTGGACGGAGAGAAGATGTACCAGGAAGAATACGAGGATCGGATCGCTCTGAAAGGCTTCAACAATTCCTCCAAGCATCCACTCTTGAATAATGTTGAGTATCACGACTTCTTAGACTCCGCCAGCGATGATGAAACTATGTTCACTAGGAACAGTTCACACTGACGCCATGGCTGCTCAGAGACTGGAAAATCAATTCGCATTCGGAAAGGTTCTCCAAAGACGTGGCCGCCACCAGCCACTTTGTGAGGATGAACACTAATTATAGATTAACTATGATGGAGCCAAGTATAATAATACTATTATTTGCTTCTTGTACAGTGCTCAAATCTGCCATGCAGCGACGCTCCTGGCACTCAAACACTATACGCCATTTTGAGGTATGGCGGACACAAACTATGACACTATTAGGTTGGGGTAAATCTGATCATATCAACCCAAACCTAACAGTGCAATCCCGTAGTGACCACCATTTTAAAAAAAAGGCTTATAGAACCCTGGTCATTGGGCCATTATTGTAATTCATTCTTTAAACCATCTCAGCTCCCATGGAGCCTATACTGCCATGTACAATAATATCAAAGTCTTATATAGCGCACGTATCTACCAAACAAGGAACTCAAGGCGCTGAGTATATACAACCTTTCAGAAAGATAGGTTATTGCAGTGATAAACTCTGAGACCCAATTATTTAGCACCTTATAAGGGTTTACAAGGTGCGACGGTGCATACGGCAGCCACAGCCAGGAACACCGGGGCGAACCCCTTCTCTTTTCGATAAGTGCACTGGGTTCTTTAACATGCGTTACACAACACAAGAACATAGCGCACAAAGCTAAATCAATCGCAAGAACCACCTTTGTCCTCACATTTACTCCTGGGTGCAGAGAAGGAATTATAGTTAACGTGTCTTGCCCAAGGACACAAGTGTCTTGCCTTCTTTTGACCACACTCCGAATGGTGTTTCACATTTAAACGCTAATCAGTCGTATCACCAATTAGTCGTATCACCGACTGGTAGTATCACCAACTGGTTGTATCACTAATTGGTCGTATCACCAATCGGTTTTATCACCAATTGGTCGTATCACAAATCGGTCGTATCCTTCATTGTAGTTGATGAAGTATGCTGCCATGTAAAATAGAACTGTGGAAAACAGTTCACTTTATCATATCTGTGGGGCTGGTAGCTTTTCTTTAACTAAATGAACTACATTTCATTATAGAAAATATAAAAAATATTACGCAGCTGACCCAATTCACCTGACGTCATCAGAAAAATCTTGGATGCGCCATTTTGTTGGGCAATATCAATGTGCGTTATTCAGTGAAATGCACATTTTAGGCAGCAGTATTTACACGTAAACTTATTGACCACCAAAATGGTGAGCGTGGCACAGTCGCCGCGTGTTACGTGCTTGGGTGCGTGCAAGGGTTCAATAGACTCACTTTTCACACATCTTCACTAGAGTCACCGTAATGTCAGGTTATGTCTGCACGACATTCACCATTCAACCTACAGTATCATTTTCTGTGTGAATTATTTATAGTTCTTAGATTTAATTTGAACTCTGATGAGTTTTTATACTTTCTTGCGCAAGTGTGTATTTATTAATTTGATTAGTGGCTCAAGTCAGAGTTTCAACAATGCATTTGAAATGTTTGGTGCAAATTAAAACTGCCAAACTGTATGCATAGATTCGAACCAAATTTTGTTATAACAACTCTTGAAAATTGTGTAGTTGGGTAAAAAGGGTAAATATGTCATGTATGTGGGGAAATTGTGCCTTTGATAATACAAGCATGGAATTCAGCATTTTGCGCGTAGAGCCTCGACTACATGCTTCATTTGTATTGTATTTATGTATTATCTAGATGACAGCCTCATTACATTGCCATGACAATATCAAGTTATATAATGCTTCTATTCACTGATGTCCAAAACTTGAGGCTGTACACCAAAATGGCTGACCGTGCAAGGGGCGAATAAACTACCCTTATAAAAAAGTACCATGGTATAGGGCCATTGCAGATTTTCAAAATGGCTGCCATTGCTACCAAATTCCATGCTTGTTTCATCAAAACACAATCCTATCACTTGCTGGCCATATTGGAAATGGTATATACCTCACCGCTAAACAGGGTTGTGATGAAAATTAGACTGGCTCCAGGAATGTCTTTATATCCTTTCTTTCAAAAAGGCACAGGGAGTCAGACATCAATGGAAGCATTCCAAAAACAACTGTCTTCGTACAATTTTAAAGTTATTTTCATTTCGTCCAGAATTTAGAGTATTGGGTATTTAGTATTTTGTGTTTGGTACACAATGCTCCATAACTGTAACTGTTTATATTCGATCTTATTATTTGATATATAATATAGTACAATTTACCGTTTATATTGTGTAAATATATTAATATAATTTAAATATATTTGAAAGTTACAATTGTCAGCAAAGTTAAGTACTGCCTCTTTAAGGAACTTGTGAGTTCATTAATGGTGTTAACAGAGAGCAAGTTCGAGTGTGCACAATGGTTAACTAAAGGTTGACCATTTTGACGCGAACCCAGGCTGGTCGACAATTGGTTGACCTCTGTGGTCGACCATTTGGAACCAGCCTCGAGCCCATGGTTTCTTCACTGGTCCCAACATCATGTTCCATTCTAACATGTGTTTAGCGCAGAAGGGAACCACTGAAACTTTAGCGAAAAGGTAGAAGGTTGAGTAGACTACCAAACGAGTCGTCCGGGTGAGTACGTCACTGCGCATGTGCATTGCTAGTCTGTGGTCGACCACTGGTGGACTAAATGTGCACACTCGAACTTGCTCAGAGTAAAGGGTTAAATACTCTCTCCCCTCCCCCCCCCCCCTTTTTTTTTTTAGCAAAGTAGGAATATTTACTTTTGCTATTTTCTTTAACGCCTAGACCCTGTATAGATAGCCGAGAAAATGAACCAAAGAATAGATTTTTTATGTGAAGAACTTGACTTCAATACACGCTCCATTTTTTATTTTACAATCTTGCTATTTATGCAGTTCTCATTTGTGAAGATTATTGTTTTGTTTTAGTTCAGTTTGGGAATTTTTTTCCCAATTGGACACTTTTCTGACACTAGGTGGCAGAAGACTTATCAAGTCTTGAAAGCCATAGACCTTTTTGCAAATACTCGGGCACGTGTGTAAAGCATGGAATTAGGTGCATTGTGGTCTAGCTGGTGTCCATATTTGTTCCGTATCTATCCCACAATGCACCTCATTCAACAGTCTGCGCTTGCGCAATGGTATTTGCGAAAAGGTCTATTGTGGTCTAGCTGGGAATCAAATTAAGATCCATAACTAGACCACAAAGCTCCTCATTTAACAGTCAGCGCTTGCGCAATGGGTATTTGCGAAAAGGTGTTGTTGGAAAATGCGCACTATGGTCAGCATCGACATTCCAACCACTTGGAGCATTAGCTACTTTTAAAGTATTCCTGTTTCAGTAGCATATCATCATTTTCAAGAAGTTGTTATGAGATTATTTTCCAATATTTTGTAGATTTTTTAAACTATTATAGTTTTACTTGTCTTCCAAAGCCTGCAAAACATACCTGCACCTTTGAAACCTCTCAAAAATACATCCCATAAGTCACAATCCTGCAGTTTCTAAGCATTTTTATTTATAGGAACATAACAGAATTGGAAAGCAAACAAAATCGTACAACATCACAGATAATACATAAAACTTACACAGTCTAATGATGATGATAGTAGAAAACATCCCTTGAAATATTCTCTGTCTGAAATGTCATATTTGATGAGAAATAAATTAAACTTAATTCCTTGTTGGAGTTTATAGCTCCCAGTGAGCATTTTATTTTCATTTTGTTTTTGAATCGATGTCATGCAAAAAGTGTAATCGGGTTTTCACTATTTTCACAGATGGCCAATTGGTCTCAAGCTTCTACAGGTTTGTCAGTTTGTGTATATGGTGGATTACATAAAGTGCTTACACTGCCAGCAACTGTATTGTTAGCAAAAAACAATTGTGTAATGTTCCTTTAAGATAAAAGCAAACAGATTCAAACAATATGAAAGTTCAGCAATGTCTTTTTCCATAATGCAACTTTGAAATCCTTTTCTATTCCACAACCAATATTTTATTTCTGTCAGAAAATTTAAATTTATTCCAATTATTGCATTTTTATCCGTTCCACAGTAGTTTTAATAACATTGTACTTTTATTTATGAATTTCCTGCCCTTAAAATACAAGCATTTGTTATTTTGTTGTTGCGTATTGTTTTTGTTGTCAACAAGTACTTTGATTAAAGCGAAGAGTTGGTGCAAAGCATTTTCTTGTCATTTACTTTCCTTTTTTTTTTTCTTCTTTTTTTTCTTTTTCTTTTTTCTAATCTTTTGTTGATTCAATTTTGTTTAACTGACTGGTTAATTACCGGTTATTGATTTTTTTTATTGTGATTTAGTTTGTTGATTATTTGATTTACTTTTGTTGCATTTATTTATTTTTGTTGATTGAATTAGATGATTTGGTTGTTTAATTTTCATTTATTTTGTTAATTTTTGTATTGTTATTTTTTGTTTTCTTTTTTTTATTAATATGTTTTTAGTAATTTATTAGTTAATTAATTCATGGAGGACTAATTTTTCCTCCATGATTATTTTATTTATTTATTATACGTTTTTTTAGGGGGGGCTAGCAAATCTATAATTATTTAGGCTGTCAGTTGGGTTTAGTTGCCCCACATACCTTTAATAAACCATCTGCCCCTACTTCTGGTCTCATATCTGTTCCCTCTCCCTTAAAGTAAAACAATAAAACAATATTTTCTTTTTATTTTGCCCCCCCCCCTCCACCTTCACCCCGCCCCTCCCCCTCGTCGTCAGCGCATAGTGCCACGACGGCTATTTTATGTTGCTGTTGTTTTTATCCAGTGTAGATTGTGCTCAGTTTTCACACGAAGGTGGGCACTTTTTGTGACCCATCTTAGTCAGTAGGCTTTTGTTACTTCAAATTAGTAATTTGTTCAAATTTGAATAATTATTGACACAAACTCATTTCTTTTTTTCATAAACATTTCTTCAAACTAACTTATCACAATCTACTCGGTATAAAAATAATGCAAACATGTTGCATGTGCGAAAAAAAGAAAAAAATGCGTCATAAAATGAAAGGGCGCCACCATTTGTTTTTACGTTATATTTTACACACCGAGACCATCCTGAAAAGATGTAAGTTAAATTTCTACAATTTTTGAATGATTTGTTTCTACCCATGTACTCGTTTATTTCAAACTTGAGAATTATAAATAGTTTAACGAACTTCTCTCTATTCTCTCTGGTGTACCTCTTTTTGTTGACCATCATGAAAAATGAAATAATTTGCGTGAATGTTTGGCCACGACGCTGTCGTAAAACGTTCCGACACAATTCATGCGTGTTAACGCACGTTATCCAATCGCACATAAAGTGACAATGCTATGCAAATTTAGTGCGGTCTTTTATTAGTGTGCACCACAAAACTACACTCTAAAAAGTCCAAGTCTAAATAACAATAAATAATACAGTGTGCATGTCAACAGATGTTGAGAGAAGACCCGACCACCAATAATTCATTCATTACAACCAAAATATAGTTCCTTATTTATAATTACCCAGTTGATTAATTTATTGAGAAGGAGTTGGTTTGTTTTTTATGTTGAGTAAAAAAACTGAAAAGTTGCACCAGCACTGCACTGCAACAGAAGTCATCATGTCTAATTTAGTTATTACTTTTCAGGTTAGAGGGTTACACAGTACACAGTATGCTAGTCACATTGCTGACTGACATTCTTTACAGTTACATTGGGATAAGTTTCCGTATGGCACCACCACTTTTTCATTCGAAATAAAATAATATCGTAGGAGGTCCTGTTTTCAAGGTGTCCCTAAAATCGTGGCAAATCTTTTACCTCTCTGTGCGCGATGTAAATAGTCCCTAGATAAAAATTGTGTGGTTTTATTTGCCAAGCAAAGAGTCTCTTTAGAAACACAGAAGGCTCCACTAGTCATTTGCACTTGTAAATGCAAAAAGTTTGGTATTTTAGGCATTTCTACAAGGTACAAAAATATGTCATAATGTTGAGGCCATATAAAAATATTTGCTCACCGAAAAAGTTTCATCAAACGCTATTTCAATTCACAATTCATGATGATCAAAATCATGTGACTGAATGTTTTGCTGAGCATTCTTGAATAAAAATACCGAGGCTTAAAGAAGCCATGTGCCTTATATCATTTTCGAATATTTTTGGAGATTTTTATTTTGTAACCCTGGTATCAATACTATTATTAATATTAAAATTTACACATCAGCTCGTTGATTCAATTATCACTGTTTATTTATACGCTTTATTATAAATATTAAGAAAAAAACATATACAAAATTTTTTTTTAAAAATCAGATTTGGAAGCCAGTAATTATTCACAATTTTTATATATTTTTTTATTTTTTAAATTTTTTTGCAAGTTACCATGGTAATTTAAAAAATTTAATACAAAAATATTTTGAATAAAATGAAGGCAACTTCTGGCTATACAGTCATACATAGAGTCTCAAAGAACACTTGTAGTCACTGCAGATGTTTCTTCCATGTATGGCTTCACCGGGAAACCATACTTTCTCGTTTGCCGTGAAAACAGGAAAAACTCAAAACAAATGGGGCCAGTTGAAGTCATTGAAGATCGGTGTGTGGTGTGAACATTTCAATGTCCATCAAGTTTTAATACATGTTTGCATACTTCATATTAACAAATGAAGATAATTAGGGCCTCGGTTGATATATGGCATCATTATTTTTTTCCCAATTCAAAAAAAAAGGCATAATAGCGTGAAAACTGGTAAGCAGAGGATATAATATCTAATTTACCTGATTGATATATCCCTTTTTGTAAAAATTAGTGAAAAAGTGGTGGCGCCATATGGAAAGTTATCCTTACATTGCATTACATTGTTGGATGTAGTGGATTCAGCATTTTCCGTAAAGCCCGGTTCATACTTCCTGCAAATAATAATAATAATAAAGAACACTTAATAGAGCGCCGGTATCCGCTTCAGGAAGGCGCTCATGGCGCTTGAGGAGAGAAAGACAAATTAGGACTGAGGATTGTGTGAGTATGCTTGTTTGAACAGGTGAGATTTTAAGTTTGTCTTGAATGTTGTGATGGATGGAGATGATTTGACAGTCAGTGGGAGTTGATTCCACACCCGGGCTGATGCCACAGAAAATGACCTATTGCCCCAAAGAGTGGAAGTTCTGGGCTGATTAGATCGCAGTCCGGTGTGTGCTGAGGTGTATGGGTGGATGAGGTTGATGAGGTATTCTGGGGCATTGTTGTGAAGAATTTTGAAAATGAATAGAGCAAGTTTGTACTGAATCCTGTGTGATATTGGCAGCCAGTGGAGATCCTGTAATACAGGAGTGATGTGGGAGTATTTACTGGTGAGAGAAACTAGTCTGTCAGCGATGTTTTGTAGACGCTGGAGACGTTTTAGTTGGTTTCTCTTGATGTCAAAAAGCAGTGAAATGGTGAATTGCCCATGTCGATTTTGGAAGTGATGAAATGCGAAAACAAAGCGAATGTGACGTGAATTTGACGTCACAACCCTCCTTTTGCAGCGATATTCGCAAGTGAAATTAGCTGAGTTGAACTGCTGCAGATTATTCGTTGCGAATGTATCGTCAACATTCGTATCTCAATCGCATCCGCAGGAAGTATGAGCGCTGCTTAATACTGGTACCTCACGGAGGCAACGAAGATGATTGCATCTATGCCCCCTGGTCTTTCCTCAGTCATGGTCATTGATTTGTAAAGTGGAACTTTACAAATATACAATTTCCTCATATATTAGGGTGCCCTGCGTTAGAAGTTTCACGACTGTTTAATAGCCATCAATAACTGAAGTTTCCTTTGTACTACACAATCAAAACTTTTCCCCACACACTCAATATACATTCATAATGCTTGTAAGTTGTATTGCCTTTTTGTTGAGTGAAATTAAAAAATATTTTTTTAAAAGGGCAATTTTCTGCTCACTAGTCACTGTTCATTTTCTGGCGCATCGTGACCGCTTTTATAGTGTCTGTGCCTACATGTAGGTGTTTCTTCCAAGTATTATAAGGCCGAGTAAAAAAAAAAACATGTTTCACGTCCGGGTTTTTCAAAAAAAGGAAGAAGAGGGGCTTCTTATTTTTTATTTTTTATTTCAAGATGGCCGCCATTATTTGTTAAAATGTCAAATATCCATTGTTTTTTCTACTGCTGAAATACACATAACATAAATGAAACAATTTAGTCGAGGCATTCAGACAAGACATTCAGATTGTTTTTGCTGAGATCATTTAAAATAACCCTATTTAAAAATATAAAAAAATTAAATAAAAAAAATGTGCATACAAAAAAAAAAAAAAAAAAAAAAAAAAAAAAGGAGGCGGCCTGTAAAAAGGAAGCGGGCGGGGACGCGAAACATGTTTTTTTTTTACTTGGCCTAACTGAGATTGGCGTTTATTTGTGTTCTTTGCAATAAAATGGAAGCTGACAATCAATATGGAAATACGATATGGAAAGGTTTGCGGCAACACCATGTAATGACTATCTTTAAATGAGTTGGGGTGGTTCTGAAAAGAACTGTTGGTTTCAACTCGGCCGTTCGATCAGTATGCTTTGATCGTCTTCTGGAAAAAGCTGAAAGCTGATCGTCTTCAGCTGTCTCCAGAAGCAATCAACGCATACTGATCGAACGGTCGAGTTGTTACCAACGGTTCTTTTCAGAACCACCCCAACTCATTTAAAGATAGTCATTACATGGTGTTGCCGCAAACCTTTCCATATCGTATTTCCACCATGCAAAGTTTCAAATCCTACTTAATATAAAACTAATGTCTAATTATTTTCATAATATCTTAATACCAATTTCTTTCTCTGTGTCTTTAAAGCTGCTGTAAATATGGGGGACTGTAGTGATCTAGATAGGTAAGTACTAAGAAGCCAAAAGATTTTTATTTGCTTATTTGATTATATTCCTGTAACTTAGAGGCCTAGACATTCACAAAGGTCACGGGGCACATGGCCTTCGTTGCCCTGGTCTTGGCATTGGTGCCCTTTCAAAAGTTTCCCATTGACTTTCAAATTTTCCAATGGAAGTGCCTTATTGCAAAATGAAAATGGCCATGTCCTCTCAGAGATGAAATGCCAGGCCTGAACTAATTTTGGCAGTGTTATTTTTCGTCTTAGTTTTGTATCCCGTATTGTTTAGCATGTCGAAGCTAAGTTCCTATTTTCATTAAATCTGTCCTGATACTTTACTAAGGTACCGAAGCACAGCCACCAATTTTGTATATGGCTCAAACTATGCGTGGCTTGTGTGTAAAGTGCTTGCCTGTCCCCAATGCAGCCCTGGTTTGATACCCGGCTAAGGCCATTGTGAGAGTAACAATCGTTCTATCCAATGCACCGATTCGGATCGTGGCCAAATTAAAACTAGCAAATATCTTGTCTTGTCAAATTTACTATTTTAATAGCTTTAGTAAAAGCTTTTTTTGGTCGACCGTGTGGATACTCTGCCAAACTTTTCCATAAACCAAACAAAAGAATAGAGTACAGTAGGCCTAATTATTCACTGAAATTCTTAGACAACACGGCTTCACCCAAGCCGTGCATCAAAATTTCGCCCGTGATTTCAGCCCAACTGGCTGTGCTAACACGGCTTGCACGGCTCGCTAGCCGTTTTTTCTCTGGGCCCTTTGGTTTTCCTCTCCCCAGAACAATCAAGAACTTACAATCTCTGAATGTTTTTGTGGTCGTGGGTTGATGCGGTAGGCTGCCAAATGCCTGCAGCTCGAACATGTTGTAGCCGCGTCCTTCTCAATTAAGCTTCTCAGCTACAGCTAAGGATGATTAGCCTCCCAAATTATTATTAGTTTTTATTATTACAGTTCAATGATTAAACAGTTCCACTCTTTTTCTTTTCAGGCAAATAGAACAGCTCAGAAAATGTGAAATAATCAAAGAAAGTGAAGTCAAAGCACTGTGTGCAAAAGCAAGGTGAGTTTAAAGTCCAGGACCCAATTTTATAGCGCTGCTTAACAGTAAGCAAGTTTGCGTGCTTACTGTTGCCGAAAAAACTGCTAAGCCTTAGCGTTTTTACTGGTTAGCAGAAAAATTGGGCAGCCATATTGCGTGTTTACCGTGGATTTGCATTGTGACGTCATTTATTTTCGTGCAGTAAGCACCAGAAGGTTAGCATGCCTTTTCGTGTGCTTACAGTTAGCAGCGCTATGAAATAGAAATTGCAAAGTAAGCACAAAATCGGCCGCTAAGCAGCGCTATGAAATTGGGCCCAGGTAGGGTGTCATGGCTGAGTGGATAAGAGCACAGAACACAAGCTCTGTTGCTTCTGTTCAGCAGAGTGTGGGTTCGAGTCCCGGTCGTGACACTTGTGTCCCTGAGCAAGCACTTATCTATAATTGCGGACATGACACAAACAAAGTCAAATTTTTGTCACAACCTTCTTTCCACCTTGAAGTTATAGCTAACATTATGAAATAAATTTATTTTTGGTTGTTAATATTATAGGTTCCATGTAAGCTGAGCTAAATTGACTGGACAAACTGTAATGTGACTGACCGCAATGCGACTGACCATGGTTTTGCCATGTATACCTAAAAGTTTAAGTTGCTGACCGTTGATACTCATGTATTATGGTTGTGTGTTACATCGTCAGCGTTTTCATGAAGTAGCATGCTACGTGCTTAAGGATTTTTTTTTTATTGAGCTAATGAGTGTTTTAAACTTTTGCCTCGTGGCATTTTTTGTTTTCACGAAGTTGCACCCGACCTCTCTGTTTTACCATTGTAATGCACGGCACGCACTCAAGTCAGAGTGAGGTAAAACGCTTTCATGAAGTAGCACGCAACTTGTGTGAACGCGCGGGCTGACCTAATTTCATAAAGTAACACAAAATGCTATGTTGAAGTATAGGTGAGTGTTACTTTGTGAAAACGCAAAAAGACATATTTCACACTTTTTTTTTTTCTAGCACAGAACTTTTCTTGTGTCTAGTTTCATAATCAATTTTGCAAATGAGTCAAAATAAGACTTATTTTTAAGTTCAAGTCATCAAATATTTACATTGATAAATTTAAATGGAAATATTTCAAAGTTTTGAAGGAAAGCGGCTTTCTAAAAAGTGTTCAATTTCAGAGGCCGTTTTCTCTGATTGTTAATTTTTGCTGTAGAGCAGCGCGTGCTACGTCGTGAAAACGCTGACGACATGTAGCAAAACTTTCGCAATTTTTTTACTTAAAAGAAACTAATGAATTGTGACTAGTGTATTTTCTACCATGTCCTTTTTGTGTAATGCAACTGACCGCTTTTTACAACATTATAACATCCAGAGCACAAAGCCCACAATATTTATAATATTATCAATTCAAAGCCTTGGGTCTCAAGAACAAATCAGTCTATAAACTTAGTGGAAAGAATATCTCACATAGAACTACTAGCACCGAGATCAAGAAATGTGACTGACCATGGAATTGCCCACATGCCTAAATTATAGCATATTTGATAGGAAGTGCTCAAACCATAATCTTTGATACAACTTGATGTGATATTTGCTGTTCTTTTACCACAGGGAGATTTTAATTGAAGAGAGCAATGTCCAGAGGGTGGACTCACCAGTAACAGTATGTGGAGACATCCATGGCCAATTCTACGACTTAAAAGAATTATTTAAGGTAATGATTGAAAAAACTGCTATCCGATTTTGTAGTATACAATACCTTGAAGTGTACAAATTTTGCTATAAAAAAACTTTGGGTTAGCGAAATAATTAAGGGTATGAGTCATTTAATTTGTTTTTACCGTCACATCGACATGTGTTTCTGCTTAGTGCTATTTTCCTATGCTAAGCGAAGGTGTGCTTTTCTTTCCCTTGTTAAGGTTGGGGGTGATGTTCCTGACACCAACTACTTGTTCATGGGTGACTTTGTGGATAGAGGTTTTTACAGTGTTGAAACGTTTCTTCTTCTATTAGCGTTAAAGGTGAGATTATTTGGTTCAATGCTGAAACTGTGTTTAGGTTATCACCATTTTTAGTTGAGAAAATATACTTTTTCCTAATACGTAGGTCATAATTAAAGCAGAGGTCCGGCGATTTGTGTAATTTTTAGGCATCCACCAGCACATAAAGATCGCATGATAGGGTGGTCACACACACAATTAAAAGTGCCCCACACGCTGCCATGACTAACGTGGTCCGAATACCGTTAACTATAAAGAGTTTGGGCTAACGCAATTGAACTATGGTCAACAATAGTCCTTGCGCGAACTTGGCCCTTGCAATCAAGCCTCGGAGGCACGTTAGTTTTAACTAATGTATCTTGGCATTAATGATTTAGTTGAAAGATATTCAGAAGTAAAAATTTGAATTAAAACTAACAGTGTAGTCAAGTTCTTTCCCCCAGTAAAACCAGATCATTAGCTACATTTGCTTCAACTCTTTATTATTATCAACATGGCCAGAGTAGACTTAATCAAATCCTTTGTCTTATCTGGTAACTAACAGGTACGGTACCCAGATCGAATCACACTGATCCGAGGGAATCATGAGAGCCGGCAGATCACGCAAGTCTATGGTTTTTACGATGAGTGTTTAAGGAAATATGGCTCCATCACTGTCTGGAGATACTGTACAGAAATCTTTGACTATCTCAGTTTATCTGCCATCATAGACGGAAAAGTAAGTCAACTCTACTCACAGTTAAAGGCAATGGACACTATTGGTAATTGTCAAAGACTAGCCTTCACAGTTGGTGTATCTCAACAATATGCATAAAATAACAAACCTGTGAAAATTTGAGCTCAATCGGTCATCAAAGTTGCGAGATAATAATGAAAGAAGAAAACGCCCTTGTCACACGAAGTTGTGTGCGTTTAGATGGTTGATTTTGAGACCTCAAGTTCTAAATCTGAGGTCTCGAAATCAAATTCATGGAAAATTACTTCTTTCTCGAAAACTACATTGCTTCAGAGGAAGCCGTTTCTCACAATGTTTTATACCATCAACCTCACCCCATTACTCGTCCACAAGAAAGGTTTTATGCTAGTAAATATTTTGAGTGTTTACCAATAGTGTCCACTGCCTGGGGTTGAATAATGGCCAGCCCTTTAACACTGTGATCACTTCACCCTTGGTCTGCCCCAACAAATATCATACCCCTGGGAATAGCCTCCCTTGCTCTAGAGTAAGGGTAAGTGGTAAAACCCAGAGGTATTCTTGAATTGTGCACCCGGAACCCTGTAAAAGGGGACAAAGTCGAAAGTGCGCTGGGCTAACCATGGGGTAAAAAAGTCGCGGGGCCCCTGGGAAGTGGGAACATATCTCAAAAACTATGCAACAGATTTTCAAACTTTTTTCAGTTAGAGACTCCTTGGGCGTTGGAGATTAGCCTTAGGTTACTGTGACCCCATGTTGACCTCTACTTAATAACTCAAGACACTGTACAACATTTTCCAAACTTTTTTCAATTATGGACTCCTTGGTCATTTTAACACATAATCCAAGCCAAAGAACACGGCACAGCTTTGTGTTTGTTCACAAACACCTAATGTCTAGTTTTTGTTTGATTTGCCCAGTCATGAGTTTACTTGCATTATGCTACAATCACTGGCCTAGGGCCTGCGTTCCAGTTTCAATAGACCTTATGCATTGACGTCATCCAGCGGCCATCTTAGTGGAAAAACGGTGACGAAACAATCGGATTTGTGCGCGCGGCACACATGATTGGCCAATGAACAACCTCCTTTTGACCTCTAGGTGATGGCGCCCTACTGAAATGACGTCATGTGCATGAGGTCTATTCCAAGCCCTGTTCCTAACTATAAGAAGTATCTGGGGTGGATTTCACAAAGAGTTAGGACAAGTCTTATCTGGAGTTAGGACCAGTTACTCGTCCTAACTTAGGACTATCCATGCAATTTGTATATCTCCTAGGACTAGTCCTAAGTTAGCACTCTTTGTGAAATCGACCCCAGGGCTGATGCTTTGTTCTTGAAAGGCCAGGGCACCATGACATTTTCTCCTTTGTAAAGGGCACCTTTATGTCAATTTGTACTGGAACATTTCAAGGGCATGGAGGCAACGGCCGGGGCATGGAGGCAATTGCCTTCATTGCCCAGGCCTGTGATGTATCAGAGGTGCCTGAGCTTTATAGACTACTAGACAAAGTATGCTAAAAGTGTTTTGGGCATACTTGGTTGATGTCATATTATTTGTCATGTGTTATTTATTCTCTCTTTGCAAATTTATTTTGTTCTCCACTTCAAATTTTATTTTTGTTGCTAGTTGAATAGTTACTATTTTTAATCCTTTAATCTGTTCAATAATTTATTTACTGTAAGGTCATATTTATACTGAAATTTGATGTTGTGTTTGATTAAATTTCCCAGACACTTGTGTGTAAATATTTTGTTTTAAACTATTTTCTACATTGATAAACACCAGTGATTACATGTTTGAGCATAATTGTATCATGTATTTAAAAGATGATTATTATAACTTGTTCCATATCCCTAGATTTTCTGCGTACATGGTGGTTTGTCGCCCTCTATCAACACATTAGATCAGATCCGCGTGATCGACAGGAAGCAGGAAGTTCCACATGACGGGCCAATGTGCGATCTGCTATGGTCCGACCCTGAAGGTAAAAATGAGTGCAGTATATTTGTCTTCCTTTGGTTACCACTAGCCAGCTAGATCATTGTGCTTTTCTGTTCACCCCTGGCCTTTGTACCTGTGTCCTGGACAATTTTCTGTGTGTAAATCCTTAAAATAGAAGTTAAGCCATATCTTCCTTTACCAAGAAAATAAAATAGGTGCTTTGCAGTCCCATACAACTTAGGCCAAACAAAATAATAAGTGTGTTTCCGGTTACCGGACCGACCCTAGAAAAACACGCCGACCCTATGGAATTTTATGCATTTACAGACAAAATAAAATGAAACAACCCCGATCCCACTCCCCATATGACAAAATACCGCACGATTTTAACGTTTTTACATTTAATTTTTCCTTTTTTCTAAAATGTTTTCACATTTAAAATAAAGCATTAGAAAATACACATTTTCTTACGAGAAAAGACGTTGATCCGTGGTTGAATGATCAAGTACTAGTATTGCAACGACGGACGGAAGACATGTAGCGTGTGTTGGGAGGTCGCTGCATGCATTTACACGAGCGAGTTCGTAATGCTAGCAATCTGTTAATTGCGCTGCTCAATCTTGAGATTGCACAACAGATGTTGATTGAGCGATGTACGCCGACGGGCTATGCTACGCCCTCGCTTTTGCGCCGCCTGACACGTCGAGTCTTGTCTCAATGCGTTTATTGCCGGTTCGCGTAGATTTTACCAATAGAGGGCGTTTTATCTCACTCTATAGACCTTTTCGCAAATACCAATGCGCAAGCGCAGACTCTGAATGAGGTGCATTGTGGGATAGATATGGATCAAATTTTGATACCAGCAAGACCACAATGCACCTAATTCCAAGCTTTACGCGCGCGCCCCGGTATTTGCGATAAGGTCTATTGCATTGTTCCAAAACGACCTCTAGTGTTCAATGTTTCTTGTATTTTATTCTCGCACGCAAAGTAACAAATACAGGTGTGAAATCTGCTTTCGTCGGAACGATTGCTTTTTGGGGCTTATTTTCTGTGTCATTTTAAGAGATTTTCGAGTCGAACTTGGACATCGTGGTATTTACTGGAAATTTACATGCAAGGGCAAAAATATTTTTAACATTCGTTCCTACCCTAAGTTTTGAAGCAATAAAATAATTCAACAACATAAAATGTGTTTTCCTAATTTTTTGGCCAATGTAATAGGAAACACACATATTATTTTGTTTGGCCTTACCACAGTCAAGAGTATTCCTTGAACCTAAAAAGTTTCTGTTCTTGCCATTGTTTGTCCTTAGATACCCAAGGATGGGGAGTGAGCCCTCGAGGTGCAGGCTACCTGTTTGGAAGCGACGTTGTGCAGCAGTTTAACACAGTCAATAACATTGACATGATCTGCAGAGCCCATCAACTAGTCATTGAAGGATACAAGTGGCATTTTAATGAAACTGTACTAACCGTTTGGTCAGCGCCAAATTACTGCTATAGGTAGGTGATTAGGTTGTTTTTAGGCTTTGATCAATAGCTGTTTCAATTTACTTGTTTATAGTCTTAAATAATAATGCTTATCAATCAATCAAGTCAAGGCCATGCAGCATCTCGAGCCCGACTCTTTTAAATTGCAATAGTAGTACTTGGGTCAGGTGGCCGCAAATCGTCTCCCGATATGGGTGGTTGAGATCAGAGTTTTCATCTACTACTGTCTTCCCAGGTTTTGAGCCCCTCCTGCCCGGGTTTGGTGGATTGTCTCTCATGGCGGACAAACCCCACTTGCCCTCAGCTCTGGTTTCTAGGCGTCAGAATCCCGCCCATGTGTTGAAGCCAGGCTGTAGGAGTTTGACTAGGAGAGGCTATTTCAGACGCAGACTTTATGGGAAATTTTGAAAGCGGGAAATTTGTAGGGTTCTAAACCTTTCACCATTCCAGTCATTCCTAATCCTTGATTCCCAATGATATAACGCTGTCCTGTAACGCTTTGATATAATGCTTTTATAGCACACATATCTACCAATAAGGTTACTTAAGGCGCTTGAACAAACTGAAGAGTTTATAAGACAAGTTTCTTTCAATTTTATGAGACCTTTTTATGTAGCACCTTTTAAAAGTTTAGACGATGCTGCAGCGCAGTAATTTATCAGGAATTTTCACATCTGTCTAATCTTGGTCCTGGTTCATTAGGACACAGGATACTATCAAATTTGACACATTTTTAAAAAGACACTGGACACTATTGGTAATTGTCAAAAACCAGTCTTCTCACTTGGTGTAACTCAACATATGCATAAAATAACAAACCTGAGCTCAATTGGTCGTCGAAGTTGCGAGATAACTATGAAAGAAAAAACACCCTTGTCACACGAAGTTGTGTGCTTTCAGATGCTTGATTTTGAGACCTTTAGGGGGAGCCATTAGTCACAATGTTTTATACTATCAACAGCTCCCCGTTACTCGTTTACAAGTAAGGTTTTATGCTAATAATTATTTTGAGTAATTACCAATAGTGTCCACTGCCTTAAGGGGTCCAATGATACCCAGTGATTTTTGTTAATTATTCATAATGTGCAAATACTTAACTTTGTGTTTTTCCTCCCAGATGTGGTAATGTGGCAGCAATACTGGAATTAGATGAACATTTACAAAGAGATTTTACAATATTTGAGGCAGCACCACAGGTGAGGTTGACTCAATATCCTCCGGAATATTTGCCTGGTTTTTATGGACTTGTTACCGTAAAGCTAAACCAACTATGCATATAGTGTACATGCCAATCTTATCAATGTGTAAACTGTTGGGGAAAAGTACATTAGTGTAACTACTTTTACTTCAATGGAGGGTCTGATGTATAGGCAGAATTATCAAGAAAGATACAATAAAATTCACTTTTAAACTTGCGACTGATTACAGTGTTTAATCCACCCAGGTTTAATGAGGTGACAGTGTGAAACACATCTCTGGCCAAAGCCTATACGACCAAACCCTGACCCTCAGAAATTGATTCATACAGTAAATGTTTCTCAGATGCTAATCAAAATAAAATGATCCAAACCGTATTACTTCAAAGGGAATACTTTCTGAAAAAAAAAATTATACTATCAAAAGCCGCAGTGCTTCCTACCAAATAAGTTTCTGTCGTCATCTAATTTTGGAGTATTTACTTATCTATGAAACCTTATGTAGATATACAAAAAAACTAACATGTAAAAATTTCATTTCGAAAGGTGCCCATTTTTTTTTTAGATATAGCCAAAAATCCGGGGCGGTTATGTCCATGCAGGAAGAATACATGTTACATGTGTAATCCCAATAGGAGTACACAATCTGAGAAACGTTAGTGCAGTAACACTTCTCAGATTCAAATTAAAAACTGATATAATTTTCCATAACCACATTACTTTGAAGAGAAATGTTTCTCAAAATGCTTCATGCTACCAAAAGCTGATGTACTTATATACCTAATACTTAAATACTTAAATAACTTCCCTTACCAAGCGATGTCCCCAAAGGTATGCTTTGCCTTTAAAGGCATTGGACATATGCACAAAATAACAAACCTGTGGAAATTTAACTCAATTGGTTGTCGAGGTTGCTAGATAATAAAAACACCCTTGTCACACGAAGTTTCGTGCTTTCAGATGCTTGATTTCGGAACCTCAAAATCTAATCTGAGGTCTCAAAATCAAATTCATGGAAAATTACTTCTTTCTCGCAAACTACATTACTTCAGAGGGAGCCATTTCTCGCAATGTTTTATACTGTCAACAACTCTCCATTACTCGTTACCAAGTAAGGTTTTATGCTAAGAATTATTTTGAGTAATTACTAATAGCGTTCATCCCACTGCTTTTAAGACAGTGACAGTGACAAACTGGCTTCTATGTGTACATTTACAGGAGGTTCGAGGAATGCCAGCCAAGAAACCAGTACCAGACTACTTTTTATAAGAGCCACGAGCACCGACCAATCAAACAAGACCATTGCCAATCGTAGGTATGACAACAGGATAAACAGCCAATGAGTGAGTCCGTATTATGATATCATTGATCAACCAACCAATGAGAGACTCCAGACAATGACGGCAGTGGACAATCAACAGACAAAGAAGTCCATAGAATTGACCAATGTGAGACGCTGTACAGTGACGCCGGTATATTCAACCAACCAATGAGAGACAAGGTACATGGCCACCCAACCAATTAGAGACATTGTACAATAACATCAATGCATAACTGACCAATGAGAGACTCTGTACAATCGACACCCCAAGGACCAGCGACAGTTGAGTGAACTCCATGTTTATAAAAACAAACTTTATGGAACAAGCCAGTAAATGCAGGATTTAAGGCATAAGACGAGGCAAAAACAAAATTGTACAAACATTTTTCGTACAAGACGAAACGTGACATGTTTAAAAAATTTGTACAATTTTACCACTAAAATAGTTTGTAAACCTTAAGTTCAAGAATAGCTTGTACATGTCAGAGATACCAACACACACGATTTGGGCGTAGCAAATACGATTTCGAGCCGTGACTATGACGCTACGATAATACTCAATAAAACACGCTAAACAAGCCGCCCAATATAATTTTATTAAATCGTACAATACATGCAAACAACGAATGAACTATTAAGTTGAAACAAAAATTTAGAAAAATATCAAAATAATTGTAACAGAAAAGAAAAAACACTTTTAATTTTAGAACGCAGTGTTGAATAATTCACTTGAACAATGTACGTGTCTCGACGTAATGATTGTTGCGTGCCCTCCCCCGCTGGCTGGCCGGCTGAGTGTGCATTTTTTACGCTAGTGCATTGCTGCAAGATCGTGCCCATTGATCTCTATTACACGATGGGGAATAGTGCACACGTGCGTGGGGAATGAGGTTGTGTGTGAGCTAACGTGTCACAGTAACCTCATTCCTCATGTATCCACTATTAGGCTGTGTCCGAAACGGCGACTTCGGCTACAGCTACGGCTAGATCGGGCGCGTCTGCTATTCTTCAACATGTAGACGCACTGATCTAGACGTAGCTGTAGCCGAAGTCGTTGTTTCGGACACGGCATTATTGTGCCCACGCTGTCTGTACATGTACTTCATCGAAGCTTGGCAAAAAAAGTACGAAATAATGGCGACAAAAAAAGGAGACCTTCTGAACGAAAATGCCTTTAACTGAGTGGCCTGTGAGGTCTAAGCTAGACAGTTTCCATGTTTTCCTACCAGTAATTGTAGCACCGATGTCCAGACAATGCCAAAAATACGGACACGTATTTTTTGCCCAAAATCCGGACACGTTTTTTTCTTTTTTTCTCTCTCTCCCAATAGCTTGTTGTTGCATTTCTGATCATTAAAACAAAAACATTTAAGTAAGGCCACCCTTTTTTATGTTACATTTAAGTAAGGCCACCCTTTTTTATCTTACATTTATTTTTGAAACAAAGTCAGAAGATGAGGGAAATCAGAGTTTTTTTCAAGTTTTTTTTCCACTGGCCATTATAAACATTTGTAGCTGTTCTGTTGATGCATACAGGTAATTGTTATTTCGCAACAATGCCTGAAAATGAGCTAATTAGCATTGTAGAGAGTAATAGAAAGATCGGTTTGGGAGATGCTACTCTTTTTTTAAATTCAATGTTGGCATCTCTGACATGTAGAGATTTACCAAATCTCTGTGAGATTTGTGTAATTAAAATTAATCCAAAGATAACAATGTTTTTCGACATAGTTTAATTTAATTAATGACTTTAAATTAGCTCATTAGTATAAAGCAATTGAGACTGGGCGCAGGTTAAGTTTATATTAGTTTATCTGGTTTAAATTTATTGATAAATCAGTAAAAATCTGCTATGTGTAGCAATTCATGGCCCGATTGCTTTTATACATGTACCAAACTCAAGTCGGGTTCTGGATTCACCACACATTTAGCCAGGCTTCATGAGAATATAGCTTAATAATTTGATCTGGTAAGCGAAAAAAAACAGCAGGGGACCAGTCACAGAGAGTATGCATTACAATCTGTTTTGGCTGGTAACCTGTTTTCCCTCGGCAAATTTTGTTTTGGCTTAGCAAATTTGCTCATTGGAATAATCCTGTTAGAACACTTGATTCAAAGAGATTTAGCAAGTGGTTTAATTTTGTGGTGCTTTATTCTCTGTTAGGCATTGGTTTGCTCCGATTTATTGTACATTATTTTTAATTTGTGTAAACGCACTACTAAGTTGAGTGACAGATGTATGGCGTATGCCTGCCCAGTCTAAACGTATCTCGAAATTGATTTTTGATCCATCAAAAACTGTGTTATTTTACTAATGTAGGCCTTTTACGATTGTATATTTTGTTTTCTCGACTTTAAAATGCTTCCATGGCATTGATTTTATTTGTGCCTTATTTTGACAACTTATTAAAGGAAACAAAACGTTGCCTTGGATGGAACGAGTTGGTCTTTGAAAAGCATTTGAAACCGTTTGTTATGAAATGCATATGGTTAGATAGATAATTTAAAAGTAGAATATAATGATCCACACAAACATGTCACGAAATTGCACGGTTTTCCTTTTTTGTCGCGAAGAAACATGGTCAGCCATTTTGTGGAGTCAAATTTTTTACTCCATAAAATAGCCGACTGGGTTAGTTCGCGATGTTAAAGGAAAACCGGTAATTTGGAGTCATACTTGTGTGGATCTAAGGATTCTTCTTTTAAAACATCTTTCTAACCCTAAGCATTTCATAACGGCTTCAAACGCTTTTCAAAGACCAGTTCATCTCATCCAAGACAACATGTTCCTTTAACATGTTTTATTTACCTCCTCATCACTCAATAAGTTCTCTTCATTAATCCATGTACTGAATAGTACAGTTTAATATTATTATTTACGTTAGCCTCATCTACAAGTTGTCTCAATAATATAAGTTCCTAATACTGCTTAGCTGAGTGCACTTGGCTGTTGAACCTCATGATACTTTCTTGAGTATTTGACCTTAAAATGTTTGTAATGTCGTCAAGTATTAAGGACATCTCAGTGAACCTTTTTGATATCCCTAGCTGGATGAACACGATGTTTACGCTGTTTTGACAGTTTGTCATGATGTTTTTTTTAACCTTGAGTTTTATTTTTGCTCTTTTTTATAGAGCGCTTAAGGCGCAAGATTGGGAGCTCCGCCTGAAGTGTGAAATGTGCACTGGATGCCATTTTAGTAAGCAACTCTTTTGATGCATAAATAGATCACTGCAGACAACGATCATTGCTATCAATGATTCAACAAAACATTGCTTACTGAAATGGCGCCCAAGTGTATATCACATTGCATCAGTATATAGAGCTCAAGTTCCCCATCTTGCACATTCGGCGCTCTATTATCTTTGAGGTGAATGTAGGTGTAACAGACTTTTTGGGACTCTAGGTGGCAGCAGACTTACCAGGTCAATCCACTATTCTTGGAAATGTGCGCTTGCTCCATAGAGTTATATATAAGAACTAGAGGGTGCGCTGGTGATGTTGCTTGCACAAAACGCGACGGGACCGCAAGGAGACACGCGCGCCATTCTGTCTGCGCATTGAATATGAAGCACACATTGTGTTTATTGAACGCTAATGCGATGCTGTTTTGTCAACTTACAAAATGGCCGCACAAACACACGCTGTGAGATGCTGTTTTGGCAACTTAGAAAATGGCCGCCTGCGCGCATGCAGGGGCTGCGTATCTAGGCCAGTGCGCCCTCTAGTTCTTTTATATAACTCTATGGCTTGAATTGAAATTCACCTGGTATGTCTGCTGCCACCTAGTGTTTCAAAGTCTCCCTTTGTGACTTGTCAAGTCACTGACCGAGGGTAGTGGAATACTATCCCTTAACGCTGTCATTAGATAGCTAGTCACAAAGCCTAAAGGTTAAATCCATGGAGTGTATTACCGTAAGATAATTTGCTGCTTGCTGTTAGAAACAAGAATTTTTAAATGTACATGTACACCATTTCATAGACCGATAGGAAGAAACAGCGTTTATGATCACAGTAGATTTGCATTGCTGTGTCACAATTTAAGGTTAAAACTGACAGGGTCCATTTTCAGAAAGCCTTTAAGAAACTGCTCAGCAGAATCAATCTTGCTTAGCAGATTTAGGGTACCAACCTCGTTACTGTGTAATTTATACTGACTGGTCCCCTGCTCATGTTTGCTAAAGCAGAGACCGACTGCTGAGCAGCTTTTTCTGTTAGCAGCATGTTGAAATTTGACCCTGGTATGTGTAGCCTTCTTTGATGAAAGCATTAAAAGAGAGGCTTCGCAAGTCTACGGATACACATACAGATACTGATACGTCGACACTTTTTGTAATCACGTGACGCAAATCCGCCACTATTGTGTTTTGTACACACGTTAGCAACGGAAACAGGAGCTCATACATGTCAGTAACAAAACGGATACAATTATTATATACATATTTGTATCTGTATCTGTACTCTTGCAAAACCTCTCTATTATGTATACACTGTGCACACTCTAGCCTATTGAATTAGATGTTGTTTGAAAAACATATTTTTCCAATTTTGCACACTCTTAGATTTTTGCAATTGAGCGATCCTAGTTTTCTGAGATATTTGAGTACATTTTAATAATTCCAAACACAATTTATGCGACCCATCTCAAATGACAAGTGCCTAATGACTTTTTAAAAATACAGTTATAGTATTTTTTTCAAATCTAACTCCAGAACTGAGTCTAGTTTCGAAGAATGAAAATCTTCAAATATCCGTCCCTGATCTTCTTGATTTTGTTGGATGCTTTTTTGCAGACCAGAAACAAACCATCCTTTACCCTTTCGAGACCATAGCGGTCAAAAGCTGCTGGTGCCAAAATGCCTTAAGCAAATGGCTGCAAAGTTTGACCATTCACATAATGAGGTCAAAGTAAAGGTCATGTCTGAATATGAAATTTTCCAATTTCTAAACACAAAACTAAATAGTCTATTTCATGTTATTTCGGTTGACATTTTTACTGATGAAATTTAAAGAAATTAACAATGTCTAGGCATTTTATGGTGCTTGTACATCTATATACAAAACGAATGGTCTCTTGAGGTTAAATATAAAAAGAACAAATCCAGGATAGTTTTGAGTTACTAAATGTTGTCGGTGCTTAAAATCATAAGACTGCTTTCACTGAGTTTTTGTGCTTACAGTGCTATTAGTCTGTTGCAGTGAGCACAGTATTCCATTGTAAGCAGTTGCATGAAATTGAGCACAGATTCTGATGGCTTCATGAAGGGTGAACAAATAGTAGCCAAGGAAGTTTCACAAAAGGGAGTTCACAAAACTTCAACCACTAACCTGTATATTTGCTGCTTGATTTGACTGAAATACAAATACATCCTCATAAAAGGCTGAGTCACACTGCAGGGATAACGGAAGCGATAATGATCACGACGCAGAAAGAACGCATTCTATTGGTTGAATGAGCGTGTGCGTATTCTGCGTGGTGCTATTCAACCAATAGAATGCATTCTCTTTGCATCGTGATTGTAATCATTTTCGTTATTGCTGCAGTGTGACTTGGCCTTAAGTCTCATGAAGCGTTTACATCCAGAGCTGATAAAGCTGTTTGAAATTTTAAACCACTTGCCCAGTCTTTAATCACCCTTATTACATTCAAGTTCCCTTACAGAAAAGTAATGCAGGATTTGAACAATCTACAAGTGCAAATGTGATTATTGTTTTACATTTTATAAACCTTATACACATGTACAGCAAAAACCACTAGAAGTTTCTGGATTTTGTTGATTCCGATTGATTTTGGCAGGCCACTCCTATGTGGAATAAATGCCACTCCTAGCCATTTGGTTTATAAGTAAATCACATTTTGAAGGGTTCTGTGTTCTTCTTGATAAACAATGCTTTACATGATGACCTTGCTGAATACAACAAAACCAAGACAAAAAAGGGAATGGATTTTGGAAACCTAGTACTGCAAAACCAAAATCACTTGCATTTGAGTTACTAAAAGGTGAACAATTCTGATAGGTTTAGAAAGACTCCTGTGCCAAATTTCATGGATCTGCTTACCGTAAGCACAGAATCTGCGTTTACCGTAAGCACAGAATCGGCGCTTACGGAAGAAAGGAATTCCGTTCTCACGGCTAGTGCATTTCACGGGTTAGTGACGAATTTTGGCTTCTGCGCGTGCGTAGTCAACGTTACTAGGCGTTCAACACGGAGGCTAGCATGTAGGCAGGGAGTCATGATTGTAAGCGCAGAATTCGGTGGTTAGCATGAAATTAGGCCCAGGTCATGTATGCTTATACAAAAACCGAGGCAAAACCAGGATTGGTGTGTGAGAATTTGGAGTAGATAGAGTGAAAACAGGGTTTGAGCGGTATGTCTCTTAGCACTGTCTAGGGATGAAACATGACATATTATGATATTTCATCATTGTTTGTTGTGTCGGAATGTTTGAACAAATCTTCCATCCATATTCAACTAAAGGTTTATTAATTAACACCCATACAGTTCCATAGTAGAATAACTCTCCAAATAGTTGTGTTTTAAACTTGTCACCAATTCTTCTTATTATGATTTTTTTGTAGATTTGGGCTATGATTAACAAAGTAAAGAGAGTGTGAAGATTTTCAATGTAGTGCCTGTTTGTCATTTTAACAATTTCTTCTTTAATCTATTTTCCGTGGTCTCTTTAATTTTAATATGTTATTTTATGAGTATTATTTGATATTTTTGACTGGCAGAACTGTGAACACATCGTTTTACTGTAAAAATTAAGATCCTCTACAAATGGAAATCGTTAATTTATGGTTCGTTACTACTATCCTATCAATCAGTGTGACTTTAACAAGGGGTAAGTTTCTGACTTGCGGACTTAGAAATAATATTGGTCTCCACAAATTTTCTTGATGTTGGTTCTGTGCACCAATGTTACACATTGCTACTGTCTGTCACATGCGCCATTTTTGGAGTAAAAGTTGAGGCAAGAGTGTAAAGGTGTCGTCTAAAATGCGTGCTTCACTGTATAACGTGCACACGCAGCAATGACTCCAAAATTGGCGTAATGAAGTTTATTTTGGTGACGTCGGGGCCCAATTTCATAAAGCTGTTAGGCAGAAAATTCTGCTAGAAAAATCTCTTTGGTTAGCAATGATTGAGTGGGGCACCAGTCACAACAATGTAAACTTAAGGTAATTTTGGCTGGTAACCTGTTTCTGTTTAGCAATATTTTTCTGTGCTTATCACTTTTTTTGTGCTTAAGGCTTTATGAAATTTAGCCCTGGTGAACTGGGTCAGCCGAACTATGATTGCATACATGGAATCCAGAAGATGGTATAGACCCAGTGCGTAACGCGCAGCGCACTTACAAGCGCCTATCCTGTCGGCCATTTTGGGAGCCAAAATTGTGCACAAAAGATTTGACTCCCATCATGATGGAAATAGAAAAACTTGTTCAGAGGTGCATTCTGCGTTGTGTAATGGGTCTTCGGATATCAATAGACGCCCTTGTATAATGCTTAACGTTTGCAAGTACACTGAGGTCACACGCATGTTTTTACGCACTGCTAATCGTCCAATGATCTGCCTCCTTTTGGCCTTGGGGATGGCGGTTTTTCCAGATTGTGCTATCATATGCAAGGGATCTATACAGAAATTAAACATGGTTCAAATAACATAATAATTTTAAGAGCTAGAAGTGGAATTATAGTTTTGTAAACAATTAAATTCCCTACTCTTAAGAGTTATCATATAAAACAGTATTCTATCGAGTCTCTAGTAATTTGTTTATTTTTATTTTAGGTTATTGAATTGTGGGTACAGCCCTCTGCCCATTACCTTCTGTATTATTCATAATTAGTACAATAAATGTAATATGAATTGTAAATATTAATATTCATATAGTTTTACTGTATTTGTGTAGTATCTTTTGGACATTAAAAAAACTGTACTGCCAAGGGGTGTTGTTATTTTTACTCATAAATGACAATTTACTTATACAACATGAATGTAAATTCTTCACAATGACACATTTCATTCAACCTTTCTTACCATAAAATCCTGTCAGGATGTTTTGTAACTTGATGAACCAGTATAGAATTTTATAAAATGCCCTCAAAGACCTTGATGCTTGATTTGTGGTTTGTTTTCTGTTTATTTCTTGTGCCGAAAAAGTGTGAAAACAATGTATTTTAGATGGAGTAGAACGAGGAACAGAAATAATCTCACAGGTTTTACAGGAATCATTGTGATTTCAAATGATTTTATTTAATTAAATTGACCCCAAGTAAAATAGTTTCTATTCAACCTAATAAAAAAATACTAATGAAATTGTAATAATTGCTTTGAATGTTAAGGTATTTCGTTAGAAGTCTCAGGATTTGTTCTACTCCTAGAACTTGATCTTACTGATGGCAAATTTATATTCAACTACCCCCCCCCCTCCTCTGGCCCTGCCCCTCCCCTGGCCCTGCCCCCACCCGGCCCCTGGGCCCCCGCCCGGTGGATAGGTCATTGCAAAGAATTTTAAAAGAATCACAAGAGGGCGCTCGATCTTTTGCAACGTCACAGCCCGAGTTTTTGCCAAGCCAGATTGGGAAGGCCATAAGTGCAAGTCAAGAAAAGGTCGCTATTTTTGGTAACAATGTAACCAAGTTTGTTGATTTTGTTTAAAACAAAACAACTAATATTGTCTGTCGGGTGTCGACTGTGACCCAGAAATGGGTCAAGCCACCATGACGGATGCGATGTCAGGGAATTCTGCCCGCTGGAGAATCGGTCCCCCATATTATGGGAAATTAACACTGCTGGAGGAGGAGGATTCAAAAGAGGGCGCTATCAGAAGAAGTTTGTACACCGTTTGCCATTGGAACAGAATCAATCTCCTGCCACACTGGAACCTGGTAAATTCGGACCTGGCAGTAATTAAACATGTCATTCGGTATCATCGTCGAGCACCATGTTATCATCGATATCTTGACTCTCGTTCTTAATCAGGAAGGAAGTGTCCGCTTGACCCCATCGTGGCGGTCCTTCTCATGCCGTACTCATAACAGTTCCCAAACCATCCCCAGCTCAGGCACCGCTCGGTCGGTTCGGAAAGATTAAAACACATCGGCCTGAGGGTGTCGAAGAAGAAAGCACCAACTTTTTGAGAGACGCTCGTGTTTGCCGCCAAAAGACAGTCCCGGAACCTGAGAGATAAAATGGGCGGGAAAATCAACTTAAGAAGTATAATGATTATGGGACGATTCTTTGATGCCAAAATAAACTGAAGAAGATTGGTGTCTTTGACTGGCTGAAGGGTAGCCTTGTCCAAGGCTCTTAACGCAAGCACCGGCCCGCTCTGACTTCACGAAATGCATAGATACTGTACCGCACGGCACATAACAGTACTTGATACCGCGGGGTCGAAGTATGGCTTTTGAGGTATCAACGAGGTTACAACACGAGGCCGGATCAGATCTGATCAAGGCTAGCTGAAGGGTTGTATCAACGAGCTTGACGAGTTTGCATCAATCCTTCACCAGAAAAAAAACCGGCTCAAACTCTTGTTCAAAACAAACACCCACAAAGAGGGTCCATATGTTCGTAAATAGGTTTAGTATAACTCTAAACAATAAAATAACGATAAAAACTTAGACCAAGTTGGTAAGAAGTAAGCCTAGAGCAGCTTTGGATAGTATCATAGTATCATGAATTTTTAGGAACTTTTTACTTCAAAGTATCGGTCCTGTAATTTGAATTTGAGAAGCGTTACTGACATTAAGTCTTCTCTGATTGTGTATTCCAATTGCAGATAATTCTTCCTGCGTGAACACAACCGCTCCAGATTTTCGGCAGTATCTAAAAAACGCTACCACCTTTTAAAATGAAGCTTTCATGTTAGTTTTATGGTGTATAATATTATGATCTCAATTAAGATTGAAACAAACAATGGGTTCCAATTACCAAACGTATATAATTCATTCAATACTATTGTAGGCCAATTCCAATTAAAAAACCTAATAACTTTTGCATTTTTATAGGTTTTATAGCCGAAATAATAATAATAGATTTTAATCCTCACCTTTCATCACATCCACACAAATTGATGGTATACGGCATGTAGTTAAACACATCATACTTCCACGAGAAGCCAGTTATCATAGCCGGGCAATGGTCATGATCCCTGCAACAGGTATCTGTCTCTCGATGGTAACCAAGATCAGAGTACGAACTGGCCGTGTCACCGACTCCACACCATACCGTCCCTTCCACCATAAAGGCCGCCCGTTTGCTCCTATCGCCACCCTGCTCGATTACACTGTTCGGTGTTTTGATGTATTTCGTCAGCTTGCTGCCCTTCTGCTCGCCCGTGCGAACCCCGTCACGAACCCGGGACCCCAAGCCTAGGACATGGCTCTCCGAGGACTTAACCCCAAGAAGTATGATCACCAACAGAAGAAGGATCTCTTTCAAAAACGCCATCTTGAATAACTGAAGTTTCACAAACTCTTCTCTAAATCTGCACTATTGTTTTGATTAATAACAATGTATGGAGCATGAGGCCAACCTATCTGAATAATTATTTGCTTTGTGCTTGGATTAATAGATAAAAGTTCTGAAATTTCCGCACAGATAATGTTCAGGGCACATTGGGCCTACTTCAATGTCGAGACGTGAACTTTAGTTTTTAAAATCTATCAGTTTTTAAAACCATGATAGCCACAGGTATGACCTTGTTCGTGACAGATTAAAGTTCAATGGAGAAGTGTTTTCATAATATTTATCTACACACACGTGACATGTACATTATGTACCTTGTTTTTATTTTGCAATTGAGAAGCCTATCGTTTTGTTTATCATAATATTACATAACACAACCATACATTAAATCTCTCCATTACAGATCAACAAGTACTTGTTGAAGCTTTTGGAGGGAAACAATGCCTTTGGATGCGGCGGGTCTAGAAACGCGTTTGGAATATGAAATGAATATGATTTTTGAAAGAAGTTTTAAAAGTAGAGTATCATGGTTCACACAATGCCTCGAAATTTTGAGGTTTTCCTTTCAAACATCTTCCCAACCATTTTATTAATTTCATAACAAACGCCTTTTATAGCCTAAAGTGCCCAAGTCCAAAGGCATTATCCCTTACAAAAATTATAGAGTATTTTCCTTCAATCAAAAATATCGAACAGTTAGCCCCATCCATCAGAAACAGTTTCCTTTGAACCGGCATATTATACGAGAAAGTTAATCCCAGATATACATTTCGTAGTTGACGTGTCCTTATTATAAGCAAAATCAACGTGCACAACATTCCTAGCAGAACGTTTAAGTGAAAATACACCTTTGGATTTTGAAACAACTTCAATTGTTTGACCCTGAATTATGGACATATTTATAGGCTACAATAAAATATTACCTTGTGAAAATTTTCATTTGGTCACGTTTTGAGATATCGCAGCTTTCGAAATTCAAAGTTTTGAAAATCATTTTATTTCGGAGCTATCAGGATATGCGAAAAAAACATCAGATTTTATCACAGCAAATTGCGCCACAGCACCTTATAAAGCATTACATTGTGCCATCATAGGTCTCATAATTCAAACATAGTCCAAAATCTGGCAGGAAATACTGTATGTTACAGCGCCAGGAGCGTCACTTGGTGACGGACATGTGCGCTATAATAAGAAGCCACAATTATTATCTAAAAATATATAAGTAGCGTTTGTGTCGGAAACTATTCTCAGACTGTTCTTCCTTCGTGGACATAACAGCTCCGGATTTTCGGTGATGTAAAACATGCTACTATGCCTTTTGAAATTAAAGTTCACAGTGTATATTAATTGTCTATACATAGAATTAATACAATAACAAAATCAAACGGGTTCAATGAAAGGGTATACGTTCCCTTTAAATACAGTAGAAACTATTGTTAATTGCCAAATACCAGTCTTCACAGTTGGTGTATCTCAACATATGCATATAATAACAAACCTGTGAAAATTTGAGCTCAATCGGTCGTCGAAGTTGCGAGATATTAATGAAAGAAAAAACACCCTTGTCACACAAAGTTGTGTGCTTTCAGATGCTTGATTTCGGGACCTCAAAATCTAATCCTGAGGTCTCGAAATCAAATTCAAATATTGTAGTGGGAAATTGCTTCTTTCTCAAAAACTACGTTACTTCAGAGGGAGCTGTTTCTTACAATATTTTATACTATCAACAGCTCTCCAATGTTCGTTACCAAAGAAATGTTTATGCTAACAATTATTTTGAGTAATTACCAATAGTGTCCAGTACCTTTAAGGTAAACATCTTTATTAAACCTGTTGAACTTATCAAGGTCGACTGGGAATTTCAGAACAGAAATGTAATGCTCTGGGCCAGTATTACCTTACAGTTCCAGAATTCCAATCAGCAGTCTGGAGGTGAAGACTAGCTGCTCTAGAATGTGGATGTCGTGGGCTCAACTCCAACCCGAGACGCCTTTGGATATTTATACTTGATGCCAGCACTATTTTACATGACAAATATTTTAGCCAAAAGTTTATGAAGTAAACAAAAATACTTGGTTCGTTTTGTTGTTGTTGTTGTTGTTGTTGTTGTTGTTGTTGTTGTTCCACTATATTGATCTCCTTACTCCACTGGTTTGATACGGCTGATCACACAATGCAACTGTTTTGACAGCTCTCCCAGTCATGCGTAATACCTTCAAAATGTCCACAACATTACCAATGAAAAGTAAAGTTGTGCTCGCTTCCCTTTTTTCTCGTGAACGTGGAGGCAAAGTATACCTTTGGTTTTGGGAGACGTTCGATTGTTTGAATCCTATATAAATGTAAATTGTACACTAAAACTAACTTGTGAAAATCTCATTTTCAAAGGTGGTCACGTTTTTGAGATATCGCTGAGTGGTTTCATGCAGGAAGAATAATCCCAAATAGGAAAACACAATCTAAAGAAACGTTACTGCAACAACGCTTTTCAGAATCAAACTGTTGGGTTAGCTGCTGTAGTACTATAGGCTTGTAACCAAGAATAGTCACCACAGTAGGTTGTCCGGCGTATCCGACGATGACGTCTTCCTTTAAAGGCACTGTACGCGTTTGGTAACTGTCAAAGACCAGTCTTCTCACTTGCTGTATCCCAACATAAGCATAAAATAACAAGCCTGTGAAAATTTGGGCTCAATTGGTCATCAAAGTTGCGAGAAAATTATGAAAAACACCCCTTGTTGGACGAATTTGTGTGCTTTCAGATAGGAATAACAGACTTCTGGCTAGAAGTCTTTTGCCTTTTTAGTGAGAAATTACCTTTTTCTCAAAATCTATGCTACTTCAGAGGGAGCCGTTTCTCACAATGTTTTATACTATCAATAGCTTTCCAATGCTTGTTACCAAGTCAGTTTTTATGGTTAATATTGCGTAATTACCAAACGTGTACCTTCCCTTTAATCTGAACATCCCCCCCTATTGTACAGTTGAGTAATAATCTTTTGCAAACCAGGGAATTGGAAAAGGCAATTGTGTATTGTAGGTATATTCCCTTAAGGTTCAGGAATAGTTCACGTGCAATAGACACTCTTCAAGCTTGTCAAATTCGTAGCAGTATACGAGTCTTGCGTTAAAGGCAGTGGACACTATTGGTAATTACTCATAATAATTGTTAGCATAAAACATGGTAATGACTAATGGCGAGATGTTCATAGTATGAAACATTGTGAGAAACGACTCCCTCTGAAGAAACGAAGTTTTCGAGAAAGAAGTAGTTTACGACTTTTCCACGAATTTGATTTCGAGACCTCAGATTTAGAATTTGAGATCTCGAAATCAAGCATCTGAAAGCACACAATTTCGTGTGACAAGGGTGATTTTTCTTTCATTATTATCTCGCAACTTACGACCAATTGAGCTCAATTTTTCGCAAGTTTGTTATTTTATGCATATGTTGAGATACACCAAGTGGGCGGACTGGTCTTTGACATTTACCAATAGTGTCCAATGTCTTTAATAGAGAAGTACGGAATGTAACAGAATCCCTAATGAATGCAGTTATTATTGGTTCTCAAATAACTTGATTTCATTGGTTTGGATACACATGCATATTTGGTTGCCTAAATTTCGATCGAGGTTGTTACAATTATTGTTAAAGGCAATGTACTTTTGGTAATATTGTCAAAGACCAGTACCCTCAATTGGTGTATCCTACAGTATGCACAAAATTGAGGCTGTTACATGTGCTTTACAAAAAATATAACTTAGTTGTTTGTTAATAACAGGGCATACTTTCGCTTAGTGTCAAAGACCAATATATGGTGTATCCTAACACATGCGTAAAATAACAAGCCTGTGAAACATTGAGCTCTATTGGCCATTGAAATTGCAAGCATGGGAGGAAAGAAAAACACCTTTTTTAAATATATTTTTGGCTTTCAGATCCCAGAGAAAGAAGGCTTCAAGCTTGAAGCCGTCTCAGATTCAAATTTGTTGACGCACTCCGACCAATGTTATAAAACGAATTGAGTCCGGAGGGAATACCCCAACAGGCAACATACAAAGGCCCTTTTCGAAACCACGGCTTCGGCTTTGGTTCGGCTTGAATTGAGGCTCCATTATCTCGTCTGAAGCCACGTGCACGTATACGCAATGCACGAGCTATATTGTCAAAACAATCTGCGGGGCCAAGCTAGCCTGAGCCGAATCCAAAGCCGAAGCCGTCGTTTCGAAAAGGGCCATAGGAACTGATAATAATTGTCACGAGATGTTGGTCCAGCTAACATGGCGTGACGACATTTTAAAAATCACTTTCATTTCACATGTTTGGAGGCATCCAATATGCCAATTATTTTCTGGTCGATTTCCAATTCGACAAATGGAAGGGAATTTCCTTTTAAAACAATACTCCCGTTTTATAATGACCTACAGCCTTTTAATAAGCCTTTGCACTTTTCTAATAAACACCTCTTTCTATAGGCACTGTTGGACACGTTTGGTAATTACTCAAAATAATTATTAGCATAAAAACTTACTTAGTAACGAGCAATGGAGAGATGTTAATAATAATAAAACATTGTGAGAAACGGCTCCCTCTGAAGAAACGTAGTTTTTGAGAAAGAGGTTAGTATTGCTCACCGAAATGATCCGAAAAACTTCAGGTCTGAATCTATTTTCATGCATTTGAAAGCACACATTAAATTGTGCAACGAAGATGTATTTTCTTTCTTTTAAATGTAATTAAAATTTCTTGCAACTTCGATTACCAAGAAAACAAATTTTTCACAGATTTGTTATTTTATGCATGTGTTTGGGATACACCAAATGAGGATACTGGTCTTTGACAATTATCAATAGTGTCCAGTGTCTTTAAACAAAGATTGTTAAATTGTATAAAGGTGTCCAGTCGTCGATTTCACCAAACTCTTTTTAACTTGGGATTAATCTTAGGACTTAAAGCGAGTTAAGTTCCGCACCCATAGACATTTGTACGCATTGAACTCACCATTCTCGTCCTAACTCGAGATAGGATTAATCTTAGCGTTTCGTGAAATCGGCTGCTGCAGTGCCTTCAAACGTTGAAAGGTTAGATGTATACTGTTTCTTGAAAAACATAGACGGGTCCTAATTGGTACATATACCGCCTTGAGATACGTCTAGCTGTCGATCGATCAATCATTTTGCTGTACACCGTTACATATTGTATTGCAACCAGAGGGGCAGTGTGTTTCAAAATCGATATTAAACTATTTGTAGGTCTTCAATAGAAAGCATTCTGAAACTTGGCAGGCGTTCGAGTGTCAAATGAAGATAAGAGAAAAGGCACGGTCGACCAAGAGGGAAGTCTCAAGGAAGTCTCTGGGTCAGCAATGGGGGTTATGCAATGGTGTAAACATCAAGAATGAAAACTATGGACATTTTGACAATATTACACTTTCGGTGCTGTGTATTACATGATACATACACGGCAAAAATTGCATTGTTAAAATTTACAACATGTGTTCTATCACGCAAAGATACCAAAGATATAATCAAAATCAACACCAAAGTGTATAAAAATAACACTAACTATTTTTGCAGAAACAATATCTAGTAGGTAACCATTACATCGAACACACACATGGAATTGCAACCCACCTTCTCCAGCAGGACAGCGGCAATGCTTTTTGGAGAGGTACGCCAATGCAAGATGGATATACACCCGGGGAGTCCCCGGGGATTTCTAATTTAAATACATTCAAGTTCATGATGTTCTAAAAAACGACAATACTATCTTGTGCTGATCCTCCCATAGTTTTTACCTTACAGTTCTTGATAAATTGAAATTTCACTGGAGTGTGGCTGCAGAGCCAGACAGAACGTGTAATTAATCTAATCATGTTCATGGTCTATTGTGCACCTAACAATAGACATCCACATGAATTTATAATAATGTGCTTCATGTGTGATCAATAAGCAATATCGCTTGCTATGACATGCTGGCATTTCTTCGCCTTTACAAATGCAAATTGTATCGTGTATTATAATAACATGGCTCCAAGTTACCATTATACCACACGCTGTGTGCCGGTTAACCACATCATGGCGTGACCAGCCGTGGGAAAATTTCTCTGATCAGGTGATCATCACAGTTGCCAAGTTATAAATTAGTGTGGTGTGTTGTGTCCTTGGGCGTAGTAATGAATTTAATAACATTACTCGCGCTCAAGTTCTCAGTTTCCATTCATTGATTTTGGCTGACGCAGCCATGGTCTACCGGTATACTGTTTTTTCAGTGACTCTACCACAGCCAGCCACGTGGTCACGCTTTGATGACGTAGGGTGTAAATAAAGGCACGCTTCTTTGAAAATGTGTATACACAGCTACGGGTTCAAATGCAGTCATCGGCAGACACAATTCATGTACGGTTGCAGAGAGCACGCGTAGAAAGCTCCCTCCAAATACCTCTCAGAAAAAAATACCGGCAAGTTTCTTAAATAATACAACACACCAACTATAGCAGCATTGATGGAAAACCAACGCAGTGAATAGTATTAACCAGATATTTTTAAGAGAACCTAATTTAAGATGTATATTTACAAAGGTGCATCTTTATTGTCAACTTTGATGAGTGTGGTGTACATTGGTGCTCTGGCGTTACCGTTAAATACTGATGGAAAGACCGGGTTTATCAGCGTGAATCGGCAAAACGGAGAGCGGGTCATCACGGCGCACATCGGCGGCATTTCGGCCATCGAGACGGCAACCGGCGAATTGACGAACCAGTCATTGAATGATGGATTCTTTACTGACGACGAGAACAGCCGAGTCCAGCCGAGCTTCATATTCCGCGAAGTCACAGACGGATTTGAGATAGCTCGGGTTATATACGACGGGAACTACACCGCTAAAAACTTCTTCGTCTCGTTGGATAAAGAAAGCATTCGTGATCTCCAGACTAGGGTGAAGTCGAAAGCACCTCAGGCAGCCCACCATCATGAGTCCAAGACAAAGCACCCAAACAATTGGTCTTTTGACACTGTGTCCACGCTACCAGAGTATTTGCAATACATGTACAATGCTACTGATGTCACCACTGTACAATTCAACGGCAGCTGGACGAGCGTACCGACCTTCATTCGTTCCATGATAAGTCTAGACTACATTAAATCCCAGTGCAACAAACTTTTCAGCAAGTTCCCCAGCCGCACAGTGTCAGGGGCAACTAGAAGGCACCGGAGGGGCTTGTTGACCTATCCAAAGACCCTATGGTGTGGCAAGGGCACCGAGGCGAAGAACTACGATGAGTTAGGAGAGGACAGGTCGGCTGATACCTGCTGTAGGGCACATGACACCTGCCCTTACCTACAAATCGAGCCGATGGATAGCAAACTCCATCTGCGAAACATTGCTCCGTACACTATCAGCCACTGCAAATGTGATAAAATGTAAGTTTTTCATCTTTGTACACTTTTGTTTTTGCCTTCCCTAACATTGTATGAAACTAGCTTATCTCTAGCTGTATTGTTGTCTCAACCCCCCCCCCCCACACCCCAACCCCACCCCCCAAAAAACATGTGAATGATAAAAATAAAATAAACTACAATAAGTAAAGTAAACAATAAAGACATTGTGAAAAATTGTTATTATATCCCCAGTGAATTGCCATAAAAATTTTAAAATAGTTATGCTCAGCTTACCCAAGGCCATTGAATTTCTGGAAAGAGTAATTCAAGTTATCAAATAGTTCTTTAAAAGAATCATAATAGGACTATTATTATTAACTGTCAATTTATCTCCATTATTGGAAACAACCCGCATGGCTTAGCAGCCTTGCTCTATGGTTAGTGTCAGACAACAATAGTTGAAGGTTGTTGGGTCCATGCCCCCATTATGGTTCTCTACACAAACCCTGTATGTCATCAAAACTATTTGGATAGGGAATTGTATAAGCATTGTGCGATAAAGTACATATTTGAATACTTTTGTGTTTATCTCGGAGTGTTTATACACATAGATAATATCATGTATACCTGGTCCCATGTACACAATGAGTTCACCATTGGTTTCGATGCTTTATAGCTTCTATTGTTTTATTACTGTCATCTAGATATTTTGCCTTTGATACCAGTTTGGAATTTGGCACACCGCAACAGTATGTCATTAGATAGATATCTGGGCCCAATTTCATAGAGCTGCTTAGCGGCCGATTTTGTGCTAAATGTGTGATTTCCATTTCATAGCGCTGCTATTAACAGTAAGCACACGAAAAGGCATGCTAACCTTCCGGTGCTTACCGCACGAAAATAATGACGTCACAAAGCAAATCCATGGTAAACGCACAATATGGCCGCCCAATTTTTCTGCTCACCTGTGAAATACGCTTGCACCTTAGCAAATTTTTCTGCTACAGTAAGCACGAAAACTTGCTAACCATTAAGGAGCGATACGAAATTTGGCCCTGGTATAGGGATATTGCAGTTACCCTTTTAAAAATGTTGAACAACAATCTTTTTTCAAAATCTACAAAATTGTTGTTATTTTACGTATATCTACCTAAATCTACGATGGCCCGAAGCCAACATATCTTTCTCATGACATACTTTGACTATGTGCCAAATTCCATGTTTTCGTCAACAAAAGAATAATTCCCCTAAATAGTTTCCCTATCTCTGCCTCACTTATATAAACAAAACAACAACAAAATGCAGGAAGAAATAATGTTTGAAAAACGGGATACAATTTGTGTTCTAAAAAAACACAATACAATATTGTATCTGGTGGCATGGTTGGCCGGTGCGTAATGAGAGTTCACCTCTCACCGAGGTGACCCTGGTTCGATACCCTGCCAGGGCCATATGTGAGTTGAGTTGTGCGTCGGTTCTCTGCTGTGCCACGAGGGTTTTCCAGACTATCCGGTTTTCCTCCCTCGGGAAAAATCAAACACTTTCGATCTTGGCTGTGCTCCGTGGTCATAATGGGTTGATGTGGCTGGCGCCCTTGCATGCATGCATGCTTCTCGAACACGTTGTAGCCGCGTAGCTGCGAGTATTAGAGGATGAGTTAAAGGCTCACAAATTATTATCATCTTCGAATATGTTGCACTCTAATAGCGTAATGATCGATTACCTTGAGCAAATTAACAATTCCTTTGTAGGCCTTTTGGTCATATCTTTGGATTCTGTGCCCATTTTATCCTTATTTTTAAACTTTCTTTCTTGGTGGATTTGACTTCAAGAGCCACACACGAGGTAGCTTCTATGTACCTCTGAAATGTGGCGGGAAATTTGTATAGAGCAATATTAAAAATGTCTGCCCTGTTGTTCCTCTGTTAACATAGTCGCTCCAGATTTGCGGCGATATCTCAAAAACACGACGATGTTAAAAAAAAAAAAACTGAATTTAATTTAATTAAAGTTTTCAGTTATTTTCTTTTGAGCCACACCCAAAATTTGGCGTGGACATAACCGCTCCGGATTTTCGGCGATATAATAAAAACGCGACGACGTATTTAAAATCAATATAAATTTAAATTTGCAGTTATTTGTTATGACCCACACCCACAATTTTAGAATATTAACAAAACCAAAGTATTGACTTTTCTGAATGGCCCCTGAAGGTATGTCAACTTATTGGAGTGGGGGTTGATGCCTGACACTAGAAACTGCTGATAAAAATACACAATTCAGGTCAATTTTACTATAAGTCTGTGGGGAACAAAAGTTCATTGACGCCTCTGTGGACGAAAGAACCAGCTGTGACGTTGCTCACGTGTGTAAGTTCATTCTTACAAACCGCAATAAAGTCGTCGTGGCATTCCAATATAAAACACGTGATTTCCTGTACAAGGTAAACAGTGGCGTGATCGCTGAGAAGTTCAGTCATGCGCTCAAACATAAAACTCGACCTTCTTTGCCAGCGTAAAAAAACAAAAAATTTTGGAGACCGCCAACATTAGGGTAAGATAGCTCAGCTGGTATGGCACCGGCACGTTTAACCGGAGGTTGCGTTTTCAAATCCCGTTTTACCCAATTGTGCTTTTGATCAACCCCAAAATAAAATATTTTGGTATACTGTAAACAAGGCTGCCCGAAACCGCTTCCGCTGAAGTTTTTTGAAGGCGCAACTGTAAACAAGGCTGCCCGAAACCGCTTCCGCTGAAGTTTGGCCCTATAGGCTGAAACCCCGAACAATGTCTGTTTTTCTGAGAAGATCTTTATCAAAATTGGTAAAACGCCAGTAGGCCTGTTCCTATACGGGGACCTTAAAAGAAATAGGCCGCCATGTTTTAATTAAAACAATGGAAAAGTGCACGCGTGTATGTAAAGGCCGCCATGTTTTATTTAAATCTACGGCACGCGTGTATGCAAAGGCCGTTATGTTTTATTTAATTAAAACAGTGGAAACGTGTACGCGTGTATGCAAAGGCCGCCATGTTTGATTTCAAAAACCAGAAACGTGCTCGCGTGTATGCAAAGGCCGCCATGTTTGATTTAAAAAAAACAGAAACGTGCACGCGTGTATGCAAAGGCCGCCATGTTTGATTTCAAAAAACAGAAACGTGCACGCGTGTATGCAAAGGCCGCCATGTTTGATTTCAAAAAAACAGAAACGTGCACGCGTGTATGCAAAGGCCGCCATGTTTGATTTCAAAAAACAGAAACGTGCACGCGTGTATGCAAAGGCCACCATGTTTGATTTTTAAAAAAAAAACATAAACGTGCACGCGTGATGTAAAGGCCGCCATGTTTGATTTCAAACAACGGAAACGTGCATTTTTATACGTGCTGTGCACGACTCTGAGCCAAACTATAGCTCTTCATTTACATCAATGCTAGTGAGATGGCTGTCTTGTGCTTGTGACGTCATTATGCGTGGTATCGTGAATTTGAGTTAAGGTAGTAAACGATGTACGACAATAGTTGGCTATTTTGAATGTGGTTTAAAGGAAGTGGACACTATTGGTATATACTCAAAATAATTATCAGCATAAAATCTTACTTGGTGACGAGTAATGGGGAGAGGTTGATGGTATAAAACATTGTGAGAAACGGCACCGTCTGAAGTGCCATAGTTTTCGAGAAAGAAGTAATTTTTAACGAATTTGATTTCGAGACCTCAGATTTAGAACTTGAGGTCCAAAAATGCACACACCGTCGTGTGACAAGGGTGTTTTTCTTTCATTCATATCTCGCAAGTTCGATGACCGATTGAGCTCAAATTTTCACAGGTTTGTTATTTTATGCATATGTTGAGATACACAAACTGTGAAGGTTAGTCTTTGACAATTACCAATAGTGTCCACTGCCTTTAAACGCACAGTTCCGTTCACAATAAAACAGCCACAAGAATCTGAAAAACGGTTTGCATGAATTCTATGGTAGGACTCCGTCAGTGCACTACAATTTCTAGAACACGAGATACACTTGTTATATCCCATCCGAAGGACAAAGCGATTGTGGTAAAATATCTTGCTCACCAGGGTCACAAGTTTCAAAGAAACACGATTTCATGTTCACCGGATACATATCAGTTAAATCCCTTATAATTAGCATTGTAAATCTGATAAGTTATCTTCGCAGAAGGATAAATGATTGTTTTTGGCTTACTTGTATAAGATTGCAGTCAATATTTGCTGATCGCCTAATCATGAACATAGCAGTGACTTTACACCCGAAATGAAACCAAGGTAGATTGCAAGGTTGCGGAAACATGTACACATGGATGTCTGTTTAGAACCAGAATCATTAAGGGTTACATGCAGTGGACACTATTGGTAACTACGAAAAATATTTGTTAGCATAAAAACTTACTTGGTAACAAGAAAAACGTAGCGAGCTGTTTATAGTATAAAACACTGTGAGAAACAGCTCCCTCTGAAGTAACATGGTTTTCTATTTTGATTTTGAGACCTCCGAATTAGAACTTCGTGTGACAAGGATGTTCTTTCTCTCTGTATTATCTCGCAACTTCGACGACCAACTGAGCTCAGTTTTCACACTTTTTATTTTATTTTGTGCATTATGTTGAGATACACCAAGTGAGAATACTGGTCTTTGACAATTACCAATATTTTCCAGTGCCTTTAATACTCTTCCAATAATTGTTCTGGGAACTTTTACGTGTACTACCAATCATAGTACACGGGACCTGTACGGCTAAATGTCCCATCCGAAGGACGAAGCAATTGTGGTAAAGTTTCTTGCTCAAGGACACAGGTTTCAAGACCGAGTCTTAAACCAACACTCTGCTGATCAGAAACACCAGACCTTGAGTTCTGTGCTCGTAACAACTCGACACAGATGGTTTAAAAAACAAATGAAAGATCTTAAACGTCTGAAGATGTATTTTTTGACAGACTGAACTGGTACACCACAGAGTGCGTCCGCAGCCTGTCCCCTTTCGTGATTGTTTGATTGCAGTATATTGGTGTTTTAGTGGGGTTTTTCCCTTCCTGTTCTGTTATGGTATGATCGAAAATTGTGACGATAAGTTCAAGCGTGTTCTTCATAACTAATTGACGTGGTGGCGATCGATTTCTCTATCAAACCACCAAACTGGCGTGGTGTTTATTAAGTCTGTATATTTTTGTTCTTTATAACTCAGCGGGCTGAGCTTTCAATAGTCTGCCCAAAAAAACCCAAGGCGAGTTTCGAAGTGTCAACATACTGGCACTGCACGGGGGGTGGGGGGGGGGGGGGGTAAAGAGAGGTGAACAAACTTTCCAGACCGCAAAAGTACATTCAATGAAACATTCTACTATATGCAGATATCCCGGATGTTGGCACACCTCCAAAATACGAAGTACAATAAGGATGTAGAAATACGGCAACGTTTGCTTTTGTGCTAAGCTTTCAACCACATTAAAAAATATTTAAATAGGTCGTCACTGAAAGGCCTTTAGTCAAGTTGCATTCCCGTCTCGTCAAATTGCATTAACCTTTCCAACACCCCGTGGGAAGTATAGTCATTAATCGAAGAGGTCAACAAACTTTGATAGTAATATGACGATCTGATATTGAATGGGTAGCCTTGCTCAAGGCAATCGCATTTTTCACTCCGAAAAGACGCCGGTGTAAACCCACCCGTATACACTGTGCTTACTGTGTGTATTCACACCGCACGACCCAACCTATAATACACCGTCACATCGCTCAAAGCACACCGTACGACTACTGCGCACAAGTCATCCGCACTCGTACCACTAACCCGCATGCGGATAGCGTACGGGGGCGTCGTGTCGTGCGATGTGGTTACACACTTCAGCGGCGGTCTTTTTTTCGGAGTGAATAATTCCACTTTCTTACGGCCGACGCATGCGGATAGCGTACGGGGGCTTCGTGTCGTGCGATGTGGTTACACACTTCAGCGGCGGTCTTTTTTTCGGAGTGAATAATTCCACTTTCTTACGGCCGACGCATGCGGATAGCGTACGGGGGCTTCGTGTCGTGCGATGTGGTTACACACTATACAGCGGCGGTCTTTTTTCGGAGTAAATCATTCGACTGCCTTGAGCAAAGCTATTGAATGGGCAGCCCAACCCCCAAACTCACCCCTCATTGAAGACGCTTGAGTGTTCGTGGAGACCAGTTGAATTTAAGTTCTAGTTTCTCGTCTAGTGACTTGATCTACAAACAAAAAATGAGCCGATACTATCTGAGATGACTCTAGGTCTATTGTTGGTGCCAGGTTCAATATACTTTTATAGTATAGTATTACCAGTTCCTTGCTCTATTATTATTGAATGTCGACTTGCTATTGGGAGCCCAACTTCCAAACGCCCCCCCCCCCCCCCCAGTTGACGGTTGAAGGTTCGTAAGACCAACGGAAAATTAGATTACGGAGGAAACTTTCATAAGGTTTCTTAAACAGTTCCACACGGTTAATTTCATACGGCTTCAAAATGATACAAATCTAAGACGACTTAGAATAATGTTGAATAATTTAACTTTTCGGTGCTGGCAAGAAAGTCATTATCAACTTGCATTGGTCCTCAATTATGTCGGTCAGTTCTAAAAGACAATGTTTGCAGACATTGTCATGATTATTGGGATCGGAGTTTGAAAACCGAACTAAGCTTCAAATGGGTCAGATGTTTCCGTGAATGCGCCTATTGGTGGTACGCTATAGCTGGCAGGAGCATGGTTCTAGTTTATATGCATGTTGATGTTTAACCCTCTAGTCCCTGCACCGCCCGAGTTTCTGAAAACCAATTTTTCAAGATTCTTGCAGTAAACAACTGGAATCGTAGTTCAATTTTTAAAAGATAGCTTAATATTTAATTATTTATGCACAATTTTTTACCCTTTCGGTAATGTTTGTATAAAAGTACAAGCTCCCATTGGGAACAATAATCGGCTCTCGAATATTTTTTTGTAAGGATAAAATGGACACAATAGCTTTTCAAGGCTTTTATCTGACTCAATGCTCAAACTAATTAAATGCGAAGGCGTTAGTTTTCGACAATATCAATATTAATGATGAATAAATACAGTTTCCTTTGTGTTTACTAATTGGTATGAGCTAAATTATTTCATCGTCATTAGCTTCGAGAGCCGATTAATATTCGAGAGCCGATTATTGTTCCCAATGGGAGCTTGTACTTTTATACAAACATTACCGAAAGGGTAAAAAATTGTGCATAAATATAAGATATCTGTTAAAAATTGAACTACGATTCCAGTTGTTTACTGCAAGAATCTTGAAAAATTGGTTTTCAGAAACTCGGGCTGACTAGAGGGTTAAAGGGACACGTTGCCTTGGATCGGACAAATTGCTCTAAAGCATTTGAAAACCGTTTGTTAGTAAATTTAATGTATATGGTTGTAAAAGTGGGATATAAAAATCCACACAAAAATGCCTCAAAGTTGCACGGTTTTCCTTATACCACGGCACGCCATTTTGTGGAGTCAAATGTTTGACTCCTCAAATATGGTGCGAGTAAGTTCTTACGGAGCTCTGGAAGTGCCACCCAACTGGTTGTGATCCGGAGATAACTTTCTGCAGGATAATGACAAAACGTAAGATGACGACATCCAGAGGTACGACTTCTGGAATGTAGAATGCCTTCCTAATATTTTCATCCATGAAGTCGACTTCGTCATCCCGAGATAATTTATCTTGGGGTGTTGACATCTAAGCTTCATGCTCTACATGCAGTAGACTTGTGGACAAGTCGTTAATGGTCCCACGCGGTGAGATAGTCAAGTTGTCACTGCTCTGGCGCGAACTGCTGGTTGCCGACTTCTACTCCACATAACGGGGAGTAGAGTCGGGCAGCGCGCAGTATAGTCGCGCAACCAGCAGTTCGCGCGGAGAGCACCGCTGCAACTCGACTATCTCACCGCGTGGGACCATAAACGACTTGTCCACAAGTCTATACATGTAGTCGTCTTATCTTTGTTTTTCCTCTGTCTCTCTCTCTTCTCGTACAGGTTCCATAACTGTCTAAAGAGAGCGGACACCCCCGTGGCCAAGGGAGTCGCTGACGTATTCTTCAACAAATTGAAGCTCAAATGTTTCGTCACCCGACTGAGAAAACAGTGCCTGGAGACTGATTGGATCGGCTCTTGCCTCCGGAGGGAGAAGACCGAAACGGCAGTCATTAGGGATGCTCGTCCCTTTCCAGAGGGTAAAAACTTTACAAAGGAAGAGAAAGCTTTGAGGCGACTGAAACGCAGACAGCTTCTGGAAGAACTTAGTTGATTCAAGTCTATAATATTATCATCATAGTCTTTCGTCGCTACTTAATAAGTAGCGACGCTGTGTTTTGTATTAGTCACCGATAGAGGGCGCAACATGGACTGATTCCTAGTGGAGGCTGACTCAGAGGGACTGGCTCAGTTAATGAATCTGATTCAGTTTGATCCACATGTGTGACAGATATTTCCTTTCCAGTAATTCGTGTTGCTTTCTCAACTAACTTTTCGCAAATACCCACGCGTAAATCTTGGAATTGAGTGCATTGTGGTCTAGTTGGTGATCAAATTTGATCCATAGCTATCCCACAATGCACCCCATTCAACAGTTTGCGCTTGCGCAATAGTATTTGCTAAAAGGTCCATGAGCGTCGCCAATCAACACTAACTTCATCTAAGACAATTTTCCTTAAAATTATTGCAGTAGCTTACTGAGCTTGTGTTTGCTGAGGTTTGTTGTACAAAATAGTCAAGGAGTTTTAAGAGTCTTTTGTATATTATTGTTTGAAATATTTCAGCCATAGATTTTTGCAATGGTTTCCAGCAAAATTTATTTCGATTTAGGCATATTAGATATGTTTTTTCAAAGATAAGGGAGATTTTAGCTGAACGTTACGCGAGCAAGTACATGAACGTGCACGCGAACGTCACATAATTGTGTTGTTTCTAGGTGACGTAACCACTTTTGGGCTTTTTTCATCCTCACTATTCGACGTCTGCACGTACGTACCTGACGTAAAAAATTGTAACTTCACGTAAGTTATGTTCACAGTCACGTATTTGCTTGAGTAATGTGCAGCTAAACCTCCCCATTACTAAAAAAAAAAAAATAGCCGCGTTAGACTGACAGATAAAAGGTAGTGGTAGCACTGAAAGATTTAAAACAGCACAACAAACTGCATGGGCTTTCGTAGCAATCAGATGCAAGTCTGTGTTAGCCTTTAACCTTCCTTGGTTTGCAGAATGTGGAGGACAGAACGGAGTTATTTATAAGCAGTTGTAAGGAGCACAGAATCTCTGAAAATTTTGCTGTGTGTCTGATAAAATTGTATGCCACGCGCGCACTTGTTGAAGTCAACATGTTGTAAGTTAGTGTGTATACACTCTATTACCGAAAAAATGCGCAATAAAAAATGCTCGCTCGGGTGAGCCCCGACAGGAGCTAAACGAACGACCACTCACCACTCTCGTAGTGACGTCATGCACCTGGGGCCAGCCCCAAGTGCCCACTCCTCAAGCAGGGCACTTGGGGCTGACCCGAGTGAGCCCCTTGAATAACGTCAAAGCTATTTGAACGCACCGGGGCAGTCCAGGGTCGACACAGAGAATCTAAACGAACGCACCCACTGTCACAAAACAAAATGGTGGTCATGAGAGAGTTTGTCGTTGTGACGTCGTGTACCCAAGAGAACCCCCAAGCATGTCTTGGGGCTGACCCGGCTGGGCCCACTGATTTCTATTTTTATACCGACAGTATATAATTATACATGTAGAGATCGGTGGCTGAGCCCCAAGAATAGCTAGAACTATTCGAACTTACAGGGGAGACCTTGGTCGACACAGGGAAGCTATAATCGAACGTACCCCGTATAAAGCACTTTTGGTTTGGGTACATTTTGTCTGTGCCAACAAAACGGAGCATAACTTCTATAGTGTCCACCAAATCTCAAAAAGGTTATAAGTGTATATTATAGCAACACCTTTATCAACGGAGAATAAAAACTTGTTGATAACCTGTGGTTAATTTCATAACGCTGCTTACGATAAACAAATTTTCGTGCTAAATATAGACAAAATATTTGCTTAATTGTAAGTGTATTTCACGTTAGCAATAGAATAAGCAAGAATGCGCATCCACCGTGAGTTTTTGTTGTTACGTTATTTATTTTTAAACATTTAGTTGTTAGCAGGCCTTGTCGTGCGCTTGCGGTTAGCAGCGCTATGATTACGAAATGGAAATCAAACATAATATACATAATCGCCATGAAAAAGCAGCTCTATGAAATTGGATTCGAATGTAGGAAAACTGACTTGTAGCTTGCCATTAATCTGTACGGCAAGGGAACGAAGGATGAGGCTTGCTGGCCACTGTGTCCGCCATCCAGAGCTAGCTGTGAGCCCCTTAGTTCTTTTGGAACCCATCAATGGAAACAAGAGCAAGGGCAGGAGGAGACTAACATTCGTAGATCAGCTGAAGGAGGACGCAACACAACAAGAAACAACTGCGCTTAGGACGCTGATGCTGGACTGGGATGCGTGGAAGACGACTACCAGAGTTTCCCGAGAAGGCGTCGGCTAAAGACATCCTCTCACTCAACTGACTGACGGTGACGATTTGGTCTTTAGAATGGCCATGAATCAACTCTGAAAATGCTGTACATTTTCTTTTATTTCTAAAATATTTTTTCTATTCTCTTCGGTATGTTTTACAGAACCTAGGCCTACTAGTGAAAGTTGTAATAAAAAATAGTTAATGTTGTGTAATAATTTGTGTGCCGTTTTTTGTGTGTCGAGTATGAATATAATGTTGAGTAAGTTTTAAATGTTTGTAGAAGTAGTATAGGTTTTCTTGGTCATTTTCGGTAAAAGTACAGCCAATTTAATTTGCATGCGTTCGAATTTAAACAAAAATTGCCAAACCAGTTGTTTCTGTGTTTCATATTCAGAATTCGTACATTCAATTTCGTGTTGTGTCATTCGAATTCCTATAGCAATGTGTTCAATTTAGCATAACATTCAATATTAAGCAAAGCTGGTTGGATTGGAAAACCATTGGAATACTGTTTTTTGGAATGTTAAGTTGGATGTTTAATTTGTTAAATCGAATGACGCAACATTATTTTTGCCTATATAGGCTCAAAACGAAATTGAATGACCAATTTAAGCAGCATTCAATTTCGCACGAAATAGAATGGTTTGGTGGTTAAATTTCTTCTCATTTGCCGAAATTGACACAGAAAACCTATACACACAGTTGCTGTTGCTGTTAATCAAAATATCAGTAATACATCTGATATACTTGTTGTTGAGGTGGTGGAATGTCTCACAATCCAAAGTAGGATTACCATCCGAATGAGGAGGGGCTCATATTGGGCAAAATGCAGACAACTTCATATATACATGTCAAATTATTTTAACAATTTTCAGCACAATATTGTTTTTATTCAGTGACACCGGAGCCCAATTTCATAAAGTCTGGTCAGTGCTGGGTGAGTACAAAAACTTGCTAAGCACAGACAAATCTTGCTTAGCAGGAACAGGAATACCAGCTACTTTTCCATAAAGTTTATTGTTGCGACTGGTGCTACACCAAGTTTTTGTTTAGCAAAGAATTTTCTGCTAACCGGTTTTATGAAATTTAGGCCCAGTTTCAGAACTATCTCGCTTCACTTTGCATGCTCTTTTGTTGGTTGGACGGGTTGTCATGGACGATTGTGCAAAAAGTAAATGTTAAAAACAAAGACTATACAGCAAACTCACACAAACGGAACACAGTCCTTCTATTTATTGAATGCCGGAATAATGAATACTCGAGAGTTCCAAGACTCCTCGAAATTGTTTTTATCAGAAAATACATTCAAATAAACTTTATTTTTTTAACAGCCGTGTTGATCCCAAGAGGGCGCAATACCGAGGTGTGTGCACTTTCGTACCTAAAAGCACAACCAAATGCTTACCAGAATAAGGTTACCAGTCAAACTATTACGTGAGATGTACAATTTGTTGTGACTGGTACCCTGCTCATTGCTGCCTAGCAGAAGACATGGTCTTGCTCATTGATATTCCTTGCCAAAACAAAAAGGGTCGATTTTTGCCTAGAATCGATTCCATGTTTTGTTATCTTTATGCTACTTTTGCCTATCGATAAGCGTTATGTTTTCAAAATTTAGTGTTCTTGAAAATATCGACTTTGGTAACCTGCTTGTGTTTCGGTTACTTCTATTATTCGGAAATCGGTATCATTGGGTCTGTTCTTCGCGCGCCAGACTATTTCCAACGACGAGGCGAGTGTCGATGCGAAGTGATCAATTTGAGGCCGAGGTAAATGTCAATTATTTCTTCATTAACCACCACTCTTCCTTCTTCTAAATGAATCGAACATTTCTTCAGGTATTTCTCATTTGAAAAATTCAACTGATCTTTGCATAGGTTGTAATACTTCAACAAATTATGAGTTTATTTTTTAGGTAAGCGCGGATTCACTTTTTAAAATGGCGATTTTACCCGCGCCGTATAGCCTACGTTACACACGTTACACTGCATGCTGTTTGAATTTCCGACCCATACTTTCAAAGTATTTTTTGTTTTTTTTCTAGAGATATCAAATGAATCTTTAAAGCCAGAAACAGACACGTAGCGACAAACAAAATTTGTCAGAATCACAAAAAAAATTACCACCCTCCCAAAAATTAATAAAAAAATAAATACAATAATATTCTGTTAATAAACCTATACTAGGGAGGCCGGCACTTTTCATGTTTTTTTTTACGAACCCCACAAGTTTGGTACCATTGTAAAGAGAATTTAAAGAGAAATTCAATGGTGTAAAAATCAGCTTCATAGCTGAAAGTATAGAGAAGTTATGGTAATTTAAAGTTCAAAAATAGGCGTTTTCTGTCTGTAAGTAGGGAGGCCGGCACTTTTCATGTTTTTTTTTAAAGGAACCCCACAAGTTTAGTACCATTGAAAAGAGAATTTAAAGAGAAATGCAATGGTGTAAAAATCAGCTTCATAGCTGAAAGTATAGAGAAGTTATGGTAATTTAAAGTTCAAAAATAGGCGTTTTCTGTCTGTAAGATTTTACTGACGCAAATCCAAAATCACAAAATTGTATGTTGGGTGGCCATAACAAAAATAACTTCAAATTCATCATACATGAACTAAATTACCTTAAAAATCAATTTGGAGGTCTCCTTTTATGTAATCTTCCATTAATTGGTATGTGTACAGCTGCTCATCTTCGTCATATTTGATGTTGAACCAAGATGGATATCCAGGGACCTATTAACAAAATTGTTATTTTAACAATTTTGTTAAACAAGAATGTGTGCTTACATTGTACCAGCCTTTATTTTCGTCAATATATGCTAGCCACATGGAGTCTTGCTCCTCATCTGATATATCTGACTCCGAAATATCTGTATATCTGCATATTAATTGTACAAAAAAGGTAATTATTAATTGTACTTGATTTGTCAGGGCCCTTGAAAAAGTTCATCATAAACCATAGATGGGAAGCAAATTCATCCTCTTTTAGTCTAGAGAAAATAAATAAAACAAATTATAAATAACAAAAATTTAAGTTTGTTTTATTTATTATTGAATTAAATTTAAATGTTTATCATCAACAATGTCATTAAATGGTAAAGAAATTGTGGTATAAACAATGTAAACAAAAAGTATAGGCCTTACAACACATGCACTGTGTTGACTGTTGTCAACAAAGCCTGAATAAAATTCCACTCACAACTGCAACGATGTTTTTGGCGTTTGCCATTAAGGCCGAGTTATAGTCGGTCGCGCGATGGTCGGGCGTCGGAAATCTGGACGCGCGATCATAAAAAGACACGGTTTTTAGGCCTCAGTCTTAGGATTGCGCGCAAGATTTCCGTCGCGCGACCGACTATAAACCGGCCTTTAGACCTCCCCATTAAAATCGCCCATGCGCCCATTTTGCGCCTTCGTTAAAAAAAATAAAAAAATGTATCCTTTATTGGTGAATGTATAAGTGTTCAGAAAAACATAGTTTCATATAAGTTTCATCGACTCCTGATGTGTGTATTTTAGAGTTCTTTAAGTAAAAAACATGGTAGAAAACTGTACCTTTTTTGGCCTCTTGCAAACAGTCTTGTTAAGGAGTCACCACATTCGCGAAAGTTGGCATGTCACACATCAAACGAAAGAGCTTGCTTTCTTCTACAAAATGATAAACCATAGATGGGAAGCAAATTCATCCTCTTCTAGTCTAGAGAAAATAAATAAAACAAATTATAAATAACAAAAATTTAAGTTTGTTTTATTTATTATTGAATTAAATTTAAATGTTTATCATCAACAATGTCATTAAATGGTAAAGAAATTGTGGTATAAACAATGTAAACAAAAAGTATAGGCCTTACAACACATGCACTGTGTTGACTGTTGTCAACAAAGCCTGAATAAAATTCCACTCACAACTGCAACGATGTTTTTGGCGTTTGCCATTAAGGCCGAGTTATAGTCGGTCGCGCGATGGTCGGGCGTCGGAAATCTGGACGCGCGATCATAAAAAGACACGGTTTTTAGGCCTCAGTCTTAGGATTGCGCGCAAGATTTCCGTCGCGCGACCGACTATAAACCGGCCTTTAGACCTCCCCATTAAAATAGCCCATGCGCCCATTTTGCGCCTTCGTTAAAAAAAATAAAAAAATGTATCCTTTATTGGTGAATGTATAAGTGTTCAGAAAAACATAGTTTCATATAAGTTTCATCGACTCCTGATGTGTGTATTTTAGAGTTCTTTAAGTAAAAAACATGGTAGAAAACTGTACCTTTTTTGGCCTCTTGCAAACAGTCTTGTTAAGGAGTCACCACATTCGCGAAAGTTGGCATGTCACACATCAAACGAAAGAGCTTGCTTTCTTCTACAAAATGATGACATCATCTATGCAAACCCCCCTAAATCTCGCGAGATCTAGCCTAAAACGCGAGTTGGCATTAGGACCAGAAATCAAGATGGCCGCGCCCAAGAGTTGACGCGTCGGTAAGTCAGCGCTGATTAAGCGGGATTTTCTTGAAATAATTCATCTCATAAACCATACCCATTGGGACAAAAAATAACACAAATGAAAAGATCAATCTTTCATCTACTGAACTATTGTTTAAATTCCTCCTTTTGATGAATGAAAAGGTCAGCAAACGCTGATTATAAATTTTGTTTTTTACACGCTTACAGATATAAATCTGAAAACAGTCGTTTCACTGGCCTCCCTACCTATACTGTGTATACGCATATACACGTACATGTTCATGTATGGTCACAAATTGTGCTTGCAATATTTTCCCTCAAAAAGGGCAAATTTGACGATATAAATTGTGCAATAACTTTTGTTCTAAAATTCCCAAGACCTTGGGAGACCCCTCATTTTAAATGGCATGTAATGCCCTTTAACATGAAATCAAAATCAGTTTGATCAGAGCAACTTCAAATTTTGATGAAACTGCCTAACAATATCAACCATCAATGACAATGTCAATACTCAATGACTATCAAATAACTAAAATTAATTAGATAGAATGAATTAAACAATAGACAGAAAAAATTCCAGAATGTTTTGAGCAAATTACCAGCAGCTGAGTTCGTTGCTCATTCTCCATCAACTAACGTCCGTTGATGCCAGTTTTTTAAATAACCAATATATAAAAAATTCAATATCGAGTTTACTCGATATATCAAAGGATGAAGCCAACTAAAAACAGTTCTACAAAAAAAAAACCGATGACCGACAGTTTAATAATTGGGTTATTTTTAACGATTTTTTGCCCCGCCATGCTCCGTTTTTTCTTCTTCTACCAACAAAGAAAAGACGTGATTTCGTTGCCACTTCTGCTCTCTAGGCAAAGAGAGAAAGTCTGTCCCTGTATGATTGACACCATGTCCATAGGCATGCTCCTGTTTCGGTGTAGTTTGTTTACACAAAGGTACCAATATCATATGCGGCTAAAACAGTATCAACATATTTTGATTAATATTGAAGGAAATATTTCTTATATTTTTTTTTGCATGTTACAGGAACCAAGTAGATGTCTGAGACCTGCAGTTGATGAGCTTCCTATAAACAATGTACAAAGAGTCTGATAAATGAACTGCTCTCTCCTTGATAAAAGGTAATACGAAACTCCTGAGTCGTGAACATTAGATTAGAACAGATGTTCATTCACAAATATATCATAGTTTCCTTCATTTCTTGGCAAACTTGCCACCTTTCTTCTATTGTACCTTCTACTGGCAACCGAACTGTAAAATTGAGTGAACTGTATGTTGTGGGGGGGGGGGGGGGGGAATTAATACTGTTTTTGGGAAAATCAAATATCAAATTTTCCTTGCATCAAAATTTAACACCAAGAGTGATAACTAGTAAACACAAATTGTAGTGTGGGGGTTGTTTTGCTTTGCAAAGTTTGTCATAAAAAAAAAAACCTGAAGCCAAATTTCCTACCATTTTCACCTTTTGGTTGTGTGGCAGCTGGTAAACTTTTTGCAGCTGTTTGCAGCCGCTTTGAGCGTTATTTTTGGTACAAGCTGATTCAGGTCGCTATGGTCTCTAAAGTATTCAGAAACTTAGTACACAGAGATTCACCCGAAAAAGAGTGGAATTGTCACCTACTCGAGTCCTCAATCAACAAAATAACCCCCGGTGTACAAACAACAGAAACATGGGCCATATTTTTTATTTTGCCTGAATGGTTGAAAGATGTTGAGATGACTTGAATGGGGCCCTCTGGTCAAAGCATTATTAAACGATTGCTGCAGATGAAGAAAAACCACAACACACCTCTTTTACATAATATTGTTTATTCTTGTTAGCTACAGACAGATGCCAATGTCGGATGAAGTCTACCCCTCCAAAAGTAGATGCATGATGTCCATGCTGCCCAGTGTCAAAGTACAACGATGTCTTCCCAAACAAAAGGTAAGAACCAGTTTCAACATGGAGGTTCAATAGTGTTGCTTATTTGGACTATTTAAAATTCTGGCCTAACATAGGCCACTAAAAAATATGGTTTTATAAACATACATGCTAAAGAATCAAGGATGTCTTCATCAACAGTTAAATTGAACAATATCAACAACCACATAATTTGAGATGCATCATGAGAAGTGTAAAGTTCTTCTCTCTGTAGTTTTTTGGTGAAATTCTCTGTATTTTTTGGTGAAATTCTCTGTATTTTTTGGTGAAATTTGATTAAAACAAAACCTACCCACCCCCTTCATTTTTTGAACAGGTGTTTTTTCCTGCCATTGGTGGCGCTTTTCATGGTTCCCAGCACTAAAGACCCATAAAATCAAATGGTGAAATTAAAACTGAATTACCACTTCCTCAGAAAACGAGTGTAAAAGCAGTCTGTGTTGTGATAAAAAATTTGTCAAATCATGAACTTGAAGATTGTTTATCTCCGCTAATGTGAAACTTCCAATGCGTGTATCCAGACCTCACAGCGCTGTTTTCATGAAAACTCTGCATTTTTGCTGAGCTTGACACAAATCAAAACAAGTTTTGTTTAATTATGAACCCATTTTTAGATATATAGAAGGAAAACGAGTGTGTATAATTGTAAATCATTACACACTCAGTTTTGTTTTAAAACAAAAGAACAAACATTTAAATCTTGCTTGAGGTGATCTTTATTGATAAATCTCAAACTACCCTTGTGCTTATTACTTGTTATTGTTGTTACTTGCTAAATAAGGCTTTATTGTTTTATTTGTTTGTATGATACAGCGAGGGTTGTCGTCTCCACAGAGATCTACACATCACTCAAGTAGATGTCTGAGACCTGGAGTTGATGAGCTTCCTAACAATGTACAGAGAGTCTGATAAATGAGCTGCTCTCTCCTTGGTAAAAGGTAAGGGAAACTCCCGAGTCGTGAACATTAGAACAGCTGTTAGTTCATAAATCTATCATAGTTTCCTTCATCCATTGGCAAACTTGCCACCTTTCTTCTATTGTACCTCCTACTGGCCACCAAACTGTAAAATTGAACGGGGGGGGGGGGGGGAGTGACAAAAAAACAAGTTTCAACATGTGGGTTCAATAACTAATAGCGCAAGATGTTGCTTATTTAGACTTCTTATAATCTTGGCTCACAAGGTGCTAGGGCCAGAAGCACTGGGGCGAACCCCTTCTCTCTTTGATAAGTGCACTGGGTTCTTTTACATGCGTTACACAACACACGGGACCAACGGCTTTACGTCCCATCTGAAGTACGAAGCAATGGTTAAGAGTCTGGCTTAAGGTCACAGCTGATTCAGGCCACTATGATCTCTAAAGTATTCTAACACCTTAAAACCTGTGCCATTATTCTAGAACATGGAGTTTCATAAAAAAGACGAGTATAATCATCACCTGCTCGATTCTTCAACCCCCCCCCCCCTAAAAAAAAAAACTAAAAAACAGTGGACATGCGAGAGAAAAAAAAATATCACAGAAACATGGGCCATCTTTTTCATTTTGCTTGAATTGTTAAAATCAAGTGTTTTCAGATGACTTGAATGCCGCCCTCAAATCTGAAAAGCCTTATTAAATTGTTGCTGCAGATGAAGACGCACAACAACACACCTCTTTTACAAGATATTGTTTATTTTTGTTTAGCTACAGACGGATGCCATTGTCAGATGAAGTCTACCTCTTCAATAGTAGATGCTTGATGCACATTCTACCCAGTGTCAAAGTACAGCAAGGTCTTCCCCATCAACAGGTAAGAACCAGTTTTAACATGCGTGTTCATTAACTAATAGTTCAAAGTGTTGCTTTTTTAGACTTTTTATAATCTTGGCTCAACAAAAACCACAGACAAAAAGGTTTTATAAACATACCAGCTAAAGAATCGGGGCTTTCATCGTCATTAGTTAAATTGAACTATATGAACCAGCATTAATTTGAGATTTTGGGACAGCTGAATTTTTTTTTTTAAACCAATTTGATTGAGTTTTACTCAATTGTATGTAATTATTACACATGACACTTATGTCCAATAAGCTTCTCTCCACCCTGGGGTAAATGGGTACCTCCGAGGGCAGAGTTGGTTCTTGTGATTGATTAGCTTAGTATTTGGCAGCACAGGCTGTATACTTCCCAGGGAGCTGAGATAGTTTAAGGAATTATTTATGGCCAAGTGACCAGGGGTGAAAATGTTGAAGCGCCATGAGCGCCACTATGTGACCGACCTGAGCGCTGAATAAAAAGCCTTTATTATTATTATTCCTATTAAAAACGTTGAAGTTGATCTTTAATGGTAAATGTTCAAACTGCCCTTGTACTTTATTACTTGCTCTTACTTCAAAGCTTAATAAAGCGTTATTGTATTTTCTGTTTGCATTGATAGCTGGGGCAGTCATCAGACAGCGAGGATTGTCATCTCCACAGAGATCTACTCATCAACCAAGTAGATGTCAGAGACCTGCAGTGGATGAGCTTCCTAACCATTTACATTGAATCAGGTAAGAACTGCTCTCCCCTTCCTTTATAAAAGGTTGCGGAAATTATTTTGCACATTATGAAGCTGATGGATCAATCATGAATCTATCCCAGTTTTGTTTTCATTAATTTTTTCACTACTTTGTCATGATAGTTCATGCAATAGACCGATCCATTAGGCTCCGCCCTCCGTTGAAAACATTCCGCTCCTGTGGCTGTTAGATATATCTACACAAACTGAAATAATAACAACTTTTCTTGGGGGGGGGGGGATTTGGGAAGTAAATAATTTGAAAACAAAATTCACACATACCTCAACATAATGGCTGTTCCTTCAAATGCTTACATCTCGTTCGATCTCAATCATCATTATCTTTTTTCTTTTTAGTACATGAAAAACTAAAATTACATTGTTTAATGTCACAGTCTAAATATACCTTAATAATAAACATTTGTTTGTCTTAATATGTAGATGGTGTCTACCTGTCACACATTTCCGAGACCTGCAACTGCGTATAGTCAGCCCACTGTCTACATATCACCTGTTAATATGTGTGAGGGTTACGCAAGAGGAAGGTAAAATACCTGTGGTTGTTTTACACTAACATCAAAGGGTGGTCTGTTTTTGCAGCACTCATACCAACAGAATATCTCATCACATGCCACAACATTTTTGGGGATGAAATGCTGGCACCAGCCTAACCCGAAATGAGAGGTCTGTCCCTACAGACTGATTACAGATTTAAAAGATAGGAAACATGTTTTTGATTAACAAAACCCCTGTAACTGTACAAAATTACAATTTTAAATACTTAAAAAGGTTTTTAGTACAAACCATTGATATTTCTTCTCAAGTTGAACGATAAACTAGGAATGAAATTATTTCGCATCGTATGATGATAAGTAAAAGATCTGGAATGTGCTGTACACCATGCCTGACCTAAAACAAATTTACAAAATTTAGATCAGGCAAATCGGATCCAATTTATTTAAGGTACACTTTGGCAAAATTGATCTGAAAATTTAAATGATGTATAAATGGAGTCATCATTAATGGATCACCATATTTTGATGACAAGGGCAAATTAAACGCCCCTAGTAATGGCTAGTTCATTTAATAATAATATAATAAATTATAATAACAAATATAATAATGTGCCATGTCTGTCTAAAAGACACTCCTGGCGCAGGAGAGATGCAGAAGCAAGATTGCAATGAGTTACATTGTTAAGCATAAATAGAAGTTTTTGACTTCCTTGTTTTGTGTCCTGTTACATCTTAGGACACCTCAATGTTTTCATCTCACAGCATAAAAAAAGCTGATATCCTAAAACTTACAGAGTGTAGCCAACAACTCTCATTACAATCTTTAAAGCTTCAGAGTTTGAGAGAAAAAGTAATTTTTATTATTGAAACCTCACGGTCTTCAAGGCATTAATGAAGGAATCCTAAATGAGCAAGAAGCTTGTTGATTTCATTTGTAAGTAGACATGTTAGTTATTTAATGTCGGAGGCAGATGTAATCTAACATTCAAATAAATGTTCTTGTAAAAAGTAAGAGTACCATTTGCAAGCAAGCACACAATGTGTGTATTTTGAACTCACAAAGTTGGAGAAAAATTTACTGTTTCTCGGGGTGGAATACTTCTCGAAAGAGTGGCTTCAAGATTTCAGAAAGATAGTGGGTCTGGTATAGACTTTTGTTACCAGGAGGAAAACAACATTATCTTAAAATCAGATTTCTTGCAAGGCACACTTATTTTACTCCACAATTTAAAGCTTCACAAATTTTTAAAGGTAGCTCATAACTCAATAATTACTAAGTAGCCATAATCTTTGTTGTTGACTTAAAGACACTGGACACTCGTGGTAATTACTCAACATAATTGTTAGCATAAAAACTTACTTGGTTACGAGCATGGGAGTGCTGTTGATAGTATACAACATTTTGAGAAACGGCTCCCTCTGGAGTGACATAGTTTTTGAGAAAGAGGTAATATCTCACTCAAATCTACGTAAGGTGTACAGTGCCTTTAAGAGTTATTATTTGCATAGTGGACAAAGATCTTAAAAGCAAATTATTATTTGATATTAATGAAAAACTAGACAATTAAATAAAAATGTCCTTCACAAGTTTTGCCTAATAATATGGACAGGCTGACGAAACCATAATCTCTGAGCCAATAAGTATTTTCATATTTTCTTGATAAATTAATTAATTGACCAAGTGAAAAAACATGATTTAAAACCAGTAGTGTCTCGACAGGAATACCTGATACGATGACAGAACTGTTGCACGAAAATCTATTGGGCAAGAAAATATTCCTCATAGTAAAAAGTGTTACTAGCATACAATCTGTTGCAAAAAGTTTATCTATGATTTCTGGTATTTGGATTTTGAAACTTGCACAATTTCATAGAGGTGCTTAAAGCCCAAAAGTAGCTAAGCACAAACATAAATATGCTAACCAAAATATGGTTACCAGCCTATAACTCCCATGCTATGTGAACAATTTGTGACTGGTATGGTATCCTGCTCATTTCTGCTGAGCTGGAAACTGCTAAGCAATATTTTCAGCTAAAGCTCTGTGAAGATTACTTTGTTGTGCTTAGCTACAAGAAGGGTCATGAGAGTGCATAAAACATCACTCTGCAAAAGATTTAAAGTTTTTGCAAAGAAAAACTAAATTAAAACTATTGTCTTACGCTGATAAAGATTACTTTGTTTACATTAAAATATACTCTTTGAAGTTTGAGTTGTCAAATAAAATGATTCTATAAATGAAAAAAGAAATCTCTCTATTTCCCTTACTTAATGTGCTATTGTTTTACATAAAATGTGTTGTGGATTATAAGTTTTAAAAGTAACTTAAAAGTATTTAACTAAAAAGTATCATACCACACCTTTAATATGAAAAACCCCTACCGTCAAATTACATCTGAGAACAACCACTTTAATAGAAATAGTTCCACCCCATTAAATACTTTGAATAAAAAGTACTACACCACATCTTTAATACCAAAAAAACTTCCGTTAAATTACATCTAAGAATAACCACTTTAATAGAAATAGTTCCACCCCATTAAATACTTGAAATAAAAGGTACCATACCATATCTTTAATACGAAAACCCCCTAGCGTTAAATTACACCTAAAATTTACCACTTTAATAGAAATAGTTCCACCTCAATAAATACTTTGACAAAAAAGTACCATACCACACCTTTAATATGAAAAACCCCTACCGTCAAATTACATCTAAGAATAACCACTTTAATAGAAAAAGTACACCTCATTAAATACTTTGACTAAAAAGTACCATACCAGTACCACACCTTTACTACAAAAACCCTTTTCATTAAATTACATCTAAGAATAACCACTTTAATAATACAAGTTCCACCCATTACATACTTAAAATAATAGGTACCATACCACATCTTTAATACGAAAACCCCTACTGTTCAATTCACCTAAGAATAACCACTTTAATATAAATAGTTCCACCCCATTAAATACATTAACTAAAAAGTATCATACCACACCTTTAATACGAAAAAAACCCACCGTCAAATTACATCTAAGAATAACCACTTTAATAGAAATAGTTCCATCCCATTAAATACATTAACTAAAAAGTATCATACCACACCTGTAATATGAAAAAACCCCACCGTCAAATTACATCTAAGAATAACAACCACTTTAACAGAAATAGTTCCACCCCATTAAATACATTAACTAAAAAGTATCGAAAACGCCTTTAATACACCATTTCAATGGATACCACCCACCTCCCCCGGATACCAACCATCATCCCAACGTACCCCCTAGTCCTCGCAAGCTTTATTATGCCCGTCTCAGCCCAACACAACACTCACCCTCAACCCAAGTCCTCATCTCAAACAGCCCACCCCATTACTCCTACCATCACCCAAACCCCCATCCCAACCGTCCATCCCACTCTCCTACCATCACCCCAAGTCCTCATCCTAAACAGTCCAGCCAATTACTCCTACACCATCACCCCAAGTCCTCATCCCAAACAGTCAAGCCCATCACTCCTACACCATCACCCCAAGTCCTCATCCCAAACAGTCAAGCCTATCACTCCTACACCATCACCCCAAGTCCTCATCCCAAACAGTCAAGCCCATTACTCCTACACCATCACCCCAAGTCCTCATCCCAAACAGCCCATCCCACTCTCCTACCATCACCCCAAGTCCTCATCCTAAACAGTCCAGCCAATTACTCCTACACCATCACCCCAAGTCCTCATCCCAAACAGTCAAGCCCATCACTCCTACACCATCACCCCAAGTCCTCATCCCAAACAGTCAAGCCTATCACTCCTACACCATCACCCCAATCCTCATCCCAAACAGTCAAGCCCATTACTCCTACACCATCACCCCAAGTCCTCATCCTAAACAGTCAAGCCCATCACTCCTACACCATCACCACAAGTCCTCATCCCAAACAGTCAAGCCCATTACTCCTACCATCACCCAAGACCTCATCCCAACCAACCGAGCCCACTGGCTAACCAGCAAACTCCCAGCCCCTTGCCCGGGAGTCTCAGAGCAGAGGCAACCCTTACCCTAGCTCACTGAGCAACCTCCATGGCCCCTCAGCACTTAGAAATTTTACTCCTCCAGCCAAGCTCCAAGGCCCTTGGTAGGCCCTTGGTCAACTCTCAGATCAGCTAGAAATCCAAGGGTTGAGCCAGGGAAAATAAATTCTGAAATATTTTCTAAGTCAGCCATTTTTAACTTCATCACTCCAAAAACCGTTAGATTTTTATAACAGCTCAGTAGCACAGCAGTGAGAGAGAGTGCTTACAGAGTGGAAGGTCCCCGGTTCAAACCCTGCACATTTTTACAAGATTTATAAAAAAAGTCTTTTTTTAATGGTAAAAGGGTCCCTGGAGGGATTTGAACCCACCCTGCTCACAGCCCCAGGATTCCTGGGGCTGTGAGCTAGCCCGCTGCGCTACGGCCGCTCTTGAAAAAATTTGCTCGGAACTAATATTTAAACCTTAGAATGGAAAGGTCAAATAAAAAAAAAATTAGATGAACCCTATGACCTTTGACCTTAGCAAGAGTCGCAAGAAGAAAGATAGAATAAAGACATGTCAGTTGGTGTATGTTAAATTAAGGTTTATTTCCAGAACAAAAATAAACAATACAAATATTACCAGATGTGTTTAACGAGTAAAGCTATACACCTGTTAGACTACTTAAATATTTTAACACTTAAAAGTAGTAACATTTAAAAAGATCACAAAATTACAAAGAATTACAACAAATTTGTTTCTCAAGTAAACGCAAAGACTATAAACCTCACAAATAATTTTACAATTTAAACTAACAACATAAATAATACAAAATAATTAACAGAGTACCGTAATGGACCTTATGCACATGACATCATTTGCGTAAAGCGCAATCAACTACAGGTCAAAAGAAGGTTGCGCATTGGCCCAACCACTACAAAGTGCGCATTGCCACCATTTAATATCTAAAATCTATTAGTGCTTTATTTTAAGTACAAACTAAAGTTGAATAAGTTACTTGTCTTCCTAAATAATTCAAAAGTAAATTTAATTTCCCCTATAAGCAGTTCAAAAACTGTGTTCTCTAATCAAGTTGCCCCCCCCCCAATTTACTCCATCAGAGTAGAAAATAATACTAGTTATTTTAATTCATAAGAAGAACTACGCAGAGCTTGCACTGCAAGTGTTTAATACATACTTCAATATTCATGGCATAGTATTCCTTAATAATTTGAAAGTAAAATTTAACTTACTCTAATAACAGTTCAAAAACTGTGTTCTCTTATCAAGTTAATCACCCCCCCCCCCAAATTTACTCCATCAGAGTTAAACAATATACTACTTATTTTAATTCAAACAAGAACTACACAGAGCTCGCACTGCAAGCATTTTATACATACTTCAATATGGTACTTTTAGATTTAAATTGGTTACTGCATAGAGGGTGCTCCACTATCTTGCTGCCATTTTATTCATTCTTGCTAACAGCACCCCCTCCTACAAATGCCTCATTAATAGAACATTTCTTAAAGTAATAATTCATGAAGCCATACAATAAAAGTGGTTTTATAAAAATTTAAAGCTCAATTAAACCTTATAAACACACCAATTTAATATTAAAGCATTTAATTACAGATTATGTACTACAAGATACCCTTACAGTAGCGAGGCTACTTTTTTTGCCGGAGTTAATAGATGCACCGGCCGCGTATAAAAATGCACATTTACGTCCGATATCAGCGCGCGTTCGTAAAAAATAACATTACCCAAGATTTTTTTAATAATTGATAATTATTTCATATAAAAGTGTTTTATACATACTTCAATATTCATAGCATAATGTATAAATTTACTTTTAGATTTAATTTGGTTACTACATAGAGGGTGCTCCGCTATCTCGCTGCCATTTTATTCATTCTTTCGAACAGCACCCTCATACACATGCCTCATTAAAAGAACATTTCTTAAAGTAATATTTCATGTAATCATACAATAAAAGTGTTTTTTTTATAATATCAAAGCTTACTTAAACTTTATAAACACATAGATTTAAAGCTCAAGCATTTAAATACATCATTTCTTATTTCTTTAAACAGATGTTTTACATGATACCCTTTCAGAAGCGAGGCTGCAGTTTTTGTGCGACTTAATATATTTTTGGCAACATTTAAAATGCTTATTAACGTCCGATATCTGCAGTGCGCAATCATTAAAAAACAAGCAATATTTTTATTTACCGACGCTACCCCGAGATTTTATGAGCTCGTCAAAGCCTATCTTACACTATGGAGTAACTCTATCAATTTCACTTTCTATTTATTGAAATAAATTAGCTGTTACGACGTATTTCATATTAAAGCATCAACTTTTAAATACAATTAACTATGGTGCATAAATTGGAAAGAATAATGTACATTGTTTTACGTAACGACAAAGTTATCTGTTTGTGATGCACAAACTGAATGCAGTTAATTTTATATAGTTAATTCATAAAAACTAAAACATAATTTTAATCTACATTGTAGGCCTGGCATCCCCCACTGGATTACACAATGTACATAATAATGTTCATACCTAAGTTCATAAGTATTTATTGTTTTAATTTTAGTTAAATAATTGTGTTCTTCACCCTTTTGTCCAAAGGCTGTGTTAGGATATTTTATTATAATAGATGCACCGACCGCGTTTTAAATGCAGATTAATGTCCGATATCCGCAGCGCTCGTTAATAAAAAAAAAAACAATCATTTTGTTTGCCGACGTTACACGTTAAACTAGTTTAGCACTTATTTCATATTATAGCATTTATTTTTGAATTTGATTTAGAATTTCCCATTATTTAGAAGGAATATAGTAGACATTCAGCTCTGTTAGATTTTGTTTTTAATGCAGATAATTTTATATAGTTAATTTCCAAGTTAAACTGTTACATAAAAACTAAAACTGTTACATAAAAACTAAAACAGAAAATTAATCTTCATGTAGACCTAGCATCCCCCACTGATCATATATAATGTTAATACCTAAGTTCATAAGTATTAATTAAATAATTGTGTCCTTCACCCTTTTGTCCTAAGGTAATCATAAGATATTTTTTGCGAGAGTTAATAGATGCACCGACGGCGTTTTAAATGCATATTAATGTCCGATATCCGCAGCGCATGTTAATATAAAACAAGCAATGTTTGCCGACGCTATAAAAAAGATAAAATAGTTTATTATTTATTTCATATTATAGCATTAATTTTTGAATTCGATTTAATGTTACCCATGAATTTGAAAAGAATATTGTACACATTCAGCTATATGTTAGTATTTATTTTGTGTAATGCAGATGATTTTATATAGTTAATTTTCAAGTAAAACTGTGTCATAAAAACTTAAACATAATATTCATCTACACGTATAATTGATTGTATAATATGAAGTTCATACATGTGATATATTAAATTAAACTGTATTTATTGTTTTAATTATAGTGAAACAATTGTGTCCTTCCCCCTTTTGTTAATGTAATTTTTAAGTTGTCATAAACATGTTACCAGAGGATATGTTTATAAGTGTAATTGTATTCAAATGATATTGATAAATGCTAGTTCTAATTTAATTGTGGATTGTTAGTAGAAAACACTACCCCTTAATTACATATTGTCAAATTCATAAATTAGACAAATTACATTCTTATAAACTGTAAACTATAAATAGTAATTTTTTTTGTAATGAAAAACATTTCATAACGCTTCTTTGTAATGTGGTACATTGTTATAGTAGTTATAATTTAACTATAAAAAATATTTAATTAATTTTTTCGATGTTAGTGGTAAGATCTAATTAAATGTAAAAAAAACATTAGTGAACATTATAGTGAAACAATTGTGTCCTTCCCCCTTTTGTTAATGTAATTTTTAAGTTGTCATAAACATGTTACCAGAGGATATGTTTATAAGTGTAATTGTATTCAAATGATATTGATAAATGCTAGTTCTAATTTAATTGTGGATTGTTAGTAGAAAACACTACCCCTTAATTACATATTGTCAAATTCATAAATTAGACAAATTACATTCTTATAAACTGTAAACTATAAATAGTAATTTTTTTTGTAATGAAAAACATTTCATAACGCTTCTTTGTAATGTGGTACATTGTTATAGTAGTTATAATTTAACTATAAAAAATATTTAATTAATTTTTTCGATGTTAGTGGTAAGATCTAATTAAATGTAAAAAAAACACCAATCAAAATAAGTTGTTTTGTGAAACAGACTTTGTTATTTACAAAGCCCAAATCATTAAAAGTAAGCTTCATGATTTATACTTTAATTATTAAATTTTGTCTGTGAATTATGAAGAAAACACGACAACACGTTCCAGTGCAAGTCTTTCATAGAACAAGACCTATATGACGAAACAAATATTTCCGCAACATTTCAACGCGTGACATCGTTATGCGTGCACCACTCACGCTCAAACCTATCAGCAGCAACCTCGTTTCTATACCAACAAATTTAACCAGTGAACACTTATTTGGGGTCTAAAAACAACCAGCCAAAAGTACTGTAAACACCCACGATAAAGTTTAACATCACAATTAAAAAAATAGAAGTGCATAGTTTCATAAGTACACCACAAACATTTTATTTCAGTTTGGCCTATCTTTTGGGGGGGATTTCTTCAAATTGATGGGCTATCTTTGACTGAGACTAAGGGAGTTTAACTGTTAAGAAGCAGCACGCACCTCCGCACAAGGCAGAAGCGGCACACACCTCCACATAAATGCAGAAGTGGCACGCACCTTCGCATGATAAGTGCATTCTCACAATGTCACCATTATAGGAGCTGATACTCCCATGATAAGAGACAGACTATAATGGGATACACTGCAAGACATCATACTGGGGTGACACGCCTTCAAAACGATGGAATCCCCCATAGTTGATGTATTTTTTGTTGATGCAAGATTAGGGTAAGGGTTATTCTATTCTATTCTGGGGGGATTTATTCAACATAGTAAATTCATGGGCTGTCTTTGCCTGAGCCTAAGAGAGTTTTACCGTTAAGAAGCAGCACGCACCTCCGCACAAGGCAGAAGCGGCACACACCTCCACATAAATGCAGAAGTGGCACGCACCTTCACATGACAAGTGCAATCTCACAATGTCACCATTACAGGAGCTGATACTCCCATGATAAGAGACAGACTATAATGGGATACACTGCAAGACATAATACTGGGGTGACACGCCTTCAAAACGATGGATTATCCTATAGTTGATGTATTTCTTGTTGCTAAGATTAGGGTAAGGGTTATTCTATTCTATATTTAACATTTGTTTTGGGGGGATTTTTCCAACATAACTTATTGATTGGCTATCTTTGCCTGAGTCTGAGAGAGTTTGACCATTAAGAAGCAGCACGCACCTCCGCACAAGGCAGAAGTGGCACACACCTCCACATAAATGCAGAAGTGGCACGCACCTTCGCATGATAAGTGCATTCTCACAATGTCACCATTATAGGAGCTGATACTCCCATGATAAGAGACAGACTATAATGGGATACACTGCAAGACATCATACTTGGGTGACACGCCTTCAAAACGCTATAAATTATTATAGTCTCCCACATTTTTTGTTTAAAATCCTTGTTTGTGATGCACAACATATAATGCAGATATGGTTCAGAACTAAACTGGTTTCACATAAAAGCTTATAATTATAAAACTATTTAAGTACACCATTATTTATAAGTACACCATCGCAAGCATTTTTTGTCATCAGATTTTGCTGATTGTCATCCTGGTAAGCTTAGTTCAATTAGCAGGGCTACCAACGTGCAGGTTCCAGGATACCAGCCCCACACGCTTTCTGAGATCGTAAGAGCCATTGCACCATCCCTTAAGGGGATGGGTCCGGTCCACTGTCCCAACTTCGGCGCCAGGACAGCCTCCCTACTCGTACTAACGCGGTCCCTAGTTGAAAGGACTAGGGACTACTTCCGTTGGTCAACCATATTTGTGATAACACCGGCACCATCCTGACAGATGAGGAGCCCAAATGCACCTTTAAGATCAACCACCCAGTGGCCCGAGCCGGAAGTAGGACCCCACATGCCACGTGCATGTGTCCAGGTCCCTTTAATCTAACCGCCGCACTTCCAAAAAACTTGCTTAAAAATGCATTATGCAATTTCGCAATTTATCGCAATTTTTAAAGCGCAAACAAAAACGCGTTTGTGCTTGCTTGCAATGGTGTACTTATTTACAAGATGTTCAATTAAAATCATAATAACAATAATGAAAGATACTTATTAAAGGCACTGCACATTTGGTAACTGTCAAAGACTAGTATTCTCACGTTCCCAACATACATGTATGCATAAAATAACAAATTTAGGCACAATTGGTCATTGAAGTTGCAAGATAATAATGAAAGAAAAAACACCCTTGGTGCATAAATTTGTGTGACTGCTTTAAGATGCACAATAAAAGGCTTCAGCTGAAGTCTTTATTATTTCAAAAACTACGTTACTTCAGAGGGAGCCATTTCTCACAATGTTGCAAACTAGCAACGGCTCTCCATTGCTAGTTAGCAAATTGGTTTTTACGCTAAAAATTGTTTTGAGGAATTACCAATAGTGTCCAGTGCCTTTATACACCTCTACACAAAAGTAACATACCAATAATAGAAAACATATTTAAAAGGGGAGAGGTTACCAGCACTTACACCCTTAGCCAAGATCCTCAGCATCTGGCCATAAAAACAACACAGCAATGTTCAGCTAAAACAAGAATTAAAAAGCACAATAAGTGCATCATAAATTACAAAAGTTATGAAAAGGGGAGAGGTTACCAGCACTTTCACCCTTGGCCAAGATCCTCAGCATCTCGCCATAAAAACAACACAGGAATGTTCAGCTAAAACAAGAATTAGAACGAATCTTGAAGGAAGTGATCGAAGTAGCTTGGCTAACAATAAGATGAAGACTGTTTCATAAGGTGGGAGCAGCATTGACCCCAATATTGCGTGTGGGGAGCTTGCAGTAGACACTGTGATGATGAGCGAAGACAACGAGGATGTGTTTTATACAAAGTTATAAGTTCGGAGATACATGTAGGAGCAAGATCATGTTGAGACTTGTGAGTGAGCAACATTGGCTTGAACAAAATATGTTCCTTGATCGGCAGCCAGTAGAGACAGCGTAGAATAGGGATGATGTGCTCATTTCTTGGAGACCGTTCCACAAGGCAAGAAGCAGTGTTCTGAATACACTGTAGCTTATTCAGTTTCGCAAAAAACACATTTATAATACCTTAATGTTAAAGACAACATATTGATTGTAACATCCATATTTGCTTGCAGCTTAGATGTCTTGACGATAGCGATGTTTTTATATGCGTTGCTCTCCTTTATACCCAATATCCTTGATGATATCAGCAGTGGTGATTCAATTCTGCACTTCTTTTCTGGAAACCATTCCTCACATCTCCGTCTCTGAAAGGTCAAGTTTGAAGACAAAAAACTAAATATAAGCCAACAATTTTAATTTGCACAATACAATGGCAGGGTATATAAAACTGGGCAGGCCCCCTAATTGGGTGTTAAGTCTTTATTAAAAGGGTGATAAAATATAATTTTTTAACACCAATTATGAACCGACATTAGCAACCAATGGAATAGGACAAGAGGTATGCCACTCAAGAAACGACAGTGAACTGACATAGGCAACCAGTGGCATGGCACCATAGGCTTGTCCCTTAGAAACGACAGTGAACCGACATCAGCAACTAGTGACTAGCACTAGAGAAATGTCGCTCAAGTATCGAAAGTGAACCGATATCGGAAACAAATGGCATATAGCACCAAAGGCCTGTCGCTCAAGAAACGACAATGAACCGACATCGGCAACCAGTGACTAGCACCAGAGAAATGTCGCTCAAGGAACGAAAGTTAACCGACATCGGAAACCAATGGCAAAGCCCCAAAGGCCTGTCGCTAAAGAAACGACAATGAACCGACATCGGCAACCAGTGACTAGCACCAGAGAAATGTCGCTCAAGGAACGAAAGTAAACCGACATCGGAAACCAATGGCATAGCACCAAAGGCCTGTCGCTAAAGAAACGACAATGAACCGACATCGGCAACCAGTGACTAGCACCAGACAAATGTCGCTCAAGGAACGAAAGTAAACCGACATCGGAAACCAATGGGATATCACCAAAGGCCTGTCGCTCAAGAAACGACAATGAACCGACATCGGCAACAAGTGACTAGCACCAGAGAAATGTCGCTCAAGAAACGAAAGTAAACCGACATCAGAAACCAATGGCAAAGCACCAAAGGTATGTCGCTCAAGAAACGACAATGAACCGACATCGGCAACCAGTGACTAGCACCAGAGAAATGTCGCTCAAGGAACAAAAGTAAACCAACAACAGAAACCAATGGCATAGCACCAAAGGCCTGTCGCTCAAGAATCGACAATGAACCGACATCGGCAACCAGTGACTAGCACCAGAGAAATGTCGCTCAAGGAGCTAAAGTCAACCGACATCGGAAACCAATGGCATAGCACCAAAGGCCTGTCGCTCAAGAAACAACAATGAACCGACACGGGCAACCAGTGACTAGCACCAGACAAATGTCGCTCAAGAAACGAAAGTAAGCCGACATCGGAAACCAATGGCATAGCACCAAAGGCCTGTCGCTCAAGAAACGACAGTGAACTGACATAGGCAATCAGTGGCATGGCACCAAAGGCTTGTCCCTTAGAAACGACAGTGAACCGACATCAGCAACTAGTGACTAGCACTAGAGAAATGTCGCTCAAGTATCGAAAGTGAACCGATATCGGAAACAAATGGCATATAGCACCAAAGGCCTGTCGCTCAAGAAACGACAATGAACCGACATCGGCAACCAGTGACTAGCACCAGAGAAATGTCGCTCAAGAAACGAAAGTAAACCGACATCAGAAACCAATGGCAAAGCACCAAAGGTATGTCGCTCAAGAAACGACAATGAACCGACATCGGCAACCAGTGACTAGCACCAGAGAAATGTCGCTCAAGGAACAAAAGTAAACCGACAACAGAAACCAATGGCATAGCACCAAAGGCCTGTCGCTCAAGAATCGACAATGAACCGACATCGGCAACCAGTGACTAGCACCAGAGAAATGTCGCTCAAGGAGCTAAAGTCAACCGACATCGGAAACCAATGGCATAGCACCAAAGGCCTGTCGCTCAAGAAACAACAATGAACCGACATGGGCAACCAGTGACTAGCACCAGACAAATGTCGCTCAAGAAACGAAAGTAAACCGACATCGGAAACCAATGGCATAGCACCAAAGGCCTGTCGCTCAAGAAACGACAATGAACCGACATCAGCAACAAGTGACTAGCACCAGAGAAATGTCGCTCAAGAAACAAAAGTAAACCGACATCAGAAACCAATGGCAAAGCACCAAAGGTATGTCGCTCAAGAAACGACAATGAACCGACATCGGCAACCAGTGACTAGCACCAGAGAAATGTCCCTCAAGGAACAAAAGTAAACCGACATCAGAAACCAATGGCATAGCACCAAAGGTATGTCGCTCAAGAAACGACAATGAACCGACATCGGCAACCAGTGACTAGCACCAGAGAAATGTCGCTCAAGGAACGAAAGTCAACCGACATCGGAAACCAATGTCATAGCACCAAAGGCCTGTCGCTCAAGAAACGACAATGAACCGACATCGGCAACCAGTGACTAGCACCAGAGAAATGTCGCTCAAGGAACAAAAGTAAACCGACATCAGAAACCAATGTCATAGCACCAAAGGCCTGTCGCTCAAGAAACGACAATGAACCGACATCGGCAACCAGTGACTAGCACCAGAGAAATGTCACTCAAGGAACGAAAGTAAACCGACATCGGAAACCAATGGCATAGCACCAAAGGCCTGTCGCTCAAGAAACGACAATGAACCGACATCGGCAACCAGTGACTAGCACCAGAGAAATCTCGCTCAAGAAACGAAAGTAAACCGACATCAGAAACCAATGGCATAGCACCAAAGGCTTGTCGCTCAAGAATCGACAATGAACCGACATCGGCAACCAGTGACTAGCACCAGAGAAATGTTGCTCAAGAAACGAAAGTAAACCGACATCAGAAACCAATGGCAAAGCACCAAAGGTATGTCGCTCAAGAAACGACAATGAACCGACATCGGCAACCAGTGACTAGCACCAGAGAAATGTCGCTCAAGGAACGAAAGTCAACCGACATCGGAAACCAATGGCATAGCACCAAAGGCCTGTCGCTCAAGAAACGACAATGAACCGACATCGGCAACAAGTGACTAGCACCAGAGAAATGTCGCTCAAGAAACGAAAGTAACCGACATCAGAAACCAATGGCAAAGCACCAAAGGTATTTTGCTCAAGAAACGACAATGAACCGACATCGGCAACCAGTGACTAGCACCAGAGAAATGTCGCTCAAGGAACAAAAGTAAACCGACATCAGAAACCAATGGCATAGCACCAAAGGTATGTCACTCAAGAAACGACAATGAACCGACATCGGCAACCAGTGACTAGCACCAGAGAAATGTCGCTCAAGGAACGAAAGTCAACCGACATCGGAAACCAATGGCATAGCACCAAAGGCCTGTCGCTCAAGAAACGACAATGAACCGACATCGGCAACCAGTGACTAGCACCAGAGAAATGTCGCTCAAGGAACGAAAGTCAACCGACATCGGAAACCAATGGCATAGCACCAAAGGCCTGTCGCTCAAGAAACGACAATGGATCGACATCGGCAACCAGTGACTAGCACCAGAGAAATGTCGCTCAAGGAACAAAGTCAACCGACATCGGAAACCAATGGCATAGCACCAAATGCCTGTCGTTTAAGAAACGACAATGAACCGACATCGGCAACCAGTGACTAGCACCAGAGAAATGTCGCTCAAGGAACGAAAGTAAACCGACATCGGAAACCAATGGCATAGCACCAAAGGCCTGTCGCTCAAGAAACGACAATGAACCGACATCGGCAACCAGTGACTAGCACCAGAGAAATGTCGCTCAAGAAACGAAAGTAAACCGACATCAGAAACCAATGGCAAAGCACCAAAGGTATGTCGCTCAAGAAACGACAATGAACCGACATCGGCAACCAGTGACTAGCACCAGAGAAATGTCGCGCAAGGAACAAAAGTAAACCGACATCAGAAACCAATGGCATATCACCAAAGGCCTGTCGCTCAAGAATCGACAATGAACCGACATCGGCAACCAGTGACTAGCACCAGAGAAATGTCGCTCGAGGAACGAAAGTAAACCGACATCGGAAACCAATGGCATAGCACCAAAGGCCTGTCGCTCAAGAAACGACAATGAACCGACATCGGCAACAAGTTACTAGCACCAGAGAAATGTCGCTCAAGAAACGAAGTAAACCGACATCAGAAACCAATGGCAAAGCACCAAAGGTATGTCGCTCAAGAACTGACAATGAACCGACATCGGCAACCAGTGAGTAGCACCAGAGAAATGTTGCTCAAGAAACGAAAGTAAACCGACATCAGAAACCAATGGCATAGCACCAAAGGCCTGTCGTTCAAGAAACAACAATGAACTGACATCGGCAACCAGTGACTAGCACCAGACAAATGTCGCTCTAGGAACGAAAGTAAACCGACATCAGAAACCAATGGCATAGCACAAAAGGCCTGTCGCTAAAGAAACGACAATGAACCGACATCGGCAACCAGTGACTAGCACCGGAGAAATGTCGCTCAAGGAATGAAAGTAAACTGACATCGGAAACCAATGGCATACTACCAAAGGCCTGTCGCTCAAGAAGCGACAGTGAACCGACATCGGCAACCAGTGACTAGCACAAGAGAAAAGTTGCTCAAGGAGCAGAGTGAACCGACATTGGAAACCAATAGCATAGCACCAAAGGTCTGTCGCTCAAAAAAAAGTCAGTGAACCGACATCACAAAGCAATGGCATATCACCAAAGGCCTGCCGTTATTAAAACGACAGTGAACCCACATTGGCAACCAGTGACTAGCATCAGAGGCCTGTTGCTCAAGAAACAACAGTGAACCAACGTCGGCAACAACGAGTCGCTCAATGAGAAATGTCGCTCAAGGAATGAAAGTGAACACCAGAGGAATGTCAATCAAGGAACAAAAGTGATTCGACATCGGAAACCAATGGCATAGCACCAAAGGCCTGTCGCTCAAGAAACGACAGTGAACTGACATCGGCAACCAGTGACTAGCACCAGAGAAATATCGCTCAAGGAACGAAAGTGAACCGACATTAGAAACAAATGGCAAAGCACCAAAGGTTTGTCGCTCAAGAAACGCACTGAACAGACATCGGCAACCGGTGACTAGCACCAGAGGTCTGTTGCTCAAGAAATGACAGTGAACCGACATTGGCAACCAGTGACTAGCACCATATAGGCCTGTCGCTCAAGAAACAAAAGTGAACCGACATTGGAAACCAATGGCATACCACCAAAGGTCTGTCGCTCTTTGCTCAATAAACGGTAATGAACCGACATTGGCAACAGATGACAAGCACCAGAGAATTGTCGCTCAAGGAACGAAAGTAAACTGACATCGGAAACCAATGGCATAGCACCAAAGGCCTGTTGCTCAGAAAACGACAGTGAACGGACATCGGCAACCAGTGACTAGCACCAGAGCACTGTCGCTCAAGGAACGAAAGTAAACCGACATCGGAAACCAATGGCAAAGCACCAAAGGCCTGTTGCTCAGAAAACGACAGTGAACCAACATCGGCAACCAGTGACTAGCACCAGAGCACTGTCGCTCAAGGAACGAAAGTAAACCGACATCGGAAACCAATGGCAAAGCACCAAAGGCCTGTTGCTCAGAAAACGACAGTAAACCAACATCGGCAACCAGTGACTAGCACCAGGAGGCCCACCATTTATGAAAACGACAGTGAACTGTCACAGGCAACAAGTGCCTAGCACAAGAGGCCTTGCATTCAAGAAGCGACAGTAAACCGACATCAGAAACCGATAGTACAGTACCGTAAGCCTGTTACTAAAAAAACTACAGTAAATCGACATCACACCAGTGACTAGCACCAGAGGAATATTGCTCAAGAAACGACAGTGAACCTACATCGGCAACCAATTGCATAGCACCAAAGGCATATCGCTCAAGAAACGACAGTGAAGCGACATTGGCAATCAGTGACTTAGCATCGGATAATTGTCGCTCAAGTGAACCGACATCATATCACCAAAGGCTTATCACTCAAGAAATGACAGTGAACTGAAATCAGCAACCAGTGACTAGAGCACCAGAGGAATGGCACCCAAGAAACTAAAGTGAACGACATCGGAAACCAACGGCATACCACCAGAGGCCTGTCGCTCAACAAATAACAGTTAACCGACATTGGCAATCAGTGACTCTAATTAGCATCGGATAATTGTCGCTCAAGGAACAAAAGTGAACCGACATCATATCACCAAAGGCTTATCGCTCAAGAAAACGACAGTGAATTGACAGCGGCAATCAGTGACTAGAGCACCAGAGGAATGGCACCCAAGAAACTAAAGTGAACCGACATTGGCAACCAGTGACATGCCCCCAAAAGTCAGTTGCTCAAGAAACGACAGTGAACCGGCATCGAATAATTACTGGCAAACCACTAAATGCCTGTTTCCCAGAAATGACAGTTATTCGAAATTTGCAAACACAGGGAATACCCATTTGTACTCCTGGTTGGAGAGAAGCAATTAAGGCAAAGTGCCTCGTTCAAAGACACAATTGTTGTGACTAACCAGGATTTAGGATTGGAACCCATATTTCGTAAATTCAAAAAATTGAGTCCAACGAGGCAGGACGCTAGGCCCAGACATGTAAAATGCCTTTAAACAAGAGTAACAACATGCATTCTGCATAATTATTACAGAGCTCCATTCGAGACTGGGGTTAATATTAGAAGTAATCTTGTTATGAACTCGCCTTTGACTGGAGAGTGTAGCTCCTTCATTGGGTGGTCTTGGTTGGAGATCTACTTGAAGTCAGAGAGAAGTTTTTGCAGATGTTAAACCTGACTGCAACACAAATGAATAAAAGACGCAGTTTGTAACAGTTGATGTTTAAGACTACCAATCATCAAAACAGTCAAGTGCAGACAAATTGCTTTCAACGCTGGATTTGAAAAAAAAATGTGTAACAAAAAGTAAGTGAGTGAAAAAAAAACACCTCAAATTAATTGTTAGCAACAATGGTTTAAAATAGTGTGGAAACCAAGACTTTTCCCTGAAGTCAATTCAAGTGGCAAGTAATTTTTCTCCAAGTCAAGTTAAGTCAAGTCACAAGTAAATTTTTGCAAGTCAAGATAAGTCACACGCCAAATAATGTCCCAAAATAAGTCCACTCTCATTAAGTTGTGACAAACTCAAGTAAAATCAAATCTTTTCATCAACTACCTTTGTTTCGCCCCATGGAAACCACTTCCGATGTGTTATTCAACAATGAAAAATAAATGCATGAGTTTAATAAAATAAGGGGGGAAAATATACTTGACTATTAATGACCATGCAGAGACACAAGTAATTTTTGGTTTATGTAGCGATGTATCGATCTTCACTGATTATAAGACCAAAGCTTTTGCAATTTTTGCATTTTTGTTTTTTAATTGCCATCAGTAAAGTTGTGAAAAACTAAAAACATCAACAAGTCAGCACACAACAATCTGTGTGTGTGTGTGTGTGTGTAGAAAGTCACGTAACAGTAGTCCGATTGCAGACTGTCCAGTACATACTGGAGATACACCTGCATATGGATGTGAAAACCAGACATGGGCCAAAATGTGGCCAGCCGGTGGAATCAATCTCGTGATAACATGATAACAAACAACATCGTGTGCGGAAGCGACTTGGTTTTTCATGAAAACATTTGGAGATAATTTGCAAACTTTATATTCAAGTCAATTCTAAACTCTCAAGTAATTTTGCGCAAGTCAAGTCAAGTCAACAAAATTGGAGACTTGAATCCAAGTCACTGACTCGAGTCAACAACAAATGGTTTCTAGGAACTCATGCATACCATTTGGATTGCTGCATTCCAAATATACAACAGTAAAACTTGGAAATGTCAATTGCCTGAAACAGTTCTCTTGGGGATTGGTGCTGTATGAACTATTTTAATCATTGATCTATATCTCTCTTCCCAAATAAAAGTTGTCTTGCAAATAGCATGCAACTTTAAAATAACAAAATCTATGAACTTGTCTTGATCATTATGTTCCAAATAAAGCTTACTATAAAAGCACTTTAAAATCAGACTGAAAAACACAGTCTGTCAACTGCGAAATGGCTGTTTAAGGCTACAGGGAAATGACTGAAAGTTTGTATTTATGCAAGAAAATGACTTTTACCTTTGACTTGAGAGTGCAGCTCCTCAATTGAAGGCTGGTCTTGTAGATCTACTTGCTGATGGGTAGATGTCTTTGAAGATGTTGAGCCTTTCTACAAATAAAAATAGAAAATAAAAATCTAACAATTTGATGCAGCAACAAAATAATGAAAACAGAAACAAAGTAGTTAACAGGAATATTTTTTTGGCAATAAAAATAAGCAAAATTAGTTCGAGGGGGGGGATTCCGATGCATGCCACACAGATCTGTTATGAAGTAGTGCTGATATGAACTTTATTGTCTGTGAAATTTCAGATAACTTGCATTTACCTTTAACTTTTGTGTACTCAAACAGAAAACAATACATGAAGATGAAACTTTGAAAGCACTGCGACATAATGGATTGTTTCAAGGAACTCTCAAAATGAAACTACATGTATTCCAGCAAATGACATGCACAATTTAGATTACCAACAGTTAGGAATGTGTCTTGATATTTTGGTTTAACATGAAGCCCACTCTGGCTACGTACCTTCCCAAAATCTTTCAAACCCCAAATCTTTCAAACCCAAACCAAACACTGATAAAAATGTACGTATAAACCATGACAACTGAATAGGCATTCTGCAAAGAAAGCTATATAGTCAGAACAGGGCCCAATTTCATGGCTCCTTACTGTAGCACAGAATGAGCGCTTCGCATACAATTTTTGCTTCTGCGCGTGCGTACTCCATGTTACTAGGCACTCATGCTTTCAAGAATAGCGCAGAAATTCGGCGCTTGCACGTAAGCAGGGAATCATGATCGTAAGCGCGAAATTTGGCGGTAAGCAATCCCATAAAAATGGGCCCTGGTCTGAAGATGTTTTAATATTTAGTTCACTGTTTGGAAACTCACGTTTTCTGCAGAGTGCAGCTCCTACGTCTTATTCATTAAGGCAAGCGCCATGCAAAGTAGCTCGAGCCTGCCCAGTGTTTTTTGTCCAGATGTGTTGATCCAGCTTGCAGAAGCATTTGGCAAAGCTGGTGTCTCGTTTCAGGGTGTCTATGAATGCAAGACATCTTCTCCCACAAGAAGCCTTGCCTTGATGAGTGGTCTCCAAGAGGATGGTTGGGCAAGCAACAAGCTCAGATGGGGTGAACAAAGTGCCGAGCTAACTTGAGTCGGTTTTCGCAGATCTCTTCTTTGGCCAGCATACAGATTGCAGTTTCTCATGGTCCTGCCAGGAGATGTTTAGGGCCATACACAGCATCCTGGTGTAGCAACCGACAAGAGACTCCGACGTCTTAGGTTGGTCTTGGACATCTGGTTATTACTGTGATGGGTAGATACAATTGGAGATAATCAGCCAGACTGAAACACAAACAAATTCAAACGATTTGCAACATTTCAAGGTTTCAAACTGTGATTCAACATTAAAGCAGAGATTTTTTGCTTTTATATTGACATTTCATTCATAAACAATTGAAGGAAAAATATTGAAAGCAGCAGCAAGCTCGCAGATTTATATGAATCCAACAAATGAAATGCGCACCTAAAATTCCAATGGCTATTTTGGTTTAGCATGAAGCACAAGGGACCTTCTTAAAATCTTTCAAACTCCAATGAATAAAAAAAGCCCCTCCAACAGAAAACCCTTAGACCCTCAGCCCACAACTGAAGCTGTCAACTCTAATGCTTGCCAGAGATATAAACCATCTTTGAATAATTTGGAAAACTGCAATACAAAATTACTCATATTAACTTCGAGTTAACCCAACACATCTACCAAAAATCTGCCAATTACTATTTGCTCTGTTTAGGACCAGAACAAAGTAAAACAATTCTTTTAGGGAATTCACCTCGGAGGGCGTAGCTCCTCAATTGAAGGCCGGTCTTGGACATCGACTTGGGTGGATGGATGTCTTTGGAGATGAGTAGACTTTCTCCAACACAAACAAACTACACAATTTGCAGCAACAAAAACATTGAAAACAGCTTTAAGTATTGATAATTGTTTGAAGCTTTTCATAGTGTGGATAAATGGAGGAACAGATGACTGACAGAAATAGCATGTTAAAAATCAAAACAAGCAACACTGATTCGGAGGTGGGGGGGGCAACTGCCTAAAAACATTTCTCTCACAGAGTAGCTAGTGCTGATATGAATTTTATTTATTAATCAGGGAGCTTTCAAGAAACTGTTTTTTTATTCTATCAATCAATTAAAACTATAGATGAAGACAATTTTTCATTTAAAAATTACCAACAGTTCAGAATTTGTCTATTTCTTTTGGCTTAATAAAAAGCTTGCAAAGGAACCTTCACAAAATCGTTCAAACCCATCAGAAACCCAACTTGTTAACTCTAAAATGACAGTCAAACAATAAAATAATCAAATAAATAATTTGGGAGGCTAATCATCCTTACTCGCAGCTGATTTGCGAAGGACGCGGCCAGAAAGTGTCAGAGAAGTAGGCTGCACATGGAAGCCAGCCACAGGAGAAAGGGATGGTCTCGAAAATCCTCCAGGCACAGCAGAGAACCAACGAACAACTGAACTTAAGTATTGCCCTGGCCGGGTATCGAACCAGGGTGACCTTGGAAAAGGGCGAGCGCTTTACGCACTAGCCATCCATGCCCCCTGTGTAACATTTACACATCCCTGAACGAATTGTAAGTTACAATGACACTGGTACAGCTTTATTTTAAACAGGTCTTTATATTTAGTTCACTGTTGGGGAATTCACCTTTTCTGGAGAGTGCAGCTCCTACTACTTAGGTTTGTCTTGGACGTACTTGTTGATGGGTAGATCTCTTTGGAGTTGCTGAGCCTTTCTGCAACAAAACAAATCAAACTATTTGCAGCAACAAAACATTGAACAAAACAACAAAATAGCCGGAGGAGCTCATGCACAACAGACAACAGAAATACTATCAAACAAGCAAATTAAATTTGGTGGTGGGGGCGGGGGGGGGGGGCTGTTTTAGATAACCTGCTTTTACCTTGAGTTGTTTAATTAAGAAAATTATTACAGCAGCAACACAATGGTTTATAAATGGGTTTACGAGCAATATAGAAAACACCTACATGAAACCCCACAACAAAACCAGTCAATATAAGAGACTGATGTTAAATTTGCATCGGGGATAGAGAATATTAACTTTGGTTTTTCATACACCATATCCATATACCCATTTCCCGAGTCCTGTGAAAAAATATCACAGGCATGATACTCAGGTGGGATTCGAACCCACGACCCTGGCAATTCTAGAGCAGAGTGTCTTAATATACCAACTCGACTACCGAGGTTCCCCCGTAGCTAGAGGCAGTTCGAACATTCACTACAAAGCTTTATAAGAAACCAGACTTCCAACTCTGAAACGATTGTCATACATGGAAATATCTTTAATTGAATTGTTCAAACTAGAGCAGCAGTTATTAATAGATGTTTAATTTGCATCGGGGATAAAGAATATTAATTTTGGTTGTTACCCATACACCGATGTGTGTTATCACAGGCATGTTACTCGGGTGGGATTCGAATCCACGACCCTTGCAATTCTAGAGCAGTGTCTTACCAACTAGACTACCAAGGTTGCCCGGTAGCTAGAGGCAGTTCGAATCCTATGTTTTTGGCAGCGGGTACCGCAACGATATAATAGATGTTAAAATAAGAGCAGCAGCTATTATTACAGAGCTCATTGTTAGACCAGAAGTAATTACTCAAAGTACTTTGGGGGATTCACCTTTAACTGAAGAGTGCAGCTCCTCTATCTAAGGCTGGTCTTAATTGGACCTCTACTTATTGATGGATGTCTTTTGAGATGCTAAACATTTCTGCAACAAAAACAAAACAAACAATTTGCAACAATAAATGCTTAAAGGCAGTGGACACTATTGGTTAATACTCAAAATAATCATTCGCGTCAAAACCTTTCTTGATTACAAGTAATGGGGAGAGGTTGATAGTATAAAACAATGTGAGAAACAGCTTCCTCTGAAGCGACGTAGTTTTTGAGAAAGAAGGTATTTTCCACGAATTTGATTTTGAGACCTCAGATTTAGAATTTAGGTCTCGAAATCAAGAATCTGGAAGCACACAACTTCGTGTGACAATGGTGCGACAAGGTTTTTTTCTTTTTAATATCTCTTAACTTCGACAACCGATAATTGAGCCCAAATTTCCACAGGTTTGTTATTTTATGCATAAAAATATGTTGAGATACACTAACTGTGAGACATAGTCTTTGACAATTACCAATAGTGTCCAGTGTCTTAAAAGTCATTGCAGAGTTTATAAAATGCAAACATAAAAAAAAAAACTGTTGAGGGGTCTATCAAGAGAATAAAATTATTATGACAGCAACGTTAGAGGTGAGCAAATTTGCGGTGAGAATTCTCTTTTGAGTGAGAGTTGTTCTGAAGATAAACGGAGGGCTCAATGTTTCGGACTGATGGCACAATCTGCAACAATCTCATGCCTACAATGTATAACCCCATTACTTCCCAAACTGACTTTATTCAGGAAATTGTCTTACCCCTGGGGACTGCTCCTCCAAATTATGTCTTGGCCCCCAAATAAGGTTCAAGTGGAAGACAGTCTTCTGTGATTGTTTGGACTCTAAAAAGTAGAAGTCAATATTCCTGTCCATGCTCCTGGTGACCAATTTCATCCTAGTGGGAAGCCATCTCAAATGTATGGATGGTTCATCTACTTCCCCTAGCCAGAACAAGATATGGTGAACATCCTTGGGAGCCATCTGAAACAGAGAAATACAACAGAGCGGAGTTCATAAAGGTACACTGAACTGTTTGATGGATACCACACTTGCATCTGTCTGAAGGCATGCCAATCTTCTGCAGAAGGAAAGAGTTCTCCCCCAGCAAAGAGCAATCCTGTATTTTGACTTTAAGTAGATAGTACTATTTCAGACAATTCAGAGAATGCATTTGATCAAACCTTGAAAAGTATAGTTTATGGCCTGACGTTTCAACCCTAGCAGAGTCTTTCTCGAAGTAAAGACTCTGCTAGGGTCGAGTTGTCAGGCCATATAACTATTTTCTTCAGTTATACCATCAGTCCTTTCGGTTGGCAAGTTGTAAGCAACAGCTAATTCTATTTTCTCATTTGTTTCAAACCTTCATATTACTTCTCTGTCATGGGATGGTAGAATCAGGGGAGGGGTACATCTTCTGCTGAGACGACAGCTCCAGCGTTGCATTCACCACACCATGACAACACTGAGGGATGACAGCCTGCAAGGTAACTAACAAAGCAATGCCATTTAAAGATAACTGAAAATAAATCAGTTTCCAACCTCATCATACTTGGAACAAAACAAAGCACATTTTGGTAGCAACATTCCTGAAGAAGGGACTGGGTATTAAGCATATCAACTTAGAAATGTAGACCAATCAATGGCTTCGCTTACTGTGGAATTGTGTGCTCATGTCTTCATTCTCTGCTTAGTGTCAAATAACTGCACTTATTGTGTCATGAAAAAATGAAAAGCACATGCACCAAAAAAAGAAAATTCTTGAGAATTATGCATCAACCAAAAAAAAAGTCAGAAATTTTCCGCTTCTGTGAGTTTGTTTAGTTTTTTTGTTAAATAAACAGCAAGTAGAGCCATGAAGTTGAAAACTACAAGGTCACAAATTCAGTGCATATAACACATCCAGAACCCAGTGCACATCAAAAAGAAAAGGGGTTCGCCCGGTTGGCCAGTTTCTAGTGTCAATATCTTCACAAATAATTAACCACAAAACAGCAACAAAATGGCAAACTGGTTGGAGGAACACAACACAACATGATACATTTTCAAGACTTGAAAACAATCTATTAAATGCAAAAACGCCTGCTTAAATTTGGACTAACCCATTGATTCTTGTGTAATAACAACAAGGTTCCTAAATTTGTTTCTACAGATGTTAATTTTAGCACCAGGGATAACGAATAAACAATTTTATGACCCTTACGATGCAAAGAACTTGTGTTTTAATCCCACCGGAGAGATTCACCGATGACTTTTGTTCACAAAACTTGGGAAAGTACTGAGTATTCAGAACTTACTTAAAACACATTGTTGTAAGGGTAGTTTAAAAAAAAGTTTTATTATAGCTTGTCGGGTTTTATGGTTGTAAGAAGCCAGTTTTACTGGTGTCAAGATAGCGACACCAAGCTATTGGACTAAACTTAACCGTTGCCCTATTGGCATGTGCCCTCACTGTGGCGGATCTTTAGCCCCTTTACACAAGACCAACTTAGCAAGTGTCCACTGCTAAATTGTAGCATTATGGTTGTAACAATAACACAAATTGTACCTAGAGTGAGAAAAACAATACTGTAGTGCTGTCAAGGGTCTCTTTTAAAGTTGTCAAACTATATTTTACAACCAAGCTAAATTTAAGCAAGGGACCTCAGTTAAACTGCTGTCGTGTGAATAGCGCTTTTGTCTTTTAAAGACATAATATTGAAGCTAATGATGAGCCAAAATAAGCAAACACTATTAATGTTTTAACTCACCATAATCTGCATGGTACAGTGTATCTCATCAGCATACTGTCAGAGGAATGTTCATCAACACTATGTCTCAGCTTCAAGTGGAAGACAGTCATCAGAATATCAGCACTCCATAAAAGAAAAAGGCAAGGCTCCTGTCCATACTTCTGGTGACTATATCCTTCTTGGACATCTCAACTGTATGGATAGTTCGCCTACTTCACCTTGCCAGAACTAGATATGGTGGACATCATGGGCAGCCATCTGAAATAGAAAAGTTACTTAAGAGCATGATAAAAGTACACTGAACTGTTGGATGGATGCCATCTAGCCAAAGGCATGCCCATCTTTCGAAGAAGGAAATATTTCTTCCCCAGCAAAGCATAACCCTGTATTTTGACTTAAGCAGGATGGTTCCCGCTTAGGTGATACAAAGAATGCATTAATTCAAACCTTCATATTACTTCTCTGTCATGGGATGGTAGGATCAGGGGAGGGGTACATCTGTTGCTGAGACAACAGCTCCAGCGTTGCAATCACCACACCATGACTACACTGAGGGATGACAGCCTGCAAGGTAACTAACAAAACAATGTCTTTCAAAAATACTGAAAATAAATCATGTTTTTAATAGTGCTGGGCGAATAGTGAAATTTTGATATTCGGATACCGCTGGCCAACTATCCGAAATTAACCGGATATTCGAATAGTTTTTTCGCCGCTAGAGCGCTATTAAAAAAAAATATATATATCTTTTTTTTTTCGCTAGAGGGCGCTGTTCGTTTGTGAATAAGATCTTTTGGGCGGATTAATATTAGTTTTAGACAGTGTCACTCGGTTCATTCATAAAAATAACCGGATCTAATTTAAAGATGGCGATTTGCTTTTTCTTTTGATCGTGATTGACTATACGTGAAAGAAAACTTTCATAATCTTTGAACAAATTACCTCAGAAATGTCATTGTTTTAACTCTTCAGCATAGTTAAATACTTAATTTATGCTGTTTTATGCTGTCTTAATAGAAGTTTCATAAGGATTCAGACAAAACATTCCTATCAGTTGTCGCCCGACGTCCGTGGATATTGGGATATTAAAAGAATATCCGGTTACTTGGTTTTAATTACAGAACTATCCGGTTTATAAATAGGTATTCGCGCCCTATGCGGATATCTGATTAAGAAAAAAATAGCATTCGCGGTTACAGATAGGAAAACCTATTCGCCATTAACCAGATATTCGAATAATTCGCCCAGGCCTAGTTTTTAACCTCATCATACTTGGAAAAAAATGGGTTCATTTTTGGTAACAACCTTCTTGAAACTGGAGACTGCAAGCATGTCAACTAAGAAATGTGGACCAATTAATGGCTTTGCTTGCTGTGGCATTTTGTACTTCTTGTCTTTATTTACACAGTCAAGACCTCCTTGCTTCTTTTTTTTTTTTTTACTTAACAGTAAAAATAAAGTAGAGCCACGAAATTATGCCCTCTCTAAACAGCACAAGGTCGAAAATTGAGTGGATATTACACATCAGTGTTTGAAAAAAAACATAACATAAAAACAACCTTAATTCTTATTTGATCTCAAACATGCAACTACTATAGCTTGCTCCAGTCATCATAAGTAGAATATAAAGATAATTTTCAAAGAGCAAAATCTACACTGCAAATATGTACACATGGTGTTACCGCAAATCAAATTTACATTATAAACTTCACCACACAATGACTAAAAATGTTTACTAAACTTCCTTCCCCATAAAAACTGCTTTCCATGGCATCCAGGACAAAAATGTTTGGACTACAGTCATCACATCTTGTTAGCCATCTCACATGTCTAAGTGTCCTTAGATTGTCCTTGATGTGTAAGTCGCTCAAACAAAACATGTCTGGACTTCTTCAACTTGAGTAGCCTCATAACTCTGCAGAGCTCGCTCCCAGGGAGGTAGATGTGTTTCTTTCTGGTTGGATCTCACATCCTGTGGCTGTGAAAGACCCAAGCTCAAAGAGGTCTGGTGGGTGTTTCCATCCTGCTCCATATCTTCGGGTCCTGCTGATAGCTCCTTTGGCTGTGGCTGCATGTTCCTTTCTGGAGAGTGACTGTTCATGATACATGTTGTCATTAGATAGTCCTTCAGATCTCATCCAGGTCTGACATGTCTGATAGCCGTACTTCACCACTCTGGTGAGATGAAGTGTAATCATCAACTCCATCCATCCCTCACATCACTCTCATCATTATCAGTGGCTTAGGGTCACTCCAGCTGAATGCTTGAATACTACTCAGCATAGCTGGATCACAAACAGTCCTGACATCTATATCATCTCCACTCTGGTTGGATGACATCAGCAGCTGGACATCAGTGGCTTAGGTACACTCCAGGTGATTGCTTGTTGCCACCCTTCTTCCACCAGCTGCAGTTGGTGCAAGCGGCTAAGGAATTGCTCCCTCAATGTAACAGTCAAACAGTGATTCAATTTATATAATTATAAAACATTTATTTCCATAATGACCACTGCAGTACACAGACAAATCAAGACAAACAATGAGCATTGCCGGAGTCTCTTTAAAATAAAATGAATTTATAACAAGAAGCAGTTTTCTTTCTTTAGAAGACAATCAGAGCATACTGTTTGAAACGTCAAGTTGAAACCAACGGTTCTTTTCAGAACCACCCCAACTTATTGAGAGATAGTCATTACATGGCGTTACCGCAAACTTTTCCATATAAGAAGCAATTTGTTTAAAAACTAACAATGTCATATTGGAACCCAATATCATAGAGCTGCTTCAAAAAAGCACAAAATATGCTTAGCACATCAACATTATGCTTACCATAGGTTATCGACAAAATTACAGCATCACACGTAATGTATCATTGCGACTGGTTGGTATAACGCTCATCTCTGCTTAGCAGAAAACTGTTGAGCAATACTAAGCATGTAGCTCTGCAACTATGAGAATGGATTCTGGTTTAATTCCTTTTAAAGGGAAGGTACACGTTTGGCAACTACTCAAAACAAATATTGGCTTAAAAACTGACTTGGTAACGTGCATTGGGGAGCTGTTGATAGTATAAAATATTGAATATCTCTGAAGTAGCATAGATTTTGAAATAGAGGTAATGTCTCACTACCAGCTCGAAGTCTTTTATTCCTATTCGAAAACACACACACATTCTTCCAACAAGGGTGTTTTTTCTTTCATCATTTTCTCCCAACTCCGATGACCAATTGAGCTCAAATTTTCACGGGTTTGTTATTTTATGAATTTGTTGAGGCATACCAAGTGAGAATACTTGTCTTTGACAATTATCAAGTGTACCTTCCCTTTAAGACATTATCTTGACTAAATAGACATCACACCAAAAAATAAGTTGAAACAGAATAAAGACTGACTTCATCTTCAACGTCAGTGTTACAAATACATGTAACGTCAGTCCTTCATACAAGAGCACAGGGCCGCAATTTCATAGAGCTGCTAAAAATTTGCTTAGCATGAAACTTCTTGCCTGATAAAAACAGGATTACCAACCAAACTTGTTACTGGTATTTTAGCCGTTGTTTGCTTTTCCTGAAAATCACCTGGAAAATTTGGTTGGAAATCCTGTGTTTATCAAGGAAGAAAGTTCATGCTTAGAAAATTTGATGCATTGACTCCTGAATGGCTCTACAGACACACGCTTTTGGTGAAGCCATCAGCGAAAATAAAGGGAACAAGGATTTTTTAATTCAATCTTGGCATAACACGAGCGATAAAAGGCACTGGACATGGTTGATGATTGTCATATTTATAATGACCTGATAGCAAATAAAAGTACCATTGCACGCTGAGTCACTCGCCGTGCTTTTTTGTTCCATCCGAAAAGTACCAGTGCACGCTGCCAGCGTGCAATGGTACTTTTCGGATGGAACGAAAAAGCTGAGTAAAAACATCACTGCGTGCGCGTGTCTTTGGTAACGCAGCAGGTGTTACTGCAAGAAGGCATAGTAAAATTACTAGCATTCGGCTTCTACAGTTGAAATTGTTTGTTTTGAAAGTTGTTTCTTTCAATCAAAATGACAAAGTTCTACTTGGATGTTATATAAAACAAATAATGAATGTTTTTCATTCGTGCAATGGTGCGAATATGTTCATTCGTTGAAAGCTGGAATGTTCCATTCAACTCGGCTCCGCCTCGTTGAATAGAACATTCCATCTTTCAACTCATGAACATATTCGCACCATTGCACTCATAAACATTCATTATGTGTATAGTATTCTCACTTGGTGTATTCCAACATTTTGTATGCATAAAATCAATCACAAATCTGTGAACATTAGGACTCAATTAGTCATCAAAGCTGCAAGAGAATAATGAAAAAAAAATATAAAAAAATAGTTTGCTTTCGTCAGATGCATAATAAATGGCTTCATCAAGTCTTTTATTGTTTGAGTGAGAACTTTACCTCTCAAAAACTAACAATGGTCTATACTATCAACAGCTCTCCATTGCTGGTTACCAAGTAAGTTTCTATGCTAACAATTTTTGTGAGTAAATACCAATAGTGTCCAGTGCCTTTTTAACAAACTGCTTTATTTGTTTGTACTGAGAACATTGGGAAACATGGCTCTTATGGTACTGTGATCTCAACTACAGTTCCTTGGGTAGGCCCCCTACTACCCCATCCATAAAACTTGAGCTGGGACCAGTCATTGGCTCTTATGGTTCTGTGATCTCAACTACAGTTCCTTGGGTAGGCCTCCTACTACCCCATCCATAAAACTTGAGCTGGGACCAGTCATTGGCTCTTATGGTACTGTGATCTCAACTACAGTTCCTTGGGTAGGCCCCCTACTACCCCATCCATAAAACTTGAGCTGGGACCAGTCATTGGCTCTTATGGTACTGTGATCTCAACTACAGTTCCTTGGGTAAGCCCCCTACTACCCCATCCATAAAACTTGAGCTGGGACCAGTCATTGGCTCTTATGGTACTGTGATCTCAACTACAGTTCCTTGGGTAGGCCTCCTACTACCCCATCCATAACACTCGAGCTGGGACAAGTCATTGGCTCTTATGGTACTGTGATCTCAACTACAGTTCATTGGGTAGGCCCCCTACTACCCCATCCATAAAACTTGAGCTGGGACCAGTCATTGGCTCTTATGGTACTGTGATCTCAACTACAGTTCATTGGGTAGGCCCCCTACTACCCCATCCATAAAACTTGAGCTGGGACCAGTCATTGGCTCTTATGGTTCTGTGATCTCAACTACAGTTCCTTGGGTAGGCCTCCTACTACCCCATCCATAAAACTTGAGCTGGGACCAGTCATTGGCTCTTATGGTACTGTGATCTCAACTACAGTTCCTTGGGTAGGCCCCCTACTACCCCATCCATAAAACTTGAGCTGGGACAAGTCATTGGCTCTTATGGTACTGTGATCTCAACTACAGTTCCTTGGGTAGGCCTCCTACTACCCCATCCATAACACTCGAGCTGGGACAAGTCATTGGCTCTTATGGTACTGTGATCTCAACTACAGTTCATTGGGTAGGCCCCCTACTACCCCATCCATAAAACTTGAGCTGGGACCAGTCATTGGCTCTTATGGTACTGTGATCTCAACTACAGTTCATTGGGTAGGCCCCCTACTACCCCATCCATAAAACTTGAGCTGGGACCAGTCATTGGCTCTTATGGTTCTGTGATCTCAACTACAGTTCCTTGGGTAGGCCTCCTACTACCCCATCCATAAAACTTGAGCTGGGACCAGTCATTGGCTCTTATGGTACTGTGATCTCAACTACAGTTCCTTGGGTAGGCCCCCTACTACCCCATCCATAAAACTTGAGCTGGGACCAGTCATTGGCTCTTATGGTACTGTGATCTCAACTACAGTTCCTTGGGTAAGCCCCCTACTACCCCATCCATAAAACTTGAGCTGGGACCAGTCATTGGCTCTTATGGTACTGTGATCTCAACTACAGTTCCTTGGGTAGGCCTCCTACTACCCCATCCATAACACTCGAGCTGGGACAAGTCATTGGCTCTTATGGTACTGTGATCTCAACTACAGTTCATTGGGTAGGCCCCCTACTACCCCATCCATAAAACTTGAGCTGGGACCAGTCATTGGCTCTTATGGTACTGTGATCTCAACTACAGTTCATTGGGTAGGCCCCCTACTACCCCATCCATAAAACTTGAGCTGGGACCAGTCATTGGCTCTTATGGTTCTGTGATCTCAACTACAGTTCCTTGGGTAGGCCTCCTACTACCCCATCCATAAAACTTGAGCTGGGACCAGTCATTGGCTCTTATGGTACTGTGATCTCAACTACAGTTCCTTGGGTAGGCCCCCTACTACCCCATCCATAAAACTTGAGCTGGGACAAGTCATTGGCTCTTATGGTACTGTGATCTCAACTACAGTTCCTTGGGTAGGCCTCCTACTACCCCATCCATAACACTCGAGCTGGGACAAGTCATTGGCTCTTATGGTACTGTGATCTCAACTACAGTTCATTGGGTAGGCCCCCTACTACCCCATCCATAAAACTTGAGCTGGGACCAGTCATTGGCTCTTATGGTACTGTGATCTCAACTACAGTTCATTGGGTAGGCCCCCTACTACCCCATCCATAAAACTTGAGCTGGGACCAGTCATTGGCTCTTATGGTTCTGTGATCTCAACTACAGTTCCTTGGGTAGGCCTCCTACTACCCCATCCATAAAACTTGAGCTGGGACCAGTCATTGGCTCTTATGGTACTGTGATCTCAACTACAGTTCCTTGGGTAGGCCCCCTACTACCCCATCCATAAAACTTGAGCTGGGACCAGTCATTGGCTCTTATGGTACTGTGATCTCAACTACAGTTCATTGGGTAGGCCCCCTACCCCATCCATAAAACTTGAGCTGGGACCAGTCATTGGCTCTTATGGTACTGTGATCTCAACTACAGTTCCTTGGGTAGGCCCCCTACTACCCTATCCATAAAACTTGAGCTGGGACCAGTCATTGGCTCTTATGGTACTGTGATCTCAACTACAGTTCATTGGGTAGGCCCCCTACTACCCCATCCATAAAACTTGAGCTGGGACCAGTCATTGGCTCTTATGGTACTGTGATCTCAACTACAGTTCATTGGGTAGGCCCCCTACTACCCCATCCATAAAACTCGAGCTGGGACCAGTCATTGGCTCTTATGGTACTGTGATCTCAACTACAGTTCATTGGGTAGGCCCCCTACCCCATCCATAACACTCGAGCTGGGACCAGTCATTGGGGCGATGGTCAAATTAGGGCGGAACATGGGAACTACCGGGAGGTCTCAACTCATTGGTTGACTCAACTCATTGACACAGAATAAAAACACTACTTGGGGTCAGTTACTTTCAAGGGAAAATTTATTTCCTTACTCTGACAAAACAAGGATCCACAGTTAAACAAAACAAACAGTTAGCACAACAAATAACGAAAAGTCCCTAGTACCTTAAAAAATACCATTTGGGAGTTAGGGTTTTAAGACCCTCCAACATCTTCCAAAATACTTCAATCCATGCTTTACAATAAAATGTTTGGACTTTAAAAAAATGAAATTTGTTTTTTTCAATAACAAGCAATGATTACATGGACTTGGACGTAGAATCCTAAATTATACATGTACATAGAATCCTAAATTATACAGAGTCAAGCAATGATTTGGAGCTAGCAAATTGAATCATTACAAATAATGCAGTCTCAATCACGTATAGCGCGTCACACGTCGATCACACCCGGCCCTTAACTGTTGTGCACAGCATACATTGTATATAGGGTCAAACTTTACAGGCAGTTGGCGAAGTAGTTGTACACTTTCAAACAATGGCTACTTCATATTCTGTTAAAGGCATGATTAGTCAAATGATTTGTGGTAATTTAATGTTTTATCTTAAAAGAATCCAACCGCTGTATATCAAATCAAAATTCATGTCACTTCGTGACTCGTGCTACGTTGTAAGTAATGCGAGCGTGCAAGTATACGTGCTCTATTCGCGACTTGCTGAACACCACTGCCATTTATTTGGGATGGGTGCACTTTTACCACTAGACGTTTCTAAGAATCAACGGCAAGTTCAATGATAAATGTTTTGCATGTGACTTACCCGGGCAAATACAGGTTGTAGCTGTAACCCGCTGTTCCTTCTCTATGTGCTTGGATGCTTCTCACTGCAGGGGAGGGCCACATGAACATGTACAGTTGTACTTGTATCAGTTCAGCAAACACCTGTATGGTACCAAGCACCATCCATATTGAAGCTGGTTTAAACTGTGTGAGAAATAAGAACCAAACTGTTAAAACATGTAGGGCCCACATAATGTAAATAAAACAGTCAGAATTCAAACTGCGTAGTTAAATTGTACATGTAAGCCTCGGTCACAACCCACCGTGCGTGTTTTTTGTCCGTACGTTTTGTGGGGAGGCCACGGCTGCCACGTTTTTAAGAAAACATGGGGAGGGAGTGGCAAGAGCAGGGAGGGAATGTGTCAACGCACGTCACTTGTACTGTTTGTGCAAGGTGTAAGTACGTGGCCTGCACGCCGAGCCTGGCTGTGAGTGGTTGCGTGCATAGTACGTTGCGCTTGTGGTAAGTGAGTACTACATGCTTAAAATGTACGATCATCTTGCGAGTGCCACGTTGTCGTACGGAGGCCGTACTTACACGTGCTGATTACGTACGGTGTATTCACTCGCATGTTGTAAGTGCATGCAGGTGCGGTTAGCATGCGCTAATTTATGGTAAAAAGTGGCCTTATTTGTCCTGGGAAAAAAATACGCTTCCAGCACATGGAGTCTTGGCACAAGACTTCGCAAAGTTCTACGCTTTGTGTAAATTGCTCCCTGACTATTATCAATCTGCCTAGTGTTTCCTTGACGCAAGTTGAAGGCGATTTGGCTGAAAATAGTAGCCCGCCAGTGATCAGTGTTTACACGGGAATAGAAATGCAATTTCAATTTTCTTTTCACAAAATATTAACACCAAAGGAGACAATTCAACAATTTTAAATAATGCGGGCTTGGATTTCCAACTACAAGGAACATATGAGTAAAAAGTCAGACTCCCGAGTGAGGTAGAAATGTTTTGGATAAGTTTCCGTATGGCGCCACCACTTTTTCACTCATTTTTACAAAAAGGGATATATCAATCAGGTAAATAAGTTCCTATATTATTTTATATCGAATGAAAAAGTGGTGGCGCCATACGGAAACTTTTCCAATATTTTTAACAGATTTTTGAATTTTTTTCGCAATGGTACGTGACCTTCATACCCTGCACTCCGTTGCGTTGCCTGCAGCGGAGGTGGCCAACCTGGGCTACTCATTGGCTAGATTAGTTTGCCCAAATTAAGTCTAGTGCGAACACCGCTTAACAATTGTCGGAAATTGTCGGAAAGAGATGAGGGATAACTTTCTGTGTATGGCGCCACCACCTTTTCACTCATTTAAAAAAAATAGGATATCTCATTGAGGAAAATTAGATACTGTAATATTTCAAATCGAATGAAAAAGTGGTGGCGCCATACGGAAACTTTTCCTAGACGAACTTCAGGCATTATCAACACGTGCGCTTCGAAGATTGCCGCCACACTGCACAGTTAAGCCTACCGCACATTGCACACACAATGAGTTAACCCCATACACCCGCCACACCGACAATTTAAGCTATGTGTTAACACAATTTTGGCCGTTTTGAATACTCATATAAACCTCAAAAAACACTCCCAATAGATTCTACAACTAATATTCAACTCACCTTATTCATTTTGCAGTAGTTTCGTCAACCGAATTTGCTATAAAATACAGAATAACTTGAGAGAAAAATTTGAGTCTTTCGCGGTCAGCCATTTTGTCTTCAACGCCCGCCGAAAAATGTGCTCATCAAAGTAGCCCTGACGTCACACTGCGAGGATCATGAATAATAAAGACAGGGGACCAGTCTAATATCGAAGAGCCAACGTGACTAAGGCCGTGTCCGAAACGGCGACTTCGGCTACAGCTACGGCTAGATCGCGCGCGTCTGCCTATTCTTCAACACTGGTAGACTCGCTGATCTAGACGTAGCTGTAGCCAAAGTCGTCGTTTCGGACACGGCCTAATTTGCATATCTCCATTGAGAAGGGCAAAGCACATTTTTTAAAGGGAAATACTTTTTTTGCGTTAGAGGAGTGGACGATCCCCAAAAAGATACAAATATGGATAAACGGCTAAATTATAGCAATGTGATAAAACATGTCATTGCTTGGGAGACTTTTGGAAACATGTGTGGAATGTACGAGGAAGAATTAGCTGTAAGGTAAAAACAACCCTTTGTGAACACCCCCATTAAAGAATGAGCCAAGTTCCCCATATTTTCTAGATAACTATCGATAAATCTTTGGGCAAAAAGAATTTCCCTTGTTTGACAACCAGCCCATCCCAGGCACTGTTTTACTTCTGCTTGAGCAAAATAAAGCAGGATGGGGATGTACCAGTCAAGTTGTACTTGTGAGATGGTTGGCTGGTAACGCAACAAATATAGGGCTTTTGATTAGCTCGATACCTTACGGGATCGCAACAAATATAGGTGCGTTCGATTAGCTCGATCCCTGACGGGATCGCAACAAATATAGGTGCGTTCCATTAGCTCGATCCCTGCCGTAATGCGGTGCGCATTCGGGTGAAGAGCCCATGAGAAGAGCTCCCGAACGATCACTCGCCATCGATCTCGTGGTGACGTCATGCTTAGCAGCTCTATGAAATTGGGAATTGGGTGAGCCCCTGGAATGACGTCAAAGCTATTCGAACGTACCTGTGGCAGACCGGGGTCGACCCGGGGAAGCTAATCGAACGCACTCATTGATTATACAAGTTTGAGAAACTAGTAAGCTGCAAACTGCTTAACAACCGAAAGGACCTGATAATAAATTTAAAGCATATTAATTTAGTGGCCTGACGTTTCGATCCATCAGAATCTTTCTCGAAGGCTAAATGACAACAAAACAAATAGTTCATGTTTGTTGCTACGGTCTAAACTTACTATTCTTTTGCGGTTACTGTGCTTGGTTGTGCACTGATTTTTACTCTAACAATTTATTTAAAACTGGACACTATTGGTAACTGTCAAAGACCAGTCTTCTCACTTGGTGTATCTCAACATATGCATCAAATAACAAACCTGTGAAAATTTGAGCTCGATTGGTCGCCGGGGTTGCGAGATAACTATGAAAGAAAAAACACACTTGTTACACAGAGATGTGTGCTTTGATCCTTGATTTCGAGACCTCAAATTAAAAATCTAATTAAATGGAAGGTACACGTTTATAATAAATATATAGTTTTGCTCCATGTTTAATGTAGTGTATTGCATGAACCGTGGAAGTAGCACTACATTTTCTTGAGTTTCTGGAGGTTTGGATGTTGGCATAAAAATAGTCAGTAACAGTCAGTAAAACAGAATCCAAAGACTTGGTTGGATGAGTTTGATTGTCTAGATGGGTCAACGGACCTCTAAGCTTCTTAGAATGCTACTGAAAAGGGTCATTCGATTTCGTTTATGATTAGTCAGATGTAATGTTGCGTCATTCGATTTAACAAAACAATCATTCAATTTAACAAATCATCAACGCAGCATTCGAATTCGCAGACGCTTCTTGAGGAGTGTGTGTCACGAAAAAGAATGACGATACGCTAAATTGAACATAGTGCTAAAGGAGTTCGACTCGACTAAAAACGAAATTGATTGGCCGAATTCCGAATTTGAAACGCAGTAACAACTGGAGAGGCAAAACACTTTTAATTCGAACGCATGAAAATGAAATTGGCTGCTCATTTGCCGAATTTCACCGAGAAAAAGTAAATTACCAATAGTGTCCACTCCTTTAATACAGGGCTCCGTCTAATTTGAATACACGCATATAGAGATCAAAGTATTGTGGTTTTTAAAATTATTAAATTGCCAAATGGCAAGTTGAAGGTAGTGAACGGTTGTTCGGGCAGCCAATTAAAGTCATATTAATGTAACGATATGTTTATTGATTTTCATTCTTCAAATGCAGCGAGACATTTCAAATTATAGACTCATCCTTGGTGTAATTTAAATCTCGTCATTGAATTTGTATTTGAAAACCACTCTGTCAATAAATCCATACTTTGGGTTGCCTACAGGGTTATACAGGTAACCACGCCACACAACCTAAATGACAGCTAAGGTTGACTTTCGCCATAACTGTCGGCGTGGTTCACTGTGTGGACTGTACTTGGAAGATCTCTGCGCGTGCTACTTTAAACTGACTATATAAAATGACTGGCTCAACGTGTGTAGCCATGACTGCTGTTCTAATGGGTAAGTCAAGAATTTTAGAAGCTTTTCCAATATTTGTTCCATACACTATAATCTCTAGATTGTAGTTTACCATTATAGAAAAGTGCAGTTTCGTGCAAAACAGACAATCATTAATTGTGATGCTATAATATGGAGTGGGTGGACTATGGTAGCAATTTTTCACCAACCATTAGAAACCAAAAACGCAAACATGTGAGTACAACTATGTACAAGGCTCATTTGGAGAGGGGTGGTTGCTCTGAAAAGAGCAAGACTGCGTTAATCTGACACTTTCTTTCATCTGCCTGATTTGAAACACAAATTATTTGATTTTTGGGGTTGAACAAAGAATTGACTAGAGTGGGATTCGAACCAACGACCTCTGGATTAACGTGCCGGCGCTCTACCAACTGAGCTATCTAGCCCTATATTGGCGGTGTCCCTATTTTGTCAATATCTTTGTTCGGGGGTGCCAGTCAGAAGCCATACAACCGTTAACTGCCGTGTAGCCAGGGATCACACCCAAATTACGATACAACCTGGGAAGCGGCAGCTAGGGGATCACCTTAATGGGATGCGACTTTTTGTTTCAGATATCAATATAAACCACAAGGGAAACTGACTGGGTAAATTTGTAAATGATTTTTGGGGTTGAACAAAGAATTGACTAGAGTGGGATTCGAACCAACGACCTCCGGATTAACGTTCCGGCGCTCTACCAACTGAGCTATCTAGCCCTATATTGGCGGTGTCCCTATTTTGTCAATATCTTTGTTCGGGGGTGCCAGTCAGAAGCCATACAACCGTTAACTGCCGTGTAGCCAGGGATCACACCCAAATTACGATACAACCTGGGAAGCGGCAGCTAGGGGATCACCTTAAAGGGATGCGACTTTTTGTTTCAGATATCAATATAAACCACAAGGGAAACTGGGTAAATTTGTAAATGATTTTTGGGGTTGAACAAAGAATTGACTAGAGTGGGATTCGAACCAACGACCTCCGGATTAACGTGCCGGCGCTCTACCAACTGAGCTATCTACAAATTATTTGAACTAGAATTATTTGAACTAGAATTATTTGCAATTTTCCCCTTTCCAATGTTGACTATTTCATTTACAGAACGTTTTGTCAATGTTATTTGCTGTTAAAAGAAAATCCCTGGGCCAATTCACCAGGGCCCAATTTCATGGCTCTGCTTACCGCCGAATTCTGCGCTTACGATCACGATTCCCCGCTTACTTGCAAGTACCGAATTTCTGCGCTAGTAGCCTCGTAAGCGTAGGATGCCTGGTAACGTTGTCACGGCTACGCACAGAAGCCAAAACTCGCCACTAACCCGTGAAATACGCTTACCATAAGCACAGGATAGAATTCCCTGCTTCCGTGAGCGTCGATTCTGTGCTTTCGGTAAGCAGAGCCATGAAATTGGGTCCTGACGTCATCACCAGAATAATCTTGGATGTGCCATTATGGTGGTCAATGTCACTGTACGTTAAGTATTCAGTGAAGTGCGCATTTTAGGAGTTGTTTATCCTTGAAAACATATTTGTAGGCTTGTGTTTAGTTTTTTTTTTTATTGTCGTTTCCAATAGCTCTATTTTGCTGTATTGAGGGCAAGGTTACTGTTTTGTACCACGGTTCTTATCCGGACTCTGGCCCCAACCAAATCGGTAGATGGGTTAAATCTATGATAGAGCAGAAAAACGACCGTTGCCCGGGAAAAGCTCTTCAACATCATGGTAAGGACTTTGAACGCTAGGTGGCAGCATACACCTGTATAGGATGCATGCTGGGTAAATGTCCATTGTTTATATTATTCTGGGTATAATTTGTTCACAATCTTCACGCGAATTGCGAAACTCGGAACAAATTTCGGGGTGTGACCCATACACCAGTCGTCGATTTCATCAAACTATTCCTAACTTGGATTGATCTTAGGACTGAGGACGGGTTCAGTTCCGTATCAAAATACGTAGGACGCATTGAACCCATCCTAAGTTAGAACGGGTTACTCGTCCTAGCTCGAGTTAGGATTAATCCTAGCGTTTCGTGAAATCGACTGCAGACCCCCAAAGGCTGTCCGCGTCACGTCATTCGCTTCGCATTTAAACGCTGTGGACACTATTGGTAACTATATCAAAATAATTATTAGCACAAAACCTTACTTGATAACGAGTAATGGGGAGCTGTTGATAGTATGAAACATTGTGAGAAACGGCTACCTCTGAAGTAACGTAGTTTTCGAGAAAGAAGTAATTTTCCACGAATTTGATTTGGAGACCTCAGATTTAGAGTTTGAGGTCTCGAAATCAAGCATCTGAAAGCACACAACTTCGTTTGACAAGGGTGTTTATTCTCTCATTATTATCTCGCAACTTCGACGACCGATTGAGCTCAAATTTTCACAAGGTTTGTTATTTTATGAATATGTTGAGAAACACCAAGTGAGAAGACTGGTCTTTGACAATATTGCCAATAGTGTCCAGTGTCTTTAATACTTTTGCGTGTGAAGTATGAACCGGGCTTTTAGTTTTCCATAGACATTGATGGCTCGATGCAATGAAACAAAGTGGCCTCTTTGATCTTTAAAAGTGGTTGCATATTTTACCAGAAGTTTGCTCTGTTTGCAAGGCGTTTCTCTCTTGAATAATTCTTCAGGTTTCAAAATAACGTGGCAATTAGTTTTTCTTCAAACAAAATTATTAAGGCATATTCAATTTCAATGAAGGAAAAAACAACAGTCAATCGTTGCTTGAGGAAAAATGTAAAGACTCAGCATGAACTCTTCCTAAAATTATACCGTTTTGCTATTTTGTAGACCTGGGGTACCCAGTGATTGAGCGAGACGGGGCAAGATGGAGGCTCTTCTGGTGGTATCAAGCTAATACCGAATGGCCAGCATCTGTCACTGATGTACTCCAAGGTAACACAAAGACAAACAGTGGATGGGTTCGATAAGCTTCCTAGGGTCGACCCCGGTACGTTCGAATAGCTTTTACGTCATTTCAGGGGCTCACCTGGGTCAGCCCCTGAAATGAGCAAGTGCCCTGCTTGTATTGCAAAACGGGTCATTTGGGCTGGCCCGAGGTGCATGTCGTCACCACGAGAGGGCGAGTGATCGTTCGTTGAATTAGCTCTTGTCACAGGTGCTCAGCCGAATGAGCACCGCGGGGTCGACACAGAAAAGCTAATCGAACACACCCAGTATATTCAAGGATTGTTATAATAATATAGAGTAGTTTTGGTGCTCCAAAATCCACGAAAGGTGTTAAGGACGCATGAGAGTGAATCCTCACAAAGTAAACAAGGAGGGAAAATCAGACAAAGAACAAGAATTATTTTAGATAAGTAATATTAAACAACCTTGTTTTCAAACTAACCTTAAAACTATCAACACTAAAAAAAATTCGAATTTGAGGTGGCAAGTAATTCCAGAGTGTGGGTCCAGCTCGCCAAAAAGACCTATCGCCCTATATGGTTTCCTACTTTTTAGAAAGATGTAACAATCAAGTATTCGAAGGAATCGAGCTACTTTCTAAAAAAAATATTTTTTTTTGTAATAAAGAGTCTATGATTTCTAAAATCTCATGCTTGCCAGCATTTTACCTTTTTTTCCAGACAACTATGGCGACTGTGACGTTGATTCCCCATACTGTTTCAGTCGTTTGCCAGAAGCTTTACAAGAAGATGGCGCAGAAATACTCGCTGAAGATTCAGCTGGAACCGTGTACAGGTAAATAATGAACTGGTTTCAGCCAAAATAATGCTTTGCGCTAACATAATGTGTAGACCTACTTGCTTTGAGCAAGTTCGAGTGAGCACATTTAGTCGACCCTTGATTGACCCACTGAAGCACATCCGCAGTGACGCACTCACTCGAACGACTTACTTTGGAAGTCTAGTCAACCTTCTGCTGCCTTTTCGCTATACTGTCACTGGTTCCCTTCTGCGATTTACACGTGTTAGAATGGAACATGCTATTTGGACCAGTGACGAAACCTTGGGCTCGAGGCTGGTTCCAAATGCTCGACCACAGTAGTCAACCAATGGTCGACCAGCCTGGGTTCGAGGGCAAGTGGTCAACCTTTAGTTAACCGTGGTGTACACTCGCACTTGCTATTGGGTGTTGCTCTTTGAGAACTTGCCTTGCTTTAAATTGTACAACCGCGCCGGAGATGTTTCGGAATTCGGAAGACTTAACTACTCCGCTGTAGTAGGACATAAAAAGACAAGTTATCAAAGATGTGTTAAAACCGCTAAGCAACATACATTCACACCTCACCATGGAATGCCTAAAATCACACAAACCAATGTTGTTATTTCTATAACTAGAATACGTGTTTAAAATGAGCAGCATGCTTAGCACAAACTCACTTGGTACAATTGTTTTCTTCAATATTTAGTCAAATGTTTTAATCCTAACTCAATTCATGCCATTGGTGTCCCTCTTTTACTATTTTGTCACTGTTAAGGTGGGCATTTGATGCAACTAACCCAATTGCGCATAACGCGTGGAATGCGTTCCATGACGGCATAGAATCAACGGTTAAAGACGCAACCCCATGGGATCCAACAGTTGTGGAAGGTATGTTGTATTTCAGCCCAAGCCTCCGTCTTGGTCATGTACCTTGCGGAGAATAAGAAAAATGAATGGTAATAATCATTTTGCAAAAAGGAACCAGACTATTTTGTTTTTCCAGCCTCGGTTTGGTAACATTGATATCAATATATTTGGTTTGCGGTAACACCATAACACCAACATTGATATCAATTATAGAAATTCAAGATGGCTGCACCACGATTAAGGTCTGTTTTGCTAAACATTTAAGTATAATACGAAAGGCCACCCGAGGGCTAGCAGTTCCAGTCTGCGTGTTCCGAAGTTGGTTACCTAAAGTGTTGCGCCGCCAAGAAGACCAACTAGGCTATAGACTCGTGGACAAGTCGTTGATGTCTGTTGCAGTGGTAGCGTTCCGACACTCTCCGCGATTCCTGCAACCTGGCGATATCGCGAGACTGCTGGGCTTTGCGTAGACTTGATTCAAGTCCCGTTCTCGTGTGAGTGGTCCCTAAGCATATCGCACTCGTACAGTGCGCGCTCGCCGTCAAAATGTGGTCCCGTCAAAATGCGGAACAGGGTGGGGGAGTAGTTTTTGGGACTTGAGTCAAGTTTAGGTCTCGCGAGGCTGTTGCTCTCGCGTTGTGATTCTCATTTAACGGGTGTGGGGGGGGGGGTAAGTAGTCGACAGCCAGCACTTCGATCGCGGAAATCTGAATCATTATACCACCACGAAACGACTACCTGTCAGACTCGACAGTATAGAAAGGACAAATAAATAAAGTTCACTTGACACGAATTCAATTTTAAATGTTCTTAATTAATTAATTCTTTGGGGGTATTTACAGTATTTACAACACAATCAGGATATAAACTGAAATGATGGCTTCATGACTTTTGGGTCGCCAGTAAATATTGGTTGTATTTCTCACAACGTCCAATAAACTTATAAATAAATTGCTTCACGGAATGGCTCTAATAGGCTTCTTCTCACAACATGCAATGTAAACAATATCCGTAAAATTTACGGCACTTTACCTGGCAGCTAGGGTGCCAGGTAAAGTGCCGTTAATAGTCAATATGCTGTTATTAAAAACAAATTAGTGTAATTTATTTACATGAGTTTTGTTTAACTCTATGAGTCTAAATTCTAAATATGCTCCATTGTTTTCAGGAAATGCACCAGCAAGGAGTCAAGATTCACTAGAGTACAAGATGTCGTTTTATGTGAAGTCCTTGACACTGGATGATGATACGTGCCAGTGTCATTCTACGCTTAGTATGGGCCATGCCATGTGCTTTAGTTCTAGCTTCGCATTTAATGAAGCAGTATTTGGAGTAGACCTCTTGTTTCATGAAGAAGGCTGTGCTCCAAATGATCACGTACCAAAGCCTACAAATGGGCTCTACATTTACTTTAAAGGTAAACCTTACAACTAGTTTTTGATTGAACGGCTTATAAGAATCGAATGAGAAATGATACATACACAAAAGGACTGTTTCAATCTAAACAGAGCTCTGTCAACATCTCTTGTGTTTAAATTATTAAATTTACTTCAACTAATATATCAAAGTGGAAATGCTTTTTCATCCCTAAAACTTACGATTTTATAACAAGAATTTATATATAAACCAAACTAAATGAGCAAAAGCAAAAATTGTCTTAATCATTATTAAGTTCGGCCATTTTGGGATGGTAATCAATGAACTTTTTGTTGTAAACCATCAAATGTTGGTTAACTTGGTTTGATAATGAGTTTAAAGGAACACGTTGCCTTGGATCGGTCGAGTTGGTCTTTGAAAAGCGTTTGTAACCGTTTGCTATAAAATGCATATGGTTTTAAAAGTAGAATACAATGATCCACACACATTTGCCTCGACATTGCGTGGTTTTCCTTTTACTTTGCAAACTAACACGGTCGGCCATTTATGTGAGCCAAAATTTTTACTCCCATAAATGGCCGACCGTGTTTGTCGACGAGGTAAAAGGAAAACCACGCAATTTCGAGTGATAGTTGTGTGGATCATTATATTCTACTTTTAAAATGTCTTTATAATTATATGCGTTTTATAACAAACAGTTACAAACGTTTTCTAAGACCAACTCGACCGATCCAAGGCATCGTGTTACTTTAATACACGCTTCTAGCAAATCTTTCTGCGTAAAACACTTGCTTAGTTAACAAAAATCAGAATAAAACCTCACAAAACAACTAGAAGTATAGCCTAAGCTCATGAAATTGCGTTAATACCCTTGTGATGTTTTAACACACGTTTTGTTGTTTGTACTTTAGACGCCGACGACTGTATCAACGCCAATTGCCAAAATGGTTGCCTGGATGGAGTCGACTCATTTACTTGTCTCGGTAACTGAGTCACACATCATCAATAAGAAAGAAACTGTATAACGTAGATAATTTTAGTGAGCAAAATTAGTTATAATTCTTATTCAGCCTACCGGGCTTTTTGAAGACACTGGACACCTGATCTGTCTAAGATCAGTCTTCTCACTTGAAGTATCCCAACATAAAATAATAATCATGTGGAAAGTGGTCGTCGAAGTTGCGAGATAATGGAAGAAAAGACACCCTTGTCACACGAAGTTATGTGCTTTCAGATGCTTGATTTCGGGGCCTCGAAATCCAATTCTGAGGTCTCGAAATAAAATTCAAATATTTTAGTGTAAAATTACTTTACTTCAGAGGGCGCCGATTCTCCCGATGTGTATTCTACCAACAGCTTTCCATTGCTTGTTACCAAGTCAGTTTGTATGCGAACAATATTTTGAGTAGTTACCAATAGTGTCCACTGCCTTTAATTTAGGCTACTTTGGTAAGAAATCAGCAGCGACTAAACGATACAGAATGTTTCTGCATAATTGATGAAAAATATTAGTTTGACTTTTTTCGCTATAATAGAGACAAGATTTTGTTTTCGTCTATATATAGAGACAAGATTGGACCAGGAAGACTTTTCTCTCAACTATGGTGGCATTTTGATTATAATTACAATATACTACCAAATACCTTGTACAGTAAAAGTTCAAATTATCTCTGATGATCACACATCCTGAACCACTATTTTCATAGCAAAAGATGTGTGCTTAATCTTGGTGGTCAAGTTGAATATTTGTCTTAGGGGCCCAAGTATGTTTTAGAAAGTTCATATTTCAGTATTTCATTGTATACTGAGGTATATATTATTATGTCAATGTTGCTGATGCTTAATATTGCTTATTTTGCCTAAGCAGTGAAAACATTGCATGTAAACCTAATATTATATATTTTGAATTTCATTTTGTGTGTGGTAAGTTTAATAAAGTATAATGAAACATCAACCCATGACGGAAATATTTTTATTTTCAAACTTTCTCTTTATGTTGAAAATGTTTTTAGAGTGAGACAAGAATCAAAACCAACAACTTAAAACGCCGGCTTGCCTATTTACAAATACAAATTTAGATAGTAGATCTAATATCCCCAAAGTAGCATGACGTCATAAGATTAACCTACTTGTGACAAGCGCTGTGAAATATTACAAACACTTGGTGGCGCACTTTATAGCGAACTTCACACAAACAAAATAAAATATGACACATTGTCGGTGATCGTTGAGTTACGTTGTTGGGGAGGGTTTACTGCTACTGAAATCAACACGTTAAGGCACATCTGCTTGGCTATTAACGGATCTCCTGATTGGTCGACAATGTGGTGACATAAGCCTGCTGTACTACAAAACGGTTATGAAATTTTATCTACTTCTTATTCCGCAAGATTACATTATTCTTAACAAGATCACACAACAATCGTGCGCATATACCGGGTATACATACTGCGCAAAGCACTCATGCATGCACTGTACGCCATTACTATTGGTTTTGCTTCATTGTTTTGGTTGTGTTTTGACTGATGCTGCAAACTGAGTGTTTCCCAATGACTGGCTCAACATTTGTAGCTGCAGTGATTGCTGTTTTAGTGGGTAAGTGAACAATATTAATGCAGCATTTTCACTCTTAACTGTTTTTCCCCATTTTTGTTATTCGCAAAAATTTACTGATTTTTTAGACAAAAAATTGCTAATGAAACAGAATATTAAAGTAACAAATGGTTCGTTTGCCATGTTCTCCTCCTACTAATTGTAAAAACCTTCTTCAGATGTTACGAAGGCTAATATTTTGATAACGGTATTAAAAAATAATGTGTTACCATCCAAGGGCATATGTTATGCTATGTACAAACGCAGACATCATTTTATAAGAAGCCGACTATGTTATGAACAGAAGGGAGACAACTTTTCCTCTTTTTGGCTAGATTTGAGGAACAAGGGCAAAATGTACATCTTGTACGTTTAATGTAGGGCCTACATATTTTCTTGTATACAGTTTACTAAAGAAGTACAACAATTTGCCTTGGGTAATTATAATTTAACCAACGACCGATGAATAGGCCTTTGAAAGAAAACAACACTTTTTTCTAAGCAGTGTCCTCAGATTTGCAAAGTTGCCCAACATTGGTTAAGCATAAGCTTTACCGTCAAATGCTTTATCTGTGTACTGATGCAATTTTGGATTCGCTGTCTTTTATTGCTCCACATTTAAACTCTTGAAAGCAATGATTCTGACCATCAACATTTTCTTTTCAGAACAAGTAAACTGCTCAGTTTCTTTTTTATTGGGCGTTAATTTGCACCATTAATATTGTTTATACCCTGACACCGATGCGTGGTACAACTGTATTTTTTCCACATAACTCGGGAAAGTACTGAGTATATAGTGCTAACGCACTTCGGTGTAAGCTTATTATGGTAAAACCAAAATTAATGTATTTTGATCCAGTTTAAAGAGTCGCTTCTTTTTAAACTTAACTTCCTTTTTAAATCCTAACTTAGGACTGGTCTTATCTCGTAGCATTGCCTAGGACTAGTCCTATTAGTTAGGACTACCTTTGTGAAACCCACCCCAGGTTTGTTATCTGTTGCGTGTTGAGATGAGAAGACTGGTCTTTGAAAAATGTGTCCAGCGCCTTTATAAAAAAAATTAAAAAGATATACAAATCAACAGCAGGCCTACCACAGTGTGTTGCAAGATTGTCAAAAAATTGTCAATCGATGTGTGAATACAACGCTTATTTGTAAATATCTATTTCCAATAATGCACTAAAATAGGCCCCGATGGTTGTCTTTAAATCGACCACTTTGATACAACCGGTCAATAAAAACCCAAACTATCACAGTATTATAAACTGTCATTTGTTGCTCTACATTGATCGCTAAAACGTAAAAACCCATGGTTATAATATTGCCAACCAACCTATGGAGAGTCAATATTGATCATCCATTGCCAATCAACAAAATGCCGATATTGTTCTCATACTTATCCCTCTAGTCACTGCACCGCCCGAGTTTCTGAAAACCAATTTTTCAAGATTCTTGCAGTAAACAACTTGAATCGTAGTTCAATTTTTAACAGATAGCTTAATATATTTTATGCACAATTTTTTATCCTTTCGGTAATGTTTGTATAAAAGTACAAGCTCCCATTGGGAACAATAATCGGCTCTCGAATATTTTTTTGTAAGAATAAAATGGACACAATAGCTTTTCAAGGCTTTTATCTGGCTCAAGGCTCATACTAATTAAATGCGAAGGCGTTAGTTTTCGACAATATCATCATTAATGATGAATAAATACAGTTTCCGTTGTGTTTACTAATTGGTATGAGCTAAATTATTTCATCGAAGCTAATGACGATGAAATAATTTAGCGCACTATATTATGAGTTGACCGGAACGGACCAACGTCACGAGGTGATTATTTAAGCAAATTGAACAACTTCAAAAGAAATTATTGGATGATGTTTTTATGTATACAAATGTCCGTATCGAGGGTTATTGCATATCATTATATTAACATTAAATTTTAATCGTAAACGGGCAAACTCTTCTGCAAATGTCAGAAAATTATTTTACTAAATTAGGCCTATGTGATTTGTGCTGCTAAGAAATGCCGCCTTTAACGACACTCGTATTCGGACTACTGAGACGTCGCTTATTTCATGTTGTCGCTATAACAAACGGTCAAAGCCGCAGATGAAAGCAAAACGTTGCCTTTTGTAATTCGTTAGAACTTTGTGACAGCCATTGGTGGCGCACTTTATTGTAAAATGACCCGAGCGGACCAACGTCACGAGATGGCAAGGTATTTGAACTAGCTAAGTGTTTTTTTTTTATATATAGAACCCATAGTCAATTGTACAAGTTTACGCAATTAAGCCATTGTCTACAAGTTCGATTTTATTACTCGAAATAATTATTAGCATAAAACCTTTCTTGGTGACGAGTAACGGGGAGAGGTTGATGGTATAAAACATTGTGAGAAACGGCTCCCTCTGATGTGCCGTAGTTTTCGAGAAAGAAGTAACTTTCCACAAACTTGATTTCGAGACTCAGATTTAGCACTTGAGGTCTCGAAATCAAGCATCTAAACGCACACAACTTCGTGTGACAAGAGTGTTTTTGTTCTTTCATTATTATCTCGCAAGTTCGATGACCGATTGAGCTCAAATTTTAAGAGGTCTGTTATTTTATGCACATGTTGAGAAACACCAACTTCGAGGGCTAGTCTTTGACAATTACCAATAGTGTCCACTGCCTTTAAAGGTCTCTCTAACCTCATGGTAGAATGAAAATGGTGTAAACTTCAAGCCCATGCAACTGGCCCCGGAACTTTTTTTTCTTCTTTCTAGTCAGTCACTGTTTTTTTAGTCAATTTGAGCAGTGCCAATGTTGGCACCTTCAGATAATATACGAATAATGAATGCTAATGTGTATTAGTGGGAATATTTCCATGAGTTAAAACGTTCCATGGGTTAAAACATGGAATGCGAACCCGACGTAAATTCGTGTTGTATGGAGTCGATGAATTGCGCTTGACGTCTTCGACCGCCATCTTTATTGGCAAACATTTTTGAAAAGTACACGCGCTGGTGCAGAACTTTTAGCCAATAACAGTCTTTCACACGTGCACGTTTCATATTCCGATGGCAGCCAATTTATTGATCTCTATTTAATTGATCCATGTTTTATTGAGATCAATATAAGATAGATCAATACATCTATTTCTGAAACGAACAGCCGGGAGAGGAAATTTGCTCATCAATCACTTCCGGTGGGATCGATTTTAGTTCTTTTTTAATATCCTCGTTTTTTGGCACGTCGGAGCACCCTTTAGATAAGTTGTTTTTGTTTATAATGGCATGAAGCTTTGTAGTTTATTATTGAACACCATTTTGCTCCTCAATTTGTAAATGCAAGAGTGCCAAGAATATCCCATTATATACTGAAATATTAAAGAGATAATGTTAGCGTGTCTTGGAATAACTATATCATTCACAAACATCAGTAATAGTGCATCGTTCTCCTGAGCAGAGCCGGCCTACTGTTCGGAACATCATAAACCAACGGTCCTCCAAATACATATTTTTTACACATGGTTTGTAGCCTACCCGTTAGTTTACTAGTTATAAAGTTTCATTGTTGTCCAAACACAATAGTTTATTATAAGGGTGGAATGGTTGGCGTGTGCATAAAGCGCTCGCCTCTCACCAAGGTGACCCCGGTTCGATTCCCGGCCGGGGCCATATGTGAGTTGAGTTGTGCGTTGGTTCTCTCCTGTGCCACGAGGGTTTTCTTGACCATTCGTTTTTCCTCCCTATAGGGAAAAATCAAACACTTTCGATCTTGGCTGTGCTCCGTGGTCATGATGGGTTGATGTGGCTGGCAGCCAAAGGCGCCCTTGCATGCCTGCTTCTCGAACACGTTGTAGCCGCGTCCTTCGCAATTCAGCTCTTAGTCTTAGCTGCGAGTCGAGTAAGGATGATTGGCCCCCAAATTATTTTTATTATTCTACAATGTTGTGTGCTCTTGTGAAAACATCTTTGTAATTGGTATATAAATTTGTTTAATTTTATTGTCATTTCCAATAGCTCTTTTTTGCTGTATTATAGGCAAGATGACTGTGTTGTACCACGGTTCTTATCCGGACTCTGGCCCCTACCAAATCGGTAGATGGGTTACATCTAAGATAGAGCAGAAAAACGACCGTTGCCCGGAAAAGGCTCTTCAACATGGTAAGGACTTTGAACGCTAGGTGGCAGCATACACAATTTATTGTCAATGGTTTATATTATTCAATAGATAGGCTACTTTATGTACATGCATTGTTGATCAACATAATTTCATTCTGCAATTAGTCATCCATGACACTGAAAGCTCAATGTAACCGACAATGCATCTTTTCTTGTATCAATAGTTTACATCTATATAATCCTTGATAATAAAAAAAATGCAAAATACCTACGAAATTGAAAAAAAGTGCCTCATTGTTTCTCAACAGAAACTTGGTCTGTAGTCGAATCTAAATGAACAATATTCTACAAGATTCAATAAATCTGGTCACTACTTTTTTTTTTGTACAATACAAAATTAGGCCTATAAACCTTTTTTCAATTACATTGAATAAAGACAAAATGGACAGCCAGAAAAATTGGGCATGATAAATAACTAAACCAGAAATAAACTTGTGTGTTTCTTTCTTTTAAGCACCAGAACGGCCTAAGGAGAACCCAGTGATTGAGCGAGACGGGGCAAGATGGAGGCTCTTCTGGTGGTATCAAGCTAATACCGAATGGCCAGCATCTGTCACTGACGTACTCCAAGGTATGGTACTTGCTCTATGGTATAACAAGTAAATAGATAAACCATAATGCAACTATATATTAGTATAGGCTGGTTCCCTTTTCTTTCCTTTTTTTTCCAAACAAAGAATCCATATAGGATTTGAGGCATTTGAGGTATCAATATATATTTGGTTTGCGGTAACACCATGTGTGTATCTACTTGCCAGGTATGGAGTTGTTGTTTAGAGATCCGTCTTGCTAAATAAATTTATACATTTGACCACGGAGTAGATTTTCGGGAGACTTCTCAGTTGAAAAGAACTGTCCTGCGTTTTACTGACTTCATGAACGGAAGACAGAAAATCGGCTTGGACACTGTAACTAATAAAATCTACATTCTCGAACATCATGCTTGCCAACATTCCATTTTTTTCTTCTTCCAGACAACTATGGCGACTGTGACGTTGATTCCCCGTACTGTTTCAGTCGTTTGCCGGAAGCTTTACAAGAAGACGGCGCAGAAATACTCGCAGAAGATTCAGCAGGAACGGTGTACAGGTAAAATCTATACAGATGGACAATGGGATGCGCTAGTTTCAATCAATTAAACGCTGTCGTTATTCCTAATGTAGGTCAACGTTTTACAATTTGTCTGTTTATGATTATGCAAAACGTTGGTATTGCCATGCACTTCTTCACCAAACTAGGACAAATCAATTATTTAGATTTTTAATGAAATACTTTCAATCCCTGTTCAATCAGGCTTGCGTATTATTTTTATTATGAAATCGCCAACAAACAAAATCAAATAAATGGACCATAATATAGCTTTGTTGCTGTGGTAACCTCTCGATTGTTTCAAATCTATAAGAGTATAGATATATAGTGTTACCTGTGCAAATTTCATTTTAAAAGGTGATAGCGTTTCTTTTAGGGTTTTTTTAAATTTGGAATAGGCCTACACAATCTGTGAAACGTTTCTGGCAGAAACGTTTCTCAAATTTGAGGGATATCTGATATAAATCTATTTCCATTACTACATTACTTTGAAGTGGAATGATTCTCGACTACTCTTTATGCTATCGAAAGCTTCTGTACTTAAAAAAAAAATTATTGCCACTTATGTTAGCAGTTATTACCAAACGTAAAGACCATGTGGACTTTATTTACAATATAAGTGTGACCTTGTGCATTTTGGGGGTATTCTGGACGGCAAGATACTACACAGGTCCTATGGGAAAGTTGACATTTTGTTTCACAATTTCCACATAAATCCAAGAATTATGAAAGTAAAAGCGGGACAAGTTTTGAGATGTGCCCCTTTCATCATTCCAAAAGTTGATAGGAATTAGACAGTGCAATCTCCATATAATATAAGATTTTCTGTTTTAGTCCATTACGCTGTATAAAAATCATGCCAGCCCAGGCTCTGTGGCTCTTTTGTAAACATGTGATGTCCCGAAAATTTTAGTGGAAAATTACTTCTTTCTTGAATACGTTACTTCAGGGAGAGCCGTTTCTCACATTGTTTAAATCAACAGCTCTCCATTGCTTGTTTATACCAAGTAAGTTTTTATGCTAACAATTATTTTGAGTAATTAACAACCTTCAATAATTCTTTTCTCTTGTTTTTCAAGGTGGGCATTTGATTCAAGTAACAACGTTGCACATGCAACATGGCGTGCCTTCCGTGACGGCATAGAGTCATCATTAAAAAACCAAAACGCATGGAATCCAGTAGTTCTTCAAGGTACGTAAACATTGTTTATAAATCCAAGTTGGTTATGTATGCAGCGCTGAGTATAGTTCACGCAAAGGCGGATCTAATGGGAGACTTTTGGGACGCTTGGTGGCAGCAGATTTACCAGGTAAAATCCATTGTTCTCAGTAATGTGCGCATGCTCATAACTACGTAAACAATGGAAATTTACCTGGTAAGTCTGCTGCCACCTAGCGTCCCAAAGTCTCCTATTCCATACACGTTGTTTGCAGGGAAGGCTCCCCAGACGCATCAGGATTCTTTCCAGTACAAAATGGAGTTTGGTGTGAAGTCAGTGATGCTGGATGATGATACTTGTGATTGTTACAGCACGCTTAATATGGGTCATGGTATCTGCTTTCTTGCTGGAGCCAGATTTAATGAGTATGTATTCGGCGTGGACCTCCTGTACCATGAAAATGACTGTGGGCCGGTGGCCAGCACGGTGCCAGTGCCTAAAAATGGACTATCTATTTTCTTTAAAGGTAAATAAATTTTATATGAGTTAAATATTTATTAGACGTCCATTGGGTGACTTTCGAACATAGGTGGCAGCAGACTTAACAGGTAAATCCAGTGTTCTCAGCAATAATCGCATGCCAATGGTTCGTTCGTTTAGCTTCCCTGGGATGGGTCTACCCCGCGGTGCTCATTCGGGTGAACCCCTGACAAGAGCTAAACGATCACTCACAGCTCTCGTAGTGACGTCATGCACCTGGGGCCAGCCCCCAAGTGACCTACTCCACAAGCAGGGCACTGGGGGCTGACCCGGGTGAGCCCATGACGTCAAAGCTATTCGAACGCACCGGGGGAAGGCCGGGGTCGACCCAGGGAAGCTAAACGAACGCACCCATACATACCTTTTCTCAAATACCCACTGCGCAAGCGCTAACTGATATGAGGTGCATGCTGGTCTAGCTAGGCAAACTTGATCACTAGCTAAAACCAGCATGCATCTAATTCCATGCTTAAAAGCGCATACCGAATTCACTTAAAAAATACTTCTTTCTCGAAAACTACGTTACTTCAGAGGGAGCCGTTTCTCACAATGTTTTATACTATCAACAGCTCCCCAGTACTCGTAACCAAAAGGATTTATGCTAAAAATTAATTAAAAAGTAATTACCAATAGTGTATAATTATTGCCTTTAAATGCAAGCTTCGGGCAACTCGATCTGCATGGAACACTTTCTTAGTAATAAACAAAATCAAACATTAGAACACTTCAGGAATTATAATCCGGGCCCCATTTTTATAGAGCTGCTTTATAGCAGAAAATTTACCCTTTCACAGTACTGGTTTAGCAGAAACGAGCAGGATACCAGTCACAAATTGTTTAGGTGATATGTTTTTTTTTTTTTTTTTTTTTGCTGCAACATTATTCCAGTAAGCATAATAACTTTGACGTGCTTAGCTACTTGTTGTGCTTAAGCAGCTCTATGAAATTGGGCCCAGTAGATGCTCATTGAAATGCTTCCGGTTTAAACACATGTTTTGTTATAAGAGATGTTAAATTTGCATCTGGGATAAAGAATATTAATTTTGGTTTTTACCCATACACCGATGTCTGTTAGCACTGTATACTCAGTACTTTCCCGAGTCCTGTGAAAAAAATATATGTTTTGTTGTTGTTTGTATTGTAGACGCTGACGATTGTATCAACGCCGATTGCCAAAATGGCTGCCTGGATGGAGTCGACTCATTTACTTGTCTCGGTAACTGAGTAATACGGTATCAATTAGAGACAAACATATTAATATAAACATGCTTTCTTATAGGCCCAATTTTTGAAAAGTTTTCCGGTGCAGAATCTGCTAACCGTTTCTAGGCCTGAACTGAGCGTTGACTTAGTTTTTCTTTCTAACTTAGCATCGGGTCTGGTTTTTGTCTTAAATATTTGCAATTTCATTGCATTCTTTTCCTAATGTATACGATGTTTAAAAAAATGTTATGAAATAAAATATTGTGCAGGACAGCTTTGTTCTTGGGAGGCTTAAGGCGAGGCCAAATCTTACAAGTAATTGTTAAAATATTTCAGTGTTTCATTTGTATATTTTGTAATTTTGTAACAATTATTATTAGGTGTTTTATTGCTGAAACTATATGTTACTAAAAAAAATCGTGGCAGTGATACGGAAACATGTAAAGCCTAAACCTATTATTATTTTTATATGATATAACTTTATTGTGTAGTATTTTTTAGTTTAATAATAAACCCAAGACGCAAATCTCATTGAAACACACACTTGCCTGTTTACATCAAAGAAAGAAAGAGTTGACCCCCAAATCACTGTGATGAACTTCACATTGTCGTCATAGGAAACAATAAAACACCCCTCCTCAAACACCGTTAAAAGTGACAAACTATTGGTGACGCACTTTATTACCAACTGCGTAACAAATAGAGACCTTTTCCGAAACGCTCACTTCGGTTCCGAATAGTGAGCCACGTGTAAGTTGTTCAAAATACGGTTTCTATGCGGGGAAAGGGTCTATGGTATACGTTTATCATGCAACACATTTCATGACACAATGCACCATATTGTTTTGCAGCCGACGTAGGCCTATACTTAACTGCGGTGGGTGTGGTAGAATCTATGGACAAAAAGCTTCAGTATTAGACGAAGTAACAGGGGCGCTGTACTATTTTCAAAACCAATTTGACATCTTCCGTCTTACAAGTTCTCACCCTCACAACGCAATCGGCAATTTGCTACAATTTTCCGAAAACCTAGCCACAAAAAGGCCACAAATGACAAATATAAATAAGTGGCAAAACAATATCGCCAACTGGATAAAAAAAAACGTTAAAGATGCATTTTCAGGCATTTTGATTGAATTAACAATTATTCGTTTTGCTCCAAGTCGATAATGTTAAAATTCCTTAATCGGAGAAACGATGTCACTAAGTCTGGCATCCTTTAAACAATCATTGATTTATATCTACTACCCACTGCATAATGCATCAGGGATATACCTAAACCGGACACGTGATAGCACCACCGATATATCAAATTATTATTTAAACTTCCCTTTTAAGTTTCCCTTGTGGTCTATAACTTAGTAGTATTTTACAACAAATAATACTCATCACCATTTTTTAAATTCGCGAATTTGGTATATTTTATTTCATATTGCCTTTACCATTTTATAGAGATACTTATTAAGATTAAGAATACAATTTCATAATTGAAAATGTAATAATTATATGCAGTGTAATGTACATTATTTTGTACAAGAGACACCAACAAATAGGAATACACTGTACTAGGAATTTAGTTGGCAGTTTTTGAAACAACAAATCAGAACCATGCAAATTAGAACTCATGCATTCTTAATTGGCTAAGTTTAGGGGTAACACCATGTGACAAATATTTCTAACGTACACATTTCTAAAGCCATGATTGTAAATGTCTTCAAATAACACAAGGATTAAAACTGAAACAAAAATCCTTTCTAAGGACAAAGAAGTGCAGTGAAAGTGACAGTTTATTTAAAGACACAGAACAATGTGACAAGTTAACAGAGAGCCACAGATCCTGGAGGGCGATTTGCAGGCACAATTTGTACACACACAAAAATAATCTTTATGGAGATTACATTGAATTTTTGATATGGAGAAAAGGGGCACCTTTCCAAATTTGTTCAGCTGCAATTTTTACTTTTACAAATGTAACATTATCTAATGACTAGTCTATTGTTCAAGCCTGGCATTTCATCTATGAGAGAGGGCAATGACATTTTCATTTTTTTTCAAAAGGCACTACCATTGGGACACTTTTGAAGGGCACCAGGGCCAAGAACAGGGGGCAACAGAGGCCATGCCCTCCATAGGTCTCAATGTAATTTTAGGCCTGTTTTTAAATGGAGATTCTATACATGCACCATTCAACATAACATTCAAAATGACACCCCTTATTGTAGCCATGTGTCACGTCAAGGGCAAAGGTCAATTGACCCGTTTAGGCCTACTGTTCATCACTACAACCGTTTCATAGGAAATTTAAAGAATTCGGGAATGGAAAAAGTTACAAACAAATATCGTTTTACACAATTGAAATTAATTTATGATTTACATTGCCGTGAATAGTGTTGTAACAGCTAGATTTATTATGTTGTTTAAGGCATAAGTTTGAAATGCGCTGAAAGATAGACTTCTTCTTGCTATTAAAAGACACTATTGGTAATTGTCAAAGACATCTTCTCAATTGATGTATCTCAACAAGCATAAAATAACAAACCTGTGAAAATTTGAGCTCAATTGGTCATCAAAGTTGCGAGATAATAATGAAAGAAAAAACACCCTGGTCACACGAAGTTGTGTGCTGTCATGTGCTTGATTTCGAGACCTCAAATTCTAAACAGGTCTCGAAATCAAATTCGCGGAAAAAGTATTAGGTCACTTCAGAGGGAGCCGTTTCTCACAATGTTTTATACTATCAACATCTCACCATTACTCGTTACCAAGTAAGGTTTTATGCTAATAACTATTTTGAGTAATTACCTATAATGTCCAGTACCTTTAAGAACAACAATACTTTCACAGTTGTTTTCTGAGTAGCTTTTCTTACATAATAAAAAGAAGTAGCCACAATCTTCAGCTAGCCTACTACACTGGTTTCAAAAATACCCTCTAAGGTGTTTCAAGAATACTTCATTAATTTTATGGTTCTGGATATTGAATCTCTTTACATTTTTTATCAACTTTTAAAAAGTGATGAATAGTTAATTGTATAAAAAATTTACCTCTGAATTTGTTTTGAAAAACAATGTCATATACATTGTTTATAAACAACATTTAATGTTTTTCACATAATTTTTCTTAGCTTTGTTTTCAAATATAACACCATGAATTATCTTGATAAAAGTACTGCTATATTCCGTTCAGGCTTTTTATTTGATCCTTTTTTTAAGTATAAATCAAGTTCCCTTTGTACAAATAACAGTTAATGGGCCGATTTCACCAAACTTTACGCAACTGCGTAAGTCCACTTACGCAACGTTTATGGCGTAAGTTGTGCCATAAGCGTTGCGCAAGTGGACTTACGCAGTTGCGTAAAGTTTCGTGAAATTGGCTGAATATGTGATAGCCGTATTAAAACCTTCACCATCCTTTACACCAAATAAATTACCATATAATATTTTAAGGAAATTTTATGGAAAAACGAGGCCCCTTTGGTGACATTACTAATCATGAATCTGGGCTATAAGCTCAACAGGGCCTAATTTCATGGAGCTGCTGAGCACAAAAATTTGCTTAGCATGAAATTTCTTCCTTGATAAAAACAGGATTACCAACCAAATTTCCATTTGTTGTATATTGCTTGTTACTTGTTTGTTTTTTATCCTGAAACTCGTATTGAAATTTGGTTGGTAATCCTATTTTAATCAAGAAAGAAATTAAGCTAAGCAAATGTTTGTGCTTAGCAGCTCTTTCAAATTGGGCCCTGGTCATTAACTTTTATAGTTAATGCACGCTGCAATGGAGTCCATAATGCACGCTGCAATGGAGTCCATAATGCACGCTGCAATGGAGTCCATAATGCACGCTGCAATGGAGTCCATAATGCACGCTGCAATGGAGTCCATAATGCACGCTGCAATGGAGTCCATGGCAGCTTCGCTACCATGAGCAGTGCATCGTATCCATACCTCTTGTCACTAGCTAGCCCCTCGTAGTAACTTACTGAAAAACAAAGCTGAATGACTCGCCAAAATAACTACTTTACGTACACGCTAACTGAATACAGTTAGAAACATCATGAGAAAGAGAGGGGACCAGTTGGCAGTTGCGCTTTGGCTAGATGCCTCTTTTATGGGTTACCAGTACATAACGACACGTAGAGTGCATTGACCACAGGCCTAGTTAAAATGTGCCAGATTCTGATACATTTTAATGAACTTATTCCAGTGAGCGAGCAAGGCATGCTTGAAAAAAAGTATGGCAAGATCAACCTGGGGAACGAGGTTAGGTTCATGTTGCTTTGACACCCAAGGGGGCAAATAGCCCCTCTAGGCACAGCCAAGAGTGTCATTTGCCCCCATTATCCTAGCGGCAAGTGGTTAAGAAATCTGACTGTTAAACAGAGAATAATTTCTTCGTGGCCCTATATCATAAAGCCTGTAAGCACATACATCTACTAAGCACGGAAACCTTGCTTAGCAAAAACAGTTTACCAGCCAATATTTCATTAGGTTTACATTGTTGAGACTGGTTCCCCACTTATTGTTTGCTTAGCAAAGAAATTTGTTAAGCAGTATTTTCTGCTAAACAGCTTTTTGAAGTCGGGCCCTGGCTATAATGCACTGATATAATATAAATGGAACTCATCGTAACAAACACACAACACAAAACTAACTAAATACTACAGAGAAAGATGTGGTACCTTTGGCATAAAGCAAACATGGAATACGATAAAAAATGTCAATAATTAATGAAAGACATATGAATAGGATAACACTAGGAATCAAAATAGCAAAAAGAGAATAAAGAAACTACTAAACAGATACATTTTAGTTTTTTTTCCTGGATTTGGTAAAGTAAGCCTCGCTATTGATACAGAAACAGATACATATATTATCTTAGGTCAAATGTAATAATAACTAGTATATCGTTTCGTCAATGCAACAAGGCTGTGACTCCAGTTTCGGTTGTTTTGCATAAATCACTTATTAAGGTTTGGTGACGTTTCAAATTAGGTGGTATGTGTGAGATACAACTTTGTTGCCAAGAACACATTAACGAACAATGATACCATTTTTTGTTTGACAAACTTGTAACTTTTACAGTTTATTCAAAGAAAAATAAAGCACCTTTAATTATATTCTAAATAAATTTGCAAAAAATAGTTAATGGCCTGACGTTTCGACCCTAGCAGAGTCTTTCTCAAAGGCTACATAAATTTTACTGAAAATATGACATACAACCTTCCTGCACTGACTCAACGATATGGTGGTATTTGACCAATCAAACAGTAGCAGCTCATAAATATGTATGAGATGCAAAACAAAAATGAATACTCACAAAAATTATGCTAATTATGACATCATCGACAGCCACATCTTGACTTTTCTTGCAGGGATGCATCCAAGTCACCAGGTTTATTCAGTTCTGTAAAATTAAATCATTAAATCATATTTTAGTATTGTAGTATAACTACACTGAATTGCTGCGTAGAGTTCTAAACATCCACTGGCGGGACCATATTACAAACAAACAGGGAGGTTTATGGCAAGCTACCACCACTGTTTGCGTACAGCTGATCAACCAATATCGCACCTGATCTTCTGGAATCCTCCTGGCGGACATCCAACCAAACCGCGCAGGAGGAAAATGAGCACCCAGACACCATCACCATTTCCGTGAAATAAATCAGCTCCCATCGCTTAAATTTTAATTGTATTCTCACATTGTTGTCTGCTGCCGTGCGTATGCGCACATTCGCATGTAACAAGACATAAACAAATTACTTCTTGGTCACCGTTTCTTGACTACTCAGTGTTAACATACAAACACTACGCAAGATATGAGTGTTGTGCATCTTGCGATTGTATGTCAGACTGTGAGAATACGATCAAAATGGAGGTGTATTATTTCACGAAAAAACAACGGATTTGTGAGGAATATATGACGTCCAAAACCCACCGCAGAAAATTGTATGCTGCCATGGAATGTGAATCTTGCAGGTAAGATTTGAGTTATATGGACCAGGATGCGACTGTAGTGTATAATACGAAAGTTTAAGGCTGCCAGCCCAAATTTACGATATACAGCCTGGGAAGTGTCATTTAAAATTTACCCAGTCAGTTTCCCATATGGTTATTTTTTACAAACAGAAAGGTCTATACAATTCTGACTACACTTACTGATGAGATTACTGCCTGAAGAAACAGTGATTTTCTTGGCTTGAGACTTGACTTGCATATCTTCTACTTCTCTAATGACAGCTGCATTGAATGTGATACAAGCTAACCGGAAGAAGAATTCATCCACATTCTCACCTAAATACACATTGACAAAAATTGCATAGGTTAAAGGCAGTGGACACTATTGGTAATTACTCCCATCTACACAATGCGCAAAGCTGGTGTTATGTGTCGTTAGACATTTCTTTGCCAGCTCAACTATACAGATACAGATATACATACTCAAAATAATTATTAGCATAAGACCTATACTTGGTTACAAGTATTTGGGAGCCGTTGATAGTATAAAACATTGTGAAAACTGTCTCGGCTCCATCCGAAGTAACGTAATTTTCCCTGAATTTGATTTCGAGACCTCGGAATTAGATTTTGAGGTCTCGAAATCAAGCATCTGAAAGCACACAACTTCGTGTGACAAATGTGGTTTTTTTTTCTTTCATTATTATCTGGCAACTTTGACGACCAATTGAGCTCAAATTTTCACAGTTTTGTTATTTTATTAGCCCCCCCCAAAATATGTAAAAGAATAATCCCTATTTGGAATACACCATGTGAGAACTGTTACTGACAGTAACGCTTCTCAGATTCAAATTTTGGAGGATAAAAACTGATATAATTGTTCATGTTCACATTGTTTCAAAGTGAAATGATTCTCAAAATGCTTGTACCATCAAAAGCTGCTGCACTTCTAACCAAGGAAGGTTTTACTCCCACTAAACTATTTCTGTGATGCCACTCTATTGTTGAAAGTGTACATTATTTTTACGAACCTACACTTAACTGTAGATTCGTTATGAATCGACATGTACACTTAAGTGTAGATTCGTAAAATAATCTACAGTTTAGTGTAGATTCCTTACAAACTTAAGTAAATAGTTCAACTTGAAAATGAATGTCTTTCCAAACTGAAAGATAGCATGAAGTGCAACAAAACATAGCTTAAAATATGTTATCTTTCAATTTACTAAAACCTTTTCCAGTTTTTAAAAAAATCACTTTAGTAACATAATTTATTGTTAGCTGAGCTAACTGATGTTGTACTCAACAATGTTGCAAGCACTAAAGAATGCCCATATACTTTGTAACATCATTTCAAAAGTGATTACCTTTAATATTCCCTTTACTATTCTATCAAATACACACCAAGTGATTTCTCTTAGATTCCAATAGACCTACATCACACTGCCACCATCTTGGTCATGTTCCTTGTATCGTAAACAATAACGAAAGCTAATAATCATTTTGCATCGGAACCAGACTATTTTGTTCTTTCAGCCTCGGTTTGATTACAACGATATCAATGGGAAAAAATCAAGATGGCTGCACCATGATAAAGGTCTATAGGAATCCTCTAAATAAGAGCAATCTTTCCACTAACCTGTAAGGGAGGAAACAGTCCAATACTCTGCTTTAATTTTTTTCGCTATTTTGAAGGCACGTTCATCGGCTTCAAAGAACTGCTGCCCAGTCTGCAAATAACAACAAAAATATGTTGATTGCAATATCAATCCTAATCTTGACAGTTACTCATGGAGCTTTTGTGACTAAAAAAAGACAATGTGTAAACTAAAGTTCCATTACAGGGCCCAATTTCATGGCTCTGCTTACCGTAAGCACAGAATCGGCGCTTACAAAAGCAGGGAATTCTGTGCTTACGGCAAGCATATTTCACGGGTTAGCAGCGAATTTTAGCTTCTCCGCACTCAACGTTACTAGGCATTCTGCACTTACAAGGCTAGCGCAGAAAATTGGCACTTGCTCGTAAGCCGGGAATTGTGATCGTAATCGCAGAATTCGGCGGTAAGCAGAGCCATGAAATTGGGCCATGGTATGCAGGGTTAGAATTTGAGGGGGGTGGGCAGGAGTTGGGGGAGGGGAAACTTTGAAACTTTGCAAGGTGGCAATTACGATATGGAAAGGTTTGCGGTAACACCATGTAATGACTATCTCTAAATGAGTTGGGGTGGTTCTGAAAAGAACCGTTGGTTTCAACTCTTAGTTATACCTCTGTACAAATTGTGAAGCTTGATTGGTCGAGAACCAATAACGTGCCGTGCTACAAATACGCATGTTACATGGCTCGACGGGCCGGGTAACATGAAAAGTGATGTACACCGGTGGGTTCGATGGAATTGTTTCTTGTTCGTCTGCTTATTAAACAGTGAATAGTTCGTCGTAATAGTGTTTGAAGATGAAAACAGAACTTCGAGAAGAGGAATAACAATTATACAAAGGTATAACAAAACAATTGTTGCACGCTGTGACTGGGGTCCATGGGTTTTGTACACCCTCGAGGGGGTGGCACCCTCGGCTTCGCCTCGGGTTCCATTTTCCCCCTCGAGTGTACAAAACGCCATGGACCCCCTCACAGCGTGCAACAATTGTATAGTGTTACCGCTAAAATAGGGTATGATACTTACACAAAGGTCTTTCTTTGTACCGACTAGGAAGAGGTGTACTCCATTACCGTTGTTCTCTCTTAATGCTTCCTCATGCCACCTGTCTACACTCTCCAAGGAGTAGGGATCCATCAGATCAAATACTATCACAACAACTGGTAGAAAAACACAGTGCAATCAATCATAGAGTTATCTCTAGGTTTTTAGATTACAAGAGACTTTCAGAGCAACAGAATGTAGGCAACGGCACTCATGTCTTAAAAGAAATCGATTACCCCTTATCATCTGGTGATGACATCACCATGTGTAGAATTTGTAGAAATTTGGCAAGGTTGGGCAAAGGAGGCTGAATTGAAATGAGGTCCTCTAAATAGTTTCTCTTTGGTTTTTATTTTTTTGTCTAACTTTTATCCAAAGCTTCTTCTTTTTTTTTGGGGGGGGGGGGGGTGGAGGATCTTGCTTATTGGTCAGTCTCCTGACGATGACTAGAGCAAGCTAGTCGAAACGTTGAGACCAATTTCAGAACTGACTCCGCGGCAGTACAGTTAATTACGATCCTATAAGCTAAAGTAGTAGTCCAGTCTAATTTCTATACCATCCGCCCTGGTAATAGTTAATAAGCAGGACAGTTCTTTTCAGAACTGAGAAGTCTCCCAAACCTCCGATTATCTACTCCGCGGCAGTAGAATAAAGCAAGACAGTTCTCTAAAAACAAACTCTACCTGGCAAGTAGATACACACATGGTGTTACCGCAAACCAAATATACATTGTGCATATTATCAGGCAATTTACATGTATCGACCTGATATGCGAGCTTGTTGAATTTGAATATAAATTATATCTTTACTCACAAAAAAGGCAATTAAATAAAGCATATTGTTACATCCTTTGATTTTAAATCTTGTGATTTTGATGACTTTACTCTTACCGTTTGCTCCTCTGTAGTAGGCAGATGCAATACAGCGGAACCGTTCCTGACCTGCTGTGTCCCATCTACATCAGGATAAAATATAAGAAAACATTACAGAAAGTTGTCCACCCTGCTCTTGACCCTTCTCTAAGATTCTCTTTACAGCACAGAAGAAGAGTTCATCTTGGGCTAATGCTGCAGTATGTTGATGGTCAAGACTTAGCAACTGACCGATTAACCCCCAAGGGTCTTTGGCTAATCCTACATCCGCCAATATCCTCTTCCTAGTGATTCAAGCAATTCTTAGTAGGGCCTACAGTCCCAAATCCTTAAAAATCAGACAATTTCAAAATTAGAATTTGAAAGATTTTGGGTGGGTGAGGGGTTAACCACCGATCCCCTATTCCCTCGCCCATAATCTGGTTTTCTGTAGACCATGTGAACTTTGTTTCATGTAAACTGTGTTTACAATAAGTTTGACCTTGTAAACTCTTTGAGTATTCCGGCAGGCAAGATACTGCACAGGTCCTATGGGAGAGTTGACATTTTGTGTCATCATTTCCACAAAAAATAAAGAATTTTGAAAGTAAAAGCTGGACAAGTTTTGAGATGTGCCCCCTTTCATTAGGCCGAACAAAATAATAGTTGTGTTTCCTATTACACTGTGGATGGGAATAGGGTAGGTAGGGGGGTAATATCTTTTTTTTTTGCTTAAAGTTTTTATGGCTCCGAAAATTAGGGTAGGCTAATGTTCCTAAATGTTTTTTTTTTGCGCACTTAATTTAAAGACTGACCATGTCAAATTTGTTATTGTATGTCAATAGTACCTATCAGCACTGTCTATTCACTGATTCAATGCATGTATCTGACTTAACACCAGTAGAAAGTGGATGGTTTGAGTCCAAATAAAAACACAAGAACATGTCACCATTCTTTCAAAGACAAATAACACCACCATGTTTTTATTGCTGTTTTATAATATGTACGTAAATAAATAAATATAATCCGTGAAAGATGTGAGGTTTGTGGTAACACCATGCAAGATCCCTTGCAGCATCAGAGTCCAGCATTCTTAATAAATACACAAAAGACAATAAATGGCAATATAAAATTCATTTGTACCACAACTACTACCAGATACTTTAAAATATGAAATAAATATATTTCTATTATCATGCATATATTTTTCTTTTAATGTGTTGGTCACAATACATCCATGAACATGTATAGATTTGTCCTAAATTAACACCCCTCAATGCATTGTTTGTGCCCTTGCTTTTGTCCCTTGAGAAACTTTGGCATGCATTGCCAACACAAATAATTGATTGCACGTTTAACACGTAATATAATAAGCAACAGAACAGATAAAAATGTAAGTAGCAAGTCTACATCAAATTTGTTTGTAAAGTTGGTAGTTGATGTACTTGCTGTGCGAAGGCCTGTATTTTGTCTTCTGTGTCCGGGTGTCCTAATGTAAATGCAGAGTTTATTGTTGATTCAAGTGGTAACGATCGCATCATGTTTGTAGTGGTCAACTTGTGGGAGCATCTATCCCACGTCAACGCGAACACTCCCCCTGTCCCCGGTGCCGCCATGTTGCAAACGGCCTTGCAAACTATACTGCGAGGAAACACACGGCCTCGAGCAGTCAGTCGAGTCACGATCGAAAGCGTCGTGGTATCACACGTGTTTGCAGCCAGAAGCAGGGCACCAAGCTTGTGTTGACCCACAATAATATGTGCGTTATCCCGATTGGCCAGTAAGTGGGCAAAAACAATTCACAACCAATAGCAAGTGAGCTTTCAAAACACACTCATGTTGACCAACGTTTTACATTGCCTGGTACCCAACTGTGAAAAGTTTCCTGTCATTGGACTTGGAGGTGACGTCAAGTCAAACATTTTCCAAAACACTTTCCTCATTATTAATGGAGCCTAAATTAATTGAAAATACGCACACAAAAAAACCCTTTCAGAAATTATAATGTCAACTTCATCTGCAAATTACAACTTTATCTGCAGATTTAGCTTATTAATTGGCATTATAAATTTTTGAAACACCCCTACGCTCCTTTTTCGACGAGCCCAAACACGTCACAGAACCGCGCAAAATAGTAATCACGCAAGTTGAAAATTGTGCACATTCGCGCACGTAAATGTTTTAATTTGCGTAGGTATATCTTCAATTTGCGCAAGTTAAGCACACTGATAGAACATGTAACACAACAACTGAATTTGCCGACGGAATTGGAACGACTTGTACTTTTGTAGAAGCTAGCTCACGAAATTACGTGGTGGTACGATCGAAATGACCAAGGTACGAAATGGAAAAGGTTCGAAGTGTCCGACATTCATGTTTGAATGAGTAAAAAAATAAAGGAAAAAACGAAGAAGAAATCCAGGACGATGTGCACAAAAATGAGGTTTAGGGTCGGCACCATAAGATTTTATTTTATATCGTTTTTATGAATAAAAACATGTAGGGTCGGCGTGATTTTCTAGGGACGGTCGGGTAACCGGAAACACAACTATTATTTTGTTCGGCCTTATATCAAAAGTTGATAAGAATTAGACATAAAAATAAAAGATTTTATGTTTTTTTCCATTATGCTGTGTACAAATCATGCCTGCAGGAAGTCCAGGCTCTGTGGCTCTTTTGTAAACATGTGATGTCACAGGTCACATTGTCTACACGTAGTAGGCACCTTGCTCAACATCCCAGCAATGGTGGCGTGGTGTACATCACTACACATTTTGGACTATAGAACACTGACATTTTTTAAATACTCACATCTGCAAGTTGAAAGGCACACTGAGTATATCGAACCGTTCCACTTCGAAGTCTACTCCTATGGTGGCCTTGTAGTCCCTATCGAAACACTCATGGCAGAAACGATGTACAAGGCTGGTCTTCCCGACTGAAACATCACCTACTACTATTGTCTTGGAGACTTTTAATCTATGTACATAAAAATAACAATAATAATAACAAGGTAAACTTTTACTTTCCCAGCCGAGGGGTTTACTGTATCAGTGTTTTGGTTGCTAAGTTGTCTGTGTGTGGGTTCGAATTCCGGTCATGACAACTTTATTATTTGCTCATAGGGATATAAAGGAGTTCATGTTTAATGCAAAAAAGTGGTGGTTAGCCGTCTTCTCAGTCAGATCATTGCAAAAAAATTTTTTTTTTAATGTAGCACTCAATAACTAGTAATAACTAAATATCTGCATTTGAGCTTACGTCTCTTCAACAGATGCAATGAAGAAAGACAACTTGATAGTTTGATATACAGTCCAGCACAGTCTCAACAAAGGATGGTAACAAAGTGCTGTGTTGTAACAAAAAGTGACCCTCAAACAAACAAAATTGACCCCTGACCAGTAGAAACAGTTTAGTTACAAAACATAACAATGTATAAGACAAAAAGACAAAGGCAAATTGTGGAGCTAGGCAAAGGCTGAGATAAGAAGGACATAGAAGAATAATGTTCACAAAACTAATGGTTAGAAAACATAGTTACTAAAGATACATTAGTTAAAAACATGGTACATTGAGTATGAAGAGCAGTCATATTAAAGTGAAAACCAAGAAAACTGTTGATAGCCGATTCTTTCTGTAGGGAAGTCATGGGTCAATGAAATGGATAAGGACTATGTACCAATAAATGACATAGATAAAACACTTACCCCACTGTTCCTGTTTTGTTAGAGAGGCATGCTTGTCTTACACCACTGCCAAAATCACTCTCTGTGTAAGGAGACTCATGCAATGACTAGAGTTCAAATAAAGAATAGTAGATTATTATGAGTCACACAAAAATACATTCACACTGCAGTATCAAATCTTGTCGTATGACTCCAGAGCAGTACTCCAGTTGTCCAACAGCCCTCCGGGCCCCTCCCGATGTTCCAAAAACAATAACAACCCCCTCATGAGTTACATGCTAGGTTAAGGTTAGGGTTAGGGTTAGGAAAATACACTGGAGGTGTTGGAACATTGGTGTGTCGGAACCTTTGTATGTCGGAATATTTGAATGTCGGAACATTGGTGTGTCGGAACCCTCGTATGTCGGAATATTCGAATGTCGGAACATTGGTGAGTCGGAACATTGGTGTGTCGGAACCTTCGAATGTCGAAATAATCGAGTGTCAGAACATTGGTGTGTCGGAACATTGGTGTGTCGGAACATTGGTGTGTCGAAACATTCGTGTGTCAGAACATTCGTGAGTTGGAACGTGTGTACTCCTCCAGACATAATACAGTCATGTAAACCTTATTTTTATTTAACAGGCAGAAGGTACTAGCACGCATTTTCCTTTATTTTGAATGTGAGGAAACTGCAAGTACTTCGGTGATGCCATCAAACGTTTTGCCAAAATCAAACTCATCACCGCGAGTTTTGGGGGCTACACTAGATTCCGCTACATAAGGTTTATCGCAATTCAGAAACGCAATGCATTGTGGGAAGGATAATGGGGCGGTTTCTATGCAGTTTCTACGACTCGCGCACGCAACGCCTATACCTTTGTGTGGGTTCAACAGCGCCCTCTCTTGATATTTTGCTATTCGCGATAAACCTTATAACAGTTACACTTTTTGTTTCAAAATAAAACCGTTTGCCACCCCCTTTTTGTGTCTGCTCAAATTGCAGAAGGATGTTGGTTTGTTGGGTCCTGGCTGCAACTCCGTGGACTATAATGATGCGCTATCGTCTCCACGTGAAGACGATAGCGCAACGAACCTCATCATCATCATACAGGCTAGTTTAATTTTAGTTAGTTCTAAAACTTCTACTACTGCTTCATTCCCTTTTTTTCTAAAGAATTCCTCTGTAGGGTTCAAGTCAAACAAAGAAAAACGTTGTGGGGTACATTGTTCCTTTTTGAGTAAACATACAGACTTCCGTAAGTCGCGCAGTATTATGCGTCATTTATGACGTCTGATGAGGCAGTGTGTGTGGTGTGTGTGGCAGATTAGATTGCAAAAAATAACACCAGCATTTATTTGACGTGTGTCGGTCATTGACTGACCCGCAGTTCTAGACTCAAAGGCAGAAAATTGTTCAGTAACTGTTCAAAATAATTGAAACTAGGGAAACTAGTACTACAGTAGTTTTAAATATATCCAGGTTTTTTAACTTACAGGTGTGAATTTTCTGATAGTTCTGTCTTTCCGGGCCCTGTTGACAGCAGTCATGGTATCAAATTCAACAATCAGTCAGTAAGATAAAGGGCGCCACCGTTCGCTTTCTTTTAACATTTAAAGCAGGCTTTTTATTATGTAAATTTGAGTACCAGTTGTAGGTCAAAGTTCGAATTGACATGAACAAAACCCGGCCGGCCCCCACGACGTCCTTAGCTGCTGTGTGTCACTTTATGTGTGTGTGGAAACTCTAAACTAAAGTTCATTCTAACCATTCCACCTATAAATAAAACATGTCTTTTTATAAGAACCTTGAGCATAAGTTTGCTCCGATTCCTGAGGACAAGAGAATAGAGTCATTAATTTTTCTGGATGCTTGTTCAGGATCAATTTTACCTATGCTTGGTGAGTACTGCTCCATGGTTTTCCTGTGGCTGTGCATGCAAACAATGTATGCGGGTTATGCTGCACACTTGACCACTTGACTGAGTGATAGTCTGCTAGTGCTACTCTATCTCCAGCTCTTGTGCTGTAGTACTACAGTGTGTAGAGCATTTTTTAGTAAATACATGTAGTTATTGTGCACTGGTGCTACTGGTGAATAATTTTCCGCACATCGCCGCCAATTTATCCGCCATTTAGTTAGGCTTGAGTTGAGGGCAGGCTTAATTAACTCCAAAACCACTGAATTTTTCCCTACTGGTTGCTACTGTTAGCTTAACAAGTAATAGAATAGTTTTTTTTGTGTTTTAGTGCTATGAATATGATCATGGTTGTCGACTTGATTGAGCTTGCTTCCTCCATTTGGTTGGAGTGGGAACGTATCCTATCCTGGTGTCATGAGTTTCCGATAGGATAACGGGAAAAATTTTTACAATCAAAAACTATAATTATTTTTTTAAATCATCTATCCAACCTTTTTAGAAGTCATTTGCACTTCATCGTGTGTTGAAATCTTAAAAGTTTTGGTCTTGTCTTATGTTGCGAGAGATCGTCCGCCATTTACAGTGGTAATGAGTGCACGGCATTGGAGTGATGTCATATGTTTTCATTACTTTCATTGGTTGGTATTTTGTTGAATATCCAGAAGCTACAATGGTTGGCATAATAAATCAAAAATCTCATTCAAACAAAAGTTGTATTTTTTTCCTCAAGACATGTGGCTACTTCATTAGAATATTGAGATACCACAGGGCATAACAGTAAAACACCCCCCCCCCCTTGAAGCTTTCTCTCCCCCCCCCCCCATAAAAATTAACATCGAAAAAAATGTTTGTATCCTGCCACCACTGTTCATTATGTATGAAATAAATTAGATTAGTATACTAATTCTAATTTACTCAAACTAAAAATTTAATATTCCTATTTGTTTGTAAAAATGAGTGAAAAGTGGTGACGAGATACAGAAATCTTTTCTCATCTCTAAATTAGCAACGTCAACTGTATCACGTGACACAGGCAAAAACGGCCAAAAAAGAAATACTTTTGACTTCTCTTTCTAGCATTTTACTTGCACAATTTTAAGTGTGAAAAAAAAATTAAAGATATATTATTGTAAAAAAATTATTATTGTTTCATTTTGTTCTAGTCAACAATCTCTTAGAGAATCAAGGATTACAATATTGCAACTATGTATTTATAACTTTTCTCATGTTTTGTCGTTGTTTTTGTTGTTCAGATATGTTAGGTTCTACAGCATTTGCTATGGTGAAGTCAGACATCAGTGGAAACATCAAGGTACAAATGTTCATAATACTTAGTCTGTAAAGGCTGGCTACTTTACTGATTCATATCTTTTGACGTTTTTGTCCATTCATGTCCATGCAAGTTCGCTCAAAACAAGGCAAAAAGCCACTCTAGGTTAAGGGCTACAAGGAAGAAAACATAGAAATGTAGTAACTCGGTGGAGCTGAAAGTATGAATTTATGTTCATCTAAAGGATTTGGGTACTGTTTCAAAATGTCCATAGATTTACATTAATGTACAGGGTTTGAAGATAATGATAGTGGAAAGCTTCCCTTCAAATATTACTTACTGAGGTGCTGTAGTTTTCTAGAAATGAGTAAAAAAATGTCATATAAATACGTTTATAATTGCTTAAAATAATTTTGGTCTCATGAGACCAAATTTATTTTTATGACATTGTTTAACTCATTTTCCAAAAACTACAGCACCTCAGCACATAATATTTTCAGGGAAGCTTTCTACTATCATTATCTTCAAACTGTGTAAGTTTAGTGTAAATCTGTGGACATTGTGTTTTTTGTCCTACAAAACAAAAAGGACACACACCCTTTAAAAGATGGCAAATCATAGGATGAAGGGAAACATGCACCAGGCAAGGAGTTCCAAAGAGAAGCATGGTATATCAAGTGTAATCCTGGCCCGAAGATTAATGGGGACGTGGCCAGGGATGTAACCTTAGCCCTGTGTGATAGTCCTGGCTGTGTCCCACTACTGCCCCGCAGTAGATTTGTTAGAATTTGGTGTCAAAAGTCATGTGGATCTGTGATTTAAAAACATATCAATTTAGTTATACATACACATAGATTGTTGAAGGTTGCTTAGGATGTTCCAGGCCATACAATACTAAAACGTACAGGGACCAGCACAATTGTGTTTTTTAACCTGCACACATTTTCTACCAGGGTCTAAGCAGTGTTTGACACTAAATGCCCACATTGATTCTGGCAATGAAAAACTGTGCACCTGTTTATGTATGTGTGGGGACTTACACATACATGTACAAATGTACTTGTTTTTTATTGAATTAAAATTGCTGGTATGCAATGTTATGACTCAAATCCAGTCTAACTTTCTCATATTATGTTAATTTGACTCCACTAGAATCACAATGACTAATTATTACTCAGACTGGAACATCCTGGACTCAACTTTGGACCCAGACTCGATAGTTATGACTTGGGACTGTGATTCAGTTTAAATAAATATATGTACTAGTGACTTTGCCAACAAACATTTCTGGTTACTTAGACAGTCTTGGAAATTGTTTTGGTTGGTGAATAATTTTATGCAAGATTTCTTGTTTCTGGTCGGGGGTCACTGAATCAAACCCCTGGCGTGCTTTTCTATTTTGCTGTGAACCAATTTTTTTTTTTAGAGCTGCTTGAATAGAAATAAGACCAAGTCTTTCTGCCCTAGGGAGCAGGGAACAACCAGTGAAAACGGGTACCTGTTTTCAACAGTACATAAGCAGTACCTGTTTTTAAGTGGTACCTGTTTTCAACAGTACATAAGCAGTACCTGTTTTTAAGTGGTACCTGTTTTCAACAGTACGTGAGCAGTACCTGTTTTCAACACTACCTGTTTACAACACTACCTAAGGAAAAGCACAACCTAACTGTTGTGCTTTAGGAAGCTAGATCATGTTTTTCCCAATTTCAATGGCCATGACTATATTGTTCTTGATATTTCCAGAGGGTGAGAAAACGGTATACAGAAGATCCTGCTAAGTATCCCACTCTAGCAGATATCATTGAGGTAGATGTGAACAATGGAACTGCGTTCAAAGGTGGTTCTACAACAGAAGCATTACTATGGCTCAGCAGGTAATATTCTTAACCCTTTATAAGATTCAAGTAATACGCCACAAGGGCTAACTGACCGGGTAAATTTAAAGGAACACGTTGCCTTGGATCGGACGAGTTGGTCTATAAAAAGCGTTTGAAACTGTTTGTTTTGAAATGCATATGGTTAGAAAGATGTTTTAAAAGTAGAATATAATGATCCACACAAGTATCACTCACAATTGCACGGTTTTCCTTTTACGTCGCGAACTAACACGGTCGGCCATTTATGGGAGTCAAAAATTTGACTCCCATAAATGGCCGACCGTGTTAGTCGACGAGGTAAAAAAAAAAATGCAATTTCAAGGCATATTTGTGTAGATCATTGTATTCTACCTTTACAACATCTTTCTACCCATATGCATTTTATAACAACCGATAACAGATTGCTTTTCAAAGACCAACTCGACTGATCCAAGGCAACGTGTTCCTTTAAACTAATTTTGGGATGAACAAAGACAAATTTGCTAAAGTGGGATTGGAACCTGCGACCTCCGGATTAACTCGCGGCACTATACCAACTATCTAGCTCTATTCATGTTGTTGGTCTCCCTAATTTTGACAACAAATTTGTTTGGGGTTGCCAGGGATCACACTCAAAGTTACGATACAACCTGGAACGTGGCAGCATGGGGATCACCTGAAGGGGATGTCAAAAAAACTTTTACTTTTGAAAGGAAAGAATTGACAAAGAGTATGGATGCACACTGATCAACTAAAAAAAGGTTGAAAAAGATGACATTTTCTCAAGTTATTCTTGTGGCAATATTTTTGTTTGCAGAGCTCTTAATTTTGTATGCAACATACTGAAGAACTTAGCGGCAGGCAACATAAAGGACAACAGCATCGTTCCATCCCTTAAACAAGCATACAAAGACACACTGCAAGTATATCATAACTGGATGGTGAAAAACCTTGTTGAGGTAAACATCAACTTTGAGTTATCAGGGAGGTTTAGGTGCACGTTACGCGAGTAAAACGTGAACGTCAGAAAATTGTGTCGTTTCTAGGGCTTATTTCATGTTCATATATGACTTCTGCAGGTACCTACCTGATGTGAGAAGTAGTAACTTCATGTGTGCTTAAAACGCAAGATTTTTACAACAAACTTTTCTGGCGTTCTTGTTCAGGTTTTTGCTCGTGTAACGTGCAGCTAAACCACAATAATAATGAAACAGGCACGCAACTTTTCAGCTGATCAGCTGATTTCCTTTTTTCTTTTCAAAACACTGCCATAGAAAACTGAAAAACACTGTACAAAAGTTAAGTGTGGTCTGCTCGGGGCAGGATACAGTCCATGTTTTTTCCCTGGCTATTTCGCTGGTGTCCAAGGCTTGTACTGGATTATTGTTTGTGACCCACCACTACCAGTGATCTGCCTGCCTTGCGACTTTCTTTTTCATTGCCAAACACATGTTTGTGTACACACAACATAAAACAAGCGTGGAATTGTAAAACTTCAAAATCGGATTATGGAGGTAATGGCAGAGCCCTAATTTTGGAAATCATCATACTCCATCAATCTCATTATTGATCAGCATGTCATCCCACAAAAGATGCAAAAATAAGCAGGACGGCGAAAGGGCTGGAGTGGCTGCAAAGTGCCAACTTATGAAGCGTTTTTTAATTAGGGGGTGTTGTTTACATTTCTATAGTATTTATAATATTATTTAGCGCAGTCTAGCTTGGCATAAACGCCGGCATGCACAATACAACTTACAAGTTTAACAAAAATGCTAGGCCAATTATTTTGTGCTAAGGGGGTAGGGGTTCATTTTTAATTTTCATAATCATATTTATGAAAAACATTTTACAATTTTATTTTTCCAAATCATTGGATTTAGCTGAGCCTCCGGGTTGTTGGTGGGTTGTTGGCGTGGGGGACTGGGGCTCGTTTGTCTCGCAGAGTTGGGGTAGTGGTGAGCCAGAGACTAATTGATCTTTTTTCTTCAGATTAGAATGCAGGGAATTAATTTTCTTAATATTTTTCAGTTGGCCTTGGTGCCCCTTTCTTTTTTGGAGCTTTTAAGGCCAAGTGGCCTTGCCCCTCTGAAGGTTGAGGCCTGGTAGTCTACTTGGTAAGACATCTGCTCTAGATTGGCAAAGGTCGTGGATTTGAACCCCACTTGAGTTATAGTCCTGTGATTGTTTTCACAGAACTCTGGAAAGTACTGAGTAAACAGTGCTGTCACACATCGGTGTAAAAGTAAAACCAAGTAGTATTTGATAATTTCTACTCTGTTGTTTCAGGTGGCTTTCCATGCAGCTCCTTATTACACTGATCTCCTCAAGAGCTTATCGAACGGGGAACCAGACGATGTTGTGGTTCAAGATGTACAAGAATACCAGCTGTGTCTTCAAGATCAGGTGAACACTATTGTAGAACTCTTTGTATTTAACGGACTGGATCCAAAATAATATTTATCTTTTTAAAAAACACTAACATATTTAATATATATAGGCTCATGGTTCCTTGGTCAGATGCGACACTTGTGCCCTTGAGCAAGGCACTTGATCATAATTGCTTTTCCCCACCCAGGAGTACAAAATGGGTACCAGTTTGAGCTGGGAGTAACACGCAATAGACTGGTATCCTGTCCAGGGAGAATCAAACTACTCTCGGCCATCGGCATGATGAGCCATAGTGTCTTGGGGCAGATTTTACTTTTACTTTTTTTACTTTCCTTAACAAATCTTTTCTTGTGGTTGATGTGTGAATGTAAAGTTATTTATACAAGTTAAAATATATAAAATGTTATACTTTTAGCCTGTGTTATAAACTTCCAATAAAACAGAAACATAACAAAGACAAGTTTTTCAGAAAACTCTGAACCACCATCACATGTTAAGTAACTTGTAGGATCTTCTATTTCTTGATTTTTGTTCCCTGCACCCTTTTCAAAAAGACGCTTTTAGACTACCACTAAACAAGGCAAAATTAATGAAGTTCGTTTTGTTAGGCCAAACTTCAGCTATTTTCCCAACAACTAAACAGACGGGCATGTTGAAACTTGAGCCTATTGGTTATTTGGGCCAGACTCAACTATAAATAAAGATGAAACAACCATTGGTGCAGCAAACTTTTTTGTCCGCAACCTTTTCACAAATTTTATCCTAGAAAAGCTTTATGAATGATTACTAATAATAATGGCCAATTGACTTTAACAATAATTATTGACAAACCAAGGGGAACATCTATAACACACCTATGTGCCAAGTAAGAAACTCATTGCCAAGCAAAAGAAGGGAACAAACCAGATTCTGTGTGATTTGTAATTTTTCTACCGGTTCCCTGCTACCTTCAGCACAGCAGCTGAGTTTAACTGTGTCATGAGATTTAACAATTGAATGTGAAAATCAAAAAAGTAAAATTTTTCTCCATTTTGAGTTAAATGTCTTCAGGGTTCTCTTTATTCTGTTATAATCTTGCGCTAAAGAAATTCTCAAGGTACACTTTACATGAAACTGAAGATAAGAAGAGGTCCCCAACTCAAGAATTGTGATTTACTGAATACAGTGAAAAATCAACTGAAGTTGCTACATGGTACGGACTTGGTCTAGTGAAAACTAGAACTTTGCTTCAACAAAACTATTACCAATCCGACACAGCAAATGTGACTCATTGTACTGTAGTATATAAAAAACACGAAAACATCATTGCAGTGTCAAACATGGTTGCCTTTAAGAACTTGGTTCTGCTTTAAACATGATCCGTGGACCTTACAGTCATATAAATAAGGGAATCAATGTGTGGTGAACAGGTTTTCAACTAGTGGTTTAATCCCAACGAGGCCTGGTTCTTGATAATTTTACCGAGACAAAGTCGAGGTAAATTATAAAGAACCTCGGCGGGTTTAAACCACTAGTTGAAAACCTATTCAACACACTTTGATTCCCATTCATAAATACCTTTTCGGTCAAAAACATCATCACTTTTTGGTCAAAAAGTAAATTAAATGCAAAAATTATAATTGTTAAATGATTTCTTTCAACACAACACCCCTCCAGCTATGAAATGGTAAAGCCCTCCGCCGCCCTCGGGTAAACAACTCCTTATAAGGGAATGCTGTGCGTGTCGCGCGTATCGCGTGATGTGGCACAGCCGTTTCAGCCGTTGCTCTCGACCAATAGGAATGAAGAAACTGTCCTAAAAGAACAGGTGCAAGGTCGCGTGTCACGCCCATGAATTAACACTTTTTACCGGTCATAAACAAAGTTTTATACACACCCACGTGACGCGCTCTCCACCAATAGGAATAGCGAAACTGTCTGAGGTATTTATGAATGTCATATAAATGTCAATGTTTTAGTTCATCGTAATCATTTTTGTTGTAAGGGGCTTTTGATTGTTTTTGTATTGAAAATGTGCGGTATGAATGTCATTTTTATTTTAAATATACAGGACTGAATTGTAAATAAGCAATAATTTAATAATTTAATAGTATGTTAAATTTGCATGTAATAATTATGAGTGTATAATTACGCAAGGACTAATACGAAAGTGTTTTTTGTTAAAGTCTGGTGGAAGTTATGCATTTAACTTGGACTCTCACTATCAAACACAATCTACTTTAGAGTGTTAGTTGAAGGTCAGTTAATTGTTAAGCAAAATAAACACAGGGGGAAAGTTAGGAAGGAAAATATGCATTCGGCCATCACTATTTTAGGGATTAATTTGATTTTGAATGTAATTGCCTTTTTAAATTTTGTTTTATATTAGTGTTAATGTTCTTTTTGAAAAATTGGCAGCTGTAACACTAAATTTTGACCGTTAAAGAGGATAGTTCAAGCGCACATTTTACAGAACTCTTTTGAACAGTCAAGCCTGGTTCATACTTTCTGCAATGCCATCCGATATTTGACGTCACATCTGTTTTCGCTGCGAATGTATCGTAGGAGTTGAGCAACTTGTATGAATTATTCGTTGCAAATTTGTGATGTCAAATTTGGTATCGCAATTGCAGGGAGTATGGACCTGGCTTAAGTGTTATGAAATAACCTGAGACCAATTTCATGGCTCTGCTTACCAGGCAAAGACTCAGCACTTGCGGAAGCAGGGAAGTCTGTCAAGCATATTTCATGGGTAAGCGGGGAAATTTGGCTTGTGGGTGTGGTACTCCATTTTACTTTGGCGCATGCAGAATGGTGTTGGTAAGCGCAGAATTTGGCGGTAAGCAGAGCTATAAAACTTGGCCCTGATTACGTTAATTGTTAACAACAGACCTTGATATTAAGAGATAATGCATGGCTTAAGTTCAAGTCTAATTTTCAGGCCTTTATCTCTATAGATGTGTTAAATTATTTTTAAAATAATGAACTTTTGAACCTTAATACTGTTATGCACTAATTTACATGAAATCAGGATGCGTACCATATGGTAATTTTTATGCATGTTTCACCTAATCATGTCACTTTCGCTTTTAAAAGCAAAATGCAGAACAATGACATTTAAAGGCAGTGGACACTATTGGTAATTACTCAAAATAATTATTACCATAAAACCTTTCTTGGTGACGAGTAATGGGGAGAGGTTGATGGTATAAAACATTGTGAGAAACGGCACCCTCTGAAGTGCCATAGTTTTTGAGAAAGAAGTAATTTTCCACGAATTTGATTTCGAGACCTCAGATTTAGAACTTGAGGTCTCGAAATCAACCATCTAAACGCACACACCTTCGTGTGACAAGAATGTTTTTTTCTTTCATTCATACATGTATCTCGCAAGTTCTATGACCGATTGAGCGCAAATTTTCACAGGTTTGTTATGCATATGTTGAGATACACCAACTATGAAGGCTATTCTTTGACAATTACCAATAGTGTCCACTGCCTGTAAGGTGCTCACCTAAGGCATACTTATTATAATAACAGTTTCTGTTAAGCAGGGAAGGAATTATGCAACCAAATCCACTAGGTGTTTATTACTGGTGCTCACACTGTGAACATTCCATGCTTTTCTGTAGTTAGAGATGTTTCAAAAACCATTCCCAGATTCATTAGAAATTGTTTTGAGAGCTGTTTTTTTGCTCTGGCGATTCCTATATAATAATCTCTGATTCACTATCAGAAGAATAGAATCTTTCCCCTGGTTTTGCTTGGTTTTGATGGATTTAATACCACCTTGTAGGAAGAATCTGCACAGCCAAATCAAATTTATTCCTTTCCAAACGAAACCTTGGTACTTATACATATACATGTACAGGGTTTTTATCCGTTATTAAAGTTGTACCGGGCAGTTTCAATGGAGTGGTAAGATATCTGCTCTTGAATGGCAAATGTTGTTAGTTCAAATCCCAACCGTTGACTTTTTTTTCACAGAAGTCATGGAAAGTGCAGAGTAAATTGTGTTTTTTGCACATGGTTGAATGGGTAGAACTTATAACTAGCCCAACTTTGTTGAAGTTCTAATGTAAACACAATTGAGTGTGGTTAGCACATAGTGCTGTATTGATGAAGCTGTCTGGGCTCCATGATTGTGGACAGTTTGTCCACTGTTTATATTAAGGCTATTTTTTCATCAGTGCTTTGATAATTTGTTTTATCTTTCATGCATTACATGTATGTCATCTACATGAAAATGGACATTTTAACTCAAATATAAACAGTTGGTGTGTGAACTTTGACACATGTAACTCAAAGGCAAATAATCAGTCTTGCCATGTCTGCTCAAGGCAGTGGCATTATTCACTCCGAAAAAGACGCTGTTGTAAACCCATCCGTACAGACTGTGCGTAGTGTGTGTAAATACACCGCACGACCCACCCGTATACACGGTCACATCGCTGAACACCCATCGTACGACTACTGTGCACAAGTCATCCGCACTCGTAACACTAACCGCACGGCCTGCGCATGCGGATAACTCATGCGGCCAGCTCATGCGGATGTGTATGGGGCGTCGTGTCGTGTGATGCGGTTACACACATTACACACACTGTATGCGGGTGGGTTTTGTACAGCGGTGGTCTTTTTACGGAGTGAATAATTGGACTGCCTTGAGCAAGGCTATGACACGTCCAATTTTACGGCTGCGGCTGGTGCTAAATTGTTGATATGGGCATCCTACTCCTAAATACTGGGTACGTTTGTTTAGCTTCCCTGGGTCAACACCGCAGTGCTCACTCGGGTGAGCCCCTGACAAGAGCTAATCAAACGATCACACTCGCCCTCTCGTGGTGACGGCATGCACCTCAGGTCACCCCCAAGTGACCCACTCCACAAGCAGGGCACTGGGGGCTGACCCGGGTGAGCCCCGTCAAAGCTATTCGAACGTACCGGGGCAGACCGGGGTCGACCCAGGGAAGCTAAACGAACGCACCCAATGAGTAACGAGCTTCCCGCGACACTTGCTATTTTCTCGCAAGACTACTGCTCTCGCTCTGGGCAGTCTCATTGGGGGAGTAGTCGGCAGCCAGCAGCTTCGTGCGAGGGCAGTATTCTGTCGCAGAGACCTGAATCATTACCCCACAACCAGGGAGACTTGGCTACAAGTCTAGCATAAAGTGCGGAGTGCCATTCGTTTTTTTAGATGGGTAACTTTTTATAAAATGAGTGGATTACATTTTTAATAATTAACTGTGTGTGCAAAAGTCCCGATCAAGATTTCTGAGAAATTTGTATCAATGCAATTTATTTTATATTACTAAATCATGCTTTAAAAATTATCAGATAGTTTGTTCTATGATGGTGTAGCTGTGTAATAATAAAACCTTAATAAAATGTTTTTATACAATGTAGTTATTTTTTATGTATTCAAAAATGTGCTTGAAAGATTGTAAGTTAAGATGTTTACAGATTTGCATATTATGTTTTAATCTGTGCTGGCTGGGGCAATTTAATAAACAACTCTAGATTTAACTAGTTATTTACTGTTTGCTTTGTTTTAATTTTCTGTTTATTAAAGATACCCAACATGTCAATGCATTGGTCAATTCCATAAAGCTTGTATTGGAAAATATTAGTCAGTAAATTTAGTCGCAAAACTAAACTTCTTTGTGACTTCATTTCACAATGCACTAAGATCCACCATAGAATGAGTTTTCAATACCACTTGGTGATTTGTATTGTGATGACACACTTTGCTTAGAAGTATGGGGTGAACAAAGAAAAATTGACTATAACAGGGTTTGAACCTTCGACCTCCAGATTAACGTGCCAGTGTCCCAGGGAATTTTGTACGCTGGAGATTATGTCCCCCATATGGGAAATTAGAATGGGCTAGAGGACATAATGTCCTGCCACACTAGCGCTTAACAAACTGACTTGGGGCCAATTTCATAGCGCTGCGAAACACACACAAATTTGCTTAGCATGAAACTGTGGCCTCGATAAAAACAGAATTACCAACCAAATTTCCACGTGTTATGGAGGATAAACAAACAACAGCTGAATACAAGTAACAAGCAATATGCAACAAATGGAAATATGGTTGGTAATCCTGTTTTTATCAAGGAAGAATTTTCATGCTAAGTAAGTTTGTGTGCTTAGCAGCGCTATGAAATTGGGCCCTGCCTAGCCCTATTGTTGATGGTCTCCCAATTTTACAATTTTACCTTTGTTTGAGGGGTGGGGTTGCAAGTCTGAAGCCAAACGCTCCTACTTTCATTGGTATTTGCTAGTGAGTTGATCAAACATTTAACTGCAAAGATTTCATGTGGTGGAGTGATCATGCTCAGAACTACATACTTGTTCACTGTGTAGATGCGTTTACCACGTACATGTACATCTATCATATTGCAGCATGGCATAGTGAATCTATCATTAAAGGCATGAATACTATTGGTAATTGCTCAAAATAATTGTTAGCATATTTGTTAGCGATCAATGAAGAATTTATACTATAAAACATTTTGAGAAACAGGTCCCTCGGAAGTAATGTCATTTTTCGAGAAATAAGTTTTTTCTCGCTAAAATATTTGAATTTGATTTTGAAACTTTGTATATAAGCATCTGAAAGCACACAACTTCGTGGGACAAGGGTGTTTTTCTTCCATTATTAGCTCGCTACATGTACTTCAAATTTTCAGGTTTTTTGTTATTTTGTGCATATGTTGAGATACACCAAGCGAGAAGACTGGTCTATGACAATTACTGAAGGTGTCCAGTGTCTTTAAAGACATGAATTGTCAGAGAGTAGGAGGGTGGACTGTGAACTCTGTTGATGCATTCACCACATGATATCATTGCAGGCTGGTGTAGTACATCTATCATTCAAACCTGTGTAGACGGTATTGAATGGTATGACAGTAGGAGGGTTGACTGTGTACATTGTGATTCACCACATTGTATCAATTTCAGGCACAGTGAATCTATTCCAACTAGGGTGAAACTGAATTATCACATGGTAGAAGGGTAACTTACTGCAGTCTTCACTACTCACATTACAACAACAAAAACATACAAACTCAAATCAATGTTTTAAATTAATATTCATTTAGCAAGTTTAATAATAAACATTGTTAAAAATGGTGCTACATTACGATCTACTATTAATACATTCATACACTACATTAAACATCGAAAAAGACAAAGTAGACTAAAGGGACGATGGCAAAACTGCTTCCTCAAAATTGTAAAATGTTCAATCATAGGTTCGTTGTTTGCTGCTCATTGGCTCAATAAAGATGTTCCTTTACAATAAATGATATTATGTATTGAGCCTTTACACCCTTTATGTGGCTACTGATGATGCCATGCTCATAATCTTGTTAATGCCATGTCACCTAAAATGTGCAGTATACTGCACATACACAGGGAAATTGACTCCCAAAATGGTAATACAAAGATTATTGTAAATACTGTTTGAAGCTTTGCACGGTGTGGAGAATAAGAGTAACTATAAATTAAACTTGCGGGTACAACCATTAGTAAAATCTCATATGAAGGAGTGTTGGTTCTGAAAACTGGCTCTAATGATGATGACATTAGGTGAATTGGGTGAATAATGAGGGCCCAATTTCATAGCTCTGCTCACCACCAAATATCTGCACATTCGTACGCATTCCCTGCTTATAAAATTATGTGAAATCTGCTTTACGTAAGCGTGGATTCCCTGCTTCTGTAAGCATCGGTTTGCTTTACAGTAAGAAAGAGCCATGAAATTGGGCACAGAAAGCCTTTGGGGGGACATTTTCCTGCAATCAATCCAGGCATTTCTCTTCTGTGTATCTAATGGATAAAACCAAAAGAAATAATATAATTGTATGCGATTAGTGCTTTTACCAAGGAACACCTCATACAAGTATTTGAGACTTTTTTATACGATTCTGGTTGTAATTTTGTTAAGACTGAAGAAAAACAAACTTAAGGCCGTGTCCGAAACTGTGACTTCGGGTTCAGCTACGGCTAGATCGCACACATCTGCCTATTCTTCAACACTGGCAGACGCACTGATCTAGCTGTAGCCAAACTCAAATAACGAACACGGCCTTAAGCAGTCTTCTTAAATTTCAAGACTAACAACACCTCAGCCACCGAAGAAAAAAAACCTACAATGTATAAGTACTTTTTCTTTTGATTCAAAGCATGGGCCATCACGACAATCTAATTGTATTATATACAATGTTTTATAGATCAAAAATCTTAACAGTGAAACTAACAAAAAAAACAAATAACAATAACAAATAAATAGGAAATGAACAATTTGTGAAAGGTGCAATTGTATTAAAATAAAAGGTCTCGACAAAGGCAAAGTGACCAGGAAAAAAAGGTTTTCAAATTGCAAACAATAGTTTTGGGGAAAAAAGGTGTTTCAAATGAGTCATTGCAGCCCTTAGTGGGTCTACATACCCCTACAGGCGGTGCTGCAACCCCCACCCCTACCCCTTCATGCTGCTCAAATAGAGACACTTCCTATAGGGCTGGAGTCACCATCAAAACTGGCCTGGCCAGTCCAACAATATCCCCCTTCCCCCTGATAGATGACAATAAATGAAACCCTAAAACAAGTTTCATTTATGTCTAAATGTGAGGGAATACTTAAAATCATTTTAATATGAAACGATAATTCTTGCATCAGGATTCAAGGTTATAATTTTAGGGCTTGTGAGACCCATGAAGAAATAAATAGGTGCCTTATTTAGGATATGAACTGCTGTGATTTACCACTACACAAAGCTTGGCTGATGGTAACAAAAAGCTTCATTGCAAAAATTACATTATAACTAGAGAAGGGATAACATTTTAAGATTCTGTACGAGATAACAAAGCAAGCAGCTTTTACTGATTGGACAAGAAGACCAAAAACACTGTATTTCTTCTTCGATTATGTAGTTACTTGCTGAATGAGAGTGTTTATAATAGGAAAACTAGCCAATACAGAATTAATCGGAATAAGTTAGGAGTGCGTATTTGTTTAGAGCACAGACCAAGTTATTGACCCAGTGCAAAATTCACTGGACTCGGGCCAGTGGGTGTTTTAGGCATTGTTGAATTATTCCAACTACATGTAAGTGTAAATCCAAGTAAATTTTGTCAAATCATAAAAATTACATAAATGTACAACTGTACAAATACACATGTACAAGCAAACATACTGCACTGTGGTATCTGATATTTTATACAAAAATGTTGCGATAGGGAAACAAATTAATGCTTTAGGGCCACACACAAACCTCACTAACCATTAATTTACATCAGCCCCCCCCCCCCCCCCCGAAATAAAACCAAAATATTAATAATACGAAATCTCCAGTCCAATAAAATTAAACCAAAAACAGGAAAGGTTTTTTTTTACAGCCAAAAGCACACCTCTTTTTCAGCACAGAATCAAACCCGCTTAGGAGAAGTATATTTTACGCAGAGACATATATGTTCATATTGACTAGAGAGGTAACTTGACCCGTCTTTTGAAGCTGTGTGTGCACATCCATGTTTGTGTGTTACAAAGTGTGTAGATAGAACACACTTCAGAATTCTGCTCTAGAATTGACATAGGATTCGAACTGCCTCTAGCTGCCGGGCAACCTCGGAAGTCTAGTTGGTAAGACACTGCTCTAGAATTGCAAGGGTCGTGGGTTCGAATCCCACCCGAGTAACATGCCTGTGATATTTTTTTCACAGGACTTGGGAAAGTACTGAGTATACAGTGCTAACACACATCGGTGTATGGGTAAAAAACCAAAATTAATACACTTCAGAATGTGTGTACTTATGCATACATATGTAGCCCAAACCCTCATTCACAGTTTCAACACAATGCTAGTTCTACGACATGCTCATGCCTCTAACGTTATCGCATCAAGGAGGCTTCAATAATGTTTGCATGAGGAGTCAAGAGTTAGCCCTCTCGTCAATACATACAGTTCTATAATTTCATGCCAAAAAATCATGCATTGCCGATAACAGACTCAATACAAAATAAATGCTTAGCAGATCAAGTTATAGACCGTATTGAATAACCCCTTTGCTGCTATAAAAGTCGCCATCTTGTAGGTCAAACCGTATGAGCGTCTAAATGCGTACATCAAAGAAACACGCAGCACGCAGCATTTCCGGTTTGATTTCCACGGCTCAAGCACGCACACACGCACACGCTCGCAGACGCCATCTTGTAGGGCAAATATTTGAACGGTGATGTCATATTCAATACGGTTTATTTAGGGGAATATCTGCTACAGCAATGATGCTGGAGCTAAAACCTTCATGTATACATGGATTATGGTAATAATAATAATAATAATAAGACTTGTAATGCGCACATATCCACCCTGCTGGGTGTTCAAGGCGCAGGTACAAGCTAACTTCAAGGGATCCCTTCAACAATTTTATCAACAGCTGTTTTCCTTCATGAAAGTTGATATCTATTTAATGCATTTTTGAGTTCATCAAATAACCTTTACTTTTTACTTCATGAATAATAACATTCCAGATCTCTTCAATGGTGCATTGATCATTTATAAAACCAAATGATCAAATTTACTTGAGGAATAAAATAATGCAATCAAATATGCATCTGGTGGAAATTGATTTTGCCAAACAATCTTACACTACATGCTACTAGATAGAATGTTATCATATACATGTATAGCTGTGTTGATATAAAGACCTAGGTCCTCTTCGTAGGATACTATCTTTTCATTGGGGCTCTATGATACAGGTTGTTCCACTGTGTTTGTTGTGCTAGAATCTGTAGGCTTCATAACGTCTGGTAGCTCAGGAGGATTGGAGTATGGTACTGGGTCTAGCGACTCAAACTCATCGGTGTCACCTTGGCAAAGAAAAGGCAAAACTTGGGTTAGCTTCCATTAGGACAGTAAAACAAGGGTGGCTGGTCACCTTGCCTGCAGGAGAGGTAATGTTCTAATATCAAAGTCTAATATGGCGCACGTATCACCCAAATAAGATACTCAAGGCGCTGAGTACATATAAACTTTCAGAAAGATAGGTTATTGCAGTGATGAGTTCTGAGACCCAATTATGAAGCACCTTTTACAATTACAAGGTGCTGCGGCGCATACAGCAGCAGCAGCCAGGAACACCAGGGCGAACCCCCTTCTCTTTGCGATAAGTGCACTGGGTTGTTTTACATGCGTTACACAACACATGTGACCAATGACTTTACGTCCCATCCGAAGGACGAAGCAATGGTTAAGTGTCTTGCTTAAGGACACAAGTGTCATGGCTGGGGATTCGAACCCACACTCTGCTGATCAGAAACACCAGAGTTTGAATTCGGTGCTCTTAACACAACACTTCTACAAAGTTATAGATGGAGTGGTGACTACAGACATGGAGAAGAAGTAGACATAGAGAAGATGTCCCAGTTGTTTAGAGCATCGAATTCAAGAGTGTGGGTTTGAATCCCGGTCATGACACTATAAATGCTTCTCTTCACCCAGAGGTATAAATGGGTACCTGCGAGGGTAGAGGTTGATACCGTGTATAAAAAAAAACCTTCAGAGGGTAACAGCAGCTCGGTTGTATACTTTCCCTAGGAAGCTGAGAAAGAACTGAAGTTATATAAAGAGTTTCCATTTGTGCGAAGTGGTTTTACCGATAACTTGCCCTTAACATTCTGTGTTGGGCGAGTTTAACAACGGTGGACATGTTGACAAATTTGGAACATAGCTCACTTTGTAGTGTGAACGTTGCATGCACTCAACATGCTTTTAGGGCCAAGTATATAAACAGACAAAAGGCACTTTGGGATTATCCAATAATCCCCAATTCCAGACCTTCAAATCTACAGACTTTTATAATTTGTCAGATTAACCAGGAATTAAGCCATTTATTAAGTAGTTTCAGCTTACCATCAAGCTTGAAAGTCAAGCCAAGCATTGCTGGGGCCTGTGCTTTTGCTGTGTTATTCGTGAGTCCACAGTCTCCGAGGGTCTTAGTGTTGTCTAGTTCCTCCTTCTCCCTGAATAATTTCTGCTCATCTGGTGATCTCTTTGTGATACCTTCAATGATTTTCTTCAGTTCATGGACAGTACTCGTCTCTTTGGCATCGGTGAAGATCGTCATCTTCTGCCGTCTTATCATGAGGAAGACGTCCTTCAAGAAAGAGACACAAACACAAATGAACAAAATGATGGGAAAAGTTTCCATATGGCGCCCCCACTTTTTCAGTTGATATGGAATAATAAAGTATCTATTTTACCTCAATGAGATATCCCTTTTTGTAAAATGAGTGAAATAGTGGTGGCGTCATACAGAAACTAATCCTAATCCAAATGATATGTAGCTTACTGCTAGTGCTAAGATTTCTTTCAAAAAGCTGTCACTATTTAAAGTCACCTGGAAGTGGTATTTTGTCAAAATAAAGCTTTTGTCACTAAAATATGTGTTTTGATGAGTGGAATATGAATAAACAACTTACTAAGGTTTAAAAAAATTTGTTCGACTTCCCCACTAGCTGGAAAAATTGTTGGGATGGCCTCATGTTTTAGAAAAGAACTTTTCTCGTCATGTCAAAATGAGTAGTGTATTCCGGATTCTCGAAGCACGGCGGCTCGAAGTGTTTGCTGCACAACGCTGGAAAAGACTTGCAAACTGACCCCATCTTTAGTTGTTTTGCTGCATCCAGCAGCAATACACCGGTCGACATTGCCGGAAAAATGCAAGAAAAAAACTTTTTTGAAATTTACTAACTCACGACTAGGACTTGAATGTACTTGCACGTACGTGTGTTCGATGTTCAATCGAGGCAAAGTCTGCCTCGATTGACGTCACAAAAGGGGTAGGCGGAGTCACCCCCACACAACTTTTTTCTTTTTCTTTTACATATAAATCGTCACAAACAAATCCTCAAACAATTATTTTATTGTTCAGAAACATAATACTCAAAATAAATGTTTGAAGAAAAAATATCTATTTCCAGGTGACTTTAACAATTTGCTTGGACAGAAAACTTTTTCAGAAGAAGCAGATTTCCAGTCAATGGATACCTTACATCTACCTTGAACACTTCGTAACTTCTTACAAGACACTTCGTACCTTCTTACAAGAGACTTCATACCTCGTACTAATTCAGGATTTCTGTATCGACTTTGTACCTTCTTAACTTACAAGACACTTCATACCTCGTACTTATTCAGGATTTCTGTATCATCTTATATGATTATTTTGTGATCAGCTGATTATGAAATGAAAACAAATCAAACCAATTATTATTACTTTGTAGGGACCAAGGAGCCATTTAGACGATTGCGAGATTGTTTGATTTTAATATTTTTAAACAATATAAAATGGATCATGATGGGCAGAAGATGTTGTCCTTACGACCTTGGCGGACACTAACTTGTACATATTTATTAACTTCACATTTACATTAAATTTACAAAGGACATTCACAAAATTACACAAAAAAACTCGCCGTCAACTCATTTTCGCGCCGTCAACTCATTAAATTTACATGAAAAATCTATAAAAAGGGGGCACGGAAGTGTTAAGTCTGGGCTAAACTACATATTTCTCATGGTTTTCGGTACAAATTCATTCACAAAAACGACTTTGTGTTGATAAAAAAAAAGTACCAATCATTGACATCTTGGGCCAAGACTAATCATTGTGAAAAAGCAAGATGGCGGTCGACAGTTTTTCGGCTTCCAGAATTTTTTTTCACAAGAAAAAAACTCAATTTTTATTCCGAAATATGACCTAAAACTTTCGCGAATGCTCTTTGAGCTGATACTTTACAGTTATATGCTTCTTTTGTGGATTTTAAATGTATATTGGAGGAGTTGACGGCGAGTTGACGGCGCAAGTGAGTTGACGGCGAGTTGCAGCAAGTAGTAGGACCCAAACTTGAAGTGACTCAGCTGCTGGTCACTTCAATCAGACAACAGAGATGTGGGGTTTGCATTAGGGTCTGTCACTCAGATTGAATCATTGTTACGTCATGTACACCTCACTAGGCTATGATTATGAAAGAATGGGTATGGAAAGTGGACTTTTGGGAAGTTGAAAATGGAAATGGAAACGGATATGGAAGTGATCAGTCTTTTATTTTTAAAACCAAATAAATAATCACTAGTGAAGTAAAACATGTTTAAATTAATTAAATAACTCCACTTGGAAAGGTCCTTGAACAAAAAATCAAAATCAAAACTCAGCTCAACCTTTACAATAACACAACAAAATAAACACTTGTTCGATTTATAACCCAAAAGCGTATCTTACCATTGTAAATGTAGTCACTTTTCCAGCAGACAAATAACTATCTTTTCTCTGTCTCTCTCAGAACTTGTTACCTAGACCGCATTACCAAAGAAATACGTCAACCTTTTCTCCAGGTAGTTTTGAGTAAGTACAATATCATCATCATGAGATTGATACTTTGTGCACGAGGTTGCAACAAAGGGCGCCCGCTTTGATTTAGAGCGTTAGTTGTGTACAGTGTAGTTTTATATCCGAGGACATTGACGGGCGAACGCATGAACTCATTTATTTATGACATACTTCGCATAGGAAAGCAAAAAAAAACAAAAAAAATGAGCCAGAAGGTGAAAAAAATAAATTTTAGGTTCATTTATTTATGACATACTTCGCATAGGAAAGCAAAAAAAAACAAAAAAAATGAGCCAGAAGGTGAAAAAAATAAAATTATACAAATAAAACAAAATTCTGACAAAAGTAAGCGTATTAAATTTAGTTTTTATCAATGTGATAAGCAATTGACGTAGTTTGCCAGTTAGAGCTTTTCTCAAAAATAGCTTATTTTATTTTATTGGTGTTTATGTATATTTTAACTTGATCAGAAAAATTAGAACGAGGCCGTTTGAGCACAAAGGTCAAATTGATGAAAGCGCAAAGCGCGCCCTCTTGTAACCTCGCTCTCAGTATTTTAACATCGTATGTGATTGTACTCTGTGGGTTCGAGCGCCCTGAGAAAATAGTTCCTTTTGGTTCGTGCATGTGGTGCCGACGAATGGCTCCAGATTGTAGGTTATTTTCGTCAATTTTAGCATTAATATTACACTAATCGGTAAGTGTTTTATGTAAAATAAAATATGTATACCTTCTAGTTTACTTTTATGTTATTTATGTCTATTATTGTTATTTTAAAACTCCAAAAGAATATGCTGAGAAAGCTAAGGAAACTGGTGTGCTGTCGCCTGAGACTGAGTTGGGTGAATGATTTGGGGTGGGGGGTTGTGAAGAAGTGAAGGGTTGTGTGCTGAATATTGTGTACTCATGCATGATGTGAACCATTGCAGAATTCACCTGGTTTATGACTTAAATTCGTCAATGATCATTTTGTACTTTTGTCAGTTACAATAAACTTGTGGCTTGCGCAACATTTGTCGTTTTTTTTTAAACCATAAAATTTATTTTTTAATTAAGCCGATGTCGTGATGTTCCTAACTTCCCCTTCCTTGACGGTTCAGTTTGGACGACCCAGAGTACGTTCAGAGTTGGATTGCTCTCAGCAGCTCGGTCTCACTCACTCAGAATAGCTTTCCATGATTCCATGAATTACTAATTTTTAACAACCAAACCAAATAATAAATATCAAGGTTTTTTATTTCAAAGTTGGCCTACATAACTTCATAAGATGAATATGAGTTTGACACATGTATGAGCATTCCTGTGGCCTTGCTCATTTTCTTAGCCCTTAAAGTAGTTTTTAATTTTCTAAAGGTTTTCTCAACTAAATTCTTTTTTTTTTTTTTTCTCAACTAACATTTTTTTACAATGCATTTTGTAAATAGACCTTATCGCCAATCCGCCTGGATGGTTTTGCTGAATGGCCAAAAGGCATTGTGGGGTGGAAAAGGGGGCACTGAAAGCCCCCTTTTCCACCCCACAGTGCCTTTCAGCTATTCAGCAAAATCAGTTGGCGGGAATCGTGATAAAACTTATGATGGGGCTCGTCAATCAGAAACGCTTTATTGTTGTGTCAATTTTTTATTTATATGCCATTTGACTAATTGTATGCATCTGTGCTTCATTTCCCAACAGAATTGAACAACAATAACTGCACCTGAAAGTGCTCCAATCATGGCGTCCCGTTTCTTTGCGACTGGTTCATCCAGTGAGAGTGAGTCATCCTCCAGCGATAATGAAGAGCCCGTTTTGCAGAAGCCCATCATCACCCAGCAACGGTTCTTCCTTAGCGATGATGAAGAAGAGGTTAAGAGGGTGGTGCGTAGTGCCAAGTCCAAAAGGTAAATTTAACGAAGTCCACAGAGACTGTTGTATACGCCTCTCTTAATATTATGCATGAAGTCATAATTCTGACCCAAAATGAGGCTATGGGCACATATCCACCACCACTTGCAGTGGCTGCGCCCATCGCCTCGTTTTGGGTTAGCATTGTGAGATACGTCATGCATAAATATTAAGGGAGGTGTTTATGGAAGTGGCGTGGCGGTGAAGAACACTAAATTCAAACTCTGGTGTTTCTGATCAGTAGAGTGTGAATTTGAATCCCCAGCCGTGACACTTGTGTCCTTAAGCAAGACACTTAACCATTGCTTCGTCTTTCGGATGGGATGCAAAGTCGTTGGTCCCATGTGTTGTGTAACGCATGTAAAAGAACCCAGTGCACTTTTCGGAGAGAGAAAGGGTTGCCAAGGTGTTCCTGGCTGTGGCTGCTGTATGCGCGCCGTAGCACCTTGTAAACCCTTATAAGGTGCTAACTAGGTGGGTCTCAGAATTCTTCATTGCAATAACCTATCTTTCTGAAAGTTTGTATATACTCAGCGCCTTGAGTACCTTGTTTGGTAGATACGTGCGCTATAAAAGACTTCGATATTATATATGTGGGACACTCTTTTACACCAAAATTTTCTTAAGAATTTCTTTTTTGAAAAAGGCTGTTTCTGCCATGTTCAATTCGATTCAATTCAATTAGATTGTTATCTCTCTTTCATTGTTGTTTTATAGACATGATGAAATCATGGATGTCATCAAGCAGCTCAAGAATCAGAAGAAGATCCGAGATGTGTCTCGAGTTCTGTCCAGCTTTGACGATCTGACTCGATGCTACCAGAAAGCACAGAAAGTGCTGAACCCAGACAGCAGCATCCCACCACGCTTTTACATCAAGACGTTGGTTGAACTAGAGGAGTTTATTAATGAGGTTAGACCACTACCATTTATATCTGATGCATGTAGTACATCTATTAAAGGGTCTATGTAACTTTTGTAGAACAAAAAACACAAAGTCCACAGATTTACACTAAACTTACACAGTTTGAAGATAATGATAGTAAAAAGCTTCCCTGAAAATATTACGTGCTGAGGTGCTGTAGTTTTGGGGAAATGAGTAAACCAATGTCATGAAATCAATTTTCCTCTCATGAGACGAAAATTATTTTAATCATTTACAAACATATTTTCATGACATTGTTTTACTCATTTCTCAAAAACTACAGCACCTCAGTAAATAATATTTGAAGGGAAGCTTTCCACTATCATTATCTTCAAACCCTGTAAGTTTAAGGTTAATCTGTGGACATTTTGAAAAAGTACCCAAATCTTTTAAATCATTGCTGTACCCGCTATTAATGACAAGATTCCAATGGCCTCTTTTCAACAGGCACGCTCGGTGGTCTGGTGAACAGACATCTGCTCTAGAATGGCAGGGGTCATGGGTTCGAATCCCACCTGTGTAGTATGTCTGTGTATTTTATTCCACAGGACTTGGAAATTACCAGGTATAGAGTGCTTATCACACTTATTATTTTTTTTTAAACCAGGGCAAAACTAAAATGACATACTTCCATTAACTGTCAGAACACGTCTGCCGTTCAACAGATATCTCAAGACCCAAAACAGTCTCCTGACTGAGGTCGATGAAGAGTAGGCGTAGGGACCTATGCAAGTATTCATTGCTAGTTTGTGTCATCAATTTCCTCTCTTTCCATATATCAAATAAATCCATCTTTAGTGACTAATTATTTGTTCCTTTAATTGGCAGTGTTGGGAAGACAAGAAGAAGCTATCTAAGATGAATGCCAGGGCACTGTCCACATTGAGACAGAAGCTTCGCAAGTACTGCAGGGATTATGAAAAAGTCGTTGCAGAGTACAAAGAGGTATGTGTCCGCCACACTAGTTTTATTTACCCTAACACTTTGAAATCTATTATTGTTTTTTTTTAAATGAATGAAGTGGATTTGTTTCTGTATCCCAAAACTGCCACAAGCTCATTCATACAAATCTTATCAGAGTCCAAACATTCAGTGATAAAGCCTTGGGCCAATAAACTCATGACCTGACAAGTTCGACGGTCTTGTGTTTTTGGCCTTCGAGAAAGACTCTGCTAGGGTCAAAACGTCAGGCCATTAAAGACATTGGACACTATTGGTAATTGTCAAAGACCAGTTTTCTCACTTGGTGTATTTCAACTAATGCATAGCATAACAAACCTGTGAAAATTTGGGCTCAATTGGTCGTTGAAGTTGCGAGATAATAATGAAAGAAAAAACACCCTTGTCACACGAAGTTGTGTACTTTGAGATGCTTGATTTTGGGACCTCAAACTCTAATTCTGAGGTCTTGAAATCAAATTCGTGGAAAATTACTTCTTTCTCGGAAACTATGTTACTTCAGAGGGAGCCGTTTTTCACAATGTTTTAAACTACCAACAGCTCCCATTACTCATTACCAAGTAATGTTTATGCTAATAATTATTTTGAGTAATTACCAATAGTGTCCAGTGCCTTTAACTCTTTGAAAAAAAATATTTTTAACAGCAAGGAATGATGTTCAAATGTTGACTTTGAGTCTGTTATTTATACAATTCAGTCAAGCATTAGAATATACTAATCCATATGCCAAATGAGATAGATCTTCACAAACTGTTAAACTGTGTAGAAAGCTCTTTCTGGTCTCGTTAAACAAATTCTGGTCCAGTCAACATTATCGTTTGTTTTTCTTTTCAGAATCCTGATCTTGAGAAGGAGCAAGATGAGGATCAAGACCAAGGAGATGATGATGACTTGGGTAAGATTCCTCATCTTTATCTCAGCATCTGGCAAGAAACTCCAATATCTCACTTCTGGTCTTCCCATAAGGAAATTATTCTTATCAAAACACGAAAAGCTTAGAAAAATGCATCAAAGAAATCTTGTTCTGTTGTACATGTTCAGTAATTTTCAAAGATTAGTCTTCTCCTTTAGTGTATCCCATCATAAGCATAAAATAACAAGCCTGTGAAAATTTGGGCTCAATCGGTCATCGAAGTTGCGAGAAAATGATGACAGAAAAAAACACCCTTGTTGGACGAATTTGTGTGCTTTCAGATAGGAATAAAAGACTTCTGGAGTGAGAAATTACCTCTTTCTCAAAAACTACATTACTTCAGAGGGAGTTGTTTCCCACAATGTTTTATACTATCGACAGCTCTCCAATGCTCGTTACCAAGTCAGTTTTTAAGTTAATATTTCTTTTGAGTAATTACCAAACGTGTACCTTCCCTTTAAGTAAGATTTCAAACTATGCATGGTGGGAGTATAATCAGTTTGCAGTAGCACCATGTGTAAATCTATTTTTTGTAAGGTTGGTTCTGAGAAGAACCGGTGATTGACAACTCAACAGTTCGATCAGTACGCTCTGATTGTCTTCAGGAGAATGGACGATCAGAGCGTACTAACCAAATCATTGAGATTTACACATGGTGCTACCCGCAAACCTAACCTGATTTGTAACTTGACTTTTTCTTTTTAGCAGTATCATCTGGTTTCACTTAAAATGATGAAAAACTATTTACCATTTGTGTAAAACCAACAATGCATTTTAATGTGTTGATATTTAAAGGAGAATTCATGAAAAAGTCCCTTACTCAATGCGAATGGTTTTTTTTTCTTGTTATAATAACAATTATTTTATAATAATAATTATTTTTGCTGTAAACCACAGTTTCTATATGTACTTTAGATTAAGTTGCAGCCAACAACCCCAACCAGAACGGGCCAAAACAAAATTGTTTCAAATTGATGAAAAAGCAACCTTGCTTTGTTGGTATTTGATGTTTTTATTTAAATATTACAGGGTCAGATGACGAGGGTGGTATGGGCATCCCGGGTTCCAAGAGGACACCATCAAAGAAGACGGGAGAGGTAATTTAAATTATCTCTGATTTATTGTTGTTTTTTCAGAATTTTTCCTTAAAAGATTTGTTTGTTCATAAACACTGTTGGTTTTTTCTCATTGAAAAAAGGGGCCAAGCATTTATTTAGTTCAGCTCCTACAAGACTTGCATGCCATTGTTTATTATCTTCAAGTACTCGCTAATCCTCCAATCAGATTCGCAGAATGGAGAGTGGTGATAAAAACCTATATTGCACTGCTAATATCACTACCATGCGTCTTGTGTGTTCTATGGTTACGCGCCAAGTTTGCTTGAAGATAAATACGTTATCACATGCACGCTCGTGGAAATACGGAAAATATAGCGCATCTGCGTCCCATATCCAACTTTTCGTATTCCACTCGCGCTTGTGTGATAACTTATAATATAAATACAATGACAGGAAAGTTTGACACTGTGATATGGGTTACTTCACCATTATGTGCATAACATATCAGGAGTTTTTGAGGTATCTTGTAGTATACACGGAGGAGAAATATTTATGCCTTACTGCTTTGTTTAATCTTTAACGTAATGTGGCATTTTGGCTGCAAGATATATGAATAGAATTCAATTCAAAACCTTTGTATATATATTGAGGCACATTGATTCACTTATTAATGTTGTTTATGTGTGGCCAGTATATTAACTCAAGCACAAAACAAACTAAATATAACACTTTTCTATTGTGTTTTTCATTCTAAGCCTTTGCTATTGTTCTTCTATATCCAATGGTATTTTAGAATATCAACAGTAATAGCAATAGAGGTTACCATATTGTGTTTTTCATTCTAAGCCTTTGCTTTTATTATTCTAGATCTCATGGTATTTTAGGATAGCAACAGTGATAGCAATAGAGGATACCCTGTTATTTTTGTCATTCTACACCTTTGATATTACTCTTTTATATCCAATGGTATTTTAGAATAGCAACATTGATAGCGTTCTATGCCTTTGCTATAACTCTTCTATTCCTAATGGTATTTTAGAATAGCAACAGTGATAGATATAGAGGGCACCCCATGTATTCTCTAAGCCATTTGCTATCACTCTTCTGTATCTATCGTATGTTATTTTAGGATGACGACAGTGATAGCGATAGCAGTTTCTGGGATGACAGCAGTGAAAGTGAGAGTTCCAGCTCGGAAGCTGAAGTTGGCTATGCAGGACTCACTGCAGCTTATTTCTTGAAATCGTAAGTTCAATTCAACTCAATTGTAGTAATTTTATCCTTGAATATTCAAAACATTTTTATTTGTTTTTTTCGTGATAAAAAAGTCTTTATCTTGAAGTCTTTATCTATTTGTGTATTATCATTATTCCATTTGCTTGTAAAACATAGTTCTTTATTCACTGCTAATTGTTTTGTTTATTTGTTTGGATTTGGAACTTGGATTGAATTGAATTGAAGTAACAAACACTAAATGGTATTTTTATTTTCTATTCATCAATAGATAGCTCAGTTGATAGAGCGCCGGTACGGTAGTCCGAAAGTCGTTGGTTCAAGTCCAACTCCAGTCAATTGTTCTTTGTTCAAACCCAAGTCACTTAAAGGGATGATGCAGTGAATTCAAATAAAACAGTTAATTTTGTTGTCATTTATTTCTGATATATGTATTGAACATCAATAAAATGTGTTTTGTTTAATCCCGACCTATCTGACTTGCGTAATTAGTGAATAAGTCATGCCCCCCCCCCTTTTGTGGATTGTTACCGCCCCCCTACCATCGACGTCACGTCGGGAATTCAAACATATCGTCAGCAAAAAGAGTCTGGTTCCATTACTATACGCGCCTAGGTACCAGGCCACACAGTGCACACGTCTCTATATGCACACAGCCAGGGGGCTCGGGTTACGGACATGACGTCACGTTTATGCAAATGAAGGCTCCCTTTTAGGGGCGGGGTGGGTTCCCCTAATCTCTTGAAACCATTTTTAAAATACTTGCGCATTTAATAAAAAATATTTAAAAATATTTCAGGTTTAATCGTTTAAATAAATAAAATAAAAACACTGCAGCCACCCTTTAAAATAGAATGAGCTTCCAGTATTGGTCAATCTGTACAAATTATTTTGAGGTTGTCATCAATTCATTCCCTAATTACTAATGAATGTCTATTGATGATTTATTTCAACCTCAAGGAATAACCCTGAGAAGGAGGAGAAGTTTCTGACGAAGCGAATCCAGCGCCGGAAGGAGCGTGATGAGAGGAGAGCTAAAATAGAAGAAGATGATGATGAAGAAGAAGAAGGATGGGAGAAGGTCAAAGGTGGAATCCCCCTCAGCAAGGTCAGTAATTCACTAGCATGTCAAAAAAGATCTCTTCATGATTTGTTCTGTGTATTGTCGAGGGCCGGATATCCATGAGCCTGTCTGCGTTTCCATGAAAATAAACACATGGATTTTAGGCCAGCTCACAAGTAAGAACCATATGCACTCATCGTGAAAGGGTAGTGGTAAACATGTTGGTTCTGCCAAAGATTGGCTGGACATAAGGTTTATCACGATTCAAAACCGCAATGCGTTACGGGTAGGTAGATGGGGCATTTGCTACCGCAGTGTATGTTGTCATGCACGACGTACACACGCATGGCCTATATCTTCATAAGGGTTCAACAGCGCCCTCTTTTAATATTTTGCTATTTGCTATAAATCTTATGAAATTTTACTTGTTTGTCTGAGTTTCCGGTACTTAGCTTCTTTTTTTAGCATTAAGGCAGAGTCACACTGTAGCGATAACAAAAACGATAAAGATAACGACGCAATAGAGAATGCATTCTATTGGTTGAATGAGCGTGTGCGTATTCTGCTTAGGGCAATTCAACCAATAGAATGCATTCTCTTTGCGTCGTGATCATTATTCGCTGCAGTGTGACTGGGCCTTAAGTGTGACGTGCTATACACCTGACATTATTACCACAGCAATACTTGGTTATGCCAATTTGGGGAATCAGTTTACCAGCGTGTGTTTAGTTTTAGATGAGCATTTAGGTTCATACCAGTGGTTTCTACTGGGGAATGATTTCATCCAACAGTCTTGCATAGCAAACTGTTTTGACTGAACAAGTTTTGTGCATATGGAATGCTGAATATTTAGTAGCAAATGATGATTTTTGAGTTGCAACTGATTCTATTCCAGTAGCATTTTGCTGTGCTAGGCAAGGGCAATCGTTCACTTAGTATTTTTATTTACCGTCGTGGTATACAATGGAAGTACACAGTCATATATTTTGATGAGTCTGTATTTCGTCACAGGAAAAGCCCAAGATGTTTGCTAAGGACACAGAGATCACTCACGCCCTGGTCATCAAGAAGCTGAATGAGATCGTGTCTGCCCGTGGCAAGAAAGGAACCAATCGGAAGGAACAAATTGAGTTGCTTCGTGAGCTGAGGACGATCGCCGACCAACACAACTTGGGACCAGCCATGGATATGAAAGTCTTGTTCAATATCACTGCTGCTATCTATGACTACAACCCTAATGTAGCCACATGTATGAAGCCGGATATGTGGGCAAAGTATGTATTTATTTTTCAAAACTATTATTATTCTGTTTTATTCGGCGAACACAATGATACAAATCAACACAAATATACTTCCAGATGGGCTCGGAGAAACAAAAGCAGAGTAAGTACTGTGGTCCAAAGACCTACCACCCCACATCTGGTTGTAAAACAAGTAGAGTTAAAAATGTAACCATTTATGTAAATATAAAAGATAACTATATATATAAAAACATGTACATGTCCATCAAAGGTTAACAATTTAAATACAACATTTAAGGCATGAAATGAGAGATAGTAAAACAGTTTTAATAGTCAAAAGAGGGGAAATTCTTTGCATTGCATTCTCCAGATCGGCCTAGTCTGGTACCTGTTCGCCACACATTTCATTGAGATATGTGTATGGGTGTTTGTCCTACGTATGTACCTATGCAAAAGCTTACCCCAAACCAAAATACATGTAACATGCAAAATTGTTAGTGGCTTTATAACTTTTCTTGAATCTGTAAAAATAGCTTTTGAAAGTTTTAATGGAAGTTTTCTGCTCAAATCAGCCTTGTTTCTGGCAATTTAATTTGAATAATTTGTAACTTTCTCTAGATTGAAATACATCACACTTTTTGAGCAGCTTCTCTAGAATAGAGGATATTGTTACCAAAAGCTTCTCACAATCTATTACTGGGTTACCATATGATGCAAGTGTCGTCATTTATACTGTAACGTTGGAACTTTGTTTAGAGTTTTTTGTCAGCGCTGTTTGTCACCCTGGTTATACATTTTGTTTATGGCAAAAACTAACCCGCTCAAATGTCTTTAATCTTTCAGGTGCCTGGACAGCATTTCTGAGATGTTGGATCTGCTCATCGCAAATCCAGATATTACTATCAATGAGAACGTGCAGGAAGATACAGAAGTTTATGGGGTATGTTATAAGTCCATTCCTCAGTGACACTCGTGGCATTCCAATATTCAGTATTTTTCTTGCAAGGAATTGTGGAGCTAAGTATGAGGCCTATTCCATTACATAGCACCATGTGATGGTTTTAACAACGTGCTCTTTTCGAGACTTGGTTCTTTTATTAATCTGGGTTTTTTACCCTATATACACTGATGTATGTTAGCACTCCAACTCTAAATCACAGGCATACTACTCAGGTGGGATTCGAACCCACAACCCTCGCGATTCTAGAGCAGGTCATACCAACTAGACCACCGAGATTGCCCGGTAGCTAGAGGCAATTCAAATTTTTATTGCATTACACCGGACCACTGGCCTTATGTCCCATACGAAGGGCGCAGCAATAATGGTTAATTTTTTTTTGCTAAAGGACACAAGTGTCACGACCGGGAGTCGAACCCACCCTTTGCTGATCAGAAACAGCAGAGCTTGAGTCTGGTGCTCTTATCCACTCAGCCACGGACAGTGGTTATCTGTAGATTGTCGTGGACTAATTTTGTCATGGTCCCATGTATTAAATACAACATTGTCAAATCAACATACACTGTTTTTCTATTAACAACTTTGACTGTGCCTTTGTATTTCAGGAGAAGCCATATCGCATCCGTGGCTGTGTTCTCACCATAGTAGAACGTATGGACAAAGAATTCACTAAGATCCTCCAGTCTGCCGACGCTCACTCAACAGAATTTGTAGATAGGTAAGATTTTTCAGATTTGTTTTTTAATTGAGAGATCGCCTAACATCACAAGGCCTGACGTCCACTTCAAGGTGAGGACTACACTTAATTTGACTGGGGTTATCAACTCAAATCAACTGCCACTCACTCCTTGGGCTGAAGCAGGGTTGCCCCTTCACAGTCCGTAAGGATGTAGGCTTGGTTATCATGCACTAGGAGCCTGGTTGGTAGAGCCGAAAGCACTACCTTCCTAACTTTTATGCAACTATGGTAAGGTGCCTTGCTTAAGGGAAAAAGTGTCGGGACCAAGTATCAAACTCACACTCTGCTGCTGACAAAACCTGAGCTTGGATCCAGTGAACTAGACCGTTTGGCCACGACATGCCACAAGATAAAGAATAAACAAACTGGGTTTGAATGGCAGGGTTCTCTGGAATGAGGTCCTCGGAATGAGTGATTTGATTTAATGGTTTAGTGGAAATTGATCTTGCATCTCTGCTGCCACCTGGCAGCCTAGTTTCTTCAATTCGGAAATGTTTCTTATTTAATTCTTCTACTTTTGACCTCAGGTTGAAGGATGAGACAAAGGTGACAAGTCTGATCACCAAGTTACAGTCATATCTAGAAGAGCGAGGGAGCCCTTCTGATCTCTGTCGCATCTACATACGTTATATCAACCACATCTACTACAAGGTAAACTCCCTCGAGTGTGGCATTTCCTTTTTGGAAGTTACATGTTTCTTGTTTTGGGGTGGTTTTTTTTTTCAGTTAACAGGTTCTGTTTATAAATTTCAAATAACTTGGAATGAAACAGAGAAAAATTGAACAGAGCGAGACTTGAACCTGCAACCTCTGGGTTAACATGCTGGCTCTCAACCAACATATTTTGTAAAGATCCTTGTTCAGAAGTGCCAGTCATAAGCCATGTAACCAGTGAAAGCTGTGTAACCAGGTGTCTACAAACGGTTCTTAACAAAAACATCACTACTCAAATAAGATTTACACATGGTGCTACTGCAAACCTCACCTATCCAACTTTGAGGATTTATCATTTTCATGCCATCTCATCCCTTGTAAATACTAATTAAAACCATTAATGTTCCCACAGTATGACTACAATAAGCTGCAGCAGTTGGAGAAGCAAGTACAAGAACGAAGAGAGCGTATCTTGAAGGAGAGCAAGGGGGAGTTGAAGGACCCAGAGTCTCCGGTTGATAACAGCGAAGTCATCGAGACTAAAGAAGAGAAAGGAACCATCGAGGAGAGTGAGAGGGAGACAGAGGGATCCCCGGAGGAGAGGAAAGTAGAGGAGAAGAAAGAGGAAGAAGAGAAGAAAGAAGAAGAGAAGAAAGAAGAAGAGAAGAAAGAAGAAGGACAAGAAACCGAGACGAAGGAGGAGACCAAGGACAATGAGGAGGTTGAGAAGTCTGAAGGTTAGTGGATGAATTTATGAGCTTCATTTGATGTGTACAAGTTTTTTCCATGAAGTTTTTGTTGACCATTTACACTTAAATTTCTATAACTGACAATTTTCTTGGGAAGCTTCATTTGATGTGTACAAGTTTTTTCCATGAAGTTTTTGTTGACCATTTACACTTAAATTTCTATAACTGACAATTTTCTTGGGAAGAGCTGTCCCTGTAATTATTAGTCCAGAAATCCAAGTGTGATGCATTCAAGATAAAAGCGTCGTTTGTGGTAAATATCAGTATGGAGAAACAAGCCAAAACATGAGGGAAATTTTCAAAAAAGAATTGTTATTTCCAAAATATATCGTATTTTGATTTGGCAACTTCCTGCCTGATAAATAACGTAAAAAATTGCTACAATTATCCTTCTAAGAAAATGTGCCTTTGTGTTTTTGATAAAAAACTTGACTTTAAACCCCTTTTCTCAATTTTATTCTCACATCTCTTGGTGTTTCTACTTTCAAAAGTGTTTAACCAAAGGTGGTATCAGCAGAGGGTTTTAACAGTATTAAAGCGTAGATTATGCTCTGTTCAAATGTTTAAGAAAAATTAAAAGGACCTGGGCCAACAGCCAACTCATTTTGCTTGAACGCATCACAATCATTTATAATAGTGGATTTCATACACATGTATAATTACCTTTTTGTTCTAATACAGAGTCCACAGGGGAGTTAATGGACCGCATGTGCAAGTTCATCTATTCTAAGGACACTACTGACCTGATCCGTACACGAGGCATGCTGTGTCACATCTACCACCATGCTCTCCATGATCGCTGGTACATGGCTAGAGATCTCATGCTAATGTCCCACCTCCAGTCCAATATACAACACTCCGATATTCCTACACAGGTAAACAGTCAATTTTATATAGACCAGTCCAATATACAATAGTCCAATATACAACACTCCGATATTCCTACACAGGTAAACTAACTATTTACTTTAGACCAGTCCAATATACAACACTCTGATATTCCTACACAGCTAAATAAATCACAAGGGAAACTGACTGGGTAATTTTTTTTAATTTTATGATTTGGGGTGAACAAAGAAAAACTGACTAGAGTGGGATTTGAACCAACGGCCTATGGATTAACATGCAAGCCATCTACCAACTGAGCTATCTAGCCCTATATTGGCAGTCTCCCTGTTATTTCAGATGTTAACATATTTCTGAAATAAAAAATTGCATCCCCTTAATGTGATTACCTGGCTGCTTCCCAGGTTGTATCGAAAACTAAGGTATGATCCCTGGCTATACAGCAGCTAATGGTTGTATGGCTTCTGACTGGCACCCCGAACAAAGGTATTGACAAAATAACAAATGGCTTGATAGCTCCGTTGGTAGAGCGCTGGCACGTTTATCGCCGGAGAAATAATTTAATAATGATAATGTATATCTGTGTTGCGAGAGCTGTTGCACACCAAGCTTAAGTCAAATACATTTTTATATTTGCCTCCACATCACATTTACCTCCTTGGTGACGAGAAGCAATTTTCATGACTTGCTCAAGGACACAAGTGACAAAACTGAGAAACGAAACTCACACTCTCATTGCGTAGCTATCAGAACACAAACTAATTTTACTAGATCACTCGGCCACAACATGCGGAATATTATCCATTCACATCACTACTTTGTATTTCCACCAGATCTTATACAACCGGACCATGGTGCAACTAGGTCTGTGCGCATTTCGTCATGGTAACATCAAGGATGCCCATCATGCATTGCTGGATATCCAGAGCGGTGGTCGAGCCAAGGAGCTCCTTGCACAGGTTGGAATAGAACCCCAAACCTTTCAACTGATTAATAATTCTACTAAATGTTGAGTCAAATCAAAAAAATTATTGCAAAGGGTTGTCAGATAGTTTTCGATTTAAAGTATTGTTTAAAAGTTATATTTTTACTGAGCTTCAGCTCCCTGGGATGATATGTTAGGACCCTTACTCGCTCTAGGAAAATCCAACACCATTTGGTGACTCAAAGCCTAAGCTGTTTGACTGAATCTTAATCTTATCTTAGGCTTGCCTCCCATAACAATTACAATGCTGGCAGCCTCTCGATCTCTTGTAATCCTCACTTGTCAAACAAAAGGTCTGTAATTACATAACCATCCCTGGAAAAAGGGAGATTTTAAGCATGGAGTCCAGTACCCTGTGGCCTTATTGGTTACAGGGCAAACAAAGCACAACACAGAAAGTGCATGCAATGTGCACGCTTCACAATGGAATGTCCAAGCATGTTGCACCCTTTTCAGACAGGCGCTCTGTTTCATTGTGTCTTCTATAAATTTTATTCTAGTAGATCTTTATATATCTTTGTTCAGTAGACCTTCTTTTAAATTGCTTGTATACATGTACATTTTGCAATATGGAAATAAATGTCATGTTGAATTGAATATTCCAGGGGCTATTGATGCAGAGGCAGCAGGAGCGAGATCCTACCCAGGAGAAAATTGAGAAGAGTCGTCAGTTACCGTTCCATATGCACATTAATCTAGAACTACTGGAATGTGTCTATCTAGTGTCTGCTATGCTGCTGGAGATCCCATACATGGCCTGTAAGATTTTATATCATTATTTCATATGCACATTAATCTAGAACTACTGGAATGTGTCTATCTAGTGTCTGCTATGCTGTTGGAAATACCATATATGGCCTGTAAGATTTAACGTACCAAGATGTAGCCATTTTCCATTCATTGTGATGTAACCAAACCAAGGCTCAGTGGAAATATTGTCTGTAGACGTGTTAATGCAGGGGTCGAAATTGCCACTAGCCCGCTAGCCTAGGACTACCAGATTTACAACAGGGCTACTCATTTATCCAGTTTGATAGCCCGACAGGCTAGTGAAAAAATAATGCACAAATCATCATCACAAACAATAATGAACTGTGCTGATGGTATTGTAAAATGAAATACTTTTGGTGAACGATTTTTGCAGTGACTCAAGAGATAATGTTTTTTTTTGGGCTACCAAAATCTCATCAGGGCTACTAAAAATTCTGAGTTCTAGCCCTGCTGACTACCATGAAAGTACACTTAATATCGACCCTCGGAATGTTATTTCCAAACCAATTATTTTTGTTCATGTACTTGCCAAATTTTTTTCACCTTTTTGTTAATATTGGCATTCCCCAATTTAATCTGAGAAATCTTTTCTATACCTATGCACAGCCCATAACTTTGACATCCGTCGCCGCATGATCAGCAAAAGCTTCCATCATCAGCTGAGACTGAGTGAGCGTCAGACCCTAGTAGGACCCCCAGAGAGTATGCGAGAGCACGTGGTGGCCGCGTCTCGCGCAATGCGCTACGGCAACTGGAAAGCGTGTAAAGATTTCTTGGTGAATGAGAAGATGAATGGGAAGGTGTGGAATCTCTTCCCAAACAGTGACCATGTTCGTGATCTCATCACAAGGTGGGAAAAACTCTAGTATTTTCCTAGTAATTTAGTACTTGTTCTCTCTCTTCCTACTTTTGATTTTGTCTTTTGTTTCCAACCTCTTGTCTATATGATTTGAGGCATTGCATGGTGAGGTATCAATATATATTTTGTTGCGGTTCCACCATGTGTGTATCTACTTGCCATGAGTTTTTTTTTTTTTCGAGAAATGTCTTGCTATATTCTACTACCACAGAGTAGATTTATCCGATGTTTGGGAGACTTCTCAGTTCTGAAAAGAACTGTCCTGCTTTATAACTTAGACCTGGATGGAAGGTATAGAAAATTGGCTGGAACTACTACTTTAGCTTAAAGGATTATTATTAACTGCACTACCGCGGAGTGAGTTGTTAAATTTTGTTGTTCATATTTCTCTGACATAACAGGAAGATTCAGGAGGAGAGTTTGAGGACTTATCTCTTCACCTACGGGAGTGTTTACGACTCATTGAGGTAAGTCAAGTATAGTCAGTCAATCAATCAATCAAGCTATCAATCAATCTATCAATCAATTAATCAATCTTGGAACCATATTCCCAAGGACACGACAGATTTTCACTCTCCATCTTGCGCTCTTTGGTGTTTCGTGTTTCGTGTAGAAGGTGCTGTTAGCAATGATGTAACTTTGCCAACTCTCCCATGGCCAACCCCGTCTAGTTTTCCCAGTTACTGTTTCTAGTGGTTAAGATATCCTCTCTATGTGGGGTGGGGGTTCATATGTCACCTCAGTAGCCACTGGATTTGTTTTTCCTGCAGGACTAAGAACACATTACTTGTCACACACCAATGTAAGAGCAAAATCTTAGTAAAGGATAATCTGGTGACCATGACGAGTGTTGCCTGCATAATAATAATAGTAATAATAATAATAATAATAATAATAATAATAATAATAATAATAATAATAATAAACGGCATTTAAAATACGCTCTACTTAGAAAACTAAGTAAAACCTTCTTATTCAGGGAATATGATTTGATTTGATTTGAATTTATTCGGATAAAAACATGTACAAAATACATACACAGCAACGGGAGAAATAACGATGAATAAGATAAGCCAAACTAGAACATAAGATAAAAATACGACACCAGAATATCCAAGGGTAACTCAATAAAGCCAATATCTTAGGTTAGGCTTTCTTCCATTGGGGTCCTTACAAAAACGGCAACATTATAAAACAGAAATGAAAGTAACAAAAACAGACAAACCTAGACAAGAGCAACAGGAAGAGACATGGAAAACGAGCAAGAAAACACAAATAAATAAATTAATTAATTATTTATAAAATTATTGATTAAAATGAACTAAATTAGATTATATCAAAAAACTAAAGATGGCTGACTGAAATTAAGATAATATTATTAAAGATTGAATGATTGAATTTGTGATTTCTCCCTGTGTAGTATGAACACATTGGCTGAGATGTTTGAATTGGAGAAACCTGTAGTGCACAGTATCATTAGTAAAATGATCATCAATGAAGAACTCATGGTAAGATATATTAATAATAATCGGTTTTTAAATAAGGGAACAAACAGAACCAAATATATCTTGCTGATTAGTGTTGGCTTCGTACATCCCAAAATCAACAGTATTTATTGAGTGATAATGCCCTCTCGTGATATCATGTATATTATGTGTCGTATATGTTTGATTGTTAACAGTTTTTCAGTACAAAAATTAGATCATGTAGGATAATCGCTTCGGAATTCTTGAAATAGATCATGAATTGATTAACTTGGTATCTTTGATACCAAGTGTAACATGATAAGTGTATTATACCACTAGATAGATTGATGTAAACAAATCTTTGAAGTCGTGTTTATCTAGTGGTCTTGCATTTGAAACAAAGAAAGATATCTGACTGTGTTTAATGATGTTTGACTTATCAGGCCTCCTGGGATGAACCTGCTCAGACGATCGTCATGCATCGCTGTGAGCCAACCAAGCTACAACATCTTGCTCTACGTCTCTCAGACAAGGTCAATAACCTTGTAGAGAACGGAGAAAGACTCCTAGAGTACCGCCAGAATGATGGGCGTGGATTCAAGCAGGGTGATGGACGCAACTTCAAACAAGATGGGCGTGGCTACAACAAGGGCGAGCGAGGCAACTACAATAAGGGCGACCGTGGCTATAAACGAGATGGGTACAAGAGAAGCGACGGCGGAGGCTACAAGAGAGGAGGCGGCGGTGGCAGAGGAGGGTACAGTAGGGGCGGAGGCAGAGGAGGGTACAATAGGGACGACGGCGGAGGGTACAAGAGAGGAGACGGCCAGGGGTACAAGAGGGGAGATGGCCAGGGGTACAACCGTGGGGAGAGAACTGCCTATGGACGGAGCACTTATGGGGGCAGTGACCGAGGCAAGTTAACAGGGATTAACAAGGGGGTGAATAGGGGTACAATGGGGTGAAAGGGGATTTAGGTTACAGACAGAGTAGTAAAATTGGTGAAGATCTGGCTAAAATGGGCGTGGGGTGGGTAAACCTTGACATGTTAGATAAGAAAACAGATGGCGGTCAAATTCTCTCACCTTAAAAACAATTCATAAAATGTAAAGGTTTGTTAATCAAAGAGACGAGACCTGAATCATTGCTGTACATTGGAACATCTAGAGCTGGCACAGTGGCAATTTAAATAAGCATGGTATCACTTTTGCATTTTGACAAAGTGACAAACCCCCTTCATGAAATATTGTTTACTCTTAACTTTGAATCCAGATCAATTTTTGTTTTGACATAGTTTAGTTATGAATAACTCTTTAAAGCCATTGGACCCTTTCGGTACAGAAAAAAAAAAAAGGTTCACAGATTTACAAATAACTTCAGGGGTTTACAGAAGGTAGTGGTGAAATACTTCCATTGAAATATTATTCCATGAAATGCTTTACTTTTTGAGAAAACAGTAAAACAATATCAATTCTCGTTAGCGAGAATTACGGATTTATTTTAAACACATGTCATGACACGGCGAAACGCGCGGATACACGGGTGGGTTTTCCCGTTATTTTCTCCAGAATCCGATGACCGATTGAGCCTAAATTTTCACAGGTTTGTTATTTGATATAGAAGTTGTGATACACAAAGTGTGGGCCTTGGACAATACTGTTTACCGAAAGGGTCCAATGGCTTTAAAATAGAAGCAATGATACAAAGTATTGACAGTTCTGAATACTTAAAGAAATCAGCTTTATTTGTGAACAGTAATAATGCAAAATAGTCTCCTTAAAGACACTGGACACTTTGGTAATTGTCAAAGACCAGTCTCACTTGGTGTCAGTTGCTTGGTGTATCTCAACATATGCACAAAATAACAACGACCTGTGAACATTTGAACTCAATTGGTTGTTGAAGTTGCAAGATAATAGTGAAAGAAAAAACACCTTTGTCACACGAAGTTGTGTGCTTTCAGATGCTTGATTTTGTGGCAAAATCTAATTCTGAGGTTTCAAAAACAAATTCAAATATTTTAGTGGAAAATAACTTCCTTCTCGAGGAAGCCATTTCTCACAATGTTTTGTACTATATTCCTTTTTTTTCAGTGTCTAACGGAGGCCATTTTGTTTTCTTCCTATACAGGTCGGCCAAGGAACCAGAATACTTACTAAACTGAATCACTACATCGTGAACTTGGTCCTCAATCTCCATATCATCAGTTGACTGCACTTGGCAGTTTCCTTAGCAAGCTTTAACTTTAGTGAAGGTTATTTATATTTCTTAAGTCATGTCCATTTTTCAGTTTTACTTGTGTAAAACACTTCAATAAAAAAATGTCAATGGGAGCCAGTACATGTTGTATGTAACTGCAAACTACAGAAATATCTTGTTTTGTAAGTAAGTTACCAGCCAAACTACAGTATCATTTTAATTGGTTGGTCCCCTGCTACAAAGCCAGCTTTACGAAATTGGCCCATGTGCATGAAGGCCATACACTTTGTATAATTTGAGGCCCCAACTTTTCACTGCGACAATTCCTTGGCAGTTATTAGAATGTCAAAATAATTTGACCAATCTTGTTTTTTTGTGTTAAAGCTAGGTGTACAGGGCCCGATATCATACATTTTGTGAGCACACAATTTTATGGAGCACAAAATGCTATGCTTAGCAGAAAAAAATAATAAGCTAAGATTACAGATAGTTGATTTTACCTGTCTGCATTACTTGTGGAGCGTTTGCTGAAAAATACATATTTGCTGCTACAAATCGTTATGAAATTGGGCCTAGGAGTGCTAGGCAAAACGGTGTTAAAATGTTTAACTTAAAATAAATTACAGACTTCAGAGGCAAGTGTTGGACACTTTTGGAATGGTACTTTCCAGTTTACGAAGAATTAAGAGCTTTTTTCAAAATGCCGACGTGACTTGGAAGATGGAGCATGAAACAAAAACCAGTCATAACCAATACTAGATTAGTTTAACTTCCAAGAGGTAACCATTAACTTTTGGTTATTTAGCTGTGAAAACAGTTTAGCAAATCAATAATAGTAGTATGAATTAAACCAGCATAAAAACCAGAACAGATCAACTTTGTTTGGCAAAAGAACTTCTGACTTTTATTAAAAATTCATGAAGTAAATGTATTTTAAAATATCATGAGCGTCTGGTGACATGGATACAAATAAAATGTGTCGTACAATAATTGCAATTTGGTTCCATTTTTTTGTGTATGCGAGATAATGCTTGTAAGGGAGTGCAATGGTGAGAGTATTTTCGAAAGCTGAAATATGGAATGTTCATTTAAAAGGCAGTGAACACTATTGGTAATAACGTTCATTTAAAAGGCAGTGAACACTATTGGTAATAACGTTCATTTAAAAGGCAGTGAACACTATTGGTAATAACTCAAAATATACATAAAACCTTACTTGGTAACGAGCAACACTTACTTGGTGCTGTTGACAGCATAAAACATTGTGAGAAACGGCTCCCATAATTCCACGAATTTGATTTTGAGACCTCAGAATGAAATTTTGAGGTCTCAAAATCAAGCATCTGAAAGCACACAACTTCGTGTGACAAGGATGTTTTTTCTTTCATTATTCAACGACAAATTGAAATCAAATTTTCAAAGGTTTGTTATGTTATGCATATGTTGAGAAGACTTGTCTTTGACAATTACCAATAGTGTCCAGTGTCTTTATTTAAATGCTGCGAATCCATGCCAAGTTCAATGGAACACTCCATCTTTCAACTAATACAAATATTCTCTCCAATACACAAATGCAAATGACTCCTTTAACTTCACAATTCCTCCAGGGTCAATACTCAGTACATGTATTGTCTGGTTTTAATGAACTGCACACTGACTCATTTGGTCATCTTACCTTGCCTACATGGGTGTGCCTGTATACTTATCATAAAACATGTAAAATGGCAGTGGGATAAAGTTAATGCAGAAGGTCTCTCGCAGAATATTTGGTAGAGTTCTCACATGCTGAGAGATTCTGATGGATATAAGAGCTTAGAAGAATGAGTTTAATTGGATTAAATTGGCAGAAGGTAAAAAGCATATGTAAGTGACCAAGTTTATGTACATGCATAGTTCTCCTTCAATAGATTTGATATACAAAACCACATTAAACAAAATAGATTTTCATGGATTCAAATACTTTTTCAAAATGTCCACAGATTTACATTAAACTTACATGGTTTGAAGAAGAAAAAAACTTCAGAGGTTCCAGAAAAAATACTTTGCAAGGGCATGGTATAGATATTTGTTAACTACCATGAAGTGGTTAAAATAAATTTGTTTCAGATATTTATGATGACCCGTAATGAAACATTTCAAAACTAACATGTAATTAGCTCTGCCCAAGCACCACCATCATTGAGAGTTACATGTATCACTGTTTTACCAGTGTGCACTATGCATTTATTTGACAAACTTATCCAAGTGCTTTGGCATAACTACTGACTTGTCGTTCAGACATTTCCCCAAATCACTCCCTTTATGAAGTGACATTTTTCAGTTGTCCATTTAGATCTTGTTAAACTGGTTCTTCATGTACTGCCCAACCTGGTGCATGGACTCCCGCGTCTTTCCCTCTGTCCAACTCATCTCTACGACAACGCTCCCATCAGCCAATCGGATTGACAGCAAACACTTGAAAACGAACCCCGCTTCCTGACTGCTGCCCTCGGATGAGCTGAGCAGTGCAACCGTACCCTTCGCATTTTCACCTCCCGGGGACGAGATATCCAAGTTGCTAGACCCTGTTACAGGTACGGGTTTAACTCCTTGTAATGTATCCACACTCTTTAGCGTAACATTTGTAGCATTAGACTCATTTGTTACAGAATGTGATAAACTGTCTTTTTTATCGAGTAGCTTTGCCGTTTCTTGACAACCACCACCAGCGACTTGTTTCACTTCCAAAGTTCTAACATCGGTTTCACTGAGGATTGTTTCTGAGCAAGAGGCTGCAATGCCTGGCATCTCACAAGATTCCTTCCTTGGGGAATGTTCTGGACCATTGTTTGTTTCCACCTCTCCTATCGTGTGTGTCAATCCACATTCTTCAGATAAGGGTTTCGTTCTCTGGAGCAGGACAGAATTTGCCATGACACTTTTTGACTTGTCACTTGTCAGGATACTTGGCGTCATTTTTTCTCCCATGCCAGGATTTCTGTCTGCTGGTTCACTCAGTGTAGCTCCCTCTAACATGAGACGCCTTTTGAGTTTTTGGCGTCTTTTCCTGCGTTGGTTGGACCATGTGTTCTTAACAGCAGTTAGGGTGTATCTTGAAGACAGCTTGATACCAGGTTTAGATTTAAGTTCAATCTGGGGATATAAGAACCACAAGAAGTTAAAATTTACAGTTCAGACAGCCAAGTGTTTTTACTATGACTATAAATTGCAACTTTGAACGGATAAGACTGCCTGGTTTAGTTAACTGGGTCATATAATAAATTATAGTTAACTGGTTCATTGTTGCCTATGTCATTAACCATGCATTTTGGTACTATTCATTCTGCATTTTCATACCATCCCTTTTCAGTTGTTGGTTCACCTAGCCTGTGCAAATTATAAAAACCAATAGAAAGAATGCCACAACAACATCTTGTAAATTTTGTTGATATTTTTTCCTTCAATTTACAAAGATCTACTCAGAGATGTTTATAAAACAAATAATGAATGTTTCCCATTCAAGCAAATTAGAATAGTTTCATTCAATGAAAGATAAATCCATTCAACTTGGCTTTGCCTCGTTGAATGTAACATTCCATCTTTCAACTAAAGAAAGTGTTCTCACCATTGCACACAACATTCATAATTGACATACTATAGACGATGTGACCACATTCAAACCGCCCTCTGATGACAAAACACTGTATACGTCATCTTTCGCCGGGCAAAAAGACGCGTAGTCATGGTAAGATTGCATACACTTTTTAGCTGGCTGCCAAAACACAAAGGTTTTGTGCTTAGCGGTATGCGCGCGAATCATGTTATGGTTTTTCGAGTAATGTGAGAGGTCACATCGTCTATATCCTAGGCTTTGGATCATGGCTTGTAAATTTTAGTCTGAGGGACCTTAGATTTCTTATGTGATGATAATATTTATAAACTCTTGAAGAGAAAAAGCGAAATTGTTTTCTTAAGATGTTTTCTTCAAAAAGCATACCTCTAGATTTCCCAGGAGTTTCTCAACTGCTTTTGCGACAGCTTTGACCCTCTGCTGATCCTTGGTTCCTCCTGGTTTAACCTTTGACCCCGAGCTGACCTCTTGCTGTTGTAGAGCATTCTGTACGTATTGCTCTGGTACTGTAATGACCAATGGAGGGCGCTCTTTATCTCGCTTGAACTTCTTGACCGGTGACATATGAACCTGGTTTGATAAAGAAATCAAAAGCCCCCATTACTACACAGTCATGACTACACAAGAGCTAAAGAGCCTGCAGCTGATTTCACAAAACGCTAGGACTAATCCTATCTTGAGTAAGAACGAGTAACTCGTCTTAACTTAGGATTAATCTTAAAGGCAGTGAACACTATTGGTAATTACTCAAAATAATTATTAGCATAAAACCTCATTTGGTAACGAGTAATGGGGAGAGGTTGATAGTATAAAACATTGTGAGAAACGGCTCCCTCTGAAGTGACGTACATGTAGTTTTTGAGAAAGAAGTAATTTTCCACAAATTTGATTTCGAGAACTCAAGTTTAGAATTTGAGGTCTCGAAATCAAGCATCTGAAAGCACACCACTTCATGTGACAAGGGTGGTTTTTTTCTTTCATAGTTATCTCGCAACTGCGACGACCATTCAAGCTCAAATTTTCGCAGGTTTGTTATTTTATGCATATGTTGAGATGGACGGCATCACAAAGAGTTGGAACTAGTCCTAACTTTGGACTAGTCCTAGGAGATATACAAAATGTATGCGTAGTCCTAAGTTAGGACGAGTAACTCAGCCTAACTCAAGATAAGACTAGTCCAAACTCTTTGTAAAATCGACCCCAGTGTCTTTAAGGTCTGCATGCTACAGTGCAGGGTTGGGACTCGTCCTAAGTCCTAAGATAAATCCTAAGTTAGGAAGAGTTTGGTGAAATGGACGGCTGGAAGTCCTGAAGGCACAAAGTGTACACAGCTCAATGGCAAACCTTACATATGACGTTCATCAAATGAGAAAGGTGTTTACATGTAGGGTCAGCCTTCATATTTTTCCAGTAACTAGCCAGAGGGACCAGTTAGCTTTTAATTTCACTAGTCCGTCACGTTTGTCACTAGCTCATATTTGATATAATATAGAGATTCTTTTGAACACTGAACTAGGCATCCCGAGCACTTGGAGAGAATGGTCCTGGGTTGGAATCCCACTCGAGTGATTTGCCAACTGGTTTTTCTTTTACAGAACTCAAAAATACATTATTTTTATAAAGTGCATAAAGTAACACGCATGTACAATACAATACAATACAATATTATGGTTCATTTGAATCCATGTTGACAAAGTCCTTAATGTTTTCTTTACTCTCTGTCATGTTAATATCTTTTGTCATTGGATAATTCATTTCTCATATAACATAAGTTTGTATGAGTCGATTTACTTTGTTCCCTACCAGGGGTTCAATGTCATCATGGAATGTCCAAGCAATGCCCCAACGCATTGTCCTGCCCTGGCAAAACTCTGTCGTTGTCACATTACGAATCTATAGAGAGAGAAAACAGGAATTTTTGCATTAATTTCTCAAAAACCCAAGAAAAACGATATAGTGTTAACACTGCACCAATTCAACCAACCACTTTATTTTCTTCCCTCCCAATATACAGTGTACACTTGGTGTGTCAGGTCAAAGTGGTCTACTGCATCAAACTCAAGTCCTGATGGTTGCATCATTAGATTGTGGGTTCGAATGCCTGTCATGACACTTGTGTCCTTGAACAAGGCACTTAACCATATTATTTGCTTCTCTTAAATACACTGGACACCTTTGGTTAATGTCAAAGATCAGTCTTCTCACTTGGTGTATCTCAACATATGCACAAAATAACCAACCTGTGAAAATTTGAACTCAATAGGAGACTTTCCAACGCTAGGTGGCAGCAGACATACCGGGTAAATTTCCATTGTTTACGTAGTTCTGAACATGCGCATAATTCTGAGAACAATGGATTTACCCGGTAAGTCTGCTGCCCTCTATCGTCCCAGAAAGTCTCCCATTGGTCGTCGAAGTTCAAATTAATAATGGAAGAAAAAACACCATTGTCAAACAAGGTTGTGTGCTTTTAGATGCTTGATTTTGGGACCTCAAAATCTAATTCTGAGGTCTCAAAATCAAATACAAATATTTTAGTGGAAAATTACTTCTTGCGCAAAAACAACAGAGGGAGCTGTTTCTCAAAATGTTTTATACTATCAACAGCTCTCCATTGCTCGTTTGCAACTAAATTTTTATGCTAAACAATTATTTTGAGTAATTACCGAGTGTCCAGTGCCTTTAACCCAGGTGTCTACACAGGAACCCGAGACGGCTGAGACAGTATTGTGTTGGATTAACCACTCAGCGCTAATTTAAGCAGCTTAGTGTTGTATGCTCCACAGGGAGTCGAGAAAGTTAGAAGAATGGTATAAAAGTATGGCTGATGAACTAATGTTGTATAGCGCCTTGATCTATACTAGGATATGTGTGCTTAATAAGAACCATTATGGTCTCACCTTGTGTTTAGCCAGTTCTTGCTTGAGAGGTCCTAAACTCGCTTTCTTCCCGATCATTGATGTGTACCACCTGAAGATAGCAAAATAGTTTTTAAGATTAGAAATCGCGAAAATATAATAAGCTGTTGCAAACTGCTTACCAATATAAATGCAAAAATAGCTAATGACCTGGGCCCAATTTCATAGAGCTGCTAAGCACAAAAATTTGCTTAGCATGAAATGTCATTCTTGATAAAAACAGGATTACCAACCAAATTTCCCATTGTTGCATATTGCTTGGTACATGTATTCAGCTGTTGTTTGCTTATCCTTAAAATCACGTGGAGATCAAGGCAAAAAATGTCATGCTAAGCAAAATGTTGTGCTTAGCAGCTCCATGAAATTGGGCCCTGACGATTCGACCCTAGCAGAGTATTTCAAAGGACTCTACCAGGGTTGAAACGTCAAGCCATTTACTTTTTCCTGCAAGATTTTTAGGCAAGAATAGGTTTGAATGTGATTGGTAATACTTCAACTTATTAAAACAGTCCGCCTTTTTTGTGTGTCCAATATTTGGCCCTAGGCATCCAAAGTAAAGCAATGTGACCTTTAAAGTTTTAGAAGGTAAACTTATGAATAAGGCAAAAAAGAAGGCCAGCTCCCACACAATCAAAATTCAAGAGTTATAATCAACTCACACAACTTGTTCTCTGAGCTGTAAACTATCAGTGATCATCCGACTGATGAAGTCGACTTCTCCACCTTCCTCCCAAACCATCTCACACTCAGCTGCTGTACTGACTGAAGATGGCTCTCTCCGACTAACATTACGAGATGTCATAATGCCCTGGGCCTCCATAATGTTACCAAAGAATGGGGGGTTGCACATTGTGAAGTGATACAGAGGTCTTGGGGCCATCTTGAAGATTCCACAAAGCATGACATCCGGGCTCACCTCCAGAACTATGCAAAGAAGATGAAAAACAAATTGAGAGGTCTGAATGATGGCAATAATTGCTTCAATTAATGTGTAGTATATTTGTGAGTGTGTTCAAAATATTGTGGACAAATAAGTTTGTCTCACAAATTTGTATTGTTTAAAATCATATTTTTACAATTGCATTGTCATCAGACCAGTCAAATGACAAGCTAACTGGTCCTCCTGGCTACTCATTGAAAAAGTTAAAGGCAAACCCTGCAAGTATTAAAAAAGGTGAACTAAGACAGAACAAGTCTGCCAAGTCAAATAAAGACAAAAATGGAGTCAATTTGTGTTAGTTAGAATATGCGAAACCCTGAGTATTTGGGAGATTTGCACAGATAAAGAAGAGTAGAATACAGGTATGATATTAGCGACTTGGACAAAAGTAGAAAAATTCAATCGAGTATAAGGGCTGACCTATACAGTAAAGGCTTTCATCAGTCTGGTCCATGACAATTTTGCTAAATTTTTCTGAGGGCAAAACAATCAAGAGTCCATGTTGTTAAAGTAGGCAGAATATTATGCCTGCAAAACGAAAAAAAAAAATACCTTGTATTTTGTCTTGTAATTTGTTTTTGTTGACATTGAGCATTGCATAACCAGTAGATGTGGAATCAACCTCTGATGCAGTGAAGTGCCAACCATTGACCTTAGCTCCTAACAAAGGGTAGATACAAGACGTACCACAACCTACAAGGAGATAATGGATAAGGAGCTTTACAAGAAGTACTGAACATGTATGTCCTGAAAAACTGTAACTTTGGACACTCCTTGCATGCGATGTTACATGCACAAACAGCGCCCTCAATGAAATCAAATGAAGGCTAATGATGAGTTGCTAGCAATATTTTGTGTGAATTGTTTCACTTCAATGACTAATTGAGTCCAAATTTTCGCAGGCTTGTTATTTTATGCATATATGTTGGGATATACAAACTTGTCAAACGTGTTCAGTGCCTTCAAATGTCTAGTTCTCCTGTTCTTTTTTCTTACCAACATCAATGCCACAGATTTCTTCTAATCTATCATGGCCGCTCTGCTTCAACAAATCCTCAATCCATAGGATATAGTTTAATCTCAGTGGTACAGTGGGGATAATCCGATCCATGGGGATCTCAAGATCAATCCCAAAATCCTCTTTTAACAAGGTGCATGTTAACGCCCTAAGAGCCTCAGGATCGCGAAAGTCAAGAGAGACGTTCCCTGCGAGGGTCGTTGACAGGTGCTGTTTGAATTCTGGGTAGTCCTGAGCAAGCTTGGCAAAATCCGGCTTGTTGTTTCTATAGCGATTCCTTGGGTGCATAAACTGATTCAGGGCCATGATGACAACTGCACGTATCTGTTGGTAAAAAACGGGAAACAAACAAGTATTATTACCAATGTTATTGTTACAGTTTTCCAGTCAAGAGGGGCAAATAAGCGTAAGCTTTAAAGGGAAGGTACACATTTGGTAATTGTCAAAGACCAGTCTTCTCGCTTGGTGTATGCCAACCTGAGCATAAAAAAACAAGCCTGCAAAAATTTGAGCTCAATTGGTCATCGAAGTTGCGAGCAAATGATTAGACTAAGAGAAAAAACACCCTAGTTGGACGAATTTGTGTGCTTTCAGATAGGAATAAAAGACTTCTAGCTAGAAGTCTTTTATTATTTTAGCGATAAATTACCTCTTTCTCCAAATCTATGCTTCTTCAGAGGGAGCCATTTCTCACAATGTTTTATACTATCAACAGCTCTCCAATGCTTGTTACCAAGTCAGTTTTTAAGTTAACATTTGTTTTGAGTAATTACCAAACAAGTAGGCCTGGGCGAATTATTCGAATATCCGGTTAATGGCGAATAGGTTTTCCTATCCGTAACCGCGAAGGTTTTTTTTTTCTTAACCGGATATCCGCATAGGGCGCAAAGACCTATTTATTAACCGGATAGTTCTGTAATTACAACCAAGTAACTGGATATTCTTTTAATGTCCGAATATCCGCGGACGTCGGGCGACAACTGATAGGAATGTTTTGTCTGAATCCTTATGAAACTTCTATTAAGACAACATAAAACAGCATAAATTAAGTATTTAACTATGCTCACCTCCGTGAAGAGTTAAAACAATGACATTTCTGACGTAACTTGTTCAAAGATTACGAAAATTTTCCTTCACGTAGAGTCAATCACGATCCTTCCCACTAGTACCTTCCCTTTAAGTCTCTACATCCAGGTAAATCCAGGGGTAAACTATCACTAGTTTTGTTTAGTTCAGTGGTGCTACACCTGCTGATGACCTCAAGATGCTGATGGTAGAATGGTGGGACATGTGGCGCAATCGCCATCGTGCCCAACGCAGACGCAAGTTTCATTTCAATCGAGCAATGATGATGATCAGATTAATTTAGAATGTTATAAGGGCAATCTATTATGTTTGAAATCTGCAGTCGAAGTATGAATGAAGAGCCAGACTAACAAAATGTAAGAAGAAAAAAAAGCCATTACGCATGTTCGTCTACATGATAGAGATCAGATAGATAGCCGATGCCACCAACCAAAGAAAGTACAGAACTTCAAAAGTATCCACTGGCGGGTACCGGACACTTCGGCACCTTGCAAACTCGGCACCAGCAAACTCGGCACTTTGCAAACTCGGCACCTCGCAAATTCGCACCCACTCGGCACTAAGAAATTCGGCACCAAACAAACTCGGCACCGGCCTGTTTTGGTCCAACAAACTCGGCACCAAACAAACTCGGCACCGGCCTATTTTGGTCCACCAAACCAAACTCGGCACCAAACAAACTCGGCACCGGCCTATGTTGGTCCACTTAACCAAACTCGGCACCAACAGCAAATACCACCCGAAGAGTAGTATTAACACCATAAAAACTGGTTTGAATTTAGTTAAAATAATTAGTAGTTATGCTAGCTTATATGACCATAACCGCTTCCGAATTGTCCGAACTGTCGAGTTGTCTGAACCGTCGAGTTGTCCGAACAGACTAGTTGTCCGACGGACGAGTTGTCTGACATTCGATGTATCATGTAGTGCTTTGTAAAGATACCCCAGCGTTAAAGATAATGCTAGAAAAATGCCAAATTTAGCGATGCATGTGCACGTCAACAGCCGTATCTGAGGCGATTTGTGCAGTAAAATATCAAGATCAAGATCAAGAAAGTTCGTATGACCGCATGTCAATTACACATTTTGAATAAATACAGTTTATACGGTTAATTATTTCACACTCACTCAGCTAGCTGTTCAGTCACTCAGCATTCCAAAAGTTATTCTGCTGCTCGAGTCGAGTGCTGGATTCGTGTTCGATTATTTATTTTTGGTTAAATATAATATGATCTACATTCGCTGACAAATATTACCTGTAGTTTCTACTTTTTATCTGAAGTCTTATCAAAAACGTTTTATAATCGTTGTGCTCTGAGTTTGACTCGATCGGACAGCTCTCCGCCGCGCGGGTTTACACTCGTAAACAACCAACACGTGGGTTTGGAAACTACACCTAGACGTAACCGCATTGCCAAAACAAAAGGGGACAAAATGTTACCCGTCTATTTATTCTGACGAACGAAATGACAACTTCCGGGTTTGAAATTACGTTGCATCTTGGGAAATGTACTCCACATAGCAAAGTTAGCGCATGCGCGAGCGTGCATCCTGGCTGAAATTTCAACGTGTTGGAAGAACAGGAAAACTTGGATTTTGTCTGTTTATGTCTCGGTGCCGAGATTGAGTTTGATTGTGAACGACTGTGAACATGAACAAGTAAACATTAGTCGGTAGGTAGGATGAGATATTTTCATGGTTTTATTGAATTAACACGAGACATTTAAGCGATTCCTTTTGGTCATTTGGCACGTCAGTTAAATTTGTATTCGGTTTGTGCACATAAGATATGCGGCAGTCAGTTTCAACGTTCTTCGCCATATTGGGCGACTCCATTTCCAAAATTGTCATTTTAGATCGTGGTTTTCATGAATAATTAAGAGTCCATTGAAACACAATGAGTATTATTGAACTCAATATTACTGACACTGTTTAATGTTATGAGTGATTTGGGAGTAAACAATATTTATGTCGGTTTATTTTGAACTTTCAGACAGGGTGTGTCTGCTTTTTTCATTTCAATGATATTCAATCCAACCATTATTTATGAAATAAGAAGAGTCTAAACAAGTTTTGTTGTGTCACTGACTTGAGTGACATTTTTGGTGTTGGCTCATATTATTGCTGTTTGATCATAATCATATAATAGTAAATACCTTATCATCTAGTTTTGTCATTGTCTTCAAATGTTGGATTTATCATAATATTAGGATTGTTTTCAACAACACAAAATTACTCAGTTCAAAGTTTTATTTGAAATTAAACATGTTAATTTAAAAATGTTAAGTTAAAAAAAAAATCAATAATTGAAAAGAGAGATTCAAAGTTCACTCCACTAACTAAACCACTTGAACTAAACTGGTCGATTAAAAACTATAACAACACATTTATATAATCCTTTTTTAAAGAAGTGACAGCACAGTTTGACGACTTACGTAAGTTGCGATAGCGTACATGTGACCCTCCTCCCGACTGAAGCCGTCGGGGGAGGGTTACGTTATCGCAACTAAGTTAACGAATGATTTGGTGTGACTAATTAGTAAACATTAGCAATTGTGGTTTTTCCTAAAAATTTTTAAAATGTTTGGAGAGAGGTGTTATATTTGCTTTATGTAACTCAGAACCCTCAATCCTCCTAACGGTCTTATGTAATAATTATAAGATTGGAGGATTGCAAAATGCAAGGACGATTTCCACCCAATCCTGACACTTAACGTGCTGATAGCATTCAGGGTAAATAATCGTCTTAAAATAGATATTAAATTTTTATAAGAAAACCTTTGTACACAAACACTCATATTCAAAACAAATTTATTCACTTATTTGGTTGTCTGTCACTGTCAGTTCTCAGCATGCTAAAAGTTGAAGACAAAGTTTTGACAACAATTTGCGTCCAATTTGGGGCTGATATATTGTTTATAAATGAATCTCCAAGTGACGTGTGCCTACACTACATGTTGCACATCCAAACTTACAAACACTGATAATAATAATAATAATAATAATAATAATAATAATAATAATAATAATAATAATAATAATAACCTTATTTATAAAGCGCCTTTTGCCAAAGGATACAAAGCGCCAGGTATTATTACTGCAAGGAGTGGGGCGAAATTTGAGATATAAGATCTAAGCACCATGTAATGGTATACAAGGTGCTGTGGGGCAATATGCTGCCAATCCAGCCAGGAACACTGGGGCGAACCCCTTTTCTTTTCGATAACTGGGTTCTTTTACATGCTTTTACACAACACATGGGACCAACGGCTTTACGTCCCATCCGAAGGACGAAGCAATGGTTATGTGTCTTGTTTAAGGACACAAGCGTCACGGCAGGGGATTCAAACCCACCCTCTGCTGATCAGAAACACCAGAGTTTGAATTCGGTGCTCTTAACCGCTCGGCCACAACACTTCCATGATGCACACAAATTATTCTTGAAACGTTTCAGTTGTTGGTTTATTTTTTTAAGGGATCCAACTGTTCTTTTAACACAAAATGTTTCTTTATGGGGAAATAAATCTAAATGAAGAGGAAAATGACAAAATTGTAGTACAGATTTACATGCACCCACTAAGTGTAGCCCTGCTTAATTATGATTGAACTACAGTGTAATTATAACTTTGCTTGTGTTTTTTCTCTTGATATTTCATGTAGATTCATGAAGACAGCAAACATGATGAGCTGATGAAAACCAGTTGTTGGTGACTTTTTTGTAGTGAACTATAAACTGTACTTATTGAGCTTCTCACAACGAAAGCTCATAGTGTGGCACGTGTGGCCTTCCTTCACACACGCTGAGTGGATATTAGATCCATCGAGTATTAACTGGATTTGCTGAGTTTCCATTCCATGCCATCACCATGGTGTTGTCACAGAGACAGAGAGAAGAACTGTAAGTATGCTGGATGTATTCTTGACCGACATATTTGTTTGACTGTTGTCATTTTTTGGTCTTGTTAAAGGTTAAGGGGATATGGAGGTCAGGAAGGCACTTGTAATGTATTAACTGTCAAAGGTTGATACTATCCCATTTGTTTACGGTCTACCCCGTTTGACTACGGTCTGCTGGATCTCACTTGCTGGTAGAGCCAAGGTCTAGAGCAATTCGTTACAGAGACCGTGCTTTCGCCAAAGCTGCTCCTGCCCTATGGAATAAGCTCCCTGTCTCACTTCGCAAAACAACATCTCTCAACAACTTCAACAGGGAACTAAAAACACACTTGTTCACTCAGACTTTCATTGGGTATAAGTTAAATTATGTTTATTCTTGATTTTCTATTGTATAATGTTTTTATTTTGTGTAGGCGTGCGTGTTATAAATCCATATTATTATTATTATTACTAAGCCTACCAAAGTTCTCATGTAGGAGTTGGTACCTATATTGAGACTTTTGTCACCCTCTTTTCATGTGTGTGACTGCTAAACCTGTTCCAGTTACAAAGAACATTTTACGGTTTGGATTTAATCTTTTAAAAAACTTCACTAAAAAGTGCCGCGAAATGCAGACCACAATGCGATCAGAATGAACACAGCGCAACATACAATTTGCCTCCTGCCGAGCGACACAATAAGGTTTATTGCGATTCAGAACCGCAATGCGTCATGGGTAGGCAGAGGGGGCATTCAACGACCGAGGTGTATGTTGTCATGCTCAACATGCGCATGACATGCCATGCGCCTGGGCTACCGATGCCCCTTTCATTACTTGCAGCATGCTCAATGGAACAGCGCCCTCTCTTGATATTTTGCAATTAAAAAATTTAAAAACAGTTACAAAAGCCTTGACTTAAGACTAGACTTGTCTGAGCATGCCCAGGAAAAATGTGTGTCTTCCCCCGTACCCCCCCCCCCCCCCCACCAAAAAAAAGAAGTTATTATAACAAGTACTATCACTGGTGCTCCAGCTAAAAGCCATGTAAAGCATTGTTGTCGTTGCTGGACACTCAAAAACCATCACCAGCATGGAGGGTGGGAGTGCAGTTGTAAATTTAGTTTGTTTATTCACAACAATGTCAAGGCTTTATTTTATTAAAGGAACACATTGCCTTGGATCGGACGAGTTGGTCTATAACAAGCGTTTATAACCGTTTGTTATAAATTGCATATTGGAAGGATGTTTTAAAAGTAGAATACAATGATCCACACAAATTTGCCTCGAAATTGCGTGGTTTTCTTTTTACTTTGCAAACTAACACGGTCGGCCATTTATGGGAGTCAAACATTTGACTCCCATAAATGGCCGACCGTGTTCATCGACGAGGTAAAGGGAAAACCGTGCAATTTCGAGGTGTGTTTGTGTGGATCATTGTATTCTACTTTTAAATCATCTTTCTAACCATATGCATTTTATAACAAACGGTTACAAACGCTTTTCAAAGACCAACTCGACTGATCCAAGGCAACGTGTTCCTTTAAATTAGAGATAGTTAAAATATGATACCCTGAATTATTCAAGAGAATATTTTACAATGTTGTCAAGAAGAAAAAGAACTCAACTCTATATTGTTGAGGATTTCTCTCTCCTTGGATTGTTTTGTGGGGTATTTGCAAGGTGATTTAAGCTCAAGTCTGGAGGCTGTGATGAAGACGCAATGTTTTGATCACTGTCAAGGTCATAAACAAAAATAAACATAAACTTTGAAAGTTAACACGGGTGTAACTGAAAATTTTAGAATCAGCTACATATTTTACAAAGGTAACCATTAAACACACAGGATTAGTGACTGCATGTGTATTCTGTATCTGACCATCTTTGTGCATGTCCGCTAAAATGTAAGACGTTGACCTGTAAATTTACTTTATACAAAGAGAGCAGTTCCTCAAATTTTCATTGAATGACCAGCATTTACGACTTTTTCCATAGTACCACACAAGTGTTTTGTACATTGAGCAATTAACAGTTTTCAATAAATCAATTTTGTATCATCATACACTGTATGAGAATGCATCTTTCTGTATTGTTATAATGAGAAGAGGTGCTGGTTCTCTGTGCTTGTACTTTATTGTCTGGAAGTTGGAATGCTAATTGAGTAATGCTCCAAGGTGCTCTAAATCCATTATACATGTAATGGTATCAGTACTGTACACGCACGGTTGCCACAGTGGGCCCTCAGCAAACTTACGTATTAGGCTGTCACTATTTCTCTTTAGTAATTTTACCTTTGAACTGCCTCTAGCTACCGGGCTATCTCTGTGGTCTAGTTGGTTGGACATCTGCTCTAGAATGGCAAAGGTCTTGGGTTCCATTCTCGCCCAAGAAATATATAGTGCCTTCTCATAGGACTCTGGAAAGTACAGATTGGACCTATATGGTGCTTTACACGTATCGGTGTAAGGTTAAAAACAAATTATATAGGCCTAACATTACTTACTTTGTTTGTAAATAAGGTCAATACTTTGACATTTACAACTCATTGCTCAAGAAGATTTGTTGTTGAAGGGAAACTTGTAAGTCTAAGATTATCAAATCAATGCATTGAATCTTACAAGTGACCTTGAAGGGAATGGTGGATAATGGACATTTTTCCTATGAATGTAGTTGTGCTGTGTTCTTGGTGCTGGGATAACTCAAGGCCATAGCCAGTCTACTTTTCCAGAGCTCATTTCTCTTGGAAAGTAGTTTTGTATGTCAGTAAAGAAATTCCGGGCTCACATGTAAACATTGAGTTTGAAAGTACACAAAGATACATGTAGTAATAAAAAAGTACAATGTGAGGTGGATGTACCAATTGTGTTTTGATAATTTTTTTTGAAAATCTGAATTTCATTGCCAAACAACATGAAACCTGCAAGAAAAATTCCTTTTCAAGGTTGAATTTCATAATTGCCGAATCACGCCAATAAAATACAAAACAACACGCTCTCACCCAACCAGACAAAAAATATGTGCCACAAAGAGTGCCTTACGCAAATAACCTGTCACAATGTCCCCAAAGTAAACAACTGTACAAAATAAAACCATGCAAAAATAAGTGGCCATACAGGAATATTCTGTCACATATGTTTATAAACATCCCCGCCTGCATGTCTGCGTCGGAGCTGTGTGACAACGTGGTATGAGTCACAGGTTCGGCATGTGCCAAGTACGTCTGTGGACTGAATAGACCCGTAGGAATTAATAACGCTGCATGGCTGTGATCCGCGAACATTAGCGGAAGCTCTACACATATTCTGTACAGATTATGTGTCGTACTGTCATTTGTAAAGCAGGAAGAGACCGCTCAAAAAAAAAGATTTTTATGTAAGAAATAATGTAAAGGTTTTGTTTGCTAGACCATAGAGTACGGCTTGACGTAATGGAGAAGACAATGAACAAAACATGTATTTTCCATTCAGTCATGTTGTTTTGTTGACTAAAATGTTAGATAATTCACAGTATAGTTTGTACTGCATTTAAAAACCATTGATTGAAAACTATGTGCATGTAGTAAAGGACATTCACATTGTAATAAACATAAATATTTTTTGTTCAATGAAAAAAACTGCACAGCAGAAAATGGTTTAATTCAAAGAAAAATTTTTGAAATTTTGTATTGAAGGAGCTACCATTGAGTACAGTAGTAAATATGTCATGTTGATCGTAACGAGATGTATTTTGTTTGCATATGAATTCGTTCCAATGCAATGCAGTCTTTTTGACAGTATAGTGGTCATGCAAGGGTATTTATAATGCACGTACTCCCTGCAGTGTTTCAGAATAATTTATTCTCTGCGTGTGATCTGTACATGGAAACACCCTGTGTGTGCATTGTGCCAACATTCTGCAGTTGCATATTACTGTAAGATGGGTCCACACACAGGAGCTTGCCCTACTTTGTAACCTGGGTGTGCCATTTATACATGTCAATGTAACAGGTGTCAAAATGTTTACCTTAGACTGGAATCAGTGCACTTGTACTGTAGTGATTGCAACTTGAGTTATTAAGTTTATTTACTGATGCCTCGTTAACTCATTACTGCTGCTCTATTAAGTGTCAATGATGTAAATTGAGTAAGTACAGTATGTGTACATGTACTGTCCATCATGTAAAATGTTTACCATGTACACGAATTACATACTGTACCATTACACATGTACATCATTTGTTTAACATGCACATAAATAAGTCTCATATTGTGGAGGTAGACTACACGTACCTCCATGCTCATCACAAATAATAAACCACAAGGGAAACTGACTCTGGTCTGGCACATTTTATATAATTTTGGATTGAAAAAAGAAAAATTGACAAGAGCGAGCTTTGAACCAACGTGCTGGTGCCAGCACTCTATAAACAATTATCTTACAATTAAATGTAGATTTTCTTAAACATCATTGATAAACCTTACGTTTGACTTCAATGCATCTCTTGAAATACATTTACATGCAAGTGATGACCGTGTTTAAAAAGATCAAACTCTTTTTGAAAACGAAAGCAGGAGTACACCTAAGTTCTGCTTGTATAACATCATGTTTTTCAAAACTGAGACAAATTCTGACCTCGACGCATACATGCTGATTAAGGATAAATCAAGGGTGAGAAGTTGTGGCAAAGAATACTCACAATATCAGTTCCTATTAAACGGTAGCTATTCATCCCTATCTTTTGTTTACACTATAGTGCCAGAATTTTTGAGCACTTGTCAGTTGTCACCTTATTTCTTTTGTTCATCTCCGCTTTTCTAAAAAGACTTGCTTGTATCCTGGATGTACTCTTGTTTCTGTGTTGTACTTTGTTCAGTACACCAAACTTTGTGTTTTATCTCCATAAATTGAGGCGTAGCCCCAACCACAATTGAGTCTCAAATCTCTAATCACATTTGACGAATTTTTGTCAAATTTTCCGTGCACGTCCGAACCAAATTGAAGCGTTCAATAACTTTGGTCAAATTTGCTGTGGGAAAAATAGCACAAATGATGAGACTGAATTTGTACGTTGTAAATGAATTGACGTCAAGCCACCATCAGTTCGGCTGTTCTTGTCTACTGACTACACAGGGTTTTTTTATTTAAAGAATAGCCCGGTACTAGGCAGATTCAAGTCATTGACATTTTTTTTTACAATATGCTGGAAATGTCTTGAGGAAATTGTCTTTATTTGCGCTGTGAAAGCAATGGCACATATTCCTTGGGGTTTAATTCCGTAGTTTTTTTTTTTTTTTACCTGTTTGTTGAAGGGTTCTACCTCCATGGTTCAACTAAGCTTTTCTTTCTGAATTTCATTGAAATAAAATATAATTTGTCTGTTTACGCTGTGTACACAGATCATCATGACATGTTTACAAAAAAAGGATCAGTACTACTGTAGGCCGAATAAAAAAACAAAACATGTTTAGCGTTCGGGTTTCTAAAAAAAAAGGAAGGAGGAGGGGCTTATAATTTTTTATTTTTAAAAACTTTTTTTACTGGCCGCCATTCTTTTTAAAATTTCCAATATCCATTGTTTTTTCTAATGTTAAAACACACAATACATATGTTGGACAAGACATTGAAAAAAAAATCATATAAAAAAAAAAAAGGAAGGAAGAGGGTCTTTTTTTGTTTTTTTTTGTTTTTGTTAAAAAGCTGCCCGACCCTTTTTTAAAAAGATATACGGCATGTACATTGTATTAAAGCGCAGCTATCAACCATTTGTTTGTTTACGTTATTAAACATTAAAACAAGTTCAGTCAAATTTAATGTAGATCTCCAGTCTGTAATGTGACTGCATTATGTTCTTCAATCTGAAGTATCTGGGCCACTTTTAAATTTAGTGCCAATTAGAGACAGGTGTGAGTTGAATGACAATGTACTCAAGTGTACTGCTATAATGGTGACAGGTTGAAACACAATGATATGTAATCATTGATGTCCAAAAAACAACTAGATTCAACTATGACTCAGGCAGGAATACAATTTTGTCACGCATGCACAATATATGTCGTGTAATAGAGCATGGGTATGCCAAATGGAAAATTAATTAATTTTAGAATACAATTTAATACAGTGCTTACTTTTAACACAAAGAAAACTTTCACTATTGCAACTTGTATGTGAAAGTATGTATTTGTGAGCAAATTAAACTTCCCAGTTTTTCAATGAACTGTACAGTAAGTAACCAGACCTTAAAAGTTTTATGAATATGTTTTCTGTAAGATGAAAAACCATACATCTTGATGCAAATGACCGTTTTGTAGACTTGTATTAGTACCTGACTTTTACATTGTAGTACAAACTGTGTGTACAACAATGAAAGCCTATACGAACAACAATGTAGCCCTATACGTATTGTTTACAATTTCTGTATACAGTACTCTCTCTTATAAATTATAGTACGACAACACTTTACGATTTTTAAACCTTTTATATTTATAAGAAAGAGGCATAGGCCTCAGATAAATCCAATCATTTGACAATGCTTGTATACGTGTCCCATGGTTTTTCAGTGTTCATTTTTGCTCTGGAAGCTGGTCATTTCTTTAATGTTTAAGTGTTTCAATGACCCACTAAAAAGGATTTCCTGTGTCTACATGTATCATTGTGTTAGAACAACAGGAACAATGGGTAACGATTCTTGGAATGTTTCATAAAACTGCAACTGAAAGTTCAGTGAGAATAATGATTGTCACAGCTCGCAGGCCTAGAATTACATGGAGGCAATGGCCTCTGTTGCCCCTAAACTTGGCCTCGATGCCCTTTCAAAAGAATTCCCATAGACCTTTTTGAAAAGTGCCCTTCAGAAAATGAAAATGCCATTGCGCTCTCGAACACAAAGTTCCAGGTTTGAATTTTTGTCATACATTGTATCTTCAGAAAAACAAGTCATGAAGTAAAAACGAGGTTGACTTTAAATTACTTTTCTCTGTTCTTTCTTCTGCACATGTACTGTACATTATTTGTTTGATGCACAAACTCCAATAAGGCTTTTATAACAAATTTGTTGTGCTGCCTGAGCACTGCTTTTGTCTGCCTAGCAATTACATTGAGGATGTCTATTATTTTTGTGGGTTAAAATGCTTCAATAATGTACAAAGGTCGTAATTATTGTTCTGTGATCTGTTGTTACTACAGTTTAGTTATTATACTGCACTGTTGTATGGCAACCCTCGTTGAACATTTCTGGAGCCCAGTGTTGATTTTGATTTTTAAGTCAACACTTGAATTTGTACTATAAAAAAACCACCGTATTTCTTTCACTTTTTCGCTTGGTTGTATTTATTGGAAAAACTTGAGGTTGATGGCGAAAAAATCATGTCTTTTTTTACATACATTCAACAATACATTATATAAGGCTACAGTAGAAGGAAAATGTGTTAAATGGCAAAGCTACATGCAGCAGCAATATGGTAATTACAGAACATTTTACATTATAAAAGCTTGAGTAAAAAACCACTGATCTTCATTTCGGATCGAAAAAGGAAATAAAAGACTTTCTCGCCGGCAATGCAATACATTTAAGTTCATGTCTGTACTGAAGAAATGTCAGCCCCCAAGCTCGTTTATATCAATTGCCAAAGGCAATAAGCCACAGGATCACGTCTGTAAAACTTTGCATGCACAATTGTGTGTACTCAATCAATTTTGTACAAGTAGTTCAGTAGCATTCTAAATATCAATATGATTAACATGTCCGCTGTACGTGGGTTGCATTCGTGCCATTGGTCATTTTATAAAGCAGTCACTGTTCATGGTATTGGACTTGTTTGATGCCTACAATTTTATGTTAATTTCCACAGACAAATCCACAATAACCTTTCTTTTCAATAAAATTTCTGTGTAATCTTTGATCCATTTGTAGAGAACTCAGTGATGTTTTATAGCACTGTGCGTGTACTATTCCCATACAATGTACTGCAATACAGCTCATAAAATATTTACCATAAGTAATCCAAATCCAGCATTACCAGGGTCTTGCGTATGCAAATGACCTAAGTTGTTGACCACTTTAAATCGGTATTGAAAAAATATTTACAACATTGTATGCCTTTGCGCAGTATTATTTTTCACACTTTTTCAGCACTTCCAGATTAATGTTTTGTTGGTTAAGAATATCCTTGTCTTAGCGAAACCCTGACTGAATTATTTATAAAGTAAAGAGGACAAGCGTGCTTATAAAATGCTTTGGAATTGTTGTTCTCTTTTGATAAACTAAGGACTGTAATGTCTCATTGTGAATAGGGATAAGTGATTAGTAGCATGATAACGTTTGAACTGCAGTGTACAAGGAATTGCTTCCAGCATCCATACAACATTAAAAACTGTTTCATATTTAATGTGATTGCTGATGTATTGTAAAGATAACATTGCCTGGCAATGTGCATACTTTGATGACATGTTGTGTACTAGTCCTAAAATAACACGCAGGCCACTGAGGCCAGATGACCTTTGTTGCCCTTCTTATTAGCCTTGGTGCCCTTTGAAAGGCAGCTTGGTCGGGCCATGTGGTTCATCAAGGCGGCTTGGCAACAGCCGTTATAGATTGGATGCCAGAGAGATGCATCCTACCTAGGGCCGACCAAAGATGCGCTGGGTAAACAACATCCAAGAATGGTCAGGTTGTGATACCACCGAACTGATTCCGGTGGGGCACCATTTGAGGAAGAGACCACAGGCAAAAGCCTACGTCTACTAGAGAGAGAATGGAAGTGTCCTTTGCAAAATGACAGTGACCTTTCTTGACCTCTCAAAAATAAAATGAACTTCCAAGCCTATTTCATGTGTGTATCCATGTTGCATAATCAGTAACAATCATTGCTCTGATTGAAGCAGATGACGCATCACATACATGTACACATACAACAGTGATGAGTACATGAATTCCTGACCTTAGCTGTACAGCTGGGTAATATAAAGAACATTATGGGTAATTGCATTGTACATGGTACATGTTCACTACAGACTTTGTTAGTACATGTAATGTAAGTCAAGCTGTTGAACTTCATGTACATGTGGCTGATCTACATAAATGTAACAAAAATTAATGTGTCGGGCGATCTGTACCGGATAGCCACACCAGGCGATTGTACAGTAAATAACAGATGCAGATTCAGATGTAACCCTTCACAGAACTTACGCTTGAGTACAAAATCACGTCTTATTGAAACAAAATCTAAAAACACTTGGGGCGATAGATCATTTTCAGTTGTACAACATGTACACCATGTCTATAGAATACACTTCCACGTCACCTACAGTACTTACATGTAGACTGCTACTAGACCATCAATTTCTTGAACTGTCTGTCTTAAGACACACACCTCATGTCTAATGCTACATGTGTTTGAACAATGTAATGTTTATACATATAATGTAGGCTACATGTAATACATTGCTTGATTGAAGATTGTAATATGGTTTTGTGATTTCTTTAAAACAAGTCTCCTTTTTTATGGCGACAAGCGAGCTATAATAAATCCTCATTATCTAGTGTACGTTTGAGTCGGACTTTCTAATATGCATTTGGACAGATATATTTTTATGTATTTGCACACAACTGTGATAGGTGACCGTACAGTCAGTCTGTGACTGGATAGTTACTGAAGTACAACATGACACTTTGCCATTTGATTGACATTGACCCTAAATTAATTGGATGACCCATTTGAAGGTGCTTGAGATCAATAACATGTGGCCTTATGAAAGGCTAGCGTTTGCTAGAAACCCAGTGTGGTGTGAGTGATAATGTATAGGTTTGGAGTGACATGGATGCAATACATGTACGTGCAATCTATGCCATGGATCTCTAAGAAAATACTCTAAACACAGTGGCCAATCTGTGACTTCCTATTTCTACCTGCTTGCTTCTTCCATGCTGTGACCATGGAGGAATGCTGTGACCAACCAGTCTGAACTTGAGCCTTATGGGATGGAGATAATGTGCTTCAATGATGTGTACATGTTACAAAACATAACAATTTATAACGAGATATTCCATCAAGATCATAGCGCACTAGGAAGAAATTAACGCTGAAAAAGATGAGTCTTTAGGACTTTATGAAATGCAGATAGAGTAACAGATTCCCTAATGACAGTAGGGAGATTGTTCCAAATCATTGACCCAGCTACACTGAAAGCCTTTTGACCTCAGTTGTTTGCTCGGGGAACATTCAAGCGAGTGATGTTAAGGTTAGGGTTAAGCGTGGACCGAAGAAAGAGTGAAGGAGTGTAATGTGACAGTGTGGTAATATAATGAGGTGTAGTTATTGTTAGAGCATCTAAAAACAAGGACAATTTTGGCCTACTTGTACTTGTAGGCCTAGTAGATGTACTGCGTTTTGCATGACCTATTTACAAATTGTGCACTTCTACAATTATACATACTGTACAATGGTAATTCAAAGTACCCATGTGCACATGATCCGTTTAGTTCTCATGGCATTAATTGATGCTAATCCATCCGTAGATCCTGGGTGGACATGCTGGACGAGCATGCTGGGTTGTGGGTTGTATCTAAAACAAAACTACAATGAGGCATTATTAGGGACATCTAGAAAATGTGTACATCACATTGAAAACAAAGATGATGAGTACGACTTTGGGGTAATCAAGGGGTGGGGTGCAAAAGTCATATTCTTTTTACATGAATGACCTTGAAAATGTTGGGAACCTTGGACTGTCCCTAAGGATTCTCAATATGTTTCCTATTTAAAGGGTCTATGTAACTTTTATAGGACAAAAAAACACAATGTCCACAGATTTACACTACACAGTTTGAAGATAATGATAGTAGAAAGCTTCCCTGAAAATACTACGTGCTAAGGTGCTGTAGTTTGGGGGAAATGGGTAAAACTATGTCATGAAAATAATTTTCGTCTCATGAGATGAAAATTATTTTTAAATCATTTACAAACGTATTTTCATGACATTGTTTTACTCATTTCTCAAAAACTACAGCACCTCAGTAAGTAAGATTTGAAGGGAAGCTTTCCACTATAATTATCTTCAAACCCTGTAAGTTTAGTGTAAATATATGGACATTTTTAAAAAGTACCCAAATCCTTTGAAGTAGGATTTGAAACTTTGCATGGTGGGATTATACAATTATGGAAAGGTTTGCGTTAACACCATGTAATATCTCTAAATGAATTGGGGTGGTTCTGAAAAGTTCAACCGTTGGTTTCAACTTGACGTCGTTGTGTTCAATGGTTCTACATTACATGGTGTGTACATACATCATCATCATACGGGCCACCATTTGTACATGATGTTTGCATTGTACACAAAGGTTAGTTGATTGAGTAGGGAATGTACAATGTCAACATTTCCTCTTTGGTCATCCAGTCATATTTGACCAAACAACACCAAGTCGAGAAACGGTGCATGATCCTTCAGGGGATTTTGTTTTTGTACCTTTTTATTAATTGCATGATGCTGGTTGTTTTTGTGCACCATGTACTTCATGTGTACAATCAACTGAATGCATGTTTTTATTGGATGCCTTTGTGTTTTCAAAACTCCATAAAGAGGTGTCCGTTATTACACCAGCGCTTTGTACACAAGACAGAGTAAACAATAAGTGTTCACAGTTCTTACAAGGTAGCTGCAGAGCGTTGATCAAATAAGACTGTCTACAATGCACAGTCATAGACAATGTTCTTGTGCATCCAATGGTTGCATGATGTTCGTGTATTGAATCAAGCAGTCAGGTGACTCCATGATCTGACATTGTAGGTGGATAACATTACTACTAAAGTGTGACACTAGTCATGGAGTGTAGAGCTGTACAGTCTGCAGGCAATGTTAATTTGCATCTACGTAATCTACTCCCTACTGGCAAACACTGTGCTCTCTTAGCATTCCCATAATGGCTAATTGTTATCGCGGAGAAAATTTTCTTCCTCCATGTTATTATTAAATGGACATGATGGAGGTACAGAAAAGGCAATTTGAGTGAAAAGCAATGAGGAATACAGTAGGCCTGGAATGTTGGGGGTGGGTGAGGCAATTTTTCTTAGAGCGCTTACATTTTCAATGGGAATGTTTTAAAGGGGCACCAAGGCCAGGGCGCCAGAGGCAATGGTCTTTATGTAATTCAGTATTTCTGTGCTGACATAATATGTAGTTGTGTTCAAAAGTACAGTACACATTATACATACTGAACTTAAATAGTTTCCTCAAATCCATAGTACATTATTAATTTGATACTTTATTACATGATGCACATTTTCCATGACATAATAATAATAATAATAATAATACCAAAACTTATAGCGCCCTAATCATGTTAACATGCTCTAGGGCGCTGAACATGGAAAAATAGACAAAATAAACGATGAGAAAATACCGACTTGCCCTTTTTGAGAATAATGTGATGGTTTTCATAGTGTATCAATAATATGAGTGGAGTGGAATATGTCTGTATGAGTAAAGCAAGGTTTTCTTTATGGTATGACAGACATAATCAGGCCTGTTTCATGTTTTAGGGCAAGGCCATTATTAGCATTATGTAAAGGCCACTTCCATTTGGAATATGTCGCAATCTTATTGATGGGCACCAAGGTTAACACCAGGGCATCATAGACCATGGCCTTCATATAAATCCACACTTGATGTATTCATTATTAAACTGTTCAACGTTGTACATGTAGCTATCTAATAGACCAATCCATTGGAGTTCTGCCCCATTGCGTAATTGACCAATCACAACCCATTGCGCAACCAAAAGTCAAACAAAATAAGGTCTGACATGCGTGCGTGTATGCTTGGCGCGCGCAACAGAGTTGTGCAGAATGGCATTGGAGAGGCTCACGTGTTCTTGCTCACACGTGCACCGTGGGCGGAGCCTAATGGAGCGGTCTATTGTACATTATACTCAACATGGCCGTGCATTGTCAAACTGCATGCCTGTCATTTGAGCCATAATACAAATAATGGGTCATATTAAATTTCCAATTAATTTCCAACTAAAAATTATTCAGCATTGACATAAATACTGAAAGGTCACATATGTAGGCCTACAGTATTAAAAGCAAAAATAGGAAATTTATGTACAGTTGTGCATTGTAGTCTTAGAATATCTTTATTTTGAAATTGTACTTAAATCAATATTTTTTATTTAGTAATGTTTTTCTTTAATTTTAAAAATAGTAATTTTTATGCTCTGTAATTTTAAACGAAATTCACCCTCTGGCTACCAAGTTTGAATGTTTTTTAATAAACCAATAATAATAATTAGCGTCATTTGAGGCCAAAGTGGCTAAAATCTAAAAGGGCCAGGAGCCATCATCCATTTATTACAGACTCAACCTACATGATGCACATGTACATCAGCAATGTTTGATCCTAGTTCAGCCATTCCATGAAGGTTTGGGTGTGGAACCTTGACACACGTTCCACATGAACAAACTTGTCATCTGTACACGATTTACGAACTGTACACTGTTTTGTATTACTATCTATTTCATAAAGATAATTTGTTGAGATATTTTGGCCGAAATAATAAAAAATGAAAATATGTGATGTTTGAAGATGATCATGTTAATGTAACCTTCAAGTAAAATGTATCCATGCTTTGTTGGTTGATGTCTACGTACATGTAGGTTGTTACCTTTTCAAAAAAGCTTTGATATTGCCATTGATGCGAAGTACTTTTATAAAAATTCATATTATTATATAGTTATTTACCTAGACTTCTGTATGTTGACCTTGAAAGGGTACAAGTTTTTTGCAAGAATTTGTATTCAGACAATTGTTGTACAACTTTAAAAGAACTTGTTTTATGACTGAATTAATAAATGTTATCCATTGAATAGCCTATGGTTTGAATAAAAAACAACTTGATTTAGAAATTGTAAACAATTTGCAAATCTTGAAAAAGAAAACAAATTTAAGCCAACTTTAATATTTGACCATAAAGACCATGCAATAAAAGGAGTTGGCCTGTAATCCTATACTCGCTTGAAACTGGAGCAAGCTGAATTTAAGTGTGGTACGGTATCCGAAACGCACGAAGTGTTGATTTCGACGTCTGGGTAGCTTTTTTTTTTTGAAAAGTGTTGGTTCTGAAGGGTTAAAATGAAACTTTAGTTCCTCATGATTCGTTGTAACTTCTAACAACTCCCCATTTTCTTTATTCTTCTTGCAGAAATAAAGCCATCGCGGATTACCTGCGATCAAATGGCTATGAGAATGCTCTACATGAGTTCCAGAAAGAGGCTGATTTGGTAAGTACCTAGGGTACAAAATGTAGCTCTAGACCTTGCACATCGTAGCCTTAGACCTTGCACATCGTAGCCTTAGACCTTGCACATCGTAGCCTTAGACCTTGCACATCTTGTTGTCACCTGTCACATGTAATCAGTTTGGTGAACACCTGCAGATATTGAACAGTGAGCCAATCGAAACAATCAACTTGAATTATGACCCGAGATGTAGTTTTGTGTGGAATCAATGTGAAGAAGTCATGCAAACTCAGTGATCATATGGGTAGTTCAGTGGGTGTGTGCAGCGTTCTCCCGTAAAAGTAGTCTGTAGCCAAATGCCAGTTCGGACACCTCGGCACAGCCAATTTTATAAAGCCTGTAAGCACAAAATAGTATTGCTCAGCAGAAACAGGTTACCAGCCCAAATAACTTTAAATTTGCATTGTTGTGGCTGGTGCCCCTCTCATTTTTTGCTTAGCAAAGAAATTTGTCAAGCGGTATTTTCTGCAAAACAGCTTTATGAATTACAGCCCTGTCAAAATACGCTCCAAGTGAACCAGATGGCTAGTTGGCTGTTTCATTTGAAAAATGGACGGGTGAAAAAGCTGACAGACTTTTGAAATGACAAGCTAACTGTCCCTACTGGCTAGTCACTGAAAAAGTTAAAGGCGGTGGACACTATTGGTAATTGTCAAAGAGTAGCCTTCACAGTTGGTGTATCTCAACATATGCATAAAGTAACAAACCTGTGAAAATTTGAGCTCAATCGGTCACCGAAGTTGCGAGATAATAATGAAAGAAAAATAACCCTTGTCACACGAAAATGTGTGCGTTTAGATGGTTGATTTCGAGACCTCAAGTTCTAAATCTGAGGTCTCGAAATCAAATTCGTGGAAAATTACTTTTTTCTCAAAAACTATGGCACTTCAGAGGGAGATATTTCTCACAATGTTTTATACCATCAACCTCTCCCTATTACTCGTCACCAAGAAAGGTTTTATGCCAATAATTATTTTGAGTAATTACCAATAGTGTCCACTGCCTTTAAGGGCAAACTCTGTGTATGGCTGTGTTTAGATGGGCCTATGGAATGGGCCTAGATGAAAATTGTTTGCACTGAAATGTACAAGGAAAGTGCACCTTTAACTGCACGGAACATAGCATTGAATTTCATATTAGTGGCTCATTGAATCCCAGTAAGAAAAACATTTCAATTATTTCGAGTCATCAGATTCTAGTTTTATGACTTGCAGTTAATGCAGATCAGATGGAATGGAAATCAAAATATACTTTCTCATTATTTGACAATTTACAAGCACGGTTCACACATCCATCATGTCAACACTGATCAGTGTTATGTAGATTGAATGAAAGCATTGCCCAGTCCTTATTCTAAGCCCAGTGGCAGCAAACACTAACCGTCTCACTCGCAATTTAAAAAGCAAAATTATGTGCCATACACAGAATGTTGGTGCATTGCAGGGAACGATTTTGTCTGGCAATTTTGCATAGCAAAATATTGAGACTAAACTTGTTTTTTGCACACTGAATACTAATTTTTAGAAGCAAACAATGATTTTTCAGTAGCAACTGATACATTTTTTTGTAGCATATCGCTATGCTAAACAAGGGAAAGCTTTCACTGCATTTTTATTTTGAATGGCTTAATCAAATTCAGGCATGCAGCATTCAGGTTAATTTTATTGTTGTGTTCTCAGCTGTGTAATTTAAAAGCACAGTGCAAAATCTTGCTGTGCCTCCTCTTTTGACAAACTGCAGTTATACATGTATATCTGTTAAATATCATCAATGATTAAAATAGTAAATGAAGAACAATTGAGGCACCTTGTGCCATTGTCTACACTGTAGAACAATCAACACCCTAGAAAGTTCTTCATCTTTGAGAGGGCAAGGCCATTTTCATTTTGAAAAGGGAACAACCATTGGAAAATATTTAAGTCTATAGGGAAGTTTGAACAGAGCACCATGGCCAAGACCAGGGGCAACAAAGGCCATCGCCTCCATGGCCTTCGTGTTGTTCCAGGCCTGGGGCAACTTCCAGGCAACCAACTGGACTGGATATCATTCATTGAAGGCACACTTGAAACAAAAAAGTACATGAAGTAACTAAAGTAGATGTGAATATTGAAGTTGTCTTCTTCCTGGAGACTATTTACTTGTAAGTTGCCTTGTAAGACTTTGCCCTCCAAAACTCACATCTTCATTTCCTACTGCATATTTTATGAGTATACATAATACATGTACATAGTCTATCTGTAAAAGCTAATATGAATGTTAAATCAACATTTACAATAATTCATTGTAAAGGACCGACAATAGTTGGCCAAACTGGAACTTATCCCCATTTGTTTTAATCTTCTTTCCTTTTTGATTCTATCCCCCCCCCCCCCTCAGCCTGGAGATGTAGAAAGAAAGTACAACGGACTCCTGGAGAAGAAATGGACTTCAGTGATCAGACTACAGAAGAAGGTGATGGACCTGGAGTGCAAACTGAATGAGACGGAGAAGGAATATACCACAGGAGGACCTAACCAGAAACGTTCTCCAACAGAGTGGATACCGCGACCTCCAGAGCGTTACTCACTGACCGGCCATCGTAGCACTATTACTAGAGTATTGTTCCATCCTGTATACAGTGTTATGGTCACAGCTTCTGAAGATGCTACGATAAAGGTTTGTCATGGGGGGGTTTCCCTTCAAATATCAATTGAAATTCCTTTTTTTTTTTAGTTTCGTTAACCAAGCAATCTTGTGCACTAGACTCATGTTCTAGTGTAATGGGAGTGTGGGGGTGTGGAATCTATCATAGCTCTTGTGCCCGGAGCAAAGCACTTAATCTAACTTGATCTGGCCTTCAGATGAGACGTACACTGTAAAGCCATAAGTCTGTGTGTTGTGTAACGCATTGTAAAGGAACCTACATGTAGTAGGATTATTGCTAAGAGAAGGGGTTTGACCGATGTGGTTCTTGCATGGCTAGCAGCATATTGCACAATTTCATTACAAGTACCTTGTAAACTCGCACAAAGTATGTTTTTGGGGGGTATGCTTTTACATCTACTCTTTTGTGATTTTATTGTTAGGCTTTGATATAATGTACAGATATTTTCAACTGTGATCTGTTGTTTTGTTGTTGTACAGGTTTGGGATTATGAGGCTGGTGACTTTGAACGTACTCTCAAAGGTCACACGGACAGTGTACAAGATATATGCTTTGATCACACAGGAAAAATACTAGGTAAGCTAATACCACAACATTGATTGAATGGGAGTTGTGTAACGTTAGGTGGCAGCAGACTTACCAAGTGAATTTTCATCATTTCTCTGAGCATGCGCACCAAGACAAATGGATTTTACCTGGTAAGTCTGCTGCCACCAAGCCCTCCCCTCTGCCAACCTGTCTGATTTGCAAATTGTTGACCTTGGCTTAGCCTGAAAATCTGACGTCACACTTCGGCTCGTGATTAACGCCAGAGATCTGCCTCCAGACCAGCATGTATATTCACCTTTGACCTACCCTCATTTCACATAGAGATACGCAGGATATTCACCTTTGACCTACCCTCATTTCACATAGAGATACGCAGTCAAATTCTGTTGCGGACGTGACAGCGGTGATTATTTGGGCATCTATGTCACTGCACGTTTATCAAATGATATCACTGTATCCAATGGAATCACTGGATCTAGCGGCAGGGACCTCTTATGGATAAAGACAGGGGCCCAGTCTAACCTTGGCTTAACTTCATAGAGCTGCTGAAGAACAATAAGTAGCTAAGCACAAACAGATTATGCTTACCAGAATGAGGTAACCAGCCAAGCTATCATGTCACTTGTACAGTTATGACTGTTATCCTTCTCATTTTATTCAAGTAGAAAATTGTTGTTGAGCAATTTGTATTTCTGCTTAAGCAGCTTTATGAAATTGGGCCCTTCTTGCACTAGTATATCATTTTAGACTGCACAAAAACCATAGACTGCAATGAAAAGTCTTAGTGTCTGACAATTACAGCATCTTGCGATTAGCATCGTGCGGCCAAAACAGTTAGAGTTTTCAATCTGTGATGAAATTGCAGCACTAACTGGCAACATTCCTTGCTGAGTGATTTGATGGTTTTATTTGATGTCTCTTTTTTTCCCTCTACTCTTTACAGCATCATGCTCGGCTGACATGACAGTTAAGCTTTGGGACTTTCAGGCGTATGAGTGCATTAAAACAATGCACGGCCATGATCACAACATCTCATCCGTTAGCTTCATGCCCACCGGTGACTTTGTCGTGTCTGGGTCCAGGGACAAGACAATCAAAATGTGGGAGGTGGCCACAGGGTGAGTCTTAACATTTCAGCCATTTTAGTTTTCTCTCAATTCAACTCAGTGTAGCGAGACCATAAAAATAGAACCTGGAGAACGCTGAGCTTGGCCACCCTCTGTGTCGTCTGTGAACGCTGCATATCGATACCAGGCGATACGCGTGTATGGCAAAAATGATCGACGCGTGACACGCGTGTATAGCAAAATGAGCATCACGTGACACACGTGTATGGCAAAATGGCAAGATGTCACCGCACATAGACCGTTTCTAGTGTGTTCATTGGTCAATGATGACGTCACTGTATGGCAAAATATTTTCCCATACACGCATTGAAAAACTGGCGTATGTGCGTCCATAAAAATGGTCTCACAACGAAACCGCACGCACAATGAGACACTCGGCATTCTCCGGGTTCTATTTCTATGAGAGAGACTAAGTCTGGATGCCGAAATAGTCTGGTCCTCATACTTAGAATCAAAATACTTTTACATTGTGGCCTGGAATTTGTTGACTTGTGATTTGGGGATACACACAATGTTCTTAGATTTAGAATATTTTAAGTAAGCTACAGAGAGATGGAACATTTTGAGCTACCTTAAAGTAAAATTGGTTGATATGGTTAGGGCTCAAATTTTCCGCTTGACTGCAGGCCCAGGGCCAGTAGTTTAAGTGTCTGGCCAGTACACTCATGACTCCAGGGCTCAATTTCATAAAGCTGCTAAGCACAAAAATTTGCTTAGCATGAAATATCTGCCTCGGTTAAAACAGGATTACCAGCCAAATTTCCACATGATTTTCACGATGTGCAAACATGGGCTGAATACCAGTAAAAAGCACCATGCAAAAAATGGCAATTTGGTTGGTAATCCTGTTATTATCGAGGGAGAAATTTCATGCTAAGCAAATTTTTGTGCTTAGCAGCTCTATGAAATTGGGCCCAGCAGTCTTGTGCTTACCAATTAAATAACAATACCTCACTGTGTAATAAGGTCTTCAAATGTTGACTGTGAGTCAGATCAAATACCTTCCGATTCTACTCGGTAGTGAAGTATATTTAATACTCATCAAGACAATTGAGATCAGTCTTCTCTTATACATGTCTCAATGTTGGTTCAAACGAAAACAGTTAAACACAAATTAAGCTGTGTCAAGAAGTATTTTTGTCATTTTGATTCTGACTGATTCTGGCGCGGTAAACATTTTGAGTACAAACCCAGTGGTCTTGTGGATTTTCCCTCCAAGTTAGAGTCTTAAAGGTAAATTACAGAATTGGTTTTGCTAGCAAAAAAGTTGCTGGCAGTGTAAGCACTTTATGTAATCCACCATACACATAAACTGACAAACCTGTAGAAGTTCGAAATCAATCGGCCATCTGGGTCACGAGAGAATAGTGAAAAACCGATTAAAAATTTTGCATTGCATCGATGCCAAAACAAATAGGAATAGCTCACTGAGCGATAAACTCCAAATGCGAAATTTGATTATTTATTTATTTCTCATCAAATATGAAATTGCAGACAGAATATTTCAAGGGATGTTTTCTACTATCATCATCATTAGACCTTGTAAGTTTTATGTAAATCTGTGACCTTCGCGATTTTTGTTTCTTACCAATTCTGTAACGTTCCTTTAATGGTGTATTTTGTGTACCTTGTTATGCAGGTATTGTGTAAAGACGTTTCAAGGTCACAGGGAATGGGTGAGGATGGTGAAAGTGAACTATGACGGCTCCTTGCTAGCGAGTGCTTCCAATGACCAGGTAAGACTCACAACACTAGTCCTCCCAACTCTAGTCAACTACATGTACTTGGTGTCAGGTCACTTCGTACCTTGACAACTTTGTACCCAGGACACATGTACCTTTTGCAAGGTTAGAAGTGACCCCAATTTATGAAGTGACCAAGGTACCAAGTGGCAAAGGTATGAAGTGACTGACATCCAACTACTTATTGACTCTAAATCCCTCCGTTCAGTTTTACCTGTAGTCACTGTTCTTTTCTTACTTGGTTAAACACCAAACTGTAAGTGAAGGATCCACAGAACCACAAAGCACACAAGCAAATATTGAGTGCTAACACTGGATGTTCTTCACTTGTAGTAAACGGTGATATGAAGTTGGAACCAGGGCTAAAGATATTCTTGTCAAACTATGTTCTAGGAACAGCCAACAATTTGATTCCAAAATACCCCCACAGTTTAACAAAAAAATCCTTTTGAGAACCCTGAATCCCTTTTGTTAAAGCCTTCAATGTCAACTCTCGCACACGCAATTGTTTGTGAAAGAACTTGGAATAAATCTTGTACTGGACTATAGAGTTTGATTTATTTTGATTTGTTTTATCCGTCCACAGACTGTGCGAGTATGGGTGGTAGCCACCAAGGAATGCAAGCTAGAGCTGAGGGAACATGATCATGTTGTAGAGTGTGTCAGCTGGGCACCAGAGTGCGCTCATCCCACCATCAATGAAGCTATCGGTGCAGAAGTACGTACAACTACCCTTCAAATATTACCCCTGATTCTACCAAACCGAACTATCTTGACTTGGTGCCATACAAACCAATATTGATGACATAAGGCATGGTTTTCTATAACAATTTTCATTTTGTATTAACCTTAACTGCCTCAAATCCCCCCAAACCCATCTCATAGCATTTGGCCAGACATACCCAGTCTAACTATTCGTGTCTTGAGTTACCATAGAGTGGAATATTTCAGTTGACTAGACTAACCATAAAACGTAAAAGTAGGGGGGTCATGTCCAAGTTGACAGCTTTAACAGTGGCTAGAGTCCGGTTCATACTTCCTGCGAATGTGAAGCAAATGTTGACGTCACAAATTCGCAACGAATAATTCGCAGCAGTTCAACTCTGCTCAACTCACTTGCAAATATAGCTGCGAAAGAAGGGTTGTGACGTCAAGTTAACGTCAAATTCGCTTCGCAAGATACTTTACTATAATTGCTTCTCTTCACTCAGGGGTATAAATGGGTACCTGCGAGGGTAGAGGTTGATAATATAAAAGAAAAAGCCTTGCGAGCGCCACGGCAGCTCGGGGCTGTATACTCCCTATTGGGAGCTGAGAAAGATTAAAGGGATGTTTATTGGCCCAATGACCAGGGGACGAATGTAAAGCGCATTGATACGGTTTATTGTGAAATGCGCTATATTATAGGATTTGTTTGTTGATTCAGTCACAGACAAAATACATGTCCCCTAGGGGAGAGGAGAATCATTTCAAGTGCCTGTCCGATTATGAATTTAAAGTATTCTTTCCAGTGAAACCAGGAAATATAGGATATACAAACCTGCCATATGTCTGGATCTTTAATGGATTTGGGGTTGGACATAGTAATATTAACAAGAGCTGGATTTGAACCATCTACCTCCTGATTAACGTGTCGGCTTTCTACCAACTAGCCCTGTATAGGCGGTCTCCCTATTTTGTCAATATATTTGTTCGGAGGTGCCAGTCAGAAGCCATACAATTGTTAACTGCTGTGTAGCCAGTGATCAAACCCAAGTTACGATACAATCTGGAAAGCGGCAGCCAGGGGATCACCTTAAGGGGATGCAATTCTTTTTTCAGGTGTCGGATAAGAAACCACAAGTTCCCCTTACATCGCTGATTATAAGAACATGCTGTTATTTTTTTAATGGCTATCTCTGTTCATGTACCTTTCATATAATTCCATTGGTTGAATTTTTGACGTTTTTAATACATAGCTGACTCTGGTTAATAAAATTGATGGAAAACAGGTAAACAATATTGACTCTGTGCATGAGAAATAAATTCATCTTAACAAAAGCTCCGATCTGCTCAGGGAAAATGTCAAATGCGGTGTTCGGTTTCCTGCTCATCTTTTCATTGGATTGTCTTCCAACACCTTGATTGGTTCTCTAGACCTCATATTTCCTGTCAGCTCAAAATGCTTCCGCATATTTATTGGTAGATCTGTAATAAGTGAGCTACTTTCAGAGGGATTTACTGTCCTACAGCTTTGACTGAAGACTTTGCGGTTAAATTAACCTAGACTTGCATGTAACTCTACCTGCTGTGCTTTGATTGCATAGACCTTGAAAGATAACGGAATCAATGCATGCACACCATTGTGGTGCTGACAAAATGTTCAAAATGATGATTCATATTTCGGTTAGAAATTTGATATGATTGCGAAGCTCATGTTTAATTTCTTCAAAAGGTCATACAAAGATTGCATATATCTAGGATTTTTTTCATCTACAGACTGAAATATGATATGAAGGTATTTATCGCCACTCCAGTGGTGTACTATTATTGCTTCCTTTTACCCTTTTGCTTTCCTTGGAAATACATGTATGACTTGGAGTACTCATTCATTTTGATTTTGTTTGGGTTTTTTTCCTATTATTTTAATACAAGCTTCTAGAAAATGTGACCCGCTACGTTTTTTTTTTTTACTTTTTAAGATCTATATTTGCATGGTTAACCTTTAGAACACTTACTTTCAGGCAATAAAGCTATGAATACAAAAATGTTGTGATAATACTTATCTTTTTTGTATCCTTTTGCGCGTAATGATAGTTCAAAACATTACTTTACTGGTAATTCGTTTTTCAGGAAAAATTATGTAGTGGCTATTTTCAAACGGAAGTAACTCCGCAACGTGATACACCCCAAAACTTTGACATATACCAAATTACTGCTGTTGATGTGTTCTTTCCAGCCATGCATATAACTCAATCCTTGAAATTGTCAACATCTGACTCATTTTCACGTAGCGGGTCACAAATTTAGATATGTGAATATAATGAGAATAAATTAATGTGCTTTATATCAAATCAGAGGTCTGTTGTAAAAAATAGCTTCATGTTAGGAGGGATTCTATTTGGAAGATGTCCCATGTGTAAGATGAGAAATGGTAGTCACTTTGAGAAATGTGTGAACTGGAACAATTGCATGGCTTTAGTGATAGTTCATTGCAGAAAATTGCATCCCCGAGCATTAAAATATGAAGCCGTTTAGAAATATTTAAATAAGAATAAACTGATACATGGCAAAAGATCAAGAGGGCGTCCTGCAGCAACATTTGTGGACACCCTGGAGCGGGACTCTGGCATTGACCGCCGTGACCCAACAGCAATCATGGAGCTTAGAAACCAGTGGAGATAGAAATGCCAGAGTTGTTAAAAATGCCTGAGTCTGCTTTATATGATATAACCTTGGCAGATTATGACTGAGCGATTTAGTGCAATAGACTCAATTTTTGTTGGCTAAAGGCCCGTTCCCACTGCAGCGATAACAAGAACGATAACGATAACGCCAAGAGAACACACCCTATTGGTTGAATGAGGCGTTTAGTCAGTAGAAAGTTTGGGTTCATGAAACTTGTTTTCTAGAGCAAGGCAATTCTGCTTCTCTTCACAATGTGTTAAAAGGACACGTTGCATTCAGATTAGGTTCTTTTGGCTACATTTTTGTATAAAAGCATTTGTTATGAAATGAATATGGTTGAAAGATGTTTTTAAAAGTGGCTTTCCTTTTACTCTGCAAACGAACATGGTCCGTTGGCCAAAAGTACCAAACTAGAAGGGAATGTGTCTGTTAAAATTGTTACATTTCAGGTCAGAAATAGTTCTTGTGATTTGGCTTGATGCACAACTTACTCGACAACACAGGCTGTATACTCCCCAGGTAGCTGAGATGGTTTAAATAAATTCCCTAGTTCCGGAGTACGGAGCATACAAATGTTGATTGTTGTTGGGTTTTTTCTTTGCAGACGAAGAAGAACCAGAGGTCAGGACCATTCTTGGTGTCAGGATCCAGAGACAAGAGCATCAAGGTGTGGGATGTTAGCGCTGGTGTCTGCATTATAACCCTGGTAAGAGTATATACATGAATGTCCAATATCACATTCACTATTGAGATATTAGCGCTGGTGTTTGCATTATAACCCTGGTAAGAGTATATACATGAATGTTCAACATCACATTCACTATTGAGATGTTAGCGCTGGTGTCTGCATTATAACCCTGGTAAGAGTATATACATGAATGTTCAATATCACATTCACTATTGAGATGTTAGCGCTGGTGTTTGCATTATAACCCTGGTAAGAATATATACATGAATGTTCAATATCACATTCACTATTGAGATATTAGCGCTGGTGTCTGCATTAAAACCCTAGTAAGAATATATACATGAATGTTCAATATCACATTCACTATTGAGATGTTAGCGCTGGTGTTTGCATTATAACCCTGGTAGGAGTATATACATGAATGTTCAATATCACATTCACTATTGAGATATTAGCGCTGGTGTCTGCATTAAAACCCTAGTAAGGAAAAGATACATCAATGTTCAAACACTGGTCAGAAGTACATGTACAATCAATCCCACACATGGTGTTGCCTGAACAAGAATGTTTACACGCTCGCAAGCCCATCCCAGTTGTCTTGGATGAAATCTGTAGGGAGAGTGAAAATGGATATTGGGTTACTAGTGTAGGAATTCAACTACTTTTAGACCAGTAGGATTTGAAACTTTGCATGGTGAGAGTATAATTAGTTGAGGTTAGTGGTAATGCCATGGTAAAATCTCTTTTGAGTAGTGGTTTTTTCTGAGAATACGATGGCTGACAACATAGAGCTGTATATACTGACTAGAGCGCTAACACCCCATTATACACGCACTAAGGATTTGAAGCCATGTGGGCCCATCCATGGTTATGTACAAACCAATACAAAAGCTTGAATTTTTGTACGGCTATTTGCATGATAGTGCGTTTGTTCTTTTCTATGTGTCATCGAACCAAAAAATGCAGCAGATGTGAACGCACAATCTGCTGATGAGCGTGCAAACTGCGAGCGTCATGTGCGTCACACTTTTGTTTAGTATGTCAATCAAGTCGAACTTACTGTTTTCGTAGCGCGGACGTATGCGAATGGGCAGTCGCGTACGTAAGCGCACACGCCGATTGTAAAAAAATCGCGGCAATGTGTGTTCTCTTAAAATTAAAATCATTCCGTAGTCACGCAACACATCAAACATGTCTGCGCCTAGGATGGCTTCAAAACGCAGAGCAAGTTAGCGCTCTAGTCAAAATATATAGGTCTATTCTGACAACTCAACGTTTAGATCAGTATCCTCTGATCCTCTTCAGGAGGATGCCGGACTCTGTTGCAAGATGCTGCAATTATACACTTTCGGTACAGAAACAAAAATAAAAGTTCACAGATTTACAAATAATTTTCAGGATTTACAGAAGGTAATGGTGAAAGACTTCTCTTGAAATATTGTTCCATGAAATGCTTTACTTTTCGAGAAAACATTACACCAATATTAATTCTCGATAGCGAGAATTACGGATTTATTGAAAACACATGTCATGACATGGCGAAGCGTGCGGAAACAAGAGTGGGTTTTCCCGTTATTTTCTCTCGACTCCGATGACCGATTGAGCCTAAATTTTCACAGGTTTGTTATTTTATATATAAGTTGTGATACACGAAGTGTGGGCCTTTGGACAATACTGTTTACCGAAAGTGTCCAATGGCTTTAAGTAATGCCTTGAAGATTAACTGGTAGTTGTGCTTGGCTCAATAGTGGGTGAAGGCAGGAACAGGATTATCTGGGCTTAGTTCGGTTAAGAGTGTAGACCATTATCATTTCTCATTTCTATTTTTATTTCTTGTCCTTTACAGACTGGTCATGATAACTGGGTGCGAGGAGTTTTATTCCATCCAGGAGGCAAGTTCATAGTGAGTGCGTCTGATGATAAGACCATTAGGGTGTGGGATTATAAGAATCGACGCTGTCAGAAGGTTCTCAACGCACACACACACTTTGTCACCTCCCTCGGTAAGACAAAATGATTTACTCTTTAGCTGGTTTTGGCCATCCGCCTAAAACACCACTGTTTTCAATCGATGACTTTGTCAATTTCAATAGACCTTTTCACAAATACCCATTCCGCAAGCGCTAACTGTTGAATGAGGTGCATGCTACTTTAGATAGCTATCAAACTTGATCGCTAGCTAGACCAGCATACACGACATTCCACACCTCTCGCGTGCATACCGAGTATTTCTGATATGGTCTATGGTGAACTTGTTTAGCGCCCTCTTGTTATAAGAGTTGGCCAGCCAACCATTGTCATTAATTTTCACCAGTGGTCTCGTAGAGCACCTTCTCGCCCTGTACATGTATATCATTATCTTTCTTTTTTCCAACAACAAAACCCTCAGTGTTTGTTACATTACAAACACACATGTCTAGTTGTTTATCTGTTTTTACAAGTTGGGGGCCATGCAATCTGCACAATAGCCAAGGAGAAATAACATTCACATTTCAACTTTCATATGCTTCGGGTTTCTTGTTGGCCCATCATCATTTTGCCTTCATCTAGGAAAAAAATGCATTGCCCTTACACTGAACAAAGCGTCTGCCCTGAATATCTCCACCAAAGCCTCAAATCCTACCTTTTTGATACTAATTGTTTTCACTGTTTTGCTTTATTTGATACAGATTTCCACAAGTCCGCTCCGTTCATCATCAGCGGTAGCGTTGACCTATCAGTCAAAGTCTGGGAGTGCCGTTAATGATACCCAGGGTGGGTCTCATCCTATTTAAATGTATCTCTACTACTATATAACCAATGGCAACCTTGTACATGTATGCACAGCTTTAACATACAACCAGTCATATCTCTTACTATTACTAGCAGACTAACTTCTAAGGGTTTCGTGTTGTTGGTTTGGGTGATTTTTTGTTTCTGCCACCGTGTGTGTTTACTCGGTGGAGCATGTTTAAAACGCCACAGTAAAGTCCAGTGATTTGACTTGTGGTGTCTCTGTGTGTTGATGAAGGGTGAAACAACAGCATCCTATCAAGTGGAACTTCAGAATAAACTGATATTCTTTTAGGATTAAACACCAACTGTGCAAATTGTCAACTGGAAACTGGTTTAACGAAACACCTCCAAAATAGGATGACATATCAACATTTAATAAATGTCTTGCACAAAGATTTGTTGATATCGGAGTAAGGTTAAGTAATTCCGAAAACTGTTTGCCACATAACAGTCACTTTGGACTACAAAGTTAACTTTAGCCTGTTTTAGCAACCTGCTTTGGGAAATTTTCATTAAGAACCGAAAAATGATATAGATGCTGCTGTTACTACTTTCATCCTCACACAAAACGAGGGGGGGGGGTCTAAATTTGGTTTCAAGTACTACGCGGAAACTAGCACCCCGAGTGGCTAGATTGACAATAATATAAAGAATTCTAGTATTACCATTGTGCTTTAACACTGTAGTGACAATTATTGTGTTTCGTTAGTTAAAAGTGCTCTGTTAAAAGACACCATATCGTATTGCATGAAAAGTCGCCTTTGGGATATTGGAAGTGCATCTTGTTTTTCTTAAATGTGCATTGAAAGAGTACTTAAGAGGTGATAAGATAATATATGTCAAAAGATAAGTGCTAGTTTAGTGAAATTTTTAGGAAAATCACTTCGGTCATTTGTCAACTGTTTTGGACAAATTTAGAAAATAATTTGCTGTATTTGTTACTACACGTTGCCTTTGATCAGTCGAGTTGGTCTTTGAAAAGCGTTTGTAACTGTTATAAAATGCATATGGTTAGAAAGATGTTTTAAAAGTATAATACAATGATCCACACACATTTGCCTCGAAATTGCGTGGTTTTCTGTTTACTTTGCAAACTAACACGGTTGGCCATTCATGGGAGTCAAAAATTTGACTCCCATAAATGGCCGACCGTGTTTGTCGACGAGGTAACAGGAAAACCACACAATTTCGAGTGATACTTTGTGTGGATCATTATATTCTACTTTAAAAAAAAAATTCTTATCATATGCATTTTATAACAAACGGTTACAAACGCTTTTCAAAAACCAACTCGACCAATCCGAGGCAACGTGTTCCTTTAATTTCAAGATTCTATTCTCGATCAAAGTTCATCTGGAACAGATATTGACATTTGACTTTACAAAAGAAAATGTTTGTGCAAGTTCAATTTTCCTTTCCCAAAAATGTAGTTTGCCTTTCCTCAAAGTGGGAATTTTATGTTTGCCAGAAGAGGAAACCTTCCATTTCCCAGAAGTGACTCTTCCAGTTCCCGTACAGGGAATGTCTCTTTCCTAGAAGTGAAACTTCAAGTTGTCTGTTTGTTTCTGATGGTAAGATATAGCAGGGAATGTTACCCACTGAAGTGCTTGTATTGTTGGCTGGTGTGTGGATGAATTACAATTACCATCCATACACCATGAACAATGATGTCAAAATGCTGCTACACAAAGCAAGCCTTCGTTAACTGTCAAGCTTAATGAGTAAATGTATTTTAATCAAATCAAAAATGGCGAATCTTAAAAAGAACATTGTAATTACTGTGATATGAAGCTGACAAATCGTTTAATGATATAACGTTGGTGTTTTTTGTTGTTTATTTTTTCTTGTCTGCCATGAGTGTGATGTCATTGTACACTACTATTAATATGCAAAGGTCGGGAGTTAAAGGTCAAGGTCATGTATTTATCTGATATCTAGTCCAATTGTACATTAAAGCTAGGTGTTTAAACAACTGCAGGTGTATTTTGATCGTTGTTGAAATTAAGCTGTAGGGTTTTTAAAAGGCTTGATTATTGCTGAGAGCATAAGACAGGTTGGAAATCTCAAATTGCTGGTGTATTTTCCCATTTGCAGATCTTTTTTTATAATATAGCGGTGGGGTGATTTGTTTTTAAATAGTCAAGAAAATGGGGATTTTCTCGGAACGAAGGCATCAGCAAGTGTGGGTCATTTCCGGGAAACTGTTTAAATACAGTTGAAGAAAAGGATGGTTATGTTTAGGTGAAGCAAACTCACAGAACAAAAAGATATAACTTCTTTACAATATGACAGTAATTTGAGATTCCAGACCATTTCCTGTTGGATTCTGTATTGTAGCTTTTTAAGGTATCATACAGCGTGTTTGGATATTATCAATTAGGATTATAATGAAACTTTCAATGGCTTTCAAAGAAGAAGAAAACAGGCCAGCTACTAACACTTTTAAATCTAATTAACGGACGAAGCTTGGGAGATATTTAAAAGGTTTCTGTGTATGATAATTAAACAAATTATATAAGCCACATGTGGCATGCTATCGTTGTGTTGTTTATGTATAAATAAATTGATGACAATGTATGCTGTTAACAGGGACAAAACTTGTACAGAATTAAGATTATGACACTAGTCCGAGATAATAGCGCAGCAGTATTGTTAAAGGTTATTGTTGTTACTTATTAGGATAAAGTAGACATTGTTTGGCCTCAGTGAGGCTTACAATGAACGGTAGGTCCGGCTCAATTTCATCAAGATGTTTGACTGTAAGCAAATTGGTCATGCTTACTTGAGCAAAAAAGCGTCCTGAATCAGAACTGTTTCATAAATGATCAAGATGATTTAGTGATGCAAATTCAAAATGGGTTTGTATTGCTGTATCCTCTTATATGCTAACTAACTGTAAGTTAGCATCCCTTTTTGCTTAGCTTACAGTAAGCAGCAGTTATGAAATAGAACTTCTGCTAAGGACTATTCTATAAGCAGTAAAGGTCGACAGGCTTTGTGAAATTGGTGTCTGGTTTGGATTACTTGGTTTACCTTGATGCACAAAGGGGGAAAGGTCAGAGTTCTCTCTGACGTGAAAATGTACTGACTTCAAACTGTAATTTGTAGATGGCGCTTGTATATAAAATGTTTTGTCGCATACTTGTCAATGCGATGTACGTAGTGATGCCATGAGCGTAGTCTTTGCTAGGCTGTCCATATTGTAGAATCTATTCCCTTCTTCCGTACCCAATCATCGCCCCAAAGAAAGCTAATAACAAAAAAGGTGAACGTAGTTTGTGTAACTTGATAAGAAAGCAGCTCTTTGAACACTTTTAAGCGCCTTAAGGAAACAAATAGTGAGCATTGTTTGTGAGCCAAGATTTGTCATTTGTTCATGCTGTTAATTTTCCAAATATACCAGGGACTGTATCAGAGGATGAGCATTAACTTGGTTATCAGATTTGTTTGTTGATGTACACAGGAAGTAGAGGCACCCTTATGCTTGTATTCTTTACAAACAAAACATCTTTAGCATTGTCAGCAATATGCTATATTTGTTCATTCAGTTTGTCTTCAAACATCTACAAACTCTTCCTTGTATGTCACCATGCCTTATACATTGCTTTCCGGTGAGTTTTTACACTTACATAGCAGGGGTGAAACGCATGTAATTTAAGCCACAGGAATAGCAACAAGTTAAGTTGTGTTGAACTTTTATGAAATCCTAGTTAATCTAAAAAGTTGTTGGGGACGTTCATTTCACAATTTGTGTTTGACTACCATATAAACTCAACTTTAGTTTGTATTACCTTCAACAGATTAATCAATGCATGTACCTGTCTCTTTTTAAGGCTCTAAACTGCTTTTTAGGTCCCTAGTTGGATTGTTGTTGCAGTATAACTGATGCCTTCATCATCTGGTGTGTTTGTGTAGAAAATGGCTTAAGTCCTAAGCGATTTTACCAAGCAGTAAAAGGACGAAAACTTGCTGGAAAATCTACTAAGCAAAAGCAATAACAGGAAACAGTCTCAAGTATTGTAACTGTAACTCCATTTGGCTGCATTTGGCTGATCGTCGGTAGGATTTGACCAAAATGTTTCTGTGGATAATTATATTGTGAGCTTTGGCCCAAATGCATTATAATTGTTGGGCATTGTTGCCTGGTGCACCTTGCTGCCTGCATGAGGTTGTATGCACTTCTTACTGGTAGATTTTGTTTGCATTGAGCACCCATGAACATTAAACCGTTAGTGATTAGAATTTACTGATGCATTGTGGGTACTGAGATGCATTATGGGTAGTACCATCTTGCCTTCTTCGGGCATGGAAAAGGAGTATTTAGAGGGCTATTGATGTAAATATTCAAATAAATTGTTTAAGATTATTATTTTTTATTATTTGTTTTGTTTAATTCTGGTACATGACAATTATCCACAAATCCGTAATAATATTGGACAGTACATGTAGGTTCTGTGGTGCATAGTGTACAGTTAGAGTTAAATTGGTTGCCCTTTTTTGAAAGCATGGATTTTTACATTTAGTCTATTTATTTTGATGTTAAGTTGATGTTTAATCCATATTTTAAATAATGCATTCTGTCGACAATGATGGTAATTATTGATCTAACAACACCAGACGAAAATAAGTTTATAATCTGTTTTGTGTTTTCCCAAATTGTGCATATTGTTTCCTATAATTATACCATTTATTTTGTAGACTGACTTAAGTTATATATCAAGTTATTCAGTTGTGATGGCCGCCAAGGCAGATGCATTGTGGGTACTGAGATGCATTGTGGGTAATACCAAAGGGTTATTAATTTGTTTAAATTGTCCAAGTTGGAGTTGTTTTTCGAATTTTAATGTATACAGAAATAAGGAATTCCCATCCCCTCTAACAATAACAGAAAGGGGCGTTTTAAAAGCTTTTTTTGTGCTGTTTAATTGAAACTTGAAGCCCATTAAAGGGGCACTCTGACAAGCAAATGTAGCTGCTTTATGGTTCGGCCTAAACCAAAATACATGATTCGCATTCAGTCCACTGTGAACACATGCTGTGATGTAATGTCCTGAATAAACATGAATATACAATTTGGTCCAGTTCTTCCGTCTCATTGTGATGATTTGTTACATAATACATGCCTTCATTGAACATTGTGAGAAAGTACAGTAGTTTTTGAAAAAGAAATAATTTTACACTGAAAAATGTTGAATTGAATTAGAGACCTCAAGCTGAGGTCTCAAATTCAAGGCATCTGAAAGCACACAACTTATGTGACAAAAGTGTTTTTTCTTCCATTATTCTCTTGCAACTTCGACGACCAATTGAGCTCAAATTTTCACAGGTTTATTTTATGCATATGTTGATGGGGATACAGCAAGTGAGAAGACTGTTGTTTGACAATTACCAATAGTGTCCAGTGTCTTTAATGATGCGCTTCTATCTACTTGTCATGACTTTGAAAGTACATCTATCACAAATGGACTATAAAGAGGACACAAAGGTTGTTTACCCTTTGTTATTTATACCCAATAGTTTGGCAATTCTGTGCATTTGGTGTGAACAAATGCTGAACATAACCTTTTAGCCTATGTGATGTTGAGCGCAAATAACGCAGCGAATTTTGAGGAAAACATTGAAGGCTTAATGTATAGACTGCTTGTGATTTTGAGCAAAACATCAACCAAAACTGCCCTTTTGACGTTCAGGTTTCCACTTGTTCTTTGGTGTAGAAACTACGAGCTTACTACCATTTTCAAATCTTAGGTTTCAAACTCTATGACATGATTGTTCAATTACCTCAACATAAACGACTTGTGAAACAAGTCTCTGTAGATAATTATTATTCCATCTTCTAAAGCATGGGACAAAAAGCCAAATTTGTTGAAAGTTATTATAATTAATGGGAATTCGTTGCAACAAGCTTCAAAATTACAAATGATTTACAGAGATCTTCACTTTTGGGTAGGCCTACGGTATTTAGATCACTTCTTCTGTTAAAGTAAAACGCATCAAGAGAGGTCGCTGTTGAAGATTCCCGTTGCTGGAGCTCACGCATGTACCGTGACGATACAGCGAAACAAGCAGGGGCCACTATGCTCCTTGGGAACACGTTTCATAAGTTAACCAGTGCGTCATCAGTTTGAGTTTCATTTGTAAATGACCCTTCCCTAGTCGATAAGATTGTGAGGAGTCCCGGACATTCTGTGCCCTCATTAAATGGAGGTGGACGGTAGAAACTTCTTCTGAAGCTCCCTCTCTTAATGTTAATTTCCCATAATAATGGGGAGTGAATCCCCTGCCCTGTCTATCTAAAATTTCACATTAATGTTTATACTTTGAGAGCTCTCACTCACATTCAAACCGGTAAACGGTTCGCATCACGACACGGTTGATCACTGTTGGGAACCAAATTTAAAGAAACAAAACACAATGGATGAACCAACAATGGACGAACCAAGCAAAATGTTGAACCAACCAAACACAGCAGGAACGTGGATGAACTTTCAAGAACATTGGAGGAACCCCAGTACAATAGGGGAACCTTTCCCTGAAATTCTCTAATAAATGCAAAGCTCCATTATCCCTCGGGGATCAAGACCTAAAACGCACGTTGATAATACCACAAGCAAATATGGCGCTCTTGATTATTGGAGACGATGGGATGATACGCATGTGCAAAAGGACATTCCTACAGTCACTGTTTCAAAAGGAACAATTGCACTGATTTTTCAAAAAAGCTCTCTCGACTCACCTGCGAGGCTATAGAGTGTTCATCATTCGTTGCAACTGTCATCGTCGATGTCAATGAAAAGGAAAGCTTTTGGGTAGTTTCATAAATGGTTTTTGAAGGTATTATAATCCTTTTGGCAATAGACAATCTGAGAAGTCTATAAAAATGAAACAATAAAGGTGCAGAGTTGCAGACGTGGTTGCACGACTCTACAAAACGGTGGTCTCAAGGGTCGCATTTTTGTTTTCATTAAAAAAAAAACCCACTAAAAAACTTTGCCGGTAAACTGGAGAATTTGAACGAACAATTTGTCTTTGTTTGAAAATTGGTTTCACCATCAAACAGCACCAGCACATCTTTGTACACCTCTATTACATCCATTGAGTTTTGCTTTATATGGCTCTTTCTTGCTGCACCGGCGAGTGATAGGTCATCGGCCACCAACGGCCCTAGTTGAGCCTTCAAGGTTGCAAAAAGGCTGAAGTTATCAACTTGTCTCTGACTAATTTCTTTTAGGTTCAAATGGAAAACAAATAAACTCCTATGGTTAAAACGACAGTCCCTGTGATAACAAGAAATAAAAAGGGGGGCCTAACAACAATTATTTGTTATTTTGTGTTCAAGTAAACATTTTAAAAACATGATTTTGTTTTGTTTTTAATGTGCCAAATTCTGTGCCTTGCATCATCGAATAAAGGCACACACCCCAGCCCCTCCCCCATTCATCCAACACCCTGGTACGTCATACTGTGTAGCGCAGGTGCAAAAACGTGTAGTGCCCATACGCATTCAGGTCATGACCTCATGCACGTACGTTTTGTAAGCTACGCGTGTGCAAATCCCATGCTGCGTACACTACTATCGCTGGTGTTGCGATCATCCGCACTCTCGCAGTCCAGCCAGTGTGCAAGCGAGATAGGTTCTGCGTGTGACCCCTAGACGTTCACCAGTACCACACACTCACAACGGATATACAGTACATGTACATGTACATGTACATTTGTACGGTGTACAAACGAACGATCAATCTAGGATTGAGTTACGCACGTGTTTTTCGCCGGTCGATCAAAACCTCAAAACGATGGCAGAAGATTCAGTAATCGAAAAAAACACTTCGGAAAATGCAGAGCAGACCCAGAAGTTGCCAAGTGAAAGCGAACTGTCTTGTCAGGGTGATGGTGCATTGAAAACCGCAGACAGTGCCGGTAAGTTATGCAAATCTGAGGATGGTTTTCGAGTTGGAGTTATGAAATTCGCCAATGGATGGATGTGACTGCGTGGTGTACGTGTGTGGCGGGTCGATGTTACATCACGTTGGATTTGTGCATAGGGTTATAAAAGGGGCCGTGGAAAAATACATGCATCGATGCATTATTAATTTTAAGCAAGTGTGATAACCATGATGAACTATACAGCACCGATCTCGAGGTTGTGAATTTGGGGATTCATGTGTCACTCATATAACTTCAAATGTGTTTCATGATTTCCCTGTAAAAAAGTCTAAGTATTATGAATGATCCTGACCTGTGTGTATGCGAATGATTCCGAAATAGTTTGTGATTTGATTGTTAAAAGTACATAGGAATAGGCCTAGTAAATTATTGTTATTAAAAATTGCATGGGGAGGTTATGGCCTGACTCTCTGAGTCAGAGAGTCAGATTGTCCTGGTTTTGGCCTTGGTTTGATGTCCGTTCAAAAGCTTCCCATTGACGTCAAGATTTCCCGATCACTGGAAGTGCCGGGTCCTACTACTTGCCGTCAACTCGCCGTCAACTCGCCGTCAACTACACCAATATACATTTAAAAAACCACTAAAGAAGCATAGAACTGTAAAGTATCAGCTCAAAGAGAATTCGAGTAAGTTTTAGGTCATATTTCGGAATAAAATTTGAGTTTTTTTCTCGTGAAAAAGTTTCTTGAAGCAGCAAAACCGTCGGCCGCCATCTTGCTTTTTCACATTGATTAGTCTTGGCCCAAGATGTCAATGATTGGTACTTTTTTTTATCAACACAAAGTCGTTTTTGTGAATGAATTTGTACCGAAAACCATGAAAAAAGATGTAGTTTAGCCCAGACTTAACACTTCCGTGCCCCATTTATAAATTGTTCATGTAAATGTAATGAGGTGACGGCACGAAAATGAGTTGACGGCGAGTTGACGGCAAGTCGGCGAGTTGACGGCAAGTAGTAGGACCGGAAGTGCCCTTTGCAAAATGAAAAGGCATTGCCCTCAAAATGAAATTCTAGGCCTTTTTTACTAGTTTTTATTAAGCATAAAAGAGTGTCGATGAGGTTCTTGAAAACTGGCAGTGTCATGGATACATGCGATAAAGGCTTTAGCTGTGTCGCACGGCCATGACCGGTTCATAGTCACCAGCACACCTAGTAACAGTTGCGATGACGTACTCCTAGAACTATTTCGGTTTCGTCCGCTATCATCTCCCGTAACCTCATAGGAGTACGTCTCTCACGACATTAACAATGATGGTTCAATCATGGATCAATGAGTTTTGTAATCGCAAATCTCTCATTTTTTTTTTTTTCTCGCCAAAATGTTGACTTGATCTCCCAGGCCATGTTTTAAAAACACTCACATACATGTCTTATATTGAACGGCATGGCTACCTGATCTCTCAACCACTCGGAATGGATGAACTGTCCCAGGTATTTATGAAGAAAGATGATTTAATAGACCTGTTGCTTATGGTCACACTTAAAAGCAGCCCTAACTACTGAGACAAAACAAGATATAGACAGGCTTTTATTTAAACTGCAGCTGCTCCTGGTGTGTAAAAAACTTGTTCATAATCTCAGCATACCACTACCAGCAGCATTGCCCATTATGCAAGGGGCCTATTGGTTAACAAATAAAGGAACAATAAAGAATCCAGCTTTTTGTCACTCCACAAATGTATACAAATTTGTATTTTATTTAACTAGATGGCTGAATGACAACATGGTTAGTTTAACAAAAATAATTAATTGAAGTCCCAGAAATTATAAACACTTGTATTGAAAAGAAACTCAACACTTTAGAAATTTCAGCAATAAGTGTTAGCCAATTGGATGTATTTTCTCTGAAAATAAGTTCCATTCATGTGAATGAGTGTGTAGAAATAAATTGTTTTTTTTAAACTATAAAATCCTGCAAGGCTACATTACATCATGGAGCAGCAAACATGTATCTTTATGAATGATTGCACCTTCCTTGTATCATGCAATGTTTCCAGTAAATTTCCACTGCTATTCATTCCAATAACCCGGTCTGAACTCTGACCCCTAAGGCATACACTCTTGGTGGGTGGTGTTTTAGTTGATTTTGGATTGGGTCAACAGTGCATTTTAAGGTAAATTCATCTTGTTAAATTACTCAAATGGTTTACATACAGTGTTGGCGTTTAAGAATTGTGTACAGATGTAGCATTCAATAAAAGCATTTACGGAGGCATGCTTTTAATTATTAAAATTTTAAATTATTTGTTTTTAAATTTAATGGACTGTTTTGTAAACAGCTTTTGGTTTTGCAAGAACAAATTAAAAACCTGTAAAAAGTAGTAAATCACATTATAATGCATAATGTGTATAGCCCTTAATTCCATACTGCATTTGGTTCAATCTAGTGTATGAACTCAGTGTTAGATGTATTTTGTATTCTAATGCTATTAGTTGGTTGTCTCTACCATTGATGAGTGTTGAATTCACTTGAAATGATGTAACAGGTTAGTTTGGTAATCCCATTGTGCCATTGCATCAGCTGAATGGTACTACTGGGCAAGATTGTCAATACACTCTGACCCGATGGCACTACATTCTATTCAGACTTGGTATTCTAATGGGTGCATTAGCACATGTAATACAGAAGGACAGGTACGTTCAATAGTTTACGTATACATGAGCACATGTATTGCAGTTGTGTAGAGTTGTATGGTAGAGCATGGTAGAGTTAGCATATAAAATGTGCTGTAGGCCTATAAATGATAGTGCCAATACAGTAATTGTACATTATTACATGATTGATTATGTCACTCTTACATTTTACAATTAATTATGTTTATGAGTAATTTCATTCTGTCTGCTATGTGTTACACATTTTCACATGTGGTAGGCTTGCTCCAGTTTCCGCTGTCTGTAACATTACATTTGAAAAATGTTGGTTGACTCTCTTCGCGGGCGTGTGATTAATTAGATATTTTCCTTTGAAATATCATGAAATCAAAATTAGTTTGCATCTACAGTGTTAAGTGTCCCTTTTTCAGAAACAAAACAAAACAATCCTAAACTAAACTGCCTTTAAAATTGTATTACACTTATGCACCAATTGGAAGTCAAGTAGGCCTATGTAGTATACAAATGATGTGTACCTGTGTACAGAAGGTAAATTTATTTTGTACAACTTGTATCTGGCATTGATCCAAAACAAGTCCAAGCTTTACTATTGTGCTGTTACTTTTAAACCTTCAGTTTGGCCCCTTGCCATAGAAGATTAAAATAGGTCACTCTAGCAGGGTGCTCCTTGAATGCTGGACAAATTTCTGTGGATTTTAAGTGCATTGGTAAATTGGCATTTGGATGCGTGTACAATTTACATGGTGTCGTGACTGGTGATGACACTGCATAATTGATCACTGAATAAATAAAATGTTCTGTCATTTTTCTAAATTGTGTTATATTCTAAAAGTCAGAAGACTGGTCTTTGACAGTTACCAAGTATCCAGTGTCTTTGAAGTAAAAATACGAGTCAACATTCTTTTCAAGTAGGCTATTTCAGTCTGAATTTTTATGGACTTGTATAATTGCGGGTAGGCTTAAAATGATGCAAATTGGTCCCGCTGGCTAATTACTGAAAAGGTACGATAAGATTTTAGAGTGAATGGTATTTCAAAGAGTATCACCCGCTATAACGAAAAAAGTTTAACTTTTACTTTTAATGGTCAGGAACCATGACAAAAATTTAAAACGTTTTTTATAAAACACATACGAATTGGTCACGTGATATACAAAAACTAATTTTGAGCACTTTATTTCACTGCTACTAATAATTGACGGACTTTTTCGAGCAATGGCTCAAATTAAAGCTTGTATCTTTCTCGACCCCCCATCAAAATACCTATTGAATTTTAAATCCAAATTTTGGGGTCAAATCGGCCAAAAATCTGACATAGCATCTTTAACTGATTTTTCCAGAAGGCACAACAGTTTTACGAATACAAAACTACTTAGCATTAAGTTACCATTTGTTTATATACTTGACTATCATGCATTATAAAATATTACGTATCAACTTAAACCTGATCCACCTCATGTGACTGTACTTTATTTCGCGCATACCCTGCAGTGTATTCCTTGCATAACTTACCTCAGTGTAATTTAAGACACCCCATCGTATCATGCAATAGTTAAGTGTAACATTGTTATTAATTGGGATGAATACTGCATTACGGGATCCATGTCTGTGGTCAACGCGTCTCAAAATCTTCCACAGCAAACTGGATTCTTATGAGACAAGATTTGAGAGAGGGTTGTCCAGATTTACTGCCAATTTAAAAACAAGGTCTCTAAATTGTGCACTTCCCAAACTTAACCATGTAGATAAAACTGGTTAAAATCAAAGAACACACAGACAGTCACTTAACATCTGTCTGGCTGAAACCGTGTACACTGTGTGGGCAATAGGAAATATTTGCATAGCGTTATCAAATCGACAAAAAATATAATTTACTCAAAATGAAAATACACAATTGAATTTACAGGCCTAGTTGTTTTAAAAACAAAAAAAGGTAACTTTTTCAAATTTTAGTGATTTTGATGTCTGCAAGTGAATGATGTACTGTATGGCCACAGAGTGTACATTGTACACTGTTCTTAATTCTTTGATTCTGTTGGTATACTAGATAAGATTACATTTGTTGGTGTAAATTGTTGGCAGTGATGTCAAAAGGTCAACATAATATTCAGTGACTGAGTGAGAATCTTCCCTTTATTGTAACTTCAGGAGCAATCATATTTCTCCCCTTTTTTAATAAACTTAACTCTAACTTCTGGAAACAAAGAATTTTAGGATTTCCTGAATACGTGTAATCTTCTACACGTGTATTCTTCTACACGTGTGTATGCAGAAAGTGGAGTCCCTCATGCCTTTATTTGGTGTGGGACCCAAATTTAGAGTCCTTGTCTGCATGCATGGTCTAGTGGAAACTCCATAGGGGTAAATGAGACCTAATTCAATTAGTTAGATACCAGTATCCAATTACTTTGAGCTCTGTGTTGGGAGATATCATACTGTGCATTAAGGGTTCAATAATGCTAAATCTATGGACATCATCCATTATAAAGATATCAGAATGGTTGAATGGAAAAGAAGTAAACATTAAGTTTGTCTTAAACAATTCTTTTGATGAAGATTTGAATGGTTATTAACATTTGAATTTTTTTTAAATTATGATGATAATAATAATAATAATAATAATAATAATAATAATAATAATAATAATAATAATAATAATAATATTGCTTCTTACATGTACATATTAGCGCTCAAATCTACAGGCCTGGAATTTCATGTTTTCATTTTGCAAAGGGGGCTTGTATTAGAAAATCTTAAAGTCTATTGGAAACTATTGATGGGACACCAAGGCCAAGACTAGGGGCACCAAGGCCAAGACTAGGGGCACCAAGGCCAAGACTAGGGGCAACAGAGGCAATGGCCTCCAAGGCCTCCATGTAATTCCAAGCTTGAGTCTTTCACTTGGTGATGCTCATGACGCTTCAGCATTCAGTATTTCCCTAAGGTATGAGGAGCTACGTTTTAAAGTATGAGGCCCCGTTCCCACTGGACCCCGCATTGATCTCACAATTCGAGAAAAGGGCCGTCAGGACCCCGAAAAGGCGATCAAAGAGAAATAAGCGTAAGTAGGAACGGGAGAGCCACCCCACCCTGTGTAGTCGCCATAGACACGTTGTGCCTGCGCACAGCACATTTGGATGACCTGCATCGGTGAACTTTTAATCCACTTCCGTTCCCATAAGGCGGATCAATGCGCCATCATACTCAGGTGGAAAGCCAACCTCAATTTCATGCCTTCAACTAATCCTGGTGCAGGACCCCATCTCGCATTGTGGATTCAGTGGGAACGGGTCTGAGACCTATCCTTTACATATAGCACGGTACATTACACACATTAAATGTAGTGGTTTACTACACTAAGGTCCTTTGGTGCAGTATGCAGCCAGGAACACCGGGGTGAACACCTTCTCTTTTTGATAAGTGCAATGAGTTGATGTTGAGTTGACCTACTTTGTACATAAATATGGATTCAACTTGTTGTAAAGGTTATCTTCCATGTTGGTGTGTAATCAGACCTGGTGTAATTTGCACTACTGAAATGTTGAACTTGCATCCATGAACTAAGTGTTGTGATAACCAGTCTGATAGTGTGTTGTTAATGGGTAGGTGCAAAGTGTACTGCCCTACAAATATCAGATTATTGCTTTAAGGTTGAAGCGATAATGAAGTAAGACAAAGGTCAGTTTACATCAAGTGTAAAATATGTACTTATGCACTCCCCGCCCCCCCCCCCCAGTATTTACTCAACTAAATAAACTTGCTAACAACTGGTACTCAAACATTGAATGCACATTGTGAGGTTAGAGAGGTTGTTTTTATTTAGAGTGTTTAATAAACACAATCTATGTGTATTTTGTCATTTATCTTGTAAGTTCAGTAAGTATTACTATTATGGAAACCTTTGCCCAGGGGCTTTGGCCTTGGATTTGTACCAGGATTGATAAAAAAAGGATGGCCATATTTGCTGGAAATTTCAAAACTGGGTGTCCAAATTGTTCACTTTTAATACATTTACAAAGTGTCATGACAGATAAAACAGGGTGTCCAAAAGACACACAGTATACACCCCTCTGGTAAGCTTGGGCGATGTCACGATATTATCGAATATTGCGATATTAATTTGGACACGATTTCGATATCGGATGGATTTGGTTTTAATCGAAATATCGATAATCGCGATATATCGATTAAATATCGCGAGGTATTTGCTAGCTGAGACATCTTGCACCCCATAGGTTTGGAGTAAAACCAGAAGAATAGGTCATTAGAACACCTCTCTTATGCTAGGACTGTCTCTTCTACAACTTTTACTTGGAGTTTTAAGACTGATGATGTCAAATTTCATTAATCGCGATTATATCGAATATCGCGATATATTATCGGCGTTATATCGTGAATAAAATACATCGATATCGCCCAAGCGTACCCTCTGGCCAATACTGTGCCTTTGAAGATGTATTGTTCAAAATACAAATCATATTTTCTGCATTATGGAAGTGCGCACCTTTTCAATGGGAACACTGCTCTGTCACCCTTCATGTGTGCATTGAGGGGCTTTACCCTTTTGCCATCTTGGTTGATGAGGTCTGTAGTAGTATGGCACACACACTATGAACAGAGAACTTTGACCAAATAACTTGGGTGCTGTACCTTTTCAGCAATCAATCCTTTCCCTGACCTCTCTCCTTTCAATATAACCTGTAATTATTCAAGCCATGAACTTCATTGTTCATAGTTCATAAATGGGTCCGTAATTGGGTATCTTTCTTAGGAAAGTTCCAATAACAACTTGCAATAGGGCCATGGCCAGAGAATATACAGTAATTTGTTGCTGCTGAATCCAAGGTTTGCCGGTGGAGTCCAAAAGAAAGTGTACAGGAATTAGCCTTCTGAGCAATTTTGTAAAGCTAAGCTTTTTGGGCTTGATCTTCACCTCTGCTGAAACCTTTCATCTTTTGTAAAGGTGAATGGCAAATAACTACAAAAATAATTGGTAATTGGTAAGGCACACAGAATTATGTTGTACACTTGAATTGACCTACGATTACGCTGTTAGTACGCAGTAATAACATTAACAAAAAATACTTAAAACATAATATACCATTTGTAAAGTGCCAACTGTCTATCAATGATGTTTGATGCGCTGGAAGAAAAGAAAATTAAGAAAAGCACACGTTACAAGATAGATTAAATCAAAGTATCAAGTCTCAATCCTTTTCCCCTCACTATTCATAACAATAATCTCAATTATCAGATGTATAATCAGATTTGGTGATAAACTTAACTTTTCTTAAGATTTTTTAAGGTGTACACATTGGTCAAGAAAACACTTAATACTTGAAGTGATTGCGTGATTGAAACAGATCTTTAATTCAAATGAAAAAAAAAAAAAACCCAGTTTTTCTCATGAAAGAAAGAAGTTAAGTATCTTGTGACTTTATATAAAAAGCATGTGGCACCTCAAGTAATCGCCATTAGTTGAAACTCGGACGGCCAGATTTGAGGTTTATTTCCTCATTTGCAGGTTGGTGGTGTGGTATGGGATGCGAGGGAGGGGGGGGGGATGAAAGTTGGAAAGCTAGTGTTTATAAGGTATGTCCTGTTTCATTGTTGGTAAGAAGGTACCACCATTGGATCACGACTGACTGAGGATTTTGTGGTTTGACTTGATATTGACACTCTTACTACATTTTATGTAGGGGCAATAGGTTCATGGTTGTGGTTTGAGTATATGCTGGTATTCTCATAGTAACAGGATGTGTGTTTCATTGACTGCTTCCTCCAGAAATTACTCTCAGATTCATTTAGGAATTACACAAATCTTTCATCACAGTACAGCCAGCATAATTTTTCTAGCTGATAAGCGATTTTCAGAGATATCAGTAATGTATTTTCTGTTATGTATGATGATTAGGATAGCTTGTGTTTCCTCAAGGACTTGTTCAACATGAACACTTCCAAACAGTCTACACCTAGATGTAGATTTTTAACTTCATGTGAGTTGCCCTCACACATTTTGGATAGTAGCACCGTGGGCACAGACTGAAATTCCATTTGTTTCAAACAGCTTTTCAGTAATTGTTTCTTTCTTTTGTTTCCCTTTGTTCCCTATTCCCTCTGTTGCTTTTTCTTTTCTTGTTCATGCGCTTTGAGCACCTTTATTAGGTGCCCCATAAATATTCATTCTTATTATTATTATTATTATTACAGACACTGGACACTTGGTAATTGTCAAAGATCAGTCTTCTCACTTGGTGTATTTGAGCTTGATTGGTCGTCGGAGTTGCGAGATAACTATGAGAGAAAAAAACACCCTTGTCACACGAAGTTGTGTGCGTTCAGATGCTAAATTTTGAGACCTCAAATTCGAAATCAAATTTGTGGAAAATTACTTCTTTCTCGAAAACTACCTCACTTCAGAGGGTGCCATTGTTTTAAACTATTTACTTGTTACTAAGTGAGGTTTTATGCTGATAATTATTTTGAGTAATTACCAGTAGTGTCCACTGCCTTTAATTCTCCGTGATTCAATACATGGGGATGTACTTTTACATGTATATTGTTTATCAAATGTAAAGTTTTGGTGTTTCAGCTATGTAATCAAAGCTTAAATTTTACTCTGAACCTCGGGCCTGAGGCCAGTGATTTTAGCTCTGGGCCAGTAAATTCATGGCCTTACATGTCCAGCAGTCATTTGCTTTTCAATTGAATATTTAATACCTCACTGTGTAATAGCTTTTACAGAAAGAAATTATGTTCAAAAGTTATGAGTCTGGTCATACAATTCCATCGAGTATCAAAACATACTAATCTATAGCACATGAGGTAATCCTCTCATAGTGCTGGTTCAAATATAAAAGCTCTCTCTCTCATGTAGATTCTGGTCTTGTTAAATAAATTTTGGTCCAGTAAACATTTTTAGCTACAAGCCTAGTAGCCCTGTTGGACTTTTGGGGATGGGGGATGGGGGATGGGGATGAACCAGCACTATGAGAGGATTACCTCATGTGTTATAGATTAGTATGTTTTGATACTCGATGGAATTGTATGACCAGACTCATAACTAACGGAGTAAACCGGTAATTTTTCCATTTTTACTCCAGTGCTAACAAGAAGGGGAAAACTTCACATAGGTAACTTAAAGAGAGGGTATAACTTTGGTAATTACTCCAAAAATTAATTACCATTGAAAGTTACTTGTTAAAGAATATTGGAGAGCTGTTGAAATCATGAGACATTGTTAGCAACCCTCCCGATGAAGAAATGTGTTTTTTCCTGAAAGAGGTATTGAAAATTAACTGAATGTTTGTATCCTTTAAAAACATGTGATGTATGAAACATGATGTATGAAACATGTGATGTATGTTTGTACTGGCCTCACCAACTAGTAAGTCGTTCATGTTTTATTCTCCTCATAGTTCTGAAGCTGAAAGCAGCCACAGCTCAGCCTAACCTGGTGAATGGTCAGAGAGGAGGAGGGGATGCTGATAGTGGTCCAGCAACCATGAATGGAATGAACAGTGACCATCAAGACAACAGGCTCAATGATGATCTCAACACTACAGAGGCCCAGAATGGACATGAAAAGCCAGATCAGGTAGTGCAACCAGACACCAAATGCCCGTTCCTTAACGGGCACTCGGAAGCCTCTGCCGACGATCCCGACAGCAAGAGTGAAGTTGTCGCTGATCAAAGCGATGCCACAGAGTCTAACTCTGAGGATCTTCCATCTGAGAATGGCACCGAGGAAGGAGACAAGAGCAAAGAGGTCGAGGGAGAAAATGGTGAAAGGACAGACTCCGAAAAGGAGAGCCAAAAAGACTCTAAAGTTGAGGACGTGATCGTGATTCAAGACACTGCATTCACATTGAAGATAGTGCCTCCAGTGAGCGAGGCATTTGAATTACAGGTTTGTTTTACCACTTGCTTTTACATTGATCTGTTTCTATCGTATCCTTACATTACCAATAGCCTCAACAGGGCTCAAATTCGGGGACAAAACCCACAAGGCTGCATGTCTTGTAGCTTGAAACTTACCAGGACCAGAGAATTTGTTGGCAGACCGGAATCAAAATGAGAAGAACACTATCTACACAGTTGCACATTTGAGCTGTTTTGAGAAAATGCTAAAAGTGAAGATTTATCTCATTTTGTTTATGAGTAGTACTCCCATACTCAACGGAATTGAAACATTGTAATATCAGTTAATTTAAAAAAGCAATAAGGTGTAATTATTCAAAAAGACCGCCGGACTAACTAGGGATAATCAGTGGCCTTGGGCATGTAGTCCAGTGTTTAAATTCAAACCCTGTTTTTGAGCCTACTGACTCAGTGCATGACATTGCAATACACTGCATGCTTGACTAGTCCGAACTGAATAACTAACCGTTATAGTGTAATCTCTTGCAGAGTCGGTAAAAAATGTGGTTTACCATGCTGCTTGCTTTTCCGAGAAGTCTGGCTTTATTCAGCTTCTAGAAATAATCAGAGGTGATCTCTATACAAACTATGGAGGATAGGGGTGTCGAAAAATGGGGTATGGGAAAATGAGGGGTGTCGGAACATATGGATGTTAGAAGCACAGAAGATATGTAGGGGTGTTGGAACGTGAGGGTGTGACCGTAATGTTAGTGTCAATGGAGCTTAAACAAAATCATGCCATCCCAAATTATGAGCTGAGTTTATATTGTTGCATTGGTTTGGAACTACTGAAATGACGTAATATTCACAGTGGGTCAACACTTGAGGCTTTACAGTGGCTATTGTGTGGTGTTTACAGATCAACCTCATAGGCACACAAACACCATCAATCATAGATTGAGGCTGGTTTATCCCTTGCAGGTTACATTGTGAGAGAGTCAACTAATGCATGGAGGATTAGATAGTTATCATTGAGCAGACAAGAATGATCTGGGACTAGGGAGTAATGTGTAGTGATTGAAACTGCTATCAGAGTGTAAACATTGGTGTACAAAAGCAAAATGCTAACAGTTCTATTGAAGGATTATGCAATAGACAGACACTAGCAATGTAGCAATGCCAGTAGAAATCGTGGCGGACCAGCTGAAACACCTTGCCAACTGGTCTGGCTGACCAATCAAAAATATCGGCAGCGGTACTACAGAACTATGACTATTTTTTTTACTATTTTCAGGCTCGAATGAAACGTAAAAACATTTACTCAAGGTTTGGATAAAACATAATAAAAATCACTCGAAGTGCCGCTGAACGCTGGCAAACTTCCGACGATCACGCATACACACACAGCGCAAAATCCCATCATGCAACGCAAAGGCTTGTAGTCTTCGTATTAGTTCACGTGTGGCAGAAAGTGTAAGAAATACTGAACGCTAGAGGGCGTTTCAGAATATTCGATAGCGTGGGAATAGACGCCCTCTATTGGTTAAAGTACGCGGTAGCTTACAAAACTAGCTTCAATCGCCTTGACAGAAGACCACAAAGCAAAACACATTCTGTCAGCAGCATGGTCGTCAACGGAGCAGATTTCCGTGTAGGAATAAGAGTCTAGCGTGTTCACGAAAAACGAGGGAGACGGTGAGGCTTCATTCAACAAAAATTACCAAGTTAGGATACTCTGGATGAGCAAAAAGGAGTATTTAATTGTGTTTAGTGAGGTTCTTCCGTCCTGATTTTGCGTAATTGTGTTGTTATTTGGGGCTTGGTTTTTTTGCTGGCGATTGGTGGGCGATCTAGTTTATTGTTCCAATCCATGGTTTTATTGGTCACATATAATGTGCGGTTGTTTGGGTTTTTTTGCGGGTTGATTTCAAGAAAGACTTGGGTTCTAGATAGCAATCATGTGTTAAACAAAGGCGCAGTTGTTTTTTGCTGCTTTTAAAAACGTTTTTTAAATGAAAATTTTGTTCACAAAACAGACGCCGGCACCGACCATTCCATACACATAATTGAAAAAAATACCGTCAAACTCGTATGCTTCTTCATGGATGTTGCAACTTTTTTGATGTCTACTTTTTGTTGGGGGTTTTTCTGGACGAAAGTATACTTTTAGTTTTAAAAAAAATAACATAAAAAATTGACGGACCAGTCAAAAACCTGGCGGACCAGTGAAAAATCAAGCCAACTGGTCCTGCTGGCCAGTTGAAAAAAAAGTTAAGGGCAACCCCTGTTACACTCCATTACTTAGCCTTCAAACACGAATCTTAATTTACCAATAATGATGGTACCAGCACAAATGTATGATAAATTATTTCCTTACATGTACTTCAATTTTCCATAATAACTCTACACTAGACATTTATGTGTATTTACTGTGTGCAACCCATTTCCATTTATTTGAATCTAAAATGACATGTAGCCCCCTTCCACAGTGTCTAAGAGTATGATCCAAAGTCTCAAACAATTTATTTGTAAAAATAAAAAATTGCTGGTTTGGGTGGTGTGGGATGGGAGTCTTTCACTGTATTTTAAGTAGTACCAGCATTATTACTACAGTGCAAGTTTTAGTCTCTATATGCCCATGTGTTTGTATTGCCACGTGGGCCAAAGTGGGAGTTGTTCTTTTTACACGTGTTGTACATGTCCAGTGTATCATAGGGCATAGTTCTACAGCTGATAGTGCAGCACAGCTGTAGGTCATCCCACTATGCAAACATCTATTCAATACTAGGGTATTAATATGTAGATCCTTATCACTGGTGTCCATCATGCAGTATGATTCATTCAGTCAGCGGAAGCCATTGGTACCCTGATGACCCTGATTCATTGAGGAAGAGATGGGGGGGGGGCATTAAAAAAGTGCTTTGGGTAAATTTTGCTACATAGGGATAGAGTTGTGCTTACTCTTTTAGAGCAGAATAATGAACCTGACCTTAGACGCTGCTTTTACTACTTGGTTGGTATATTTTAACAGCTATTTGTGTCCAGATATTTGCCATATTATGCCCCCCCCCCAAATAAATAAATAAAAATAAATAAATAAATAAAAATAAATAAATAAATAAATAAATAAATAAAAATAAATAAATAATAATACAAAATTTGAAGTAAGAAGAAACTATGATCCCTTAGGGTGAGTCTTGGCTCTGAAAAGAGCCGGTTGATGCTCAAATTAATTTTCCACACTGTTAAGTTGTTTAACATTGACTGAGTTTTTAAAAGGAAAAGAAACGTTGTTTCAAACCATTTCCCAACCAAAATTAAATTATCATTGATATAAATGCATCAAGTAGTATAAAACCATCTTGTTTTGGCCCCAGCTGGAATAGACAAATCTGCTTTGGTTGAAACCACTTTTTTTTCTTAATGTACATTTGATTTGTTTACTTGGTCTCCTTGCAGGAAACTTGACTTGTGTCACTGCTCAAAATAAGTGTTTGAATGTTTCTGTAATTCAGACAAATGTTGTCCACCCATTGCTAACTTTGTCTCCATTGATTTTTCTGTCTGGCCATCACTGGAGTATTTCTTAAATCATATTCTTGTCATCGAAGTTGCAAGAAATTAATGAAAGAAAAAACACCCTTGTTGCGCAACTTTGTGTGCTTTCAGATGCATAATCAACAGATAAAAGGCTTTAGCTGAGGCCTTTTATTATGGTAAATTACCTCTTTTTAAAAAAATACGTTACTACAGAGGGAGCCATTTCTCACAATGTTTTATACTTTCATCAGCTCTCTGTTGCTTGATACCAAGTCAGTTTTTATGCTAATAATTACCAATTAGTGTCCAGTGCCTTTAAAGATGATTTCTACATATGGGATGACACACATCCACAGTCACTGAAATAACAGCCCATCTGCCTTCTCTCACCTAAACTTCAACCTCCTCTTCCCCTATAAAAAGTCCTCACACGCTGTAAAATTACAATTATAACTATTTAATTGTGGACTATTAATAGCCTTAACCTATAATTAAACAGGAAATCATTTAATAAATTATTATGTCAGTTGTATTGAAGAAGGGGATGCGACTTGGATATGTTTAGCGGGTGACTCGATCTGAGACTAAAATTGAATGCATGTATTTTTAGAGAATCTTAAGGGGGAACTGTTAACCTTGCTTGAAGCAATTTGTAAATTATGACCCGAAATGCCTTTGGTGTAAGTGAAATTAAAAAAAATCTTAAAATTACTTAAAATCACTCTTAAAATTTTGATTTTAGAAAGCATTTTGAGAATCATTCTGCATCAAAGTATCCCAACAAAATTTTGACTCCCATAAATGGCCGACCGTGATAGTTTGCAACGTAAAAAGAAAACCGTGCAATTTTGAGTGATACTTGTGTGGATCATTATATTCTACTTTTAAAACATCTTTCTAACCATATATATTTCATAACATTCGGTTTCAAACGCTTTTTAGTGACAAACTCGTCCGATCCAAGGCAACGTGTTCCTTTAACTACATTTCTGCTTAGAAGACAGGGTATCAGTTTGAATAACAGTGTATAATTTTTATTGTTCTTTCATTGATTGTTTGCTATGGTGTCCTTCAAAGCATTGCTGCAACAATGGACCAAGAAATACTCCGCCAAGTCATGTCTGTTTTGTCTACTCAACCTGGTCCAATTTCAAGGCTATGTTTACTACTGACTTGAATACCACCAGTGTTCTCCCCATGTTTTTCCCCAAACTTTGGGGCATTCTGGACCCAAATTGTTGGATGTTTGGCTGAATTGAAACAAAGTTTTCAGATTTGTTCTAGTATTGTGTTCATCTCAGTTTTAAAAGCTCTCCTGTCTGGAACATTCGGTATGTTTTTGTCTTGGTGTTTTTTATGTGAAATTATTTGTAAAAAAAAAGTATATACTTATATATATTAACTGTTTTGCGTATCGACCAAAATGTCCGCATTTGTTTGCTGCATAAGAACAATATATGTTTTGGTTTATTATGCTGTGTATTTATAGTGCCAGCAGGAAGTCACATTGACTTTGAACATGGTTAAACCCCCAGGCATCCCATACAAGCAATGTAATGTAGCCTTGTAGTGGAACCTTTTGCAGCTGTTTGAATTCTAGAAGATCTTGTGACTGCTAAATGCTGTTGGGTTTCAGTGCGTTGAGCATTGTTACAGTGTCACTTATTAATGCAGCTCTGGAGATTATATTCCTTCAAAGTTTCCTTCTATTTATCATGTACTGTTGTACAATGTTTGCAAGAGGTGAAAGAAAACAGGCTTTATAAATTTATAAATGTATTGTAAACATGTGCCTTGAAATCCGCATTTATGTCAAGCATATTTCACAGGTTAGCAGGGAGATTTGCTTGAGCGCATGCATACTCCACAATACTAGGCATTTTTTTACTCACACAGCTAGCGCAGAAAAATCAGCATTTGCCTTGTTAAATAAGAATTATGAAAATGGCCCCACAGGCCTGATGTAACCAAACGCATTGGGTCATCCAGGGCGTATTGGAAGCCAGAGTCCTATACAATGTATACATAACAGGATCATTAATTGAAGGCCAATGAGATTATGTGACTGATTCACACATGCTGAAGTGTAGTGCTTGAGTAAACCTTGTGTAATCAGTCTTCAACACAATGCTTTTAGAGTTCAGTCAAATATAATCTGCTTCATACAATTGAGCCATGAGTGCTTTTTGCTAAGGTTTGAGTATTTACTGATCATTTTGCTTTTAATGTGAGGGTATTATTGCTTGAATTACATAAACATTGTGTTGTGGGAGGGCAAGGGGTTGGTTTTTGTTTGTTATGATGATTGCCTGTCTAGGTTATAAAAATAAAATAAAAATGGGGGGGGTATAACACTTGTTCATTTATAAGTTAACTTTTTAGGAACAATTTGTATACGTATATAGCAATCATGCATGCACCACAAATAATGCCAAATTTGAAAAAAGACGAGCAAGTGTACGATATTACAAATCTCACTTAGATTCATCTTAACTTAGGATGGGTGGTTTGCCACAGTGATTTGTATTGTGACCCTGCCCGAACACATCCCGAACACATCCCCCTAGTAGTACTAGGTTCTTATAAACTGCTTTTTAGATTGCTATAAATTTCCTATCCGAAGGATTCAGCAATATTGGTCAAGTGTCTTGCTTATCTGAAGGACGCAGCAATAATTGTTAAGTGTCTTGCTCGAGGACACATGTGTCATGAGTAGGATTCGAACCCGCACTCTGCTGATCAGAAACACCAGAGCTTGAATCCTGCAATCCGCTCTGCCAAAAGATCTATGTGAAATTGACCTCTGACCTCTCAGTTGACCCTCTCTGACCCTCTTTCCTTGTTAACAGGTTAGTCCTCAAGAAATGGTTCAAGAGATTCACCAAGTCCTGATGGATCGTGAGGATACCTGCCATCGGACATGTTTCTCCCTTCAGCTCGATGGCAATGTTCTGGACAACTTTGCTGAGCTCAAGAGCATCGAGGGTTTGAAGGAAGGATCTGTGGTCAAAGTGGTGGAAGGTAGGTTGGGTCATTGATGTTGCTTTCTCTTTTCCACTTCCATCATAACTTGGTTTTGAGAAGTTGTTAAATTGTACAAAGTTGGTGATTTTTTGTATGGTTATTTTCAATCAGACATAGTGGAGCGTCTTTCTCACACTTGTAACTTCCAGTCTCGCTACCATGGGCAGCGCCCCATATTGGTCTCTTGTAACTAACCCTTTGGAGGGATGCTCTTAAATGAGGGAATAAAAGGGAATTAAACAGCTTTTTAAAACAGGCTGGGGCAGGGTAGTGCAATAAAGGACAGAGCCATAGGTGAGGTCCTTTATTGCCATTAAGACTGAGTCATCACTCTTTTATTCCCATTAATAAAAAGTTGGTTGTAAAAAAACGTTAACTAGAGAACAAATGTGGAATTTCTATCCAAATAGAGCGCAAAGTAGCTCCTCATGCAGGTTTCAACTTATGCCCTTTAGTTTCAAACTCTTGCATATAGTTTTTGAATTTTCAAAAGCCAAATTTGCGACCAACCAACTTAAACAGGGATGTGAAATTTCCACGATCTTTGCAATCATCTACTCAATTTCTCAGGCGATGATTAAACACGTTTAAACATGGCCATCTGTGATGTCCTCTTGACCAATGAAGTTTCTAGAATCAACAGTAACACTGCCATGTTTTGTTATTTTTCCGTAGAGCCCTACACCGTGAGAGAAGCTAGAATCCATGTACGTCATGTAAGAGATCTACTGAAGTCTCTGGATCCATCAGATGCTTATAATGGCATGGATTGCCAGTCTCTATCGTTCCTTACCACCATCCTCAATGACGGTAAGTAGAAATGTGGTACACTAGGGTTTCATTTTAACGCTGGACTGTTGGCCCGAGGCCAGTTATTTTAGCCTCGGGCCAGTAAACTCATGACTGGACAAGTCTGACGGTCTTGTGTTTTTCAGTTTGGTGCTACAAAGAGAGAGTCTGAAAAAATATCCTCGCTGTCCCTCCTAATAATCCATTTACTGACACATTTGTTCCTCTGATCGTCTTTATGTTTGTCATTTACCCCTGCCGACCTGACCACAAAACTATGAACATATACCCAGACGTAGTTTTGTGTGAATCTTGATCAAGTCAACAGAGGTGGAGTGTCACTGAATGGGACAGCGCCATCAATTATTTCCGTTGAATATAAAAATATATTCATTTGGGGTTGGCACTGAATACTCAGTACTTACCCGAGTTCTGTGAAAAAACATCACAGGCATATTACTCAGGTGGGATTCGAACCCACGACCCTTGCAATTCTAGAGCAGTGTCATACCAACTAGACAATGTGCTGTTGTCTACATTGTGCACTACTACAGAATGCAATGAAAATAATTTGACCTGCGCTGGGGTTGGATTTCACAATGAGTTAAGTCTTATCTAGAGTTGGGAAGAGTAAAACTTAGGACTAGCCTTCAGTTTTTAATAACTCCTAAAGAGTCCTAGGACTAGTCCTAAGTTAGGACTATCTTTTGGGAATCAACCAAAGAGGGTACCAATCGTGTGTCATGCGCAAGGATAAGGCATGTTTGTGCGATTTCCATGTGTATAAATGTCCATTACATTGTTAAAAGAATACGTTGCCTTGGAACGGTCGAGTTGGTCTTTGAAAAGCGTTCTGTAACCGTTTGTTATAAAATCGATATGGTTAGAAAGATGTTGTAAAAGTAGAATACAATGATCTACACAAATCTGCCTCAAATTTGCGTGGTTTTCGTTTTACCTCGTCGACAAACACGGTCGGCCTTTAATGGGAGTCCTAAATTTGACTCCCATAAACGGCTGGCCGTGTTAGTTTGCGGCGTAAAATGAAAACCGTGCAATTTTGAGTGATACTTGTATGGATCATTATATTCTACTTTTAAAACATCTGTCTAACCATATGCATTTCATAACAAACGGTTTCAAACACTTTTTATAGACCAACTAATCCGATCCAAGGCAACATGGGGATCTACTTGACAATTATGGCATTAAGCTCTTCTTAAGCCGACTGCCCTGGGCAAAATCTTTAAAAAGTGTTTTGCGCTATGCTTTTCATCTTCATTGATTTGTTGAATCCCGAAAAGGGTCCAAAGTATTTCATGATCATGTCACGTGTTCAAGTTAACAGTTGCATAACTGAACATTTTATTCATCAACAAGAAATCCTTACATAAACACTGAAGAATTACTGGCATACATTTAAGCGTTTGGCATTCAGTATATGAAGTGTAGAGAACTATTTAAGTAGTGTGTGAGTGGAGTTGCAGTAACATGCCAAGTCTTCAAAAATAACAATATTTAGCCCAATAAAGCAATGGCTGCCAGTGAGAGCATTTCAATTGATGCTCACTTGTGGCGGTTGATTTAATTGTTTTTATTGTCACACATATATATACAGAGTGAAATTTACTTCGAATTGCAAGTCTAAAAATATTAAAGATTTAAAAAAAAAATACAGAAAACACTTGTTAAACACTTGACATACATACAATAACAAATAAACAATATGCGCACATTATGCAAGAGACAACAGTAAAAAAATTGCAAACCCTCGAAAACAAATTAGAAAGTATTAGTCAATCTTATTGCACTGGGATAAAAACTATTGCGAGTACGTTTGGAGTCAGCTCTGATCGCTCTATATCGCTTACCTGTTCTTATCAGTTCAAACAAACTATTCACAGGGTGAAATTCATCCAAATTGATTTCTTTAGAACCCGTGTAGCATAAAGTTTATCCAAAGCAGGAAGCTCACGACCAATAATAAAGCTAGCAGTGCTGACTAAACGATTGAGGCGTTTTCGGTCATCTGCCGTGGTCATTCCATGCATTTTCCCCCCAGAAAATTGAAGGTCTAAAAATGAACATACTGACTTAAATACTGATGAAATGGGAAACTTTTGGGCGGTCCTTTTTCACAGTTCTCGCGGGTAGTGCGCGTGCTCAGACCTACGCTCGCAATATACGAGCGTAAGGACTTTTATGTTTAATATAAGCCTCCCATTGTTTGACTGGAAAAGACCAAACTTATCCAATCTTTTTATCTTTTGTCTGTCTCCAGATCGCAAACGCACTAAGAGCAATGCGGATTCTGTGGACTGTACTCCACCAGACTACCTAATGCCATCCAGTAAAGAGCGTCCTCTATTAAATCTGCAACCAATCAGTAAGGAAAGTCGTGTAGCGTCTTGTCTGAAGGTACTGACAGTATCTGGATGGAACCCTCCACCAGGTACAAGGAAGATGCATGGTAAGTCAAATATATAAGAAAGTGCTTTCAAAAATCTAAGCGAGGCCTACACTTTCATGGTGTGTGTATCATCAGTGTGTCTGATCTGGTTCCTCCCAACAGGATGTTTTAATGTGAAACCGTGGTCCAGTGGTTAGACTGCATGACTTGCAATCACAAGGTTGTGGGTTTGAATCCTACCAAGCTAACAGTGGTCCAGTGGTTAGACTGCAGGACTTGCAATCACAAGGTTGTGGGTTTGAATCCTACTAAGTTAACAGTGGTCTAGTAGTTAGACTTCAGGACTTGCAATCACAAGGTTGTGGGTTTGAATCCTACTAAGCTAACCACTGCTTTCACAATGACAAGTGTCTAGTTACTGAGTCATAGATTCTTGATTTGTGCAGCTCAAATTCATAGACGTTAAACCAATGTTAATATGAGTGAGATTGGCTGTTGCCAGCTTTAAATATTCCGTATACTTCATTGCTTTTGGAACTCCTTGCCTGTTTCCCTCCTTTTCAACAATTTGTCTTAAGAGAAATATCTATTCCTTTCCTCAGCTCCCCTGATCAATTTTACCTTTAATAATATTGTAACCGCTTACCAAGAGTGGCTTTGAGCCTTCTTTGGGGCAAGCTTGCATAGTTTCTTTTTAAACCAACACTTAATTTTGTTACATTTTGTGAAATAGCATCGCCAAACAAGTTGGCGGTACGTTCAAGTTCACTTCTAGAAACAGCGATTTTGTTTACTGTGAACATCTTCTTATCCTACCAAGTGTGATTAAAGCCACTTCCATAACAAATACTTCAGATCTGAGGCTAGATCAATAGTCTAGCCAGCGCACAATAGCCACAAATTCCTGTCATTGACGTAGTATTTTGACTTATTTCAGACAAGAAGTGTTAATAGTTCAGGTTTTCGATGTTCATAAGCAGTTTGGAAAAGCCAAATCTCCTTTTTCAATTAAACCGAACAAATTTGTTTGAAATGGATTTGGGGATGTAGGCCTATGCATTGAGCCTGTACTTCGCTACTCCATCATAACCCCCCTTCAATCCACATGTGTGAAGAAGAAAGAAAGTTGCATTAACCATGCCAATTCTCCAAGAGATTTAGACAGCCCGCATGTTCAGTTGTTAACAATCCACATAAATCCAAAGGACAATGAATGGATTTGCAGCCAGTCTTTTGAACCAAATCTGCACGTAGCCATAATCTATAAAAGCATAACTTTCAGACATAGTGCTGCATCTGTAACATCATTGACCCGCTCGCTTGGAAGTACACATATGTCTCGTTTCACAGAGCTTTTCAGCTAGAAGTTAAAAAACTGTTCCGCCCATCCAGTTCTACCCCCTGGACACATACATTGTACAAAATGAAATACATAAAAATATGTCATCTGGTAGGATGCAACAATACCTTTTTATTTATGCCTGGAAACACACTGTATTAAATGCATCAACTTGATGAAAAGTATGATTTCTAAATCTGAAAGTTACAGCGCAGGAAGTATTGTGTTCTTCGCCCGACCCCCTACCATCTTAGACAGGTGTAATTTGGAACAGAGGAAGAAAACAACTACACAAAATAACCCTGAGCAGCAATTGAAGTGGTTTGAATTGTGTGTGGTTCAAGTACCAAGCACCCTTGCAACCAGCTACCATGAGTCTGTGGATATCAGGAGTCCTTGGTTTCAGTATGACAGCCACTTTCTCAAGTATCAAGTGTTTTCAGAAATGTTGTGTCAAGGAATCAGAGATCCATATTTTTTTTTAATTAGCCCTCAAACAACATATATATGTACAAGTTTCGCACACCACAAACTTGGTGTATGCTCTCTAATTTTACCAAGTACTGGAAAAAGTGGTCTTGAAGACACTGGACACTATTGGTAATTGTCAAAGACCACTTGGTGTATCTCAACATGCATAAAATAACAAACCTGTGAAAATTTGAGCTCAATCGGTCGTCCCCAGTTGCAAGATAATAATGAAAATAAAAACACCCTTGTCACACAAAGTTGTGTGCTTTCAGATACTTGATTTCGAGACCTCAATTTTCAAATCTGAGGTCTCGAAATCAAATTCGTGGAAAATTACTTCTTTCTCAAAAACTACACTACTTCAGAGGGAGCTGTTTCTCACAATGTTTTATACTATCAACATCTCTCCATTGCTTGTTACCAAGCGGGTTTTTGTGCTAACAATTATTTTGAGTAATTACCAATAGTGTCCACTGCCTTTAAACACATGTAGCTTCACTTTATCAATATATTTTTTTTCTTTTACATATAATTTTTTGATAAGATGAGGCAATTTAAACTTTGCCGTTTATGTGTGTCACGTGATACAAGGTCTTATCCCTTGTAGTATGTACATGGAGTACAGAACAATATGTTACTATCCCGGAAACACACACAAACCCTATGGTACCAAAATACAATTTATCATAGTTATAGCAGGGAGCCTCTTTTGTGTGATAATGTTTTTTCCTCAATTATTTCATGTGCAAATAGTTGTAAAACAAAAAATAAAGATGGCACGACTACACAGTTTTAATAATGGGAAAGAGGACTAATGAGGTTGCTGTATTGTTGGGGTCGCTATTTGAGAGAAAAAAAGAAAAAATGAATATACAATTAACGTTTCCATAAAATGATCAATTTATCACTAAAATAAATGGTGCATGAAAGAGATAAAGAACTGATTACTATCACATGATTTCAAACCCTTGTGAAACATTAGTAAGAATGGAGATACATGTAGAAGGGCATCCCCATGAGGTGATACAAAAAGCAAATTTATTTGAGGGACACACGAAAATTAATTTTTAAAAGTCAGTCTTTATCTTTTGTTAGAGGATAAATTCCTCTGGGGAAAACAGTCAATTATCACAGGACCAAAACAGGAAATTGATATTAATATTTGGTTTCCTTCGGACTGGTTGCTGCAATGATTGCACTCTAGTACTACCAGAGGTGTTGCCATGTTGTCATATAACTGGAACAGGCGCACCAAATTTAATAATAATAATAATAATACACGGCTTTTATATAGCTCCCTTAACCCCACGAGGGTCCCGAGGCGCTTCACAGAGGTTAAAAATATTAAGCAAGTTTAGAAAAAGTTAAACTTACTTTGGTCATCAGGACTTGCAATCATAAGGTTGTGGGTTCCTATCGTACCCTAACAAGAAAACCGCTGATTTCACACTCACTGACTAGAGTTAATATTGTTATCTAATAATAGATGTTTTTTTCACAGAACTCGGGCAAGAACTAGAGAACTAGTACAGTGTTAACATACATTGGTGTGTATGGACAAAACCCAAATGAATATTGTTGTCTAGTTTTTACAGTATCACAATTTCTTGATTTGTGCAACTTATAATCATAGATGTTAAACTGATTCTTATATGAAATAGATTGGCTGTTGCCAGCTTGGTGTTTATAACCCCTTGTGGGAGTTTGCCAAGTTCCCTTGATGGGAAGATCATTTAAACAGACAGACAGATAGACCGCAAGAAAGACAGACAGACCGGTATTTGGGATCTGACTGATACTGTGCTGTTTCAATACCTAAAAACAAAACCAGAATGACATTTTATTTCTAGCAGAGTAAGGTGTCTTTTTAAATCATTACTGTCATTCCACCCTTGATACGTTAACAGACATTGCAATGAGTGCATTTGTGTACGCAAGTAACACCATCTTAATTGTTTCATGTGTAAAAAGCAGTACTTATTCATGCCTTGAGGACTTCATAAAGAGCTTATCTGAGCCCGCCCGCTGGCCGTCATCTCAATTAAAGAGACAATCTACGGTATTTAAGAAATGCTCACGGTCACGTCACGGTATGTTGCCTCTATTGACGGACGTTGGGATGCGTCAGTAATGCCAAATGGGTTTGGGGTGATGAAACAACATGCTATAAACATTATCATAAGTAATGAAGATGATGAGAGAAATGCATATGTCAATATGGGATTTTACTCTTGTGCATTCTTTTAATACGATATTTGGTTTATGAAATGTGATACTCTGTCTCGTCAATATTTAAGTTGTCTCTTTCTGTAATGTCTTTGAAATTTGATCAGGATTGTTTTTTTTACAATGTATAATAAACACGCTAAAGCCCTTTTTACCTGACAGAATAAAAACAACATTCCTGGTAAACTTTCAGCTTAGCGTGAAAAGATTCCTTTTTTTTATTTTATTTTTTTACAATTTTTTTTTTATACATAATCTACCTTCCTTGTGAAATTTCCTGAAACATTTAAAAAAAAAATTAACGACCTTCGACCAAAAAAGCTTAGCGGAATGTTTTGCAAGGAACCTTGTGTGAAACAACCCATTAATTGTTGTTGATTATATTTTAAAGAAATATTTCATTAAATAAGTTGAAGATAAAGCTCTTCTTTATCAGGCATGAGAATCTTCCGGTTTAAACCGGAATTCCGTTTTTTTTCCTTTCAAAATTGTGGTCTCCGAGTTCGATGTGAATTTGCTATAAAATTCGGGGGGTAGGTTTTTGGGGGTATACATTTGGATTTCTCTACTCCCTCTTCTCTAGTCAGACAATGTATAGTTTACCTTTGTAATTGTTATTATCGCGGATCCCCACACGTCGTTCATGAAATACCGGCACCTAAACAATAAATTGCCGTCCAGCAGCTGGCCCAATTTACGGCTTGTTGTCTTCCTGGCATCGGGCATGCATGCAGCAGCAGCGAAAGATGTATAAACTTGCCTCATTCCTTGCTTCGTTTATAGTGGTACGGTTCAATAATGTTTGCGTGTAATGCGCTTGCTGGTGCAGCAAAGATAACACGTGTGGAGACTTTTGAAAGTCTACTGAAAAAACAATGCACGTGTTTGCACCATGTGTACTGTGTACTGTGTACTGTGTACGTGCAGGTTTGCACACGAACCAATGAGTGGCGCGGCATGAATCTGAGATCGCCGGCAGGTCATGGTAAACTGGTACCTGTTATTGCCTCACAACCAGCGAAAGATATATTGGGAACCAGCGAACACACTGTACGTCCGGACGACGTGCTTTCTTCATTGGTTCTATTTCTATGTTGGGGTCTAATCTCAACCTCGTTCCAGTTATACCCTATGCTGAATAACAACCTCTTTCACAAAAACACATCGCTCTCGCCAAATATATAGGCCTATATATATTTTAAAATGTGCGTCGCCGACGGATCGTTAAAATCACAAACATTTAATTGCAAAAGAATTTCTGTTACACAACCGAATTTCAAATCAAGAACCTATAAAAATGGTTTTTGGAGAGAAAAAAAGCATTTTCAAGGGCAGAAATAAGGGATAAGATCGTCCAAAAAAAAAAAATATTATTGCTATTATTTTTTCCCCTTTCTTTTTCTGGAATTGTAACAAAATCGCAGGCAAACCCAAAATTGTTTGAATTGTTTGAGCTTTACATTCCTTATTTTCCCTTAAACCTATTATAAAAAAAAAAAAAAAGGAAAAATCACACAAAAGTAGCTCACTTCTACCTGGAAAAATAGGTGTCAGAAATGCATCAGAGACCACCACAGAGCTTCTAAAGTACCCAGAGCACACAAAAATGATGGAATATTGACATTTCCAATCAACTGAATTTTTTCCTGTTTTTTTATCATCACCCATTCTCATGCCTGCTTTATGTTTAGGAGACAAAAACAAATTAAAAGACACCTCGGAAAAAATGAAATGACTGGATTAGGATCGGTTAAGCTCTTGTGTGTGTTTGTTAGATGCCTGGCATTCCTGGTAGTTTATGAAAATGTCAGATATTGCACACTACTCCCTGGGTCTTGGGGAGACTCCATTAACCTTGAATCAAAACACCTGGCTTTGGTTTCTTCGAGCTGCTTTTAAGCAAATTAATATGTAAGCAGTTTTACTTACTGACTAAGGGTAGTCGCGGCCGCTTGTTGACACAGCATATACAGTATGGGGATCTGCTGGCTGGCAAGCTAAATATGCTACTGAATGATGCTAACCATATACGCTTCATGATGCACTCGCCAGCCAGCTGATCCCTAGGTCTGGTCGTATGCGATTGCCATATTCTGCGACAAACCGCTACACATCCTCCTTTATCCCTCGTGCAATAACACACTGCAATCGCAATTTTAACGATAATTATTAATTATCGCCCAGTCTCCAGTATTTTTCTTATCTCAATTTTACTAATGATAATTATAAATTTATCGCCCAGTCTCCAGTATTTTTCTTATCTCAATTTTACTAACGATAATTATAAAGTTATCGCCCAGTCTCCAGTGTTTTTCTTATTGCTTTTTTTTTAGTGGTTTTTCTTGTAATTGTATATAGCCATTGTCTGTTTTGTAATGTTTTTAATGTGTCAACGTTTTTACTGTATGCGAGCATTTGAATTACCCATTTTGGGATCTAATTAAGATTATTGTATTGTATTGTATTGCATTGTATAAAAGACAAAGGACCATGTTAGTTTTACAACACAATAAGCAAAGTAATACTAAGCAAATTTATCAGTTTTAGCAGGGTCCTTTCTCTGTGGTAGACATTTGCTGCTTGTGCTCTATGATCTTTTGGTAAGCCAGTTTGGCATTTACATGGTTACATCACAAGGTACATGTAAGCTGCAAAATAATAATAGCAAGGTATGCAGGGAATGTTTTCATCATACAAGATTTTTATTGAACATATTTTTTTCCACAGAATGCTAGTAATAGTTTAATTAGAAAGTTATAATTGTTGTGCAATTTGCTACCTACATTTATGCAGGCAAATTATTATTAATGGTTTGTTACTGTGGAGATGCCAGTTTATTTTATTGCCAATTGCAATACGTACAAAAAAATACCTGCAGTTAACAGTATTTTTGTTCCAGCTAGTTTTAGAGCTTGCACTGTATGAACTGATGCTACAACTTGCCTTTGAGCTTACAATTGCTGTAGCATGTATACTGTATGAATAATGTACACATTCCAAGTGCATACACGTACATGTATGCGCATAAAAGTGCATGGTGTATGCACTGTGGATTTATACATAGACATTTACATGTACGAACAGGCATAAATAATTTACATTTAGGCCTTTTGAGCAGATGTTCTTAGTTGAATTTCAAGATGCTGAAATTAACAGCAACATTCTCACTTCAAACTGAAAAAAAGGAGAGAAAAAAAAAAAAAAAAGGGAAACATTCTACACAAGTAATTTATTTAAGATACAACTGTGCAAAGAAAATCAATAAAACAATATCATTGATGCAAGAAATAAACAAGAAATAAACAAGAGCTCGGATCTTGTTACTGTATGGTCTCTCCACATCAAAACCCAGTTTGTGCTCATCAAAATTAAGTGTAGACCCTTTGTGCTGGCTGCCAACACTGAGGTCTAACAGTGGAAGGTAATACGCACACACATGTACTATGCGCAACTCTCAGCCAGGTCTTGAATGACCTCAGCGAGGGCGCTGTTTGGGTTTGTGATGTCATAGATAGCCTAAGTAACCAATCACATTGCATTTTGGTTGGCGTGGTACCCCCTTTCCATACTCAGCATTATTGAGCCTGTTTTAAAGCCATTACCCTTTCGGTAAACTGTATTGTCCAAAGGCCCACACTTCGTGTATCACAACTTCTATATAAAATTGCAAACCCATGGAAATTTGGGCTCAATCCGTCATCGGAGTCTGGGAGAAAATAACGGGAAAACCTACCCTTGTATCCGCACAATAAATTCGTAATTCTCGATATCGAGAATTGATATTGTTTTACTGTTTTCTCAAAAGTATAAAGCATTTCATGGAATAATATTTCAAGGCTACCTTCTGTAAACCCTGTAAGTTATTTGTAAATCTGTGAACTTTTGTTTTTTGTACCGAAAGGGTCCAATGGCTTTAAGGCTCTATGGAACTAGTCTGTATCTAATAGATGTTAAATTTGCATCGGGGATAAAGAATATAAATTTTTGCTTTTTTACCCATATACACCGTTGTGTGTAGCACTATATACTCAGTACTTTCCCGAGTCCTGTGAAAAAAAAAAAAAAATCAAAAAAAATCACAGGCATTTTACTCGGGTGGGATTCGAACCCACGACCTTTGCAATTCTAGAGCAGTGTCATACCAACTAGACCACCGAGATTGCCCGGTATCTAGAGGCAGTTCGAATCCTATGTTTTAGCAGCGGGTACTGCAAATGATTTAATAGATGTTAAATTTGCATCGGGGATAAAGAATATAAATTTTTGCTTTTTTACCCATATACACCGATGTGTGTAGCACTGTATACTCAGTACTTTCCCGAGTCCTGTGAAAAAAAATCACAGGCATTTTACTCGGGTGGGATTCGAACCCACGACCTTTGCAATTCTAGAGCAGTGTCATACCAACTAGACCACCGAGATTGCCCGGTATCTAGAGGCAGTTCGAATCCTATGTTTTAGCAGCGGGTACTGCAAACGATTTAATAGATGTTAAATTTGCATCGGGGATAAAGAATATAAATTTTTGCTTTTTTACCCATATACACCGATGTGTGTAGCACTGTATACTCAGTACTTTCCCGAGTCCTGTGAAAAAAATCACAGGCATTTTACTCGGGTGGGATTCGAACCCACGACCTTTGCAATTCTAGAGCAGTGTCATACCAACTAGACCACCGAGATTGCCCGGTATCTAGAGGCAGTTCGAATCCTATGTTTTAGCAGCGGGTACTGCAAACGATTTAATAGATGTTAAATTTGCATCGGGGATAAAGAATATAAATTTTTGCTTTTTTACTCATATACACCGATGTGTGTAGCACTGTATACTCAGTACTTTCCCGAGTCCTGTGAAAAAAATCACAGGCATTTTACTCGGGTGGGATTCGAACCCACGACCTTTGCAATTCTAGAGCAGTGTCATACCAACTAGACCACCGAGATTGCCCGGTATCTAGAGGCAGTTCGAATCCTATGTTTTAGCAGCGGGTACTGCAAACGATTTAATAGATGTTAAATTTGCATCAGGGATAAAGAATATAAATTTTTGCTTTTTTACCCATATACACCGATGTGTATCTGCAGCCTACATGTATAAATACAAACTTGCAACTTTAATTATCTGTGTATTAGCTACAGTCAGTTTCTTGTGATGAATGTGGTTTAACCCCAGCGTGTATTATGGCTTGTGAATGTCACCATTTAACCTTCATTGATGGATAGTGTCACATGGCAGACAGGAAGTCAATGTGTCCTGAAGGTCACAAACATAAACTGAGAGGCAGCTAAAATTATATTAATTTTGAATTAAATATGCAAGAGGCAGTTTTCTGTAGTGAAATTTAATGCAAATTCGTTAAAGATGTTAATTAATTGAAAATTGATTGCTCTTTCATGTGCATGTATCTTGGAGTGACTTTGGGCCCGAAAAATAAAAACAAAGAAATCTGCGCAATGAACACATGACAAGTCCCATGTACATGTAGAGTAGGAACCAGGTTTAGTTCTCGCACCTTTAGGTAGAGATTTAACAGATTAAAAAAAGGTTCCTTGATGTGTCAGCAGATACAACTTGAACTTGGGTTTTGCTGACACTGCTACACATGTAGTTAAAGGGAAGGTAAAGGTTTTGACATCACTCTTAACACTATTGGCAATAATAAACTTACGTGGTTATACAGCATCTTCCGATAGCATGAAGCATTTTGAGAATCATTTCATTCAAAGTAAGTGGTTATGGAAAATGAGCAAGTTTTTATGCTAATAATTATTTTGAGTAATTACCAATAGTGTCCACTGCCTTTAACTTTTGCAGTTCCTTAATGGATTTTATTACCTCTGATTTATTTCCGACATTCAGTTACAAGTAGCTCAAAAGTCAAGTCTCTAGCGTCACTGAAAGCCTTTTAGATTTGTATGCCTGGCCCCAAGTGCCACTCACAAATACCATTCATAAATGTGATGGTTAGTTGCCACATGACCGAGCAGCCATAGCACCAACAGTGATGATATCTTAACCTTTCAATACTGAAATGTAATCCTTGATTCTTCTCCAGGGTGATTTGATGTTGTACGCTAGTAGGCTGGGCTCGTTGACTTGAGTGGATAGGTCTTGTGGGGGCGTATGGAAGGAGTGTGTTTGCGCGTGGGCTCACGTGCTTGGGATCGACTACATCTCAACATACCTTAGGCTCTGTTGTGGCTGGGTTCTTAGATATCAAAATATTTAGTGATGTACAGTGAACTGGCATAGTTTCACCACACAGTCAAATGTCAAATTTGAAAACATTAAAGGGTGACTACAGGATGCTCTGAAATATACAGTTATTACATTTTTGTTATAGATGGAGTCTATAGGAAAGAGAAAAAATATATTTTGATTATCTTACCTCGCGTTAAAACATGGTAAAAATGTTTTCCTCTGAAACACTCCAAGCCAAGTTTCTGAAAAACGTGAGGTCAAACAAACTTGCGCGAAAAAGTGCTCGTGAAGTCATCGGCGGATATTTGATTTGGAAAATAGCGCCCTCAATTGGCCAAAGCTGGAGAACTGTGCACAAACCCTAATTGGGATATTGTGCCAATGACGTCAAGGGGTCATTGCATGTCATTATCATAGATAAGCAGTTTTTGACTCTCGGCTGAAAAAGTCGCGCGGAGAGGTGCATTTTTGACTTGAATTATTTATTCCTAGATGCAAATTTTAAGCGTAAAATGGTTATAAACCGGTATCTACAATATCTATTTGGCCAATAAAAGGCAATAGTTAAAATATTGAGGGTATCCTGTAGCTTGTGTTTAAGAAAAACTTTTGGATTTTTGTTAATGATCAAAGCAGGATTGTGTATAAATAACATGTACATAGCATGGGCATAAGCTTTCATTTGGTATTTGAGCTGTCTGTAGTCTGTTTAGTCATGTCTTATGTTGGTTCAATCCTACAGTGTTCGTACTACTGTAAGTAATCCTATACATGTACATGTTATCAAATTGTGTCCAATACTTATTCATCAAACTTGTGTAGCATTTGTAAGCCGGGAAGGAAGAATGCTTTTACCTCCTCAAGACATAAAAGGCTGCAGTGATACAGTGCACAATGGGGCATACATGTACATGTTAGTTACAATCAATTTTGCTATTAATGCAATGCAGTTGCCAAAGCTCTTATCTTATTAGATTCCATTGGTGCATTAAGCAGATCTGAATATCAATATAGAAACCTCTAGGAGGTATAAACAAATCTAAATAAGAAAAATCTGTTCAATGTTAGATGAGGAAATCATGTCTACGTAGTTGTCTGCGAATGTGCATGCATCGGTTAATAAATGACAGAATGTACAAATGTAAACAAATCTAAATAAGAAAAATCTGTTCAATATTAGATGAGGAAATCATGTCTTATTGTATATGAATGTACATGCATCGGTTAATAAATGACAGAATGTACAAATGTATGAATTGCAAATTCCATTGTATCAATGCATCACTACATTATTATATAAAAACTACATCTTTATCACTTTGCCTTGTGTTCAATTCAGTGTAATCATGAAATGGAGGCTGGGTGGGAGGCGACAATAGTCTGGTGCCTTCTTCAGCATTTAGAAATTGTCTTAGCATTGTATACACAAGAGAATTATCTTTTGTATTACCCGATGCCAAAGTAACATATATTTTATGGTTTCGGTCCCCACCATGCCCACTGCTAACACATAGGATTCAAACTGCCTCTAGCCACATGGCTTGCTTGGTGGTCTAACAATGGTAAGACGTCTGCACTAGCAATGCAGAGGTCGTGGGTTTGAGTCCCACCAAAATGATTTACTTATGGTTTTGTTTTCGCAGAACTCAGGAAAGTACTGAGTATTCCATGTGTAGGGTGTAAGGTGTAAGGATAAAAACAAAAATATTGTCATTTTGTCATCTTGCAATTTTACTTAGAAATTATCATATTATTGATGGGGAAAAGTAACTTGATAAAAAATATAAGAATTTCGTTTGTTGTTTTTTCTCTACCCAGGTGACCTGATGTACCTTTATGTGATGACAATGGAAGGAACATCTCATCATATTACTGCATCCACAAGGGGCTTTTACATCAACCAGTAAGTTCCTTGAAACCAAAGAGTTATTGTATAAGAACTAGAGGGCGCACTGGTGATGCTACGTGCACAAACACGACAGGACCGCAAGGAGACACGCGCGTCATTTTGTAAGATGAACTTTACGCCCGTTGAATATAAAGAAGTACATGCTGGAGTGTATGTTAATAATGCTGTGCGATACTGTTTTGTCAACTAACAAAATGGCTGCACACCGGGCCGCGTATCTAGGTTTTTGCACCCTCTAGTTCTTGTTTTATAACTCTGTAATTGAAACATACAAATAATTAGGACAGTTTTGCATTGGTTTCAATGCCATACATGTAGCATGAATCACCATTCTCACTCTTTCTACTAGGAGGGCTTAATTTCATAAAGCCAGATAGCGTGTTCAGCAGAAAATACTGCTTGGCAAATTTCTTCGCTAAGGGACCAATTGGTGCAGCACCAGTCGCAACAACTAGAACTTCATGGCATTTTGGCTGGTTACCTCTTTCTGCGTAGCAAGAGTTGTTTGTGCTTAGCAAATATTTTTGCTTACAAGCTTTATGAAATTAGTTTGAGCTGCCTGGTCAGCTAATAGACTCTGTTTATGGGATGCCATTGCTGAGGTCAAAGTATGGAAACTCGCAACTCTCAGCCAATGATGGGAGAGGTAGAGTTTGGATTAAAAAGATAGTTAACTTTTTATACACGGTTTATCATACACAGGATAAGTTTACATGTAGAATTCCCTGATGAGTGTTACAATGAAATGGGTTCTGGTCTTTACAAATCAGCATTTTCATTCATGGGGAACAGCTTGTTTCATATAAAATAGGGATGCTTTTCAACACTGGTCTTCAGTTATTTTATCCACAGGTGATGGAGGAAGGTTTCTATTCTTTTACGTTGAGTCCCATAACTCTTAAATCATGTTTTGTTTGTAGGTCCACACAGGAGATGTTTAATCCTAAGCCGGCTGAGCAGAAGCATAGCTCCCACTCCTTGATAGAGCTCCTCAATAAAGTCAGTCCAATCTTCAAGAAGAACTTTGCCCAGCTACTGAAGAAGAGGTAATGAATGAAGACAATCAGAGCATGCTGACTGAAATGTTGAGTTGTCATCAACTTGTTCTTTTCATAAACAACATTACTCAAAAGATATATTAACGCGGTGTTACCGCTAACCTCACCCCAGTATACTCTCACCATGCAAAGTTTTAAATCCTACGTAATGAATGATGTTGAGATGCCATCCAGGGTTTTAGTTAGGTGAACAAATCCAAAAGACTGCATGGCTTGTGTAGCTCACCTTTTGTCGGGACCAGACAATCTGTTACAAGACTAGAAGTATATTATGACAGAAACTTTCTGCACAATTACTCTTTTTATTTGGGCTTATGAGTGATAGTTTTATACTCAACTAAATTGAAAGATGGAGTATTAAGGCCCGGTCACACAGGCCTCGATAACGATAACGAAAAAACGAGAATGTTAACAATGCACGCCCTCGATTGGTTGAATGAGCGTGGGCATATTATGCATGGTGCAATTTAACCAATAGAATGCGATCACTTTGCGTCGTTATTATTATCGTTATCATTACGCTGCAGTGCGACTTGGCCTTTAGACCACCGGACCTGTCTGGTCATAAGTTTACTGGCCTGATGCTAAAAACACTCGCCTTTGGCATTCGGTCCAGTGTAAAAAGTGAGCCTTAGCATGTTTGTCCAAAAAAGATTGATTAGTTTCAGTCTGAAAGCTCATTGATTATGAAGATTATACAAGTACAAATTCTCCAGAGAAATATTCCTTTCAGAAAGGAAAAAAAAAATAGAATTTAAAGACACCACTCTCCCTTGTGTGACTAGTCCCAAAGACAGTTTAGTTCTGATCTTTGTCATGATAATTTGATGTTAAAAAATTGTCTTATTTGACTAGGCCTAGAGACAGTCTACCTTTTACTGTTGTCGTAGTAAATTGTTGTTCAGAAGTTGCCTTATTTGACCCCAGGCCTGGATTTACACACAGGCAACGGAGGCCATGGCCTCCGTTGCCCCTGGTCTTGGCCTTGGTGCCCCTTCCAAAGTTTCACATTGACTTAAATTTTATCCAAGAGAAGTGCCCTTTCCAAAATGAAATTAGCCTTGCCCTTTCAACATGTTCAAAGATGAAATTCCAGGCTTGAGTGGTGTTTTGTTAATTTGTTATTATGTTTTGCTACTCAGAGCTCAGAGACATCCATTTGAGCGAGTCCCAACTCCATTCCAGGTTTACTCATGGATGGCTCCCCAGATGGAGCACACGATTGACTCAATACGAGCTGAAGATGGTAAGTAATACTCGCATGACACTCACATGATACTCAGTGCTCAGGGATGATAAAGTTTAGACTTGTATCTCAATTCAGACTTTTCAAGACTGTCTGTGGGTGCGTTCAACTAGCTTCCCTGTGTCGACCCCGCGGTGCTCATTTGGGTGAGCCCCTGACAAGAGTTAATCAAACGATCACTCACTGCTCTCGTAGTGACGTCATGCACCTCGGGCCAGCTCCAAGTAACCCGTTCCACAAGCATGGCGCTTGGGGCTGACCCAAATAAGCCCCTTGAATGACATTAAAGCTATTTGAGCGTACCGGGTTGACCCGGAGAAGTTAGTCAAACGCACCCTTAAAAACTCTTTCAATGCTTGTTTTTTTAGGTGTTTTTTTATGTAATTTATACGCTTTGAACCTAAAATGCTCAGCTTTTTGGAGGGTTTTGAAATTCTATACAAACAAATCTTGTTCACCAAACAAAATATATACTTGCTGATTTGTGTTGTCCGGTACATCCCCAAGTCAATAGTATGTTGAGTGATAATGCCCTCTTGTGAAAACATGTCATACATGTATAATTGATGACACTTTGTGAGTACATAAAACAGATTGTACATGTACAATAATGGTGCTTTCAGAATACATAAAACAAATCGTACATGTATCCCTTGGCACTGAAAGAGTTATTAACAAAAATGCTGTGTTTTTCCAAATAAAAGTCTGGCTCTTTGATCTACTTCTCTAGAACTGAGGATAAAAATCTCCTTTCTGATATAACTCCTGAGGTTATCAACAGTTTGACAATCCATCATGTCAATGCACACCCTAAGAACTTAATCCTAGTTTCAGGCTTTTTTGTTAGCAGTGATTGTCACCTGTATTAACTACCACAAAACACTAGCTCTTTGGAAAACCATGGAGAGTAACTCATATCTAGATCAGGGAGTACTGTGCTATTTATTTTTTCACTTTGGGTTTGTTTGCATAAAGGTTTCTTATCAAAAAGCAAAGGAGATATTGAGTTATAATAATATTTGAGTTTATATAGCGCTTTTTCACTCCCGAATGGTTCTCTCAAAGCGCTTTAAATTATTACCCCTGGTCACTGGGCCTTAATTCACTCCTTAAACCATCTCAGCTCCCTGGGGAGTATACAGCCTCGTGCAACAAATGCGCTACTTGGCTAAATCAATCACAAGAACCATCTCTGCCCTCACAGGTCCCCATTTACCCCTGGGTGGAGAGAAGCAATAATGGTTAAGTGTCTTGCTCAGGGACACAAGTGTCACGACCGGGATTGGAACCCACACACTGCTGAACAGAATCAGCAGAGCTTGAATTCGGTGCTCTTAACCGCTCGGCCACGACACCCCAACAGTTACAGTTGAAAGCCAGAGAAAATTTGAAACTCATTCATTCTATTTGGTTTGAGTTGAATTTTGTCAAATACATCAATATGTAAAGTACAACATGAAAACAGTATTAACATAACATGATTGTATTCTTTCTTTACAAACTTTTATTAATATTCTTATTTTTTCTTTTTTCTTTCTTTATTCCCAATCACCCCCCCCCCCTCCATTTTATGTTTTAACTGCTGGTTCAAACCTTTTGGCTGTAAACACAATTTAGTTTTACTCCACAGTCTGGCCTATTTTTTTGCAGTTCTGAATTATGTTGGGCATGACATGTCCATGCATATAAAATAATATCACTAATAAAAATAATCCATCGTTAAAATGTAATACCCTAAGAGTTTGGGAGTTTTCATCTTAAGTCGAACAGTGTCACATTTTGTTTTCTCTGTGCACTCACTCCTCATTATCATTATTTAGCTGTTCAAATGTTTAGTAATCAAGTTAATAAATCTGTACCATTGTTAATTTGTTCCTGCAGCATACACCTCCAGACTTGGCTATGAAGAACACATACCAGGACAGGTAGATTAATCTTTAGTTTCAGTTTTTGCACTTAGTAGTAATAGTAGTAACTAGAAATAGCAATTTAAAGCATTCATTTACTGAAACTTACGTACGATTGTTAATCGTGCAGGTTCAAAACTTGCACAAGGAGTTACTTGGCAACCTACTAGGATAGTATTTCAATTTATTATAAATTACGTAATATGGATATTTGTAGAAATATTCCAAATTTGCTTTAGAGTGGAAGTTCAAGTAATACTCTTCCCAGTTAAGTCTGATTTTGATTTGTTTTGCCCTGGAAAAATTCTGAAAAAAATTCTTATTAAATAGCTCGAAAAAGTCCATGTGTACATGTAGGTTAGACCTTGTAATCAATGAAATATTCTTACTTCATTCCAAGAACCAAATATCATGTCTTCTACAAATGGCAGTAACAACCTTGCATAAAGCCAACTGATAGAAGTACACAATTGACATACATTATAAGTTACTTTTTACAAACCCACTTTGGGTGAATATTTCTTTGTATTTTAGACCCGAGATTGGAATGAGGAGACCCAGACCACCAGAGAGCTTCCTCGTAAGAACCTTCCAGAGAGGTTGCTTAGAGAGAGAGCGATCTTCAAGGTACATAGTGACTTTGTAGCAGCAGCAACTAGAGGTGCTATGGCAGTCATTGATGGCAATGTCATGGCGATCAACCCAGGAGAAGATACCAAGTAAGTATTATTGCCTTACATTGTAATAATCTGCTGATTAAAGGGAAGGTACACGTTTGGTAATTGTCAAAGACCAGTCTTCTCACATGGTGTATCCCATCATAACCATAAAATAACAAGCCTGTAAATATTTGGGCTCAATTGGTTATCGAAGTTGCAAGAAAATGATGAAAGAAAAAAAACCACCCTTGTTGGACGAAGTTGTGTGCTTTCAGATAAGAATAAAAGACTTCTAGCTAGAAGTCTTTTATTATTTTAGTGAGAAATTACCTGTTTCTCAAAAACTACGTTACTTCAGAGGGAGTCGTTTCCCACAATGTTTATACTATTACCAACTCTCCAATGCTTGTTACCAAGTCAGTTTTTAAGTTAATATTTGTTTTGACTAATTACCAAACGTGTACCTTCCCTTGAAAGGGAGGGTTGTAGATTGGTTTTTGTCATTTATAGGCAAAATTATAAAGACAGATTCAATCACATGTGAAAGTTTCAGCAAACGGCAAAACCTGTGACATAATTTTCACAATAAAAGCTGAGGCCACACTGCAGCGAAAACGATAACGATCATGACGCACAAGAGAACGCATTGTGTTGGTTGAATTGCTCCACACAGAATACGCCCACGCTCATTCAATAAATAGAATGTGTTCTCTTTGCATCGTGATTGTTATCGTTTTCTTAATCGCTGCAGTGTGACTCGGCCTTATTGTTGAATCCATCCATGGCAGGTTCCAAACGCATCTCTGACCGCAGCATTTGTGAATAGACATCAACCCTCAGAAATCTGAGAAACAATACATATATTAAATGCTTCTCAGATTCAAATATTTTTGGTGGAAAAAAAATATCATATTTGAAGAGAATCCCTTTTCAAAATAGTTTATACTGTCGACAATTGCAGTGCTTCCCACCAAAAAATGTTTAAGGTCAATAATTTTTAAGGTACTTACCAATCTATGACCCTAACTTTATACAAAAAGTGCATTGACTCCTATTGGATGACCCATTGATACTTATGTGAGCTGCTGGTACGTGGTAAGGGTTTAGGGAACACATGTCAACATGAGTAACTGTTAAAAATCAGTATCTACACTCTAGACATGAAATAATAAATCTGTAAAAAAATTAATTTAATAATAATAATAATAATAATAAGACTTGTAATGCGCACATATCCACCCTGCTGGGTGTTCAAGGCGCAGTAAACCAAAAACGAAACAAAAACAAAACACAACACAAAGAAAAAACAGACACAACAAAATTAGTCATTGAAAACCTGTGACATAAGATAAGTTTTGAGAAGAGACTTGAATTTTGCAGTACAAAGACAAGATCGAAGATTAAGTGGTAGAGAGTTCCAGATGCGTGGCGCGGCTGAAGAAAAAGACCTGTCACCCCATGAGTGTCGAGACTTGGGTTCAATGAGGAGAAGCATAGAACTTGATCGAAGATTCCTTGATGGAGTGTAAACTTGAAGCAGTTCAGAAATATAGTGGGGAGCCTTGCCATTAAGAGCTTTGTGGACAATGAGCATCAGCTTGAAGATGATTCGTTGAGAGATAGGGAGCCAGTGTAGTTGTTTCAGAATGGGGGTGATAGAACACGATTTTCTAGACAGTGTCACAATGCGGGCAGCAGTATTTTGGAGCCGTTGAAGTCTGGAAATCTGGTTGTTAGGAAGACTGTAGAGAAGAGCATTGCCGTTGTCAAGACGAGAAGTAACAAATGCGTGAATGACCTTTTCAGTGGCACTTTTGTCCAAGTACTTGCGAATCTTACCTATATTCCTGATGTGATATGATGATAAACGAACAATGTTGTTGATGTGTGGCTGAAGTGTCATTGATGAATCAAAAATAACCCCTAAGTTCCGAGCTTTCAGCGAGGGAGCTATCCGAGCATCACCGATGGAGTTGTATGTAATTTGAAAAAAATCTGTCACTGCAGTCATGAGAGAACAGTGGTTTCAAAAGATCAAAACCTTTACCCATTCCTTAAATTATAGCATTTCATGCAAAAATAATTCAAGAGAAGGTTTATTAATATCACCTTAATACCATGTAAGTTATTTGCAAATCTGCAATTATTTATTTGTTCGATCTTACCAATGTTGTGCTCATCCATCAAGATAAATCCTTCATACAGAGTGATTAAACTGATGACATTCTCTCCTCTCCTACTTATAGAATGCAAATGTTCATCTGGAACAACATTTTCTTCAGTCTTGGTTTTGATGTAAAGGATCACTACAAGGAGTTTGGTGGTGATGCAGCTGCATTAGTAGCTCCAGTAAGTTAAGACAATCAAGAAAACTATTTGATGTTACCCATACACCAATGTGTGTAAGCACTGTATACTTAGTACTTTCCCAAGTTCTGTAAAACCAAATAATATTCTGTATTCCCGGTGCAAATTTAACATCTTTTAAACCAATGCGGTGCCCACTGCTAAAATGCAGGATTCAAACTGCCTCTAGCTACCGGGCAATCTCGATAGTATAGTTGGTAAGACACTGCTCTAGAATTGCAAAGGTAATAAGCAAGAGATTTTTTGTTAGTGAACTCAGAAAAGTATTGAGTATACTGTGCCTACACTCGACGGTGTAAGGGTTAAACCAAATAACGTTAAGACATGGTGTTCAGAATAGTAATATTTGTAAGATGAGTTATTAAAAAAATGTACTTGCATAGCTGTTTCATTTAATTTATTCTGGTTGTGAAGTAAAGGATTCTCAAAAAGTGAACTTAATCGCTGCATTAGCCAAAAACCCAGGAAAGAGAAGACAAGGAAGGAATTTCAGTTTTAGATGTGGGAGGAACACCCCAGAGATTTATTCCAAGGAAAACCCATGCAGTCTGGTAGGGACTGGAAACCCAATCCACAGGGGGCCCTTGGCATGATTCAAACCGGGTCCTAAAGATGGAAGGCGAGTCGGCATCCAGTTTGAAAGTACTCTGTATTTTACCATTAACAAGTCTTTGGCGTTATCTTTGATTCATCTTTGACAGAGTAATGATCTTCAAGGAGTAAAAGCCTACAACAATGTGGACATAGAGGGCCTTTATACTCTGGGTACCGTGGTGATAGATTACCGTGGTTACCGCATCACTGCTCAATCTATCATCCCTGGTATCCTGGAGAGAGAGCAGGAGGAGTCGGTCATCTATGGGTCTATTGACTTTGGCAAGACTGTGGTTACCAGTGAAAAGTATCAAGAATTGGTGAGCAAGATTCCCTTGGTTTTTTTTTGAACGAGGCATTGTGTTTTGAGGCATTGCATAGTGAGGTATCAGTGAATGTTCAGTCTACAGTAACACATCTACTTTGCTGTGTAGATTAATTCTTGAGAACTTTTCTTGCTATTTATTCTATTGCCGCAGAGTAGATTTTTGGAATTTAGGCGAATACTCAGTTCTCCTGACGATGACTAGAGCAAGCTAGTCGCAACATTGAGACCAATCCTAGAACTGACTCTGCGGTAGTGCAGTTAATTACGATCCTTTAAGCTAAAGTAGTAGTCGCAGCCTTTTTCTATACCATCCGCCCGGGTAGTAGCAGGACAGTTCTTTTCAGAACTGAGAAGTCTCCCGAACATCCGATAAATTTAGTCCATGGTAGTAGAATAAAGATAGACAGTTCTCGAAGAACAAGCTCTACCTGGCAAGCAGATACACACATGGTTTTACCGCAAACCAAATATATATTGATACCTCACCATGCAATGCCTCAAATTATATATACATGTATACTTAGTTCTGAAAAAAAATGTTCTAATTATTAGCTACTACCTCGGGAGGTAGGAAAGCAGCCGGGACTACGATTCTTGCTTAAAAGATTGAGTGGAATTCTCATTATTAACTTCACTGCCACGGAGTGAGTTCTTAATTGGTCTCAATATTTCAACTTTCTCAAGTCATCGCCATGACTTTAATGGTGTTGCCACAGAACTTTCTGGATTAATCTTCCACATGGAAGGTTGACAACCTGACTTGATTTTGTTTTTCTTGTTCCTAGTTGGCCAAGTCAGCTCAGCAGTTGAAGATTCTACCACACAAAGTGACCAACCATAAAGGTGGAGAGATTGAGATATTCTCATCTATTGAGTGCAAGGTAAGATGTACAGGAGGTTTGGAATGAAACTGTTTTATCAGGCCTGGATTCACATAACAGCCATTGAAAGATGCCCAGAGTCTAGAAAAAGACAGTGCTACATGTTTTGCTAATCAGCTTCTAGTACACAATAGTTATACCTTCAATTTGTAAAATTGGCTTTCGAAACCACGGCTTCGGCTTTTGGTTTGGCTTCAGGCTCGGTCCTCTCGTCTGAAGCCCTGAGCGTGTACACAAAGCACGCACAATTTGTCAAAACAACCGCAGGGCCTAGCTAGCCTGAGCCGAATCCCAAGCCGAAGTCGTGGTTTCGAAAAGGGCCAATGTTTCATATGGATGATATATTCTGTGCCAAAAGATTTGATCTCAATGCCATAGGGTCTGTGTGTTCATCCAGGTATGTGTAGCAAAATAAAACATGGTACAGTTTGAAACATTTGTCTTGTCAATGGAGGTTTGTGAGATTTTTCTCTCTGTAATATTAATTTCCAATAATTTGGGGCTGAACAAAGAAAATTTGACAAGAGCAGGGCTTGAACCTTTGCAGGTATTTTACTAACTGAGCTATCTAGCCCTATGTCGGCGGTCTCCCATTTGAGTCAATATCTTTGTTCGTGGGTGCCAGTCAGGGGTGCCAGTCAGAGGTGCCAGTCAGAAGCCATACAGCAGTTAACAGTAGCCAGGGATCACACCCACTGTCACAATACAACCAGTTGTCGATTTCACCAAACTCTTCCTAACTTAGGATTAATACTTAGGACTTAGGACGAGTGAAGTTCCGTATCCATAGACGTACGACGCATTGAACCCATCCCAAGTTAGGACGAGTTACTCATCCTAACTCGAGATAGGATTAATCCTAGTGTTTCGTGAAATCTGCTGCTGGGAAGTGGTAGCAGAGGGTTATTTGTCATGAATTTAACCTAGTGCTATATTGATTTAATTTACAGGGAATTAAAGGCAACGATGGTAGACACTACGTATTGGATCTCTTACGAACCTTCCCACCAGATATCAACTTCCTGCCAAGTAAGTTTGCTTCGCACACTTTGGATTATTCACTTGGGTTGGGTGCTTAAATGTTCAAGCAATGTTTAACATTTCAAGGTTAAGATAACACCTTATTGCTGTTTCACTGACTAAAGAATAGTTTAAACTTCTGACTTAAAAAAAAAAAAAAAAAAAAGGAATTCTATACCTTAATATCGTATTTATTTATCAATTTACTTATCTATTTATTTATATCTGTGTGTGTATTTCAGTTGAAGGTGAGGAGCTCAATGATGATGTCAAGGCCCTAGACTTCCCTCGTCAGCATCGTCACAAACTCTGCTGTCTCCGTCAAGAGCTCATTGAGGCATTTGTTGAGTAAGTCCCGTGCTTAGCTTCTGACAAGTTTCCATTTATTGTCAAGATTTACTGGTGGATTTTGGTCAAAATTGGCAAAAGCTGAACATTAACAATGTTGGGAAAGGTCATCGACTCCTCTCAAGTAGACACACTGTTTGACTTCTTCAAACTTTTCACTTATCTTTGTTTATTCAAATGTTTAGCACCTACGTGAAGACACTTTAATCATCAACAAAATCTCTCACCCCCTCCTCCCCCGAACTTGGGTCCAATTTCATGACTCTGCCTACAACCACCATTCTCCGCTTACTGTTCAAGCGCCAAAGTTCTACTTCTATCTGTGTAAACCAAGAAAGCCTAGTAAATGGAGTATGCAAGCACACAAGCAAAAAGTCCCTGCTTACCCGTGAAATAAACCTGGAGTAAACACGGAATTTCCTGAAAGTAGAGCCTTGAAATTGGGCCCTGGAGGAAAAAGGAACAACGAAGTGAAGAACTTACAAGTTTCCGAATAAAGCAACACTTTGCCTATTTTTGAAAACATTAACTTAATGGAAAATTTACCTCTCATATCATTCGTTGGCTAAAGTTACCAGACAGTAAATATGACTTTGTTTCCCTTTTGATCTCCCTAGGCATCAGTACATGGTGTTTGTCCGTTATGCAGCTGTCCTTCTAATGCAACAACAAAAACCAGAAACAAACGAGAACAATTCTGAGCCATCAACAAACATTGATAAATCCATCGAGGAAGACCCAAACAAAACATCTGGGACTGAAACCACAAAAGACCTCGATGTCATCATCAGCAACGACACCATCAATGAAGCTGTGTCGGAGAAAGACGATAAGAAAGACTGCAACGATTGCCAGGAGGAGTCCAATAAATCAGAGGAAACAGACGATAATAAGAAATCTGATTTGAACGATAATTTAAAGGAAGCAGCAAATGCAGTGTTATCAGGGAAATGTCCCATGCTGAATGGTTTAGACACTACTGGAATTGAACAGCTTGCTGAGAATATCACAAATGTTACTGACGAGGCTGCCAAGGCGCTGGCTGAAACACAGAAGAAGAAACTCAGTATGTATTCAATTTGCCTTTAATCCAACAATTCAACAAGCCCTATGTGTTCAGTTTCCTATTGGAAGCTTTTAAAATAATAATAATATCAAAGTCTTATATAGCGCACATATCTACCTAACAAGGTACTCAAGGCGCTGAGTATATATACAAACTTTCAGAAAGATAGGTTATTGCAGTGATGAATTCTGAGACCCAATTATGTAGCACCTTATAAGGGGTTTACAAGGTGCTACGGCGCATACAGCCAGGAACACCGGGGCGAACCCCTTCTCTTTTCGATAAGTGCACTGGGTTCTTTTTTCTATTATAATACAACACATGGGACCAATCGCTTTACGTCCCATCCAAAGGACGAAGCAATGGTCTTGCTTAAGGACATAAGTGTCATGACTTGGATTCGTACCCACACTCTGCTGATCAGAAACACCTGAGTTTGAATTCTGTGCTCTTAACCGCTTGGCCACGACAATTCCATTTTTGGCAACAAACGATCTTTACAGTACTCAATACTGTACTGTATGTAAAGGCAGCACTTTAGCAGGAGTTGTTTGCCACAGATATTTATCTAACCATGGGTGCTTTCACAAAGTACAAAGATTGATGTTAAGATGAGTTGTGAGTATTGCAATGGTGATTTGTATTGTGACATCACACTTTGCATATACCAATTAAGATTGATACATAGTTAAGATCAATCTCAGCTCTTTGTGAAACCAAGCCCATGTCTTACAATCTAAAAGAAATTGTGAAATGTTTGTTGCTGTTTCTTTTCTTTTTGGAGATTGCTCAGTACTGCAGGGCTTGGATTTGGGTAAATTTCTACAAGGCCCCATGGCTTGTAGCTCAAAATGTTTACTGGATCAGAATTTACTTAACAGAACCATAATCTTACTGAGAAAGAACTTTCTACAAGTTTAAACATGTACATGTAAACCGTTTTTCTTTGAATAAGCAATATGCAAAGATTTATATCGTTGGTCTTGCCATGACTCAAAGTCCCAAAAAAAATTATGTAAAAGATATTACACAGTCGGGTGTAATTATTAAATTTAAAAACATAAGACTGCCAAACTTGTTCAGTCATGAGTTAACTGGCCAAGGGCTGAAATCTCGGGTCTGTGGTCCAGTGTCAAGTTGGAGCCCTGTACTGGTTACCTTTCAATGGCATGGAGAAATCAAATGACTTATTAATGTAAATGTTTTGATTTGATGTTTGTTTGTGTAGCTGATTCAAGTCATAAGGAGGTTATTGCTAAAGCATCCAAGGCTGCTGGATCTCTCGTTGATACAGAGTTTGATATCAGATTCAATCCGGATGTCTTCTCAGAGGGAGTTACGCATCTCAATCCAGAGGTAAGTATTAATAATAAGAATAACGTATCATTGTGCTTGACATTAGTCATTGGCCCAACAACATTCCTTGAGCCTTTCTCAGCTCCCTGGCTGCCGTGGCGCTCTGAAGGCTTTTTTAAATACACTGAGCGACCTCTACCCTTGCAGGTTACCATTTATACCTATCGGTGGAGAGAAGCAATTATAGTTAAGTGTCTTGCTCAAGGACACAATAAGTGTCATGACCAGGATTCGAACCCACACTCTGATGAACTGTAATTCAATGCCCTCAACCGCTCAGCCATGACACACTAAGTGCACATCCATTTAAACAAAAATCTGGTAACTTCATGGACGGTTACAGTTTCAAACACTCTTGTTCTCCTGAAGACGAGCAGAGTACACTGTTGGAAACGTCGAGACCACACCTGCTCTTTTTAGAGCCAACACTCCCTCAAAAGAGATATTACACATAGTTGTACCCGCAAGTTTACTATTCATATTTATAGGTATTCTTACTCTTGTTTCATAAAGGCTTTTAGTACTGATACTAATTTCTTGCATTGAGACATTGATGTTGTGCCTGACCTCTTAGCTTTGGTTTTGATTTCAGAGTGAACAGTTCCAGAAGGAGAAGAGAGTGGTCAAAGATGCTGCCAGGTTTCTCCTTGTTGGTCAAATTCCTACATTCGTAAGTATTTGGTTTGGAACTTAATTTTGTTTGGATCGTAATGGTTATCAAACAACGAACCACAAGGGAAATTAACTGGGCAATTTTGTTTTCAATGATTTGGGGTATACACCACTTGACCAATATTGACTCCCAAAATAGTGCAACCTAGATGATTTGATTTGGGGTTGTTGAACATAGACAAATTGACAAGAGTGGGATTTGAACAAACCACCTCCTGATTAACAAGCTAGCGCTATACCAACTGAGCATTGGCGGTCTCCCTATTTTGTCAATATCACTGTTCAGGGGTGCCAGTCAGATCTTAATGATTAAAGGCAGAGGACACTGTTGGTAATTACTCAAAATAATTATTAGCATAAAACCTTACTTGGTAACGAGTAATGGGGAGAGGTTGATGGTATAAAACATTGTGAGAAATGGCTCCCTCTGAAGTAACCTAGTTTTCGAGTTTTCCGTGTATTTGATTTCAAGACCTCAGATTTGGAATTTGAGATCTCGAAATCAAGCATCTGAAAGCACACAACTTCGTGTGACAATGTGTTTTTTCTTTCATTGTTATCTCGCAACTTCGCCGACCAATTGAGCTCAATGAAATACACCAAGTGAGAAGACTGGTCTTTGACAATTACCAAAAGTGTCCGGGGTCTTTAAGACATAATAATTGTTTCCAACAGACAACATGCATTCCAATCCTTTGGTTTTCGGTGATCATGCCCTAAACCAACCTATGAAAATGTCATGAATATTTCATTTATGTTGTCTAGATCCGTGAATGCCTTGAGCACAACATAGCCCCACTTGATGGATTGACGTTGACAGAAGCATTACATCAACGGTAAGATTGACTTTCTAATATAGCAATTAAACATTCAGAGGAATTCAAAGACGGTTTAGAAATAACCGAAATACTGTACATTTTACTCAACGGACGTGAGGTTGAATTTGAAAGTATTATAAATAATTTTGTGAATGTTATTTTACCAATTTGTTTGTCACCATAGTTTCCTACTGTTGAAATGATCTTGTTATAGCACCGGAATGATGAACAGTTCTACTGCACTTTATGAGTTGTACTTGCTGTTCATTAGATAGTTTCAACTGACCTCTGGCCGGTGCAAAGTGTCTCTAAAGAAGTGGGGATACTTAGACTCTAAAGACAAGACCTGGGCACAATTTCGTGGCTCTGCTTACCGCCGAATTCTGCGCTTACGATCATGATTCCCTGCTTACGTGCAAGCACCGAATTTCTGCGCTAGCCTTGTAAGCGTAGAATGCCTAATGAAGTGGAGTACGCACGCGCAGAAGCCAAAAGTCGCCGCTAGCCCGTGAAACACGCTTGCCGTAAGCACAGAATTCTCTGCTTCTGTAAGCGCCGATTCTGTGCTTACGGTAAGCAGAGCCATGAAATTGGGCCCTGCATATGTGGGACAGAACCACAAACTATGGAGCACCTCCTGAGATGCCCCCTTCTGGAGCAAGAATGCAGGGTGAGGACCTTGCAGAGTACAACGATGTTGCTACATTGTAGGAGCTGGTCCAGTTCTGGCTGAAACACAACATCTAGTGTTACGAACTGATTTCTTATCACTGGTTTAGCTCTATTTGTGCTAGACTGAGGATGGTCATTGGTCAAAACCCACTTGGTGGATTTCTTTTTAGCCTGACTCAAAAATCACTGAATATACCAACACTTTGTTAAAAACCCTCCTAAAATTACTATATGTACTAATAGCGAGTTAAAACATCTTTACAGGGGAATCAACATCCGTTATCTTGGTGTCATAGCAACAATAGTCTCAACTGCTCCTCCTCTTTCATATCTATATGTAAGTTCAATTCATTTATTCTTCTTAACATTTGTATCAAACAAGCTCAATGCGTTTTTCGTGGTCGAAACTAATAACTGTTTCGTTCAATGGCAAATGATCAACCAACGGCAAGTTCAACCGAAACAGTTATTGGTTACGACCGCAAAAACGCATCCCCAGGGGTTATGAGTGAGCGAGGCATGCTGGAAAACATTTCGCAGCAAGATCATTCCTGGGAACGGAGCTGCCACCATCGGGATCTAGGCCAGATGTCCACCATTCTAATGTTGATACTGAGTAGTCCCATAGTAGGAGGGTTAAGACAACTTCTCTCCTCTCTCTTTCAGAGACTCCTTGTGAGTGAGATGATCATCCGTGCAGCCAAGCACTCCTTCAAGATCTATATGCAAGGAGTAGGAATGGTTAGCCTGTCAGTAGCTATCAGTCACTTCTTAAACTGCTTCTTGGGCTCCTTACCCAATCCACAACCACCTAAGGCTGATGATGAGGTAAGCACGGAAACCATCTCAACAAATACTTGATCCGAATTGATCCGAATTCAGACTTTTTGTGTATTTGTTTTAACGGTAGATGTTATTTTCCTCATGAAGAAATCTGATTTTTGATCTACCACTAAGGAAACTTCAAATGAGGACTTAAAATCTATTACAAAGATGATTAGTAGTTTTCTATATGATCCCTTTTCTTTAATTTCCCCTCTTAAAACGTTGTGGAGTGCACCCTACGATGTCAAAGCATCCCACAAGTACAGTTCCTACCTAAGAATCACCCGACAATGTATGTTTTAAGCATTCCAGGAGGGAACACAACCATTTCAAAATTTTGATCTAAATAAGGGTCTTGTAAAGCTAGATTTGCAGTACAATGAAGTTGACTCTTACTTAATTGACTTAAATGCAGTGGACACTATTAATAATTGTCAAAGACTAGCCTTCATAGTTGGTGTATCTCAACATATACATAAAATAACAAACCTGTGAAAATTTGAGCTCAATTCATCGAACTTGCGAGATATGAATGAAAAAAAAAAAAAACACCCTTGTCACACGAAGGTGTGTGCGTTTAGATGGTTGATTTCGAGACCACAAGTTCTAAATCTGAGGTCTCGAAATCAAATTTGTGGAAAATTACTTCTTACCCGGAAACTAAGTCACTTCAGAGGGTGCCGTTTCTCACAAAGTTTTATACCATCAACCTCTCCCTATTACTTGTCACCAAGAAAGGTTTTATGCTAATAATTATTTTGAGTAATTACCAATAGTGTCCACTGCCTTTAATCTATGACTGTGGCTGGTTACTACTGCAGTTACATTGAGACAAGTCATTTGTTTCCGAGTTTGAGCAGTTTAGGTTAAAGATGTTCACGTTTTTAAAAATGAACGAAGGTAAAGATGGTCACATTCTTGAAATTGATTGAAGTATGAAACTCATGTGAAGTCCACACTTTTCTTTTCTATTTCCAATTTTGAAAACAGTCTGTAAATCCTCTGAAATGTAAAGGCCATGTCACACAAGGCAATTTACGGGCAACCAGTTCCAGGCAATCTCCAAGAGGGAAAGGCATTCACATTTCAATGTTCACCTATTTCTCTTTTGGATCGTAAGACAATGTTTGAAAATTTACCCGTGTGCTACCAAAGTGGTCATGTAGTAAAAGTTGTAAAAGTTGCCTCGTGTGACAATGCCCTTACACCTTGCAAGTTGAGTCAAGATGGAGGTGAAGACTGCTACAAAGTTCCAGGTTTTGCGTTCTGGTTTCTTGATGTGCTCATTGTGTCAATTTTGTTGTTATTATTATTTGTACTAGATGAGCAATGGCCACGGGAAGAAGAAGCGGAACAAGAAGAAGACAGCGAGACTAATCACTGCACTAGGTCAAGGTCAGTATCAGCAGCTTGGCTTTTAATGGCAACATTAAATTCTTAGGCATAAAGATTGGTCAATGGAAAGGCCTTTTGCAGAATGAAAATTTCCCAACCCTCCAAAAGATCAGATTCCATTCTTACTAAGGGAATAAAAGGGTAGCGACGAGTTCTTAAACTGGCATTAAAAACCTGCAAGTTTGTGGACGTGCAATAAAGGTGCTTGGGCCTTTATCGCACGGCCACGACCCTGCAAGGTTTTACTCGGCAGTTTTTTGTAACGAGTTACTACTCTTTTATTCCCATTCATAAATGCCTGTTTGGTTAAAAGGTGTAGTTAAGTAAGAAACTCCATAAAACTTATCCGTTTTCCAACGTCCTTGGACTCTGAACGTGTGTTGTATTTCTATGACTGAGACAGTTTTTGGACATGTATTCGTAGTAGTATGCTTCTAAACGTATCCCAAAACAGCCAGTTGTAAACAGCTCCAGCTGGTCATTATCAACCGTTTAAACACCCCCACGTGACTCTCCACCAATAGGAATAGCGAAACTGTCTGAGGTATTTATGAATAAACTTTCAAGCGATCATATTTGTTAGTGTTTTGATCGATTCTAAGATGAAATACCTTGTTAATTCTTGATGACAGATAGCATTGCATGGGCCAGCTTAAGCCCCACTGAGATGTGGACCAACCTCAAGGCTGAAGTCAAGGAATATTTCCACTTCAAGCTGGAATGGTAAGTTATTTGTTCTTATACTTATATATATACTTAAATCTTATGCACAAACGCGACAGGACCGCAAGGAGACACGCGCGCCATTCTGCACGTGTGTTGAATATGAAGTACACGTTGGAGTTTGTGTTTATTGAACGCTGACGCGATGCTGTTTTGTCAACTAATAAAATGGTCGCACAACACACGCTGAGCGATGCTGTTTTATCAACTTAGAAATTGGCCGCATCCGCGCATGGCGGGTCGCGTATTTAGGCCGGTGCGCCCTCTAATTTTTATATATTATGCTATGAGTAAACTGTGGACTAACTCATTTGCATAACGCCTTCTGTGAGTCGACCTCTTTCAGCCCATGTTAAGTTTCCATATAGAGGACAGAATCTCTGGGGGAAAGATTCCCCTATGGCACCTGTATCAAGCCTCCAGAGAAATATTTGTGTTTGAAATACAAGAAAATAGCATTTGGAAACAATATCACCATTGCTTAATTATGAATACAGCAGTCGACAGCAGTTGGCAGTCTGAACCTTCCTCAGTCTTTTGCCTCTCCATATCGTTCTATATCTGTTTCCTTTTTTTTGTGTAATTTTATTTAACTTTTGGAGAGAAATTATAACAACAATAATATAAATTTAAATATGAATGTGCAAAATAACTAAATGGCTGATATAACACAAACCTTTTGTAAAAATGTGGAAAATTGTACTAGTGTTGTTTTTTAATTCTTCCCTTTGTATCAACATAAAACACAAGGGAAACTGACTGGGTAAATATTTAAATGATTTTTGGGGTTGAACAAAGAATTGACGAGAGTGGGATTCGAACCAACGACCTCCGGATTAACGTGCCGGCGCTGTACCAACTGAGCTATCTAGCCCTATGTTGGCGGTGTCCCTATTTTGTCAATATCTTTGATTGGGGGTGCCAGTCAGAAGCCATATAACCGTTAACTGCCGTGTAGCCAGGGATCACACCCAAATTACGATACAACCTGGGAAGGGGTAGCCAGACGATTTTTGTTTCAGATATCAACATACACCACAAGGGAAACTGACTGGGTAAATTTGTTGTCTTCCCTTTGTGTAACTCCCACAGTGACAGCATAGACACAGCAACAGAAACCTACAACCTGCAGAAGGTGACCCTATTAAGAGAGTTATGCACAAAGTGTGGTGTTCAGATCCTACTCAAGGACTATGACTTTGATACAAAGCATAAAGCTATCTTCACTGAGAATGACATTATTAATGTGTTCCCTGTAGTCAAGCACATTAACCCCATTGCTAGTGATGCTTATAACTTCTTCCAGAGTGGCCAGGCAAAGATACAGCAAGGTGAGTGCGACTTACTGCAACCATTTATTATATAAACCAATGTAAAGATTTATGTTAAATATTGTAAATTTTTTGTAATTGCCCTTTCAATGGCAAACTATCATCACTATCACAGTTAAACTCAATTTGACTGTATGTACATTTATGTTATATTCTTCTATCAGTTTATTTTACTTTTTTTGCATCACGTAAATTTGGTTCACAAACGCTCTCAGGGTTAAAAAATACTACAAATTGGTTGTTTTAAAACCACAGAAGTGCGATTTGGTGACCCCAACCAGAAACATTGGTCATCGGTTGAGCGTTTTCGCGCATTCGGTTCAACCGGTAACCGACTTATTGGTTGGGGTCGCCAAAACGCACTCCAGGTTGAATAAACACGAGCATGGGGGTTATATTTTATGCAATCTGTCCTTCATTTACACAGGGGAGAGTTCTGCAAAATAAGTCCTACTAATGTACAATCGCAAACCTTACTGATTGTATCCCCACCCTGCAAAGTTTCAAAACCTACTCATGTACATGGTGTTACTGCAAACCTCTAACCACCATCTAAGGTTTCAAATTCTACTCATGTACATGGTGTTACTGCAAACCTTACTGATTGTATCCCCACCCTGCAAAGTTTCAAATCCTACTCATGTACATGGTGTTACTGCAAACCTCTAACCCACCATCTAAGGTTTCAAATCCTACTCATGTACATGGTGTTACTGCAAACCTTACTAGATTGTATCTCCACCATGCAAAGTTTCAAATCCTACTCATGTACATGGTGTTACTGCAAACCTCTAACCCACCATCTAAGGTTTCAAATCCTACTCATGTACATGGTGTTACTGCAAACCTTACTAGATTGTATCTCCACCATGCAAAGTTTCAAATCCTACTCATGTACATGGTGTTACTGCAAACCTTACTAGATTGTATCTCCACCATGCAAAGTTTCAAATCCTACTCATGTACATGGTGTTACTGCAAACCTCTAACCCACCATCTAAGGTTTCAAATCCTACTCATGTACATGGTGTTACTGCAAACCTTACTAGATTGTATCTCCACCATGCAAAGTTTCAAATCCTACTCATGTACATGGTGTTACTGCAAACCTTACTAGATTGTATCTCCACCATGCAAAGTTTCAAATCCTACTCATGTACATGGTGTTACTGCAAACCTCTAACCCACCATCTAAGGTTTCAATTCCTACTCATGTACATGGTGTTACTGCAAACCTCTAACCCACCATCTAAGGTTTCAAATCCTACTCATGTACATGGTGTTACTGCAAACCTTACTAGATTGTATCTCGACCATGCAAAGTTTCAAATCCTACTCATGTACATGGTGTTACTGCAAACCTTACTAGATTGTATCTCCACCATGCAAAGTTTCAAATCCTACTCATGTACATGGTGTTACTGCAAACCTCTAACCCACCATCTAAGGTTTCAAATCCTACTCATGTACATGGTGTTACTGCAAACCTTACTAGATTGTATCTCCACCATGCAAAGTTTCAAATCCTACTCATGTACATGGTGTTACTGCAAACCTTACTAGATTGTATCTCCACCATGCAAAGTTTCAAATCCTACTCATGTACATGGTGTTACTGCAAACCTTACTAGATTGTATCTCCACCATGCAAAGTTTCAAATCCTACTCATGTACATGGTGTTACTGCAAACCTCTAACCCACCATCTAAGGATTCAAATCCTACTCATGTACATGGTGTTACTGCAAACCTTACTAGATTGTATCTCCACCATGCAAAGTTTCAAATCCTACTCATGTACATGGTGTTACTGCAAACCTTACTAGATTGTATCTCCACCATGCAAAGTTTCAAATCCTACTCATGTACATGGTGTTACTGCAAACCTCTAACCCACCATCTAAGGTTTCAAATCCTACTCATGTACATGGTGTTACTGCAAACCTTACTAGATTGTATCTCCACCATGCAAAGTTTCAATTCCTACTCATGTACATGGTGTTACTGCAAACCTTACTAGATTGTATCTCCACCATGCAAAGTTTCAAATCCTACTCATGTACATGGTGTTACTGCAAACCTTACTAGATTGTATCTCCACCATGCAAAGTTTCAAATGCTACTCATGTACATGGTGTTACTGCAAACCTTACTAGATTGTATCTCCACCATGCAAAGTTTCAAATCCTACTCATGTAGATGGTGTTACTGCAAACCTTACTAGATTGTATCTCCACCATGCAAAGTTTCAAATCCTACTCATGTACATGGTGTTACTGCAAACCTCTAACCCACCATCTAAGGTTTCAAATCCTACTCATGTACATGGTGTTACTGCAAACCTGTAACCCACCATCTAAGGTTTCAATTCCTACTCATGTACATGGTGTTACTGCAAACCTTACTAGATTGTATCTCCACCATGCAAAGTTTCAAATCCTACTCATGTACATGGTGTTACTGCAAACCTGTAACCCACCATCTAAGGTTTCAAATCCTACTCATGTACATGGTGTTACTGCAAACCTTACTAGATTGTATCTCCACCATGCAAAGTTTCAAATCCTACTCATGTACATGGTGTTACTGCAAACTTCTAACCCACCATGTAAGGTTTCAAATCCTACTCAAACTATTGTCATGATGGTGCAATGTAGATAAGAAATCTTTGCGCTTAAAACTCTGGGTTATTTTAAAGAGTAATTTACAGTATTTTGAATGTATCGTTGTGTTTTTATGTCTACAGGTCATCTGAAGGAAGGATTTGAATTAATTAATGAAGCTCTGAATCTGTTCAACAATGTGTATGGTCCAATGCATCCTGAGATTGCTAGCTGTATGCGCAACCTGGCAAGACTGAACTACCTCATGGGTGAACATGGAGAGGTAAGATAGCTATCTTCATTAACCTGTTTAGGTTATAAACCCAAGACGTTTTGTCAATAGACACTTCCCATGAAATGTGCTAATTACATTCACGCATGCATACTGACCCTTTTGGTTGGTGAACGGTGAAGAGATGTGCACTAAGCAATCGCACAATCATGTCTGTGTCTCGCCACATACAAAACAGCGGGATGTTCCCTTTGCCAACCAAAATGTTAGTACACCGTGTGCAATTTACATATTTCATGGGAAGGTCTTTTGAGCTTGAAAATACTTAGTAGGTGCTATTTGCATTGTGCAAGGGGTCTTTATGTACAAAATGCTTGGAGTGAACAGTTAAACCCCCCTGTTTTTAATTGGTTGACGATCTTTTACCAGATTCTATCAATTGTTCCAAGTTATCACATAGATTGATACATGTTGTGGGGTTGGGATAGCATTTGACCAGAACATGTACAGAGTTTGGATGCAGCTTACTAGATTCTACTCTGGTTCAATTACAGCATGATATTATCCATTGTTTCTTTCTGTGTAGGCGCTTGAGATGCAGCAGAAGGCTGTAATGATGAGTGAGAGATGTAATGGAGTAGACCATCCCAACACCATCAGTGAATACGTGAGTATCAGATATCTCTAATCATAGTATTAGTTATCACAGGCGCGCTCATGGAATAATGTTAAATGAGACTGAAGGAAAAATACATTGCTTCTGCATCTCATATCCAATGAGGCTGAAAACTGAGTTGGATTTCAGACGCAGAGCAGCTGTGTGATAAAGAATTTATCTTCAAGCAAAGTTGAGGTGCAAATTACTGCAATACGTGGTGTTGGAACAGCTGTACGCTTTGCGAATACTTGGCTTATACTAGTTCAGTATGCTGAGTTAGAACAGCGCAAACTTCAACTGCGCTTGAAGATAATATTAGTTATCACTCAACCACAAGTAGAATTTAAAAACAAAATAAAGCGCTTCTGCATCAAGGTCTTATTGGATACAGTTCACAGTCTTGCTGTATCTCCTGTATTCTATGATTACAAATTAATCTTGAGGTAAATCTGAGGTCTCGAAATCAAATTCCAGGAAAGTTACTTCTTTCTCGAAAACTATGGCACTTCAGAGGGAGCCAATTTCTCACAATGTTTTATACCATCAACCACTCCCCATTACTCGTCCCCAAGAAAGGTTTTATGCCCAAAATTATTTTGAGTAATTACCAATAGTGTCCACTGCCTTTAATTATGTTATTTGTAAAAGTAGAGAAGTACAAGCTTATTACACTCCTGTTATGGGACTGATGGTAATATATTGAACTGAATTGTATTATTACAGATGCATCTTGCACTCTACTGCTTTGCTAATGGTCAGGTGACTAGCGCCCTCAAGCTGATGTATAGGTCCAGGTATCTGACATTACTGGTCTGTGGGGAAGACCACCCAGAAATGGCACACTTTGATGTAAGTCAATCAACCAGTCAATTTTGTATATCAGATTTGTTATTGATGATGTCTATAATATTAGGAGATTACAAAGTTTTATATTATTTACGTGCAATATTGATAATGGGTTGACCTACCTGTGATTTATACTTTGTTTTGGGCTACTTATAATTGATCTCACTGATTTTCTGAAAGCAACAAATTTTACATCAAACTTAAATAGGAAGAATATCATAGTTGGCTGTACCATTTGTTGCTTGATATGTGGCATTATGTAACCCCCTTCCCCCTTTCACAACCTGAAGCGCACTTCACGCATCTATCCTGTCTGCCATTTTGGGATTTAAAACGTACACAAATGAATTGACCTCCAAAATGGCAGAAATGCGAGATGCGCAATTTGTGAAGATGGGATTTGAATCTGCAAGGGGGTTAGAGGAACACTTTAGGGGAAGACATTCTTTGCCACTTGGTATAGGTTGCACTGTACTTTAGTCCAAAGAAGCATTTGTAATAATTTTTTATTTTTTTAAACAACCCTTGAAGCACTTTGCATTTTGAGTTTCTACTTGAATTTTGTTAAGATTTTCTATTCCAATCTTCACTTGAAATTCACGATGTTGTTGTGTTTTATTCTACAGAGCAATATTGGTCTTGTCCTTCACGGAGTTGGTGAATCAGATCTAGCTTTGAAGTTTCTGGAAAGGGCACGAAAGACAACCCTCAAATATCACGGCACAAAGAGCCTCAAGACTGCATTAAGGTATAACAATTCACTCAGCATTTACATCAGTCTGTCATTGACAATATCGATTTATCAATATTGTGTCTGTCAATACGCTTTGGGAATACTATGAAATTAATCAGCTTCAGACTGCACTACTTATTTATCCCAACTCAATCAAGAAGCAGGGTAGATCACAAATGAATATAGAGCAAGAGCTGTGGCACAAACTAGTTTGCAGTTTTTTATAAGAACAGTGGTCCTTTGAACTGCTATAACTTCTATGAGTGACTTGCATGGATCCTCACACTTAACAATTCAACACCATGCAGTAACCCAATTCCAAACTGTTGGACTCTGGTGGTTTACCTGGCCCCATGTAAAGCATGATCAGTGTTACTATACCTGCAGTGTAGAGTCCAACAGATTCATATAAAACATGCAGTTAGTCCAACAGATTCATATAAAACATGCAGTTAGGTTTTGAAGGACTGTGGGGAAGGCTGAAATGAAAGTTTGATCAATTTGTAGTCATTTTGTTTCGGTCGTTCAATAGTTGCTTGTATGCGTGTTCATTTTGAGTTTGTAGTGACGATATTGTATCTAATTTGGCATTGTTGTTGATTCCACAGTAATCATCTTGTTGGTAGAGTGTATTCATCTCGTGGTGATTTCCGGACTGCACTAAGACATGAGAAGGAAGCTTACACCATCTACAAAGAACAGGTAATTCATTATGCAACTACACATCCATTGGCACGGTAGCTTAAATTAATTCAAACATCTACTAGTTTATAGTGTTTTGCTCTCAACCACCTGCAGGCCAGTATGAGTTTTTGTGGATGGCCTACTGCCTCCATCCTCCAAAATCAACCGATATAAGTTTATTGAGGATCACTACTTCCTCAATCCTCTCAAATCAGGCAATGTGATTTTATGTAGGGTGCCTGCTGCCTAAATCTCCAACATTCTTGAAGTCCTCTGGTTGATTTTGAAGGACTCTGGAAGGGAAGGTTAAATCCAAACCAGCTGTTTCCTATCTCTTATGCAATTTTTACATCAACTTCAACTATTTCATTAAATCACCTTAAGGAAAACACTCCTTTATTTTAATTTTTTTTATATTTTATTTGTTTGTTTGTTTGTTTGTTTGTTTCCTATTTTGCTTTAGTTTGGTGAGCATCATGAGAAGACCAAAGAGAGTTCTGAATTCCTGCGTCAGCTCACACAGCAAGCTGTCAACTTCCAGAAAACGGTTAGTTCCTCCCAACCATCTTCCATTAATAACCGATAAACAACAGTTAACTATCACCGAATAGTTTGGATTCATGTACTGGTGGCCCCTTTTGTGAAGGGAAGGGAAGAATGAATGATCATCTATCTACTGATGAAGGATGAACATCCGCCTAATAACATAAAATGATTCCCCAAAAGGATGTCTTAAATGTAAACTACAAGTATCCTCTTCTGCCGCTGGAGAAGTACAGGGCCTGCATGTTTCAATTTTGAAAGGGGAAGGGCACCAAGGCATTTACTCCTTGGTAAAGGGCTCCCTATGATGAAATTGTGATTTTCTATCAGAGCGTTGCAAGGGCACCAAGGCATTGACCAGGGGGCATGGAGGCAATCGCCTTCGTTGCCTCTATGAAGTATCAAGCCTGAGAGTAGTAATTGACATGATACTACTAGCATAATACAATCATTAATGTTATATCGCTACCTTAACATGGATTTACCACTTTGAGAAATAGTTTATGGCATTATGATCTTGTCTAATCTAATATCTCTAGTCGGACACAGATTAGAATGGCATTTTCCATGGAGTTGACCAACCATTTAAATCCATACAACTTAAATTGTTAAGTGTAATGTAATTACGCTTTGCATTCCCTTTCGCATGAATAATGAAATGGCTTAATCCATGTACAGGGACTTGACATACATATATCCAGTGTAGTGATTAGTTCTTAATAATAATAATAATAATAATACTAAGACTTGTAATGCGCACGTATCCACCCTGCTGGGTGTTCAAGGCGCAGTAAAACCAACAAAACAAACAAAATTAGTCCTTGAAAACCTGTGACATAAGATAAGTTTTGAGAAGAGATCTAAATGTTGTGGTACAAAGACAAGATCTAAGATTAAGTGGTAGAGAGTTCCAGATGCGTGGCGCAGCTGAAGACAAAGACCTGTCACCCCATGAGTGTCAAGACTTGGGTTCAAGGAGGAGAAGCATGGAACTTGATCAAAGATTTCTTGATGGAGTGTAAACTTGAAGAAGTTCAGAAATAAGGTGGGGAGCCTTACCCACATAAAGACAAATGAGATAGATTCTCTCTTAGTACTTGTTCAACTCATTTTGATTCTAGTATTGTAAAATATATTCTGGTTCAGTAACTACTTTGAGCTTGTGGGAAATCAGTTTATAATACCACGGTAACAAAGTGTAAAGTTGATTGTATTGTATTCTCTACACAGATGAATGAAATCCGTAAAGGCAACTCCCGTGCAGCTATGCGTCCAATCCCGTTCAGTGTTCCATCCATTGCTGGTGTATTAGACACTCTTAATATGATCAATGGCGTCTTCTTCATCCCTGTCAGGTATACAAAGATATAGATTAGATTAGATGTATTTATTGTCCACGTTAAAAAACATAGAAACTTGACATCCAATAGCCAAATACAAGTATACACAATCAATATCAAAACTATAAATTACAAAATAAGAGAAGTAGAAATACAAAGCAACAAAAGACCCGCACACTAAAAAAAAAATGGACCAGCCAAAACAACACCAACTGGTCACATGGGACATCAAGACAACAAAGGCTGGGAAAAAAACACCAAGCCTTACTACCCCCGTATAGCCACTTTGTATAATAAAGTTACTCAAACACTCTCACAGACATCCTGTTAATTTACTCATGTTACTTTGTATTTAAATTCGGCATTAATTCCACGTATGCCTCTTCTTCCCCCTTCTTTTTAATACTTTTTTTAAATCTGTTGGGAGGGGGGGGGGGGGGTATTACTGATTTTGTATATTTCAAGAGTACATGTATTATGAGGAGTTTTGTTAAGGCAATGCATCTGCTCTAGCAATGCAAAGGTCGTTGGTTCGAATCCCAACCGAGTGATGTACCTGTCGATATTTTTCGCAGAACTCAGGAAATTAAAAAATGTGCACAAAGGTTTTTACATACTAAATGGTGGAAATGGTTGATATAACTCTTAGGAGGTGTGTTCCACGATGTGCAAGGGGACTATAGAAAGCTGTTTGTAGCCTAACCTTTTCCTGCCGTAGTGGTTCACAAACTCTATTTAATTAAAATATTTTGTTTGTTTTCTGGTATCCACAGTATCAAGTCTAAACAAGGAGCAAAGACCACTACCACCACCACCACCGAACCACTAGAGTCAATAAAAGCAGAAGCTGAAACACCCCCTGAGGGTAAAGTGGAATCACCCAGCCCAAGCTCAGGTACTGCATCACCAATCCCTGAGCAGGACTGTACCACTGAGAAGATGGAGGTGCTGAGGTAACCTTAAGAGCACGCAAAAAGATCTTGGATAAATAGAGAGATTGAAATGGTATTGCTGGATGATATTAGGATGATTTGCTATTCATTCTTAGTGGCCAATCACAGTGCCTACAACATATCACATGACCCGTCTTTCTTAGGTTAAACTGGAGCATTTGCGCACGTGTTGGTTGTGTAAAAGAATTAATATGCATAAAGTTATTTCTGTGAATACTTCAGCGATAGTTTATTTCTTTTAATGTAAGAAAAATCGGACGGTATGAAGGAGTCATCATCTCGCTTAGATCTCCAGATGATGTGTTTTTTTCATGCAGGATTAAATAGGGCATACAAGTAAAAGGCACACAATACCTTTGTAGGCTGTGGTAGATATTGAGAGAGTGTGTATGTGTTTAGCTGGAGAGAGGTTTAACTAATTGTAACGCTTTGCAGTTAATGAATGAACAAGTATATCCCTGTGGTGTCGTCTATTGGAGGATTTACCCAGCTACTTGTAGAGACTTTCTTACAATGCCTCCTAAAATGTTAAAAGGGTGAAGCAAATAATTTACGACTTACCCTGTGAGTGTCGCCAGACCAAACTTATAACCCGCCTTTTGCCTTTTGGGGAAATATTTTAGTAAATTGGAATCATTTTGTTTGTTCCAATGGAGATGATGTTTGAAGTGAGGAGAATACTATGAAGTCAAAATAATTAAAAAAAGTAAAAAGTTTTTAAAAAGTATACAAAAATAATATTGAGATTTTATAACTTGGAATTTTTATGAAAATCAATGCAGTTTATTTGTGGCAGTTTGGTATGGAAACAGTAAGCAGTCAAGTAAGTGGTTAGAAAATTGATATTAAAAAAAAAACCAAAATAATGATTTGATATTTTAGAAACTGATAACAAAACAACATATTGTCTCAAAATTTATTTGAGAACATGTTTTGGTTTGTACAACTTGGAAATGTGTTACTTGGCTCAGAAGGGAAAATTGGTGCAAAACTGGTTCGTGTTTGACACATTTTCCCCCAAAATTATTTCTTAATTTTTTTTAATTTAAAAAGACATGTACATACCTGTACATTTGCAAGTCTTTTAGAATGTTCACATTGCCAGTGGAAAAAAAAGTTGAGTAAATAATGAAGTAACTTTATCAATGTTGGACATTAATTTGTTAAAAATAATAGCCACAGCCAGTATCCTGAGTCAATAGCCACAGCCAGTAGTCACAACTACATGAAAAAAGTTGAGTTCCTCATTCTCAAAATGGTGCTCTTATAATGTATAAGGGTTTGACTTGTCTGCTGTTAAAGGCAGTGGACACTATTGGTAATTACTCAAAATAATTGTTGGCGTCAAACCTTTCTTGGTGACGAGTAATGGGGAGAGGTTGATGTTATGAAACATTGTGAGAAACGGCTCCCTCTGAAGTGCCATAGTTTTGGAGAAAGAAGTAATTTTCCACGAAACGCACACAACTTCGTGTGACAAGGGTGTTTTTTTCTTTCATTATTATCTTGCAACTTCGATGACCGATTGAGCTCAAATTGTCACAGGTTTGTTATTTTATGCATATGTTGAGATACACCAACTGTGAAGGCTAGTCTTTGACAATTACCAACAGTGTCCACTGCCTTTAATACATACAGTATTTAAAGTTAACCAAGAATGTGTATTTAACTACAAATGTTTATATATTATACATGTATATAATTATATAACACAAATAGTTTTTACAGATTAGCTTTGTGGATTTGACCCTACACTAACCATTCCTGAATCCTTTGTGATACTTAATATGCAAGTTTAGGGTAATGATATGCAAATAGGGGTCACCGTCTTCCACCAGTGTGTGATTTAATTCGTAATTGTTCTTGTAGTTAAAGTTGTAGTACAGGATTTTTTCTCCCACAGTTGCGCTCTATTTGGCAAAAACTCATGTCAATTTCATTCTTTCAATTATTGGTTCACCGTTGTGGTGTAAACCAATATTCTAATAGGATGAGAAATGTGACATGGTTGTAAACAAGTTGAACTGCTTCTTCCTGGTGTCCTATTATGTATTGTTTATATAGAGTTGGTTCTAGTCTAACGTCAAGCTTATTCTAAGAATCAAGGTACGCCAGCAATAACTGCTTTAATTACAAAGTTTAAACTGTCAGTTTACCAAGCTTGTCTTAAACAATAAGACATTGCTATTTTTGTATTTGATTTAACAGTATTCATATATTGAAAATGTTGTTCATGTTCCAGTGTTATGCGTTATTCTTACATGAAACTATTGTTTCATCTTGCAGTTTAAACTTGGGGTTGTTATTATTTAATTTAAAATCTCGCAGACTTTTTGGAACACTAGGTGGCAGCAGACTCGCCAGATTAATTAAATGCTCTTAACAATGCGCATATTTCCAGAACTTGGAATTGAAATGTTGTCTGCTGTCTCTAAAATCTGGCAATATTCTAAAGACAAGTCTCTATTGTTTCAGCTTCGGTTTGGGTTTTTCCACTTCTTTCTTCAAATGCTGTTGATAGTGATTATGATTAAGTCATTATGGTGTTTGTAACCTTTGACCTATAATTGACATTATGTAGTTCATATCTATCCATTTACTGGGTAGAAATTTCACACCAAATCACAGAGCATCTCTCTCAAAAAAATTGTTTCTGTTTTTGCACAAATATATTGGTTTCTGTTATGCAAAATATGTATTATATATTGGGTGAACTAGTCATAAACCAAAGACAACAAAAGCTCTTTGAAATCACATGGACTTGCACATCTTCCTTGTATCCTTATAGAGGCTTGCGGATTATCCCCAACCCACCCCAATGTACATAGGTGCAGACCCACTAAATGTTGTTCGTTGTTAAGGTGGCCTTTCCCAAATATGCAGTTCCACCTCTGCCTACAACTACAGACAGTTATGTTCAAGATTGAGTTTTGGAAAGGCCCACGTAGTTGTCACGCAGTATTTTGTACAGGTTTACCATTTGACCTGATTGCTGGCCTTGTTTGAGTAACCTTTGCTACCCCCACTGGCTTAGGATAGAGTGAAATAATGTCTCTCTAGGATTCATGACGGTGGATGTAATTAATTAAGAGGTGTTGTGAGATTTAACTTACCGACAGTTCTTGTTTGCTAGTGTCGATGATTGAATCAAGATTGGTTTTTGACAATTAATTGTCTTTTTTAGAGATTTGAAGATGTCACTGCCCCTGTGCTGCTTGTGTTTTGCTTGAATTAAACAAAATCACAAATAAATACTGAATATAAAACAGTAAGATAATGTGATTGTCTGATACATGAGAATTGTTAATAATGTTGATTGATTGTTTGGTTGAGACTGTTTAGGGATTTTGTTTTTATGTTTTAAGGGTTGTGTATCCGTTTTGGGCTTTGTGAACATATAGCTTGGTTGCTGATGCATTGTTTATGACACCGACCCCATGTGTTTTGATCATGGGTATTGTGTCAATGAAAGTTTGGGGACGATTTACCACTATAGAACGCGATACAGAATGCAACAGTTTCCTGCAAGTTTGAGGATGCATAAGGCTTGCACTCAATAACATAGCAGACCAACACTTAGCATCTTATCCTTCTTCATTTGTCATTACTTTCATCGATTTGTGTGTCTCATGCCACATAATCATATAAACATTTCATAATCTTTGATGTCATGAATTAGTTACTTTGATTATTTACTTTTTTTCCCAATTTTTGCATTTCAGTTTACCTTTGGTTTTGTTTCCCACCTATGCATTCTTGAACTTTTGCAATATTTACAGAAACTTTTGTTTTTCCTCATTTTGATATATCTGAACTGTCTGCCAAACAGAGCTTCTCTTTTCTGACATACTGGATCAGTATGACAGTCAAAGCAGAACTAATGCCTGGCAAAACTCAACATACTCTGCATTTGCCAAACTGACTGACTATTTTTGTGTTACTATTATGTTTTCCTTATATACATTACATATTTCTACTGACTGTGTTTTAGCAGTTAATCTCAACAGCAATAATCTGCCATAGAACGTGAATCCTGTGACAATACACCGAACCATTAGGCTCCGCCCACGACGCATGTGTGAGCAAGAGCACGTGAGCCTCTCCATTGCCATTCTGCACAACTCTGCCGCGCGCGCCAAGCATACGCGCACGCATGTCGGACTTTATAGCGTCAGACTTTTTGTTTTGGTTGTGCAATGGGTTGTGATTGGTCAATACACAATGGGGCAGAGCTTAATGGATCGGTCTATTGTTGATCAAGTTGTGTTTTGAGCCTATTTACAAAAAAATGTTAAGCTACTAAGTGAGAGAGACAATATTAGGGAAGCAGTAAACGTGACATTTTGGCTGGTTATCCTATCAGCTGAGTGTGTATACTTTGTTGAAACTGGCTCTGGTTGCAAAAATCGTTTTGTTTAATTTTATATAAATGTTATCCAGGTATGCAGATTTGAATGTTTTGGCTAATAACAACTGAAAGATGATTGTCATATTATGTTAATTAGAGTTTTAAATTCTTTGGTCAGTTATTTGCATATTGTGAGTTAATTTTAATTTAATATATGAATAGGAATAATTTCATAGGTGATTAGGTGAATTTTTCAATTGCATTATGGTTTTGGGTGGGTTTTTTTTTAGGAACAAGTGAATCTGGTATACATGTAGAAACAACAAATTCATGAATACTTAAATAAAATATTCCTGAATAGATATTGGAAAGTAAACTTCCTTAACCACTTCAAGATGGTTGTGGCTGGTTGTGGCTATTTCAACCTCTTTTCCAAACTGAATATTGGTGGTTGGTTATGAATGCTGGGAGTAACTTTGGTTTGTCATTCAACTTGGTTGCCAGATAATCCATTGTGTAGCATGTTATGCTGCCTTCTTTCATACCAGAATTCATCCTTGAATATTCCCCCGTTTCCAGGGATTATTGTGTAATCCCGATTCCAGCATACATGCACATATACATATAGCCTGTTCGGCCTGTGGTTTACGGCCTGTGGCTAACGGCCTGTGGCTTACGGCCTTTGGCTTACGGCCTGTGGCTCACGGCATGTGGCTTACGGCCTGTGGTTTACAGCCTGTGGCTTACGGCCTGTGGCTTTCGGCCTGTCGCTTATAAACTGTGGATTATGGCATGTGGCTTGTTGCTTACGGCCTGTGGCTTATGGCCTGTGGCTTAAGGTTGTTGGCTTACAGCTGTTGGCTTAGGGTCAAGGTTCGGGTCAATGTGGCTAAATGTGAAACGTTTTTGTGGGTTAGGGTTAGTTGTGGTAGATTGTACGAATGGAAGCAATTATAACATACATTAATAGGCCTATAGTTTGTGGTTACAGTTCACTGTGATGACTAAGGTTGAAATTAAATTCTAAGTGACTGAAGTGCACTGATTGATGTTCACTTTCCTTAGAGTGTTCAAAATGAATCAATTAATTTCCAAATACACCTTTATTATTATAAGAAGGATCCGATCCGTTATGTTAAATGAAATGTTATGATTGGTTTGGCGAGCTGGTTTCTTTTGGTAATTGGTAATGTTTGTATTATATACAAAATGTTTATGGGCATTTATGTAATATTTCACATATCATAAGCATTGGGTTAGAGTGTTGTTTATTAGTAAGAGATTGATTAAAGTGGCCAATATTATACACTTGATTAAAAGCACACATCCTTGCTAAGCATGACAAATATTGCTTATCAAGAGCACCAACCAACATGCCATGTGTTTTGTGATTGACTCCTTATGGAGTTTCTGCTTAGCTATCAATATATAAAGCAATATTCACAATCAGGAAGCTCTATGGAATCGGCTCATCACTGCTGCTTATTCGCAACTGCCAATTTGAATCTCGGTGCATAAGTTTGTATGCAAGATTCAAATTGCTTACAGAGCTGAAGCTGCAGTTGTGATTTATATCATGTGTGGTGGGAAATTATCTTAATTTATATATTTTTAAGTTCAGCTTCTTGACTGAGCTACACAGTTACCATATACAAGAGAAGGACCAGGGTGGATTTCACAAAAAGTTAGATCCTAACTCTTTGAGAAATCCACCCAGGGCCCATCTTTCACTGCGCTGCTTAACAGCTGATTTTGTGCTTACTGTGTGATTTCCATTTCATAGCGCTGCTAACTGTAAGCACACAAAAACCCATGCTAAATCGCCGGGCTTCACGGAATGAAAATTAATGATGTAACAATAAAAATCCATGATGAATGTGCATGCTTGCATTTAAGCAAATTTTTCTGCTACAGTTAGCACACAAATTTGCTTACCATTAAGCAGCGCTATGAGATTAGGCCCTGGACTAGAGCTTTCTAGCAGAAACAAAATCAGAATTTATACATGATACCAAACTAGTCCATAATGTATGGAAACAATCTGTTTCTTTTTATTGAAACATGTTTTCTGTGCCAAGCAAATTGGTACATTTTGAATGAAATAGGAATTGGATAGAAAATGTGTATAATAATTGTTTGGGATTACAAGTTGATGTTGGTTTATTTTTGAGTTTGTATTGATTACTAATGATTGTAATGTGGTCGTTTTGATTGGATTGAATGGTGTGTGTGTGTGTGATCCTTTGTTCCTCTAGAGTCATTATACCCATTGGAAAATAAATTGTATTGATTTAAATGAAGGAAATGATGTTCACTGTATTTATGTTTTTGTTAAGTATTGTCATTGCAGATTGGTTTGTAGTTTTTAGTCCAAAACACAACGTGGAAGAATTGTAGCGTCTATTTGCAATGGCCGAGCAGTTGAAAGCACTTGACTCAAGCTCCAGTGTTTCTGATCAGTAGAGTGTGGGTTCGAGTCCCAGTTGTGACACCCTGTGTCCTAGTCTTTGACAATTACCAATAGTGTCCAGTGTCTTTAAAGCAAGAACAATTTATTAACCATGATGCTCCCTCGGATGGGACGATAAGCTGTTGGTCCCTTGTGTTGTTTAACGCACGTAAATGAACCCAGTGCATTTATCGAAAAGAGAAGGGGTTGGTTCCGATGTTCCTGGCTTGATTGGCAACATATTGCGCTACAGCATTGTGTAAACCATCACATGTTATGTAAAAGGAGTAGATCTCATAACTCAAAGATAGTCCCACATACCTTGCAGGAAAATAATGAATGTTTAAGCGCCTTAAGCATTTTGAGTGGCGAATATGATAGCTATATACGAAGCCTTTATCACTTTTTCTATGCCTCTTTGTAGCTTCTTTTAAAAGTCGGGGTGCTTTAAAAAATATTCATTGTCTTGGATATTGAAACTAATTAAGTTTCCAGATGTGGTTTGGAGTCCGGGTTATAATAACACAATACCATTCAGCCATTTTGCTTACAGGCATCCAGCTCCTTTGGGACCTAGCTCTATACCTCGAGGATGGTTTGAATGCTGGATGGACTGGAGGCTGAAAATACTTCCTCCACTGAGACAAATCCTGTCCCAGGAGCCACAAGCTTGTATATAGTGAGTATTGATTTGTCTTACTTCTTTCTTTCGGATTTTAACGGATTTCTCTAAAGCATTTGACCGAATTGATCATAATATATTGGTTCAAAAACTGCTTCAGTTACAAGTACGGCCATGTATTGTGTCCTGGGTTATTAGTTTTCTTGAATGTCGTAAGCAGCGTGTGAAGTATAAAGGAACATTTTCCTCCTCGGAAACAATTCACACTGGAGTCCCCCAAGGAACAAAATTAGGCCCAGTGTTGTTTCTTATTATGATTAACGATGCTTGTATTGATGACAATACCCCTTACTCTAAATATGTTGATGACTTGACCTTTGTTGAAAGTCGAAATTCTGTTCAATTACCTCATATTCAACAGTCCTTAGTCAATCTACAAAACTGGACTTCCGTTAATAACATGAAGTTAAATGCAGCCAAATGTTGTACCTTGCAACATCATGAAATTCTGCTCATTAATGACACTCAATTAGAAAATGTGCATTATGTTAAAGTGTTGGGTGTGATTATTCAAGACAATTTAAAGTGGGACAGACATGTCAATGAGATAATCAAAAAATGTAACAGAAAGTTGTACATGTTGCGTTGTTTACGTTCTCATAATCTACCTGTGAATGATCTATTGGCAATTTACAAGGGTTATGTAAGACCTGTTTTAGACTACTGTGTTCCTTTGTTCAATGGTAATCTAACTAAAGAGCGGGTCAACAAATTGGAACGTATTCAAAAAAGGGTGTGTCGGATAATTTTTGGTAAGAACTATTCTACTTATAGGGAAGCTTTAAATGTGTGTAAACTTGAAACCCTTGAAAACCGTAGAGACAAACTGTGTAGCGATTTTGCTTATTCAATCGAATCCCATCACATGTGTAGAAATTGGCTACCTCCCCATAGAAACTGTCAGATCAATTTAAGACACACCAACAAATATGACCCACCCAGATGTAAAACAGTTCGCTTCAAACAAAGTGCAATTCCTCAAATCGTCAGTCTGTTAAATGCCTTTTAATATAGTTATGTGTGTATATATAATAATTGTGCCTACTGGTTTTTTTACCACTGTGTTTTGCCAATGTATATAATAATAATTTCTTATTTGATGTCCTTTTCTTTGTTAACTTCTACTTGATGTAATTTTTTTAACATATTATGATGTAACATTTGCAATTCAGTTTTTTTAACTGGGAGTCATGTTTTAATAAACCATTTTTGAATTGAATTGAATTGAATTGAATTTACATAAGCAACATTCATGCTTGTTCTTTATACCTATCATGCCTGCCTGTAGACCCAATAACTGGGGTGCTGTACTCCTTTAAAAAATCAAATCTGTGGTTGGTACTAGCTAGTACCATCTGCAGATGTAAAACAACATTTTAAAAGCTCCAGTTACTGGGTCTAGCCTGCATGGTAGCTAATTGGCCCTTCATGGTAGCTAATTGGCCAGTTGTTATACATTGTAGAGTTTACATGGTTACGTAATGGACTTGCACTGCCTTGATGATTATGTTGGTACTAAATGGCTTCTGATTGACGTAAAAGGGAGATTGCCAACGTTGAGGCTAGATAGCTCAGTTGATGGTGCGCAGGAGGTCACAGATTCAAATCCTACTCTTGTCACATTTTCGCTAGTCTTTTTAGCTTATGATGATCTTCACTTTATCTGCATCATTCATGATGGTGTGGACCACTGTGGATTGACAGAGTTTCCTTTCTTCTCTTTTCTGTTTTAGGAAAGTTGAAGAGAAGATTGATCCTGCAGAGTACCTTGCCAAAAAGGTTTGAATTTTTCCTTTTCTTTTAAATTTACCGTTGACATTCCAAGAAACTAGCAGAATGTTAGCCCTGTATGAAAACATTTAATGCCAAGCATTTTAAGCTTTTTAAAATTAAAAACAAATTGCAAAACTTGACCAAACATCAATGAGTTGTTCAAAATATTTTATGGGATGTGAACTGTATTTCTATTCATTAATGGAGCAAATATTATTTCTTCTTTGTTTTTGTTAAAGTACTTCGTTTAAATATTTAAAGTTTTCTGAGTGGTTTATTTACTTGATAAATTAACGCACCTTAAAGGCACTGGACACCTTTGGTTATTGTCAAAGACCAGTATCCTCACTTCCCAACTTATGCATATAAAAAACCTGTGAAAATGTACTCAATTGGCCATCGAAGATGCAAGAGAATAATGACAGACAAAACACCCTTGTTGCACAAAAATGTGTGCTTTCAAATGCATAATAAAAGGCTTCAGGCCTAAAGTCTTTCAATGTTTGAGTGAGAAATGACCTAAAAAAACTATGTAACTTCAGAGGGGGCCGTTTCTCAAAATGTTTTATACTATCAACTCTCCATTGCTCGTTACCAAGTCAAGTAAGTTTTAATGCTAACGAATATTTTGAGTAATTACCAAATCCAGTAGATTTCCCGAGAAAGAAAACACAACTCAAGTAATACCACTTGACCTGGATTTCAATCAATCTTAGACTTATAATGTCCATAAATGATCCTTAACTCTTGTCTTACTAATAAAGCAAATATTAATTGAGAGTGACAAGTCAATAATCTTCATGATGATATAAGCTTCTTGGAGTTGCTTTGACAGTAAACACCAGTGATATTAATTAGTGCTTGGCTCATATAGATTGGTGTATACAGAATCTACTGGGCTTTCTTGCTGTAGACGATAGCCTTGGTATCTAATTGACTACCATACCAGGCTCTTCAATATCAATGCAACTGCTTTAATAATAGCTCCTATAAAGAATAAGAGTAAGCAGCAGGCCTACTGGTCTTTAATTACTGTCCTGCTCTTCAGGTTTGTGCTGGATAAATCTGTGACTGATTTCATTTTAGTTATCAAATGTAGGTCATCATGTCGAACCTGAACAAAATCTGAAGAAAATTGACCACAATTAATCAGAAGCAGTTGTATAGGCACAAAATGCTTCCAGATTTCTTTAGAAAAACTATTGTTATAAATTCAAATCTCTGTTGTTGTAAACTGGGCCCAATTTCATGGCTCTGCTTACAGCCGAATTCTGCGCTTATGATCGCGATTCCCCGCTTACGTGCAAGCCCCAAATTTCTGCGCTAGCCTTGTAAGCGTAGAATGCCTAGTAACGTGAAGTACGCAGGCGCACAAGCCCAAATTCGCCGCTAACCCGTGAAATACGCTTTCCGTAAGCTTAAAATTCCCTGCTTCCGTAAGCGCCGATTCTGTGCTTACGGTAAGCAGAGCCATGAAATTGGGCCCTGGTTGTAAGTTTGTTCATTGCAATATTCAAATCAAATTTTTTGAAGAAGATGAGGAGTATACAATCCCTCAAGTCAAAGTTACCTTTTAGAAGTTCACATATGGTTCCCAAATATATTCTTCATTGAAGGCAATGACTTAGAAGGATAAATTATGCAGTTCCTTTTCTCTTTGGTCCTACAGTTTGACACAAAACCACAGAGAACCACAAAAGTGTCACACTGATGTATTGGACATTTCAAAACAAAAGGTAAGCTGGAATGCACACTAGAAGCTTGCCATTACGTTTCACCATGTGTGGGTTGTGCAAGATTCTATGACTTTTCAATGCATATTTTTCTTGAAATATCAATTTTTCATGACTCCAACATGATAACATGGAACTTTCTGTGAGTGGTGTTGAGTGACTGGAGCGAATGCTGGAATGATTAGTTCATGGTTGTATAGAGTCATAAATAAGTATGATTGTGTAAAATGTCTGTTTACTTGACCAAAACTTCACTTGTTGACATGGAAACTGGAAGAATGTCAGTTTGCTTTGACAGTAAACATCAGTGATATTAATTAGTGCTTGGCTCATATAGATTGGTGTGTACAGAATCTACTGGGCTTTCTTGCTGTAGACGATAGCCTTGGTATCTAATTGAGTACCATACCAGGCTCTTCAATATCAATGCAACTGGTTTAATAATAGCTCCTATATAGACTAAGAGTAAGCAGCAGGCCTACTGGTCTTTAATTACTGTCCTGCTCTTCAGGTTTGTGCTGGATAAATCTGTGACTGATTTCATTTTAGTTATCAAATATGGGTCAACCTGTTGAACTTTAACAAAATCTGAAGGAAAATTACAACAATTAATATGAAGCAGTTGGCACAAATTGCTTCCAGATTTCTTTAGAAAAGCTATTGTCATATATGCGAAGCTCTGTGCATTTTTGGTCAAATGGTTGTGCGATTATTCTTCACAATACTCAATTGAGCTTCTCAAGAAGATGAGGAATACACAATTCCTGAAGTCACAGTTACCTTTAGAAGAAAACATAGGATTCCCCAAAAGATTCTTTATGAAATTCCATCTTTTCCTAGGATAAAATTCTGTTTCTTTTCTTCTTGGTCCGAAGTTTGACACAAAACCTCACAGAACCAAAGAAACATAACACTGATGCATTGAACATTCATAAATACCTCAGACAGTTTAGTATTCCTATTGGTGGGGAGCGCGTCACGTGGGTGTGTATAAACCTTTGTTTATGACCAGTAAAAAGTGTTGAAACATGGGCGTGACACGTGACCTTGCACCTGTGCTTATAAGACAGTCTCTTCATTCCTATTGGTCGAGGGCAACGACTGGAACAGTTGTGACACATCACGCGATACGCACGACGCGCACAGCATTCCCTTATAAGGAGTTGTTTACACGAGGGCTGCGGAGGGCCTTACCATTTCATAGCTGGAGGGGTGTTGTGTTGAAAGAAATCATTGAACAATTATAGTTTTTGAATTTATTTTACTTTTTGACCAAAAGTGTTGATGTTTTTTTTACCTTAAAGGTATTTATGAATGGGAATCAAAGTGTGTTTGATCGGTTTTCAACAAGTGGTTTAAACCCGCCGAGGCCTGGTTCTTGATAATTTACCTGGACTTCGTCTCGGTAAAATTATCAAGAACCAGGCCTCGTGGGGATTAAACCACTAGTTGAAAACCTCTTCACCACACATTGATTCCCTTCATAAATGTTTCTCAAAATGTGTTTTACTATTGAAGCCACTGTAGGCTTCTTACCAAAAGTTGTTATTGCTATTGGTTTTAAGAGCGTTTACCAAACGTATACCAGTACCTTCCCTTTAATTTTGACCTATAAAAATCACCCATAAACTCACTACCACTTTGCAGTGTACTGGGATACGTTTTGCTGACATCAATATCAATTATGTCCTTCAAATCTTAATTGGTTGCCAGAGACTAAACTGAGCTTAGAATCAAGCAGGATGCTTATTAACTTTATCAGTTGTCTGGAAAGTAAAAAGCAGAGTGGCTTTTAATTACCTACTCAGAGCGGGGATATGTTTTAAGGTCAGGTTGTGATTGGTATTTAAAAGGAACTATCTGATGCAAGCTTACCAAGCTTGTCTTAAACAATAAGACATTGCTATTTTTGTATTTGATTTAACAGTATTCATATATTGAAAATGTTGTTCATGTTCCAGTGTTATGCGTTATTCCTACATGAAACTATTGTTTCATCTTGCAGTTTAAACTTGGGGTTGTTATTATTTAATTGAAAAATCTCTCCTTGAACAATGGCAGACTTTTTGGAACACTAGGTGGCAGCAGACTCGCCAGATTAATTAAATGCTCTTAACAATGAGCATATTTCCAGAACTTGGAATTGAAATGTTGTCTGCTGTCTCTAAAGTCTGGCAATATTCTAAAGACAAGTCTCTATTGTTTCAGCTTCGGTTTGGGTTTTTCCACTTCTTTCTTGAAATGCTGTTGATAGTGATTATGATTAAGTCATTATGGTGTTTGTAACCGGATTATCCCCAACCCACCCCAATGTACATAGGTGCAGACCCACTAAATGTTGTTCATTGTGAGAGATTGGATTGAATGGTGTGTGTGTGTGTGATCCTTTGTTCCTCTAGAGTCATTTTACGCATTGGAAAATAAATTGTATTGATTTAAATGAAGGAAATGATGTTCACTGTATTTATGTTTTTGTTAAGTAGTATTGTCATTGCAGATTGGTTTGTAGTTTTTAGTCCAAAACACAACGTGGAAGAATTGTAGTGTCTATTAGCAACGGCCAAGCAGTTAAAAGCACTTGACTCATGCTCTGGTGTTTCTGATCAGTAGAGTGTGGGTTCGGGTCCCAGTTGTGACACCCTGTGTCCTAGTCTTTGACAATTACCAATAGTGTCCAGTGTCTTTAAAGCAAGAACAATTTATTAACCATGATGCTCCCTCGGATGGGACGATAAGCTGTTGGTCCCTTGTGTTGTTTAACGCACGTAAATGAACCCAGTGCATTTATCGAAAAGAGAAGGGGTCCGCCCTGGTGTTCCTGGTTTGATTGACAGCATGTTGCGCCACAGCACCTTGTAAACCATTACATGGTGCTATGTAAAAGGAGTAGATCTCATAATTCAAAGACAGTCCCACATACCTTGCAGGAAAATAATGAATGTTAAAGCACCTTAAGAATTTTGAGTGACGAATATGATAGCTATAGACGAAGCCTTTATCACTTTTTCTATGCCTCTTTGTAGCTTCTTTTAAAAGTCGGGGTGCTTTAAAAAATATTCATTGTCTTGGATATTGAAACTAATAAAATTTCCAGATGTGGTTTGGAGTCCGGGTTATAATAACACAATACCATTCAGCCATTTTGCTTACAGACATCCAGCTCCTTTGGGACCTAGCTCTATACCTCGAGGATGGTTTGAATGCTGGATGGACTGGAGGCTGAAAATACTTCCTCCACTGAGACAAATCCTGTCCCAGGAGCCACAAGTTTGTATATAGTGAGTATTGATTTGTCTTACTTCTTTCTTTCCATAAGCAACATTCATGCTTGTTCTTTATACCTATCATGCCTGCCTGTATACCCAATAACTGGGGTGCTGTACTCCTTTAAAAAATCAAATCTGTGGTTGGTACTAGCTAGTACCATCTGCAGATGTAAAACAACATTTTAAAAGCTCCAGTTACTGGGTCTAGCCTGCATGGTAGCTAATTGGCCCTTCATGGTAGCTAATTGGCCAGTTGTTATACATTGTAGAGTTTACATGTTTACGTTATGGACTTGCACTGCCTTGATAATTATGTTGGTACTAAATGGCTTCTGATTGACGTAAAAGGGAGATTGCCAACGTTGAGTCTAGATAGCTCAGTTGATGGTGCGCAGGAGGTCACAGATTCAAATCCTACTCTTGTCACATTTTCGCTAGTCTTTTTAGCTTATGATGATCTTCTTCACTTTATCTGCATCAGTCATGATGGTGTGGACCACTGTGGATTGACAGAGTTTCCTTTCTCCTCTTTTTCTGTTTTAGGAAAGTTGACGAGAAGATTGATCCTGCAGAGTACCTTGCCAAAAAGGTTTGAATTCTTCCTTTTCTTTTAAATTTACCTTTGACATTCCAAGAAACTAGCAGAATGTTAGCCCTGTATGAAAACATTTAATGCCAAGCATTTTAAGCTTTTTAAAATTAAAAACAAATTGCAAAACTTGACCAAACATCAATGAGTTGTGGTCAAAATTATGTTTTGTTTTATATTTCAAAATATTTTATGGGATGCGAACTATATTTCTATTCATTGAGCAAATATTATTTCTTCGTTGTTTTTGTTAAAGTACTTCGTTTAAATATTTAAAGTTTTCTGAGTGGTTTATTTACTTGATAAATTAAAGCACCTTAAAGGCACTGGACACCTTTGGTTATTGTCAAAGACCAGTATCCTCACTTCCCAACATATGCATATAAAAAACCTGTGAAAATGTACTCAATTTGCCATCGAAGATGCAAGAGAATAATGACAGACAAAACACCCTTGTTGCACAAAAATGTGTGCTTTCAAATGCATAATAAAAGGCTTCAGGCCTAAAGTCTTTCAATGTTTGAGTGAGAAATTACCTCAAAAAACTATGTAACTTCAGAGGGGGCCATTTCTCAAAATGTTTTATACTATCAGCTCTCCATTGCTCGTTACCAAGTCAAGTAAGTTTTAATGCTAACGAATATTTTGAGTAATTACCAAATCAAGTAGATTTCACAAGAAAGAAAACACAACTCAAGTAATACCACTTGACCTGGATTTCAATCAATCTTAGACTTATAATGTCCATCCATGATCCTTAACTCTTGTCTTACTAATAAAGCAAATATTAATTGAGAGTGACAAGTCAATAACCTTCATGATGATATAAGCTTCTTGGAGTTGCTTTGACAGTAAACACCAGTGATATTAATTAGTGCTTGGCTCATATAGATTGGTGTATACAGAATCTACTGGGCTTTCTTGCTGTAGATGATAGCCTTGGTATCTAATTGAGTACCATACCAGGCTCTTCAATATCAATGCAACTGCTTTAATAATAGATCCTATATAGACTAAGAGTAAGCAGCAGGCCTACTGGTCTTTAATTACTGTCCTGCTCTTCAGGTTTGTTCTGGATAAATCTGTGACTGATTTCATTTTAGTTATCAAATAAGGGTCAACCTGTTGAACTTTAACAAAATCTGAAGGAAAATTACAACAATTAATATGAAGCAGTTGGCACAAATTGCTTCCAGATTTCTTTAGAAAAGCTATTGTCATACATGCGAAGCTCTGTGCATTTTTGGTCAAATGGTTGTGCGATTATTCTTCACAATACTCAATTGAGCTTCTCAAGAAGATGAGGAATACACAATTCCTTAAGTCACAGTTACCTTTAGAAGAAAACATAGGATTCCCGAAAAGATTCTTTATGAAATTCCATCTTTTCCTAGGGTAAAATTCTTGCCGTTTCTTTTCTTCTTGGCCCGAAGTTTGACACAAAACCACACAGAACCAAAGAAACATAACACTGATGCATTGAACATTCATAAATACCTCAGACAGTTTCGCTATTCCTATTGGTGGGGAGCGCGTCACGCGGGTGTGTATAAACCTTTGTTTATGACCAGTAAAAAGTGTTGAAACATGGGCGTGACACGTGAGCTTGCACCTGTGCTTACAAGACAGTTTCTTCATTCCTATTGGTCGATAGAAACGACTGGAACAGTTGTGACACATCACGCGATACGCACGACGCGCACAGCATTCCCTTACAAGGAGTTGTTTACACGAGGGCGGCGGAGGGCCTTACCATTTCATAGCTGGAGGGGTGTTGTGTTGAAAGAAATCATCGAACAATTATAGTTTTTGAATTTATGTTACTTTTTGACCAAAATAGTTGATGTTTTTTGACCTTAAAGGTATTTATGAATGGGAAATCAAAGTGTGTTTAATCGGTTTTCAACAAGTGGTTTAAACCCGCCGAGGCCTGGTTCTTGATAATTTACCTGGACTTCGTCTCGGTAAAATTATCAAGAACCAGGCCTCGTGGGGATTAAACCACTAGTTGAAAACCTCTTCACCACACAGTGATTCCCTTAGTAAATGTTTCTCAAAATGAATTTTACTATTGAAGCCACTGTAGGCTTCTTACCAAAAGTTGTTATTGCTATTGGTTTTAAGAGCGTTTACCAAACGTAAACCAGTACCTTCCCTTTAATTTTGACCTATAAAAATCACCCGTAAACTCACTACCACTTTGCAGTGTACTGGGGTACGTTTTGCTGACATCAATATCAATTATGTCCTTCAAATCTTAATTGGTTGCCAGAGACTAAACTGGACTTAGAATCAAGCAGGATGCTTATTAACTTTATCAGTTGTCTGGAAAGTAAAAAGCAGAGTGGCTTTTAATTACCTACTCAGAGCGGGACGTGTTTTAAGGTCAGGTTGTGATTGGTATTTAAAAGGAACCATCTGATCCAAGTGGACAGATGACTAACTCGCTGCTACCTAACACCACTTTCAGTGTCTCCGACTCCATCACTCGTCAGTGAAGCAAAGTTTGATATCTATCAAGTACATTTTCCAAACAAGATGGTTACAAAAAGCATGGAGTACATGTTAGTACTACTTGGTGTTGTACTTACAATTCAAGTTTCTACATCTTGTCAGGTATTTAACCAGATGATGAGACAGTTTCTATCTGCAGAAAATAGAAAGTTGCAGCAAGTTTTCTATGAACAAAAAGAAGCCCATTCTCATGTCCTATGTGTGAGTTATTGCCATGCTGATCCTCAGTGCCACTCAGTCAATTACAACATTGACAATCATCAGTGTGAGCTGAACAATGCTACCAGGGCTCAGTATCCTGATGACTTCATCATACACTGTGGAAGTGTGTACTTTGATGCTGATGTAGAAACACCTCACTACTCTCTACCTGACCAACCACTCCCCACACAGCCTGGCAGTTGCCAGGAGCTTCTTGAGGCAGGTCATGGGAGTGATATCTATATAATATTCCCTGCTGGATTCAATGATGGCCTGCAAGTCTACTGTGACATGGACACTGATGGTCAGGGCTGGATGGTCATTCAGAGGCGTCAAGATGGCAGTGTTAATTTCACTCGCAACTGGGTTGAGTATCGGGCTGGCTTTGGTGACAAGTCTGGTGAATTCTGGCTTGGAAATGATAACTTACGTACCCTGACTGAGTCTGCAGGACCATGGAAGCTGAAGATTGAGATGGTCGGCTTTGAAGGAAATGAAGTATTTGCTGAATATGGACACTTCAAGATTTCAGGTGAAAACTTTATATTAGAGGTTGGTTCATACAATGCCGACAGCACAGTGGAGGATGCACTCGCATGGCACAATGGAAAGATGTTCAGCACCAAGGACAAGGATAATGATGCACAAACTCCGGCTTTCCAGATCACAGGAGGATGGTGGTATTGGCGAGGCTATCAAGCTAATCTAAATGGTAAGTATTATCATGAAGCATCAACCTTAAATACCGCATTGCTTTGGGCCTCACCTGTCTCACCGTATGGCTACTTTATGGTCAAAGAATGCATCATGAAAATATCAAATAAAAAATGTATGAATTGAAAAATACACTTTTTTTTAATTTATCATCAAAATGATTTAATAGAAGCTGGATCCACAAATCATTTAGAAAACCAGACACTAATTTTGTTGGTATTGTTTGCAATTGTGCATATAGTCAAATGTGAACTTTTTTAAAGGATAATGTTTCGCACATGGGAAAGTTATTGCATGATATGGAGTCAATTGTTTTTGCACAGTAATTTGTATGGACTTTATTTTTTATTTTATAAAGTCAATGCTCAACTAAATATTGTTGAAGCGACTGATATTTCTCTGAATGTTTATTTTGACTCAAACCAAAATGACATACAGCAGTAGGCCCCGTGTTGTACACCATAAACTTGCATGTCATGGGCAAGTATTGATCAAGTGACAATCTTTGAAAAAAAAAATTGTAGTTAAATTTTCCACATAAGCAATACTCATTATCAACACACTGGAAATAACACTGATTTCATACTAACCAAATTGGAAATCAAAACAAAATTCAAACACTTTTTTTGTGCAAACTTTTACAAGTATTTTATTTAAACATTGAATGGGGATGCAAATACCTATAGATGCATGAGTTCTGTATTTTCATAAAGTTACAATATTGTAATCAAATAACTTAATTGTATGTTTCAAAAATGATACTTCATTTGAAAATATTGATGGTCTGATGATTGTTTTTTTAAAACAATCATCATCAGACCATCAATATGCTTTCATGCCTGCGAGATAGATTACAGTTTAGAGTTCTATTCCACTGGAAAGTAACAACATATTAATCAAATAGAGAATGTATTTATAGAAAGAATTTTACTATTAATTAATGTGCACATAATTGTAATATTCCTGTAAATAATGGTTTTAGAATGTTGAGAATGAATCAAATAAGATGTAAAATCATTGGGCCGAATAAATAAAAACTAGCAATTACTTATCAAGTTAAATGTTCAGCATTAGCAAGAAGACTGAAAAGTAAAAGATCAGGCATGAACATTTTGCTCGCTGGATTACCTTTCACTTATAGACATATAAATAAAAACGACATTTTACTAACATACTGTAGCAATTACTTGTATTTTTACAAGCTACTGCATGAGGAGCTTGAGATTTTACTTACACAACAGTGTTGCATAAATATGGCTCGGTATCGCGTCAGAATTAAAGGGTTATTTTTCCCTTGGCCTATATGATCCAACTATAAATGTTACTTATAAATTTGTTGTGTACTTTAATTGCTCTAAAAGAACCAATCTCTGGAGCTCTGGCGTGGAGAGGCTGGCTGTTTCCTCATAGCCACTGCCGCCATCAAAAACTTGACTAAGTGGAAACTGCCCCGCCTGCATTTCAGTTAATCGCATTGATCTACGAGTCCATGCCTCTATTGTTATACTCCTGAATACCCAGCTATTGTGCTTTTCTCCGACCACTTACTAATCCGTTCAAGTAAATGGTGTTTTTCCAGTAAAAGGTTATTTATAGAGATTTGGGCAAATTCTCATGCCTGATCTTAAACTTATTGACATTTTGTTAATGCTGGCCTTTACACGGCCCAGTATCTTGTGAAACTATCAGGTAATAGTAAAATGTCGGTTTTATTGACATCTCAATAAGAACAGTCCCTCAAGCATTGCTTTTACCTACTAGTTCGACCAATTACTAACAATATTAAGGCTTACTTTTATTTATAAGGATTTAAGTAAAAGACTAGAAGCAAATGCTAGTTTTAATTTATCTGGCCCATTGTGTTTTCACGTACAATGTTGGATGACAGTTTTATAGGGCAATATGTGTTTGTTAGGATCCATAAATTATCTATTTAACTTAAATGTCAATGTCTGAAGAAAAAAAATGAATTTGATGACCAATGTGCTTAGAATTCAATTTAGTAAATCTTTTTTTTTAACCTGATTTAAAGTTTAACACTAATAACTTGTCGACCCCAGATTTTAGTCATCACTTTAGTTGTCTTAACTTTAATTGTTGTTTATGCTTGTATATACACGAACAAGAAACGTGCTAGTGAAATGGAACGAAATTGTTGTAATTGCTTGTATAGTAATATCTTGAACTAAAAGAAAGCTTTAAAAAAAGTAAACAAAGTATAAACCAATGGCTTTCGCAGTAGATCGGTTTTAAACCTTGCTGTATGAGTTGTGTCCAAAAAAAATCACTACAAAAAATAAACACCTTAACATGTAGTTAAGGTGTTTATTTTTTGTATTTTCTTTATTAAACTTTATTCTTCTTCTGGATAATAGTTAATTATTGTTATCATTGCTTGTGCCATTATCTTAAATTAAAAGAAACAAGAAAAAACAAAAAGTAAAAAACCATTGGCATTTGCAGGACATCAGATTTTAACATCGTTATGAGTTGTGATGTGTACAATCTTTCATTGAGGAATCTTAATGTTCCAGTGGTTTTCTAGTTATTTTTGAAACTTATTTACTGTAATGAAAGTAGAAGAGAAGTTTGATTACCAGGATCAATGCATTGGTGTATCCAGGAGTTGGAGTCAGGGGTAGAATTCAGGATTTGGAACAGGAAAAGCAGAAAAATAAGTATTTTCCTAAAGGTTGACTCTAAAATAAGAATATCTTGCAGCAGATCTTATTATTGAAGTTGCCAAGCCACCGGTTCACACTGCTAGGTACATCAATTAACATATTCATTTGTACAAAGGCTGATTTAAAATAGTTTAAATTTCTGTGTTGATGTATAAATTGTGAACAAGTAACCCAAAAATAACATGCTGGTTAAAATATTATCCTCTATAATGTTGTCACAGTACCATAAAATACTGTACTCAAATGAATCCAAGCATAACAAACAACTTATAGACTAATGAATGACAATGTGAAAAAAACATTTGATTTATTTTCTTTCTTTTAAACTCCAATACATTCCTCTCTAAGTTATTGACTGAGAACTTTGTTCACTCTTTAAACAAAATTCAAAACTTTCTAAGAGAACAGAGACAAATTGATTGGACAGAATTTGAGCTTACATGCCGCTTCTCTACCAACTGCTGCAGAGTTTGCTTAATTTGTCAATATTGAGGCACCTGAGCCAGAATGATGAGCAAGTTACCGGTAACTATATGTGGGCGCGATCCAAAGCAATAAGATAGTATAATGTACTTCTGACTGCCAGCATGACAAATTATGAGAATCACCAACATTGGGCTTATAAAGTTGGTAAATGAATAGCTGTATGCAAACTATTCCAACAGATTCTTTGCTTACCCAAAAGTTCTATTTACATTTCCCTAGTTACTTTCCCTTTTAAATGATTACTTGATAAAATTCAACACTGTATATTCACCCTATCTGTTAGATTGTGTTAGTATTTCTGGTCTCATATTCAAAGCTATGATCAGTTCACAAGTGCAGCTCTCAGTAAACCAGTTTGAGCATTGTGCAGCCATGGTCCTTTGCGTGGTTTGAGTTTTGAAGTTCAACTTTAGTGAACATCTTTAAGTTATCCATATGGCTTTTTTTAAAGCAAGTAAAGACTGTTTTACTACCATATCACGAAATGAAATAAAACCAATAGATTCAACCAGTCATGTTAATCTTTCTTGTTAATCTGCCTGATACTTTCTGCTTGTATGATTTATTGAACATCATGTCTGTCAGTGTTTCTTCTCCCATCTAAACCCCAACCTGTCTAGACTCCAAGTCCAGCCTCTACCTCAACCACAACTAGAGACTTAGATAGGAGGACATCAAGAAAGCAAAGTCTATCAACACTAACTGTAAAATCATGATACCCATGGCTACTACTTTGTGCTAAGATATTAAAAGTTCTGAAATTTGTAAAAGTTACTATACAGTCTGAAAAAGAAAAGAAAGAAAAAAATAATAATAATAATAATGAAAGCATTTATATAGCGCCCCACAAAGAACGGAGCGCTTTACAATTTACAAAGAAACAAACAGTGCAAAGACAAAGATACAAAAAAACAGTACAAGCAAAAACAACAATGGCCAGATTAAACAAATAAATACAAATATTGATTTCAAAAGTTGTTGATAAGATGAAAACTACCTGAATTTGAAGAGTAATCAGAGACCACTTTAACAAAAAGAAGTTTCTATGAGTGTTTAAAATCATGCAGAACATGGAACATGCAGGTCAGAATGTTGGTTTTAGTCTTGGCCTCCTGATGAGCAAACCGACCGGTGTTTAAAGTTAAATGCAAGACAGCTTTGCTAATTTTAGCACCAACTTGGTGACCTTGCTCTGGAAATCAACAGCTTAAGCCGTTTTCCCGCATCAAATGTTCAAAGTGCTCAGATTTAAAAATTGACAGAGCAAGTTTTAGTGTCAGGTTGCACCTACAGCGCCCCCAACAGTTCCACCACCAAGCATTCCATCAGTAGCCGTAGACCTTCCTGCAGAACTTGATTTTCTTTGAAATGAGGTGACTCATTTGATTTTACAACTTCAAACCATCACAACACATAAGTTTACACTCATTCACTCATAAAAGACATTACTAACATTGTTCCCCTTGTCATACAGTCTCCCCCCTCCCTCTCCCCCCAGAACACCTTGGATACAGTACTGCTTGGAATAAAAAATGCGATGTGCTGGTATCATGCCAATTTTGTAGGTCACTCTCTCCGCTGCACTTCAACTTCATCCTCGACGCCCAGGGTTACATGGAATAGTGTCTCCCTGCATCATTTTGTGGTACAATTTATAGGAAAATTAAAATGTGGTTTTGTTATTACTCGTGGTCATTCATTTTTGACACCCCCCCCCCCCCCCCGGTCAAAATTCCAGTTGAATTACCTAGTTAAACTGGGTTTAACAGGAACTAGTTGAAAATCAGTTGATAAACTAGTTAAACAAAGTTAAAACCAGTTGGCTTAATATGGAAAATGGACAGAAACTAACTGGTTTATAATTTAAACCTAGTTGAACACCCTAGTCCAAACCAGATGGTTAATATGGAAAATGGACGAGTTTGGTCACTATCCAGTTGAACCAGTTGACCCCAGTTAACTGTGTTCAACTGGAATTTCGACCTGGGCCCCACCCCCCCCCCCCCCCCCCCCCCCCCCCCCCCCGGAGATTATGTCCCTGCAAAATAACAATTGATTAGTATTGGAACCTGAGTATTATAATTTTAAACATTTTTGGTGTTGAGTTACCATAAAGTGGACGGTCTCTTATAACCATTAGAAAAAAAATTAGGGTTAAATTAAAATTGTTTGGTCTTTGATACAAATTTACGTGGTATAAAGACTACGTGTGTATCCATTCCCATAGAAACCACCTGTTTCACAGCCTTTTGGTCAAGTGAGCTAGAGTTAATTTCTTGGAGTGTTTTCAGTCAAGTGTAAACTTAAGAAGTGTAAATCTTAAGAAACATAATTTTTTTTTTTCCGGCCTTTGGCACCAAGGTTGGTATTGATTCAATCATATAAAGAGTTACTCAGAGGTCTCCTTGCGTTTGTGGAAACACCATATTGTAAATGTAAAGCATGGCTACCATACATCAAGTTATAGTAAACAAATGATTTGGAAATAAAATGTAAAAAAAAGAACAAAAAAGAGCAAAGCCCTAGAAACAAGAACATTACTATCATCCTAAGAGCCCCCCCCCCCTCAATGGTGACTAATAATAATTCATTTTATCAATATATCACACTGTAGTCCAGTCGCCTACTACTTTATCCAAATCATTTGAACAAAATTAAATGTATAGATCCATGTAGTATTCCAAGATATTTTCAATCGCTAACAATTCTTTCTTTTTTAAGGATGAAGTTGATGATGAATTATACCAATGGGGTGTAGGCCTATAGATTGCAATGGCAGCTCAGCGGCAGTATAATTAAGGAAATCAATGTGTGGTGAAGATTTTTTTAACTAGTGGTTTAATCCCAACGAGGCCTGGTTCTTGATAATTTTTCCGAGACGAAGTCGAGGTAAATGATCAAGAACCAGGCCTCGGCGGGTTTAAACCACTAGTTGAAAACCGATTCAACACACTTTGATTCACATTCATACCTTTTCGGCCAAAAAACATCAAAACTTATGGTCAAAAAGTAAAATAAATGCAAAAATTATAATTTTTCAATGATTTCTTTCAACACAACACCCCTCCAGCTGTGAAATGGTAAGGCCCAGTCAAGGCCCTCGGGTAAACAACTCCTTATAAGGGAATGCTGTGCGCGTTGCGCGTATCGCGTGATGTGGCACATCTGTCTCGGCCGTTGCTCTCGACCAATAGGAATGAAGAAACTCGCGTGTCACGCCCATGTTTTACCACTTTTTACTGGTCATAAACAAAGGTTTATACACACCCACGTGACGCGCTCTCCACCAATAGGAATAGCGAAACTGTCTGAGGTATTTATGAATTAAGGTTTTTGTCTACTCTGCCCATATTTATGTACCCTAGATATGCTTATAAAACCAGTATTGTATCCTGGGAGAATTTGTATCAACAGAAACCTAAGCTACTCAAACTACTAATATTCAATTTAAAGGAACGTTACAGAATTGGTAAGAAACAAAAATCGTGAAGACCACAGATTTACATAAAACTTACACAGTCTAATGATGATGATAGTAGAAAACATCCCTTGAAATATTTCTGTCTGAAATGTCATATTTGAGTAAATCTGAACACAGATACTGCCAATTAAACGACTAATATAGCTCAGTGTATCAGTTGGTAGAGCACCAGCCCGGAGACCAGGTTAGCCTTCAATCATCTTGTTCTAGTCAGCTTCTTTTTGTTCTTTCAAATTTGATTGACCAAGTTCATTTCCCTGGTGGTTTATTGTTTGATAAAACTATGGTAACTTAAAGGCAGTGGACACTATTGGTAATTACTCAAAATAATTACTATCATAAAACCTTGCTTGGTAATGAGTAATGGGGAGATGTTGATGGTAACGTAGTTTTCGAGAAAGAAGTAATTTTCCACGAATTTGATTTTGAGACCTCAGGTTTAAAATTTGAGGTCTCGAAATCAAGCATCTGAAAGCACACAACTTCGTGTGACAAGGGTGTTTTTTTCTTGTATTATTATCTCTCAACTACAACGACCGATTGAGCTCAAATTTTCACAAGTTTATTATTTTATGCATATGTTGAGATACACCAAGTGAGAAGACTGGTTTTTGACAATAATCAATAGTGTCCAGTTTGGTAATTGTCAATTAGGATTTGGGATTAGGGTTAGAATTAGGATTAGGGTTCGATTTTGGTTAGGGTTCAGACAGGGCTATGGCTATGGACTAGGGTAGGATAGGATTAGGGTTCGGCTAGGGTTTGGGTTGGGGTTAGGTTTGGTTGTTTGGATGGGCTAGGGCTTAGGGTTAGGTTTAGAGGTTAGGGTTACGATTGAGGTTGGGGTTTGGGTAGGGCTAGGGATAGGACTAGGCTATGTTCTAGGGCTATAGAGCTATGGCTTGGGCCAGGGTTAGTGTTAGGAGTAGGGTAAGGGTCAGTGTTAGGGTTAATGGTTATGGGTTAGGAACAGGGTTAGGGTTACCAGATGGTCTAAGCATCACACTTGACAAGTTTTTAATATTTAAGAGACAAGATTTGTGTGCAGGGGGCAACTTTGCTCAAAGCGACTATGTACAACTAATTAGCTTCTTTTTGGGGGGATGAGAATTGACTGGTTTTCAAAACATCAACCATTTTTTATTAAATGTTAAAAATTATCAAGCAAAGGGTTCATCAGTCCTTACGGTTGCCCAAAGAGAACATTCTAACATCACCATAGAAACCACAGCCAGTGTCAGAACAAAGGCAGTTTCCAGGCAAGTGTAAATCGTTAGAAAAGGAAAATGTTTAATATCCGGCAACTTGCACCAAGGTTGCTGTTATTGATTTCATAAAGGGAATGTCTCCTATCACCATTGCACAGTAAACACACTGTAATCAGGCTCCACAGTTTCAGTCGTAAATATACATGACGTGAATAACATCATGACTACATGTCTGTCAGTGGTTTTTTTTCTCCCATAAAACCCAACCTGTAGAGCTAGGGCTTTAAGGGTTTAGGTTGCGTCTTGGTTAGGACTACAGCTAGGATTATGAGGGTAAGGGTTGGGGTTAGAGGGTGTGGGTTCATTAGGGTTGGGGTGGGGTTAGTGTTTAGGTTCAGACAGGGCTAGGGCTTAGGGTTCGGTTAAGGTAAGGGTTTGGGTAGGGCTATGGCTAGGACGGCTAGGGCTAGGTCTAGGGCTATAGAGCTTTGGCTTGGGTTAGGGTGAAAGGGTCAGGGTTAGAGTTAGGAATTGGGGTAGGGTTGGTGTCAGGGTTACCAGATGGTCTGAAGCAAACTTTTTTCTGAAAAATTTAAGAGGCAAGTTTTGTTTGTGGAGGGCAACTTTGCTCAGAGCAACTATGTAAGTGGGCGACTAATAAGCTTTGGAGTGAGAATTGATTGCATGGTTTCCCATACATCAACCATTTTTTTAATTAAATGTTACAATTATCAAGCAAAGGGTTCATTAGTCCTTAAGGTTGCCCATACGCCTCTCTTTTTATTCATGCATGACATCATAATTCTTACCCAAAATGAGACTTTAGGCACACGACCGGCACCACTTGCAGTGGCTGCGCCTATGGCCTCATTTTGGGAATTGTGACGTGCTCATGCATAACATTTAATATAAAGAGAGGCCTATAAAGAACTGTACAGTGTGTATTCTGACATCACCATAGAAACCACAGCCAGTTTCCGACAACTTTCAAGGTTGTTGTTGTTGTTGATTTCATAAAGGCAACGTCTCTTAGCTATCACCATTGCACAGTAAACACACTGTAAACCGGCTCGATACATGACGTGAATATTCTAATAAGTTATAATGCTTATCATCCATTTACATTTTGCCATTCATGAGTAGTAAAACGAACTGGACAGAACTGAACAAATTAGACTGGCCCGGTGCAAGCCGGACCGGACCTAACCAGTCAAAACCGGGCCAAACCGTTCTGAACCAGACCCAAGCAGTCCTAACTGGACCAACCGAACTGGACCAAATCAGACCAAACAAACCGAACCGGTCCAACTCTCATAACAAGCAATATTCAACTAGACCCATTCAGTTCACAGAAAACCTTAGGAAAATTCCTACTGATAAATTTAAACCCTTCCTAAATCTTTTGAAAAAGCCATTTGTAAAAATAAAGTTTTCACACTCGCCCTGGAAAAAAACTGTGACACCGACTCTGGTTGCTAGCGATATTACGCTCGACCAACTCAGTTCACAGAAAATCTTGTATTAAAAAGAAAGGATGAAAAACAAAACGAAAATGAAAACAAATTTGAGCCATTTGATCGCTAAGATACAACAACATTTTTAATGAATATCTTCACAACAAAAACAACTGTACACTTTTCCCTTCTTGTTTTCCAGATTACTTTTCTAGACAAAAGAAAAGAGCTGAATTTTCATTACATGTGACAATGTTTCAGCAGTTTCTTAACTTTGGTTGACAAAAATATCACTTGTGAACTAATACATTTCTCTTTGTTTATATTAAAACAAAAGCTTCACATGTAACAGTTCAAGAAGCCAATTTTAGACGGGACATTGTATAAAGCTACATGGTATTTAAACAATTTAGTGTATATAGCATTCAGACTAGTTGGTCTCTTGCAAACAGATAAACTTTTTAAAGTACCACGATACATGGATGGCTTTAAAAAGAAAAGAATTTATTCCAATCCTTAGTTTTCAATGTCTTCATGTTTCTGTCTTTATTTTGATTTGGCTATTCAAAAGAAAAATTTCAGTGCTAAGGGAAAAATATCTTGCATTTCAAAATATGTTTCTTTTTTCCTTGTATCTTTGCTGGTATTACACTTGACATTCATGTACCATACTTTTATGGGGAGGGGGGGGGGGGGGCGGGGTGGTAGAGAAACTTGTTACTGAACTGTTCAGCATGTACCTTTAATAAAACAAACAAATGATGTTTTACATCAACAGCATTAACACAAATTCTTATCATGTGTAATTTACATAGAGGGATCGAAAGTGAACAGAAAATAATCTAACAAAGTTTCACAAGCGACCAGAAAATAACAATGGTAAGTTGTGAAACTAATCACATAAAACTTACTCACTTTCAAGTACTTCATAAAGAACACCATGAAAATTCACCAAAGGCTATTGTCAATAAAGCATATCCATGATTTGCTTAATGATGTGATAACGTGGAATATGTATTTCTAATTGCTATCTCAGTACACAGTGTTCCTAGACCCGTGTTGAGATGTTTCTTTAAAACAGAATGATACTTTCTAAGCAATCAATGTTATTGACTCCCCATCAACAGATACTCATCGACAAACATGATTAAGAATTACAGGATGGCCTTTGTCGTCCTTTTAACCATTAAAATTAACTGCATGATTTATTTTACTTTTCTCTAATAAGAATGGGTTGCAAAATCTATTTCAAATCCTGAAAATAGGTTCTGAATAGCAATACTGTTGTGAAGGCCATGTGTCACACCGGGCAATTGGTTTCAGGCAACTTGGAGTGACCCTCTAAGTTATATGAACAATGAATACTTCACCAGCACAGGGGATAATTGTCTAGCTGTAACTCACTATCACATGAAACGTTCAGAAAACTGAAATGTGAAGGAATTTGTAATTGGAAATTGCCTGGAACTGGTTGCCTTTAACTTGTCTCGTGTGAAGTGGCCACCCTCACCATAAACACAAATTTGTTTGTTTCTTTTAGGTAACTGATTTCAGGGATAAAATTGCAGGATAACAAATGAGTAGTGACAACCACCTTGATGTTCAGCCTCATTGTGCTTACACTACCAGTCATCAATACTTATAACTTGTATTATCTTCAAGTACGCGCTAATCCTCCAATCAGATTTAATCAGATTTGCGGAATGGAGTGGTGGTATAAACCTATGTTGCACGGCTAGTATCACTACATGCGTCTTGTGTGTTCTATGACACGTGTCAAGTTTGCTTGAAGATAAATACGTTATCACATGCGCACTTGTGGAAATATGGAAAAATATAGCGTCCCGTCCCATAATCAACTCTGCATTCGGCCTCATTGGATTATGGGACGCAGAAGCGCTATATTTTTCCGTATTCCACTCGTGCTTTTGTTGATAACTTATAATATTGAACTCACATTTCCACTTGCCCGAAAACAATTAAAATAACTCTTACAATTAAAGTAGCTCTAAAAATCATAAAAATGATAAATTTACATCAGGGATAAACTGCCAAACTGCCTCTAGCTAGGTAGTCAAATTTGAAATGGTATTAAATCCACATTGTCTTGGCCAACAACTGATACCAAACACTATTAATCACTGATTGAATTGAATTTGTCATCAGTTCAAACATTTTTCATTAAAAGGTTTTTCCCCACAGAAAATGGCCGATGAGACAAATTGCAGAAGGACAAACAAAAGTTAAAATTGGCTTAAAAAGGGCAATTTATAAGCTGAAAAATGAAACAAAACTTATTTTTTTTCAATAACAGTGCATTAAAGAAATGCTCTTACTACATCACAACATAACTTTCTTCTCGTAACAGAGAAGTTCAAGTTGCTTACTTAACAACTGCTTAGACTACAACTGAAAAACTAAACTAATGTCTACTAGTATAAAATATTAGTCACTGTCTGATAAGGTTTCATATTGGGAAGAGAGCAAGGGTGCTGGCTCCCTGTCACGTGTACCAGCTAAACCTGGACCAGGAACGGGTGATGGCCCTCTGACAGGCCCCAAGTGTGGGGAGGGGTTCCGGCGATGGGGGTTGGCGAGGTGATTCTGGGCGGTATTTGGTGTGGATGAGGAAGCTGCAGCAGCTGCAGGAGCGGGTGATCTGAATGACAGTGCAGAGTAAGCAAACTGGTTTCCCACGTTGCCACTGGCTGATGTTGCAAAGCCCTGTTGACCAGACACTGCTGGTGAAGTCTGTACTGATTGGCTGGGTTGGTTAGATAGATCACCTTGCTGTGCTGCCATGTTTGGTGAGGTTACACCAGTCACTCGATTACTTCCAATACCACTTGATGATCCCACTGCTAACCTAGCACCACCTTCCATAGGTCCTGAATCTACTTCCCCACTGTCACGAACTGCTAACCTAGGACTACTCCCACGAGGGCGCAATTGTGTAATGCTAGGCTGCTGAACAGACTCTGCTTCATGGTTGTCCAAATCAAATTCATCTGAAATACGGCTCTCGTCTACCTCTAAGCCACCAGACTCAGCAGTACTGGTGCTTTCTCGACTGTCACAACGCTGCGGTGACGATCTGGAACTAGACATTTCTGCTTCTACAAGACGAGTCACATAGTCATCCATTCTGACCTGTGTGTCCACCCTGACAGGTGTGTCCATGCGCACCTGCGACTCAATCATTCGATTAATTGACTTCTGTAGATCAAATTTGAACAGGCCAGTGTCTTTGCGTGGTGGTGGTCTACCCTGACTACTGCTGGGAAGCATACTAGGCTGTCCATGTTTGGGAGATCTGCTGAGAGACTGAGCAGAACCCATGAGACACTGTCTCATCTGTGACATGCTATCAGCAGGCTGCAGAGAACCATCTGAGGCATACTCATGTGAAGTGCTCTGGGGTGCAGGGTTTCCACCACGAGAACTCTCCACTTCTGATCTAGACTTGGTGTCTAGACTGCTGCTAAGCTGTCTCTGGCTATCACTTACTCCACTCTCCACAGGCACAGATGTAAAGCGAGATCGGTCCTCACTACTAGAGGATGCATCCAACTGGGACATAGAACTACAACCTGGTTCCACAGTTGTTTTAGGTGATTCCCTTCTCCTGCCTCTTGATGGGGGACGATTAGAGTCTGCCATTCCCCAGCTCTCTGGCTGCTGAGGGGAAGTTGATTGGGAACTATGGACCCTAAATCGCTGTTGAGCTCCTCTCGATGCATTCTCACTGCTATCCGCTCCATTACCTTCCTGCTGGTATTTTCTTTGCCATGACACTGGAGCTGTCATGTCACCAACACTGACTGGGGATGCCTCACGACTCTGCTCTGATGAACTGCGGGACACCCTACCAGCTTCCAGGTCTTTACGAGTCCCCCACTGGGAGGACACCCTGTTGGAGTAGCTATCTGGTCTGGCATTTGCAGGTGATGCAGAGGCACTAGATATATCTGAAGCAGTTGATCCAGCTCGACTTCTAGGACTGTTGTCTTTAGAGCTGTTGATGTTAGGATCAGCCGGCCCACCATAAGACATCATCCCTTGACTTCTCATTCTGGTTTCACTTATGCTGCTACTACGACCTCCATGCATAGTCTGAAGGGATGAAGCCACAGGACTGCTTCTTCTGCCTGTATCGTTAGTTGATCCAACTTCACTCTCTGTTGATCTGTATCTGGACCTTGGAGAGCTAGATGAAGGTCCTGGTTCATGACTCTCGGAGGTATCAATACTTGCGGATGCTTTCCCTCGTTCACGCTTACTAAGAGACGAAGTAGATGTGGATGCTGATGGTATCACTTGGCTGGTCTGATCTATCTTATTATAGTCCATGGAGATGATAGTGTCAATGTGCTCTGCTAGAGTAATAGGCAGTGGTGATTGGGATGAGACTGGGACAAGGCTTTCCTGTGATCGCTCTGGCCTTTCACCAGCTGTATCTTTGGGTTTGGACATATTGGGGTCTTTTGCAGCAGTTGGAGATCGCTCAGTTGAAGAGGATGGCACAGCATTGCTGTCGCCATTCTCTTGCTTGAGTGAGTCAGAATCAGAAACAGTCTTGTTTAATTTGTCTTTGGATGAGACCACACTCCGTCCAATGGACATCCCATCTCCACTGTCTGAATCAGTACCCTGGTCCTGACTGTCCATCATAGGTTGGTTGATTGAGCGAGTTATAATGACGTCAATCAAGTTGGCTGCTGTCAGTGGCCTGGATGAACTCTCAGATTCATCCTCTGTTGATACTCGAGATGACTTATTGTCCTTCTCAAACAGAGCAGCGAAGATTGCGGATGCTTCTCTTTCCATGTCTTGGGTTCTTAGCTGAGCCTCTGCTCTATCTTTGTGTCTCCCTTCTTCATCCTTCCTCTCTTTCTCCATTTCCCGTCCCTTAGGTGTTGAACGACTCAAAGACGATGGAGACTCCCGATAGGCAGATTGGTTTTCAGATGACGTAGAGATACGTCTCTCTTGACTGGGCCCAGAGTGGCTAGAGCCAGTAGAGTAGGGTCGCCTTGGATAACCATGGGTCTCGCTAGATGAGCTAGCGTCACGTTCTCGGCTCTCATGACTGGCTTGCTGGAGTCTCCTAGCTTCTGAAACAAAGCACACAATTTCAAGATTCAGGTTTTGCATGTATGTTTACTGTTTGTTTAATCTTGGAAATGGCTACAACATTGACTGCAGCTGCAATGTATAAACCTTTCTATTGCAACTTCTCATCCACAGTTATTGCAGACCAAGGTTGGAAAACTATGGAAAGCCATCGATGCAAAACAAACACAAATAGCTTCTGTTTGTAAGAAGGTTACACAAGTATTCGAACATAGAGTTGAATTTGTTGAAAACAAAGCAAACATTCATGGAAGGTATTTTATTTAATTGAAAGTTTGCAGACAATATTGAATTTGGTTAAACATGATTGCATGTTTTACTAATATTCGGCCGTCCACGCCAATCAGCTAGGTTTGTTTTATCAACAATAGAAAGGTCTATACATTAAACACATACAGACCTTTATCAATACCAAACAATCTATGTCTTGCTCCCTATGTTTAGTGGCAAAATTGAGTACCAATTCTCAAATAATAAAATGGGGTCAGACTCATTAGCACAGTCTTGATTTGATTCCATTGGTGAGGGTATTATCTACAGTTAAAGGATGCAGGTACATGTACTTTTTCAAAATGTCCACAGATTTACATTAAACTTCACGGTTTGAAGATAATGATAGTGGAAAGCTTCCCTTCAAATATTACTAACTGAGGTTGTGTAGTTTTGAGAAATGAGTAAAACAACTCTCAACATAATTTTCGTCTCAGTGAGACAAAAAATATTTTAGCGTGTAAAACGTATTAACCAGTTATGGTATTATACCATAACATACATGTACCATAACTGGTTAATACGTATTTACATGCTATTTCTGTGACATTGTTTTACTCCAAAAACTACAGCACCTAGGTAAGTAATATTTTCAGGGAAGCTTTCTACTATCATTATCTTCAAACTGTTTAAGTTTAATGTAAACCTGTGGACATTGTGTTTTGTGTTAGAAAACAGTACATAGATCCTTAACGTGAAGATAATAAATGTACCTTTCTCTTGAGCTGTTGAGAGTGTCTCAGCTGAGGCAGCTACATGAACCAGGGTCTGAAAGGCATCGGATCCACTCGATACTCCAGGTGATTTACTTCCAACTGAACCTGCAAATAATATCATATACTTGTATTCAATATTCAATCACAATAATACCGGAATAACTGGATGTACCAAATGTTGGGCCTAAGTGAGATTTCTTAGGCTTTCTTCTCTTGAGAATTGAGAAAGATTGCTTCCGAGCTACAAAGCTTCTATCTGCCATTGGCTGTGCATCCTGTTGCCAAAGTACATCCTTGTTGCAGAAGGACTGCAGCTTAAAGGGTATGGGTCTGTTTGAAGGACAAAAAAACACAATGTCCACAGATTTACATCAAATTTACACAGATGGAAGATGATGATAGTAGACGGCTTCCCTGAAAATCTTACATGCTTAGGTGCCATAGTTTTTGTGTAATTTTCATCTCAGTGATCGTGATACAAAAATCATTGTTCAAAAACTACAGCACCTCAGCAAAAAGTTTTAAGGAAAGCTTTCTACTAACATTATCTTCAAACGGTGTATGGTTTAATGTAAATCTGTGGACATTGTGTTTTGTGTTACAAAAAGTACCCAAATCCTTTAAAAAAAAAAAAAAAAAAAAAGATGTGTTTCCTAATCTTTCATACAAATTGCCTTGGCACATACACCTACTATGGTCACACAGCATTCACGGAGGCACATCATCTATCAACTCATTCAAGACTCATTTGAAAACACATTTATTCAGACAATGGAAAGCTCTTTCAAGTATGCCCAAAGTTGAATGAAAATCTTGGTTTTTTACACGGACAAGTTCAATCAATGAAAACAAATACAAGACCAACGGCAATATTCTTTGGATGGATTCAATGTGATAGCTAAATGTAGTTAACCAGTGAAATCAATTATTTACTGGTGACTAACCTGATGTGCTTTCAGCTCGACTTCTTGGAGTTTCACCTCTAAGCTCCGGGTTGGGTGTTCCCATAGTGATACTGGGTGGAGGTCTGATGGGTGTACCTCTCAAGATACTCCCCATTGCAGCCATATGATGTGCACCTGGGTGACCCGCTCCAGGGTGACTACTACCCACTAAGTGGGCACCTGGATGGGCGTATGCTGGGTGAACAGCTGTCAGGGTATGTGTCCCTGTTGCAGTGTGTACACATGTTACAGGTAGGGCACCCGGATGGGTGACTGGGTGTGCCCCTGTACCTGGATGAGCTCCTGGGCTTGATGAACTCCTTGGTGGGACTTTAAAACGGACAGAATTTGGATTCTGGGATGGCGGCCATCCTCGTGATAGATTAACAGCTTGCTGTTGTGCATAGTGCTCCGCTGGGGATGTGACTTCACGCTGCTGCTGTTGCTGCATTGGGGAGCTAGTTCTTCTGTCTGAATGGGTTGCATGAGACTGTGTGGTATGGGGACTAATAGAGGGGTGAGGGGAGGAGTGCGTGGTAGGGATACCTCCAGGGTACAGAAGATGTGGGTGCTGATTGGGGTGAAGGTACGGCAGATACACTATTTGTCCACCCTGTACAAATACAAAGGAGAACAAAAGTGATACCATTGTTAATCTTTTCTAAAAATTCAAAAACCAATTCAGGTTGTTTGCATTTACTATTTAATCTGTGAGTATCATTACCATTGCTAATTCCACCCTGTTTGTAAGATTGATGCCACACCCACTTAAAGGATCTATGTACTTTTTTTCTAACACAAAACACAATGTCCACAGATTCACATTAAACTTATGCAGTTCAAAGATAATGATACAGGTTTTCTAGGTCAATTTCGGCAAATGAGCAGCCAATTTAACCACCAAGCTATTCTATTTCGCACGAAATTGAATGCTACTGAAAATGGTCATTCGATGTCGTTTTATGATTAGTCAAATGTAATGTGGCGTCATTCGATTTCACAAAATAATCATTCAATTTAAAATTCATCAAAGTAGCATTCAAATTCGCAGACGCTTCTTGAGGCGGGTGTGTCACGAAAAAGAATGACACTACGCTAAATTGAACAGAGTACTAAAGGGATTTGACTCGATTCAAAATGAAATTGAATGGCCGAATTCTGAATTTGAAACGCAGTAATAACTGGAGAGGCAAAACAGCTTTAATTTGAACGCATGAAAATGAAATTGGCTGCTCATTTGCCGAATTTGACCGAGAAAACCTAGTAGAAAGCTTCCCTGAAAATATTCTGCAGTTTTTGAGAAATGTATAAAACAATGTCACGAAAATGATTTTCGTCTAAGTTCTAGCATGTAAAAACATATTAACCAGTAATGGTATGTTATGGTATAACATCATTACTGGTTAATACATTTTTACATGGTGAAATAATTTTCTTCTCACTGAGACAAAACCTATTTTGTGGCTTGTTTTACTCATTTCTCAAAAACTACAGCACCTCAGTAAGTAATATTTGAAGGGGTTCTTTCCACTATCATTATCTTCAAACCCTGTAAGTTTAATGTAAATCTGTGGACATTTTGAAAAAGTACCCGAATCCTTCAACAGAGTTTGGCTCTAATAGGAAATTAAATCAGCAAGAAAAACATACTCTTTTTACTTGCTTGACACAAGTACATGGCACTCCAAACATTGTCTGAATCATCAGGTTTTTTTTAATGAGAAATTACAAAGAAGGATGAAATGAGTGATTTAGGTCAAAATAAGCTTTAGAGACAGAATTGGATACTTTGTACATGTAGCAGATCCCACCTGCATAGTGATTTGACTTACAAGAATAGAGGCCAAGGTCGATGAAATGTCAGTTACTTCATCCATGTAACCATTGCACTGATAGACAACAAATGATTTAGTTTTGCCCTCTGCTATTAAATGTATGAGCATTGTATACGCAGTACATTAAGCACTGTATTATCTGTACTTTCTGAGTCTTGTGGAATAAATCCGCGGGCACCTCTTGTGGATTTGAATCCAAGCTGAGGTACCTGTCTACTAAGTTTACTTTGGTGTTAAAGGCACTGGACACTATTGGTAATGGTCAAAGACCAGTCTTCTCACTTGCTTTATCTCAACATATCCATAAAATAACAAACCTGTGAAAGTTTGAGCTCAATTGGTCGTCGAAGTTGCAAGATAATAATGAAAGAAAAAAAAACCATTGTCACAAGAAGTTGTGTGCTTTCAGATGCTTGATTTCGAGACCTCAAAATCTAATTCTGAGGTCACAAAATCAAATTCGAGGAAAATTACTTCTTTCTTGCAAACTATTTTACTTCAGAGGGAGCCGTTCTCCCAATGTTTTATACTATCAACAGCTCCCATTTCTTGTTACCAAGTAATGTTTTATGCTAACAATTATTTTGAGTAACTACCAAGAGTGTCCAGTGCCTTAAGCCAAACTAAATAATAGTAATTATTCATGCACTAACCTGAGCATGAGCAGCATAGGAGAGCATTTGAGCATGTTGTAGTTGAGGGTCCATAACATGAGGCTGGCCAGGAGGGAAATGTTTGCCTAGTGGTGACTCTCTTCTTGGGGATAGTCTGGAATCTTTAGAGGTGGACGTTGGCGGGTAGGTGCCTCGTTGACCCATCTGCTGACCAAGCTGCTGGCTCATCTGTTGCTGCATTTGCTGGCTCAGTTGCTGACCCATCTGAGAAGTGATTTGATGAGGGATCTGCTGCTGTTGTTGTTGTTGTTGCTGCTGTTGTTGCTGCTGTTGTTGTTGTTGTTGTTGCTGCTGTTGTTGCTGCTGTTGTTGCTGCTGTTGTTGTTGCTGCTGTTGTTGCTGTTGTTGTTGTTGTTGTTGTTGTTGTTGTTGTTGCTGCTGTTGTTGTTGTTGTTGCTGCTGCTGTTGACTCATCTGTTTGGCTGTTGCATAATCCCCTAAAAATTAAGAAAAAACAGAAGTGTGACTTCACAAAACATTTCAAATGAACTGGCTAGTTAACTTTCAATCAATTGAAATCAGATAACTGACTTTTAAAGACAAGGGTCTATGAGTGAAATTTGAAAATAACTTCAAGATGACAATTGAAACTCTGTATAAATTTTGTATTGGTGGAAATTGAATATGCGCATTTTGTGGAGTGCGTTACATTTACATGTCTGCAAGGGGTAATATGACACACTTAATCCCTTTTTTTTTCATTGACGAAGTTCTTGTTTATTGAGCTGTGACTACTTTTGAAATAAAAATGGTTTTGAATCTGCTGTTCTTGATAGAGACACAGAAATCATGTATCAATGGTTAGCTATACACACTCAAACTGGGGGACCTATGACTAGAGTGGACAATAGGGTTACTGGTTGAGTGAAGGGTTGCCATTTGAAAGTGTGTACAAAACCAATAGGAGCTGTTGCCAAAAAGTACAAACAGTGGAGGGGCAATAGATGGTATGCACATGACGTCATTGACCATCATCAATGGAAACGTGCATGCGTTGTACAGGCTTTTCACGGCTCTTGGCCAATGATATACATATACATTTACCTATTAAAGGGATTGCTCCTTTGGATAGTGGTGCTTTGGGGCAATCCCTAGGCTTCTGTTTGCTTCTTGTTTTTTGATACATGTATGTCTCTAATTGTTTTCCTAATTTTTTTTTTTACATTTCTAGTTTTTTGTTGCTGTACATTTTTGATGTTTTTAAAGCTTGAACGAATAAATATAAATCAATAAATAAGTATGAATAATAGCCTTTTACGGACATTTGACCAAGGATAGCAGTCACTACAAGGGGTGTATAGAAGGTAATAAATGATAAGTAGTGACAGACATACCAGTACCTGCTATAGTTGATGTAGTCCTCATACTCATCTGCTTAGCTGTGGCAAAGTCACCTACGCAATCAATCAAATCAAATTATTACATCAACACAATATCCTGACATTAGTACAGGGTGTTTTGATCTATTCCATTTCATCAAGAAATTTAGAGGAATAAAAATCAACCACTATTTTCCGACACTGCTGGTGCTTTACATGGTTGTGTAAATAGAATTGGTTGAATTTGCCTATGGTTTGTAAAGTTTAAATACTGGGAGGAGTGTATAGAATGGTGCAACTATAAATAAAAAAAACTACATAAACAAATTTGCAGTAACAAATTTCTGGTCATGATGTCCAGAATGGCACATAAGTTACCATGGTAATACGAGTTGCCAGAGTCAAAACCCTAGTCCACCCAATGAATATAGCAATAGAGGTGGTAAAAATCCCATAGATTATTTTTAAATTCAAACACGCAATTTAGCAAACTTTGCTTCTCTGTGTTTTCCATTTACTTATTTATTTGAACGCTTTGAAAATGTTGTGCATACATTCATGCGAGCTGGTGAAATTTTAGTTGATCACCCGGCCAGCGTGTGTGAAAAAATTTTTTTTTTTAAAGATCTCTGAATAGCCCAAAGTTTACCCTCAAGTGATATATTGTTGTGATTAATTTGGCCAACCTGCTAGTGTTTCTTTAGAGCTACTGAATGATGTTGTATCTGGTTGTCCAGCTCTGTTAGCCATCAGGTTGATGTACTCTCGATGTTGTTGTTGTTGCTGCTGCTGCTGCTGAGCTATGTACAATGCAGTAGCTTGGTCGATCGGATGCATTTGCCTCTCATAGGGGTTACCAGCTACAAAGATACCAGGGATATAAAGAGACATGGCGGCTTGACTTGGTGTGGGAACAATCATGATTTAGTATGGACAGTTACAAATATACTTGTTATGCCTCAGTAACAAACTGTGAAGTTTGATTGGTCAAGAACCAATCACGTACCGGGCAACAAACACCCATGTTACTTACATAGCTCGACGGGCCGGGTAACATGAAAACTGATGTACACCGGTGTACATCACCTTGATCGTTCCCGGCGTTGGTCGATTTCCAGCGCTGTGTAGTCCTCGGGTGTACAAAACGCCATGTATTAAACAATGAATAGTCCGTCGTAATAATGTTTGAAGATGACAACAGAACTTCGAGAAGAGGAATAACAGTTATACAAAGGTATAACAAAATAATTGTTGCACGCTGTGACTGGGGTCCATGGGTTTTGTATACCGTCGAGGGGAAACGGCACCCTCTGCCGTTTTCCCCCTCGGGTGTACAAAACGCCATGGACCCCGTCATAGCGTGCAACAATCAATAATGTATACTCAGAGGTTTCCAAAGTCCTAAAAAATAAGTCCAGAGGCACCTCAGACAGGATTCAGGATTGTAAAGAGGACGGTAACCATGTCACAAACACCAGGCAAACCCCTTCATTTAAGTGTAAATGGGTCTTTTATTTGCACAACACAACAAACATGACCTATGGGTTTATGCACCATTCAAAGAATGACTCAAATATGGTTAAGTGACTTGCTTAAAAACACAAGTGCCCTGATTGGGACCTGAACCCATTTCACTGACAACACCAGAGCTTTGGCCCAAAGCACCAGACTGCTTAATTTAGAAGTAGTGGTGTTAAACACTGGACCCCTTCCAGTGATGAGAGGCAAATACAAATCCTGCTTAATAAAAGATTTCTTAACTTTCACTTAACCAAAAATCATAATGCTTTAATTCAATGCTGTATTAAAGTTTTAAAAGTATCGCTTAGGCCAGGGCCTTATTCCATAGAGCTGCTTAAGCAGAAATATTCCTTAAAATTTGTCTGGTCTGCAATAATAAGCAGGGTAACAGTCACAGGCGGCATAGTGACATGGTATTTTGTATTTTGGCTGGTAATCTTATTCTGGTAAGCATAATTTTGTTGCGCTTAGCTACTTTTTATACTTCAGCAGCTCTATGAAAATGGGCTGAGCATACTATTACTAGAAGCATAATGACCATCGTTCAATGCTGATCGGCCTGGATGGCACAAACAAATTTCTAACATTGGACATACCAGTTGTCACAACGTTTCGAGCGGAGTTCGGCCCTAGTAGCGTCAACTATATATTTAACATGTAGTGATTTTTAAAGGCAATGGTTAGTCCAGCAAGAAACATACCTCGCATTGTTCCACTGGTGTTAACATAGACAGGTGAGCCCCTGGCTAATGGGTTCTCATACAAACTGACACGACGCATTCCTGCCTGGGTTGAACGTGGTCTGTCACTCTCATATGACACTGGGGTGTTTCTTGATGCTGAGGCTTCATAGCTACTTGGTGTGGTTCTCTGACTTTCATGATTAGCAACTGGTAAGGTAAGGAACGCAGAAATACAATTCAATAAGGTTTATCGCGAATAGGAAAATATCAAGAGAGGGTGCTGTTGAACCCACACAGAGACATAGGCCATGCATGCGCACGTCAATCAAGACAACATACACCGCGGGGTCGAATACCCCCTTTGCCATAACGCATTCAGGTCTCAATCGTCATAAACCTTAAACTCTTGATAATATGATAAACAGTGCAGTAATAAAGCCTTGAAATCTCAAAGTTTTACACTTCAGAGAATTTATAGAGCTGACTCCAAGTGCAATAAGGTTACTGAATGATTAATACTTGTTATAAATGTTTTCGGGGTTTCAATGTTTTACTGTTGTTTCTCTGCATAATGTGCAGTTTGTTATTGTGTAGTCTTCGTGGTTTTAGTATATTTTTGTATTTTTGTAATTTTATTGTTTTTTCATCCTCGCAAACCAAAGTGATATTCACTGTATATGTGTGTGACATTTATAAGTGTCAAGACCAGGACTCAAACCCACACTCTGTTGCACAGAAACACCTGAGCACGAGTCCGGTGCTCTCATCCACTCGGCAACTAAAATCCTTAAATCAAGAATAGACTTTTAAGGCTTGTAGTGTTTTTTTGTCTGTTTTATGGTAGATAATAATTTTATGTAAATTTTGTAAATTTGTTGTATAAAAGTTGTTGTATACATGTATATCGTGGATAATAAAGTTAATTGAAATTGAAAATGAAATTCTTGCAAATCACAAAACTCAACCATCTAGATGGTGGTCTCACACAACTCATCCTCACACAAAAAAAATCACTGTTCATTTCTTAATTTTTTTTAAATTAACCTAAAATTATTTGTTTGTTTGACGACTTATAAATGTGTGAAAAGCAAAAGTCTTGATAAAGAATGTTCCTGCCTACTTTTGGATGCAGACGCCTCATGTTGTTGAGGTAGAGGTGTACCTCTAGTGATAGAGCCTCCAGGTAGCTCTCGTCCTCCTCTACTGATGGGTGTACCTTGAGTAATAGAACCACATCCTCCTCCTCCTTCTTGCCTTGGGGAGGTAGCTGATGGTTGACCCTTGACAAGTAGTCCTTCATATGCAGCCTGAGTCCTGGGCATTGTATTCTCATAACGACTGTAGTAAAACAGCAAACCATCAGTAAAGTCAAATTGAAATCAACATTTATATAAATGAGGCTTGATATATGGTCCTTGGGAAAAAAGTAGGAAAATGTTTTTTAACACAAGGGCTGACGTACTTATTTATAATGGTGCATGGTTTCATATTTCAGGCTATTTACTCACCATTTTTTCGGAAGTATAAAATGAATATTCTTTAACCCCCGATACAAATTTAAAATTTATTAAAGGATTTTGGTATTTTTTAAAAATGTCCAAAAATTTACATTAAACTTACAGGGTTCGAAGATAATGATAGTAGAAAGCTTCCTTTCATTCCCCCAAGGTGCAATCGTTTTTGAGAAATGAGTAAAACTGTGTTTTGAATGTAAATCTGTGGACATTGTATTTTGTGTTAGAAAAAAGTACATAGATCCTTTTAAGAATACATGTACCATGCCTGATAGATGCACAATGTATAGGATTTTGTTAATGGAGGCTTCTCTGTTTAGGTTTTTGACTGGGTTAAGAGCTTGATTAACACAACAAAACAATTGCTACAGATGCCTGCATCTAAACAATGGTATATCATGTAAAAAGCATTTCAAGCTACAGGTAGTGCTATCAGCAAAGTGCTGATGAGAAATGGCACCGTCACTTTCAAACTCAACAGCTAAGAACAATATTAAGATTAACTATAAATATAAATATGAATAGTAAACTTGCGGGTTCAACCATGAGTAAAATCTCTTTTGAAAAGGGCCGGTTTGGTCTCGTCTCGAAGACAAGCAGAGTATACTGTTCGAAACGTCAAGACCAAACCGGCTCTTTTCAAAAGAGATTTTACTCATGGTTGAACCCGCAAGTTTACTATTCATATTTAAGCTTCAAACACCATTTAAGAAAAGTATTATTGGAGTAATGAACATGTTGTAAATTGGTTTTGTTGTACTTACCCTTGAGGGTTTGCAGCAGTAGAGAAGTTAATGGGTGTACCCTGAGTGATGGAACCACCATGAGACTGACCTAATGGTGAAGACTTTTCCGTCTTCACAGGCTTTGGAGATAATTTGTTGATGAGTGGAGGGGGAGGAGGTACATTGCCCTTAGTGGAACGTGGCAATGGTATCGGCCGATGTTGCTGAGACTGTGATGCTCGATCCATTGGTACAAGCTTGAAAGGTGAGCTTGGACGGGTTGAGCGGGCTCCTGTTGGTACCCCTGGTGGGGAAGACACATGAGGGTGCTCTCTATCTTGGTATAACTCCCCATGTGCATCTCGAGCATAGCGGGTGCCAGGGTATAACGCCCGCCCGAGAGATCCACTTGGATACCTCATACCCGTCATGTCTGGATGACTACTACCGACTTCGTAGACATCCCGCTCCTGCAACCGTTCCTGTTTCAGATGTTGCTGCTGTTGCTGTTGCTGTTGGGTTCTCTGATGCACCTGTGAGGTATGGGATATATGAGGCGAGACATACGCCACACCAGGTTCTGGCCTGGAACTTGGTCGACGGTCTTTGCTATCACTGGAGTCTGCCCACGGTGGTGTCCTTCGAGAATGCATCTCACCATATAAGTTGTCTGATGAACGACGGCCTTCCCGAGCCTCTTTGGCAGTGTCCTTGGCAGAGGCAGGGCTCTTACGAGACTCTGATATACAAGTCATTTGATCTTGCTGACCTGGTGAGCTGTTAGTCGAGGATGATTTACCTGGTAAAAATCAAAATCAAGCTAGATTAATAAAAACATATACAAGTACTAATCCTTGAAGTGTTCATCTTTGTTATTGTAAATGTATCAATACTAATCAAGATGGGTGCTGGCAATGAGAGAAACATTCCTGGCATTTCATACAATTATGCACTTGTTTTAGTGTACAATGAGAAATGGACAGTGATTCTTTAGTGAGATAACCACCCTGTCTGATCATTTAGTGTCATCCACTTTAATTTCAATGACAGACTAATTATATGCCATCCTGCAAATTGATATCATGCAATGAATGCATCTAAACAGAACACGTGTAGGCCTGTGCAGTTGTGACAACATACACAACATGTTAAATGGTATCGAATACTAGGTTTGACTTGCTAAAAAAAATTAATACCAAGAAAAGGGTTTGTTAAAGATAGAATAAATGCAAGTTTTCAATATTCAAATACCAAAATGGGTCAGTAATATCATCCCGTCAACATATTTCTGGATAGTGTCTACTTTGAATTTGACTTTGAGTAGAAAGAAAGAGTATAATGAACTTACTTAGATGCATGTGTATTGCAGAGTCAATCAGATCACTGATGTTATTCACACCTTTGCCTTCTTTACCAAGAAACTCTGCCACAGTTGTGTTGGGTTTACATGAGCTTGAAGTATCCACAGAGGGTTCTATTCGGACAGATCTTCTATCTTGTTGACCCTGAGAGGGTTGAGCTTGTGAGGGGGTTAGCTCTACTGCTGGTGCTGGGAGAAAGCCATGAAAAAAACGCTTCTCATCACTAGAGGAGACCTTGTCGCCAGCTTGGCTTTCCAGGACCCTTCGAGTCATTGGCATGAGAGAGGAGTTACAAGAAGGCTCCTGGATGACCACTGCCTCCACATCCTCATGAATGTGGCCCTCATCAGCGCTGCATGTTGCACTGGAATCATCATCGTCTCTAGGACGGGAAGACCCAAGGCTTGGTCCCAAGGGGAGTTCAGAATGATTGGATTGCATCTCTGTAGACAGAGACGGCCGGTCGGGTTGAGAGAGAAGAGGAGGAGGTGGTGCTTGCTGCGGGTCTGAACTCTTCTTCACAGCGCCAGGTTCCGTCTGCAGCTGCTGCTTCGGTTCAGTCGCCATAGTAACCGCCTCATTTCTTACTCCCTCTGATGTTTCGCTTGCCCTACCACCACCCGTATCGTTTCCCGACTGGCTTTTATCGTGTCCAGTGTCTGGTAAACTGCCCTGGTTGTCACCACCACCTCCTGGGGTGGCATTGGCGCTGACCTCCATGGGTTCACCTTGTCCCTGAATAGTCTCTCCACCACCTCCCTTTTTAATCTTTCTGGAGGAGTCCTCACCACCATCATTCTCACTAGCACTGTCAGTATCTGAGCTTTCCATGTCATTATCTGCATCATTGTCATCATCAGTGAACATCATAGAATCTTCATCATCATCGGAGAAAGTAGACAGTGTGGATGCTGTGCTTTCAGTTGTTGAAATACGATGCTCCCTCTCTGCCTATAGTCAAATGAAATAGAGAAAAATTATTACACACCTGCAGGGAAAACTAAAACATAATTGATAATAGGGACTTTTAAACCAGTTATCAAGGCACCATTTGTAGCATTACTGCCATGGTTCATCTGGAATTCCTTAATAAAAGGCAGCACTCGCTGCCACAAGAGCTAGCTAAACTATGAAATTGGGCCTTGTTAAGCAGGTTTCAGTTACCTTTTCTTTGCGGTGTTCTTCCAGTATCTGTTCCAGATTGAATTTGCGTTTGTAGTTGAAGTAGAAGTTCTTGCACTGAGCCTCAGTCTTGGTGCCAACTGCCTTGGAAATAGACGACCAATCTCGCCCATGTTTCCTTAAACCTTTACATGAAAGAAACAAGAGATTTATACCAGAATTCAAACACACTCTAACTTCACAGTTCCTGGTACCAATAATTGCTTCCCCCCCCCCCTGGTTTTTTTCCCCCGGGTTTGGGGGGGGGGGGGTTGCTCGGGAATCTAGAACTAAAACAAGGAGAGACATTGTCATTGTATATAATTTTCAAAGGCTACCAGAAATCTGTGTGGGGCAAAGGGATGTACATTTAGTGTTTATGAACTTCATTGTCAAGATAACAAGAAAGCATTTGGGCAATTCCACGATCAGTCGCATTACACTTTTCAGTGTCATTTCTCGATCTTGGTGCTAGAAGTTCTATGTGAGATATTCTTTCCACTTAGTTTATGCATGTAGACTAATTTGTACTTGACACCCACGGCTTTGAATTGATAGTATTATAAATATTGTGGGCTTTGTGCTCTGGATGTTATAATGTTGTAAAAAGCGGTCAGTTGCATTACACAAAAAGGACATGGTAAAAAACACACTTGTCACAATTCAAAAATTTCCTCTATCAAAAAGCTTGCGAAAAAGTTACTCTATGTTACACACAACTCTTATACATGAGTATCCAACAGGATACTTATAAATGGTCAGCAACTTGAACTTTTAGGTATACATGGCAAAACCATGGTCAGTCGCATTACGGTCAGTCGCATTACAGCTTTCCAGACAATGTAGCAACGCCTACATGGAGCCCAATCTGAGTTCTTATTTGGCAAAAATTGAGTTCATTCCTTGTCAACAACTAAAAATAAATTGGTTTCATATGTTAGCTATAACTTCTAAGTGGAAAGAAAGTTGTGACAAAAACTAGATTTTTTTGGTGTCATGTCCATGTTTGCTTGGAATTGCCCATTTGCACCAAACGTAAGATGAGTAATAACTAATAAATCAATCTTTATGGCTCAGCAAAATACCGAAATAGTGCAAATTCATCTTACAATGAATCTTTGCATTTGAGAGGAAATCAAGCTCTCACCATTACTGCTTAGAAACTCAATCTTCCTCCTGCTCTAAAATCTAATGAGACTTCAGGAAATAACTCAGACACCACTGGACTAGTTTCCTTTTTGACAGGGAGGGGTTTTACAGAAACGGAGAGAGACAAACCTTCTTTGGCTACTTCCATCTCTTCTTCCGTCCATCTTGAAGTCTCATTTATAACTGCAAACGGAAATCAAATAATCAAGTTGACATTTCAAGCAGTGCCTGATACTCAATGATACATTATGACATTTCACTCATTCAGGGTTATCTGATTTACTTTCAATATTATTTATAACCTTGGCTAAATCAATAACTGATTCTCATTCAGATAAAAAGGTCAGACAAATTTTCTGTTCCATACTCCATTTTCGAATACATTAATTTGAATTTAACCACACTACATTTGTCAATCATGGCATTTTGGTGCCAAATGTTAAAGTATCTAACTCAACTGTTAAACTATTACACTTCTACTGTTAAAATTTGACTGATTAAACTACTGAATTCTTTCTTAAAGCCATTATACACTTTCGGTACAGAAAAAAAAAATATAATTCACAGATTTACAAATAATTTACAGAGTTTACAGAAGGTAATGGTAAAAGACTTCTCTTGAAATATTATTCCATGAAATGCTTTACTTTTTGAGAAAACATTAAAACAATATCAATTCTCGATAGCGAGAAATACAGATTTATTTTAAACACATGTCATGACACGGCGAAACGTGCGGAAACAAGAGTGGGTTTCCCCATTATTTTCTCCCGACTCCGATGACCGATTGAGCCTAAATTTTTACAGGTTTGTTATTTTATATATAAGTTGTGATACACGAAGTGTGGGCCTTGGATAATACTATTTACTGAAAGTGTCCAATGGCTTTAAACAGGTAAACTACTCATTACGTTCACACTATTCATATGTTAAATGTAGGGTCATATACAAATAATATACTAATTGCCAAAACAAAAATAGTGCAGCTGTTGATGATATAAACTATTTTGAGAAATGATTCCCTTTGAAGTAGTATATTTTTGATAATTTTTGTCACCACAAAACGATTGAATCTCAAAAAAATGATTGAGCAAGTGTCTAAGATTTCTGAGGGTTGGTGTCGGTTTGCAAATGTTGCAGCAAGAGATGTGGTTGTACCAGGGCCCAATGTCATGGCTCTGCTTACCGTAAGCACAGAATCAGCGCTTATGGAAGCAGGGAATTCTCTGCTAACAGCAAGTGTATTTCGCGGGTTAGTTGGGAAATTTTAGCTTCTGCGTGTTCGTACTACACGTTACTAGGCATACTACGCTTATACAGCTAGCGCAGAAATTTGGCGCTTGCACGTAAGTGGAGAATGGTGATTGTAAGCGCAGAATTCGGCGGTAAGCAGAGCCATGAAATTGGGCCCAGATGTTACCTTGTTAAATGTGAATGGGTTTGACATTCTTGTGAAAAAAACCCAAACATTTTATACTTTTTTTTATCAGCAAGTAGACTCTGTATAAAAAAAGAATGAGTTTGCCCCGGTGTTCCTGGTTTGATTGGCTGCATATTGCCCCACAGCACCCTGTAAACCTGATGATGCTATGTAAAGAAAAATGTCTCATACTTCAACATGTAACTCCGCATACCTTGTAAGAAAATTACTGAGTGCTTTGAGATGCCCATCGGGTGGGGCAATGCGTTATTTAAGAACTGCGTACTATTGTTATTACTATACCTAGTTCTTGGCCATCAGGAGGGGGAGTCATCCCACTAGGTTCTAGTTCAATGCGTATTATTGCTATTACTATACCTGGTTCTTGGCCATCAAGAGGGGGAGTCATCCCACTAGGTTCTAGTTCAATGCGTATTATTGCTATTACTATACCTGGTTCTTGGCCATCAGGAGGGGGAGTCATCCCACTAGGTTCTAGTTCAATACGTATTATTGTTATTACTATACCTGGTTCTTGGCCATCAGGAGGGGGAGTCATCCCACTAGGTCCTAGTTCAATGCGTATTATTGTTATTACTATACCTGGTTCTTGGCCATCAGGAGGGGGAGTCATCCCACTAGGTTCTAGTTCAATGCGTATTATTGCTATTACTATACCTGGTTCTTGGCCATCAGGAGGGGGAGTCATCCCACTAGGTCCTAGTTCAATGCGTATTATTGTTATTACTATACCTAGTTCTTGGCCATCAGGAGGGGGAGTCATCCCACTAGGTCCTAGTTCAATGCGTATTATTGCTATTACTATACCTGGTTCTTGGCCATCAGGAGGGGGAGTCATCCCACTGGGTTCTAGTTCAATGCGTATTATTGCTATTACTATACCTGGTTCTTGGCCATCAGGAGGGGGAGTCATCCCACTGGGTTCTAGTTCCAGAGTTCCATCCGTACCTAACTTCCTTGCAATACGATTGAAGCAAGCTGCACAACATTTGGTGGTGATCTGATCTGTGGGTAGACCTGTTTGTCAGAAATAAATTTTCACAGGTTTGTTATTTTACATATAAGTTGTGATACACGAAGTGTGGGCCTTTGGACAATACTGTTTACCGATGTTGTGCGATTGCTTTAAGGGGCATTCAAGCCAATCAATGAAAATGTTTCTGTTAAATGTAGGCCAGGATATTGTTCTTAACACTAACTTTTGTAAATATTGTGCTTAAAATTCAATTTTTGAATCCCTTTTTGCTGTTCAAATTTGTCATTAACCTTAAAATTGTCTGTCAAATTGACAAACTCATTATTTAATTGTAAAGAACTCAACCCAACCACAAGGCATGGAGCTCAGAGCTTTTACTAAACCTAAAAGATTTTGTTGTTCATTCAACTTGTGTTGGTCGCCTGCAGAAGTTGCAATATGTGGGAGGCTTAAAATAGAAAACCTAACCCCAAATTATTCATCTTACAAGAATAGATTTGTACTTATTGAAGAAAACACTAGACCACTGGTTTTTTTTTTCAGATGTAAAATTATTGAAATTTACTAGACTTGTGTCAGTCATCCAGTGGTAATATGACAGTAAGTCATACATGCCTTGCAACATACCTAATTCTTCTGAAATGACTTTCTTCTGATCTAGCGGTAACTCTGCCCATTTAGCTGGCAATGCCTTCAGTCGTTTGACTCTACGTCTCGGTGTCTTACAGGACGGCATGGGGCATCTGAATCATAAACAAAAACAGTACACTCAATGAAGAGATGCAAAATACACATTTGAACAGATCTTCTATCCATTTCTTCAATCAGTTACTGCCATAAGATGTGTAAACAAACTTAACTTTTACAGAATTGCAAACAGAAGTCCAATATACAAGTTTTTAAAAGGAATTGAGGGATGCTTGCAATATAGACATAACATGTACATTGTATAGCATGTACAGTGCCGGTGCTAACCATGTTATGCTTCGCTTTCCTGATCCCCGTAAAAAAGAACAAAAGATATTAGAGTTCATGCTCCAAATCTCCCTTTTCCAGGGGTTATTGTGTAATCTGCAATTATCACCGTCATCCTTTTGTTGGAAAATAAAGATTACGGGAGATAGATTGGCTTTCACCACTGTATTCAGCAAGGGAGTTAAGTACGAGACTCCACCATGAAGCTGATTCTTTGTGAACAAAATCTACATTTCCCTGGTTTGCGCGATGGAAATCTTGACGCGCGATCCTAAAAAACACAATTTATGGTCACACCTGATTTGCTTTTTTATGATCGCGCGTCAAGATTTTCATCGCGCGACCGACTATAAACTGGCCTTTAGAAGACCATTTGGTAAAGTTAAAAATTTGACTCCAATCCAAGTCTTTTTTCTCAAGATTATAAAACAGAAAATCATCTTATGTAATTTGATTACATGAATTACATGTAGGTCCATCTCAGGTCTCAAAACCATTATCAGAAACTTTCCAACTGATCACCACCCAAACCTCCTCCTCCATACAGTAGGTTTAATGCCTAGCCATTTGGGAGGTACATTTTACCTTTTACACATACACTGACTAGTTAGTTTACTCTCAATGTCCTGACTACACCCTGACAAGTCACAAGTTTTTTATGTATTTGTCTTTTCTGATAATTGGCATGTCTCCAGTCAGGAAATTAAATCCCGATCTTTTAGTACCTGACTGTCCCAGTGACTCCAGAAGATAACTCTATTTCATTCTTTTAAAGGGATCTTTACATGCATCATTGGGTAACAAGATGCTCATATAATAGAGATCCTATTCTTCAAAAACTATCAATTTAAACACAATGCAGAACATTTGATTCAGAGTTCATAAGGTATGTAAATGAACTAAAACAATGTTGTGGATCATTTACAATTTGACACAAAGTTTACTGTAACACGATTTCATTATATTTTTACATTTTAATTTGGAAGCTGATGATCCCCATCACTTTTGGTAATTACTCAAAATAATTGTTAGCATACAACTTTACTTGGTAGCGAGCAATGGAGAGCTGTTGATACGTGTAGTATAAAACATTGTGAGAAATGGCTTCCTCTGAAGTAAGGTAGTTTTTGAGAAAGAAGTAATTTTTCACTAAAATATTTGAATTTGATTTCGAGACCTCAGAATTAGATTTTGAGGTCCCGAAATCAAAACTGAAAACACACAACTTTGTGTGGCAAGGGTGGTTTTTCTTCCATTATTATCTCGCATTTTTGACAACCAACTGATGTTTAAACTTTCGCAGGTTTGTATTTTGGTGCATATACATGTTGAGATACACATGTACACCAAGTGAGAAGACTGGTCTTTGACAATTACCAAAGGTGTCCAGTGTCTTCAGTAGCAAAAAACTGTCAATATACTAAATGAACCATAACACACAGTATACAAGTGTATAAAGATCTCAAATCGTGAGCCCTCATTTGACAGCACTCTTGGACCTTGTGTGCCTTTTGCTATGAGTCCTCGATTTGAATTACATGTACACACCGAGTACATACACAATGTATGTTACTCTGTAAAACATCTGTTTGCTAACATGAGCTTACATGTACATTGCAAACAATAAGAAGTGACACTACATTATCAAGGGCTTTACATCCCTCCTACACACATCATAACACATAGTATCAATTTGAGATTCCAGAATACACAATAGATATCACATGTTTCCACGGAAGCATACACATCAAAAAGTCACAGCAGTGTCAAGGCACGCTTGGTTGGTTAACTGTTAAGGGAAGGTCCAACCCTTTAAAACTTGTCTGAGGGTGGCTGGCAAACTGTAGAGTGACTCGTATTCCCAAGGTAGACTCCTTCACATAATTCAAACCAGGCCTGCTAACTTAAAGGACCACAGGGGGATGCTAGTGACATCAACTACACATTCTTTAATGGAAGGGATCTGAGGCTGACTAGAGAGAGAAGTTGGATCATTCTCATCAAGGTGTAATGGAAGTCCATGGTTTGATTTCAAGATATATAGGATGTTCAAACTGGCTGTAGAGTGATGCAGTTGGAACACCCATGATGCTTACTTGCATTTAGTCCCTTTCAATATGAGTGGTTGATAATGGAGGGAGTCCACATTACATAACAGTGTCGATAAAACACACCCGCTTTCTCTAAAAGACGATCAGAGCATACTGATCGAAACGTCGAGCTGAAACCAATGGTTCTTTTCAGAACCACCTCACCTTATTTTAAAGATAGTCATTACATGGTGTTACCGCAAACCTTTCCATATCGTATTTCCACAACGCAAAATTTAAAATCCTACACACACCCATACATGTTTGTACATCCTTCTGTGGTGTTATAATGGGATGGCTACAGACAGCTACATGTACATGTAGGCTAAGCAATTGGTCCAATCCAGAAGGCTGAATGGATTGATGGACTGTGGTGCATGTCAATTGGTCCACAGATACAACAATCACATACATGTACAATCACAGAGTAGAACCCTTTAAGATCTTGGAAATGTTGCACTGAGATCTAACTCCTCAACATGCCATGAGATTAAAACAAAGTCAAGACACTCAATGGAAAGGTCAGTAAATGGACCCTTCCCATGAAATATGCTAATTACATTCACGCATGCGTACAGACCCTGTTGGTTGGCAAACGCCATAGAGTTGTGCACTAAGCAGACGCGCAATCGCATCTGCGTGACACACCCATTACCCGTGTACAAAACAGCGCGATGTTCCCTCAATTTGCCAACCAAAACATTAGTGCGCACGCGCTATGTGCAATTTACATATTTCATGGGAAGGGTCTGTTGTTTGGAACTTTCAAACAATACAGGAAAAGGAAGATCCCTTTAATAGTTGTCAACGACTGTGCCATAGTATGAGTTAATCCAGGGAGCTCTAATGCCAACCTTATTGATGTTATTGCAGCAAGGCTATGTCAGCCTTATAGAGAAGCAAAGTGCCTTGGCCTCCAAGCCACTAAGGAAGTCACCTTCACATGAGTCAGTCTTCCCTAAGGAAGGAGGGCTACCCACCCTCCTTCTTCATGAAGACCCATAGAAGACTAGATCTGGCAATGACAGACTAACTGACTGCAAACAATCAACTAATACATGTGGAGATTAAGCAGGGAATATCTTCATTTTATGTTTTGTAAAATATATAACTAACTTCCATTATATTAAATTTTGTTATTGAATTTTTAAAAGCTTTTAGTTATATTATTGTGAAGGGCCTTTTGCAAGGCAGATTTGGGTGTTATCTTAAAAATAAAATTGGCACCAGCAACATGTGTATTTGTCTCTTATTGGACTGTGTTGTATTATAAGAGCATCAGTGAAATACAAACATGCAATTAACATATTCTATGTTTGATCAAAGTGATGATATTCTGATGTTATCTTAGAGGTAGAGTGATGAAGAAACAATGGTGTTTGGACTCTTTAAGAAGATACCATACTGTACGATGACAGACAGAGCCGTGTCTTGAGGGAGTTGCGACAACTTGCCATCAGAATCCATTTTTGGTCCTCAAAATGCATGTGCACCACAGGGTGCCAGACTAGATTTCAAACTGGGCTGTGCTACATTTGAAACAGAAATGAAGTCCAGTAACCATGTGAACAAAGAAAACTGGTGTCTCTATGTGTGGACTCTCCCAATACACAGCTGGGCCCAATTTCATGGCTCTGCTTATCTGCGCTTACGATCACGATTCCCCGCTTGACATGCTAGCGCTGAATTTCTGCGCTAGCCTTGTAAGCTTAGAATTCGCCGCTAACCCGTGAAATACGCTTGCCGTAAGCACAGAATTCCCTGCTTCTGTAAGCGCCGATTCTGTGCTTACGGTAAGCAGAGCCATGAAATTAGGCCCTGTAGAGACAGATGATGATGTACATCTACAATAATTGAAGCAGGATCAGTTGCCGTATTCTTAGGATTGTCATGAAACCTACATAGAAATCTAGGACATGGTTATGCTTTAAACGTCAAACCTCAGTTGCATTTAGCTTTTCAAACATTCCTAAATATGTGACTGGCAGCTATAGGTTACACATGTAAATTAAGAATGAAAAGGAACCAGAAATGAATGGAAATGGTTCTTAATTGAACCTAGCTAGGGAGGTGGTATCCCTGGGGAACTAAAGGGCGACAATGCGTGGGATTACTACCCTAAACATAATGTAGTTTACGTGACGATGCTGTAAAGGTAACTTCTTGTGACACAGGGCTGCACTGTAAAAGAGTAAGGGAATTCAACATTGAAATGATATCTTTGGTGCTTTCCTTTTTCTACAAAAAGCGTTTTAATTATAAAATATATCAAATGTCCTAAAGAACGGACACAATCACTGAACTGCACTTCGCTTGCTTGGTTTGTTTATATTGTACATGTAAGTCCACTATGAGTCACGTATCTCCGGTCACCCCAAAGATGTCTATTTTTTCTCATTACCAAGTGATTATTCCCACAGTCAATTCTGCCATTTTCTGTCAACCACTTGAAGCGATCATTCCTCTACAGACTACTACCAGGCTTTCCGCCAAGCCAGTTTTGGCCTACATGTATACATAGGTACTTGTTTTCATCCAGAGGCGGAAAAACTCAGGACGATTGAAAGAGTTTTGTGATGGTTAATAAACCGATCCAGTAGGCTCCGCCCACAACGCACGAGTGAGTAAGAACATGTGGTGCTCTCCAATGCCTTTCTGCACAACTCTGCTGCGCGCCACAAGATACGCGCACGCATGTCGGTCCTTAGTGTCGGACCTTCGTTGCGTTGTGATTGGTCAATACGCAATGGGGCAGAGCTTAATGGATTGGTCTATTGTTTCAGATGTTAAGCACACTGCTGTCCTACAAAACTGTTTGGAGACCACATGGAGATTTATGAATAGGAAATTCAAAAGAAACATGGCAAGTAACTTGAAGCTCCTTTAACTGTATCTTGAATAACATTGAGGATTTCAACCTGGATTTCCCACTTTGTTTTTGAGTCTTGGGTATGTCAAATGTGATTACAAATCACAGCCCTGCTACATAGAAAAGTAGGTATTCATCTAATGAGACAACTAGTAAATGTCACATTAAGATTTATCTCAATATAATGTCTCTATGCCACTTAACCCTTGCATGGTGGGATGGTTAAAGTTAAACGAACGCTGCAAGATTGCTCAAGTCAAAACAGATGGCTTCAATCTCCAGGTAACATTTAAAGGGAAGGTTACAGGTATAACATTGCTTTAAAGTACTTATTGCACCTAACTATCAAACAAAATATAATACTTATATTATACTTATTAAACATCATAATGACTTTTAATGTGGTTACATATCCCCATACTGTTCTTTAAGGAAGAACTTATAACTGCAGTTAGTATATTGGAAATACTTTTGGCTTAATGGCTTGTTTTTCCTGAGGATTAATTGAGATTTACATGTAAGGAAAATTGTAAACTTTAAAATAATCCTGCCGCCCGATTATTTAACAAAATGTCTAATATGTATTTTCTATGGTTTTCATAACATTCGTTCACATTCGTTCAAAGATTTGATCTGATGCATTTATCACTGTGAAGGATACTACACGTCTTTTTGAAGGCAGACTTTTGTAGATTGTGTCGTCAGTTGTTCCTTTATAATAAAATACTTCATGGATATGCCCGAGAGTTATTCAGAATGTAATGCAACCATAAAGAATGTGGAAAGTAACTGAAAATAACAACGCAATATTTGATGAAAAAATTTCTGAGGAGAATAATTTGAAGAAGTTAAGTGCCATGGATGATCTCATCTTGTTTTAAATCCACTGTCGTACTTTAAAAATAGAGAGTAGCTTCGAATAGGGACATACAGTAAATAACAGGTAGGGTGTGAAGAATTATAACCACATGAAATTGCTATTGATTTGTCTGAATCAGTGTAAGTAGGCATGTCAATGCCGCTCTAGTCTCCATACAGGAAATTCCATTAAGAGAAGCATCCACATTTTATAATTGCCTAAATTGATCTGATGGACATTTTACATCAAAATAAAGGGGCTGCACAGCTAACAATACATCCATCATAATTATGCCAATTGGGAAAGCTTCCTTTTTCTTTCAAGGGAAGGGGAGTATTTTGTCACGAGCCTGAGATAAGAGGACGGTCTAATGTCATAAAGGCACAAGAATCATTTGTCATCAATTAAGAGCTGAATTTAAAGAAAAGGGTTAACATCGTTGCAAGCTCAGTTGATGAGCTGTAGCTCTATTTTAACTAAACAATTTACCATTTGTGACCCGCTCTAACGAAATGAGGATTGTCTAGTGAATTTCACATTTGCATATTTCATAATATTCCAAACAAGCAAATCTTAATATTTTAAATGAAATAAAAATCAAGATCATACGACCTTCCTGTCTGAAACAATGTGGAATTTTCGACGCCCTTGACGCTTAATTTTACGACCCGTTTTGGAAAACACAAACTCCATAAAAATTAATTTGAAAAAACGCGACGTCTCACACACTCATTAAAATAATATTAATATTTTTGTTTACGATAATGAAAACATCAATTTTTAACCCCCCGTAGTCAGGCAAACAAAATTACCAAAATGAACAAACAACTCAACGAGAAGTTAGATTATAATGTGTAGACAATTTCACCAATAAGTTTGACAATGTTTACCTGAAATTTTAGAGCAATTTGCGTTGATATTTCCAACTTGAAATGCGAGTTTTGTTCCGTCAAGTCAAAACATAGTAAAGACAGCTGTCACTCAGCGCATAGCATCAACCCCCACGGGTATACTCGGCTTGAAGACCAGGGAACATTCGCAATTTCCCAGTGCATGTTTCTCATGATTTTAGCGAAATTTCTTACCCAGCATGAAGTTTAACTGAAAGATTATTCCTTTAACATTCAGAATTATTTTGGTTTGGAACAATTCAACCTTGAAAAACCACAAAACAATGATGGAAATTAGACACTGTTTTCCCAACGTTCGATAAACATTCCACTGTTCCATACGTCGTACGTGTAGCAAAGTTTGTGCATGGTACCCGCGCAGTGTTCATGTGTACATTGTCGTATTACCAGCGCTGCAACTAGCTATGGCAACAAGACCGGGTCGGGTGATCGGACTCTCACGCTGCATGGATAAACAACGCCTCGGTCTGTGAGCCATACTAAATCTCGCGACGCGGATTTATGAATGAGAGATGTCATCGCTGATAAAACAGGGTTTGCCTTTGGTGACCTTTGAACCCCTTTCAGTGTTGACACAAGTTTTTGGTGGCTATATTTAGACACCTCTAATCTTTGGCTTTCCAATGGTACTCTTGGTGGCGCTATGCAAGTTGTGTGAAAAGTTTTGCGACGCTCGCCAAATTTGGTGTTTTCAATGAATGTTCGCTGTCTGTCCCGTGGGATTTGGAACATTTTTGGATAATTACGTCAAGAACATGGCTCAGAAATCGTCTGTTTTTACATCTTTAGTAATCTTTTGACGAAAAGGTAAGACCATAATAAGTTTAATCAAGATTTAGGCAACCTAAAAGTGTAGTAATAAAAAAAATTTAAAATTCAATAATTTTCATTAATTGTTTGTTATGATTATGTTCGGTGTCAAATTACACGAAATGAAACTTTACTAGACATTCCTCATTCCGTCAGAGCGGGTCACATTTCACAACTAGAATGTCTTCCTGCTTTTCACACTTTGTGGGCTTGTTTAGAATCCTAACATCAATTACAAGCTAAGATTAACATGATCTGCTGGACCCCCCCCCCCCCCCCCCCATCTCCTTTACAGGGTAGCCGTTTTGCAAAAACATCTTCAAATTTCCTCAAATGACATTTTGCTGGTGTATTGTAAGAGTTCAGTTCCATTGGGTGCATAACCACATGATCCAATTAACCATGTACAAACACCTTGACGTGTCTGAATTCATTAAGTTCAGTTTGAAATCTTCCTTTTAACAAACTTGAAAAAAGATTTAAGATAATGATCACTATGCCATTTTACTACCAATGCTTACAAGGTGTTGTGTGTAATCTGATATTAGTATCAAAAAGGGGGTATTGACACTGTACAAAACATGTACATGAAGTCACTGTTTACAATTATTTCATTTCATTTTCACATGCAAACTTATAGGTTTTTAATCAATTTTTTTTAAGAAATTAGGATTAAAACAATAGAAAATCTGTGTAAAATACTTGAAAATCATACATGTTGGAAGGTCTGGTCGGGTATCCTCTTGGTAAATAAAATAGATTTTCCTGAATAAGCCACAAAAAAAAGGCTAAAATACTCTTGACATCACCAGGTTTGATTAACAGAGGCAAGACACAGTCAAGACACAGTTGCATACCTTTGTTCTTACACCACTAATGTGTTTTCCTAACCTTAACCCTTACCCTAACCGACCCTAGAATTCAGATCAAGAGGGGTTATCAAAACATATGGGTCTGAAACATAAAGCAGTCACCTGTTAATCATTGAAATCATCTACACCGCCGGTTAAGAAAATCTGAGGATGAAACACAATCATTGAACAATTTTGAAATCAAGAAAACAAACCAAAGGCCTGTATGTAAATACCTTCTTCTGATGGAGCGACATCGGCAGCGACTGCAGACTCTCATGTTGGGTGTAACCTCAGTCTTATTGACACCAAACATATCACAATTACTCTCATTGACTGGGCGGCTTAGGCTGTACGTATCTAACTGGTTCTTACACAGAGAACAGGTGTTAGGGGAAGCTGTTATGAAAGACACAACAAGTATGATTAGACATGAGCCACAATATAATCTAGGCTGTGTACAGACATAACGTAGGGAATAAAAGGGTAGCGACGAGTTCTTACATGGCCGGCTTTCGGCAGGGTTGGCATGCCGTGTGATAAAGGCCCGAGCCAAAGGCGAGGGCCTTTAGCGCACAGCAACGACCCTGCAAGGTTTTAAAAGGATGCTTAAGAACGAGTCACTACTCTTTTATTCCCATTCATAAATGCCCTTTTGTAAAAAAAAAATATAAAAAAAAATATACAATTACTTTGTGAAGAGTCTGTTGCGCGTGGGTTGTGTGTACGCGCGCGCGCTTAGAAATAGATGCATGCTTAGAAGTAGATTACGTGCTGTTACTAATAGCTATGAATTGCATTTCGCGTGATAATCTTACGGGCCTGTCACACGGAAGCCAGTGGGTTATAAACACTGGTCATTAACAACCGTTTAAACACCCCCACGTGACGCGCTCTCCACCAATAGGAGTAGTTCTGGGGTATTTATGAATTGACAATGCAGAAGGTTTACAAATGAGACTGCTTCAGAGATTGTATGTGGTGATTAACTGCAGTATGGACACCATGTACACAATCAGTCTATTGAATGGGCAGATACTCTTGTGTCATTCTTAGGTACAAAAAGAGGCATGTTGTAAATTGGCTTCTACAGATACGTTCAGGCTATTAAATAACAATTAAAAATCATATTAAAATAGGAAGAAAATCATGCCTGCATTATATCCAAATTGAGCATCTTTGGATAAGGCAATTCACATCAACGGTAATACTGTTGCATATATACATGTAATCTAGTCATAACTTTAACCTTGCATCCAGATTTCACTTGGTGTCCAAATTTGTTAGAAATTTAAAAACCGGGTGTTCAAAATGCTCAATTAAAATACATTTTCATGTGAATGCAAGATAAATCAGGGTGTCTAAATTTAAAAGTGGATGTCCAAAAAACATCCAGACACCCCTCTAGAAAACACTTTGGACAATGCTTAGAAATAAAAATCAGAAAAAAACACAAAATGTCCTTACAATCGGAGGTAACAGCATCTCCTGTTGCCATGGTAGCACTCTCCTCCTTATCAAGGCCTCCTTCCACTTTGATCGTTACTCGCTCAATCTCCTTTTCTTTATCTGTCTCCATCTCCCCTGATTCAGCTTTATCCTCATCTTTCTCCTTCTTGATCTCTGGTTTTTCATCTTTCGGGTCTTCTATTGCCTCCTTGGAAATGGCTTCCTCTTTGCATTTCTCTTTGTCTTTCTCCTTGGATTTATCTTTCTCCTTGTCCTTTGATCTGTTTTCAAAATATAAGGTAAAGGTTGGTTAACCCTCCTACTATTTGACCATTCAATCTCATCCAAAACTAGGGTGCAGTTGAATGGCTTTAAATAGTTAATCAACTTGCTGGAACAAGTTACCTAGAGAATTATTGTTAATTATTCTTGTTGCAGGAAAAAAAAAGAATGAGTCAGTGAGCTACATGTACATGTACATGATGCACATGTACAGTGTATTTGGTTCATTGGTTGCTAATGTGTAAACTTACTGTGTACTAATGGTCTTTTCATACACAGCACCACAGTAAAAAAGTGAAATTCAGTTTGCGACTACACCATGTGAATATATGCAATGTAGATATAGTGTTATCGCATGTTACACAGTGTTACTGCATGTTACATGGTGAACTATCAACAACTCCCAAGAATCTTTATAACAATTGTTAGACCAACAATGAGGATAAGACTGAAGGAAGAATTAGAGTGCTTGGCCAGCCTTGTTATTGACTTCACAATATTAGTAGAAAGAGGAAAACCAAGCTAGCAACACCTCAATAAGCTCCTAAATGTTACTGCAATACTTGTGTATGTAATTATATCATTCACTTTGTACAGTGTACATGTACATAAAAAACCAATGTGCCGTGATTATAATTGGCACAATGTACTCTGGTTTTCACAACAGGCGAGCCTGGAAAGATAAAAACAAGCAACAATTGATTGTGACCAAACCACTTCCCACTGGGTTTCAGGATGTGTGATCCCTTCACACATGATTGTGATCAATAACACCCACCAAACAGCTTCAAAGGTTTACTATTTATAGAGATGTTTGGCAGGATGCCAATGTCAAGAATCCAGGGTACCAGCTCTTTACATTACTGTGTGTGCACCGCCACAAGTTGCAAAAACTGCAAGTTCAAATCGAAGGTGGCTATGTATCTTGGACTCCACAATTTGCTTTCCAACGTATTTGATTTAACACTAAGCAAATAACTTGCACCCAACTTGCACCCATTAGGTTAAAATACATATTCATAAATACCCCAGACAGTTTCGCTACTCCTATTGGTGGAGAGCGCGTTGATAATGACCAGCTGGAGCTGTTTATAACCAGCTGGCTTCCGCGTGTAGGGCGTGCGTGCGCCAATATTATCACGCGGAATGCACAATTCATTGCGTAACCTATTTATAAGCTCGCGCGTACACCCAACCCACACGCTTCAAACAGATTCTTCACAAAGTTTTTGAAAAAAATATTTCGAACCTTGAATTTTCAATTGTCAAAGTTTCTATAATTGTATTTTTTTAATGTTTTTTTACAAAGGAATTAAAAGAGTACTGACTCGTTCTTAAACGTCTGTTTAAAACCTTGCACGGTCATTGCCGTGCGAGCCTTTCTTACACAGCAACGACCATGCCAGTTTTAAACAGCCGTTTAAGAACTCGTCGCTACCCTTTTATTCCCTTATTACACTACCATTGATTATTCTGAATCAGTTGTTAGTATGAAATGATGTTCTTCTATTGGGAACATGGCATAAAGCGAACATGAAAAACAGAAGCAGCTCGTATTTAAGTCAAATTCAGCTCTGATTTCAACACCCTTCAAGATTGATTGGAGCATCCCTTGCCTTTCCTATTAACCTTCATGCGAACATGAGAGTTTTGCAAATAGTTTCTTTTTATAGCAGCCCAGGTGGGGAGTATTTCCCTGGAACGTGAGTCGATGAAATAAAGGGAAAATGTTACGTCTCAGCGTCATTGGATGTTTCCGATCTCTGGCTGAGTTCCTGATGCAGTAAATAGCAGTTTCCCCCACAGCTACTCACAACCTTCAGTTAGGATCCTTTTTAAATCTCACACCCCTCCACTAAGTGGAGATATTCAGGATCCTAAGACAGTCCTTCAAGACTACCTGTCTATACATGTAAGCATCTTATCTGATTCATCTTAAAGGGAAGGTGTAGTATTTATTGCAATAATATAGCCCTGAACAGGGCAAGGCTACTTTTTTGTGAGTATATATACAATGAACAGTTCTTTATTGGAAAACATTCTCAGCCAATGGGAATGCTACTCAGATCAATGTGAGAATGCTACTCAATGAGTCAGGTGAATTGAGTCAGGTTGATTGAGAAACATTCTCAGCCAATGTGAGGATGCTACTCACTTATCACCTTGAGTCAGGTCATCTGAGTCAGGTGGATTGAAAAACATTCTCAGCCAATGTGAGGATGCTACTCACTTATCACTTTGAGTCAGGTCAATTGAGTCAGGTGGATTGAGAAAGATTCTCAGCCAATGTGAGGATGCTACTCACTGATCACAGTGAGTCAGGTCTATTGAGAAACATTCTCAACCAATGTGAGGATGCTACTCACAGATCACAGTGAGTCAGGTGAATTGAGAAACATTCTCAACCAATGTGAGGATGCTACTCACTTATCACTGTGAGTCAGGTGAATTGAGTCAGGTGGATCGAGAAAGATTCTCAGCCAATGTGAGGATGCTACTCACTTATCACTGTGACTCGGGTGAATTGAGAAATATTCTCAGCCAATGTTAGGATGCTACTCACAGATCACTGTGAGTCTGGTCAATTGAGAAACATTCTCAACCAATGTGAGGATGCTACTCACAGATCACTGTGAGTCAGGTCAATTGAGAAACATTCTCAACCAATGTGAGGATGCTACTCACAGATCACAGTGAGTCAGGTCAATTGAGAAACATTCTCAGCCAATGTGAGGATGCTACTCACAGATCACAGTGAGTCAGGTGAATTGAGAAACATTCTCAACCAATGTGAGGATGCTACTCACAGATCACTGTGAGTCAGGTCAGTTGAGAAACATTCTCAACCAATGTGAGGATGCAACTCACTTATCACTGTGAGTCAGGAGAATTGAGAAACATTCTCAACCAATGTGAGGATGCTACTCACTTATCACTGTGAGTCAGGTGAATTGAGAAACATTTTAAGTCAGTGAGGATGCTACTCGAGAAACCCTGTGAGTCTGTGAATTGAAAAGCAATGTGAAGATGCTACTCACAAATCTAAAGAGTCCTCAGTTGTCTCCTTTTCTTTCTCTTCTTTGACTTCCATCTCTGCCTGTTGATGACGACTGATGGACTGAGATGACTTTGGAGGGAATCCTCTCTTACGCTTAGTAACATGAGTCTTACGCAGTAGCTGCTTGTAACTCTCATTCTTCTTGGTCTGGTAGTAGTACAGGACACAGTCTGCAATACTCTTGAGCATGAAAACCAAAGTATGATGGTTAATAACAGGTAAATAGCCTAACCACTGGTAGTTCAATCAGAGGAACTTATGCAACCCTATGCATAGCTATGTAGGCTAATGTACGCATCTAAAATCTAATAAACAGTAAATAGCAGAATGTCTTGATTTGGATGGGCTCAGCACTGCACAGTCAACCTATGTGAATCCTGCTCGGTATGAGAGCAAGCATAACATATTCATCAAGAATGAACATTATTTTACATACATACATACAAACATGCAAGCCAATAAATTTGTAGAAGTTGAATTGCGCCTGTTGTTATTGAAGAAAAAGCACTTGTTCTTTGAAAGGGGTGTTTTTTCCCCTCAATCAGTTTAAGAATGGAATACCAGGTCTCCAAAATAACCCATGGCACTTGCAGCGATTGCCCTGGTGTCCTGTGCTTTTGCTGTGGTGCAAAGTTCCAATACAAACTTAAATTTTCCTTATAGAGGTGCCCTTTATCATTAAGTAAACTGTCGTGCCACTTTAAGGGCAATGTACACGTTTGGTAATTGTCAAAGACCAGTCTGCTCACTTGGTGTATCCCATCAAAAACATAAAATAACAAGCCTGTGAAAATTTTGGCTCAATTGGTCATAGATAATGCGAGAAAATGATGAAAGAAAAAACACCCTTGTTGGACGAATTTGTGTGCTTTCAGTTATGAATAAAAGACTTCTAGCTAGAAGTCTTTTATTATTTTAGTGAGAAATTCCCTCTTTCTCACAAACTATGTTACTTCAGAGGGAGTTGTTTCCCACAATGTTTTATACTATTAACAGCTCTCCAATGCTTGTTACCAAGTCAGTTATTAAGTTAATATTTGTTTTGAGTAATTACCAAACATGTACCTTCCCTTCTAGAGCCAAGTTCAAGGCCTGGAATACATTGGATAACTAAGGCACCCACAACAAGAGGAAAACAAATAAATATATAAATTAAGTATATGCAACAGGATTGAGATGAATATGATACTAAGAATAAATGAGTCTTGACAGACTGCAATAATCACTCAATCTATAGTGAGGTAACCAAGCAGATGTCAATTGCAAACAAATAACATCAACCAAAATAGAACATCTTTTCAACTGTGCTCAAACGTAGTGTTGCAATGTTTCTCAGATACATGTAAAGGAAATTTGACTGAATTTGTAGTAACACTTTATTAGATTACAGTGGGGTCCCATGGGACATCAGAGAGTTCCCAATCATTAGAGATGCACATTAGAAGTACATAACGAGTCACGCTTGGTAATTATTGAATTAGGAAAGGATGGTGAAACATTTCTCAGGTTTGCTTACATATACAATATATACATGTACATGTATGTCAGTCTGATGGTCATGGTGGTTGGGATGAATAATGGCCTGTGTTTAAATCTTTATTTGTTTATATGTGAATAAATGACAAGAAACAAAATCCATGCAAATTAACCATTACATCAATCAAACATGTTTTAACAGCTGCATAACTGATCAAGCAAATCAAAGCAATTTATGGAAGAAGAGATTACTCCAAGACAAGTGATAAATGTCCCACTACATGTACCATGTAGCTGCTAACCAGAAATTGATAAAGTCACTTTAAAGAAACTGATAAAGTAAGTTAAAAAGAAACCTATAAAGTCACTTGAGAAACCGATAAAGCCAATAAATAAGAAGCTGATCAAGCCACTTTAAGAAACTGAACCAGTCAGTTAGAAACGGGTAGTCAGTTATGAAGCTGATAAATTTGAATCAGGTCGCAAGGACCCTTGCCTGAATCCCCCATATACTTAATGCCATCCTGTTCAAGATTCCTTTCACCAAACCACAAGTCCTACACATGTACGTTGAACAAACTGTCTCAAGATCCAGTCCAAATCACAACTAGAACAAAACCAGACACAACCCCAGGAACAGGTGTCAGATATCAGAGAACAAAGACGTCAGGTCTGTAGTGTTTAAACTCTTGACATCATCTTGTGCAATATTATGGGGGGAATCCCTTCAGGTAATTTCCTCTGCTTAGGCATTGTCAACCTCAAATCCAAATCCGCAGTGGTCCAAATCAATAAATCACTTTTAAGCACTGTGCTGTAAAAAAAACTTTTTGAATTGTGCAAAATCGAGGCAGATAAGGGGCATGTGGCACACCCCCTTATTTTTCACTGATTTTTTCCCCACAAATCAAATGTAGGGAGAATTTTGTCAGGGCTTGGAACAAAGTTACATCACTCAGCAAGAAAGCATGGGACTTCATTATCAATCCTGTCAATGATGACCCTAGATGTCCATCAATTGACCAGCATGGTAGGACATAAGTTCCCCTCCACAATCAGACACTAGGAGCCTAAATATGTGTATGTTCCAAATTTTACTTCAAAAGTAAACTATTTACCTTCCTCTCCAAGAATGAAGCAATCAGCTGGAAATTCTTGGGATGTAGAATGAACTTTTCTCTGAAGATTTCTTTCTCCTCATCATCCCAGATATTTAACCTTAGTCTGTCTTTATGCTGCTTCAATGGATCCTCAACAAGACCTTAGATGAAAACACAAGTATGATAACAAAGTGTGTTAATTTGGAATAATAATAGTTGGATCAGAGTCAATGCTGACAACAAAGACTGAAAATGGTATCTTAGGAGGTATGGTGAAAGGATGGCATATCCAACCCCTGGAGTTATGGACTCAACAAGGCTTCTGTGAATAGCATCCTCAGCACTAGAGAAGTATATCAAAGAGCAGGATGCATCTTTACCTGGAGAAAATTTACACCAGGTAGACTTTAAAAAGTCTGAATTCAGATAAAAGTTTAAATATCGCATCCCTGTTCTAAGACTCATACACTTTCTCACTATTTTATTCCATATCCTGTCTTGATAGTACTGATATCAATACATTATAAATAATAGTGACTGATTTTCATACCATTCTTGTTGATGAATTTGACCCTTCTCTGTTCACCATCAAAGAGCAGTGGAGGAACGACAGCCAGACTGCGTATATGTCTATCATTAGCCTCTTGTTCATTCAATCCATCAACAATCTCAGCCAACTCAGCATCACTACGGGCAATATTACCCCAGCTACTCCTAGTACCAGCCCTGTAATACCAAAGTATAACACAGTAAAACAATGACCGATAACAACCTCTATTAATGGTGGAGACTAGTGCAGGGTTTGGTTTGCTCTTAAAGGCAGTGGACACTATTGGTAATTACTCAAAATAATTATTAGCATAAAACCTTACTTGGGAACGAGTAATGAGGAGCTGTTGATAGTATAAAACGTAGTGAGAAACGGCTCCCTCTGAAGTAACTTAACTTTCAAGAAAGAAGTAATTTTCAACAAACTTGATTTAGAGACCTCAGAATTAGATTTTGAGGTCTCGAAATCAAGCATCTAAAAGCACACATTTTCAAGTGACAAGGGCGTTTTTTCTTTCATTATTATCTCGCAACTTCAACGACCAATTGAGCTCAAATTTTCACAGGTTTGTTATTTTATGCATATGTTGAGATACACCAAATGAGAAGACTGGTCTTCTTACCAATAGTGTCCAGTGTCTTTAATGTACACACCAAAACTATAGGAGACCTAGAGACAACTTACATTAAGTTTACTCCATTTGAACGAGCCAACTCAGAACAGTTTCTTAAAGTTAGGTAAAAGATAAAAAATGTGTTTAATAGTGACCATAGAAGGCTAGTTAATGCTCAGAGAAATCATTGGTTCTTGTAATACACTATTAAATTAATACGCAACCCGCAAGAAAGTAACAAACAAGTACTAGACGGGTCATATGAAAAACCCTGTAAACGTCTTTTCACCTTGAACCCATATCAATTGATTTGGTACGCATGCAGGGCACTACAGTCAGACAGTGCTGTACAGTTAACAATTGGGGCTCATGGTGAGGTTTCCTATGCTCCACATAGTGTACTACAAACTGAACCCAAAACCAATTATCCTTTCATTCTGAACCAGGCAAAAAATGCTTTGCCAATAGAAAGTTGAATAGCGATTATGTTTCAGGCCACTCTACAGATTGGTATAGTTGATTTAGCCAAGTTGAATTTGTCTAATTCTTGGTGCAACTTTCTTTACAGTATTTGTTTAATGACAGTGAAGTACATGTTAAACTATTTCTGTGATGTCACTCTATTGTTGAAAGTGTAGATTATTTTTACGAGTCTACACTTGAACTGTAGATTCGTCACGAATCTACACTAAACATAATCTTCAGTTGAGTGTATTTTCATAATAAGAGTTCAACCTGAAAATAACCGTCTTTCCAAACTGAAAGATAGGATGAAGTGCAACAAAACATTTGCTAGCTGAATATATGTTATCTTTCAATTTACAAAAACTGTTAAGAAAAATGACTTCAAGTAACACAATTTATTGTTAGCTGAGCAAATTGGTCTTGTACGTGATAGTGTTACAAGCACTACTAAGAATGCCTCTTTTTTTATATAAATATTTATAAAATGTGACCACACGTCGTTTGTTAACGTATCTGAAATTAGATAGATTAACTAGTGTTGTTACTATTGAGAAACCCAATTCATTGAAACTGTTATATAACCAATCATGTCAATGGGGGAAATAGTTTTAAGTCAGAGACTAGACTCTAAAGTGCAGATTCGTTAATACAATGTACTTGCCTTCGGCTCGTACATTCTATTCACGAATCTACACTTTATCGTCCATTCTCCTTATTATAATCTCTCACATCCAATACCTGGAGAATCTCTCCTGTTGTTCTCGCTGTTTGCGGATCTCAGGAAATTGCTTCTCAAAGTATTCCCGTACCTTGGCATCCTTAACCCTGAAACAAAAAATCAAGAACGTTTAAAAATGGAGTACATTGGTAAAAGGGCTGTCCTAAAATGGTAGAGCCTTAGACAGGCCTTGTGCTTAACACCGTGGTTGTACACGAGGAACACACCATGCTTGATTGGCATTGATGTAGTGTATACATCTGCTTTAATACAGTGCTCCAAGTTAAGTTTTACTTTATCAAAATGAAACGCTTTTACTTAGTTTTGAGTACAACTGTAAACTTGCTAGCATCTTGCTGTTGCAATAAGGCTGTATGACGAGCCTTCAGCTTAGTGTTTATCATTCAATCAATCAATCAATCAATCAATCAATCAATCAATCAATCAATCAATCAATCAATCAATCAATCAATCAATCAATCAATCAATCAATCAATCAATCAATCATTCAATCAATCAATCATTCAATCAATCATTCAATCAATCAATCAACCAATCAATAAACCAGTCAATCAGTCAATCAAAAGTCAAGCTCTAAGGCGCTGATGCATAGTTAGATGGTTATTAAGCCTGCTGGAACAGGTGAGCTTTAAGGAGTGTCTTGAATGAGGTACAAAATGTATAAAGTGGGCTGGCATGTCTACAGAAAGCTTTTTTTTACATTTTGATACATCTGAACATCTGGACTGTAAGGTAATGACATTGTTGCAGTCATGTCATCATCTATAGTTCTATTAACAAGTTCATAATTACACTACATATTAATGGATCAAAATTTGAACCAGGTTGTATATCGTAATGTTCGTGTGTTCTTTTTCTGGGCACACAGCCATATGCATTGTACGAATGCATTGTTGGGAATGCATTGTACACATAATTGAGAAAACTTGAATATTGTATACCGAATGTCGGGACTCACTTTCGTTTGGGGTTATTTTCCAGCCGTTCCATCCTCTTCTCCCACACCCCAAACAACTGATCATATCTCTGGCAAAGGAATCTCTCCTGTAGGTCACAAACATCAATTGTATCTCATAACAAAATTAAAACATCAAGGGATTTATCTAGTAATTATCACCCTGGTTGTAGATTAAAGACATAACCAACTTCAACATCTCAATGCTACAAAGAAGAGCCAAAGAGGAGCATTCAACATCAAATTGTTGAAGGTAAAGTATAACTTCCACTTTTGAAACCATTTGATTGTTTAATTCTGCAATGTAGACATATATATACAATAAAACTAACATATGAAAATGACATTTCAAAAAATAGTAGAGTTTGTATATATCGTCGAAGATCTGGAGCGGTTAGGTCCAAGCAGGAAAAATAAACCTGAATTGAAATACACAATCTAAGAAAAGTTTCTGTTCATACAGAAACGTATCTGAGACTAAAAGGATGTTGATTCCCTCTCTCTAAAACCACATTCCTTAGAAGGGAACCTTGCAAACATAATATGCATTATCAAAAGCTGCAGTCTTCTTACCAAGTCAGTTTTTACCAACGCATTGCTTGATCTTTTTGATATTAGTAGAATAGTATGCAAATAAATAACTGCAACCAACAAAAACCATCAATATGGAAATAGCTAATATCTCTGTTCACTTTTCCCAGGGCAACCAAGTTGTTTTTGTCTTGTCTTCATACACCATGACTTTCTAAATTCTCATACAATACATCCTGTGAAATCAAAATGCCATAAAAGTACAAGTACCTTTGCACTTTTCATAGTGCAAATTCTCCATCACTTAATTTTGTGTATAGTACCACACAAACAGAATTTGATCACATCTAATAGAATTGGGGCCGACAACTGACATCAATTACATGTATGTACTTAGGTTTCTTGCTGCTGTTTTTATTTCTAATTCAGGCAGGCAGCTGTGAGTCCACTCTGATATTTATAATGATATTGTGTTTCTGACACAGGAAGCATTGCACATTGGTAATCAGCACATACATATACACAACCTATAAATACCTATAGGAATTCAGCAGTCTGACCTATAAGCCAAGGTCAATGAAGAATACGTTAGAAATAATGACCTAGAACAGGAGTGCCAGGTGTGCTGACAATCCCGTCTGGGGGTCACTGTACTTTCACCTATGCCTGCTGCTGCTACTACTACTACAGGGATGTGTCTCCCCCCCCCTCTATAGAAGGGGGAAGGAGAAGGGAGACAGGGGTTCTTGTATTGCTTTCTACCCCTGATCATGATTCATTGATGAATCTTGTCTCCAGCCCCCTACAGCGTTTGCGTGCAGGCCCATTGCATGACAACACTCAGTCTACTGTAATTAGAAATCCATGTTGATTGCAACTGACTTGCAGTGCGTGTCTTTGTGGTTTGCTTTAGTCAGCCTGACTTGTTTTTCTTCTTGATGAAGCTTTTATTGAGGACTGGAAACCAGGCAGAATTACAGATAACCAGCTGTTTTGGCACATCCCAAACTGCGTGATATGATGCTACGGGCTGACATGATACCGGTTAAAATAAATCAGAGCAAAGTAACAAAGACTGTGAATGAGGACACTATGCCAACTGACAGACAACCAGCTGTTTTAAAATCAACCCTACAGGATGTTAATATATGACAAGGTTACCAGTTAAAATTAAATGTGGTGCCACAATCAATTACCAAATCCATCCCATAACATTGCTCAAGGAGCAATTATTTCATGTTGATTATACAACTGTACAGCAATTTAGCATTAGTCTAAAGCATAATAAATCCACTTCCAATTGTGTGTTGAAGAAACTGCTTGTATTTGTACACATTCAGCAGCTTTTAGGTTATCATTTATACTTGCCCATGATGCATGACAATAACAGACAATGGGAGACTTTTAGGACGTTTGGTGGCAGCAGACTAACCAGGTAAAATCCATTGTTCTTGGTAATGTGCGCATGCTCAGAACTACGTAAACAATGGAAATTAACCTGGTAAGTCTGCAGCCACCTAGCTTTCCAAAGTCTCCCATTGTTTCAGCAATTTTGTCAGTTTGAATGAATGCATTTTTGTAACGAACCCGTAATTTGCGTGCACTGTTCCTCTTCTTGAAGTAGAGGATGAGTTTACGTCGCATGTCCAGATTACTGAAGACAGAAAAGAAAGAAATGGTTGAGGTTAAGAACAAGGCAAAATACCAGAACAACATGAGGAAGAAAACAGTAGAAAAATCATTACCAGGAATAAATGTAAAAGAAAGGGACTTACAAATATTTATTTGACTTACTTTAGTTTTAAGTTTTTAAGGAACAAATCAACGTTATTCAAATTGTCAAATCTTCCACTATATGGAGACTTGTTTTATTATTTCACAAGAACAAATCAACACTACATTAATTTACCGAGGAAAAATATCTTTCAAAAGGTGATATCCGTTCAGCCATCCTTGTATTTTTTATTGGTTAATGCATTTATTTCATTACACATCCAAAGAGCAAATGCCAATAACAGGATGGTGAATAGGAAACGAGAAGAAATGCTCAGATTGAGATGTGAAAAAAATGGGGGAAATCTATGCGATCAGGGGGGGGGGGGGACTGAAAACCCAAATGGAAGGTTCTGGTCTGAGATGGGATTCGAACCAGGGTCCACAGAGGTAAAAGGCAAGGTAAAGGCTGGTTTATAGCCGGTCGCGCTATGGAAATCTTGACGCGCAATCCTAAAAAACACACTTTATAGTCATCGCTGAGGCAAGACTTCCATCGCACGACCATCGCACAACTGGCTATAACCCGGCCTGAAGAAACCTTTCAGCTCACCCAAATCCTTGCACAGTTTGCCAAACTCTGACTAGTTTGACTTATTATAAAAAGGAATTTACTATAAATAGTCAACATTAATAAATTCAAAATATAATCTATACACGGAAGAACAATGCCTCAAATGAAGCAGATATTTTAGATAAAAGGTCTCCAATATCAGTAGTTATCAACAGCTAATTTTCTGGCTGAAACAAACAACTTTTCCTTTGTAGTTTAATCAGGAATGAAATAGACGATCTTGGCCAGCTGGGTATTTTCCCCAGTTAGAGTTTTCCTCTCACCTACAGAATTTGGATTTTCAGTTATTTCTTTTGACCCACCCACAATTTCGGAACAAAATAATACTAATAATTTGTTAAACATTGTCAATTGTGAATGGCCCCTAAGCTGTCCCTAAGGTGATATGATGAGGTCCAGGAGGGTTCATGGGAAATCACTCATTTACATCTACTATCCCCAGTGAGGAAGCACTGGATATTGCATAACAGCCACACCCACAAACACACTTGATTGACAAGAAGAGTTGACTCAAGACACTAGGTATGAGTTGAAGATCTTCCTTCAAGACAGGAAACTGATCATCAGGGCTTTAGGCATAAACACCTTGGGTTACTCTACCCTTGGGACATGTACAGTGAATCACAATAATCATGGCAAATGTAAGCTCTGCTGCAGAATGCTACACCAAACCAGCACTGACCAATAAGCTGCAATGTTCATGCAATTTTGGCCAGTAACCGGGTAAACCAGTGTCACCAGTAAAGCCAAATATTACTTGTGCTGAGGTACTTTGGATTTAAACAGCCTGGCTTACATTACAGGTTTACTAAGTTCACAATGTAAGCCATTTTAAATTCTTCTGGCAGACAAACCATTTCAGGGTCATTTTGTTTATGAATTTCCAAAGAATATTATCAAAAGGTCTTAATGTATCACCAATGAATAAATACAGATTTATCGCGTTTTAAAGTTGGTAACAAATTTGGGGTAACACAGATAAAACAGTGTATTTTCTGTAGTCGGCCCATAGACCAGACAAGTCTTGTGCATATTCAACTTGCTTTTAGAATCTTGAGTTCCCAATCACATTGCTTTATAGCATAAGAAGGAAACAAAAGCATGCACTTCTTAAAGGAGTCTTGACATTTGAATATTGCCAAACACCAAACCCCCCACTACAGGATCCCTGATACAGGCTCTACACTGATGCAGGTCTACAATACACATAGATAAAAGAACTTTGTACTACATGTCTAACCAGACGTATTGTAGTACGTGTAGCCTACACCAGGTGATGGTGATAAGCAATCAGGGACAATGACCTCTACCAATTGATATTTGTCAAAGTCAAAGTCAGGCCATCATAATCTGTTTGTTTGGACGTTCTTGAGTGATATAAAACAGCTGATATTCAGAGTAGAGAGAGTGTATGATGACAGACTAGATAGTGACAGTACTGTGTATTTCAAGATCTTATGAATGTGGTGAAAGCTTCATGTGGTTGCTCATCATGACATATCGGGCAGAGAAATACGTAATACTTTAAACATTTTCCTGTTCAAAGAATTTGACAATGATACGCATGAGATATGTGCATCAAACTACACAGTACAGTACATACAATGAATTCTCCTACAAGTTAAGGAACACAAACTTTTGAAATAATCCAAACTATTCCAATAAACAGTACTGATTGCAGGGAGGTGCAACTTTTTGGAGTTAATTGTTTTCATCAAATACTAGCCATGTTATTCATGACTATTTTCTCATCTAAGAATAAGTCTAAAAAGATAAGGGACTTTATTTCCCCAATGGTGAAGATTCTTGTAGAGCATGGAAGAGGAAGAGGAAGAGAACAAATTACTATCAGACATCTAGACGACCCTTTTGAAAAGTTCATGGGCTATGCTAATATACAATACGTGCCTTACGAACTCACATTGCTGAGTGCACATAAATGGATCGGCTCAGGGGGCAGAACAATCAGGTTCCTTCTTCATGTAATGCAAATGGTATTCCTGATCATGATGGCATATAGGGAACATGACTGACTGCACCATGATAAAGGTCTAGATGTACATATTTTGCCATAAGCACAGTATTGCACAATAAGCAGTGCCACGGAACTTGGACAGTTTAAGTGGCCTTCAGGTCACCTTTGGTAAAGTTAAATCTCTCCTCAACACATATTGAAATGTTTCTTGCTAGTATGATGTTACACAGATAAGTTTCATGCCTAACTCATGTTTTAACCAACATTATTTGTACTTGATAAATTGCTGAAGAGCTTGCATACAATGTGTTTAATGAAACTTTTAAAACATAAACTTCATGGTGCTTTTTAATTTTTTTTATATCAATACCAGGGTTCTTATTTTGTTTTCACTTCAGGTTTTTTATATAATGGTTAGTTGGTGACAACAACAATTGTTTTTCAAGAAGTCTCAATTATTCATATTTTGGTTCTTTAAACCTGTTCCTAAAAAAATCAAAAACATTAATGTACAATGAGACTTGCCACCAAAACAAAAATATAAAAATAAATATATGCAACAATATTTGTGACTTACGTCTTCAAGTTTTCTTGATACTGGAGGCTGTCTGAGGGTTGGTTGTATATTGGCTGGAAATAAAAAAAAATAAAAAGGCAAGAGAATTTCATGTTATTATTACATATATTAAAAATATTTAAATGCTAATGGATTGTTTATGACACATCCTACATGGGTACATATCTGACAAATTAAAGAAAATATTAAAGGAATGCGGTTAAGCAGACATATGGAACTTGTGTCATTGAAACAGACTGACAGAATCTTGAAGGTGCAGCCAAGCAATTACAGTCAAGTGTCTTGCTTATAGGAGAGACATTCAATCATAAGTATTTATTTTTTGTGTAAAATTATCTCAATCTTGCCTCTTTAAATGCCTTCACGTTCTCTAAACAACATTTTTTTGAGGTTGAAAGGGCAACACACTCAAGTGAAATAACCCACATGCAGAGTTGACTATTGCCCAACAGAGCGTATATCCTTAGGGGACACAGTGTGAAGTTACCCTCATGCCTTGGGACCAATCATTCCCTGACAACTCCAAAATACAGGTATACTTTGGTTAGCATCTATAAGCATAAATCCTCCTGAAGGATATGCCACAATGCACCCCCTACAACAAGACCCCTTGACGTCTTCCTTTTAACCTTTTAGCTCTGAGTGGAGCGTATCACAACTCTTAGTTTCTGACATGATAAAGGAGACTATTGATTGTAAACAGAAACTTTCTGTTGAAATGTCAAATGGGTTTTGTTTAGTTTGTCGTACAATTTACTCGGTAATGGGTAAGTCAATCAGATCCCTTTAGGCAAGTGCATGACATTTAACGGAAGCTTTGCTGTACAGTAAGTAGATGTTGATTAAAACTTTATATAAAATACAATACATCTGAGACTGAGAATGAGACTGGTGAAACCCAAGTCAGATTGGCTTAAATTATATTTTTTAAAGACATCCTGCAGGATTGGTCATTAGCAAGTAAAGACATCCTGCAGGATTGGTCATTAGCAAGTACATCCTGCAGGATTGGTCATTAGCAAGTACATCCTGCAGGATTGGTCATTAGCAAGTACATCCTGCAGGATTGGTCATTAGCAAGTACATCCTGCAGGATTGGTCATTAGCAAGTAAAGACATCCTGCAGGATTGGTCATTAGCAAGTAAAGACATCCTGCAGGATTGGTCATTAGCAAGTAAAGACATCCTGCAGGATTGGTCATTAGCAAGTAAAGACATCCTGCAGGATTGGTCATTAGCAAGTAAAGCCATCCTGCAGGATTGGTCATTAGCAAGTAAAGGCATCCTGCAGGATTGGTCATTAGCAAGTAAAGGCATCCTGCAGGATTGGTCATTAGCAAGTAAAGACATCCTGCAGGATTGGTCATTAGCAAGTAAAGACATCCTGCAGGATTGGTACTACTTCGTATCTTTCATTAGACTTATTTCCACGACTCAGGATTCCAAATCCATGTAAAGCTTAGAGGTTCTACAAGCGACACTATGAGTTCTAACTCCCCATGCACTGGGGGCAAATCCCTGGGATTTGTCCATTGCTCAGACTTCAAGTGTTCAATGACCTCATGGTCACTGACATCCAGAGCATTAGCCAAAGGGATATAAGTAGAGGTCATAACCTCCAGATGACTTGACTGTAACACCCTCAGGCAGATTTCTGTCATTGGACCCGTTCAGGGATTGACTGCATCTTACAGTCATGTGACAACAACCCTTGAAATATTGTGCTCTCTTAAAAATTTTCTCAACTCGGACTTTAAGATTATTTCCCAAAACAGATTGCCAAGTAATATCTTGTATTCATGAAATTAAATGATTAATTAAATGGTTCTTCTGTAGCACTCAGCATGGGGTAGCGTTCGTTGCATGCAATTCCATAGTACACACAATACAATTTTGCTAACCAGAACAATGTTAGCAGCCAAAAATTCCATTGCACATGTATATTTGTGACTAGAATCATGCTCATTGTTTGCTCAGCAGCAAACTGAAAACTGGCCGATTGTTTTTATTGACCCCTTGCACGCGCGTCACACGCGGCGACTGATGCCACGCTCACTATGTTGGTGGTCAATAGGTTTACGTGTAAAGTCGCGTAGCCTAAAATGCGCACTTAATCCTGAATAACACACGTTGACATTGACCACCAAAATGGCGCATCCAAGATTATTCTGATGATGACGTCAGGTGAATTTGGTCAATTCAAGTCTTTTTATGTTTTTATGTTTCCCTGTCAATAGGAAGGGGTTGTTGTACACATAAAAATGATTCCAACTGAAAAGCAAGTTTTTATGGTCATAATTTTTTGGAGCAATTACCAAAGGTGTACTCTCCCTTTAAAGAGCCCTATGAAACTCGGTCCTGGTCACACACTTTGCTTACTTCCAACATTTCAGAGAATCAAAATGGCATTAAAAAGTATTTTTTCCTGCTTATGCACTGGCTGAGGTGAAATTCATACATCCTTTATGATTTCAAATAAGTCCATTCCATACTCATAGCATGCAATCCCATCATCTATAATTTCATACTTAATGCTTTCCATTGCTCATGAGCTTTCTCATTGCATCATTAATTACTTTCCTCTACACTGTCTTAAAGGAACACGTTGCCATGGATCGGACGAGTTGGTCTATAAAAAGCGTAAAGTGTAACCGTTTGTTATAAAATGCACATGGTTGGAAAGATGTTTTAAAAGTAGAATATTATGATGTACACAAATTTGCCTCGAAATTACGTGGTTTTCCTTTTACTTTGCGAACTAACACGGTCGACCATTTATTGAAATTTGACTCCCATAAATGGCCGACCGTGTTAGTCGACGAGATAAAAGGAAAACTGTGCAATTTCGAGGCAAGTTTGTGTGTATCATTGTATTCTAATTTCACAACATCTTTCTACCCATATGCATTTTATAACAAACAGTTAAAAACACTTTTCAAAGACCAACTCGACCGATCCAAGGCAACGTGTCCCTTTAAAATGCTTGATATACTGTGTAGCCCACAACCCAGCAATCATTCTAATGTGTAGGTTAGGATAACTGCTATTCAATCATATCACTCACTAAGGCTGCAAGCCGTTACTGTAATCGCTCCCATGGGGGGTTAGCAAGAAACCTGAAATATGACTGGGGGAGCCATTGCCCTTGAATCACCATAAAGGTTAACATCATCAAGTATCCTAATTGAATTAGACATGAATTGAATACAGTACAGGGAGTATGTGTGTGTTTGAAGCTTTAGACTCAGTGACTGCCCTGAGCTGTCTTTGACCATCATTGGAGATGGTTCCAGTTCTTCCGTTGCATTCCAGCATGGGGAGTTTGTTCTACTTGCATCTTACAGTAGCTGAGAGGTAGAGCAATGGCATTATGGAGATAAAATGGGTCAATAGGATTAATAGACTGCATGGATTCACAGGGATTTGTAGGAGTGACCTAGCTATTTCAGCAATGCAGAAAATGTTGGATGGGTTTAAAGCTCTGTAGAGCTTTGATAAAATGTCTGTACAGAACTAATGTAATTAATTCAGTACAGAACCTGTCAAACCATAAAACCCCTAAATGTCTGTACAATGATTTGAGTTTATGAAACTTCAAACTGGATTTAACCTAATCTCACAGTTTGGATCCTATCCATTTAATAAATGCATTATCATTGGAGATAAATCTTATCTTATTATTTAGATATCAAATAATAAACCACTTGGGAAACTGACTGGGTAAATTTTAAATGATTTGGCTGCCGCTTCCCAGGTTGAATGGTAAACTTGGGTGTGATCCCTGGCTACACGGCAGTTAACAGTAGCAGACTGGCACTACAAACAAAGATATTGAAAAAAAAGGGAGACCGCCAACATAGGGCTAGATAGCTCAGTTGGTGGAGTGCAGGCACATTTATTTCCAGGTCGTTGGTTCAAGTCCTGCTCTCATCAAATTGTCTTGGTTCGAACCCGAATAACTTCAAGTTTTTTACCAAGTCCGTTTCCTTCTTGTTTATTACCTATTATTCAGACTCACACACAACCTAAACTAAGATTGCAGATCATTATCAACACATTCTCATACTCAACAGCTCAATGAGCCATTGGTTGTACTTCAAACAGTCCATCTTTTATATTTGTGTAAAGCGCTTTGAGGTTTAGCATAAGGCGCTTTATAAATGTTGCTTTATTATTTTTATCCTCAGTCTTCAAAACAATATTTCTGTTCCAATTTGTTTACCAAGAGGTGTTTTAGACTACAAGCCTACATGGCGATGAGGCTGCCCCTGGGATCCTACACACATTGTCATGATAGAGTCTTATGAAGAAACACTATCTAATCTTAAACTAATCTTCACTAATCCCAACAGGATGACCTCATTTCCTCACATGTCCCTTTAAAAAAAGATATACCAGGGTCTTCAAACTATATTAATAGAAACAACTTTGACGCAACTCACTTTTGGGTATTGTGGTGAAAATGCAAAACAACAGCAATTATTATTTAAGATTAGGGTAAGAGTAGATGGTGTTGCTTTATGGGACTGTATTGTGACAATGTGTCTATCTTTCCATGGTTACCCTCAGCACTGCCTCACCCTGTAATTATAAAACACTTCTTGGACAAAAGTTGAGACAGAAATATTTTATGAATGTATGGCTGAGCCTAAATTGTGTAAAACTTTCATTCTGCAACAGTTAAACTTGATCAATAAGTCAGGAAAAATGTGTTTGTTTTGATTGTGTTTCAACTTATTTTCTCAATGTGCTTTCACATGTACTGAATCAATATTGATTGGAAGAATCAGTTTTCGTTTTAATCTGAGTAACTTGAATTTCAAATACACTTCTTGCCCATTAGAAAATAAGCCCAAAATGTTTTGAATGAAATAAAAATAGCTATTTACATTATTTCAAATAAATTGATAGAAATACATCAACAAGAAATGCTCCTTAAAAAAAGTAATGAAAGAATTTTGCACGCGATGATCCCATCTGACATTGATCCTTGCCAATGATTACTCATTGACATGAATGATTGACAGCTACTCACCAAGTCATTACCAGGGCCAAGGTTTGCCAACATGTTATGAGCAGCTTCAGCTTTTCTCTGTAAGATGAACAGGAAGAAACAATCAAACACATGCAATGTATCATTAAGAGTATGTGAAAGGGGGGTACATCTTGTCATAGTGTTAACCAGATTGGACTAGATACCTTTTTGAGGTCCTGTTTTGACACACTGTTTATCAACTAGCAGCAAATTTGGAAACTCTAATTTTTCTAGATCCAGTTAGCACATCGGACACGGGTCTTAGGGAGCTGTTTAGGGGCTATGTTTTAGGAATAATTAATAATAATAATGATAATAATAGTATCAAAGTATTGTACGTACACGTATCTACCAAACAAGGTACTCAAGGCGCTGAGTACATGCATATACAAACTTTCAGAAAAAAAACATGTATGTTTAATATTGCAGTGATGAATTCTGAGACCCAATTATTTAGCACTTTCTAAGGGTTAACAAGGTGCTACGGCGCATACAGCAGCCACAGCCAGGAACACCGGGGCGAACCCCTTCTCTTTTCGATAAGTACACTGGGTTCTTTTACATGCGCTACACAACACATGGGACCAACGGCTTTACATGTACATCCCATCTGAAGGACGAAGCAATGGTTAAGTGTCTTGCTTAAGGACACAAGTGTCACGGCTAGGGATTCAAACCCACACTGTGCTGATCAGAAACACCAGAGTTTGAATTCTTCCATAACACAGATTACACAGATTTATAAAAGGGATTTTAAGAAATAGGGTGCATAAATAAATTTTAGGGTTATAAGTACTGTGGATAAAACTTAGACACTCCAAACCAGTAACCTATCTAAAGAGTCTAACTTCAAGATTTAAGATCCTTGCCATTTTAAGGTTAGTCAATCTTTTACGTCAAATATCAAAACATCATTTGGAAAAAACTTGCCAGTAAACTCAGTCTTGGCAGACAGCTTGACTAGTGTGTTTTACTTATCTGTATTCTCCAATGGACTTACTCTGTTCTCAGCGTAGATGACTTGTATGATGTTCTGTTGTTTGGGTTCTGGGATAATGCTACCGGGTGATCCTGGTTTCTCTATCTGAGGAGGTTTAGCTGCTCGTTCCTCAAGCTCTCGCTAATTATCAAATAGAAATAAAGCAGACTAGACTGAGAGCATAATATATATAACTTGCTGTTCATAATATTATCATGGAGGAAGGAAGAGAAGGAGCTCGAACGACCCGCAAAACCGCAGAGTAACAAAAAATACCCTGACAATGCCCCTGTCTGACCAGTGGAAAAAGATAGGAGACCTCCAGCTGGACGGCCGATTAACGAGCAGGATTAGATCTCTTTGTACAGAACCCGTGGTACCGCCGCTCTGCACCGTTGCCTTCGTGTAAAGTTGAATCATTGGAGACAAGAATTGTGAATATACACGTTTTCATTTACCGTTTGTGGTGTTTCACTGAAACATCATGGCATATTTTTACATTTTTTGTGACTTACCGGTTACTAGTGGTGGTTCAAAATTCGGGTATTAGCACACGAGGGTGGTTGGTATTCAATTGTGTTTTTCGATTTGGTGGGCACAAGTGTACACAATTTTTATCAGGTCTCAAATTTTTTTTTTTCTTTTCTGTATTATATCCATACGACATACGACACCATAGTTGAGTGAAGAACCAAGTGCGCACGCGCAAACAGTTGCCAGGTCGCCCATTGTCTGTATAAGGTATGTGGGTGATTACAAGGTACCACGGGTTCGACTTTTGAAGTCCCTTCGTTCGAGCTCCTTCTCTTCCTTCCTCCATGATATTATATGGTAATGATTTGCTAGAAATAGTAGTGTACACTGTTCAATATATAATGCATCAATGTAACATAAAGATAAATAACTACAACACTGTGTATGGGTGAGTAACAAGTTTTCATCATTTGAAAGAGTCTCCTAAAAAGATCAAAACATTACAAATGCCAGCAGGCTTACGGCTATGCAGTAAGTAAGTTTAAGTTCCTCTGTTGGCAGATAGACGTTATACCAAACCGCGGTTTTGGTGACCACATTTTTTTCTTAATTCCCCCCCCCCCCACTATGATGCACTTTTGCTCATTTGCCTACATGTAAGGGGCATAATATAAATTTTAAATATTTGTAATTATTATTCATACACCATCACTACTGCATATTTCAATCCAATAGGCAGGCCTGATACTTCGCGGAGACAACAAACACGATTGCCTCCATGCCCCCTGGTCATTGCCTTGGTGCCCTTGAAATGCTCCAGTAAAAATTTACAATTTCCTCAGGGTGCCCTTTACTTACCCTTGCGTCTTCGAAAATTAAGCATACATGCCTGCAATTAGCCTTCTGTTTTCTGACTATCAATCTCACATTACACACTGTCTGAAGTTCAACCGTACCTGTTTCTTCTTGAGTTTACTGATCTGAGTGTCAACTTTAGCAATCTCTCGATCCACTCTCTCCATAGATTGCACTAAGCCTTCCTTAGATTGCTTAGATGGAGACTCTTGCTCTATGGGGGTTGGAGAAACATTCTCTACTTTGGGGAAGTACGGCTGCTCCTAGACAGGTAAAACAATAGGGTGGAGTAAAATTAGAGGTTGAGTTTGGGAAACTTTTTAACTCACTGACAATGAGGTTCATCATGCAATGGAATCTGCTACTGCAAACTACACAACATGTACAGTTACATTAATGAATTAAATCACTAAATGCAAGTACAGTGGCTTTAAATAAGAAAACACATCTTTCTATCATCAACAAAACACTTGCTTCCTATTTAAATATTCAAAATGCCCCCAAAAAGGAGACATGGAATTGTGCATTTACAGAAAGAAAGAAATATGAATACATAGTACTTAAGATATTTTAAGGTGAAAAATTCATCAACATCAGAACCCATTTCAATTTTGAGTGTTTTTTATTAAACAAAAGTCATTATGAATTTGACCATACAGTTTAAGAATGAACTGGCAATCTTGCGCCTTCAGTTACTGAGAGGTATAACTTTGATCAGGTTGAGATTGTTAACAGGTGTAGTCATAGAATGTTTGACGAGAACAATTAGACAAAACGTATTCAGTGCTCAAATTACAAGACAATCTCAACCACACCTTTAACTATGAATTTCACTCAAAGAAATTTTAATTTTCATATATCACTTGCTGAAATGTTTTGACTTGATTATGGACTATAAGCAAGTTCATTGTATGTATTGGTTAATGACTAGACTAGGTAGGGAATTTTAGGCCTGGCGCAGGCAGTATTTATCAAGTCAAATATAGTAAAGTGGCCTGGTACTGATTACAATAAACAGGAACAACATGAACAAGGGAAGGAGTAAATGTGGAGACTGCAAGAGACCTGTCATCATGCCTCCTTGTTAACCAGCAGTAACTACAACATCAGGAGGCAAGATATTTATGGATTCCCCAAATAAAGCCATAGTCTCGATCGGTCTGCTATGCTCTAATTGTGAACCCGGGTCTCAATTGGTCTGCTATGCTCTAATTGTGAACCCGGTTCCTCTCATGTGTGTCATCTTTGTCACGAAAAGGAAATATGAGCCACTGATAGGAAATGATCATCAATGACGGCGGAGGGAAGGAGTTGAATTAAGAACCTGAGATTGGAGAGATCTTTTATACTCCATTTGAGAGGTTTTAGTCATATGATAGTCTTACATAGTCCCAGGGTGAAAAAAACATGACATAATGCTTGAATATTGGGTTCAAATAACCTAATTTTAGTAGTATTTGAAACCTTGCCTAGTGGAAAGCAACCTAGAGAGTGAGGTTTATGGCATGATTACAAACTGAAAATAGAATTATAGCTCTTGCAAACCATTACCAACCGAAACCTATGTAATGGTATAAATGCAAACAAAATAGTTATTAATTGCATGATATTTCGACCCTGGAAGAGTCTTCCTTTGAGAAAGATTCTACCAGGGTCAAAATGTCAGGCCATTATGTATGTTTGGAAGTGTCATGGCTGAGCGATTAAGAGCAACAAAATCAAACGCTGGTGTTTCTGATCAGCAGAGTGTGCGTTCGAATCCCCAGCCTGACACTTGTGTCATGTAGGAGTAGGAGATGTACATATAGGAGGCAAAAAACAAAAGGAAAACCCCATGTTTAATTTTGAGAATAATCCAATCAAAATATGCAAAGACTACAGTCTACATGGATCATGGTGGCAGAGGTGAAAGACAGGACAGAAACTACTGAGCCAACCTGAATGTATGACCTGTCATAGATGATAAAAGATTACGCTAAGTGCCTGATATACAAAGCAGTCTCACAGTGTGCATGTGTGAATTATTAAAGCACATAACTTTCTAATGTCTAATCAACATAGACATAAATCAAATCTGATGGCATTCTAACCACATCAATTGCACCTGTATGTGCCCATTGAGTGCCCTGTTAACAAGGTGCATATGTAAACACACCTGACATTAAAGGATCTATGTACCTTTTGTAGGACAAAAAAACACAATGTCTACAGATTTACACTAAACTTACAGTTTAAAGATAATGATAGTAGAAAGCGTACCTTAAAATATTACTTGCTGAGGTGCTGTAGTTTTTGAGAAATGAGTAAAACAATGTCATGAAAATAATTTTTGTCTAAGTGATCAGGAGACGGAAATTATTTTAGCATGTAAAATCGTATTTTCATGACATTTTAAAACTCATTTCTCAAAAACTACAGCACCTCAGCAACTAATTAAGGTTTGCTTTCTACTATCATTATCTTCAAACGGTGTAATTTTAATGTAAATCTGTGGACATTGTGTTTTGTACTGCAAAAGTACCCAAATCCTTAAAGTTTACAGGTGGTCTAGCCAGCAGTCTAACAAGTGCTCTAATACATGGGTTTTCTCCACCGCCTAACTGGTGCCATGTTAATTCCAATCACTTCCTGTATCCTGAGGAAGATGGTTTCTACACACAGCTAGGAGGGGCAGGGAACCAGTTGGCCTCCTTGGATAAACCATAGGAATTGAAGTCATATATACTTACCTGTCAATGTGGGATTATACATGACAGGTTTGTAGGTTTCATAACTACCTCTTCAAGTTTTAATGTCCCAAATCTGACTACGTAATTGTAGGGGATGCTACAGCCACAGTATTAAAGACATGTGTTTTGGCCTTTAGGGTTTGATGTGTTTTTTAGCCTCATCAATCCTCATATTGTGGTGTCAGTGTCAAAAAATGTATCATAACATGCAAGTAAGAAACTGCATCACTGTTCAGACGTAATACGTGAGCATGAAATAAGCCCAAAGTGGTGACGTCACCTAGAAACGACACAACAAATTTTCTGAACGTGCAGCTAAACCTCTATATTATCTCTCTAGAAGGTCCTTAAGAACACATAATCTCAATGGCCTGTGATGCTATGTTTTTGCTAAGAGCCTTTCTGGAATGTGAATTGTGCCACAAACAACTTTATACTACGTTGACGTGCACTGTCTTACCACTGACTTGACACTACCGTAATTGGATCTATCATCACTAATGGGGTCATGTGGTATAATATTTGTATCAAAATGGGAGATAACAGTAAAACAGAAGTGTTTTTTTCTCAAGCTTTCCATGAGCCTGAACATCTGACGTCACACTTCGAGGCTCGTGAATAACGCCAGAGCCCGACATCCAGCCGTCGTGTACATGCACCTTTTACCTACATTCATTTCACATAGAGATAGGCAGTCAAATTAAATGGCAGACATGATAGGAGTGTACTGTTTGGGCATGTATGGAAAGCTCATGTCACTACAAGGTTATCCAATGATATCATTGTATCCAATGGAATCATTGGATCTAAGCAGCACGTACCTACTGTCTTTATCCTTGCGGATAAAGACAGGGGCCCAGTCTACCTTCCCATGCACATTCCAAAACACTTCAGGATTTTCTTAACAAAGAGCAAGACAAATTTCCCTTTATTTTAGTAATAACTGAGGATCATCTTGTGGGCAGACCCATTTATGCAACAATGAGCTTGTTTAAACTACAGTGATGATTGTCTCCTGTACCTTTTTTATCTCAGGTTGGGCTATGTGAACGACCCGTGGGTCACCAGCAAGCGGGACTGGTCTGATTGGCTTGACATCTTCTTGGCTCTCCATGGTCAAACGAGGGCGCTTTGGTGCCATCACCTGCTCCGTCTCAACCTGTGAAGTGACAGGTGGTGCTCTAACTGGCTCAAAACTGTTTGGTCTGTAGTACTCCGCACTTCTAGAAGGAGATAAATGACAATATTGGAAAATCATTGGTATTGTTTACATGTAATTGATCCTAGTATACTGTTGGTTATTTTTTTATAGCAATGCCTTCATATCAAGGTAACACAATTCCTACACACTTATAAACTCAAGTTATCATCAATATTTTTGGCATAATGAATATATGGATCTCGTAGCATGCCTTTTAATATTTGCTATTCCAGAAAGATGCTCCTAAGATGCTGAAGCATGTACAGTATGGATGGCGTATCCATTTAAGTTTATGATATATGTCAACCCACTACATACATCATTGAATGGTTAATTGTATTACAGTCCTTCCTCTTGTCTGGAATCAAATGAAGCACCACAAACCAACTTAGATATAAATTCAGAGAATTGTGTAAGTCTTGTTCTAATTATAAAAGTTCTGCAATATGGGTTACCCCCCACCCCTCAACAATAACTACTTCTGCCAAAGGAAAAAGAAAACTGCTATAAATTACAGGCCTTTGAACACAGAGGTTACATAATCTGTCTATAAGCTGTGTCAGGAAAGTATTTTCAGTTCATTTTCAGTTGCAGGACCATCAAATCTAATTGCAGGTGAAAATGGTTGTCTCTTGCTTCATTATTTCTAGAGTTCTGGCCCTGCTGTTCATTTCACCAAACTCTTCCTAACATATGATTAATGTTAGGACTTAGGACGAGTCCCAGCCTTGCACTGTAATATGCAAACCCTAAGATTAAGTTAGGATGAGTTACTCGTCCTTATTCGAGATAGGATTAATCCTAGCTGCAGACTATTTGTGGGGCATTTTCATTTTTGTTCTAACCCCTGTAAAATTGTTCATATACACACAGCCCTAAGGCCGAACAAAAGAATAGTTGTGTTTCCTATTACACTGTGCGGGAGAATAGGGTAGGTAGGTAGGCAATAACTTTTTTTTTTGCTTGAAGTTTTTATGGCTCTGAAAATTAGGGTAGGCTAATGTTCCGATATTTTTTTTATTTTGCGCACTCAATTGAAAAACTGACCGTGTCAAATTTGTTATGTAAATATCAATAGTCCCTACATGCAGTACTGTCTATTCACTGATTTGTGAATACATGTATCCATACTCCATAGAGTAAGGACAGAGTATCTGACTTAATTAACACCAGTTGAAATTGGATGGTTTGAGTACAAATACAAACACAAGAACATGTAACCATTCTTTCAAGAACAAATAACAACATGTTTTATTGCAGTTTTTATGTAAAAGTAAATGAATAAATATAAATATGTGAGGTTTGTGGAGACACCATGCTAGATCCCTTGCAGCAATGCGAAGACTCCCCCTGTCCCCAGCTGTGCCGCCATGATGCTGCAGCGAAAAACACTATTTATTTTTACATGCGGTGCCGTGACACACACAGTACACGGCATGCACAAACACACACCGTACGTACACACATAGTACATGTTTGGTTTAGATGTACATGTTTATGTATATGTACATACTCATGTACAGCACATGCATGCAACGAAAGGAGTTGAGAAGTCTCGATCGATTGCGTCTCGGTGGGGCACCATGCTTGTGTTGACCCTTGTCAAACATTTTCAAAAACACTTTCCTCATTTATATTAATGTATTCTTAAGTCATAAAAACAAAATTGCAAAAAATAACTTTTCAGAAATTGCAATGCTTGACCCCCAACTTTATCTGCAAATAAACGGAGTGACAAAATTTCTGAAAACACCCCTGCACTCCTTTTTCGACGAGCCCAAGTACGTCACAGAACCGCGCAAAAAAAGTAATCACGCAAGTTCAAAATTCCAATGCGCAATGTTGGAAATGTGCACATTCTCGCAGGTAAAATGTTTTAATTTGCGTAGGCACGTCTTCAATTTGCGCAAGTGTTGCAAGCACACTTCTAGAATATATAAACACAACAACTGAATTTTGTCGAGAAGGTCTGTGTGCGTGTGGTGTGTGTGTACGTGTGTGGACGGACGAAATCATAACGATCCGAAGGACGGGACGACACGCGGCATGCCGGTGGGTACGTACGATTGAAGTGACCAAGGTACGAAATGACAAAGGTTCGAGGTGTCTGACAATCTTGTTTGGATGAATAAAAAATAATTTTTTATAGGAAAAAACATAGAAACATACCAGGACGATGTGCACAAAAATGAGGTTTAGGGTCGGCACCATAATATTTTATTTTATACGTTTTTTTTTTAATAAAAAGATACAGGGTCGGCGTGATTTTCTAGGGACGGTCGGGTAACCGGAAACACAACAATTATTTTGTTCAGCCTAAGTAGTAAAGCAATGCCAGCAGTCGTTTGTGTGACCTCCTTTCTCCAGCCCCTCCCATCCTCCCTTTTCAGCTTACTTCCCCCTAACTGGGCTTCCAACAGCGTCACACTACCTTATACCCTTCAGATTATGAGAGAGACATGGTCATTGATAACTGGTGTTTTTTCAATCTGGCATGTTTTTTTTTGTTTTTATGGTGATTTGTAATCATTCAGAGCTGTCTTTTATTTATTTATTTATTTATTTATTAACTTATTTAATAAATATTTAATTTGTATCTCTCACCGATCTCGCTCTGTGGCTGTGTGACCTTGAAACTCTGACAGTAAAGATGGCCGCCTTCTAATCTGAGCATTAAAATGCTCTCCTCGCGGGTCACGGAACTCCATGGCTGCCAGCTCCTGATTGGTATAAGAAAACATAAGAGTAAAGCAATGAAAACAAACTATGAAATAACAATTAGGTAAATTGTCGTTGAATGCATTGTTTGGTTCATTCCTGATTTCTGATGATATTAAATTAAAATGGCCTTGACTTTTACCTTTGGCCTGACAAAAAAATCCTTCTTGGAATGCAAAGACCCATTAGTTGTTGAAATCCAATGATGTCATGTTTCATATTTCACTCTTAAAAAGTCAGGAGTTAACTAAAACATCCCCAGATGAAACTTTGCAGACCCATTTTTCTCAGAATGATGTTATCAGATGTTTCGAATGTTGCCAAATTTGGCACTTAAAGGTTACTGAATACAATGGCAATTTACACCATTTTAACATGAAGCTAGAGTTTTTGTCCCACTCTTATCAATTCAAAAATGAGTCACAAAATTTATTTCACATTTCCTCTTTAAGAATGAGCTTATTTAAATTAATTAAACGTGTTCCATGTACACAAAGAGCAGTATGTGTATACTATACAACTTGATGTAAATTTTTACATGATCAATGAAAAACCTCCGCTAATGAATCCGATTGCCCTTTCCAAAGTATTTAGCTTATAAGCGGCTTATGAGCTGCAAAATTCACAAAGAGCCTTTATATGTGTCAGTACATCTCGAGTATGTAATCTAACATTAACAAGATTTGGTTATGAACCCTTACATGTATGTTAAAACCAGGGCTAGAGCAGTTACTGCAACTGAAGGCAACACATTCATTCATGTTACAATAATTAGGATGCCAGAGAATCAGACATCAGGGTAGCAATAAATCTGTACATAATGATGTAGACAGATCTGCATTTGTTTTTATGAGAGGTTTCTTTAATACAAAACTGAATAAAACACTAACACTGACTTCCATTCAAATTGACTTGAACACGATTTACCTGTAACCTGAAACTTGTGAACATGAAGATTAGGAAAGAGCAATAAACATTTGGACTTTATTTATATCTAGCGGAACTGGCTGTCAATCCTCAACCATGTTACTTAATAGCTGACAACATTGAACTATTTCTGTCTACAGCAAACCTGTGCATACATGTACATGTACCTGGATGTGCAGTGCCTTTTCCTGTTGCATGATTCAAGGGCTGGTTCAATATTTGTAATGGGTTTAAATTACTAATCTGATGACAGACTGTTGGGAGAGTCTAGGAAGTGGCAAAACTGAAGACTCCCCTATCCTGCCACCCCCCCCCCTACCCCCACAACTTTATACCAGTACATTGTGGTATTGAAGATGCTTGGACAACTGACAGTAAGTTCATAGGTGACAAAAGGCGCGCTGATAGAAGTGACATCTCTTGGTGGTTTAAACTTGTGGTTTAAACTTGTCGGGGGCCCGATTCATGATAATTCTACCTCAAATTCGTCTCAATGATAATATCATCACCGGGCCTCAGTGTGTGTTTAAACCACTTGATTAAAAACCTTTTTACGCACTTTGATTCCCTTATTCACACCCAAAACTGACTGTCTCTTTGAATGATGGGGCAAGGCTGTTTTCATTTTGCAATAGGCGCGCTGATAGAAGTGACATTTCTTGGTTATTGTCTTTGAATGATGGGCCAAGGCTGTTTTCATTTTGCAAAAGGCACTGACTCCCTGAGGATAATCTGAAGGGGTTCAGAGGTCATGACCTCTGTTGACATGTACATACAGATCTTTTTCCCAACCTTCATGTGTACACTTCAGTATCAATAATGGCAAATCACAAGATAGTTACACATTTGGCTTTTTTGGCTTGCGCACTACTGAAAATTATATGTGATAGTTTAAAACTTTAGCGCTGATGTTTGAAAATTACAAGACGAGCTACATGTACATGTACTCAGTGCTCAAAACATGCATAGAAACTCATTGAAGAGTTGAGTTGAGGAAGGAGAGCTAAGGCTTAACTGTCAGTTTATGACTTATAGGGTCTTTGGATATTTTCAATGGAGGGGTATAAATCTGAATTGGAATAAGGTTTTTAGACAAATTGTGGTTTAAACTTGTCGGGGGCCCGATTCATGATAATTCTACCTCAAATTCGTCTCAATGATAATATCAAGAACCGGGCCTCAGTGTGTGTTTAAACCACTTGATTAAAAACCTTTTTACGCACTTTGATTCCCTTATTCACACCCAAAACTGACTGTCACTTAATGTTGTTAGAGAAAGATTAGAGTCAAATCCATAGAAATAGGACCCGGAGAACACTGAACTCGGCCGCCCTCTGTGTCGACTGTGGCTGCAGCATATCGACACTGCGTGGTAAACATGTATGACAAAACGGTCATCGCATGACACGCGTGTACATGTATGGCAAAATGGCAAGATGACATTGCACATAGACTGCTTTTACGTGTTTTTATTGGTCAATGTTCATGGCGTCTACTGTATTTTGCCATACACACGTACACAAATTGTGACGCGTGTCCATAAAAATGGTCTCACAAAGAAATCGCATGCACAATGACGCACTCAGCGTTCTCCGGGTTCTATTTCTATGGTCAAATGAGTACTTTATTTGGAGACCCACCTGGTGTCTAGCAGCCTGAGAGGAATAAATGGCTGAGTAATGTTGACCAGCTGCAGCCATTGGAAAGCGTTGTTGCTGATCCGCTGGAGAGACATAGATATACTGAGGAATCTCTCGATGGGTTTGGGGACTCTGTGGACGAGGGCGCTTGTAGGGGGACATTGACTCCTGCAAGGGCTGCCCACTGGGGGCCCTGAAAGCAACAATAGAGACAAAGGAAACTCAGCAAGTTATGCAGCTGTCAAAAAAACAAGATTTCTGTAACAACAAGATAACAAACACCCATTACATGTAATGATTACAAATTCAACTTTACTGAAAACAAACTCCACAAGAGATGCATATTTTACATATATTTGTCTACATTTAAAAAAAGCAACACTTTGTAAATTTTTATGTTCATAAATTGGTTTTATTTTAAAAAGGGAGTTGTAAATTACTTTTTGGTTCCTGCGAACCCAGGGTTACATGTACACAAGTAACTACTGCGCCCCTGACACCTCCATGGCATGTTTTACCATGATCAAATCATCAAATGCGGATAACAGTTCTGAATACACAATAAAATTATGTTTATATTTGTATGTAGATCTTTTGAATAAATTTTGTTTATAAATGTACAATGTACTGTGCTAAAAACCTGGCACCAAAAAGCACACATCATTGAACAAGCCATTCCAAGGCAATCCAGAGACCAAAGGTTCTCATTATTTAATATCCATGAATGAGGCTATATTTAGTCATGGTCAATGTTGAGTCATCACTCTGCTTCTGTAGTCTGGGTAATGTATTGCAAAGGTTTATTTTGTACAGCAACAATAATGATTTATGTGTGTATGTCTAAAGTTGTATAACATGTATAGTGTGCCAAATTGTACAATGTATGATTGCAATGATTAATCATTGTACATTTCACCACATTCAATTTGAAACTGTAGGAAAAGCATTTAGTTTATTTGACCCAATGCACACTGCACCTAACAAACCCTCTGATCCTACATGTAACTCCCTAAATGGTGAAAATGGTAAACGCGCTTGCACAGGGCCCAATTTCATGGCTCTGCTTACCGTAAGCACAGAATCGGCGCTTACGGAAGCAGGGAACTCTGTGCTTACGGCAAGCATATTTCACGGGTTAACGGCAAATTTGGGCTTCTGCGCATGCGTACTTCACGTTACTAGGCTTTCTACGCTTACAAGGCTTGCGCAGAAATTTGGCGCTTGCACATAAGCGGGGAATCGTGATCGTAAGCGCAGAATTCGGCGGTAAGCAGAGCCATGAAATTGGGCCCTGGTTCTTACTGCGTTGTGCAATGGATCATGTAGACTTGTGTTGTAGTTTACCCTCAGGCCTCAAGCAAACTAAAATTCTTGCATCTGATTGATCAACAACAGGTTGTCACTGCAACTTTACACTTGTGTGATAAACAGATGTGTAGAATGGATCCTTTAAGATCTAAATCTTTCTTCTTCAATCCATGAACATAGAGGTATATTTATGTACACTGTAAAATGTACCCCAAATCAGTGTATACGTACAATCCATGCAAGCACAACACACATAAACACATCCATGAACTGCACTGTACTTTGTTTAATAATATAAAAACAATTGTATTTTAAAAATACTTTCTAAATAACACTGAGTGTGTTATCTATTTTCTTGTATAAAAATTATTCAAATTTGAATGGTTTGTTTGTAAGAATTTCCACTAGTTGGTATCTTTTAACTGAAATACATATTTTTGGGGTATTGTAATATTGTTGAGAGTCAGCCCATGGCTGCCCACAAAGTGTATCAAATGTTAACAAAACAAAACACTCAAAAACAATGACAATAAAAATAGTAAAAACAACAAATAATGTATGATCTGTTGCGTTCATGGTGTACACTCACTACAGTGTACATGTACATGTACAAATCTGTAATGTTACGTTACACAATGATACAATACATAGTACAACACATTTTATACAGTGTACTGTACATTGTTTAATGTGCACAGTTGCTGTCATGTAGACAACATGATGCAAGTTTTAACCCTCTTCCTACATCATAATTGATGATCGACATAGCCCATATAAAACACATGTCACAAAGTATTAAATGCATTTTCAATCCCACTAACTCCAACTATGCTCTTTAAAAACATAATAAATTGTGACAATAAATCATTGCACATAAAGCTGACAATTTGATCTAATGGAAATAGGCCAAGGATGCTTGGCATCCATAGTAGTGTGCATTCAAGCTTGATTCCATTAGCCATAAAACTACCAGGGGAAAAAACCCTGCTGATCTTCCCTACATGTACATGTAGTGCTTCATCCAATCATGTACTAGGGCTCTCAACACCCACGTAGTTTGCCTCTTGACAGACAATAAAGATCACTAAGAGGTTGCGTCTCAATGGATTTAGCAATGGCAGACCGTGCCTATTGCTAAAAGGAATAATAAGGCATTTTATCATACAGGTTGACAGACTATAGGCCTATCAGTTAAAAATTAAATTTGCAAAAATGAACATGTACTGTTTTTTTTTTCTATCTACATGTAATACATGTACCTGTTCTAAAGACATTTAATGTTACTGAATTTTCTTCATCAAATTTGTTTGTTTGTTTTATGTCCCTTTCTTGTGATTAGTTGATTATTCATATATCAATAATTGTTTTCTCGCTAAAATAACAGATTCAGTAGTGTGGAACACCTCTATACAGTGTATTACAAAATGTATACAATGTTTGTTTTCTGTGTTAAAGGAGCGCTACAGAATTGGTAAGAAACAAAAATCGTGAAGATCACAGATTTACATAAAACTTACACGGTCTAATGATGATGCTAGTAGAAAACATCCTTGAAATATATCGCTCAGTGAACGTTTTATTCATTTTTGTTTTGGCATCGATGCAATGCAAAATTTGTAATTGGTTTTTCAATGTTCTCTCGTAACCAAGATAGCAGATCGATCTCAATTTTCTACAGGTTTGTCAGTTTATGTATAAAAATTTGTGAATTGCATAAAGTGTTTACACTGCCAGCAACTGTTTTGTTAGCAAAAACCAATTCTGTAATATTCCTTTAATATTTATGTAGGGGCCTACATACAATAAGGCCTACATGTATTCATGTATAAACAAATACAAAAATTCCACAATTGACGTGCTTTCTCACATGATAGGCCTACAAATTTTAGCCAATAAATTTGAAACAAAAACAAGTGAATTGAATTTATAAGATTCTATTCGGCAAGGTGCTGAACTTACTGTTGTCATGGCAGTACATCAATGAACAATGTGTTTACAAACATGAATCAATACAGGCCAGACACTGTTAGCCTTGTGACTGGCTTTAGAGCGTTTCTTGATACTTAAAGGCAGTGGACACTTTTAGTAATTACTCAAAATAATTATTAGCATAAAACCTTACTTGGTAATGATTTATGGGGAGAGGTTGATAGTATAAAACATCAAGAGAAACGGTTCCCTCTGAAGTGGAGTAGTTTTCGAGAAAGAAGTAATTTTCAACGAATTTGGTTTCTTGAGGTCTCGAAATCAAGCATATCTGAAATTTTGTGTGACAAGGGTGTTTTTTCTTTCATTATTATCTCGCAACTTCGACGACCGATTGAGCTCAAATTTTCAGGTCTGTTATTTTATGTATATATGTTGAGATACACCAAGTGAGAAGACTAGTCTTTGACAATTACCAATAGTGTCCACTGTCTTTAACAGAAAACCACATCAGCTGCAATTCACTATCCCCATAGCAACCATATACAGCACTATACTCAGAGCTACATATCCCATAGCAACAGCAGCTTCTAGGTACCTAATTGTTTACACCATGTACACAGATCCTATTGTTTTTCTATTGTGTGTGTTATGATTAAATATTGATTGCTTTTACTTCAAGTGCTTCTTGGTTTAAAAACTAGACTCTCTTGGTGATTCCCGGAACATGAGGGAAAATAGAACCTTCCAGGGATCACCAAGGGAGTCCTTGTTTTAACCATCACACTCGAGCAGTCAATATTGCTACTTCACATAATTTGCTATACAGCTACCATACATTACATGTACCTCCATGGCTTCACATGGTCAGATGCTACATGTGTAACTGAATGTATTTCTATACACACTGAAATTGCATTCAGAAAAACACACATTCAACATAATGACTTCAGCACCATCTGTGTACTAATTATGTACTTGCTCTAGAGTGATTTGTAAAACATCATGTAGGCATAATTGTGAACCCGTGTTGAGTAGATTACATGGCTTCAGTTGATTGTTGGTGGCACACTTTGTATAGGGCCTACAATCTATACAATTGTATAGACCTTAATGCATTGACATCATCCAGCTGCCATCTTAGTGTAAAAACAGTGACGAAACAATCGAAATGCACAGATTTGTACGCGCGGCGCACAGGATTGGCCAATGAACAACCTCCTTTTGACCTCTAGGTGAGGGCGCCCTACAGAAATGACGTCATGTGCATAAGGTCTATTGCGTTAAATTTAACTGCTTCTTGTATTCTCCTAAATAAACAAATTTTAAAAGTAATTAAAAACAAATTACAAAAATCTACAAACACTAAACTAATGGTTAATCCAATACATGTGTATCAAAAAGACTAAAATTCAGGGCAGCGCACCACGTGTGTGGATTTCTATACTAAAGGTTCCAAATACAATAATTTTTGTTGTAAGAAAATGTATGCTTTTAACATTACATAGCATAACAAGCATACAATATTTATACAAAATATATCAAGCATTCACAAAAATATTCAAGAGAATAGTGTGAATACATTTTATGAAATTTCATCAGTTGGCCGAAATTAAGACAGGGGGACTTCTACAGTTAAGTAAATTTGTGGGTTTGGTACAGAGGCTGTGCATACAGTGAGCCTGCAGGGTCTTATATGGAGTGCAATTCTTCCACTGAACATGTTTCCCATACCTCATGGCTATGTGTCTGCGATACATTCAGATGCCGGCATATATTTCCTATCCCAGTGGATCACCATGTGGAGCGTCTTCGTCACACACGAGTCTCTCCCAGTCTCTCTCTATTATTTCACTGTTGTGCAGTGAGCCTGCGGCACACCCCTTTAGCCTGTATGTTCACATGGATGTACATTGTACATACCCACATTGAGGTGTTTATGCACAGCCGGAGGGATGGCTCATCATCCACGTCTGTGCCGTGCACATCTATTCAATGTCAGTCAATCCCCTCTGTCCAGAATCCAATCCAGTGTAATTGTATACCCTACAGGTACGTGTGTATCATGTACTGTACAACTGCACCACTCGTCATGTCACTTACGTGTACTACACTCCGTATGTAATGAATAATCAACTCTGATGACCAGGTAGGCCTAGATGTGTGTACACGCAGAATAACAGTGCATCACATCATATCACATGTGATACAATCTGTTGAATAAGCTATAATTTACGTATGTACATGTATATGTACAATGTATCAAGCTGTCTGCCCCAACTTGACCTACTATCTTTAGACGTGTTCATCTCAACACAATTCCTATCCTGCAATGTAAGAGTCCAATGCAGATTCTCCCCCCCCCCTGTCCTAAAAATAAAAGTGTCAGGTTTCAGTTCCTCTTTTCATAATGTGCTAACAAGAATTGAGAAGGGTTTATTTTTAGTTTTGCTAGGAGCAGGTTTACATACATGCACTATAATAATCAATAAAAAAATGTATCTACTTTGCATGAAGGTACTCTGCAACTTGTACAAACATGTACCTTTAAAGGGCTTGAATTTGGGAGGAAAATTCACAATACTGTGCAGGGCAATGTTAGACAAAACCTCCAGTTTCAGGTTATTTCTTGGTAGTTTTGGCACAGTAAGCCTATTTAACCCAAAAACCTGATCATGCAATAATACGGTGCACTATTGTACCTCATACTACATAATACTATGCATGCTCCTGAACAGGCACTACAATGTATGTGAAGGTCACGGGGTCAAATAAGAACAACATTTTGAATTGTTCAAAGAGACCATTCTCAATAACCAACTGATGGAAATGTTTTGACTTTTTTCAAAATTGTGGGAAAGTGGAAAGGAAACAACACAAAATCAAAGTTTCAATAAAGAAAAAAAAAGAAAAATATCCATCAGTCTGTCAATAGTAATGCTGTTGTTGATTTAAATTGTATATTGCTCAATGGTCATGACTTCACAAAATGATTTGTACACATAGGCCTATGCTCTAGGGGGTACACTGTGTAAATCCAGACCAGAACCAAGTATTACACCAACTTTTTAAACTTTGTTTTCGACAAACAAAGCAAAACAAATTTCTTCTTCAGTACTTGTGCAAGTGTTAATTTCTTTGATTCAAAATTGAGAAAAATTACAAGAAAAACCTATTACTATTCCTGAGATCTGCTTACGGTAATACTATAACACTGTACTTAAAAGCGTAAATTTTGGATACCACTGATCAATCATGACTACAGAGGTTGGCCTGGAAATCAAGCTGTGTTTATAAAAAAGATCTAGTATGTATGACATGTATACAGTACTATGTAGTCACACGTAGTGTATTCAATTAACTGGGTGAATCATGGGAATAGTGTATAGGGCCAAGCTATTTTGGATCACTGCCAATCTTGTCTTGGCAATCTTACAAAATAAGAATATTAAAAGATGCATTATTACAATATCACCATACTTTACCAAACATGACAAATGATAGTTGGTGGGTCATATAAAACAAGTATTTAACTGATAACCAAAACTGTGAAGCTGTTAATTAATAAAGATGGGGGTTTATAGTGTTTTGCAACATGTCTCAACCCAAAATTCCCACTAGTATTGTATTATGTGTGTCCATCACTGGCAATAAAATATTTGATATTGGATTTCAACCAATCTAAAGAACAAAGTAGTGCGGGATTTGTGTTTTAAATAAACAAATTTGGTCTGTGATTCATATATAATCATACTAATATAGTACGCCAGAGAAATACTTATGTCTAAGATTTTAAAGTTAATAGCATCAATCCCGTAAATTAATCAGTGTTTATTGCTGCAATTAAACAAGAAATGTTTTGATAAAAAATATCACTGGTTGGTTTTAAAGGGTTCTGATTTCAAACAATACATTAAATGCCAAATTAATCCCTAAAAATAATTTCATTGAGAACAAATTGTTTACTGCTTCTGGGAGCCCATTGTGTACACATTTACTTGTGAGTAACAAGTTCTATGTTGAAATGCAACAACTCTAATTTTGATACAGTCACCTGATACTACAGAGGTACAATTGCATACAAAGCCCACCCTGTGATCAAAATACATCCAGCTACAGTGCTGCACCTGAACAAAATGTTACTTGCAGTCAAATTTATTTTATGAACAGAACATCAACATTCATTGTGTTCACATACATCATGTGTTTAAATTGTGACTTTACAGGCCAAGTTAAATCATGCAATTTTGTTATCACAATGGTGATGGCCCTGATATGAGGATTGATATAGCCTCAAGAATATTTGCATCCCTGTGTAACGGCGCCCTCTACAGTTCAATCCAAAAGCCATGAAATAGAGGATTGAAGAATGATCTTATAAATAAGATTTCCACATTTATTAACGTCTCAACCAACACTAATACAAATTTGACTAACACCTTTGTTAACTTTTACTATCAATGCGGAAGATAAAAATCATATTTGCATAATATTTATGCCTTTTCATAGCAGATAATAGATCAATTGGCAATTTTTATAAGTTGCACTGTTGCACACAGATTTAATTATCCACTTTTACCAAATTTACATTGACAGAATGTATGGACCACAATACCACATCAAAAAATCCTACTGAGTAAGAGGGGAACACATTCAACCTTGGACTGGTTTGTTAACTTTGTGTCTGACTGATATTTTATGATGCTGTATGTATCTGTACATGTAAGTTAGCCAAGGTTGGACCATGGTTGGGACTCCCTGTCAGCGACGTCCAGGATTAACGGTTTGTACAATGTGAATAAAGTTTAAACTAATGTTTGGTCAGATGTCTCTCTGTCTGCTTGTTAATCTGCTCAATTTACAAGGGTGATTTTTTTGGTGGTACATGTAGGAACTGTACTTGTGGGGTTTTGACCACACATTGTTATTTAAAACTCCACCTTGTGAATCAGTTTGAGCATTTACTACAATGATGTCCTCATAACCTGTCATTATTGTAATATCATTCTCTGCTGCTCTCATGGTGGAGGTATAGGCATCTACATGTAGAAGCCGACGATTAGTGCTGATGTTTAAACAAGTGATTGTCAACATTTGGAGAACCTTCATAAAGTTAAAATAAAACAAGCTTTGACAATTTCTTTTGATGTGCTATCTACAGTTGGGTTGCGCAAACATAACTGACAAATGGGGGAAAATCTTAGCAAAAGTTTAAAAAAATAATCTTGCCTCTTCTTGATGCTATAAACATCATAAGTTACACTGTGCCATCATGGCTACGGCCATCTCTCATGGTTGCTGCACACATTGTGCACATTTCTTATGGAGTCAACTACAAAAAGTTGAAACAATTTCTGCCTTCTGCCTGCCACCACTTTTTCATTCTTGAAATAAGTAGGCCTATCTAATTTACCCAAGCAAATGAGATGTTCCTTTGGTAAAAATGGATGTGTAAAAATAAGTACAAAGGTAGTTGCAGGATACGGAAAAAAAATCCCAAGAAGTTACAACAAACGAATGGTCATTCTGAAAATAACGCACAAGTTTGCAATGCAGTGTCACATAAGGCATTCAGATAACATCCAAACATGTGTAGACTTGATTTAAAGTCTGAGACTGCGGTTATTTATCTGCATCAGCCACGCAGAATTCCCCCACAGATTTGCTATCACACGCTCTAACTTTCCATCTCAGACTTGACCCTTTGGTGCCTACTGAATATACATTTACATTTATTCACAACCTACATTTACATAACAACAAAATGCCAGAGAGATGACCCATCAGGAATGCTCTGTACGTACAGTACACTATAGTTTTTACAGAAAATAATACAAGATCTAATCTCAAAATTTGGAAAAAGAACCATGACAAACAACCTGATCCTTACTAAGACCCAGTAACTGGGAGGCTGTACTCCTTTTTTTCGAAATTTTGACATTCTCTGTCGTACTAGCGCCCCAGGGAAATCATATTTTGAGTCTGAGGTAAGGCAACATTTTCATGGATGTCACACCAAAAATGCCCCCAGAATGATGGAAACACCCAACGATTTACATTCAAGACTGCCAACTGGCCTCTCCGTATGTTTGAGATGTAACACCAAGTATGAAATTGTACTCGCGGAAATTTTTCCGGCTAAAAAATGATGATTTTTTAGCAATCTGCTGGACCATCCATCTCTTCATGCCTATCTAGAACCGTTTCTTTGCTGTGCACAGATAAGCAGTGCATTGTGGGTCCGGATCATTGATATTTTTCTTTTTCCAGGATGAACATGGGTGATTAACTGCACACATCCGTTCGTCATAGAAAGAAAAAAAATATGCGATCCGTGCTTTGTGTACTAAACACATGTCCACGCGTCTGGGAACCACGAAATACTGGTACCCTGTGCTAGCTTCGTGGTGCCCAGACGGAACAGTAATGATTAGTTACACACATGCATAAGCTTGGGCGATATTAAATTATTTTATTCACGATATATCGCCGATAATATATCGTGATATTCGGTATAATCGCGATTAATTAAATTTGACATCATCAGTCTTCAAACTCTCAGTGAAAGTTGTAGAAGAGACAATCATACCATAAGAGATGTGTTATAATAATGACCTATTCTTCTGGTTTTACTCCAAACCAATGAGGTGCAAGATGTCTCAGCTAGGAAATACAGCGATATTGCGATACTAAATCGTTTCCAAATTAATAGACCTTATGCATTGACGTCATCCAGCCGCCATCTTTGAGGTCAAACGGTGACGAAACAATCAAAACGCACATAGATTGACCAATGAACAATCTCCTTTTGACCTCAATGCGGGGGCGCCGTACTGAAATGACGTCATGTGCATAAGGTCTATATATTTGATAATATCGTGATATCGCCCAAGCTTACAGTTACACACATGCATCAATGTTGTATTTCTGTGTTTTTTCCTGTGGTATCAATTGTTAAGTTTGAATGTGCATTTATTGAAGGCCTCAGAGACTCTACCCAATCAGAGTGTTCTTTCTATCCATCTTTGGACTAAATCGCCATGCCCATGTGTACAAACCAAACAATGATTACAAGTCTGTGATTGTAGTAGGCTAATGACGGAGGGTTTATTATCTACAACTACAAGTACAAGAGGGCACTGTTTCAGCCAATAATATATCGGTTATCAAGTCAAATAAGAACCTCGATGACAGACTTGGTCCAATCCAAAGTTTGGTCCAACAAACATCTGACCATGATGGGGGATGATGGAATGGATAACTTTCCGTATGGCATCACCACTTTTTCACTAATTTTTATAGTACAAAAAGGGATAGGCATCTCATTTATTCTTGATTGATGATTGTTTGAGGTAAATTAGAATTACAATTAGACTACTACTACATTATTTCATATTGAATGAAAAAGTGGCGCCCCATAAGGAAAATGTTCCTATAAATTACATAAAATAAAATAAACAATTTATTAGATTTTGGCAAAACGGCAGGCGGTGGTGTTTTGCCCCCCCCCCCCCCCCCCCAGTCGACGTGTTTCACTTCTTTATTAGAAAAATTGTGTATGTTTGGTTACGTACATTTTATTGACAACTCGCAATCATTTAGTTTCAAAAGTCTTAAATTTGCGTAAAGTGCACATGTTGGATCACTGTTTCCCATGCTTACGTAACCAACTGTATATATTTATAAAAAATGTTCATAAAAGGATGAATTTATTACCTTTCTGGCGGTTGTCTGTTAGCCATAATTGCCTGAATGTAGCGCCATCTTTAGTGCAGTGACGTCAAAATAAATGTAGGTCACCGACCTTCACCTTTATGTCTGGAGCCCAGTGTCATAGTACACAGAACTCATGACAACAACAACATTATCCGACTGACTTATACATTGGAATGGACGATTATTTTATAGGGGCAAATGTTGTAATAAATATGTACAGTCATGATGTATGACGGACAGACAAAGGCTTAACATATTTTTTTAAATTCTTTTTAATGTTTTGTTTTATAATACGTAAATATTTACTGGTATTCTAAGTTCTAGAAGCCTGATTTTATTTATTATTATTAGCCCATCATTATAGGAAATCCCTTCGCCCAAATATCTAGGCAACTCAAAACTACGTTATGAAAAATGGCGGAAGACAGCGGTGGACAAGACAGCAATGATCTTGGAACGGCATATTATCGTTCCAGAGATCCCATAAAGAATTTAAAAATCAAGTAAGTATGGTTGTACAGAGTGGGCATGGATCTTGGTTTACTATTTCATTGTATGATTACCGTATTACGGTTTGGGTTGAACGCCAAGCGGATGTGCTTGTTTTTCATAATTTTTTCATATATCGTACGTACGTAGGAGGTCCTGTTTTCGAGGTGTCCCTAAAATCGTGGCAAATTTTTACCTCTCTGTGCGCGATGTAAACAGTCCGTAGATAGATATTGTGTGGTTTTATTTGCCAAGCAAAGAGTCTCCTCTCCCTTGACCAAAACTTAGGAACATGTAAGGCTCCACTGGTTATTTGCTCTCGTAAATGCAAAAAGTTTGGTATTTTAGGCATTTCTTCATCTACAAGGTACAAAAATATGTCATAATGTTGAGGCCATATAAAAATATTTGCCCACCGAAAACGTTTCATCAAACACTATTTCAATTCACAATTCACGATGATCAAATCATATATTTTGCTGAGCATTCTGGAAAAAAAATACCGAGGCTTAAAGAAGCCATGTGCCTTATCGTAGGAGGTCCTGCTTTCGAGGTGTCCCTAAAATCGTGGCAAATCTTTTACCTCTCTGTGCGCGATGTAAACAGTCCCTAGATAAAAATTGTGTGGTTTTATTTGCCAAGCAAAGAGTCTCCTCTCCCTTGACCAAAACTTAGAAACACGTAAGGCTCCACTAGTCATTTGCACTTGTAAATGCAAAAAGTTTGGTATTTTAGGCATTTCTACAAGGTACAAAAATATGTCATAATGTTGAGGCCATATAAAAATATTTGCCCACCGAAAAATTTTCATCAAACGCTATTTCAATTCACAATTCATGATGATCAAAATCATGTGACTGAATGTTTTGCTGAGCATTCTTGAAAAAAAATACCGAGGCTTAAAGAAGCCATGTGCCTTTTATATCATTTTCTAATATTTTTTGAGATTTTTATTTTGGAACCCTGGTATCAATACTATTATTAATATTAAAATTTAAACATCAGCTCGTTGATTCAATTATCACTGTTTATTTATACGCTTTATTATAAATATTAAGAAAAAAACATATAAATAAAAATCAGATTTGGAAGCCAGTAATTCACACTTTTTATATTTTTTTATTTTTTGCAAGTTTCCATGGTAATTTTAAAAATTTATTTAAAAAAATATTTTGAATAAAATGAAGGCAACTGCTGGCTATACAGTCATACACAGAGTCTCAAAAAACACTTGTAGTCACTGCAGATGTTTCTTCCATGTATGGCTTCACCGGGAAACCATACTTTCTCGTTTGCCGTGAAAACTGGAAAAACTCAAAACAAATGGGGCCAGTTGAAGTCATCGAAGATCGGTGTGTGGTTTGAAAATTTCAATGTTCATCAAAATTCCATGAGATACATAAAACAAATGGTAATTAATCATCTTGCATATTGTATCACCCCTGCGGTATAATAGAATCGTCCAAGTGCGTCGAAAGACAACATGGCGGATATTACCGTTTTTACTAAATTTGGGTAAAAAATACTTTTGTTTACAATTAAAAACACAATTTTTTCGACAGTTTGAAAATAATTTTTGTGCATATGACTCTTGTGCATATATTTAACGGTTGACTTATGTTAAAATGTTCTTTTAAAGTGCATTTAAAAATTTTTGTCGTGAGGGGTCGTGAGTTGTCGGTATTTAGTACGACCGTCAACATGGTCAACTCGCCGACTTGCCGTCAACTCGCAGTCAACTCATTTTCGTGCCGTCAACTCATTAAATATATATCAAATTTTTTGAAATGGGACATGGAAGTGTTAAGTCTGGGTACTTCTAGAAACTATAAGGCCCCCCATGAGCCTAATATAGGGGTCTAATATTTTGGGCCTCCCTAACGCTATACGTTTTTAAAATCGGCGTTGATAGATGAAAGTTTCACAACCGTTAGCCACCAACCACTGAAGTTTCCTTTGTACTACACAACCAAAACTTTCCCCACACACTCAATATACGTTCATAATGCTTGGACTGCCTTTTTGATCAGTGAAATTCTAAAACATCTTTAAAAAATGCAATTTTTTGCTCAGTACTCACTGTTGTTTTTATGCCGCATCGCCCATTTATTGACTTCTCAATATGCTCAACGCTTTATTTTTTGGTCACCAAGCGCTGATCCGCGGTTTACCAGCCTATTGGATTGACTGCGGAGCCGCGGCCGAGTTAGACTAAACCATTCTGTGAAAGGGTTGATACAAGGCAGTGCGCACAAGCTATATTCGTGAACGGCGGGTAATGTAAACAGTCAGAGTAGGTATACACATTCAAAGCAGGGACCTATATCAAAAGAGGACAATAGGGTCCACGGTTTTGGAAAGTCCACAGTTGGAAAACTTGTACAAAACCAAAGGGAGCTGTTGCAAAAAAGTAAGAGTATAAACAAAAGAGGGACAATAGGATGTCCACGGTTGCAGGCCAAACAAGCTTGTAAGTATTTGTTGTAAACTGCTCACAAAAACTTTTTTCAATCCAGTATATTTGTTATTATTTAATACTCTCTTTGTATATGGTATATATCAATGCAAAGCTGAACTGTTCCTCTTTAAGATGATACCACAGTTGCAATGATAACATATTGCTGGACTTGACCACGTTAATGAGAATGAGACAAAGTCACAAATCAAATTTAGCAATTTTGTGTTACTGTGTGAACAATCAAATTGACACTGCAATTCAAGCAAGCAAGACAACTTACTGATCTTAATCCACTTTATTGAGACAAGAAGTTTGGTATAGAGCAAGACAACTTACTGATCTTAATACACTTTATTGATACAAAAAGTTCAGTAACAAGTGGATGATCCGAAGGCCTTGATGACAGCCTGGCACCTTCTTCTCATGCTGCACACTTGTAAGTCTTGTGATGCGCTGATGATGAGGGATGGCGTTCCATTCTTTATTAAGGAACCTGGTTAGGTCAGCCACAGTTGATGTGTTGGTGGTTCTGGCACGGACAGCGAGACCAAGCTGGTCCCACAGATGTTCCATTGGATTCAGGTCTGGACTGTTAGCAGGCCAATCCATCCGATCCACCTCAACATTTTTCAGGTAGTCAGTCACCAGTCGGGCTCGATTGGGGCGAGCGTTGTCATCTTGAAAGATGGCATTTGGTTCAAGAGTCTGCAAATATGGGACTGCATTCGGCTGTAGAATATCGTTTTGCAAATACCCATCAAACAAGGTGTTTTTCATGAGATGAGGGTTAATAAAATTGAGTCCGATGAGCTCACTGGTGCAAATCATTATGTAAACCATTAATGGTTCTGAAAAGCTTGATCGGTTTGATTATTGAGCATTACCTATTGACCATTTACAGACAACGATAATTTTGGCACATTTGATTTGTGACTTTGCCTCATTGTTATTCGTGTAGCCAAGTCTAGCAACATGTAATCATTGCAAATGTGGTATCATTTTAAAGAGGAACGGTTCAGCTTTGCATTGATATATACCATACACAAAGAGAGTATTAAATAACAACAAATATACTGGATTGAAAAAAGTTTCCTTACTTTTTGTGAGCAGTTTACATGGCCCATCTGTAGTAATTGATCAACTATGCATGCACTGGGATTACCAAACCAACACGCCTCCCAGAGGGGGTCATATGCCTGCTTCATTTTAATGGAAGTTCAAAAAGGGTAGGCCCTTATTGTATTTAATTTGCTCTAAATTTCCTTCTTCTTAAAGAGTACACCTTAAGCGTGTTACCGGAACCAGTCTAGTCCCAACAGCTTTTGGCAACGATGAGGCAGGTCCTAGTCAAGAGGGGATGGCATTGAGACCAATGGGAAGTAAACATTCCATTAAATGTAGGTATTCATTTGTTGCACAAAGGTATTACATTTAAGTTGTCAGTACATCTGTAACCCAAAACCATTGTGATTGTGAAGGATATTGAGTGGTCACACAGTAGGAGGGTAGAGACATTTTTGATAATGTACAATTAATTTAAGTTTTTACCCTAAACTATTACTATAATACACAGCACTGCATATCTTAAAGGCACTGGACACTATTGGTAATTGTCAAAGACCAGTCTTCTCACTTACTGTATCTCAACCCATGCATAAAAAACAAATCTGTGAAAATAGAGCTCAATTGGTCTTCGAAGTTGCGAGATAATAATGAAAGAAAAAACACCCTTGTCACATGAAAGTGTGTGCTTTCAGATGCTTGATTTCGAGACCTCAAAATCGATCTCTGAGGTCTCAAAATCAAATTCGTGGAAAATTACTTCTTTCTCAAAAACTACGTTACTTCAGAGAGGGCCGTTTCTCACAATGTTTTATACTATCAGCTCTCCATTCGTAAGGTTTTATGCTAATTTAAGTAATTACTAATAGTGTCCACTGCCTTTAAAGGGTCTGTGTACTTTTTGTAGGACAAAAACAATGTCCACAGATTTGCATTAAACTTACACACTTTGAAGATAATGATAGCAGAAAGCTTCCCTGAAAATATTAATTACTTGCTGATTTAAGTAATTACTAATAGTGTCCACTGGCTTTAAAGGGTCTGTGTACTTTTTGTAGGACAAAAACACAATGTCCACAGATTTGCATTAAACTTACACACTTTGAAGATAATGATAGTAGAAAGCTTCCCTGAAAATATTAATTACTTGCTGAGATAGTGTATTTTTTTAGAAATGAGTAAAACAATGTCATGAAAATAATTGTTGTCTCATTGTTAATGAGACGAAAATTATTTAAGCAAATAAAACAATATTTGTATGACATTAATTTACTCATTTCTCACAAACTACATCACCGCGGCAACTAATATTGTAAGGTAAGCTTTCTACTATCATTATCTTCAAACCGTGTAAGTGTAATGTAAATCTGGGGACATTGTGTTTTGTGTTACAAAAAGTACCCAAATCCTTTAAGGATAAGCATCCACAAGCGCCTTGAGGAGGTATCGAACCTCTAAACACCTGCCTTCTAGAGCAGTGTCTTAACCAGTAGACCATGGAGCTTTCCTGAGATGCAAAATCAGTTTGATTCATTAAATTGGAGATTCTGCAATATTTTAAAATACTGATGGTGTGTTTATCTCATTATACCCATCTGTACAGCTCAAGCCAGGCCAGAAGACAATGAAATATTTACCTTTAAATGGCAGCAGAAGCTGTTCAGTTCCAGAGAAGTGGATTTGTACAGAGATATGGATAACTGTACACGCCCTGTGGAAGAGAAATATCATCGAGAGATCACGGCTCTGTATGAAGGAGATGGAAAACCTACTGCACGTCTCTTCTCTTATGTTGATCATGATTCATTTGCCAGCATAGAGGAGGTATGTCAACACAGAAAGCTTTAGAGCTGACTTCAGTCAGTACAATTTTAAGCATCAAGGAAAGTGACTTATATTTGGAACCGGTTTGACCTCAGCAAATCCAGACTGTAGTTGTACATTCATGAACTTATGAACATATCAACAATTTGTTCTATTTCATACGCCATTTCCAAAATAATTGGTGTTACCAGTGTATGTTATTACTAGAGTGACCCATTTGTGTAAATGCTAATTAGCAAATTTTCTTTGAGAGTCAGTTTTAATCAATGATTGATGAGATTTGATTGCTTTCTTTTTGCCCAACTTTAGCAAAATATGGTGACAACATCTTGCAACGAGACGCCAACCTTCCTAACAAAGAAGATGGAGAATGTGCGTAGGAGGAAACAAACAGACAGGAGAAGAGATGGGTAAGGATCATCTCAAACCTCCTCCCCTGCCCAACTCCTGGCCTCTTGCCTTCCACTATCGTTCAAGCAAAGTTGGTCCAAGTATTGCTAACCCAGCTTCTTGTCCTACACAGGTAAATAGGTTGCTAAACAAGACAACCACACTCCCTCCCCTCCATCTAGAAAGTGGTTTTGCAATGAAGTTTGCATTCACACAAGCAAAGATTAATCAGTGAAAACACTTTCTTAAATACAGGATTTTCAGTTACAGTTGGAATTGATTTCTGATTTTCAGTTCCAATTGGAATTGATTTCTGCCTGACGGCTTTGTGAAAATATTTGCATGTTTTGAGTCAAAAGCAAAAAACCTAACACCAAGATATTCCTTTTGTCTATTTCTTTTTTTAATAAGAATTTGTTTTCAGTGTGAATCAAAGCAGTAGTTCCAACAACTGACTTCCTTTTGTAGACGATAAGGGACTGTATTTAAAATTTGTTAGAAAAAGAAAGAAATATTCCTCTGAAAGGTGATAAATGATCGTAAACTTGGGTGTGATCCTTGGCTACTTGGCAGTTGATGGCTTCTTACTACATGTATTACCCCAGAACAAGGATATTGACAAACTAGGGAGATCGTCAACATAGGGCTAGATAGCTCAGTTAGAAGAACGCCAGTACTTTAATTTGGAGGGCGTTGGATCAAATCACTCTCTTGTAAATTTTTCTTTTATCAACCCCAAATCAAAGGTGATAAATGTTGATATTTTTTAATATTTCCAGGTATGGTCAGGCCAACTCTTTTCAGCCCAAAATGAATCCGGTTGTTGAGGATCCATCTGATGAGCATAAACGCAGTGCTCATGTCATCAACACACCTGTACAAACCATGTACATCATGGCCGATCTCAGCTCTGTAGAAGAGTAAGAAATAACCTTTATCCTAATAGCTGCTTATGATTTAAGAATTCTTTTTGCTTTTGCTGGCCTTGCTCTTAAGCTTAAGAAGCTTTATGTTTGATGTGCTTTTTACTAGCCGGCAGTTTGCTGGGTTTTTTTCCTGATTTTATTTGTCATTATTCTCTCCCCTCCTCAAGTTTAAAAAAGAGCGGATATTTGAACAACTCAGCAATGGACCCTTCCCATGAAATATGCTAATTACATTCACGCATGCGTACAGACCCTGTTGGTTGGCAAACACCATAGAGTTGTGCACTAAGCAGACGCGCAATCGCGTGTGCGTCACGCACCCATTAGCCGTGTACAAAACAGCGCGATTTTCCCTCATTTTGCCAACCAAAACGTTAGTACGCACGCGCTTTGTGCAATTTACATATTTCATGGCAAGGGTCTATTGCTTTCTTGGAGGTGATAGAGGTCGTTGTAGGCATAGTTTGGTCTAGTTGTTCTAAATGTTCTGTAGCTTGTAAACCCTGTTGTCTTGTTGAGAATCTCCATATTATTCTTAGATTCAAAGACTGAACCCCATAGTCCATGATTATCAACAATCCTTGGAACTTATTTAATAGTTCCCTGGTTATTGGCTTGACACTATCCAAAGTTCAGGTTGTAATTGAGTTAAATACTGGAGGTAAAACCAGCTCACATATCTATGTACATGTACAATGTACTTATCAGATATAAGTTGAAGGCTTCAGTGAATTGGATGACACTTTGACATGAGGTGACATTTTGGTATTTTCTTTTGCAGTGAGTCTACAATTCTAGATGAGTATATTCTATGCACCATAAAGGTATGTCTGTCGGAAGATTGTTCTCATAGCTTAGTTCTTTTAAATTGTTTTATCATCAACTATTAAGGTGTCTTTGGATTTGGGCATTTTGGGCAATTAAAACTGTTTGTTATAAAATGTTCTACTGTTTGAAAGATACACGTAGTGTAAAGAAGGATATAATGATACACATAAATATCCCTTGAAATTGTGTGGTTTCTTTTTAATTATATGACCAAACACGGCCCACTATTTTATTTTGAAGGACCAAATTTTCAACCCCACAAAATGAGGCAATTTTGTTTGTTATGACTACTCACTAAATAAAGCACAGTGTATATTTTTTAGTGCATGGATAACCTTTTAAAAAGGAGTAATTCCAACAGCAAAATGCTTGAGATTTAAAGGCAGTGTGCCCTTTGAAAGACATGAAAGGCAAAGCACAATGGGAGACTTTTTGAAAGCTCTGGGCTGCAGACCTACCAGGTAATGGTGCACAACCCCCATAGCATGGTAAATGCGTACAATTCAAAAATACTCAGAAATATTTAAAAGTCTCTCAGCCTCTTGCAAATTAATCAGATACATTGTCAGACAACTAAACTTCAAATTTCTTTTCATTTTTTGGTAGGTCAGCATTTTTGAACTTTTGTTAATTAGCCTAGAAAAAAACACCCCCAAAAACTTGGCACACCGCTTGTTATCCCTGGAGAACTTGTGTCCTGTACATCCTGTTCCAGAACAGTTTGGTTTATACTGCACACAAAATGTTTGGCATTGTGTTATAAAAAACAAAATACAGTTGGGCTAAATCTAAACACAAAAACAAAAACACTTAAAATGCTGTCGGTGACCGTCACTCCCATGCTTCTCCTATTCCTAAATTGTTGACATTACTTGGTGAAGAGCGCTCTCTTGGTGTTGGCAGAAAGTCTAAAGTTTTGTTGCGATTTATCAATCAGGGATCCTTGGGGTTTTATATTCAGACTAAGGAGATCAAATCAACGTTGAATCAAATCAATCATTGATACATTTCTATATACAATAACACTCCTGCTATGAAGCTTGTAAAATGTACATATATTCTGTCCTTGATACTGTTCTTTCTCTCCTTTAGTATGACACACATGGTGTACTGTCTCTAACTCCAGACTTCAACCATCACCGCTCCCCATACACCATTGTAACTGAGTCTACTCGACGAGACACGTTTGAATACACTGTGCAACTTGCCTCTCAGGCCATGGGTCAACGAGATCAGGACAGGGAGGCTAAGATGTTTCGGGAGTTGTATCAGAGACATGTGGATTATATGGGAGCTATGGTGGGACATGACTTTGAGCAGGTGAGAATGGAATCACTCCTTTGGATTGATGTTGGCAAATAGGATAGATCAGTTGGTGGAGCACTGGCATGTCAATTCATGAGGTCACAGGTTCAAATCTGGTTCTTGTAAAACTATCTGTGTTCATCATAAAATTTACCAATACGATATTTCAGTAGGATTTGAAACTTTGCATGGTGGAAATATGATATGGAAAGGTTTGCGGTAACACCATTTAATCTCTACTGAGTTGGAGTGGTTCTGAAAAGAACCATTAGTTCCAACTCGACGTTTCGATCAGTATGCTCTGATCGTCTTCTGGAGATAAGAAAGAAAGAACAAAAATATTGCATGAGAATTCTGACAGAGTTGGCCATTACTTTACGATCTAGGCAACCAAATATGAAATTTAGAAACATTGATATCAGACATTTTTTTAACAAGAGAAAATAATGAGGTTATAGAAAGCAGAGATTAATAATCTTTTCTTATTCCAGGTTATATCAGGAATATTGAGGTTACTTGTTTATGGTGAGATCATATCGGCCAAAAACTACGAGTATGATAATCTCTATGTGCACTTTTTTGTGGAACTCCCCAAACGTGAGTATGACTTCAAACCACTTGCTATGGTATGAACCCTTGTATTGCTACATGACAGCTGTAAACTCTAGACTGTAGGCCTGGGGCCAATGATTGTAGCATTGTGCCAAATTCATAAAAACTAGCAATTGTTTATAAGCACAGGCACCGAGCTAAAGCAAAGGTTCATCAAAATCATCCAAAAACATCCTGTGCTATTGACCCATTTCACCTGACGTCATCATCAGAAAAATCTTGAATGCGCCAAACTGGTGGGCAATTTCACTGTGCGTTTTCATATATAACTCTATGCTGTGCATTATGCAGTGAAGTGTGCATTTTAGGCGATGCAGCGTTAATACACGTAAACCTAACTGCTCACCAACATGGTGAGCGTGGCATCAGTCACCGTGTGTGACGCGCATGCAAGGGGTCAATAAGACAAATCTCAATATTTTGTGTGTCAAAATGAAACAGTTTACGATAGGTTGGATTGGATATTTCTTCCTAATTAATTTTTGGTTTGTACACCTTAGGCCTAGCCCTGTCATCTCTAATGGGCATAAACATGATGAAATCTTCTCTGTAAATTGTTAAATCACGAACAAGCAAGAGGTTAAGCTACCTTGTAGGGATCTTGCAACACTGCAAGCAATTGCTGAATAACGCAAGCAAAAGGTTGTTGTTATGTATACGTATTTAGGCTTATCAGGGTGACATTTGCTTGCAAGACACAAGCTTTTGCTTTTTCTTAAAACTGCACTGTAGCATGCAGACCTTAAGATTAATCCTAAGTTGGGACGAGTTGCCCGTCCTAACTCAAGATAAGACGAGTCCAAACTCTTTGTGAAATCGACCCCTGGTGTTTTTAGTTCATATAGCAAGCACCCTTGTTTACATGTTTTCGTCAGGCTTGTGAGCTATAGACCTTTATCCTGGTGAGGCCATTTTGATTTTACTCCATTCCAACTCATTGTAACCTAAGGCTGGACGAAATAATTGCCTGGTGCCATGTTTGCGCGATGAATGTAAGCATTCATTACTGTTGTTGGCATTAGGGAACATGACCAAGATGGTGACAGGGTGATAAAGGTCTATAGTGATTAAGTTCACTAATGAGGCATTCTTGGTTTCACTACCATAAAGATGAATTCATAAATACCTCAGACAGTTTCGCTATTCCTATTGGTGGAGAGTGCGTCATGTTGGGTGTATAAACCTTTGATAATGACCAGTAAAAAGTGTTGAAACATGGGCGTAACACGCAAGCTTGCACCTGTGCTTATAAGACAGTTTCTTCATTCCTATTGGTCGAGAGCAACAGCTGGAACAGTTGTGCCACATCAAGCGATACGCACGACGCGCACAGCATCTCTTTATAAGGCACAGCATCTCCTCATAAGAAATAGTTTACCCAAGGGCCTTACCATTTCATAGGTGGAGGGGTGTTGTGTTGAAAGAAATCATTGAACAATTATAATTTTCGCATTTATTTTACCTTTTGACCAAAAAGTGTTGATGTTTTTTGACCAAAAAGGTATTTATGAATGGGAATTAAAGTGTAATAAATCGGTTTCAACTAGTGGTTTAAACCCGCCGAGGCCTGGTTCTTGATAATTTACCTCGACTTTGTCTTGGTAAAATTATCAAGTCCAGGCCTCAGCTTGGCTTTAAACCACTAGTTGAAAACCTCTTCACCACACATTGATTCCCTTAATAATAATAAGAAGAATGACATCTACATTTGTCAATGTGTAATTTAGATTGGTCAGCTGACAGATCCCAGCAGCTCTCCGGCGTCACACAGACATGCAGCACAAAGGAAATCAACAGAGTAAGATTATCCCATAGATTGTTAAGTAGGATTTGAAACTTTGCATGGTGGAAATACGATATGGAAAGGTTTGCGGTAACACCATGTAATGACTATCTCTAAATGAGTTGGGTTGGTTCTGAAAAGAACCATTGGTTTCAACTCAACGTTTCGATCAGTATGCTCTGATCGTCTTCTGGAGATAGTCATTACATGGTGTTACCCCAAACCTTTCCTTATGATAGATTTGTTGTTACTGATATTTATATCTGGCAGTACTTATTTTCACTTGTGCAATGTGTGCTATGACAACCACTATTAGGATCAACAGAGAAATAAAACTTTTTGCAGATCTTGTCTTGAATAAAATAAGCAGTTTTGCTTTTAAAATTAGCTGGCCTTTGTTGCAACACGGCAATGACCCTGCCGGTTTTAAACGCCCGTTTAAGAACTCGTCGCTACCCTTTTGTTCCCTTTTGGAAGCATACACATAAAGACATGTTTTCACAACATATACAGAACAAAAATTAATAGTCATGTTCGTTGGTACTGCTTGTTGGTATTGTAGTAGAACATAAATATTCATATGTAAGTTTATAGTTACTGGAGGAGAATGTGAATATTCATGAATATGTTGATTGCTACTGCAGGAGAATATGAATATTTATGAATATGTTGATTGTTACTGCAGGAGAATATGAATATTTATGAATATGTTGATTGTTACTGCAGGAGAATATGAATATTTATGAACATGTTGATTGTTACTGCAGGAGAATATGAATATTTATGAATATGTTGATTGTTACTGCAGGAGAATATGAATATTCATGAATATGTTGATTGTTACTGCAGGAGAATATGAATATTTATGAATATGTTGATTGTTACTGCAGGAGAATGTGAATATTCATGAATTTGTTGATTGTTACTGCAGGAGAATATGAATATTTATGAATATTTTGATTGTTACTGCAGGAGAATGTGGCATATTTCAGTTACCCATTTGATGTAGAGCTTTGTTACCGACATGAAGAGGTGGGTCAAGATGGTGATAATCCGGAATTACTACCTCAATGGCCTCAGATCTTCCTAGAGGTTCTGTCTATTGATACGTGGCAGCGTTATCGCACAGAGGGCTACGGGTACCTGACCATTCCATCAAAACCAGGTAGGTACAATCTACTGCTAGTAATTCTTTGAATATTTGTAAAGAAATTACTTCTCAGGAGTTGCAATGTTTCTGGAATGTTTTAGGTGTATAAACACACCTGATGAGTATTTATTAGTAGTGCATTTGCCTTAAGGGTGCGCAGGCAAATGGATCCACTTGAGCGACACCAGTTGCGTTATTGCTTTAGGTATCAGCGGAAAGTTCCAACGATTACATATCACATGTCACATGTTGGTGAACCAACATGAGGTGACCTTGTTGCAAAAGGTCCATTATTATGCTACTATGCATGCCTTCAAATCATATTTTTGTTGTGTATAAATATCATTCAAATACCCTCCATACATGTATAGATCCTTGTCATTTAGATAAAACAAAAAAAACACCCTTGTTGCAAAGAATTGCTTGATTTTAGATGTATGCTTTTTCCCATTCATGAGAAAGGCTTTCTCTTTTTCAGGATGAAAAATTACCTCTTTCTCTGATACTACATTACTTCAAAGGGAATGGTTTCTAACAATGTTTTATAACAACGATTCATCTCCCCAGTGCTCTTTACCAAGTATTTTGTATGGACATTGACTTGTAGATTAATTACCAAAGGTTGACTCTGCCTTTAATTTTGGTCAACTAGGTATTCACACCATTGAAGTACAAACATGGCGTCCGTGTGGCCGTAATGTCTTTGACAACATGCGCCGATTCTTCATTGGCGGTTCACCTGAACTGGAGGACCCAACCTATATTTCTGTCCCGCCAACACACGAGGGCGCTGTGATGAGCCGATTTGGTTTCCAAACAGAGGCAACTGGGAGTGTAAAAGTGAAGTTGAATTTACTGCAGCAGAGTCAGTGAGTTGTGATATTATGAAAATCCCCTGTTGCATAAAGACATGAGATAATGAATGGCAGACTTAGGAACTAGGTGGATATACACAATTCTGAGCATGTGTATATTTCCAGGATCTTTTGTCTCCAAAAGTCTCTCATTGACTTGGCACAACAATTGCTGCTTTGTAAGCATGAACAGAAACAGTTTTGTTGTGTAAGCAATTTGCTTATTTCTTAGGTTTCCAAATAATCATACATGAAATCATTGAAACTATTAATCCCGCCCATGGGGAATAGTTTTTATTTTTGTCATAATAATAATAATAACTAGTTTTTATATAGCTTCCTGGTGATTATGCAGCCTGTGCAACATTAATAAATAAATATAACACGGTTTGAGGGTGACTAGTCGATATTAGCTCCCCGAGGTATTGGAAGTTGACAAACTAGTTCCTGAGGAGAGCCGAGGGAACTAGTTTGTCAACTTCCAATACCGAGGGGAGCTCATGGACTAGTCACCCGAAACAAACCATGTTATATTTGTTTTACTATACTTCATACGTATACAGTTCAGTTAACGGAACATGAGTTTTGAGCAAGGAGAAAATGATGACTGTGAAACAAAATGCACAAGTTTGTTCGTGTTGGATGTGGCTAAGAGAGCGTTGTTCGTGCGTGTATTCAAAACATTACCACGATCGTACATCGCATAACAAGTAGAGTAGCGCCCAGGGATGACGTCGCGCAATGGTTGTGCGCATGACAAGTAGAATAGCTCCCAGGGAGCTATTACTTGTCATGGGCATTTACCACTTGCGTGAATACTCTGGTGCGTGCTTGGTAATTAGCGAAATTAACACCTGGCACGTGGTGATGAATGGACCAATGAGAACTCGACTCTTAGTCATGAATATGTATGAGGTACATTTATAGTAGTATGCGCTACTCGGCTAAATCAACCACAAGAACCATCTCTGCCCTCACATGTTCCCATTTACCCCTGGGTGGAGAGAAGCAATTATAGTTAAGTGTCTTGCTCAGGGACACAAGTGTCACGACCAGGATTCAAACCCACACTCTGCTGAACAGAAGCATCAGAGCTTGTCCTTTGTACACTTCTGTTGAATGCCACCTCGTTTTCCTGAAATTATAATTGTCAAAAAAACTGTTATGCCAATAATTAGGGGAAACGCAACCAAATAAAAAGTTTGTCAGAACCGTCATGAAAAATCTTTTTTAAAATCCACCAAAAACACAAGAAAAGTTTCATTCTAAGAATCAGGAATCACAGAGTGCAGTGCCATTTATTACTTGCAGCTTCTCCCAGGGAGCTATTACTTGTCATGGGCATTTACCACTTGCGTGAATACTCTGGTGCGTGCTTGGTAATTAGCGAAATTAACACCTGGCACGTGGTGATGAATGGACCAATGAGAACTCGACTCTTAGTCATGAATATGTATGAGGTACATTTATAGTAGTATGCGCTACTCGGCTAAATCAACCACAAGAACCATCTCTGCCCTCACATGTTCCCATTTACCCCTGGGTGGAGAGAAGCAATTATAGTTAAGTGTCTTGCTCAGGGACACAAGTGTCACGACCAGGATTCAAACCCACACTCTGCTGAACAGAAGCATCAGAGCTTGTCCTTTGTACACTTCTGTTGAATGCCACCTCGTTTTCCTGAAATTATAATTGTCAAAAAAACTGTTATGCCAATAATTAGGGGAAACGCAACCAAATAAAAAGTTTGTCAGAACCGTCATGAAAAATCTTTTTCAAAATCCACCAAAAACACAAGAAAAGTTTCATTCTAAGAATCAGGAATCACAGAGTGCAGTGCCATTTATTACTTGCAGCTTGCATTAAACATGTAAATGATAAGGGCCTCCCTCAAAAATGTCTATTTTATTTTCAGAATCTTCATGGAAAAGTCCACTTCTAAGAAGAAGGTTGGAACATTACTTGATAGGCTTGGGTAAGTGTTGAGCTTTTAATTTAAATCCCAACAACAGAATGCGTAGGTCATGCGCGGATTCACACTTCTGGGACCGCGTCGGTCCCAACCATGTGAGCAAAAAGTTTGTTCTTCAAATACTTTAGTCTAGTTTCATTGTTGGGATAGTAAAATTTAGTCATGAAACATATGAATGTAAATTAGATTTTACAAATCAACACAGAAACTCGAGATTAAGACTTGACCTCTGTTTCCGGTTACTTGTGAACAATTCCATGCAAGTTTCCATGCGAGTTGGTTGTCTGTATCGTGCTTGGATGTTCTTACCTCCTGATGCTATTCTCAACCTGTATATAGACAACTAAACGTCACCTATCGGGGTACACTGTTGTCACATCTGGGCTGGAGCTCCTGCCTGTCACTTATCTTTATTAGATAGGGTGCACAAGTGTATTGTTAATCTTGTTGGGGGTCAACGTTACAACCTCTTTCCCACCTCAGGTCTGTAGCCAGCCTGTGTCTTTTCTACGGATATTTTCATGGTAAAGGTGTCACCAGTGTGTCCAACCTAGTTCCTCCTATGAGGGTGTTTGAGCGTGAAACCAGTTTTTCGGCTTCTTCTCACTCATACACTCTTGATTTGTTGAGATGTAGGAGAGTCATTCCAACAGCTTTTTTCCAAGTACTGCATCTCTTTGGAACTTTGTTGGATGCTCCGAATGAGTGCTGGTTGTTTTAAGATGAATATCAGTTCCTGCCTCCAGCTCTCCTGAGTTATTTTTAATGTTTAATCATTTTCTTCTTGTAGCCACTTACCTAGAGTGGCTTTTAGCCTTGTTTTGGGCTAACTTTCAAAACAAAAAATAGAAAATAACAAAATTAAGAATGTTATCGCTAATCTTATATAATGGTCGTACACGTTCGGGCGTGATTAGCAAATGGGAATTCTACCAAAATAATTTTGTTTCAATGTCAGTTTTCACAATTTATATATATTTTATACAAATTTAATTTGTGTTTTTATTTCCAGGATTTTTTTGTAAATAGAAGATTTTGTTAAAGAAAATTATAGTTTGGGTTTAATTTGTTTTTCTTGTTTTCTCGCATGCACAAGACTTGCACAGTCTATGGTAGCGTGCACATTGGAATGACTCCTTAATGCTCCAAAACCTGGCAGGGATAATGTATTAAATAGCAATGCCGTGACTTGGCTCAAGGTAGACCTAGCTGTGTAAATGTGCACAAAATCATGGCTTTCTTTGCTTTTCATTTCAAAGGAATCACCTTAATTGATCCAATTTGTTTAGGTTGATTAGATGGTGTGTTTTACTCAAAACTTAAGGAAGGGAATGAATTTACTCTTCCAAAAACCAATGTTGTAGTTTCTCAGGATATTATGAGACACCTTTTTTGTTTTGTTTCTTTGAACAGTGGTCTTACAATGCAAGCATCTGTCCAAAATGTTCTTGGTAAGTTCTATATTTTGGTTAATCAAATGTTTTGTATGTAGACAGGTGCTCACATTATTGAGACACAGCGCTTTTCACAATTTTAAACTAGAATGTAGCATCGGTGCAACTGTAGGGGAGACAATGTGGTTTTTACAACGGTTGTTTTTGCACTGATACTGATGTAGTTAATGTCCAACACTGGTCACTATTCTCATCTGTGCAGCCATCTACAGAGGTAATTCAAAATATAGTGCGCCCTCTACAGTTAGCCCAGGAGAGGCCACAATGCATCTTAGGAAAATAAAGTCCATAAGTTTCTATTCATCTAACAGCACCCACTACCACAATTGTTTAAGTTCATTCATTGGTTTTTTTTTTACAAAGGACTGTCATCTTATGCTGTACACACAGATGAATACATCGTCTGTGTGTACAGCATACAAGGGTAGTTCTTGTGAGGCTGGTGAATATTTGTCACAATTATGTCAGCCATGGTCCAAACTGCCCACTTGGATTGTGACTTTTTTAGTTTATCGCTTTGTGAGGAACACAGCCATTCTGGGGTGAACTTTAGAGGGCGCACTATTTTGCAAACCATCTGTTTCAACCCAAGGGTCGTCTCTGTTGATTAATGTGGCCATATTAGGGCCCATATCCACACAGCTGCTTCAGGCAGACATTTATAACTTAACCAGAATGTTAGAAAAAAAATAACCTGAGAACTAGTCACAAACAATACATGACATTTCATTTGGGCTGATGAATTTATTTGGAGGATTTAGTGTCCATCCTAAACCCACATTTAGACAAATCCAGAACTGTTTGTGTTAATAGTATCATCTTTTGTTTTGTAATTATAGAGTTGTTTCAGAAAGCTCGGAAGAGAATGCAAGCAGCCAAAGAGACATTGTCAACTATTCAGTGAGGAAAGTCAGGGTCTTGCAAATCCTGCTTCTTGAAGAATAGCTGTGCAGTTAAAATGCGCTCAGGTTAAGTGTGTCAGACCACCCACAATGTCTATTGTACATTATTGGTGTATATTGCCATTTGCGATGATGCATTTTCTAAAACAAAACTTGGTTGTATATTTTTGTTTATAAAGTGTGTGTTATTGGCTCAGTGACTTGTGACTGTTATCAATCTGTTTTTAGTAGTGATTTGTCAGACTATTTTGAGTACTGACTGTTGTCAGTCTATTTTGCATTAGGTAAGATATAACCTTGAAATGAAATAAAATGAAACCTTTAAGTAACAGATTCTAAAGTTGACTGCAGCAAGATATTTACCCCAAATACACCTGACCTAGTCATGTACATTAAGTATAAAAATCTCCATCAATTTCAAGAAAGATTTCATAAGGATTTTGTTTTTCTGATTCTTAAACGTATGGTTTATATTGATGCAAGCTTGTTGCACAAATGTTGAACAGTTGTTACTTACGATTCCTCTTGTAATAGATGTTAAATTTGCATCAGGGATAAAGAATATTCACTTTGGGTTTTTACCCACACACTTATTTAGCACTGTATACTCAGTACTTTCCCCGAGTCCTGTTAATATTCTTAATTCTAATGCAAACTTAACATCTATTATATCGTTGCGGTACCCGCTGCCAAAACAAAGGATTCGAACTACCTCTAGCTACCGGGCAACCTCGGTGGTCTAGTTGGTAAGACACTGCTCTAGAATTGCAAGGGTCTTGGGTTCAAATCCCACTCGAGTAATATGCCTGTGATTTTTCTTTCACAGGACTCGGGAAAGTACTGGGTATACAGTGCTAACACACATCGGTGTATGGGTAAAAACCCAAAATTAAGATTTCTCTTGAGTTTATTTGCAACAGGCTTTATTATGTAATGTACTTATAACTTAGTTTGAACAGAAGAGTTGACTAGAGTGGGACTTGAACCTGTGACCTCCAGACTAACATGCCGGTGCTCTACTATTGGAGCCAGTACTATGTCAACAGTCTCCCTACTTGTTTTGATATCTTTGTTCGAGGGGGGGGTGACAGTCAGAAGCAATTCAAAAATACCATAAACTGCCTTGTAGCCAGGGATTACACCCAAGTTTACCATACATCCTGGGAAGTGGTAGCAGAGGCATCATCACCGTACATTTTAAAATAACTTTTGGTTGAACAAAGAAAGGTTGACAAGATAATAATGGTCACTTCTATAGCGACGGTATCCACCGCAAGCGGCACTCATGGCGCTACTCTACAAAAGAACAACTATTAAGCAATGAAAGTAGCAAAACATAAGAAAAATAAACTTAACAAAAAGCTTCTCTATGAAGATGAGTTTTTAAACTGTTCTTGAATATGTTAAGTGAGTTGGAAAGTTTCACAGTTTCAGGTAGGGAGTTCCAAAGCCTTGGTGCTGCGCTCTGAAAACTTCTCTCCCCAATCGATGATTTGTCTTTTTTTTCCTGGAGGAGTTTGTGTTTTGTAGACCGTAAGCCATATTGTCCTGTGGTGTACATGTATATCTGCACAAAATTACTTAAATATGCAAGAGCAGGATCAAACCTGTGACCTCCAGATTAGAGTTATTATTTTAACAGAATTCAAAGCAATTATTTGAATATGATTTTCTTTCATGAAACTGTATGTGGCCCTGTTTTGTTGTGAATATATTTATTTTATCATGTGTAAATAAAGTTGTTAGAATACAATCCAAACTAAGTATTCATAAGTGTTAATTCCTGTGACTGGTTGAATTCGTTTCATTAGGCTTTATTGGAAGTAATTTTCAGAAAGTTGACCACATAATCTGCATTAATTTAAATTGGCACAAACAAACAAATATTTTTCAAAAGATGTTTATGGTTGTCCGGTCATGGGTAGTGAAAATAACTGAAGCTATTCAATCGACCACAAATGCAATTATTGTCTTTGGTGGGGATGTAAAACGGCCAACTCCAACAAAGCATAAACATTTAAAAGATTTTCATACCTGAAATTTTCGACCGACACTTCGGTCTTCATCAGCAGGATGACGCGGATGTTGTACCAATGACCTTGCGGACTCCTGGGCGCTTGAATCCACCCCATCTCAGTTCAGGGATGGTTTGTAGGCTCTGATGAAGGATGCCGCCTTCACTTCCCTTTCGAAGTATGGTGCGTCTCTGTCTAGAATAGCTACTTAAGAATAGTTGCTTTTGAAATGTATCCATGGTGGCCGGGTGATTCTGTCGTGTAAGTCTGTCCAAAACATATTTGTGGATAAACACAACACCTGAATTGAAGTGGTCAAAGCTTGTACCTGTACTGTTAGAATACCTTGATGTCCTATCTATCTATTCAAAGTATATGCCCTAGTAATGTGGTTGAGGTAGAGGCTGGACTTGGAGTCTAGACAGGTTGGGGTTTAGATGGGAGAAGAAACACTGACATACATGATGTTGAATAAATCATACAAGCAGAAAGTATCAGACAGATTAACAAGGAAGATTAACATGACTGGTTGAATCTATTGGTTTTATTTCATTACACCAAACCAAACTTTATAAATACACTTGTCCATAATTATGGCTTTTAAAACAAGTTTTAACTATAAAGCAAAGGTTTAAAGTTACCATACCTAAACCTAAAAATGATTGTATTTCAGTTTGATGCTAATGTAAACCAAATAAAATTGTGTTTTTTAATTCTTCACAATTTAACTGTTGTTTGCTATGATTGGATTCATTTATACATGTACACTGAAATAGAGTACTGTGTCAATGGAGTATACATGTATTTGTTTTACCAGCATGTTATTTTGGGGCTACTTTTTCACAATTTATACATCAACACAGAACTTTCAACAATCTTTCTTACATTGAGTTTATAGAAATTATTGCTAGATTCTGTCACGATTTAGTCTTTTTACACTGAGTAATTTAGTTGGTGTACCCAGCAGAGAGAGTGGGCGGCTTGGCAACTTCGCAGTCATCTGCTGAAGGTATCCTTAATTCAGAGTCAATTGAAAAATACTAATTTTGCCTCCTGGTTTCAAATACACCAATGCATTGACCCTGATAATCAAACTCCCCTCTCTTATTTTCATGACAGTTAATAAAGTTGAACAAATAACTACAAATAATGATAATTACTTTGTTTTACACTTCACACTCATAACAATGATAACATCTGTTCTACTGCAAGTGCCAATGTTTTTATTTTTGTACTTATTTTATTTTACTTTCTTTGAGTTTAAGATATGACTAGAAGCAATGATAACAACTCTGTTCAATTTCCCCAGAACATTCGTTTTTCTAAATAAAATATAAAAAAAACCAATGTTTTAATTTTTGCAATTTTTAAAGCGATTTGAAAATAATTTCTACTGCAAAAAGTTTTACATTTTTGAAATCTAACATTTCAGCAACTACAATTTGTTAAATTGCCACATTTACTTCCCACAAGTAACGACAATATACTAATTTCTATTATTAGTGGACACTATTGGCAATTACTCAAAATAATTATTATCATAAAACCTTACTTGTTTACGAGTAATTGGGAGAGATTGATAGTATAAAACATTGTGAGAAACGGCTCCCTCTGAAATAATGTAGTTTTTGAGAAAGAAGTAATTTTCCACGAATTTGATTTCGAGACCTTAGATTTAGAATTTGAGGTCTCAAAATCAAGCATCTGAAAGCACACAACTTCGTGTGACATGGGTGTTTTTTTTCTTTCATTATTAGCTCGCAACTTCGATGACCGATTGAGCTCAAATTTTCACAGGTTTGTTATTTTATGCATATGTTGAGATGCACCAACTGTGAATACTAGTCTTTGACAATTACCAATAGTGTCCACTGTCGTCCACTGTCTTTAAAGGCACTGGACACTATTGGTAATTACTCAAAATAATTGTGAGCATTAAAACTTACTTGGTAACGAGTAATGGAGAGCTGTTGATAGTATAAAACCTTGTGAGAAACGGCTCCCTCTGAAGTCACATAGTTTTCGAGAATTTTTGTTTTCACGAATTTGATTTCAAGACCTCAGATTTAGATTTTGAGGTCTCGAAATCAAGCATCTGAAAGCACACAACTTCGTGTGACAAGGGTGTTTTTTCTTTCATTTCTATCTCCAACTTTTGAGTTCAAATTTTCACAGGTTTGTTATTTTATGCATATTGAGATACACCAAGTGAGAAGACATGTCTTTCACAATTACCAATAGTGTCCAGTGTCTTTAAATAAGGGAATCAATGTGTGGTGAAGAGGTTTTCAACTAGTGGTTTAATCCCAATGAGGCTTGGTTCTTGAAAATTTTACCGAGACGAAGTCGAGGTAAATGATCAAGAACCAGGCCACGGCGGGTTTAAACCACTAGTTGAAAACCGATTCAACACACTTTGATTCCCATTCATAAATACACTTTTGGTCAAAAAGTAAAATAAATGTAAAAATTATAATTGTTCAATGATTTCTTTCAACACAACACCCCTCCAGCTATGAAATGGTAAAGCCCTCCGCCGCCCTCGGGTAAACAACTCCTTATAAGGGAATGCTGTTTCAACTGTTTCAGCCGTTGCTCTCAACCAATAGGAATGAAGAAACTGTCTTATAAGCACATGTGCAAGCTCACGTGTCAAGCCCATGAATTAACATTTTTTACCGGTCATAAACAAAGGTTTATACACACCCACGTGACGTGCTCTCCACCAATAGAAATAGCGAAACTGTCTGAGGTATTTATGAATAAGGGAATAAAAGGGTAGCGATGAGTTCTTCAACAGCCGTTTAAAGCCGGCAGGGTCGGCGGCCGTGTCCTTTATCGCACGGCAACTACCCTGCAAGGTTTTAAACGGACGTTTAAGAACGAGTCACTACTCTTTTATTCCCATTCATAAATGCCCTTTTGTAAAAAAAATATTTTTTTTAAAAACTTTTTTTTTAACTGTTTGATGCGCGTGGGTTGTGTGTACGCGCTCGCGCTTAGATTACAAGCTGTTACTATAGCTATGTATTGAGTTCCACGTGATAATCTTGCGCGCCCAACACGTGGAAGCCAGCTTGTTATAAACAGCTCCAGCTGGCCATTATCAAAGGTTCAAACACCCCCACGTGACGGGCTCTCCACCAATAGGAGTAGAGGAACAGTATGGGGTATTTATGAATAAGAGTTAAAAATCACATTTACTAAGTTGAATTCTATGCACATTGATCAATCCAGTTTATAACAAGTGATATATTATTAAACAGATTAGTGATCGATCCATATAAACATGTGCAGCCCTCTAGAACAGTCATTCAACATTTTGTTGGTCAAAACACAATGTTTTATGGATGCATCAATGATCTCAGAGCTCAACTGATTCAGTGTATCTCAACATTCTTAAACCATAACAGTAACATATTTATTTTGTTCTTCATATTTTTATGTTCCAAAGTTTATCTTTACTGTTTTAAAAATGTTTGTCAAAGATCCTATTCCCATTTTAAGAGTGCATGGATTGATAGGCTTTTGAGTCACAGTGGTTAGGTTCACTTTTATTAATCCTGGCCATCTTAGAATGGGCTTGTCCTGTCTGTTTTTATAATTGTCTTGCTTGATTTGCCAGTGTTCTGTTTCAATTCCATCATTGGTTTACAATTGTTCTAGATGTCACATGTTTTTTAAGTTTACAGTCGTTGTTTCTTATAGTGTTATTTTTTTGTGGTAATATCGTATCATGTATTGTTTGTTGAAATCTTGGCCGAATAAATAATAATAATAATAACTGTCTTTTTATACATACATCCTCTATCTGATTAATATGTTGTTACTTTTTAGTGGAATATTTTCTAACTGATCTATCTAATGCATGGTAGTATTGACATTATCAACCTACAAATATTTTGTTAAATGTAGTATGATATTGAAACACAAAAATAAATTGTTTATTTACAAGAGATATTTTGCATGGCAGTAACTCACACATAGGACATGAGAATGGGCTTCTTTTTGTTGAAACCATAATTAATGTCTGCTTGATTCTAGTGGCGAGGTTTCAACTCTAAGTAAAGAGTTTTTCCAGCAGCACTTCCAATGCCATCACATGTACATGTTGAGTGATTCTTGTTTCAAGCGACTTTGTTTGCTGAGCAACTCTCAAGATGATATGAGAAAACTGACTATATTCCCCAGTTGGTATGACATGGGGATTGGTGTTGAGCACAGTGATTGGCTGTCCTGATCACATGTCAGGTTTTGTGTTAGGTGTGTCACCAAGAGTGCCGTGGTTTACGATGATTGGTTGTCTTGTCTCCTCTTTGCCAAGACAATAATTAAAGATACTGTCCACTATTATTTTAAAAAGTTAGCCTTGATATTGCTTCACATTTGGGCCTACTGTTGTGATATGAAAGCTGCCACTGCCTTCAATTGAATTTTAGTAGTTTGAGTAGCTTAGGTTTCTGTTAATACAAATTCTCCCAGATACAATACTGGTTTTATAAGCATATATATCTAGGGCCTACTGTTTACATAAATACGGACAGAGTAGAAAAAACACCTTAAACTATACTGCCGCTTAGCTACCAATGCAATCTATACACCCCATTGGTGGAATTCATATCAGCTTAATCCTTAAAAAAAATTGCTAGTGATTGTAAATATCTTGGAACACTACGTGGAGCTATACATGTAGTTTTGTTCAATAATGATTTGGACAAAGTAGTAAGCGACTGCTACAGTGTGATGTATTGCTTGCTAAAGGAAAGGGTATTTATTATTAGTACGTGAGGAGGTGGGTTCTTAGGATGGTAGTAATGTTCTTGTTTCTAGGGCTTTTAAGCAAATTAAAATTTGCTCTTCATTAGTTTTTTTCAAATTTTATTTCCAAATTATTTGATTACTTGATGTATGATAGCCACTTTAAGCGTGTACATTGGAATGGTGTTTCTACAAATGCCAGGACCTCTGAGTAAACCTATATACGGTGAAATCAATACCAACCTTGGTGCAACGTGCCGGAAACTCAATAAAAATTCTGTTTCTTAAGATGTTTACACTTGACTGAAAACACGTCAAGAAATTAACTCTAGCTCACTTGACCAAAAGGCAGTAAACAGGTGGTTTCTATGGGAATGGACACACACGTAGTCTTCGGTTTGAACCAACACCAGTGGAAGCCCTTGGTACAAAATGCATTTTTATTGTTTTTGGAAAAATTACCATGTTTGAGGCAGAAGTGTCACAACAGGATACAATAAACGAAAGTGTTTCTCCCCAGCAGACATGCAAACCATAATGATAGCCCAATCACAACCAAAAGGGAAATATTCTGAGAACCAATAAACAATTAAGACAATACAAACTTTCTTTATGTGCAAGGGGAATTAAAAAATGTGACTTTCAAAAAAGAGGCGCTGTTCACAAAACTTTGTTTTTTTTATGCAATGTCAAGAAATATGATTGGGCCGAGTCGGGGCGGGGCAAATTCTAAGATTTAGGTCATCAACAAGTCCTGATCAATGTTTGGTAATGCACTAAGCCTACAGAGTGCTTATAGAAGCTGCCAGATTGATGGAATTGTTTCTAACTTCTTCATGTTATAAATTCAAAATGAAGCAAATATTTCAAAATGCATTTCTCTATGTTTTCGGGGAAAAGGGTTTATTTTTGAGACAGTTCTGTTACATCAGGATACAATTGCCCGAGTTTTTCTTACCAGAAATAAAAAGACAAATTGTGGCCCTGATCAAAACCGAAAGGAAAATATTCTGAGACCCCTGAAAAAATGAAATTTTGAGGGCAAAAAATATGATAAAAATGTTGATTTTGCAAGTTCAAAAAAAATATTCTAATGCACGTTCTAAAAATAGCCCAAGGGTAAAATTTATAGCAATATTTTTTTTGTCTCAAGTAAAGCCAAGGATGATATTTTGTAGTGATGTAAAAGGTTTAATGAAATATTTTTGTTTTTTGGTGGGGTGGAGTTGTAAATATTAACAAACAAAAAAAGTTTTTCAGACCCCCAAATCGGCCTAAAGTGGCCTAAACACAAATGAACTGTTACCATGGCAACGTGTTATATTATGATTTGAAATGTAAATGCTGTTTATTTGGACCCCAATTCCCTACCATCCACAAAGTATAAGAAAAATATTCCTTTTTTTGTTACCATGGACACGTATGTCGATATTATGTGAAAAGACCCTTAAAAAGGCATTTTTCACGTTTTTTGGAAAAAAGTCTAGTTTTGAGGCAGTACTGTCACAACAGGATACAATTGCCCAACTTTTTGACACCAGATATGGAAAGACCAATGTTGGCCCTAATCACAGCCGAAAGGAAAATTTTCTGAGACCCCTGGCAAGTTGACATTTTGGGGTCCAAAAATAAGGTAAAAATGTTGATTTTACAAGTTCCAAAAACATACTGTAATGCATGATGCAAAAATAGCACAAGGGTAATATTTAAAGGAATAATTTTTTTTCTCAAGGAAGGCCAAAGATGATACTTTGTAGTGATGTAAAAGGTTTTTTGAAATAATTTTGCATTTTGGTGGGGTGGAGTTGTAAATATGAGCTAAAAACCAGTTTTTCAGACCCCAAAATCGGCCTAAAATGGCCAAAAAACAAAATGAGCCGTAACCATGGCAACGGGCTATATATAGAATTGAAAATGCAATTTTGTTTACTTGCACCCCAAGGCCCTTCCACCCACAAAGTATAAAAAAAATTCATTTTTTGACCGTGAGCAACTATGTCAATTATTTACCTGAACTGACTCTTAAACAGTCTTTACTTGCTTAAACATAGCCATATGGATAACTTAAAGATTTTCACTCAAATTGAACTTCAAAACTATATCCAAGCCAAGAACTAAAATCAAACTGCACAATGCTCACATTAGTTTACTGAGAACTGGGCCCAATTTCATAGAGCTGCTAAGCACAAAAGTTTGCTAAGCATGAAATATCTTCCCGGATAAAAACAGGATTACCAGCCAAATTTCCATTTGTTGCATAGTGCTTGTTACTGGTATTCAGCTTTTGTTTGCTTATTCTGAAAATAACATGGAAATTTGGTTGGTAAATCTGTTTTTATCAAGGAAGAAATTTCATGCTAAGCAACTTTTTGTGCTTAGCAGCTCTATGAAATTCGGCCCAGATCATAAGCTTTTGAATATGATACCAGATATACTAACACAATTCAACAGTTAGGGTGAATATACAGTGTTGAATTTTAACCAACCAAAAGGGAAACTAACTGGGGAAATGTGAATAAAACTTGTGGGTCAGCACAGAATCTTTTGGAATAGTTTACATGCAGATGCGATCATTTACCAACTGAGCTTCATTATCCCAATGTTGGTGATTCTTTTAGTTTGTTGAGGTATTTGATCAGGGCTGCCAGTCAGAAAGTTTACTGTCTTATTGCTGGGGATCATGCCCAGTTAACTTGATTGTCGTTCTGGCTCAGGTGCCCCAATATTGACAAATATGATGGTTTAGATGGTTGATTTCAAGACCTCAAGTTCTAAATCTGAGGTCTTGAAATCAAATTCATGGAAAATTACTTCTTTCTCGAAAACTAGGGCACTTCAGAGGGAGCCGTTTCTCACAATGTTTTATACCATCAACCTCTCCCTATTACTCGTCACCAAGAAAGAATTTATGCTAATAATTAATTATTTTGAGTAATTACCAATAGTGTCCACTGCCTTAAACAAAGTTTTAGAAATAACTAAAAAACCACTGGAACATTAATTTCCTCAATGCAAGATTTTACACATCACAACTCATAACGATGTAAAAATCTGATGTCCTGCAAATGCCAATGGTTTTACTTTTTGTTTTTTCTTGTTTCTTTTAATTTAAGATAATGATACAAGCAATGATAACAATGATTAACTATTATCCAGAAGAATAAAGTTTTAAAAAATAAACACCTGAACATGTAGTTTTGGACACAACTCATACAGCAAGGTTTAAAACCGATCTACTGCGAAAGCCATTGGTTTTTACTTTGTTTACTTTTTTTAAAGCTTTCTTTTAGTTCAAGATATTACTATACAAGCAATTACAACAATTTTGTTCCATTTCACTAGCACGTTTCTTGTTCGTGTATATACAAGCATAAACAACAATCAAAGTTAAGCAAACTAAAGTGATGACTAAAACCTGGGGTCGACAAGTTATTAGTGTTAAACTTTAAATCAGGTTAAAAAAACACATTTACTAAGTTGAATTCTAAGCACATTGGTCATCAAATTAATTTTTTTTTAGACATTGACATTTAAGTTAAATAGATAATTTATGGATCCTAACAAACACATATTGCCCTATAAAACTGTCTGCCAACATTGTAAGTGAAAACACAATGGGCCAGATAAATAAAAACTAGCATTTGCTTCTAGTCTTTTACTTGAATCCTTATAAATAAAAGTAAGCCTTAATATTGTTAGTAATTGGTCGAACTAGTAAAAGCAATGCTTGAGGGGACTCTTCTTATTGAGATGTAAATAAAACCGACATTTTACTATTACCTGATAGTTTCACAAGATACTGGGCCGTATAAAGGCCAGCATTAACAAAATGTCAATAAGTTTAAGATCAGGCATGAGAATTTGCCCAAATCTCTATAAATAACCTTTTACTGGAAAAACACCATTTACTTGAACGGATTAGTTAGTGGTCGGAGAAAAGCACAATAGCGGGTTATTCAGGAGTATTACAATAGAGGCATGGACTCGCAGATCAATAGCGATTAACTGACATGCAGGCCGGGCAGTTTCCACTTAGTCAAAGTTTTTGATGGCGGCAGTGGCTATGAGGAAACAGCCAGCCTCTCCACGCCAGAGCTCCAGAGATTGGTTCTTTTAGAGCAATTAAAGTACACAACAAATTTATAAGTAAAATTTATAGTTGGATCATATAGGCCAAGGGAAAATAACCCTTTAATACTGACCCGATACCGAGCCATAATATATGCAACACTGTTGTTTAAGTAAAATCTCAAGCTCCTCATGCAGTAGCTTGTAAAAATACAAGTAATTGCTACAGTATGTTAGTAAAATGTTGTTTTTATTTATATGTCTATAAGTGAAAGGTAATCCAGTGAGCAAAATGTTCATGCCTGATCTTTTACTTTTCAGTCTTCTTGCTAATGCTGAACATTTATCTTGATAAGTAATTGCTAGTTTTTATTTATTCGGCCCAATGATTTTACATCTTATTTGATTCATTCTCAACATTCTAAAACCACTATTTACAGGATTATTACAATTATGTGCACATTAATTAACAGTAAAATTATTTCTATAAATACATCCTCTATTTGATTAATATGTTGTTACTTTCCAGTGAAATAGAACTCTAAACTATAATCTATCTCGCAGGCATGAAAGCATATTGATGGTCTGATGATTGTTTTAAAAAAACAATCGTCAGACCATCAATATTTTCATTTTGAAACATACAATTAAATTATTTGATTACAATATTGTAACTTTATGAAAATAAAGAACTCATGCATCTATAGGTATTTGCATCCCCATTCAATGTTTAAATAAAATACTTGTAAAAGTTTGCACAAAAAAAGTTTTTGAATTTTGTTTTGATTTCCAATTTGGTCAGTATGAAATCAGTGTTATTTCCAGTGTGTTGATAATGAGTATTGCTTATGTGGAAAATTTAATTACAATTTTTTTCTTCAAAGATTGTCACTTGATCAATACTTGCCCATGACATGCAAGTTTATGGTGTACAACACGGGGCCTACTGCTGTATGTCATTTTGGTTTGAGTCAAAATATACATTCAGAGAAATATCAGTCGCTTCAACAATATTTAGTTGAGCATTGACTTTGTAAAATAAAAAATAAAGTCCATACAAATTACTGTGCAAAACAATTGACTCCATATCATGCAATAACTTTCCCATGTGTGAAACATTATCCTTTAAAAAAGTTCACATTTGACTATATGCACAATTGCAAACAATACCAACAAAATTAGTGTTCACTTTATTTACACACACAGAGCAGTGAAAACCTAGTTGCTTTGCGTGTCTGGTTTTCTAAATGATTTGTGGATCCAGCTTCTATTAAATCATTTTGATGATAAATTAAAAAAAGTGTATTTTTCAATTCATACATTTTATTTGATAAATTTTCATGATGCATTCTTTGACCGCAAAGAAGCCATGCGGTGAGACAGGTGAGGCCCAAAGCAATGCGGAAATTGAGGATGATGCTTCATGATAATACTTACCATTTAGATTAGCTTCATAGCCTTTCCAATACCACCATCCTCCTGTGAACTGGTTATCCTGAGTTTGTGCATCATTATCCTTGTCCTTGGTGCTGAACATCTTTCCATTGTGGTATGCGAGTGAATCCCTCACTGTGCTGTTGGCATTGTATGAACCAACCTCTAAAGTGAAGTTTTCACCTGAAATCTTGAAGTGTCCATATTCAGCAAATACTTCATTTCCATTAAAGTCAACCATCTCAATCTTCAGCTTCCATGGTCCTGCAGACTCAGTAAGGGTACGTAAGTTATCATTTCCAAGCCAGAATTCACCAGACTTGTCACCAAAGCCAGCCCGATACTCAACCCAGTTACGGTAGAAATCGACACTGCCATCTTGACGCCTCTGAATGACCATCCAGCCCTGACCATCAGTGTCCATGTCACAGTAGACTTCCAGGCCATCATTGATACCAGCAGAGAATATTGTATAGATACCACTCCCATGACCTGCCTCAAGAAGCTCCTGGCAACTGCCAGGCTGTGTACCAGGCTGTGTGGGAAGTGGTTGGTCAGGTAGAGAGTAGTGAGGTGTTTCTACATCAGCATCAAAGTATACACTACCACAGTGTATGATGAAGTCATCAGGATACTGAGCCCTGGTAGCATTGTTGAGCTCACACAGATGATTGTCAATGTTGTAATTGACTGAGTGACACTGAGGATCAGCATGGCAATAACTCACACATAGGACATGAGATTGGGCTTCTTTTTGTTCATAGGAAACTTGCTGCAACTTTCTATTTTCTGCAGATAGAAATTGTCTGAGTTTGATCTTACATGATGGTACATCTGAAGCTTTGTTTTGGTTGATGGTTATCATGATCAGTGTAAGAATGATAGCTGCATGTAGCATTAGGGATGATATTTGAGAAACCATAATTAATGTCTGCTTGATTCTAGTGGCGAGGTTTCAACTCTAAGTAAAGAGTTTTTCCAGCAGCACTTCCAATGCCATCACATGTACATGTTTGAGTGATTCTTGTTTCAATGTGGATTTGTTTGCAGAGCAATCTCTCAAGATGATATGAGAAAACTGACTGTACTCACTGAATGGTATGGCATGGGGTCCGGTGTGTGGCACACTGGTGTGGCACAGTGATTGGCTCGTCTTGGTCATGTGTAAAGTGATATGCCAGCAAGAGTGATGTGGTTGGTCGATTGTGTTGCGTAGGAGTAACCCAATTTGACTTAAAACACTGGTCACTTTTTTTTGCTGCAGATAATTGTCACTTAACTTTGTTAATGAACCCAACCAGCTACGCTATTGTTTGGCCGTACAGTTTCGTGTCAAAAATGCAGTTCATACTCCACTTAACAAATTTGACATCAACTCTACTTGCAGTAGATATTTCGCAAGATTTGAGCCTCAAAATTTGGGCAAATTATTGTTTGCAAAAATGACATGAAATTAATTTCCTTATCTCATACCTGTGAAGTAGAAACCAAGCTTTGTGTGCGTGATAACTACCATTGGTTCATTATGCACAATTTTGACCTAATTTTATCATACAGACGAGTAGGTTAAAAAGAAAAGGATGTGGAAAATTTCCAATTTTGAATATAAGATACTCTTTTCCTAAATGTTGCAAACCCAAACTGGTTTATAAGGAAACTTGTGTTTTTAATGAACACATTAATATTGGCTCTTTTGTTCAGATGGAACTTGTGTATTAATAGATAAAAAGTGAATTGAAAATTGAACATGTGTTGGCCTACATGTGTATCCCTCTAGATAGAAAACAACACATTTACTTTGATGTTTTATGAACATAGACTGAAAAACAGTTTACCTTGCTTCTAAACTCATTTGACATTACATCAATAAATTGCACCGAATTGGCCTCTCAGTCTTTTACAAATAATATGGACAAGATGAATGTATTACAATGATGTATCTTTTATTCATAATACCCAACTATTAGTTTCTCATTGATGTTTCATTCATCCCGTTTAGCTTATATTCTCAATTGTTAAAGCCATTGGACACTTTCGGTAGAGAAAAAAAATTAAAAGTTCACAGATTTACAAATAACTTACAGGGTTTACAGAAGGTAATGGTGAAAGACTTCTCTTAAAACATTATTCCATGAAATGCTTTACTTTTTGAGAAAACATTAAAACAATATCAATTCTCGATATCGAGAATTTATTTTAAACACATGTCATGACACGGCGAAACGTGCGGAAACAAGGGTGGGTTTTCCCGTAATTTTCTCCCGACTCTGATGACCGATTGAGCCTAAATTTTCACAGGTTTGTTGTTTTGTATAGAGGTTGTGATAATACTGTTTACCGAAAGTGTCCAATTGCTTTGAGCCTAAGTATCTAAAGTGTAGATATAAATGCTTGGAACTGTGTAATTTTAAAAGTAACGCAAGTTATAACTAGGTCACTTTGTAGTCAACCCATTGAACTGGTTGCTTTGATGTGATAGTCACGTTTCTCTTAGTACCATTTATTAATTCAGCAGCAGGTGACCGTTAATCATTCAATAAAAGCAACCTCGAGGAAAGTTTCAAATTGGTATAATTAGTAACTCCTTGGGGTTAGATTAGCTCACACTCTGCAGCACAATTAGGCCTATTCCTATTGGGGGCTATGGATACAGCACGGCTCTAATTGCTAAGAGTGTTGCTATGGATACTTCAACCCATAGTGACGCAACAATCTTAACTTGCTGATATTTTTCTTCTCATTTCCTGCTCTCTTTCTTGAGCCAGAAGTTAAATAATAATAATAACATGCATTTATATAGCGCTTAATACCAGGGCCCAATTTAATAGAGCTGCTAAGCACACAAATTTGCAAAGCATGACATTTCTTCCCAGATAAAACAGGATTGCCAGCCAAATTTCCATTTGTTGCATAGTGCTTGTTACTGGTATTCAGCTGTTGTTTGCTTATCCTGAAAATCAAATGGAAATTTGGTTGGTAAACCTGTTTTTATCAAGAAGAAATTTCATGCAAAGCAAATTTTTGTGCTTAGCAGCTCTATGAAATTGGGCCCTGGTTTCTAAGTTAGCTTTGATTCCAAGAGATACACCTTTTCATCAAAGACATGCCTCAATGCGAGTGATACAGGATTCAGTATGTTGTTGTGAGGGATTAAAAGAGAGGTTGTACATGTGGTATTGAAGGATAGTGTCATAAGATTTCCTCAAGAGAGTAATTAAGGCCAAGAACTCAACCCTGTGGAACACACAAATTAAGTTGAACACACACATACTGGGATCTACATTCCAGATATGATTCACACCAATGTAAGGCATGATCCTGCAAGCAAATGATGTTAATTAATTTAGCATTAATTTTGAACTTTAGCTTGAAAAAGTTCTCTTTGGAATATGTGTTTTAATTTCGCTCTGAGAGAGCATCCACTGAAATGACAGTTCATACTGCATTTGTATGTTAGAAAGAGACTTCTCTTTCATAAGGATCTATTGGGAAACGAAGACTGACTTCAACCTGTGACACCTCGACCTTTAAGGATTTGTTTGCCTTAAAGGAAAGGTACCTGTTTGGTAATTACTCCAAACAAATATTAACTTAAAAACTGACTTGGTAACGAGCATTGGAGAGCTGTTAGTATAAAACATTGTTGGAAACGACTCCCTCTGAAGTAACGTAGTTTTTGAGAAAGAAGTAATTTCTCACTAAAATAATAAAAGACTTCTAGCTAGAAGTCTGTTATTCTTATCCGAAAGCACACAAATTCGTCCAATAATGGTGTTTTTTCTTTCATCATTTTCTTGCAACTTCGATGACCAATTTAGCCTACATTTTCACAGGCTTGTTATTTTATGCTTATGATGGTATACACCAAGTGATAACACTGGTCTTTGATAATTACCAAACACGTACCTTCCCTTTAAACCAGCACCAATGTAATGTATTTGATGAGTTAGACTTTAAATAGACACTCTTTAGAGGTTTAAAATACTCCAGTTCTACAGCCATTAAATGACATTGTTAATGACGAAGAAGCAAAACTCATAAAATTTATCATTCTTAAGTTTATTTATCAGATCAAAAACTCACAATAATACTGATGCAAAACATTTTGCAAAACACAGTAAAGATTCTTATCTACATAAAGATAGAACAATATAGTACAATGTTTTATAATAGTATAATATTATATAGTATATGTTTTATTCTACAAGTTCACAATCATCCTTTCTAATCTATATAAAGTAACAATAGACAGGAACATGTCATGTACCTGTGGTGTAAAGATGAAACTTTAACAACTAAACTTAACAAAATCAAACTTTAGATTTGCACATGCCCTTATAAGGAGACTTCTGGATTTAATATAAATGTACAGGGATTTCTAGCTACAGGTTGAGGATTTGAATCACACACATTGTTTCATTCCTGATATTAAATACAGCATCGCTCTACTACAAAGCACCAAATAAGTCCAAGACTGTGCAAGACTTTTTATTCAGTAACTGCACCCTGTACAGTCTTGCATTTTAACAGTTTGTGACCTATTTTGACTTTGCTCAATCTACATACATTGTAACTCTAATCATTTGGCAGATTAAGTTTGTCCACAGGTCTGTTGTAGTACATTGTGACTTGAGTATTTTGATTCTTTGACAAATGTACTTCAAAAAACAACTCTCATAAAAAGATGACCTGTCTCCCATATCCAATTTGCACATCCTATAAAAAAAACCCAAGTCATTTATAAATGACGGTACAAGCTGAAGTTAAAAAACCTCATTGCTTGTGTTCTGAATATTGACAGTCAATTTAATGAGATCAGCATTCATCTCATATTTGCAACCTGGGACTGTGTGAAGAAGTTAAAAACATGATTGGGAGTGAAACAAGACCCAAACCAGATAAAATCCCTTGAAAAACCTACATGTAGATTCTTTGCACTGATCGTTACTTCCCAACCCAGGCTTCACATGCTTTTACACAAAATCAAGTAATAAGTTGAGCAACGCTGCATACAACGAGAATACAGATATAGTTGGCTCAATAAACTATTGAGATTTTGCTCTTATAATCATCACTAACCAGATAATGGTGTTTTGTTTGTGCTCTGAGCTTTGCCATGCCAGCAGTCCAATACATAAATGTTAACATTTGCAAACATGTTTGATGTGCATGCAGACATGGTCAGAGAATCTATTCTTGCAACACTGCTCGAAAATTCAAAGAAACAACTGGGCAATATTTATACTGATAAGCCAGCCCAGAATACGTAAAAACAAAATCATGGAGCTTTGATGAAACCATAATAGTGAACATCATTGAAAAGAGTCGACACAGTAAGCCAGGTTTATGAGTCATCCGATAGAGGGTGCAATTCAAAATACTACAGTGTATGATTGGTATTTGGTTCTTGGAGAAAGTAGAAATATTTTGTAAAATAAAATACATGGAGTGACCTACATGTACACATGGTGTAGGCTCTAACAAACATTTAAGGATAAATCATAATTTTGGGGTTTTTCACAAATCACTGTTAATTTAATTTATTGATTTCAGTCACTGCAGACCTTAAAGAAGGGTTGGGAAGAGGAAAGAGGACGGTAAAGAAGAGATGCTTTGATGATGATGAAGCTTTTTAAAGTGATGGGCACTTTCAGTCAATGTCCAGTGAAAAATATGTGTTATATTTGCCTTACAAATAACATGTTGTCTCTGTCAGTAAAATTGGCTGTCATTGATTCTATTGACTGATACACTGCTGGGCAATTCTACGGCAACGGAAGGATGTTTTGACTCATTAAACAACATTTAAATTGTGGATATCTTTAACAGTTAAATTAGTTTCATCAAGCAAATGTCAGTTTCTTTTATCAATGACTGCCGCCAAAATGGCCTCCTCCTTTTGGCTGAAAAACTTTTAGTTTATAAATATGAATATTAATAAGGTCGGTAACAGAAGGACGTCAATGGTGTCCTTCCGTTACCGACCTTATTAATGATGAAGAATGGGAAAATGTTTACCAAATAGTTGTTCAATCTTCCTATAGACAAGATATACTAAAGTTGGGGCATGAAGCTCAAATGGCCGGTCATTTGGGAGTGAATAAAACACATGATAAAATTATCAACCACTTCTATTGGCCTGGACTAAGGCGTGATGTGGCTCATTACTGTAAGACATGTCGTGCTTGTCAATTAGTGGGAAAACCAAATCAAAAGATTCAAGTGGCCCCTCTAAAACCAATACCAGCTTTTGAAGAACCTGTCAGTAAAGTGATTATATATCCTCTTAGTCTTAGGAACATTACTGCACCCACCCTATTGTGAAAGCACTGGTGAAATCTATCACACTTGTTGGACTCCCTATTCAATCAGACCAGGGTTTGAACTTTGTGTCCAAAGTTTTCAAACAAGTGATGAAACAGCTGGGAATCTAACAGCTTACATCTAGTGCATACCACCCAGAGTCTCATAGGGCGGTTTCACCAGACGCTCAAGAATATGATTAGAACATATTGTTTTGATTGCGAGAAAGATTGGGATGAATGTGTACAACTATTGCTTTTCGCATGTAGAGAATCAGTACTCAGGAGTCATTAGGATTTAGTCCGTTTTAGCTAATGTTTGGTCATTCTGTCAGAGGGTCATTGAAACTTCTTAGAGAGAAATGGCTAGCTGAGGAAAACGAAGAAAATCTGCTAAATTATGCATCGACCTTTAGGGAATGATTACATAAGGCATGTGAAGTAGCAAGAAACCTCAAAAGTGCCTCAAAACACGTATGAAAACATGGTACGATAAAAATGATAGAGAAAGAAGTTTTCAACCTGGTGATCAACTACTGGTACTTCTTCCAATACCTGGACGACCACTTCAGGCTAGATATTCTGGACCATATCAAGGACAAAGAAAAGTAAATGATGTAGATTACATCATTCAAACCCCTGAGAGACGTAAACATAGAAGAATGTGTGATATCAACATGAAAAGAGAATATTATGACCGAGATGGGAAGCCAGTTGTAATTATTCAGGCTGTCAAAGAGGATTTGCATAATGAGAGTGTTGAAGACGATGTTTCAGACATAAAACTCTGATGTGCTCAAGCACCTAGAGGACAAACTCTCCCACTATAACAGCCAAAGAGCAAGTACAGCTAATAACAGACCTGATTAGCGAACACTAGCAGATATTTACAGATATTCCTGGCAGAACCAATCTTGTGTGTCATGATGGAGATGTAGGCGAAGCTAGACCAGTCAAACAACATCCATGTAGAATGAACAGCTACGCCATGAAGTAAAATGTATGCTTGATAATGATATAATTGAACCAAGTAACAGTGAGTAGAGTTCACCATGCATTTTTGGTGCCCAAGCCAGATAAGACATATCGCTTCTGTTCAGACTACAGAAAAGTGAACAATCTGACCAAAACAGATTCATTTCCTATACCAAGAATTGATGACTGTATTGATCAAATTGGGAAAGCAAAATTGGTCAGCAAATTTGATATGCTGATATGCTGGCAAATACCACTCACTGAGCAAGCAAAAGAAAAATCTACTTTTGTAACACCCGATGGTCTCAATACAAAGTAATGCCCTTTGGTATGAAGAATGCACCGGCTACTTTTCAGCGTATGGTAAATTATTTGATAACAGACCTGGAACTGATTAACTAAAGTATCTTGCTTGCTGTTGTGCTATCACGTGTATTTAATTATAATGATCCATGGGGATTTAATATTCAACATGTGTACGTAACACTTATATCAAAGCTTTCATGTTGAGGAACATTCTATCCGGGGCTCAATTTTTTATTTTATTTGGGGGGGGGGGGGGGGGAACACAACACTGCAGGGCTTGAAGCGCAAAACTTATCACTTTTTCTCTCATGGATAACTCTTCAATAATCAACAGAATAGAAATATTTGTTTGCATTTTCAGTTTTAAATAAAAACTGCAGTGATGTGTTATTCTAGAACACAAGGCTGCGGACTTGTACGGTCCTAAGTTCCAGAGTTAATTTTGAGCTCTGACTTTCAATGTTTTCTTCTTCTGCCGGATAGATGAGAACACATTGGATGAACGCTGTCATCTGCTGACGGGAAAACGCCCACTGATGGATGTCACTTTGGCCAAGGGAGATAGGGAAAGTCTACTTGCAATGGGTGTGGCAGCAACAGTTGGCAAGAAGTTCTTTCTAGCAAAGAGGGGAAACCCAAGTAGCCAAAAATACACCTGTTGTGAAACTGACTTAAACAAGTCAGTTGTTTCATCATTTGTTGCAGGTCTGTTCAAAACTGGGGGAAATTTAGCAAACAGATTGGAAGATCATTTTATATTTTTTGGGCAGGTCCGGTATTTCCTTCTGTGCCAGACTGACAGCGGAAGCAAGGCGTTTGCGAAAGTGGAGCGTAAAGGTGCACCTCTCCGTGACTCCGAAGCACCAGGACTGTGGCGGGTTCAAGATGTCGAACATAAAACTTTGTTCCTCTTTCAAAACTCTCCCCACCACTAATCACAGCTGTAGACTCAGAAAGTATTTTGTGGATTTAAGACTGGAATGCTAAACATGTTTACGTTGTTGAGTGAAAAGGTTTGTAGACAGTGTTTATTGTCAATTCACACTGTAGTGAAGCACCCAAGACTGTTGTCATAACAAAGAAGTAGAAGGGTCATTCCATGTCTGACTGACCAACGCACTTTTTTACCTCATGTCTTCCGATTTTGATAAAAATTGCTGTGCTTGTAGGTCCTAATGAGCAATGAATGCACACCAATTTTTAGCATGATCAGACTTGCCGTGTGGTCAGGGCAGAAACCACTAAAATCTGACGATTTTAGGGTAAAATACCACCTTTTTGGTAAAAATATGTCATAACCATGTCAATTCTCATCACACATATGCAAATTTGGTATCAAAATGATGAGAATTGCATGCTGAAATAAATTTTTTTGTCAAAAATAAATTTTCTGAAATGTAAGTCACTGTAATCTTTATTATGTTATCGTGACCTTTGACCCAGTTTTTAAAATAATGTATCATTCCAAAAATCAACGAAATAAAAATCACTTAATAGAGCATGTCTTCCTCTATCAGAATCCACTAAGAAACAGTTGGGCTCTTCAAAATTAACAACTTTATGACTATTTTTGTACAAGTCACCATGATCTTTAATATGTTGTCGTGACATTTGACCCAATTTTTGAAACAATGCACCATTCCAAAAATCAACAAAATAAAAATCACTTGATAGAGCATGTCTTCCTCTATCAGAATCAACCAAGAAACAACTGGGCTCTTCAAAATTTACAATTTTATGACCCAGATGCGATAAAGAGTAAACAATTAATTTCAGTTGCCAAAAATCGCATTACAGTATACATGGTATAATGCTATTAAACTAAGAATAAATAATGTCAAGCCGCTATGGGCAAGAAAAGCACTTAATAGTAGTACAAAGGACATTTCTGTTCTTGTCAAAATCAAATTCCTTAACTCTATTGGACTTTCAAGTGTTTGCACTTGTTTAAAATGTGAGTTCTTAAATTTTCATTGTACTTTTAAAGCTCAACCTGATGTAGATTTCCCATCTGACGATTGCATGCAGCCACCTCAGGTATATGTTTGTACTTTTAATTTGGAAGCTTGTTTACATGTTTGTCGGTTTAATACGATTCTCGTACAGAACCGTCCTCAGCATAGTAGTTAAACAAGGTTTCTAAGCATAGTTAATGCATCCTTTAAGACCATGACAATATTTGCCGGGTCTGTATGTTTATCAGTCTGTTAATCTCTCTAAATGCCGGATACAACATAGGACATTGACGAAACTTTGAATACAATATTTTGTAGTGGACAAGTTGTGGTGATCTTTATGGAGTTGCAAACAAAAAGGGGGTTATCGAAATCGAACTATGCAAATTAAACGTTCACTAAACCTTTAAATGTAATGGTGTTATCATGTTATACTCAAGGTTCGTCTTGGAAAGAAGTCTACGAGCAAGAAGTCTTCGAAACTTGAAGTTGGGAAAATGGTTGCTACATGTCTCGACCAGTACTCCGATGAATGGCCACAAGTTGGAGAGGTTACCAACATCAAGGAAGATACAGTTCACATTCATTGGTATACAGGTACATGAATGGCCACAAGTTGAAGTGGTTACCAACATCGAGGAAGATACAGTTTACATTCATTGGTATACAGGTACATGAATGGCCACAAGTTGAAGAGGTTACCAACATCAAGGAAGATACAGTTCACATTCATTGGTATACAGGTACATGAATGGCCACAAGTTGAAGTGGTTACCAACATCGAGGAAGATACAGTTTACATTCATTGGTATACAGGTACATGAATGGCCACAAGTTGAAGAGGTTACCAACATCAAGGAAGATACAGTTCACATTCATTGGTATACAGGTACATGAACGGCCACAAGTTGAAGAGGTTACCAACATCGAGGAAGATACAGTTTACATTCATTGGTATACAGGTACATGAATGGCCACAAGTTGAAGAGGTTACCAACATCAAGGAAGATACAGTTCACATTCATTGGTGATACTACATGTAGATCCCTTCTCGGATGCATGCATGGATAATGCACTTTATGTTCCAAGAGCCCTGTAAATAATATGTTTAATGTGTGTAGTATAAAATTAGTGATATTTTGTTTTTTACAGGATTACCAATGGTAAATCAATTGAGTTTGTCTTGCTAGTGTGAATAATGTAAGTAAATGTAATAATATCAAGCAGGCTTCCTAAAAGTGACTATAATAATGAATAAATGACATTAATTTCAGAAAACTTCACAACAAAAGTGTGTTGCCAAGCAATCAGTTTTTTTGCATTAAATAAATTGTGTTCCTAAAACTTAAAATCATTCTTACAGGTCTTTACACTGTTTTGATTAAATTCCGCAGTAAATGACATTGCCCAATTAAAATTGCAGTTGGTACTGAGGGTTTAAAACGCCTTAATGCATCCAGCTTGTCTCAGGACGAACAAGAAATCCCTGAGAAATTATGGTCTGTATTTGAAGACCAGTTGCGCATAAGCGTAAACTTTCGCATTCATAGGCTGGAGCTAATGCGATTTCGTCAAAAACCAAACAAAACGCTTGATGAATTTGCAAATAGATGCAAAGAAAAAGCTGGACAATGCAATTTTGAACCCTCTGAACTTGATGAATGTGTCGTAGAACTAGTGATTGCCTCAACCCCACTAGACTCATTTCGACACAGTTTGCTACAACAACCCAGTGGCTATAAAATTGAAGCGTTACTCGAGGAGGGGCGCCGCCATGAGGCTGTAGATTTTCAGGAAGCAGTTTATGAAAATAATCATAATAGTGTGAAACAATCCGAACATTATAAACTTCCTTGAACTTGAGGATTTTAAAATTTACCCATCCTTTCTGTCAAGAGAGAACCGTTGATACAAAACAGTTCAACTTTACAATACATGTAAAGATGGCTACTTGCTTGCATGCTCTGTGTTTGGCTCTCCCATTATTGATAAATTTTGCTGTCCACAGCCCTCTATGCAGTGTAAATTTTATACCAGATGAAAGGTTAGTGGTTGCTGATCAGAATGGTTGTTTTCCTGATGGATTTGCTGCTGAGAAAGACGGGTTATGTCGTGTTTTCCCATCAGAATTTCCTCAACTTCTACCAGTCTTCAAAGGCAGTTGCATCATGCAGTCCACACCTGGCCGATTCCATTGTCACGACCATGCCACCCTTTGTCCACTCCTGCATTCAATGGACTACACCAAGCTACATGTACATGTACCTGCCTGTGTGCATCCAATATGGCTGACCATCAAACTATCTATTGGATACCACAGCTCTAGAAGTAGGTTTGGCAAAGCTTCAATTAACTATTATCCAAACTCTACAGCTACATTTAATCTACCCCTTGCAATGTCTGGAGACATTGAAGTCAATCCTGGTCCTGTTACGGACCCCTGTGGTAATTGTAATCGCCCAGTAAAATCCAACCAAAGATCTCTCCTATGTGAAGATTGCAGCCTGTATTGGCATCAGAAGTGTATTCCTGAGATGAACATTACCCAGTACACCCTGCTCATCTCAAGTACAATTGACTGGTTTTGTCCCAACTGTTTGAGTGCATCACTGCCATTTTCTTCATGCAGTGACACTTCATTCCAAGAAGCTTTTGCCGACTTGCCAAACTCCTCTCATCCATCAGTTGACATCAGAAGACTTCCAAGTGTATCCGATAGCACCCTATCAGCCCCAACCGCATCCCCTAGTCACCTATCTGGGCTGTTATTTAATGCTCGCAGTGTCCGAAACAAGGGTTTGGATCTTGCCACTTCAATCGCCTCTTCGACCCCACCTGACATCCTGGCTCTGACGGAGACTTGGCTCAAGGAACACGATTCGGACGCCATCTTTGGACTCCCTGACGACTACTTGATCTTCCGTAAGGACCGTCCCTCTCGCGGTGGTGGCATCTTGACTGCAGTCAAAGCAAACCTTCATCCTGTCCACCATGCCAAGTTTGACTCCCCCGATCTTGAACTCTTGTGGGTGTCGTTATCCTGCCAGCGAGGTAGATGTCTTCTTGTCACATTATATCGCCCTCCCTGTGCCACTACTTCGTTTTGGGATGATCTCAACGCCGTGGTCTCAAGAATGGATCACTTTCTTCCCAAATTTGACTGTATTATTTTCATGGGAGATTTCAACATTGACTGTAATCCTGCGGTAACCGTTCTCGTTTGTTTCAACTTGCCGACTCGTTGAACCTATTTCAGCTTGTCACCGACATCACTCATCCCCTTGTAGTGATGATACCATTTCTTCTGGGTCCACTATCGACTTGGTCTTCAGTAGTTCTCCACATAACTTTGTATCCGTTGAGACTGTTCCCAACCCTGTTACCAGCGATCACCTTGCCGTTCAGTTCGTCACTCGTCTGAACACTTCTCCTCCGCATCCCTCTGTTGTTAGACAGTTTTTGTCTTACAATCCTGATTCTATCTCTCATCACAACGCTCTCCTCCAATATGCACCCTGGGATCTTGTTTTTGACAAAGATGACATCAACTCTTCATGGGAAGGTGTTTTGGATCTGATTAATGCTGCTGTTAAAGACGCCATTCCTGGTTCTAGGAAGCGGACAAGGAAAATAAACAATTCTCCATGGGTTGATGCTGACCTGAAACATTTGTGCTCTGTAAAGCGTAAACTGTTTTCCAAGGCTAAGCGCTCTGGATCTCTTGTTGATTGGAACACTTACAAACTTGTACGTAATCAGCTAAAATATTGCTCCCACAAGGCTTATAAACACTTTGTTGATAACATGTTTTCATCTAAGGATAACAAAAAACGGTTTTGGTCCTTTGTTCGTAGTAGAAAACGATCACCTACCCCGTTGTCATTTAAACATGGAGCCCAAACACTAGTCAACCCCCATGAAATAGCTTGTGCTTTTAATACTTATTTTGCTTCAGTTTCTTCTGCTGATGTCCCTGTTTGTCAAGACCCTCCCACATGTGATTTTCCCATTCCAGCTCTGTCTAGTATTAACTTCTCAGTTGATGATATTCAGCGTACCTTATCTTCCTTACCTCTGGGGAAGGCTCCTGGTCCAGATGGAATCAACGCTAAATTCTTGCGTAACACAGTTTCTACAATCTCTCCGGTTCTCTGTAGAATCTTCAATGATTCCATTGCCTGTGGACGCCTTCCCCGTGGTTGGAAGCTTGCCAACATCACCCCTGTGTTTAAATCTGGTGACCGTTCCCTTCTTAGTAACTAAAGGCCTATTGCTCTCACTTCTCTCGTTAGCAAGATCATGGAGAGACTGTTAGCTAATGCTGTTAAAGATCATTTAAATTCTAATTGTTTATTGTCTGATAAGCAGCATGGTTTTGTTCCTTACAAATCTTGTGTCACCCAACTTATGAATGTGTATCATTCATGGGCTACAACTTTAGATAAGCGTAGTCCCCCAAGGATTGATGCAGTTTTCTTGGATATAAGCAAAGCCTTTGATCGTATGCCCCACCATATACTTGTTCGTAAACTTGCCAGTAACTTTAACATCCGTGGATCTCTCTGGAGCTGGATAAAAGATTTTCTGGTTGATCGTCAACAAAGAGTCACATTTGTTGGTATGAACTCCTCATGGTCCAGAGTTAGCTCTGGTGTTCCTCAAGGAAGTGTTCTTGGGCCTCTGTTATTCAATTTATTCATCAATGATATATGTTACAACCTCAGTTCTAACTGTGTTCTTTTCGCTGATGATGTATTAATTTATCGTCCAATCCGTTCCTGTTTAGATGTAAGTTCCCTCCAGCATGACCTCGATGAGCTAAGCACTTGGAGTGTTTCCAATGGTATGACGTTCAACCCTACAAAGTCCAAAATCATGCATATTTCCCGTAAACACTCTCTCGACCCCCGTTTACACTCTTTCAGGTTTTCCTGTGCAACCCACATCCTCTGTCAAATACCTTGGAGTCACTCTGAATGCTCAGCTTTCTTGGAATAACCATGTAAAAAATGTTGTTTCAAGTGCCAATAGAACATTGGGCCTCATTAAGACCATTGCTTTCAATTCTTCTGTTTCAGCTAAGTTCTGTCTTTATAAATCCCTAGTTCTCCCAATTTTAGAATATGGCATGCCAGCTTGGCTCCCTCATACATCTCTCCAGACTCAGGCCCTCGAACGGGTACAAAAACGTGCTACTCGGTTTATTCTTGGGCAGAGGATGGGTGAGATGTCCTACCCCGATAGACTTAAGTCCCTCAACTGGTCGTCTCTGTCAATTCGTCGTAATTTTTCTGTTTTGTATTTTATCATTAAGTGTAAGTTTAACCTTATTAGCGAGGTTTCGGTCGCACACGACTAACGGAACGGCGACGTTTAGTTGCTGTGACATCATCACTTTTTGTGCAGTTATGACGTTTACTCAATCGGTCATAGTATTAAAAGTTTCGTGAAGACGTATAGCAGCTCCACTACACGTAAGTGAGAACTTATAGTAAAACTCAGTAATTTAGTCACCATTTCAAGAGAAAAACATTATTAATAAGTCATAGAAAGTAGTAGATGATCTCGTCATTCATTTCAGGTGGGATGTGTAGTGTGTGTTTTAGTAGTGTATTTTGTCATCGAATGGAGGGTGATTTGTGTACTGCGTTTAGGCCTTGCATGCCCTTGCTTAATGGTCGAGTTGTCGTTAGTGCACGTGAACAGTGTGTGTGTGTACTGTGGTCGTACTAAAACATAACGTTGTCGTTAGGCGTACAACTTAACGTTAGGCGTACATACTGTTCGTACTGTAGGCTATCTATTTCCCCAAATTTGTCATTTGTTGGAACATATGACACTGATTAAATGCAAGATGTTGTACCCTAAAAAAAGGTGTAACTTAAGTTTTCGGCTTTCATTCAAATCAGCATGCATGATCAGGAAGAGGACCCTCTAAAAAAATTCTCTATTTATTGTTTTTTGTCCTACTGGCCAGCTGCCGCTTTGTTGGACCTGGCAGCCTTCATAGATGGCTTCTGCTGTCTGCCCACACTCCCCAACCCCAATACACATTACTAAAGTAAACGTTATACATGAAATTAATATGTATCCTTCCATCTTTAACTTTCAGAATGGCAAACAAATCCGTTCGATTTTACCCTGGCCTTGATGTGATTCTCTTGAGGGAGGTCTTGGCAATTTCCAGCGAAGGATTATCAAAAACAGCATGGGAGGGAATCAACAAGATAATAAATGAAGCCATGAAGACAAAGAATACTTATGTAACACTGAGAGCATGTAAAGATCGCCTTCGTCACCTACAGAATGCTCACCGAAGAAACGAAATGAGTTCTTTACGAGCGTAAGTATTTTTACATATACAAATTGATCAATATTTAGGCAAATTTCAAACAATCAAACAAATTTAGTTTTTGTACATGTGTCTCAGGATTTTAAGCATAGTCTAAATTGACATCCCATTGAAAAATTACCAAGATGGTGGCATTATGAGAAAGGTCTTATACTCTATTGCAATGCACTGAAGTCACAGAAGAGGAATAATTAAACACATGAAATAAATAGTAGCCTAATCTTTCTCTTCACTGTGTTACCATTTCAGCTCCGGTACAGACGAGGAGTATGATGAACGGAGCCAGCTTCTAACAGAACTGGCTGATTTGGATGAGGAGAGGAAACATGAAGATGCCAAGAAAAAGAGTGAGGAGGAAGAAAAAGAAAAGCAGGGCCTAGCTATTCGAGCAGCAGCGATGGAATCTCTTGTACCTGCAAAGAAGGCACCAGATGGTGACAAAAAAGGTTATTTTCTGACCTGATTTATTTATGTTATTTTATTTATTAAATTACATATCCAACAACATATAAGCAGAGGTGGCTCTTTTAGGATTTGTTTTTATTTTTTAAGTTGTCAGATATTGCCTGAGATCGCACCACAGATCACCTACAATCCAAAAATTTGGACCCCATGCCATTAGGGCTGCACGGTACTTGCCCGCAGGAGCCACAACTTGCAATCACCATTTGCTGCTTGGTACATTTCATGCCCCCCCCCCACCCCCTTCGGAAAATCCTGGATCCGCCCCTAATAAGCAGGCGCGGATCAAGGGGGGAGGGTCAACACCCCCACCACCCTGACGAAAAAAATAATACAAAACATAACAGGGGGTTATTATCAAACTTGAAAATCTATACCCCCCTGCAAAAATTCATGGATCCTCCCCTGAACAGGGCGAATATAAATATAGATCATAAAAAACAAGAAGAAATGTTCAGTTTTAGATGTGGGAGGAAATTCCCAAACGAGGAAAACCCATGTAGTTAGGTAGGAACTGAAATCCCAATCCACATATGAGGCCATGGTCAACCCTAGGTGGGATTCGAACCGGGTCCACAGAGGTGAAAGGAGGGAAGTTGACCGCTATACCAACCTGACCATCCAAGAAATTTTATGAAAGTCTTGTTCTTCTATCCAATCCTTTTTTTTAATAAAACAAAATTTAAAGAGGAGGGAAATTTCTTAATCAATATTTTTCTCTCACTCTTGGAGTCTTAAGGCTTAGTTTGGAAATCATTTACATGTCAGCATTGTCATTTTCATATTGTGTATTTTGTAACTGTTCATTATTTCAGACACAGAGCTGACACCAAGAAAACGCCGAGGCACAGCAGACTCATATGTCAAATATCTAGAAGACAAACTAGAATTTGAACGAGAAAAGTTTGACTTGGAAAAAAAGGAAAGAGAAGCAAGGCTGGAAAAAGACAAAGAAATGATGACATTGATGATGACCCTCATAAAAAAGTAAAGTGATCCTAGCATGCCGTTTGAAAACCGTGTTAACAATTTCAAGTTTTTGTAGTTTTTATACCAGCACTTCGTTGTTTTGTTGGAAGTCAGGATTTTCAGCATGTATTGCATAGACATGCATTTCTTTTTTTTTACATTTTGTGATGTTTTAAGTCCAATGTTCCACTGAACCATGATGAGTTATACACTCTAAAGAGTGATACTAAAGTGTTGAATCCAACACAATATTATTGTTCGAGGATTCAACATCTAAAATGCTGGATTCAACACTTCAACACTTGGATTCAAAACTTTCAAAGTGCTGTCACTCCTCGAACAATGGCAAGTGTTGGATTCAACACTTTAGTTTTTAGAGAGTACATTGCCAAAGAAGTCTCCGCCATGAGTAGATCCATAGTCCAGTTTCTTGCCCATTGCAACCAAAGTGAAATTGTTGTTTTGAAGTTTGAAGTATTTTAATCTATATAATTCATTGCATGACTATACTTATTTTGTCAATGGATCAACAGATAGCCTTTTCTATTTGACTTTTTGAGAGCAGACCAAGAAATGTGATTTGTTCATGTTCAACAGGTGTCGCCATCTTGGGACTTTGTGGAGGCAGTCATTTGTCACAAAGCAAACTTAAAAAAGGACTCTTTTAGTGTGGCACGTCGCACAGCCTCAACAAAATCAAAGTGTATAATTGGCATATGTGCAACTGCTACCATCGTTGTTTAGATTTACATTATGACGATGGGTCCAAAGATGGAAGTGCCCATAATGTATACAGACCCATATTATCATGTTCGTTTACAATGTGAGGTCACTGACATGTGTTAAAGGAATTCGCACTGAAAAGGGTATAAAAAAAAAACCAAAAACATTTATCACCACTTTAAAGTAAGGTTAGAGGCTTGTAATTTGTTTTCTCAATTTATTAAGACTTATGCCTTTTGGAAAAACAGTGAATCACAGAACTGAATTTGACTTTAAAGGAAGGTTATTATAATTTACGGGTGATGTAATTTCTTTTGCAGTTGCTTATTGAAATAAAGGTTGAAAAATATCTTGCAAAACTAGTTTCATTTGTCAATATGATTGATAAGGATGGTTTGTTTCCCTTCAAAGTGTAAGGTAGCAATGCCCAATTTCATGGAATACCTTATTCCATAGTCTTTACCTGCTCAGTAAGTTACCAACATTAGAAGGAAACCAGTGAGATTATACCGCTTTAGTTGGGGAATAATAAAGGGAATCCAAATTATATAGACCCCTACAGTAAACATTTAAAATAAGAAATAAAATTATAAGTAAAATTAAGAGCACAGCAACAGAAAACAACAACTACATGTACTGGTGAACTTGTTGACGGGTCAAGAGCTGATCAATTTTATTCTTATAACCTTTCGGTGTGTGTGTGTGGGGGGGGGATGTTTTTTTTTTTGGGGGGGGGGGGTTGATCGTTGGGTCCTAAATACAGTGTGTCTCAAAAAACAAAAACAAAAAACAATCAAAAATTCAATGGAATTATGTAGAATGTGTAACCAACAGGTATGGTTTGAAACATACACCTTTCCGCTTTAACATGAGACATCAAATAATGTCCAAATCTGTTTACTTTTGACAGAGTTATGAGTAATTGTCCGAGAGAGGTCAAGTTGGTTATGGGATCAAGTTTTTAAATGCAATGATAATCGATTGGGTTTGGATGTGCAAGTGTTGCATAATCTGTCCCTAGGACAGGCAATTATTCACACAGGCAATCTGGCTACCTTTGACCCAATGCCTAAAACTTAAAACTTGGTCCCATGGTAAATTTAACCTCTCTTGGAAAACTACTCATAACTCTGCCAAAATTAATAATAGATTTGGACATTTCATGGCTCATTTTAAAGTGAAAATGGCATATCTTTCAAACCATACCTATATTATTCATATTGGTTACACATTCTACATCTGGCATTGCATTGGATTTTGATTGCTTGGTTTTGTTGTTGTTGTTGTTGTTTTTTTTTTTTTAAACACACTATAAATTTAAGTTACTCAAAGCCTGGCATTGCAAAAATCACTCAATTCTTCCAGGTATAATCCTTTATATGAAGCAAAATTCATGGGTTCAAAGTTCAGACGGTTGTACATGATGGATGGAATCATGCCAAATAGTCCTCCAATGAGGGTGGATCCAATTGGAAGAAACTGCTTGTCTGGTTTCCATAGAGGCACGTATGACAGTTGGTGAGGAGCCCGCCAACCAGATAGTACTTAGCCACTGGAGACAACAGTACTTTCAAGTTCTTGCGAAAGTCAAGGAAGGCAAACAGTTTAATCATCTTGCCAAATTCCCACTCCACGCATTCTCGGACCGATGACATTCGTGAGTTGAATTCTTGTTCCTCATGTGTCAGATCTGCTCCTTTGAATGGGCCTATTAGATACCGTCTAATTGGATAAGCGGGATCCCCATAAATTGCGTAGGGAAGGCCATTTCTGTCCGTCAGATTTCTTGCCTCAAATTCTCGCATCAGTCCACTCATGCGAAGCAGAGCACTATCATGTCTTCTACCTTCCACTGGGCCGTAAAGATGAGCAATCAACCCATTAGGTATCACCACTGACTGGAATTTCAAGGCATCAAGGCCACTGCAAGTGGACTTATTCCTCAACGTTAGTTTCTCTGGAAGTCTAAGTAATTCTCGCAGCCGGTAAATGTCATCTTTTAGAAATCTGAACTTGTCTAAGCACTGATTATCATTTGGTGTTAATAAATCAAACCTTGGCCACTCTGGATTGAATGTGATCCTCTTTGGTATTGGTTCATTGCTCAAGAGGAGGTATAGGAAGTCATCATCTTCGTCTTCAATCGCAAAATCGACCATACTCATGGGCGCTGCCATTTTAAAGTTTGCGCCCTCTATAGCTTAGTTAAATGTAATTGTGGGGTCATCAACGAAACCCTCTGACTATGTGCGTGTGATGGGGGACGCCTATTACGCTTGACGATTAGCTATCTGTAGTCGTTCACTCTAACCGTGTGCGACCGAAACCTCGCTATTCACTGCGATGTGGCAGACATCATTTCTGTCAGCCATAGATATCCTAATGTTCTCACCTTCAAACACCTGTATGCTAGAACCGATGCTCTGCACTTATCTGCTCCTCATCTTTTTCCCAGACTTTGGTCTAGTTTGCCAGAAAACATTCGTAATTCACTACTGCTCTTGCCCTTCCACAGCTTTCTCAAATCACTTAGATTTTCTGTCTGTCAACCTCATGAATCTACTGAATAGTAGCTTTAGCCCTATCACTTGTGCAATATTTTAAGTCGTTTTAATTTATCTACAAGTTTAGGTTTTATTTATTTATTTATTTCCCTTTATTGTTTATCCTTACCCCATCTGTTATTTTTACTTATTTATTTATTTTTAATTTAATTTATTTTTTATTCTTAATATATATTTAGCATTTTCTATTGATTTTTAATTTTCTGCTTTTATTATTGCTTTGTGTACTATATTATGTTAAATCTATATTAATTTTATTGTGTACCCCAGGTGTGGGGCAACAGATCTACGGATCATAGTATGTATTTGCTTTTGTTGTCCCTTGCCCATCTTGGGGTATAATGTTGTCAATGTATTTTGTTTTGTACTGTTATGGCGAATAAAATAATAATAAAATAAAATAAATAATAAAGTGTGGTTGGAGAAATAGTCATTTGCTGATGGCGGAGAAGCAAAGACAGTTGTACAGGTCATGAAACCAGAGGACCATCAGTTTGGCCAGAGCATCCTGGAGAGGCTGCTAGAAGTATATGGAGACCAGACCCCTGCAACATCCCTACTCCAGAAATTCCACAACAGACAACAAAGTACAAGGGAGACAATACAGGAGTACTTCCTCTCACTTCAAGAGACCCTTGGGAGGTTGAAGAAACGAGATCCGGACGCCGTCCCCGGCCGAAGTTTCTCCTTCGGGATAGATTTCTAGCAGGCTTAAAATAAAGCGAAGTGAAGCGGATGGTGAAGATTGAGCTCAGGAAGAGACCAGACATGTCATTTGAAGAAGTTTAAAGAGAAGCCCTCCAAGTGGGCTATCACGAATAAGTTCAAGGAGTATTTGATGGGAGGGAAATTCAGTCTTCACAGACCAGACCCACTTGTACACTTAAAGACAGCCACACTACGAGATGTAGAACAGCGCTGGATCGCCCAGTTGTCAAACTTTCAGTTTGACATCGAGTATTGTCCTGGAAAAAGTAACGACAATGCTGACGCCCTTTCCAGACTCCCCAACCCTGAAGAAGAACATCAGGAGACAGATGAGTGGGAGGGACAGTGACGGTTGCAGTTGTGTAGGCATTGGTCGCCATTCCTCCCACTTCGGAAGAAACGGTCCCTGCTACATGTAGTTCGGGCAGAAAAGGCAGTGTTAATCACCTTCCCATTGTCTTCAGGACTAATGCTCAGTCACTTGTAAAAAAGATCAACGAGATACAGGTTGTCACAACACAACATCGATATAGGATTAATAACTGAATCCTGGTTTACTCCTGACACTCCAGATCATCTTGTCAACATTCCACACTACAATATGTTCTCCAAATGTTCTGATAACCAACGTGGTGGTGGAGTTGCCATTTATACTCGTTTTAAAACAGATCCCGGCCAGTAAACTCAACATTGTTGTTCCAGAACAATTGGAGTGCATGTGGGTAAAAGTAAGACCAACTTGTCTGCCTCGCGGGGTTTCATCTATTGTAATATGTGCTGTTTACATCGATCACCACAAACTCCACTTATCAAGAACTTTTGGAAAGACATTTTTTGCAGAACATTGACAGTTTACGGATTAATTCTCCGGATGTAGGAATTGTTATTTTAAGCGATTTCAATCGCATGAATATTAATTCCCTTACCAGAGGTAACTATATTGTTCAAATTATTGATTTTCATACTCGTAAAGATGCTACTAGACTTAATATTAACCAAGGAACCATATTAGGACAGATTGGATTTCAAACTTTCATCAATGATGCAGTCCAAGATGCTAATTCTAAATGTTTGAAATACGTTGATGATTGTACTTTGGTAGAAAATAGACCTATTTCTAGAAACAGTTCCTTCAAGGTTGACTTAATTGAGTTGGTTGTATGGTCTGACAAACACAGGAAAGCGCAACTCGGCAAACCCTCGCCATATCTTGTAAAAGTTCTGTGCCGCCCTGAGAAGCAAGTGGTCTTGTCCGGTGCCAGAAAGGCTCTTCATGGAATGAACCTTTATCTGGTGCAAAACTTTGATTGTAAGTGTCCCCTTATTTTCAGTTTTTAGTGGTAGATAGCATAGTAGAAGAAACAGGAATAATTAGTTAGGGTGTGGTTAAAAAAAACAAAAAGTGAGTGAGAAAGAACTTATGTAAATTCAGTGTGAAGTCATTGAGATCAAAACCTGAGAGTGAGAGAGTGTGTGAGGTTCTTCTCTGGCCACCAACCAGTGCATGTTCCTAGGCAGGTTTGTGCATCAGTTGGCATACAACTTTCATGCCAAATGCGAAGCTCAGTGGACTCAGCCACTGAGGCAAATCATTTAAAACTTGAACACGGTATTGTTGCCAGCCAGCCAACACATGTATGAGGGCAAGCAGACTCAAGACTCAACCAGCACAACCCAAGAGTACGACGCATTTGAAAACCATGGCCTTGAGTTAGGATTGAAGTTTAAACTGAAGATATTGAGAAATTGATGAGTGACGTTGAAGGACTACTAAAGCCAGTACAGAGTCCAGAGACAAGAGATAGAAGATGGGGAAACGTCAGAAGGGCCAGAGTAAAGAGACTAGGGAAACAGAGTATCCTCAAACGAGCCAACAGTGACGGCCGAACCAGTATCAGTATCAGTTTGTTTTCAATTTATTTCATCAAGCGATTTGTTAATTGTAAAGGTGGAAGATGCAGTAAAACTAACTACTGTAGTGACTTACAGCTGAACTTAGAGATTGAAAGACAGCCACTGAATTGAATTGGTATTGTGACAACAACAAAAGTTATGAAAGGGAGAGAGCACTCATGAAACCTTGATTTCAAAGGAAGCTTCTTGACATCAAACAACACCCATTGTATAACTTATCATTTACTTAATTTTATTTTGATATAAATGCCTGTGAATAGTTTTGAATGTTAAATAAAACTATAACAGTTTAAAGTGAAGAATACAACTAAAGGATTCTGGTTTTGGGACTTATTTCTGTTTGTTTTGAACCCGGTTCTGACAATACTACAGATGTGACTTCATGTATGAGGACCAGGGGTCTGTGACAAGCCTATCAGATGTGTAGCCAGAGGTACTGGACAAAGTCAAGGAAGGAAGGAAGAGCTACTTCAATTTCAAGCACAGATGATAGAGTTCTGGTTCTGCAGAACATGTGTAAGCCAGATATTACATGTGGACTGACGAGCGCCACAGTTGCTAACTTTGTGAATGCCCTTCAAACTGGCATTTTATTGTTCACAATTTTGTAATAGATACCAGTTTGTCAATCATGAAATCACTTAAAACAGTTGGGACATTTGTCATAAACATTTTCAAATGCCAGTTGAGGAAAAAGAAATGTCCCAGACCACAACCACTTCTAGAGAGGCAGAGAGTGATAAAAGTGGCGATTTTATGATGGTTATAGGGATTCTGATGTGGTGTACAGCAACTTACTTTTTTGAATAAGTAAATAAATAAACTTATTTGCATACCAAGTAAAAAATATATAAACTTCATGATAAACAAATTACATTTATCAGTTCGCAAAACTTTAAATGCAACCGTGAAAAAAGACATGCTGAAAGCCATCAAAAGGGAGAAATTTCATCTAGCAGTATGCCTAAACACAGGAACAAACATCAACAAACTCTCACATCAAATCACACAGAATTTCATTTATCATGTGATGTCCGTGATGTTCAGGTTTCCATACCTATAACCCAAGGCTTGACTTGTGAACGTACAGTAACAAGACAGGCACAACTGCAAAGGCCAGTGAATGGATACACTTTTCAGAAATCCAACAACTAAAAGGTCAATGTTTGAGAATACCCCTGAACAGCAGGACGAGGCACTACTTGAGGAAGTTGCAGAAATTGCCCTGTCACCTACGTACGCCAACGATTCAATGGGAAACAGATGTGGGGCCTGCTCCGGAAACATCGAGTGTGACAAACCCCATAAGCCAGCGGGAAGGAGGAGTAGAGCTGCAGGTGACGGCACCAAACGAGCCTACGCCAGGAGGAAGGGAGAAAAAGCCACCAGTGGAGCTCCGTATCAACCACTTACTGGCCGCCAGTCCAGCCAGAATCACTGAGGAGGGCGCAACGACTGTGTTCAATGGTGTGACACAGACAGTCCACGAGCACCGTGCACGTCATTATGACGCCGTCTACCTAAAGGCCCCGCTGACCACCGAGGAGGAGCTACAGACCACAAGGATCTGCAGGATGGTGCGGGAGGAAGGCGGCATCATAAGCATCAGACCGGGAATGTAGGCCCAGTACCTTTTCCCACCTTTTTGGGCACATCTAAACATACAAGAGGAAAACAAGACACACACAAAATATATCTTGTTTTCTATATAGTAGCCAAAAAACTTTAATTTTATTTTGGTTACTGAGTTGCTTATTGGATTTGCAGATCAATATTTAAGTACAATGATCGAAACTCAAAAATTTATTACCAAAATTTTTTCAATGATTCACCTTTTTCTAAGATGTTCCGTCCAAGACCAGAAAACCTGCAAAAGAAACATCTCCAAGACAAAAAATGCTGCAGGACATGGGGTTGGACATTCATAACATCCTACAGGTAACACCTTCAATCCAGAACCTACAAAGCCTTCCTCCCATGCCATTCCTTCACAAGCTTCCGCTTTGCGATCTCCACAACAATACTCCCGGCCATCGCTCTACCAACCATCACCCATATCCCATCAGTCATCCTCACCTGCACCACAACTTTCCTTCCACCAGCCTGATCCACCAGATTTTCATCATTCTGCCCACCAACCATCTTGCGTGCCTCCACCTCTCTATCACCCTTGTTTACTATCACCACGATCACCCTCTCCCATGTCCATTGAAGAACCCACATTTGCGGAGCTTGTTACTCGGCACCTTGTCACCGACAATGAAGACTATGTACCTGTTGGCGACAAGGTGCAAGTTTGCACAAATGACAACTGTCGCCAACGAAATTCTAAACTTGAGGAGGATGTTAAACGGCTCACAACAGAATTAGGTAAGCTTTAAGTGCATTAAGTTATTCTTCATAAGAGTTTGTATCAACGGGGTTGACGTTGTCCACTGCAACACTCTACTAACACTGCGGTAGTTGTCTACCTGGCATGTTTTTATGACACTAACATTCTTCCAGAAAGTTATTCTTCATAAGAGTTTGTATCAACGGGGTTGACGTTGTCCACTGCACCACTCTACTTACACTCCAGTATAGTTGTCTACCTGGCATGTTTGTATGACACTAACATTCTTCCAGAAAGTTATTCTTCATAAGAGTTTGTATCAACGGGGTTGACGTTGTCCACTGCACCACTCTACTTACACTCCGGTACAGTTGTCTACCTGGCATGTTTGTATGACACTAACATTTTTCCAGAAAGTTATTCTTCATAAGAGTTTGTATCAACGGGGTTGACGTTGTCCACTGCACCACTCTACTTACACTCCGGTACAGTTGTCTACCTGGCATGTTTGTATGACACTAACATTTTTCCAGAAAGTTATTCTTCATAAGAGTTTGTATCAAGGTCATCCTACTGTAAAGGGTTTTTATGGCCAGACTATGTTTACCAGCAGAAAGCATGGCATCATCCTAAAAGGCAGTGGACACTATTGGTAATTACTCAAAATAATTATTGGCATAACACCCTACTTGGTAACAAGATAAGGGAGAGGTTGATGGTATAAAACATTGTGAGAAACGGCTCCCTTTGAAGTATTGTAGTTTTCGAGAAAGAGGTAATTTTCAACGAATTTGATTTTGAGACCTCAGAATTATATTTTGAGTCAAGCATCTTAAAAAACACAACTTCGGGTGACGAGGGTGTTGCTCTTGCATTGTTACATGTATCTCGCAACTTCGATGACCAATTGAGCTCAACTTTTCACAGGTTGGTTATTTTATGCATACGTTGAGATACACCAAGTGAGAAGACTGGTCTTTGACAATTGCGAACAGTGTCCAGTGTCTTTAAAGCCGAAGCCTTGTGCTTTCCAATGATACCTTTGGTTACATCCCAGGGTCACGCATCAGGGAACACCACTGTCTTGAAGTTGTGGTGCAAAAATGCAGTTGGTTCACTTTTGAACCCATGTCATTCTGGCCTTCAGACAGTGTGTAAACCTCAGGTTGTCACAATGGTTCAGCTAACCGCAAAACAACGAATCTTTGTGGTTTTAAAGTAATGTTATGAAACTTGTTCGCATGACCAAAATGGCGATCAACACATCTCTTGTTTTGGCTCTCTGTATTTTGTTTTTGTTCTCGCCTCTCTCTGATTGTCATCATGACACCCGTGATCCATTCAGTGTTTTACATTCCTGAAATTTACAGACATTTTCTTGCATAACCGTCTAGGGTATGGATTGGCTCTGCTATCCAAAGGTAATCTCCATCATTTGTGCGGTGGTAAACCTAAACAGCCTATAAGCAGTCATGGCCTTGTCTACATGCTGTTATATGGCCTGATTGCTGGTGGTGACATTGAACTAAACCCTGTACCACATTCTCCTCTTCAACATCCTGATCAAAACATGAATGATCGGCCTAAATATAATAACATTACTGGCATTTTATGTAACACTCGTAGCATCCGCTTGTATTAATCACACGGAACCAGCCTCACCCGCAACAAATGACGTTCAGGAAGGCCAAGGACAGCGAGATCTCAGGAAAACATCGCTGCCGCCGGACAGCAACTGATTGACCACCCACGGGAGACAAGTGCAAGATGGAATGGTGTTGGACTGAGCCACGCTACCTTTTCTTTGAGACACCCTGTATACAACAAGGCCTGTTTTTATGACACTAACATTCTTCCAGAAAGTTATTCTTAACACCATATGACAATGCCAATATCGAGCATTCAGTACTCACTTTACTTGAGAGATTAAACCAGTATATTGACAAGAAGTGTGACCAACAATATGGGATTTAGCGGAGTGTCTTTCCAAAGAAATTGCATGCAGTTTTTCCTCGGTGGTACAACATATGTGGAATAAGTTTAAATAGTGCTAATCATGAGGTTTATTACTGCCTTCTCATATGGAAAACAGATGCAACAATATTTATTTTTTCATGCTAATATTATTATTTTGTTTTGCCAAATAACTGCAATTTGAAGAGGTTCATGTGCATGTCACCTGAACTTAATGTGGATACGTTTATTTGACTAATTAATGTTAGTCATCTGCTTGTCCAACTAACTTTTATTAGTCATTTCAGACGTTAGGTAGGACTAATTTTTAAAGTCGTAAAATTCCTTATGTTTACAGTGTAAGAGCTCATTGGTCTTTCAACTTTAGAAGAAAATGAAATCATGAACCTTGACCATCAAATGTTCTGATGTATTATGCAGCATTAACACATGAAAGTATTCCTGGTTTTAAGGGTACATACAGTTAGGCATGAGATCTTTTCTTCCCAGGTAAAAGTCGTCATTGCATGAGAGCCGGATTTGCGTAGAGGTTTGAGCCCATTACGACGGTAACTGAAACAGCCTTTGCTAGTGGAAATGGTGTCGCTCAAATTTGCCCAGCCATATAAAAGTATGTAACGCAACTTTAAAAAGTTTGTGAAAAGACAAAGATAAGCGGGAAATTTATGCCCTGAATCTTCAACGGAAAAGAGGGATGTTCTCAGAGTTAACTACTGTGTAAGCTGAAGAGGATTATGGAAACTTATATCTACGTATGGGAATTGCACTGCTGAAAAGAAGCCCATGTTCAGCATGTAATCAGGAGTGACTTTACAGACCTGTAAAGCAGGTGGATAGAAGAATGAGGGTTTGTCCGAAAGCCATAAGAAAAGCTACACCAGATGTTCCAGCAAACTGGTCAGGTAAAAGATCGACCCCGTAGTGGTCAACCAAGGATCACAACTGTCAGAGAAGATCGACTCATTGTCAACCGAGCCCTGAGCCGAAGGACAACATCAGATGAGATCTTACATTATGCTCCTAAATTTAAAAATTCATTTAAGTTCTAACCAAGTGTTAAACTGCGCATGACATCGATGTCATAAAGCAAACATTTTGTGATCAAATTTGCCTTTCCAAATTCACAATGTCTGTTTGTTGTTATTTTTTCTCTTTTCCGGAAAGGACATCCAGACTGGGCTTCGACTACCCAACCACCAGAGAGTTCTGGTGAAGAAGGCCACCCTGGACCTCCGACACAGACAAGCTCGTATGCTATGGGTCGCAGCACATGTACGATGGACCAGACAGCAGTGGAGTAATGTGTTGCTCACCAATGAGACGAGAAGTTGCCCGCATCACATTGATGGCCGGAGACATGTGTGGCATCGAGTTGGAGAGCAACATGCAGAGTGCTGTGTTCAAGCAGTTACAACCTATGGTGGTTGGAGTGTAATTGTGTGGGGTGGTATAAGCCTTACCAGGAAAACACCGCTTGTGCAGATTGCTGGCAACCTGACAGCGCAACGATATGTTGACGAAGTGCTGCGTCCACATGTTGCACCACTTGCTGCAGCCCATGGTGGAGCATTTGTGTACATGGATGACAACGCCCGACCAAACAGAAGGGTACATGTAGCTACTGCATTCCTGGCTGGTGAAGGCATCGAGCAAATGGTGTGGCCAGCAAGCTTGCCTGACCTCAATCCCATAGAGCACCTGTGGGACAAGCTAAAACGATCTGCCGTCGTCCGGGAACCGCTGGTTCAGCAGTAACATTATTGATGTGCGAGAAGTACAAAGGTCAAGTGTGAGGATTATCCACACTGGAACTTGTTTTACAAAGTGTGTTGGATTGAACATTGAACTTTAACTGAACTGCAAGACAGTCGCAAGAGCTAAGTTTAGTGTAAAAACCTCTCAAATTGGTGTATAGTATAAGGTGAATCCTCTAGAGTTTAAAGTAACCTAAAGTTGGTGGTGGAGTATATCGCACAAGGCAGCATTGATGGAAGTAATTTTGGTTTGATCTTTGTTTGGTTGTGAAGGGAAACTGAATACATAGATATAAAAATAACATTTCATTGTTGCTTTTCGTCGGGAAGTGGTTAGGTTTTTACCCACAATCACTGAACCACTAATTCTGCATACGAAGGAAATCTCAGTTGATTTGACCAGTTCAAAGTGTTAATTTATTTTGCAATTAGTACCAGTCGTACTGACCTCAAGCCTGAGACTTAATTTATATTGGAAGTTTTGTGTGTAAATAGCGGATTGTTTTATTTATCAAACCAATAGTGTAATTTGAAAAATTCTCTCTGAGTTTTCTTCAGTACATTATAGACCACATACATGTAGGATTGTTCTGACAAGGAGTAACCACCGTATGCGTCACATGACTTCTACGCGGGTTACTCAAATGTAAAAACTGCGTCGTGATTCATTCATTTGAGTGCATTGATGCATGTCTGAATAAAAGCAGCATCCTTAGCAACAGAATCCAATTCATGCCACTGCTTACTCTGCTGTAGTGTTAGTGTTGCATTTTGGCAACAGTGTCTATATATAATATATATAAACTGGGTCCGCAATGTCAACTAATGAAGATCAAGCCGCGTTCAACCCAGAGAAACTATTTGACAAATTCAAAGAATACTTTAACCATCAATTTGAAAGCATTGCAACTTCCAGCAAAAACACAGCTGATCAAGTTAACATCAAGGAACTCACAAATAAATTGGAGGCAAAGAAATTGACAAGACCCGGGAACTCGGCACAATTCAAATTCTGCGGAAAAGTCTAAATTATCTACGACAAAGGCTGCCCTCAAGAAGAGCAACTATCTAGCAACCATTGAAGTACTTAAAGGAGCTGAAGCCATCATTACAGACAGAAAGAGAACAATCAAAATAGCAGACAGTAGCAAGGCTAGCTGGGCCACTGTCATGACTGTACAGGAGCTACACAAGACGGGGAAAGATAGAACACCAGAAGAGGTCAAAAGAATCAAAGTAGAAGAGGAAGCCGCATTAAAAAGCATCGAAAGAAGAATGAAGTTCGAGCAGTCGCCAGCTAATGTAACCCCACGTACGGCAATGGAACCAACAAAAGCACTGCTTCTTATCGGTACTCTTTTTGAGGTAAAAAAAAAGGGAAATATCACCCACCTTCATGATCTTTGTTAATTCATATGCAGTTTAACAACAGCCCACTCCCATGATTTATTAAACTCTGAAACAAATAAACGTTTCCAAGTGTGTTCTGTTGTGTGTCCTACAATAAATTTAAACTTGTTTCATGCGTATGAGCGCAGCAAAGGAGCATGAATACTCTGACAAAAATGATGTGGCTAAAGATCTTCTGCTCACAACCCAATTTGTAAACCTTTTCACGGCTATTGACACCATCTTGCCCACAGGGGCAGTATAGTTCTTATATTGCCATGTACATGACACACATATGGTCAGTCCGTTGTGAACACACTTCCAAAGCAGTGGTGTACATATTTCATTACACGCGTGTACTTGGTAACTAGAACAGCCCTGCCTCTTGCACAAAATGGCTGATAATTGTGACAGGTTTTATTCCGAGGATACAAACAAACTGAGCTCAACTGAAAAAAATTATATACATGTATTTTTATGTAGTACAGATGCACATTCCAAACATGAAAAATTTACCGGTTGGTAATTGACAATAAATGAACTTTTACAGCATGACCAATACTGAATGGCTTGACGAAGCAGCACTGCAAAGAGCACGGCTGCACTCCACGGACCCACAAGAACAAGGGGAGAACCTTCCAAAAACACCTGAGCTACGAAGACAGGACGAGGGTGCAACAGTTCATCAAGAACTATGCTGAACTCCATGCAATCCTCCTTCCAGGCCGCATTCCAGGCTACAAGAGGGATGACATGAAGCTGCTTCCATCAAGTGAGATTAAGACAAACCTGTGGTTGGCAGTCAAGGCAGCGATGACTGTTTCTGGTGTATTAAGATATTAATTTCATTGTGGTAATTAAAAGGTAATATTGGTTATAACTTTTTATTTACATCTCTAACGTTTATGTACATTCTAATTTATTGTTATTTTTTTATTAAAGGTGACAAGGCTGTGGCAGATTCAATCTTCCGGAACACTCGCTGCATGCAGTAAACCGGTGCAAATGCATTATTCTTTCAACTCTGCCCAGCAAGAGCATTATTACCCCTCAGACCCATTTCAGGCTGGCCCAATGTACTTCCTCACAGACATGACAGATAGAAAGCTCGGAATCTTCGGGGGAATTAAACAATTTAACAGTGAAAACAAAACCATACAGGTTTCACCTGTCACATCTCTCTGCTGCTACGCACGGTACCGCGATGGAGAATTTGCTGAAAAGTGGTTTCAAAAGTATGGTGTGCCGAGACGAATTCACAGTGACCAAGGAAGGAAATTTGAGTCTGCGCTGGTGAAAGATCTTTGCTCCGTGTATGGGATTGTCAAAAGCCGAACCACTGCCTACCATCCGCAGGAAAATGGGTAGTGCCGGACCGGACTCTCCATAATCTCCTTCGAACCCTACCCTCAGAGCAGAAGAAGCGGTGGCCAGAGCATCTGCAAGAGCTCGTGTTCATGTACAACTGTACGCCGCACTCATCCACTGGTTTGTCACCGTTCTTCGTGTACATGGGACGAGAGCCAACCCATATCGATCGATCTGATGTTTGGCTTAGCAGAGAGGAAGACCACTCCATCACCAGATCTAGACCAATGGGTGAAACAACACCAGCAGAAGTTGAAGGATGCTGCTGCATTGGCCTGAGGGAAGATGCAACAGAAGGCAGACAGCAGGTGCAAATGCAATGACGCAAGAGTCAATGACAAGGGAATCCCCACCGGGACGAGGGTTCTCCTTCGAAGTCACCCCCTTGGAAGGAGCAAGATCGCCGACCACTGGAAGGCAACCCCCTATGTCATAGTTTCGCAACCTCAGCAGAATGTATATGAGATCCAGCTGGCTGATGGCACTGGGCCACTGAAGAGAGTTACCCGAACGGAGATCCTCAACACAAAAGAAGTTGTCCCCATCGAGAATGACCAAGAGGAAGTGACTCCCCAGTCATCGGTTGTTAATCCAGCAGTGTCTGAAGCAGAAGACCAGGTCGGCAACGTGAACAGCTTGGACGGACCCACACTTGTCGTGCAGATAACCTACCTGGAGTCCCTACCCCCAATCCCCGTGAATGGTTCTTCTTCAGCAAGTGAGACAGCGTCGGCATTAAACGTTCAGCCTCAGGGAACAGACGTAGCAGCGGAGCCTGCAGTGGATGCAGTCTCCTTCAATCCTGTAAAGTTGGTTATAATGCGGAAGACTCACTCAGGCAAATATTCCTAAGTGAATCTTATGAGGAACATGTGGTACAGGTCAGTTATTTGTAACAACCGGTTTATTGTGAATATTTGTTGATGTTGTGTAATATTGCAGAAGAATGAGTGTGGCATGAAGTCCAATTTGAGGGCGAAGTACCAGACGGAACAGCTGGTACCCAGAGGTGTTACACACTACTATGATGTGTGGCATGATGTAGCAGAAGGTAAATATCATTCACATTTGAAAAACCTGATGTGCGGTAGCTCAACTGTCCATGACATCCATATAAACACCTCCCATAAGTGTATCATTATTTAACATTGTCACTTTGGCAAGAATGTCAAGAAGTCAGTCCCGATTTATAAAAACAAAAATGGTTGGAAACTTCAATTTATTGTATGGTAATTCTGACCTTAGTGAATTGATGTTGTAAATGCATGCATGTACAGGGTTTGCCCTTTGGTGAATGTTTTCTTTGTAAATTTACCAGTAGTACCGTGTGATGTTATTATTTAAAACCAAAAAGGTTTCTATTTGATTCTGTTTAGGGCTCAAGAAGAAGCTGCTAAAGGCCAGCAAGCTGAAAGGGTGTGACTCTATCAGATGTGCATGGGTGCAAGGCATCACCAATAATGTGTATTGGGTGGCGTCCTCTACCATTAATGGGGATCAGGACTTGATGCTTGTGAAATTCGACAGTATGATTGATCACATCATGAATGTCCACACCCATGACAATCCCCTATTTTCGACATGTGCACATGGCCCCTTAGAACCACGTGAGTGGCTGAAACCAGGTAAGATTAACACATTGTTGGGATTGACCACATTGTTGGGAGTGTAAAGTTATTGTGTGAAGACAAGTGATGCCCAAAATTAATTGGTTCCAATGCTATGACGAAAAAGACATCCCTACAGTGTGGTGATTAAAATGCATATACACATTGTCTTGGTGGCACACAATATTCAAAGATGACCACAACAAATTATCAGCTGCTGTAAAAATAATGTTTCACTTCCTTCACCTAAAACAAAATCACTTGTGCACACACGCAGAGGTAGCATGAATACTGTGAATACGGGAAGGTTGCAAACATCAAGTGTTTATAAGGGGGTCAATAATTGCAAACATGCCACAGATTAATGCAAGCATTAATATTTAACTGTCGTTACATGTAGCCCAAGGTATAACAGGCCAACATTCCCAAAGCATGGGTATAGGTATACAAGGACAAGATGGAATAATTGTGTACAATCATAATTTTTTCTGGCAGCTTGCCGATTAATATGAATGTTTAAGTCAGAGCTTAGTATAGTCAGTCGGGAGCAGTAGCACATTGGGGTCGATTCATTGTATACCAGGCTCTGGAAGCATACCGGTTGCGAATAGTAACATACCACATATGAGTTTGCCATCCACTCCCTTCAATCCTTTGACATCTGTTTGTAGAGAATTGGGCGAGGGTCTATCGCTAACGTTAAAATGTAAGATTATTAATAGCGAGTATGTGGAATTGGCTGTGATTTTAGAGAAGAGTGAGCCTAGTACAGGTAGTAGTCAAAACATGAAAGAATTTACGCTGGCTGTCAACGAGGGTTTACACCCAATATTCAAATATGTTCGGTTGAACATCCATGTGTGAATTAGAACATATTGTTTTCTTCACGGTGCATGGGCACGCATTAAGGCTGTGGCGTTAACAAGGTCACTTCAGGTCGGTTCGGCACAGAGTACACAGCTATATATAAAAATCTTCCTAACTCTTTTACAACGTTGTGCTATAACACGACTTACTGGACCCGTCATCATGCCCGGCCATGAACACCCGGCCACTAACATGACTAAGGACGATATGAAGGCTATGTTAGCGGAGTTTTCTTACACTTTCGAGCAGAAGTTAAATAACACCAAAGCGTAGGTCTTAGAACTCCATTTAAAGACCACATCATCTCTAACACAGAAGTTAAAGGACACAAAGACGACAAAGTGGCGTAGAGAAGGGAACCAGAGACAGTTTGAGTTTAACCTGCAAGTGACAGCTAAGTTTTTACAAAAATATTTATTCTTTTTTGTGCTGAACAATAATTGCTCATTAATTACACACCACCGGTAAATTACTCCGGCCTCTTTACCTTCAGAGGGCGCCTGGTATAAGACAGGCAGCCGCTGTGCCACAAATACACCAACACAAAACCAAGAGTTGTGTATATGTTATTAATGGTGTCCTATTAGGGAAGAAATGTTAATGTTAGGGTATGAGATAAACCAGCCAGCAGACCTGATGTTTCCCTTGCCCCAGTCAACAAAGGAGATGGATTCAGTAGATGAATACTGTTCCAATCTAGCTAAGGCTATCAGTGAAGCACATGAGACCGCAGGGGTTACTTTGCGCTCCACCCTGAAAAGAAACGGGACTATGACATCAAGGTTTGAAAATCCGAAATCAGGCGGGCGACTGGTTATACATACTAGACACGGCTAAGTGCCGGAAGCTTAGCCCTCCTTGGAAGGGTCCTGCTCTGATCACCAAGAAGTTATCCCCGTACTTGCATTGGGTGGAATACAGGAACACCCATTTCACAGTGAATCATGATCGACTGACGCAATGTAGGACCGCAAGACTCAAGGTCAAGGGAAGGAGCAAGGCCGTCCGAACAAGGAAGCTTATTGCTTCTGTAGAAAGCAAGATGACGGCTGACCCTATGTTTTAAATTGTCTAAAAGGGGTTAGCTATTAGTAAGGTTTATAAATAAGCATCGTAAAGCAATCGCTTCTTTAATTAGCATATTGCTGTGTAAGATAATTCATCATTCACAAGGTGTGGATATGTAGTTGGTTGTTAATCTTTTGTGTAAAGTTGGTACAACATTTTGACTTACACCTGTGAAGGAGAGGGGTCATAATGCGGAAGACTTGCTCAAGCAAATATTCCTAAGTGAATCTTATGAATGAGGAACATGTGGTACAGGTCATACATGTATAGGATATAATATTAGTCAAAACAGATCACCCAGGCTGTTTCTCTTACAGATGGCTATCAGTCCGAAACAAGACCTTGGATACTAGGGGATAGTATTATTCGCCATGCAGGGAAGGCCAACACACAGCTGCACGGTGGTGGTACAGTGAAATGGAAATGCATGTCTGGGGCACGCCTGGCCCGTCTGGGGAATAGGCTCAGAAGATACTTGGCAAAAGGCGAGGCACCAACAACAATAGTGTAACATGTAGGGACCAATGACATCTTGAAAAAAAAGTTTGGGACAGATTACACAAAGGGTAAAAGAGAGCCTTGAAGCAATAAGGAATATCCTACCCAACACACGGTTAATTTGGTCGGACATTTTGCTAAGGGCGAAGTATACAAGTATCAAGGCGAAGTTAAAGGAGGGGCAGGCAAACGCTGCCTGCTTGGGATTTGAATATATGTATGCAAGGAAGATACATGTACTTCGGGAAATGCAAAACGCACATGTGATTAAACACTCCCATCTCATTAATCTTAGGACAAGTTACTCGTCCTAACTTAACACTAGCCATATGTATTAATATCTCCTAGGACTATAGTCCTACCTAACTCTTTGTAAAATCGACGACTGATATAATTGTTAATGTATTTTTCTGATGGACATTTTCTTTAAGTATTGTAACTTAAACTAATGTTTTTATACTTTATAGTAGTGATTTTTGTATAACTTTTTAAATTTTGTGATGTGTGGTTTAATTATTGGCTGGTCCATTTTTGTGGTTTATTAGAAATTTATTATGCTCTTTGGTTATTTCTGCCTCTTGTTTGGAGCTATGTTAATGTGTACAGCGCCTTGGGGTCCAGTCATGGATGTAAGGCGCTTTATAAGCTTTATTTATTATTATTATAAATCTTTCCCAGGAAGGTGTGTATTGGCAAGACATGATTCACTTGGCTACCCAGGTCACACTGTTGTTCCGTCAAAATGTACCAGATGGGCTGATTTTCTTCAACACATACCCCAAGGCCTTTCCTTTTCAACATTGGAGCAAATATGGTTTAAAAAAATGTTTAAAAAGGGGGTGTTTGACCAGTACGGATCGCAACTCGCTGGAAGTGGGAACCTCATTGACCCAGAATATCTCCATCTCTAGTCAATGAGTGCAGGGATTTATATAATAAATGTAAATGGTCTGGTACCTTCTTAAGCAAATCGCATAACCTTTGCGGGTTGGAAGGTTAACACTCGCAGAGTGTATGTCGGGGTCTGGCAACACATGGATTATATAATGAAAAAGCTTAACTCTCGCATTTATTGTCTTTGTTAAATGAATGCTTTCAGGGTCAGTAATGAAATTCTTGTTACATTCTATTTATCAGTGATCTGTGAGGTATGGAGTTATTGTGTGACGGGCTGGGGTGGGAATGCTTTGAAAAGGGATAAAGATAGGATTGATCGTCTGGTGAGGAAAGTAGGGAGAACGACAAGGGTGTGTTTGCAGTCGTGGACTCTCTTCACCAGGAGCGGGTGACAAGTCTGTTTCGTCGTATTTTAGACGATAGCCACCCGCTTCATGGTGAACTTTATGTACTGATCATATTATTCCAAGAAGTGGTAGGATGAGACTGCCAGAGACATCCTCTGGGAGGCGAACACAGTATCCTATACTCCTTGGATGTAACGTTTTGCGAGTCCAGTTGAGTCATGTAGAGATGAGTGGAATGTTGCTCTACAGTGGTTTAAGTTTAAGAATAGGCAGGATAAGTGTTTACATGGGTCGAGTACACCAACGCTTGGGGTTGTTGGTGATGTTTGTTTGGTCCAAGATGAGACCGTTCCTCCGTTTTCGGCCAGATATGTTAGTGTATCCTGTAGTTTAAAGGAACCGAGCAGCATGATCAATGTGTCTTAATTCGGAATCACTTAGCAAGTTCATGTAATTCTCATCAGGAAACTTGTTTTGACAAAAATGTGCAGGTATTAGAAGGAGTACAGAAAGTTCAGAACTCATTACTCAACATTTTGTTGTGTAATTTTGGGGATTCCCCTGTTGTAATCCCAAAGTCTCATAGTATTGCAAGTGCAATGACAGCCACAGAAGTGGAAGAAGTTCACATCCAACCACATGACTCACATGATGGGTTACAAGTGTCAGTTGGTTTAGTTGTTTGTAATGAAAGTGACACAATATGTACATTGTAGATGATGACACAAGTACAGTACCGACTTGTACGGATACAGCCAACCAATTGCGGAAGTTATTATCTCTCTGTACTTTTTTTGTAGGGGATTTAATTGGGATTTATTAAACAATCAACGATCATCAGCTGTACTGTATAGCCTCATCTTTCTTTCCCGAGTGTAATTGTTACTGCGTAAATGAAGGAGTAATCCTCAACCCGGTGTCGTGGGAACACACATCGACCCCAGGCTACACCCAAGTAAACCCTGACATGTATTTAAATGGAATACTTCATTATGAGTGGATAAATTTAAAGGATGGAATGAAATAAATAAATAAAGGGACATCCCTTTTTATTAATTAGTGTTTACTACTGGATTTGGAAAAGGGAATAAAAAAAGAACCCATGTTCACTGCAACAACAAATCCCTTTGTCTGTGTATTTATCAGGTGGTAATGTACTTATCAATCCAATGAGCATTGTTCATCTCTCAAACATGAAAATGTATATCAATCTCAACGGCTCATTCTGGGTTTACAAAATTTATAACCCTGGGAAGTGTGTGTTAAAAGACAATAGCGGCCAGAAACAGTTTGTACCAAAATGCTCGTGTCATTGCACGACAGGTTCAGAAAGTCTGACATGTCTGAAGGCTGTTTGCCAAAATAACAATTGCTTATCACTCAGTCAGACATTGCAATCAATCTTAAGTCCAAACAATGTAGTGTCAAGTCATATAGGAGAGGAGGATATTGGGAGATTGAGGTCACCTGTTGATAATGAATACATTTAAAGGCAGTCGACACTGTTGGTAACTACTCAGAATAATTGTTAGCATAAAAACTTACTTGGTAACAAGCAACGGGGAGAGGTTGACAGTATAAAACGGTGTGAGAAGCGGCTCCCTCTTAAGTAATATAGTCTTCGAGAAAGGAGTAATTTTCCAACAATTTGATTTTGAGATCTCAGAATTGGATTTTTAGGTCTCGAAATCAAGCATCTGAAAGCACATAACTTCATGTGACAAGAGTGTTTTTTCTTTCATTGAGTTAATATTTTCACAGGTTTGTTACTTTGTGCATAGGTTCAGATACACAAAGTGAGAATTCTGGTCTTCGAAAATTACAAATCCTGTCCAGTGCCTTTAAAAGCTCTCATAGATTGAATACAAGTCAATAGTTCAAACCAAAACAATTATATTACTTTACTTTTGCATATGTTCAAAAGCTACAATAAAGCAAATAATTAATAGTTAGTACTGTTTATCTCAACAATGTTATCCTACAATTCCTCCCTGAGTAGATACTTGCCCCACGATGAAGCACATTCCTATCACGATGACTTGAGGAATGGAACAACTGTTTCTAAAAACTCCTTGGGTTTCTCAGAATGAACAAAGTGACCAGCGCCCTCTACTGTTGAGATGGCAGCAGTGGGGAAAAACTTTTTTATTGCAGGAAGGTGTTCTTTTCTGCAAAACATAAGAAAATCAAAAAACTTAATTTTTAATTTTTTACAACAGATTTAACTGCACACATTTAACAAAAAGTGACCATTCAGGGCGATAAGCATAAGCAACAAATTGATACGTACAAGACAACAAGAAAGCAACTGAAAAATTGTGTAAGTATATATAAGCACATGGGCATGATGTTGTTACTAGCAATCGTAAAAAAGTGAACATTTTACAAACGCTGTCTGGTATTCTGCTATGGATACAGAAATGATCACCTAGCCCTCTTTCTCTGTGATATGAACATGAAAGACCTCAAGGCTAACCATTCCCCAATGCGATAACTTTACTTGGATTCACCAAACAAAGTAAGAACACCAGATCATGCACAAAATTTACGACCATGCACAAAATCTCTACCCAACATTGTATCCCTGGTTGGCTATAGTGTTTTTACTTATAAGTAGAGAACAAGAATGAATACTACAAACTGTACATGGACTCTTCTACAACGGGTTCAAAACCTATTCATAAATACCAGGAGTGAAGTTTTATGCGTGACGTGAAAGCTTACGCAGGTGCTTATTTACAAGTTACACAATCAATACATAGTGGTACTCAATCTAACATCTGTTCAACGGGCCAGGAAGAAGCGTCAGGAATACAAAATTCACAAAATAGTTTTTCAGATTTTCTAACATTACTGAGGTTTTTAACAAGGGCATTTATGGAAGTGAATAAAAGAGTAGCGACTCGGTCTTTAACAGCTGTTTAAAACCTTGCAGGGTCTTGGCAGTGTTCGGTCAGTTATCGCATGTCTATCACCCTGGTTTTAAACGGCAAGTTAAGACCTCCTTGCCAGTCTAAAGCCGGGTTCATACTTCCTGCGAATACGAAGCGAATTTGACGTCACAACCCTCCTTTCGCAGCGATATTCGCAAGTGAGTTGAGCAGAGTTGAACCGCTACGAATTTTTCGTTGCGAATTTGTGACGTCGACATTCATATCGCATTTGCATTCGCAGGAAGTATGAACCGGGCTTTATATTCCATTATTCACTACAGACTTCCCAATTTGTATAATACTGTACCTGATATATTGTGACTTTCCACCTTTAACAAATAGTACTGGGCCATTGTAAGTAGCGTCTAATGTTGGAAGCTCCTTCAAGATGTCCTGTAAACCGGTATCCAGACCATGAAGATTGAATCTCCATTGAATGCATCCACCCCTCTCTATAACATTAGTCAAGATGAACTGCAGAATACCAGCTTCCTGTGTTTGAAAATTAATTCACTCAGATGAATTATTGATTCATTGCACCTTCATTTGAAAGCAACAAGGTTTATATTTGATGAAACATATTTAAAAGCAGTGCCCCTGTATTTATCAAATTCAAAAGTTACGGAAAGTAACAAAATGTATATACATTTCAGATGTGATCGAAAAGATTTTCACGAGAGATTAAACCAGTATTTTTTAGACGATTTATGCATGTATCAATGACAGAATGTGGGTTTTACAAAAACGTGCAATAAGGACAGTGAACACTATTGATAACTACTTAATATAATTGTTAGCATAAAAACTGACTTGGTAACAAGCAATGGAGAGCCATTGATAGGATAAAACATTGTGAGAAACAGCAGTCTCTGAAGTAATGTAGTTTAAGACAAAGAAGTAATTTTCCACTTATATAAGATTTGAATTTTGTTTTTGAGAGCTCATTGTTTCCCACAATGTTTCATACTAGCAGCAGCTCTCCAAAAAGTTTTTATGCAAAATGTTTTTTTGAGTAATTACCAAAAGTGTCCAGTGCCTTTAAGTTGGATTTTTTTTTTTTTTTTAATATCAAATAAGATTTTGCCAGATGCCATGTTATGCCATGTACAATATGATGTGGAAGATTGATCCTTCAAAGTTGTGTGTAAACATGTTCATATCTTACTGCTAACCAAAACATATTTTCTTTGTTTTTGAGGTCAAATTATATTACATTTTCTACCAATTACTATCAAATATACAACAAAAACCATGCACAAAAATATTGTCAGCTTTTAATTACTACCTAACCTTACCGTAATCACTGTCTCTAGTTCTTTGCCTGCACTTTTCCTGTTTTCATAAAGCGAAGTATTCTGATTAAACTGGACGGATTTCATAGCTAAGATGAATTGTTGAAAGTTAAAGATACTCTTAGATGATACGGTAGACACATCGACAACAACGAGCTTCTCTATCAGATGAGGCTGCATCATAAAACATCAAGAGTGATAGGTAAATGGAAAGGCTAGCAATTATGTAAAACTTCATCTCAAATGAAATTTATGCATGACATTGGTCTTCGTAAGCTTTACACTTATTTGATTTTTTCAGGTCGAATGACATGAACATTAGCTAAATATTTCTGTACTGGGCTACGCATCAAATCCTTGTGCTTATTATAAGAAATGTGTTGTCTTTACATTGTCAAATCCAGTTTCATTGTGGCACTGACAATATCATAGGAAAACTATTACTCCAGAAGCTCCCAATAGTTCAAAAATATAATACCGTGGGCACAGATTCATTTTTACTTAGGCACAGCATTATCTTGATACATGTAAGCCAGCCTGCGATTCTTCTGTGTCTCTACATTACTTGACTTGAGGGCGGCTTTATTAGGCTCATCAGGTATTTCTATCAGCAGATGACTTGCATCTTTACGTCAGGCCTTAAAGTTTAAACTAAGACAAGGTACAGGGGTGCACCCTCTTTGCACACATTTAAGTTAGGAGAAATATCTTCTTTTGAAGTTTTTTGTTTTTCAAATTTTGTTAATTGATGATATTCTAGACAAACATATACCTGACTCAATGCAGTCACCATAGCAACCCTGCCTCCCAAGCTGTGGCCAATCAAAGTACAGTGATCAATCTGAAGCTCATCCCTAATTAGCATTAATAGGTCATCCCTCATGACCTCTAAGGTCATTCCATCACCATGCTCACTGTTGCCATGGTTACGAAGGTCAGCTGCAATTACCTAAGGGGAATAAAAGCATTGAATGTTGGATAAAGTTGCACTCAATGGGTTAAACCCTATGCTGCATCTTTCATGTATTGTAGGCCTCAATATCAAATTTCCAACATACTTAAAGACACTGGACACTCTAAGCCTTTTTGAGAAATGGCGGACACAATGCTACAACACTATAAGGTTTTGGTATATTTGTGTGTGTATACACCCAAACCAAACAGTACAAACAGTACTCTCCTATCTTATCCGCCATACCTCAAAAGGCTTATCGGTAGTTTTCAAAGACCAGTCTTCTCACTTGGTGTCTCAACATATGCACAAAACAACAAACCTATGAAAATTTGAGCTCAATTGGACGTCAAAGTACGAGATAATAATGAAAGAAAAAACACCCTTGTCACACAAAGTTGGGTGCTTTCAGATTCTTGATTTGAAGACCTCAAAATCTAATTCTGAGGTTTTGAAATCAAATTCATGGAAAATTACTTCTTTCTTGAAAACTACGTTACCTCAGAGGGAGCCATTTCTCACAATGTTTTACTATAAACAGCTCTCCATTACTCAAGTTTTTATGCAAAAATTACTTTGAGTATTTACATGTACCAATAGTGTCCACTGCCTTCAAATACAACTAACAAAACTGTGAAAATTAGCAAGTTGAATACATTTGGAAGCAGCAAATTATTTGCATTAGGAATAAAAGTAAATTTCACATTTGTAAGACAGAAATTGCTTGTTATAAGTCCATCCCTCCTCAAAGTTTTAACTCATGCAGGTCTAACATAACCATTAATGAAAACTATTACAACATGTGGACTAGTTGTTGAATGCTAAATTTCCTACTTATTTGAGTTTAGACCCTTGAATTAGAGCTAGATTTGAAAGGTGAAAGTAACTGTCTGTGACAGTCCAATTTCAAAAGATTAGTCACAAAGTTGTAAAGTAAGATGTTTCTGCGATCAGCAAACAATGGAAGTTTGGTCAAATCAAGAGCTTCAGCATAATGGTATTTCTTTCCAAGCATTATTTTGACTGCTCTCTTTTGGATAAATTATATTTTCTTAGACTGAGTTTGAGTAATTGAACTATGCCATACTGGAGAGGCATATTCTAAAACGGGTCTGATGTAGGATTTTACACAGTAACCATATCTTGGATAGGAACCCCTGATTTTCTCAAAATACATAGAACAAGCGACAAAAAGCTTTGGTAACAATTTCAGAGATATGAAAATTCCATTTTAGATCACTTTGGATAATAACACCTAGAAGTTTAAAATTACAAACATTTAATTGAAACCCATTGTCATTCGAGAATCAAATCAGTTTTTTGTGTTGTCTGTCTTAAAAAAGAAATATTCATTATATTATGTTGATTTATCATATTATATAGGGATTTTGATGATTTTGGGACAAGTCCATGTCAGAACACTGTCAGTTTGTGATTAGAATGCCATTTTTGTCCATATTATTACGACAATCATTTAATATAAACCACAAGGGAAACTGACTGTGTAAATTTTGAAATGGTTTTTGGGGTTGAACAAAGAATTGGCTAGAGGAGTGCCGGAGGTCGTTGGTTTGAATCCCACTCTACTCAATTCTTTGTTCAAACCCAAAAATTATTTCAAAATTTACACAGTCAGTTTCCCTTGTGGTTTATATTGATATCTGAAACAAAAAGTCGCATCCCCTTAAGGTGATCCCCTGGCTGCCGCTTCCCAGGTTGTATCGTAATTTGGGTGTGATCCCTGGCTACACGGCAGTTAACGGTTGTATGGCTTCTGACTGGCACCCCGAACAAAGATATTGATAAAATAGGGACACCGCCAATATAGGGCTAGATAGCTCAGTTGGTAGAGAGTCGGCACGTTAATCCGGAGGTCGTTGGTTCGAATCCCACTCTAGTCAATTCTTTGTTCCACCCCAAACAAAAAATAAAAGACAATCATTTAAATTGAAATTTCACTTCAAACTGCACAGCAATATTCCAACAATATTTGTGAATATTAGGGAAAGCACTCTATTCCATCTAACCAATAAAGCAACACTCAAGATTCAACACTGTATTGATACATATGACTAAAAGAATACTAACTGTTGCCTGAGTTTCCTTGTGTATCTTCTTAGTGAGTGTTGACCAGTTACTTTTTGAACCAAAGACACCATGCAGAATAATGATTGGAGACATTTCTGGTGATCCTTCAATAACATCATAAGAAAGTTTCACGGCCCTGTACAAAAGAAAAGCGATAAGCTTTTTTTGATTATGGTTGGACACTATAGACATGATAGAAGTGCACTGTTACCAAACAACATACTGCCCCTAGTAGTGGGTCGCAAATGACTGTCTGTTATTCCTTACCATCAAAACCAATTCCGACACTACCAAGCTCCAAACAGATCTGGACAGCCTGAAGGAGTGGTCTGACCTCTGGCAGAGTCGAGACTTAATGCCAAAAAATGCTACACAATGCGGATTCACAGGAAAAAGATTCCAATTATCCGCAACCTATATACCTTGGGAGAAGAAGAGTTGAGTGTAGTTTTCAAGCCAATCATATCTAGGAGCGGAGCTCCTCGAGAAGATCAGCTAGAAACCCATATAACATCTGTGGCATCAAAGGCAGGAAAGACCCTTGTCTTCCTAAGAAGGAATCTTGGCAAATGCACATCCGACGTAAAAAAGCAGGCTTACATCTCACTAGTCCGACCTCAATTAGAGCATGCGTCTGCAATATGGGACCCTCCAAACAAAACCAGATAGACACACTAGAAACAAATCCAAATAGACACACTAGAAACAAATCCAAAGAATAGCTGTACGATTCATCTGTGGAAACTACAAAAGATGCAAGTGTCACAGCCATGAGACAAGATCTCGGTCTTTCCACATAAAAGGAAAGACGTAAACATGCTCTACAAAATAACCAATAATCTCATCCCCATCCCCATATTACATATGTACCAGACTTCATTGACCCACAGTCTCCTGATTAAAAGTGAAAACATGGTGGGTGGTTGTGGTCTTGTGGACAGACTCAACAGAGTGTAAAGACCATTTCACACTACAGAAAGTATGTGTTGGACAAGGCACAGGCCAATCCTTGTTATCTCGATTGATTTCACACGTATTTCAACCTGTGGGTAAAGAACTCTCGATCCAGGCTGAAAATTCCAACACATGTTGAAAGCTGTACAACAATCTGCTGGGTACATTTTCGATCCATGGGAGTAAAATGTGCATAGTAGGATAGCTAGTGCCATCCCCACACGAAGTTACACAACAAATTACAAAGGCAGTGGCCACTTTTGGTAATTACTCCAAAAAAAAGAGCATAAAACCATACTTGGTAACGAGTAATGTGGAGCTGTTGATAGTATAAAAATTTGCGAGAAACAGCTTCCTCTGAAGTAACGTAGTTTTCAAGAAAGCCGTAATTTTCCACGAATTTGATTTTGAGACCTCAGAATTAGATTTTGAGGTCCCAAAATCAAGCATCTGAAAGCACACAACTTCGTGTGACAAGGGTGTTTTTTTGTACATAATGTTGAGATACACCAAGCAAGAAGACTAGTCTTGGGCAATTACCAATAGTGTCCAGTGTCTTTAATAATAAGTTGCTGTGTATAAAGACAACAGTTGCAGCAATGACGCATCCCGCTTCGATCCGTGTAGGACCCTGGCAGTGTGAAACGATCGCACTATACACCTATTTATCTAAAGCTGATTTTGTGCAGATCAAGTGTAAAAAAACAAAACAAGCACAGAGCATTTTTTTAACTGTATGGGGTATGTATTGTAATTTTACTGAGTCAGCACAGAAAAAAAGGCATGTAAATTTTGACACGGAATAGACTTCCGTATCCTGCCACCACTTTCTCACTCATTTTGTCTAACTACCGACCGGTGTCTAATTTGAAGTTTATTGGCAAGACCATCGAGCGCATTGTTGCATCCAGATTGAATGCTGTTATCTCTGACTCTGGCCTTGCTGATAAATTTCAGTCGGCATACAGGTGCAAGCATAGCACTGAATCGGCACTTTTGCGAATGCAAAATGACATTCTATGTGCTATGGATAACGGCCATGTGACTGCCCTGATTCTGCTTGATTTGAGTGCGGCTTTTGACACTGTGGATCACACTGTTTTACTCAAGAGACTTCGTTATATTATTGGTTTACAAGGTTATGCCCTTAAATGGTGCCAATCCTATTGTTGCAAAACAGACCACAACATGTTTGCATTGGCAATTCCACATCGGATCCAGTTGTTCATGATTTTTCGGTCCCTCAGGGGTCAGTTCTTGGACCGCTGTGGTTTACAGTTTACACCTACCCAGTTCATAGCATCATCATGAAACACAATCTGAACTATCATGTATATGCTGATGACACTCAGTTATATTTCTCTTTTAAACCATCACAAATTTCTGCTGATGAGAGCATTAATCGTATTGAAACATGTGTTTCTGAAATTCGTGTTTGGATGCAGGACAACTTCCTTAAGCTAAATGATCACAAGACAGAATTTCTTATACTCGGTTCACGGCAACAACTTTCTAAAATTACTATTCCCCACATTAATATTGGTGACTCCGAAGTCACCGCTGTTGCAAAAGCTCGCAATCTTGGTGTTATATTCGACTCTTCCATGACACTTAGTTCACATATTTCTAGTATTGCACGTTCTACAACATTTCACATCCGTAATATAGGCAAAGTAAGGAAATATTTGACACAAAATGCAACTGAGCAGATAGTCCACTCTGTTGTAGTTTCTAGACTGGATATGTACAATTCACTTCTATATGGCCTTCCTTGTACTCAAATTGAACGTCTTCAACTAAAAAGTCCTGCCATATAACGCTGATTTTAAAAGAATTACACTGGTTACCGGTAAGCAGTAGGATTAAGTATAAACTTTTGCTTTTCGTGTATAAATCGCTCACCAACAATGCCCCTGCATATATTGATGATCTTCTCAGCTCATACAATCCTCCTCGAAAACTCAGGTCTTATAATTCTAGCCTCCTTATTGAGCCCATTTCCAAACATTCATGGGGAGACCGATCTTTTTCACATGCTGCCCCTCGTCTATGGAACAAACTGCCTGCACTAGTAAAATCATCCGTTTCTTTGACCTAATTTAAAAAACAACTGAAAACACATCTTTTCAAACAGGCATTTGATTCAATGGTTTAATTGTTATTTTTGTTACCTTTTAGGATGTTTTTTCTTAAATATTGCATTTGTATTATTGTATTCTATACCACATGTTCTAGATTTCTCTCTACTTAGGTTTACATTTTAATTTTTGTTGTTGTTATTGTACATTATATAATGCTATTGTTTGTATTTTAGCGCCATGAGCACTTCTGTGGATTTGTGCGCTTTTATAAGTTTTCATTATTATTATTATTATTATTATTATTATTATTATTATTATTATTATTATTATTATTATTATTATTATTATTATTATTATTATTATTATTATTATTATTATTATTATTATTATTATTTAATCAAACAAAAGAAATATCTATTCTCCTAACGAATACTAGAATTTAGATATTTACTCAACAATTGAACATTTCAGAAATATATAGATTCAAAAGAAAACGTGGGGGCAAGATATGGAAATTGTTCCTAAGAAGACTCTGTTATGTTGTTCAACAGTTCTCTTCTCATAGGTCAGTGGAAGGAGAAACTGGTTCCATACTGTTTCAATGGATGAGTCGAGATGCTGCTGGTGGTTCTGCTGCTGGTAGAAAAGTGCTGAAAAACTGAAGAACTCTCGATTCCTAAACTTCCAGTTCCAGCAGAAACACCTTTCAACTTCTTATTAAGTGCTGCATTCCTCCTGAGGCTGCATGGTTGTTCCACTACCACTCTCAGTAATGAATGTAGAGTTCGTCTGATAAACAATGTCATTTTTGCAGCTACATGTATTTAGAACATTCAACCACGAGCCGTTCAAAGCATATGAGCTGAAATAATGCCAGATGCACATGGGCCGGCCACACACACACATACGCGTTTGACTTTTAACCTTTGGTTGAACAGAGATCGTACGGTCCTTAATATGACGTCACGAAATAAGGCGGAGTCTAGTTTGCCGAAGAAATCTTGTTTCCGTATCGACTGAAAGAATACTGAATAGAGAGTGTGTGTGGGGTTAAAACTTCGCTTCGGGAACTTAAACTTCTTAGAATCAACTCAGCGGCAGTATGGCCAAAGAGTACGACCATTTATTTAAGTTGTTAATTATCGGAGATAGCGGTAAGTACAGGATTAATAAATGGGTGTGTTCAATAAATGAAACTAGTGACACTGGTTCAGACAGTCAGACAGTACAACATGTCAGATTATGAGCAAAATACGCATTACCTAGTGCATAACCAGTTTCGTGACAATTTGTTTTACCCTAGATGATTTTGATTTATGATTTGTTTACTCAATAACTTAAGACAAAAATTGTTACAATTTCTTTTTTAAATGCGGCCCTGTGCGATAACGAAAGAAGTTAAATTCTTAAAATTAAGTTTTTGGGGGTTTGGTTTGTTTGGGAAAATCAATCGTGTTCAACTAAACAAAACTAACAACACTATATAGCCCTGGTAGGACGCAGTCAGTGCCACTGCACTGACGTCCTGGGTACTATAACGGTTCTTTACAATGCGAACACAAGTTTGACTACAATTTTCTTTATTTTTTACCTGATTTGAGAAGCTGAAATTCCGTTCATATATTCATAGTGTCCCTAACTATATTCTCAACGAGTTCACAGCTAATAAATATATCCATGGAAGAAATTATATCCGAAAATATGTTGAAGTTCTGTGCTGGCGATGTTGATCATCGTGTACCACTTGATAGTGTGAGCCCAAGTGCGCATGGCTTTGAGTACAGTGCATTATCTTGCCGCTATTCGCCGTCAAAACAGGGTAGGTGCCGTTAACTCGCCTTCAACTCCTCTAATATACATTTTAAAATCCAGTAAGCATAAAATATTCCAGCTCAAATAGAATTTTTATAAATTTCAGGTTGATTTTCGATTACAAGTATCAAGTTTTCTTTTCTTGTAAATTTTTTTTTAAAAATCCAAGCGTGCAGCAAAATCGTCTGCCGCCGTCTTGCTTTTTCACAGTGCTTCTTGTACATGTGCGGACAACAGAGGGCGCTTTCCTGCGCGCATATATTTTTTTTCTTGGGACGTTTAGCATGCGCTAATTTATTGTAAAAAGTGGCCCCATTTGTCCTAGGAAAAAAATACGCTTCCGGCTCATGGAGTCTTGGCACAAGACGCCAATGCTCGGTATTGCAAAGTTCTGCGCTTTGTGTAAATTGCTCACCGACTATTATCTGCTTAGTGTTTGGTTAAAGCAGGTTGACAGCAATTTGGCTGCAAATAGTAGGCCGCCAGTTGATCAGTGCAAGAAAGTGTTTACACGGAAGTTAGTGCACGACGTGGGATCGGAACACGATGATTTCAATTTTCTTTTCACAAAATATTAACACCAAAGGAGAAAATTCAACAATTTTAAACAATGCGAACTTTGAGTTCCAACTACAAGGAACATGTAAGTAAAAGTTCAGACTCCCGAGTTAAGTAGAAATATTTTTAACAGATTTGTGAAAAAATTTTGCAGTGGTACGGGACCTTTATACCCTGGACTCCGTCGCGTTGCCTGCAACGGAGGAGTCCAACCTGGGCTAACAACACTAACTATTAAACAGACAGGCAAGCACAGCGACAGTCATATGATGAGATATAGACCCCCTCCGCTAATCAACTCGTGCTTCTTTTTAGCCTGCTTCCTGCCCCTATGCTCCATAGCATAATCCATAGCATAACGTCAGACATGAGATGATTTTCCAAAGAGAAACCCACGTTTTGTTATGAAATTTCCTCTCAGCTGTCTGTGTCACTTTCCATTAATTGTGCAATTGTGGAAAGGACATTTAAATAAACGATATTTGTGCAACCTCGATTGTATGTAATTTATGAAAAATCTTTATTTTAAGCTGGCAATTACTCAGTTAACATTTGTGGACAACATTGTCATTGTTTACTATCTATGCGAATGTGCGATGACAAATTGTAAAGACTTATTCAAGCCGGTATTCACCACTCCGGAGTAAAACATCATGCTGCAGGGTCCGTAAAAAAAAATATATAGTTAATGTCGCTGCTACAATACGAATCAGTGCGCGTGATCATGCATATCAGTATAACATGAGCTTGACCATCAAGTGACAAAGCAATGTTAAGTGTCTTGCCTAAGGACACAAGTGTCACGGCTGGGGTTTCGGACTCACACTCTGCAGATCCGAAACACCAGAGTGTGAATTCAGTGCTCTTAACCACTCTGCCACGACACTTCCATAGTATTGACGTTGTTAAAAGCACTTAGTCACATTAGACTACCTTTAAGGATATGGTAAAAAATACACAAGTCACGATTCAAAAGTTTCCTCTAACTAAAAAACGTTTGAAAGTTTTACTACTAAGTAACACACAACTCTTATAATACACGAGTATCCAACAGGAAACTTGGTCAGCAACTTGAAATATTAGGTATACATGGCAAAACCATGGTCAGTCGCATTATGGTCAGTCGCATTACAATTTTCCAGTCAGTTTAGCCAACCAAGCCTACATGGAGCCCAAGCTGAATTCTTATTTTGCAAAATTGGGTTTATACCTGGTCAACAACTTAAATACGTTTATTTTATATGTTAGCTATAATTTTTAAGTGGAAAGAAAGTTGTGACAACAATTTTATTTTTGGTGTCATGTTCGCTTTTAATTGCCCAGATGTTATCAAAATAATACTGTTTTTGATCTTAAATTACCCCAAAATTGGTCTGTTTATGAACTGTTCAGTTTTAGAGCTTAGCAACAACCAAATTTGAATTCAGCACCATCGAAACCCCTTATGCGTCAAATTTCATGCGGTGCGGAGATGGGGACCAGGGAACCCCCCAAAATAGTCCCCTTTTTAGTACTTGGTCTAAGTCATCCAATAGGTCTCTGAACAGCCTGCAAGTTTTACACAGATCTGATATGACCCATAAGATTTGTAACTCTGTCCATCTTACATACATATGATGTACCATGCTGACATAAACTCAGTCTGAAACAATTAACTCTTTATTCGGATTCTTCTGTATTTATAAATGTAACTATAGACATTCACGTTGGTGTCAGATTCATATTAGACTGTGTGTCATTACCCTATTTGAGAGTATCATCACAGTTGACACGAATCACACAGCAGCCATGACCAGGTTCAATGTTCCCTGGCAGTATTCCAATACTGTGTGTTTTTATGGTTCTCATTTCAAAGAAATCATTTCAAAGAAAGGAACCAGATTTTTTCCCATTTCAGCCTCAATTGGAATTCAATTTGGTTTCATTCATTTAAACCAAAAAGAAAACCAAGCTAATTGGTTTTACAGTTGCTCTCTGAATTCAAAGATAACTTTTAATTGTTTGTTTATTTTTAAATGTATTGTTTGTTTGTTTTTAAATGTATTGTTTGTTTGTTTTTAAATGTATTTTGTTAAAAGACAACCCGAAACAGTGTCAAATATATATGTCATAGGCCCTAATAAAACTGGGGAAAAAAGTCTTGGGGCTTTAACTAAGTAATTTAAATTGTTCCGCTTGAAATTGTTTCAAGCATAGGATGTTGCAGTTTACTTGTTGACAAGTGAAATTTATTTTTGACTTCACATCTACGTGTACTTGTTCCATAATAATCTTAAGTAATTGATTTCATGTTATTATTAATCTCATCTGATGTTGGTTGGGTAGTTTCTCTGTATTTTTCTATAATTTCTCACTTTGTTGTCTCTTTGCAGGAGTTGGCAAAAGCAGTCTTCTTCTTCGGTTTGCAGACAACACATTTTCAGGTATTTAAAGAAGTACAACTATGTAGTAGTCTAATAGTCTAATTAACCACAAGCATGCATTTTGTAATGTACTTACATACAAACAAACAAACAAACAATCAAACAAACAAACAAACAAACAAATATTGTGCTGTGAAATTTCTGTTGTGTATAGTATAGACATGTCATGTATGATGTTTGCACTTGTACATGTACTTGAAGTGTTTAGAGGAACATGTATGCATTGTCACATTATGCATGGACACATGTAACTCATGGTCAATGAATTTGCATTTCATGTCCAACTTGTGCTGATTGATAAATGGTGTAATGAGAGATAGTGTAAACGGTTTGGAGTGCTACAACATGGATGTATTTAGACTGATTGATAATGGTTGAATGCCATTGCGAGATAGTGTAGGCGGTTTGGAGTGTAAAGGATGTGGTCATTTCCTGAGATAGTTTCAATGCCAAGTCAAGGACCAAGTCACTAGTCACAGTCTCTGCTGGTAATCCCGATAGATGACAATGAAAAATTACACTTTTATTGTAATGGTTGTACTTTTGTGTGAAGTACTTATTGTACAATTTATGGTTTTAGGGATTCGATCCAACGCTTTCAGTGTTTTCAATTCCAGAATTTTTTTGTACCAATATTTTGAAGATTGAAAACTGTGAACCATTTTCTTGGTTTTGGTTTGTTTTTTTAAAGTTTCATTTTTTCTTTATTTTTTACTTATAAATCAAGTGTTAATGTTTAAACCATAAAGTCTATTCATATATATGAACATGATGACCTTCTGGGGTTTTTTTCTTTCTCAAAAACGGTAAAATTTGATGATTTGAAGTCATATCTTAGTACATTTTGTTGCCCAAATAGCCAAAGGAAGCAGGTGTGTCCCTTTTAAACCATCAACTATCTGGGAGTAGATAGCCTGTGCAACAAATATGTGCTACTAAGCTTACAAATCATTCACTAGAACCATCTCTGCCCTCGCAGACACCTATTTACATGTACCTCTGGGTGGAAAGAAACGGTTTTAAAGTTAAGTGTTCTGCTCAGGGACACAAGTGTCATGACCAGGACTTGAACCCACACTCTGCTGAACAGAAGCACCAGAGCTATAAATACATTACATGTACTTGCATTTTGTACAAAACATAATTTTTGCATACTTTCTAGTGACCAGTAGATATTGGTAGACACATCGCTTAAAATGTTTCTGTTTAAGGATGAAGGCATGAAACAATAAGTAATGTATTTTGAATAAACTTGCAAAGGTTAGCCATCTGTGCAAATGAATCCATTATTCTGTAGTGTGAACAATTTCAGGATTCTTTTTTTTTTTTTTTCAATCCTGAAATTGTTCACACTACAGAATAATGGATTCATTTGCACAGATGGCTAACCTTTGCAAGTTTATTCAAAATACATTACACATCAACAAGTTTAGGGTAGCAAGCACATGTTGTTTGCAGCTTGGCTTAAAACCTTCATACATATAGGCTTGATTAGATCAGTCAATGACTCAAGGTGAGTCACACCAGTAGACATCACAATGCAATACTTATGTACTACATTTGTACATGTATTTTTGCTGAATACAGTTTAAAAGCTGTTCACATTGTTCTTTGACAATGACAATGGACACTGCACTGCATTGCATACCCTGCATTATGTTATGTAGTAATCCTTTGTTTTTACCACAAACCAAAAGATGACTTCCTTCCTTACAACTAACATGAATCATTGCCTTTATTAGGTTTCATTCAATTTACACAATACAAACATCAGCACAAAACATTATGTGTATTTTTATCACACAAGTTATCACAAAAGTGTGAGTGGAATACAGACAAATATTGCGCATCTGCGTCCCATATCCAACGAGGCCGTATTTATCTTCCAGCCTCATGAAGTCAATGAGGTTAGGTTGTGTTTTTATGTTTGATTTTGCATGCGCAAAGTTTAAAATGTAATTTTTTGCACTGACCATATGAGAAGTGAAATAAGCAGAGTGAAATATAAAAAACTTGGAGTAGGTTATCGTCTGATATTACACTCTGGTTCAAGCATCTGATTTGAGGATAAGAGCGTACTGAGAGATAAATAGCATTGGATAAGGGCCAAGTTTTAATACCTAGTGTTACTGCAGATGAAGGTGGGTTTGTTAACTTGTCACAGACTGTTTTATGACTGCTAACCATGTACTTCACTAATTTCATACATTGTGTACATGTGCAGTAGGGGCCTATGGAGCTGATAACAGTTTCTGTTGAGTCTAGGTCCATGTCCTGAGTCATTTGGGTCAAATCTGAGGTGGAGTAATAAGGCATTGAAGGTCTGAGTCAGATTCACAATTCACTGTTGTAGAAATGTACTTTAGATACTTTATACATATTCCCAGGTTAATATTAAGGGAATTAATGTGTGGTGAAGAGGCCTGGAATTGATAAGTTTACCGACACGGAGTCGAGGTAAATTATCAAGAACCAGGCCTTGGCGGGTTTAAACCACTAGTTGAAAACCGATTCAACACACTTTGATTCCCATTCATAAATACCTTTTCGGTCAAAAAACATCAACATTTTTTGGTCCAAAGGTAAAATAAATGCAAAGATTACAATTGTTCAACACCCCTCCAGCTATGAAATGGTAAGGCCCTCAGGTAAACAACTTCTTATAAGGAGATGCTGTGCGCGTCGCGCGTATCGCGTGATATTGCACAACTGTTTCAGCCGTTGCTCTCGACCAATAGGAAAGAAGAACTGTCTTACATGTATAAGCATATGTGCAAGTTCGCGTGTCACGCCAATGTTTCAACACTTTTTACTGGTGTTATATCATCCGTTCAAACAACCCCTTAGTGATGCCCTCTCGATCAATCAGAATGGATAAACTGTCTTAGGTATTTATGAATAATAATTAGGAGGAAAAAAAGTCTGACATTTTTGGCCGAGCTTATCATCAATTTGTTAATTGTTATTTGTTGTTTTAATTGCTCTGCTTCAAATGCATGATTGTTTTTGTATCACATTTGTGATGCAACCAGACAGACTTTACAATGTAGTGTCCATTTTGATTGGATATTTTTCACAGGACTCGGGGAAAGTACTGGGTACATGTGCCAACACACATCTGTGTAGTATGTATGTACGACTAAAAGTAACATAAAAATTAATATTCTTTATCCCTGGTGCAAATTTAACACCATCTTTTAATTAACAACAGTAGGAAATATAGATTCAGCTCACTTTGTGTGGATTTCTTTCAGAAATAACAAGAAAATACTTTACACAAATCTGCATTATTGTGATTGACATGAAAGCAAATATAAAGAACAAATTATTTTCAACTTGCAAACTTTAATCATTTGAAAACAAAACCTACAGCGTTTGTCAATTTTGTTTAACCACAGGAACATATATTACAACAATTGGAGTGGACTTCAAAATCAGGACAATTGATTTGAATGGTGAGAGGGTCAAACTTCAGATATGGGACACAGCAGGCCAAGAAAGATTCCGTACAATTACATCAACGTAAGTACTTTTTACAATGTGTGCGTTCTATTAGCTTCCCTGGGTCGACCCCGGTCTGCTCCCGGTGCGTTTGAATAGCTTTGACGTCATTCCAGGGTGCCCTGCTTGTGGAGTGGGCCACTTGGAGACTGGCCCCAGGTGCATGACGTCACCACGAGAGCGCTGAGTGATCGTTCGTTTAGCTCTTGTCAGGAGGCTCACCCAAGTGAGCACCACGGGGTAGACCCAGGGAAGCTAATCGAACGCACCCCGAATGTCGTGTTCGATGTATGTACACATTGTGATATGTAATGTCAATGTACATGTTAGTGCCAATCAAAGTCAAGTCCGGTTGTTCATTGCTGAAAAGCAAGGTGTCCTTCACTGAAATGTGTGGTAGATACATTAATAGTAGATACATTAATAGTAGATACATTTATCACAAAGTCTAAAGGAGTATTTGAAAGAGCTCTACTTTCAAAATGTCAGTAGAGAACATGGCCCCTCTTGCCTCTATTAATGTACCGTAAAACTTTTACATGGAGGTCTCTTAGAGAAATATTAGTAATTTTTTGCCCACACACCTTCCTGCCAAGTGAAATGAAAAATTTATTTGCCAAGGAATGACATGAAGGTGATCTTTTAGTTCTACATAATTATTGTGTCATTGGTGTGGTATGCGTTGACTCTAACAATGACATAGTATGGGTACATTTGCAATACAAACATTACACCCGCTAGTACATGTACTTGCCCTCATTCAGTTACATACTATTTGAAGTTCAGTTCAGTGACATTAGCAGGCAACACTTGCATTTTGATGCCATTCTTTGGCACTTTTATACTTATAACATTCTGAAGTGACTTTGTAGACTTTTATGGCTGTACTTGTGCCTATTTGTAAACTACCATATCAATTAGAAGTCGTTGATGTAATTCTTGATTGCCTGATATTGATTTTGCAGATATTATCGTGGTACCCATGGAGTTATAGTAGTATATGATGTCACAAGTGCAGAGACATTTGTCAATGTAAAGAGATGGCTACATGAAATTGAACAAAATTGTGATGTAGTGAGTAGAATATTAGGTAAGTGTCTTGTTACCTGTTTTTAATAAGGGAATAAAAGGGTAGCGATGAGGTCTTGAACAGCCGTTCAAAACCGGCAGGCTTGTGGCTGTGTGATAAAGGCCTGAGCCGGCTCGGGCCTTTATCACACGGCCACGACCCTGCATGGTTTTAAATGTCAGTTTAAGAATGAGTCACTACTCTTTTGTTCCCATTTATAAATGGAGTTTTGGTTAAAAGGCGTAATAAAGTAAGAAACCCTGTCAAACTTATCCGACGTCCTTTCCTTGAGCTCCATACGTGTGTTGCATTTTTATGACTGAGACAGTTTTCTGATACGAATTTGTGCGAGTAGTAGTAGTAGCAAGCAGTAAGCATCTTCATATTCCTAGGCCAAAATGGCACGGCGAGATCGATCACCCCTGGGAACTTTCCCGCACAAACGTATCAGAAAATAACCGGTTATAAACAGCTCCAGCTGGTCATTTAACCATTTAAACACCCCACATGACGTGCTCTCCACCAATAGGAATAGTGAAACTGTGTGGGGTATTTATCAATGTATATTTACATGGGTACCAACCACTTAGGCACATTACATGTTGCATATCACAAACAGTTTGTTTTGAACAGAAAGAGGATACCAGCCAATATACCATGTCATAATGTATTGTTGAGACTGGTGCCCCATCAATTTTCACACACAGGTAATTGTACATGTTCTACTGGAAGTTTTGTTATGCCATATTCTTGTGACATTAAGCACTCAAGGGTGTACAATGCTTAGTATTTTTCATTGCTGGCTGTAAGCAAATAATCAGACAGTGTCTCTACTTTTTGAAAATGTTTAATGTTGGTACAGTTACAGTAGCTTCAACTTACCTCTAGCATTCTAAAGCATGGTGAATTGATATTGGGCACATCTTGCATAGTGAAGGGCTTGCATGTCAAATCATCACATGCTGACATGCCCATCTCTAATAAGAAAGTCAAGTTAACAGGTTGACCTACACACCTGCCCATTCCAACACTAGGGTTTCGCATATAAATGTTGGGATGCCTGTTTGGGATGCTTTGTGTACTTGTAAGTAAGAAATTAGCATGGTTTTAATTAAACAGCAATTCAGGATGATTTACAATCAAAGGTGAAAAGATTGTTTAAAAGACCTGTCCTTTCTTTCAAACAAAAACAATAATACCTGGGGTGCATTCCACTCGCGCAAACAACTTGCAACTGTTCGCGCAAACGGTTTTTATATTTGGAACAATTGGTGCGCATTACGCGATGTCAATATGGCCTTCATTATAAATCACCGAAAATATAAGGTAATTATGTTTGTGACAAAGAAATAATACCGTATGCTTGTCCGCCATTTTAAAAACCACTCGCCAACACCTCAGAAGTGTGTTCGCCTAAAGTTGCCAACGTTCGCCAACTATGGCGGCACACAACTCGTTCCACTTCAAATTGTTGGCGAACGTGCGCAACGGTTGGCAACGTTTGCGCGAGTGGAACGCACCCCAGATGTTCTTGATTAACTATTTTATCTTTTCTTTTTTCATCACAGTTGGAAACAAAAATGACTGTCCAGAGAGAAAAGTGGTCCTAACGGAAGATGCAACAAATTTTGCTGAACAAATGGGCATTCAATTATTTGAAACGAGTGCAAAGGAAAACATCAATGTAGAAGAGGTAATGTATGAAGAATGCTTCAACGATATTGTATGTTAAAAATAATAAACTATACATTTGGTGAAGAACTCATCAAGTATAACTGTCAGTTTTTGTTTTTTGTTTGTTGAAATGTTTTGCCTCTGTGACTATCAGCATTTGTATTTGGACATTTGTTGTGATTTGTTCTCTGCTCATAATAATAAGCAAACAACGGAAGTGTATTAAGGACATACCCACAAATAAAGTCGGGCTCCACTATTCCATATTGTCTTTGAGAGCCACTGGGCAATCTCAGTGGTCTAGCTGGTAAGACACTGCTCTAGAATTGCAAAGGTTGTTGGTTCCAATCCCATTTGAGTAATACATGCGTATGCCTGTGATTTTTTTCACAGAAATCTGGTAAGTACTGAGTGTACAGTGCTAACACACATCGGTGTATATGGGTAAAAAACAAAATGAATATTCTTTATCCCCGATGCAAGTTCAACAACTATTAAATCGATTGACACTTTGCTTGGTGTGGATAAATAAGAAGGAACTATAAATAAATAGTAAACTTGCGGGTACAACCATGTGTAAATCTCTTATGAGTCGAGCAGAGTATACTGTCAAAACGTCAAGACCAAACCGGCTCTTTTCAGAGCCAACACTCACCCTAAGAGATTTACACATGGTTGTACCCGCAAGTTTACATTTAATTTGGAACTGCCTCTAGCTACCGGGCAATCTCTGTAGTCTAGTTGGTATGACACTGCTCTGGAGTTCCAAATGTCGTTGGTTTCAATCCCACACGAGTCCATCAGGAACTCAGGAAAGTACGGAGTATACAGTGCTAACACACATCGGTGTATATGGGTAAATTAGCTCTTTGTTCCATGATTTTAGAAGTGCATAGTTTAGTCATCCGAGCTGGTTCAAACTTTGATTGATGTTCTAAATATTGTATTTTACAGATGTTTAACGCAATTACCGAATTAGTACTGAAGCAAAAGAAAGAGAATGCTGCTAAGCAGACTGCCCAGGACAATAGCCAGACAGTTAAGCTGAATGGAAGGAAAGGAAACAAGAGCAAGAGTGGATGCTGTAAATGATCTTAAGCAGCGAGAATCAACCTAGAATATAGTAAGCACATTGAAGTCAATCTCTACAACCATCATTGGGTGTACATAGCGCCCTCTAGTGGGACTACATTACCCCTGTATTAATACTTGACACAATTGGAAAGTGAGCTCTTATCAGTAGTAGATTACAGAACTTGTTTACTCATTCCAATTTGCCTACTTTTTCTTGTTTTCATTTTCAACAAAATATTCTTTATTGGCAGCTTAATTATGAAAGTTTTTTTTTTTTCCAAATTGTTGAGAAAAACTGCATGAAATGGTTAAAACAATTTTATTATTTGTCACAATTTGTCATGCAAATTATGAAGTCAAGGATGCCTGGAAGGCATATCATTATAGCTCAGGTGCCTGAGGAAACCTGTAAACTACTTGTACTCTTCCATGATTTACATGTTATGAGTTCTTTTAAGGTATTAGCTCTTGTCATACTGCTTGACCTGTCCCATGCACAAAGCATTGTAAAATACAAGCAGAATTGAATGTGAATTAAATCCAAATTCTTTTTGACAACCAAGTTTGAATACCACTTCACTAGCCTGCTTGCTCCCACACTGCCACAATTTGATCGGTAATAAATAGACAAGATCAAATCCAGCCCTTACCAACTCAATCATCACATGATGAGCTTGCTTTCATGTAAGGGCACCCTCAACGGGGCTTTAACAACAAGTAGAAGAATGGCAAGTTGGCAATAAGTAAATTAACTCGTAATCAGAGTGGAATCAACGATTTGGGAAAGTCCACCTGGTAACGCTATTAAGTGGTTCCCTACCACCTAAATCAGTCGGGTTGATGAGCCTAGCTGAGCCTAGCTTAAAGCTTCAATCTTTATTCTATACATGTCTGTATATATTAAGAAATGGATTTTTTTCTGAGACATTTTAATCAAGGGAAGGAATATTACATGTATACTACTAGTCAATTGGAGACATTCAGCCACTAGATGGCGGCAGAAATACCAGTTCAATTTCCATCATGTGTGTTATTCTAAGCATGTGTGTTTTGGATAACAGTGGCTGTGTTAGGTTAAATTTGCTGCCTCATTAGTATGTGACTGTCATTTTATTGTCTGCCATTAACTTTCTTACAAATGTGTGAGTTTTGCTACACAAGCTTTGAGTCAAGTTTTCAATAAAGACAGCACCGCCCCTTCCCACCAATGCCGACTACATTATCTGATTTATCTATTTAATATCCAGTTGTGCTTCCATCTGTCTTGCTTAATGGTTTAATTTGCAGTGCTAGGATTGACCTTACACTCTTGTAGTTTACATGTATGACTGTATTGAACAAGTGGGTATTGGAGACTTTATGTGTACATTTTTCATTTTCCTTAAAGGTTATGAATGTACAACGTTATTTCTTACCCCTGACACTCTCAGCAGAAACTGTGTCAAATCTTTAATAAAAAGAAGTTACACATCCATATGGTTGATTCTGGTCAGCAAAGAATCGTTGGTTTTGCATTGACGTTCAAGACTAATCCATCAACGTAGTGAAACCAGGCTGGGGATTACATGGGAATTGGGGCTGATTAGAATTAATACATACAACTCATACTAATGTTTGATTGAGAGAGGGTTAAACCTAATAAGGGTAGTGCTTCATTGTGTTCAGGTATTTGACTTTGTGTAGTATTGCATGTAAATAAAACTACATTCGTCCTTTGGTAACAATTTATATTTGTATAAAATATCAAAAATCATTTTTAAAGGGCCTAACTGTGTGTAAAGCGTTGAATTGTTGTATATTTCCTGTCACTTGCCCCTTCCATATCATTCAATAGTCCAACTCTAGCTAGTTTGATAAGTTAAAATTGTTTTGAAGAAAGACAGAGCCCATTACTGATTTCTCTAATACAGTCCTCTTGCACCAAAGACACTGCTTAAACTTTAAGGCAGTGGACACTATTGGTACTTATGCAAAATAATTGTTAGCATTAAAACTTACTTGGTAATGAGTAATGGGGAGGTATTGATAGTATAAACGTTGTGAGAAATGGTTCCCTTTGAAGTACAGTAGTTATCGAGAAAGAAGTGATTTCTCAGTAAAATATTTGAATTGAAATCAACCATCTAAACGCACACAACTTTGTGTGACAAGGGTGTTTTTTCTTTCATTATTATCTCACAACTTCGATGACCAATTGAGCTCAATAGTTATTTTATGCACATGTTGAGTTACACCAAGTTCAAGCACTGGTCTTTGACAATTACCAAAGTTGTCCAGTGTCTTTAAATGTTATGTAGAAAGCTTCCAACATGTAACCATGGATGTCAAGTAGCCTGCATGATAAAACAACCAGAGCACACTAGCATATAACTTGGTCTTGCCAATACAAATAGAAAATTCTAGGCTATGACTATTACATTAATTTATCATTATTGACATTCCTTTTTTTACTTTGACAAGAAGTTTCAAATTTCTATGCACTGATATGTAATGTAAATATTTCTACCAGAAATAGTTAATGGCCTGACGTTTCGACCCCAGCAGAGTCTTTCTCGAAGGCTAAATATTTCTACATATAGTTTTGCATTTTGGTTGAGTTGGGGGTTAGACTAGCTAATGGTGAATATGTTCAGATCCTTAGTGTTATATCAACATAATGTGTGGTTTCATGGAGCTAGTAAGCATGGTACCTTGTACTGGCTGTGGAACTAAAAAGTTGCTTAGCAGAAGCAATATACTCTGCCAGGATGTCATTTGCTTATAATGATGTTGCAATGCAATGATTGGTTGTTGCTGTTATCTGCTTACTTTGGTCAATGCGTTTGCTTAAACAAGGCACATGTCCCAGTTTCATGAACATGCTTAAAAGCATCGAGTTGCTAAGCAAATGTAAATCTTGTTTAGCAGAAAGAGGTTCCCAGGTAAGAGTTGATATAACAGAATGGTATTGAATGGTTCCTTGGCCAGTGTGCCACAAACACACATTTGTCATCAATAATGTCAGCATAGCAGACACTGTGCCGATGTTGTGGGTGGGGCTTTAATTAATGGTTGGTTGGTCCAGTAGAGTATTCAACTATCCTAAACTCTAGATTTCATTAAACCATCATTTTTACTTTAGTCTTCACTTATGGTAAGTCAGAGCAGTATTGCATCATGATGTACCTATTGCTTGTAATTTTGCTATTTCAAGCTCACATCACTCTTGGTTAAAGGCAGTGGACACTATTGGCAATTACTTCAAATAATTATTAGCATAAAATCTCACTTGGTGACGAGTAATGGGGAGAGGTTGACGGTATAAAGCATTGTGAGAAACGGCTCCCTCTGAAGTGAAGTAGTTTTCGAGAAATAAGTAATTTTCCACGAATTTGATTTCGAGACCTCAGATTTAGGATTTGAGGTCTCAAAATCAAGCATCTGAACGCACACAACTTGGTGTGAAAAGGGCAGTTTTTCTTTCTTTATTATCTCGCAACATCGACGACCAATTAAGCTAAACTTTTCACAGGTTTGTTATTTTATGCATATGTTGAGATACACAAGGTGAGAAGACTGGTCTTTGACAATTACCAATAGTGTCCAGTGTCGTTAAATGTGTGTGAAAGCAATCATTAATCAATCCATTGTAGGAAATAAAGTTCAGGAATAGACAAGAAAGCATTTGTCTGCTGGGCACTCAACTATATCCCCATAACAAACCTAATGGTCACGGGTTGACATCCACATGACCTATTTATTCTATCCATTGTTAAACTGAGATGACTTTCTACACATATTTTATGTATTTTCTATTACACGGTAAATTGGCTTTGTAATTTAGTGGAGGAGTATTAATCATGTACATATAAATGTATACATATATTAAGTGCATACCAATTAGATGCATGATGGTGTATTAAACATGGAGAACAAGTTCTACAATGTGTTTGTGTTGAAATGAAAAGTAATGCCTAAAATATCCATGCACAAATTACATGTAGATTTAAAAGATCAAAGTTCAGTACATGCATTTTTGGAAATGTGACGTTTTCAAGCTTCAAACATAAATTGATATTTGCATTTCAAGTGTTGAATATCATGCTCTTTTCCTCCGGAAATCAGAAAGAAAAAAAAACTGGTAAAAAAAATTGTATTTTTACATAGCAGTAATACATCTGTTACCAACACTAATTACTGCATCACTGCCATCATTATCTTTTGCGTGTACATGTATCACAACTGATTCTCCATGTATGGTGTAGCTTCTTTCAGATGATCGTTGAATTTATATTTGAATATATTTGATTTTCTGCTAGCATTAGTGATTTGAGAATTGTTTGGCAAAGCGCAGTTGTTTGCACAAAGTGAATATTGTGATTTGTAATGTTTTTGGAATTGTGCAATACAGAGCTGCTTTGCTTAATACATTATCCTCACAAGCCAAAGGTTATAAAACGCTTTGTTCAAATTAGTCAAACGCAAATTTTATTTTTCCTAGTTACCTACTTGTTCTTATGAATAGCTTTTGCTTTCTAGTACTCTAGTAGTAGTACTACTAGTAGATGATCGGACTTAACTGCTATATAAGATTGCTTAGGACAGTTGAATGTCAGATGGCCATCTTGTGTACATCCATTCAAACCAATGTTTAACCAGTGGGAGAAAAATGTGAAATCTCCTGGTATAAGATGTTAGCAACGTTAACTCTGATGCATAGTGTATCCATGTTGTGTTCTCTAATAGCTTAAATCATTGTGGGACTAGTCTCACACTTTCACAGTGCATTTTTCTTTTCTTTCTGAGTAGCACAAGTTGTAACTGCAGGGACCACTTGATATGACTGTGTGGCTCCATGTAAATTACCGGTCACACTAAACATTATTTAGAGTGCCCTCCATTTAACAGGTATTTTGTGAATCTTGACTTGGAATTTGATAAGAAATATACACAGTTATGTCTTGAATGACGACTATATTTGGATCAAAACAATGAATATTGGAGCTGATTTGCCTGGCCAGTGGTCAGTACAAGACGTGGCCATAATGCTTTCATCCAGGCTAAAGCTGGCCAAAGATTAATGTGTTGTCATCACAACTGTTTATGTCATGTCATCTTAGTGGTTACTGCGAACAATGTAACCCAAATAGTGGGAATAAAAGAAACAAAGGGCCCATTATCAATTGAAGATTTTTACTTTCACTGTCATTGTGTAATATTGTGGAAACGTGAACAACATTGGCATTAACCTTAATTGGCATTAACCTTAATTGGCATCAGTGGAATCAAAAATGAAGTCTGGCAGCCACTCCCTCTTGTCATTGAGTGGAGGAATATATTGGCAGGGAACCCAACAAACATGGCTCAAGAACAGTGCTACCTGCTACACCACTTCACTCTTAACACCAGGGCCCAATATCATGGCTCTGCTTACCCTAAGAACAGTATCGGCGCTTACGGAAGCACTGGTTAGCGGCGAATTTTGGCTTCTGCGTGTGCGTACTCCACGTTCCTAGGCATTCTACACTTACAAGGCTAGGGCAAAAATTTGGCGCTGGCACGTAAGCGGGGAATCATGATCGTAAGCGCAGAATTCGGCGGTAAGCAGAGCCATGAAATTGGGCCCAGCCATATCAAGTTGATATCATCAGGCAATTTATGAACCCTAAAGGCTGATTCATATAAATGACATGAATGAGAAACAGTTGACATTCATTCAGAGGAAGGATTCTCAACTCTGCACGTGTTTAAACATTAACATGCATGCATGATTGCGTGTCCTTCACAGATCAACCCAATACTGTTAATTTGCATAAAACTTGCTAAGTCAAAATGGTCTATTGAACATCTCATATATTCAGGCCTTCATGTACATATCCAATATGAACCAACTTTTAATCCGAGTGCTTCATTCCATTCATGTAGTTTGGATTTATGTAACGAACGGCATATTATAATCAAGACTTATTTGAGCTTTGAGTTGAAATCCAATGATGTATAATTGCAGGATTCTTGTTATTTTATATGAAGGTATGTGAATAACATTTATATATTACTTGTGCTTCCCAACGAGTCCACTTATTTTATTAATAGTATGCAAATATTGACTACTTTGAGTGCTACGGTTTTACTCTGACTCCTGAGGTGATCGTTTTTGCATTATGTTTAAAATAGAATGCTCCAGGATCGCTGAGGGAGTAAAAGCAATCAAGCAATCGATATTTGTTTGATAACACCCTATACGTAGGTTGTGCCTAGACGTCTAGGTACCAAGAAACTGCTTTTACTATGGGTATAGTACCTGTTTGCTGCTTGTATAGGCTGTCACGCTCATACAGCTTGCTCGTAACAATAAGACACATGAGATATGCTCTCACCCAATCGAAAGGCAAAATTCTTGTAAGAGGCGTTATAATCTTGACAATACCTTACTTATCTCAGAATCATATTCATATCATAATTCTAAACGGAGGGTGGATAAAGTTGATTTCCTTTCATTTCTGTGTTTGAAAAAGTTACCTTTGTGCATTGGGGGGGGGGTTCATTATTGACAACAACAAAAACAATACAACAATTAATTGTTTCAGTTGCACACACAATTTACTGTTTAATAGCTTGAATGAATAGCTTCATTCTATACAATTTCACCAAAGTGGGCAATAATGTAGAATGCTAGTAACTGTTCCTTCAGAAATTACAAGGTACAAAACCCAGAGACATGTACATAGTAAATACACCACACAATAGTACAGTACATGTACATTCAAAAAGGTTAAACTTCAGTAGACAATATGCTGAATGACTTTGTCACTTGTCAATATAATATAATGATTATTTATCACTCAAATATATATTTCCTTGATACACTTGATACATATAATAATAACAATACAATGTTTGATAAACGTTAGCGATATCACCAGTATGACATCTTAACATCCAATTCAATCAACATCTCTTTATGTCTATTCTTAATTCTAAACATTGGACAACAGTGGTGTTGCAACATTCTATATATAGAATCTACAACCTCCATCCTGCTAACCTGCCTCTTTCTTATTATCTGTCCCAATTCAAACCAAATATCAATGCACATATCTTTACGCTAGTTCTTCATTGCTTTTATCCCCTTTCCCTCTCTTTTTTGAGTGGCATCTTCTAGGGATTTGTAGTTGGCAACTTCCCAAGAAAAAAAAACTAATAAAAAATATAAAACATTGTTCCATAATTTATAACCTTTTTTATTTAAAAACTGAAGGGATATGTCAAACTGTTGACAACCTGTATGTTCATATAATAAGATACAAGAAAGGATCCACAAACAAAGCATGTATTTAGTACTTGAGAATAACACAGATTGAAACGTGTAAAGTCTTTATGATATTGCTGCATGTTAAGGCATCTAGTGCAACAATGGCATACCATTATCAAACAATGTAACAATCATGTTTTTTGAAAGTTAACTGGGCATATGTGTAGCTGTCAGATTTCACTCTGATGTGCAATTCAAAAAAAGGGACTCATCATTTATAATTACAATTCTCTTTTCTATTCACCATTTTATGTCTTTGAATATTTACAATAAATACAAAAGCCACCAATAAAGACAAATAACCTCATAAAACATACAGTACTTAGTTAAGTCATCATTTCTGATTTACACACACTTTATATTTCTTAAAAACAATGATTTATAGTAAAGTTTTACTTGAAAATAACACTAAATGAATATGACTAAACATATTAGATGAAACAGTGTGACTGATTGATGCATCCAACCATTGAGTAAGGAACCTCCATGAATCAACCAACATTCTTTCAAATCTAATTTAAACCAAACAGGTGAGTACAACAACTCGAGTTGGTTACATGTAACTGCTGTGGTGTGCATTAGAGTATAATGTTTCTGAACAATAAAATAATGTTTTGAGTAATTGTTTTTAACGATTTATATGTTTAAACAAATTAATAAACTTGTGTGGGGGGTGACTCCGCCTACTCCTTTTGTGACATCAATCGAGGCAGACTTTGCCTCGACAGAACATCGAACACATGTACGTGGAAGTAAATTCAAGTCCTAGTCGTGAGTTTGTACGTTTCGAAAAAGTTTTTTTCTTGCATTTTTCAGGCAATGTCGACCAGGTGTATTGCTGCTGGATGCAGCAAAACAACTAAAGATGGGATCAGTTTGCAAGTCTTTTCCAGCGCTGTGCACTAAACACTTTGAGCCGTCGTGCTTCGAGAATCCGGAATACACTTCACATTTTGAAATGAAATGAAAAGTTCTTTTCTAAAACATGACGCCATCCCAACAATTTTTCCAGCTAGTGGGGAAGTTGAAGGTACCTGAAAGACGTAACAAACCTAAAGGAGCATTTGCCTAACGTGAAAAAAATCAGGTATTGTTTCAACTTTGAGGGCATTTTTTAGCTTGCGCCAAGCGTCACTATCTTGTGTTGGCACTGCATGCAATTCATCGCGCCTCGATTGACGTCACCAACAGCGCCCTCTCGGGTCGGGCTTATTTTCAAATTTCTAAATAACATGGAAACTAATTTTTTTAAACCATAGTTAATTGTTTATTTATATTCCACTCATCAAAACGCATTTTTTAGTGACAAAAGCTTTGTTTTGACAAAATACCACTTCCAGGTGACTTGAATGCTTCTTAGGTTAAGGCATGGTGTACTTCTCAAGCCTCTAGAGTTATTGGTGTACAACTTTCTGCTTAAAAAGGGATTACGAATGGTAGGCTTATGCAAGTTTGAAATAATATGTTGGTGTTTTTATTTTAAATAATAAGTCTTGTGGGATATTTTTTCCTAAATGTCTCATTTTGAGGAGAATCAAATGGTGAGTAATAGTAACTACAAGTCTGTTAATATTCAAGTCTGTTCAAGTTAATAGTATAACAACCAACATGGAAATTGTTCTCATTTTGACATCCCAGTCAGTTTCCCTACTGGTTAATTACTTGGTATTACAAAAAAAAAATGTGACATTCACCACTTATCACCTCCATGCATTATTTATGTACAGTCTAAACGCAACAACATAGCACTGATTTTCCTACACCAGATACAATTCCAATGAAATATTTCAGACCAAAAAATGTACTGAGGAGTTTGCAAAAGGCAAGACCACAGTTATCAAGTATAATGCGAAACCAAGCTTAACATATTTCATATAGCTTTGTAGTTGAATGACAACACATTTACAAATGGAATAACCTGCTGAAAGCAACAGCACACACCAATAATACAAGTAAATAAGTACACTTATTACACCATACTTTAAAAGTGGAATGAATATATTATACAATCTTTTTATGAACATTTAGTCCAAAAAGTTTCTGAATCCGTTCCAAAACATATATACCTGTATATTTGAATATTCATACAAAACTTAAAACCCAGTTCAAATCCTTTGGATACAGACAGCTTGACTTCTAGAAAGATATTAAGCTTAAAATGTTAACCTTTGAATTGAGAACACACTGGCATAGCAACATGGTAGTCTTACAAATTAAATATTCTATACTTAAACTTTGTTCACCTTCATGCAGTTAGGCAAATTCTGTCACATTCTTAATATTCAACATATACAGTGACAATGAACGTCTCATTCGCACATCATGTACAGATGTGACAATAGCTTGTGAGGATTGTAATATATTACTGTGTTGTATGATACCCTGAGATCTTTAACCAAAACCTGAAAGCCTGTGTTTCAATCAGATATACAACACAAAAATGGCAAAGCATGTCAGTTGGTTACAATTCATTTCATATTTGGCATAATTCTCAATTCTCTGTTTCCTGACACCATAAAAGCTGTTATGGTATCATCTATTCTAGAATGTTATGGTATCATCTATTCTAGAATGTTATGGAGTCATCTATTCTAGAATGTTAACAATAAGTAGATACTGTATCAACAATATTTTACTGCCTGACCATAATTTCAAAAAGTTACACTCCGATGTTGACCTTAACTTTAGATGACAAGATTTTAAAAACAAATAGCAAAACTACCTCAGCAAATGTGATGTGTTTCCAAGCAAACCATACAAAAAAAACATTAAAAACTATAAGATTTTTAGTGGACAAATGTGCAATTTGAAGGAATACTAATGAGGAATGATCAACCCGGAACACTATCAAGAAACCCTAACACTTAAAGGTTTTGGTATTTCATAGGTTTGGGTGTTTCTAGCTGATTATGAGAAACAAAATAAAAAGAAAAATAAAGAAATAAGTACAAAATAAAAATGGTAACCGCAGCAAGAGGTCACTGATAAAAGCTGTACATATGCACACTGAACTTCATTTCAGCAAAAATGTGATAATGCAAACTAAATGATAATAATGTGTACTAAAGCCACACACGACATTGAATAGGAGTCAGGGCACAACACAAAGCTTATTTCTGTAGTATGCACATCTTTTCATTTTCACCATGTCAAGATTTGAGTAATTGCACCACATTACAAACTTGACAAACACAAAGAAATGTTGTTCAACTATTTCTGGCTGCTGCTTACTAATGATGAACTTAATGAGCTTGTTTCCTAGCCATACATGAAGACATAGAGTGCCTATCAAGGTTGCAAACCTCTTGAAACAATTAAACTTCTTGTTAATTAGGGTCATAACATTCAATAGTTGTATTTCTAATCACTGTATGGCCAATGGTTTCTCATTCAGGTATAGCTATTAGATGGGATTCAAATACATGTAGCTACAATCCAGATAGCACTAATTCCAGGCTGTGGTAATATTTACTCTCAACGTATAAATACAAAAACAATTAACAAAATTCAGTTAACATTTAGAACACATTGCACACACTTTAAAATAGTCCTCATAAGAAATAAATATGTACATGTACATGTAGCTTGACAAGCATACCAACAGGTTCTGCTAATTAGCTCGTTTGAACACTCAATTAGAATAGTAATTCAGAACAACTCATCTCTCATACCTTTCCTTGTAAGACCAAATAAAATATAATAATTATCATTTCAGAACTGTTTTTGAAAAGCATTGGGTTAAAGTTAGTCATGTTCTCAGTCCTATAACATCTCTTGGTCATGTATATGTACATGGCATTTATTAAAGCACACTTGCCTGATATCAAGAATACCCAACAACAATAGCAATTAATGATTTTACTTCAACAGTTGAAATAGAAATCTAAAGAGTTGTAAATCACACTTTTTTGCTAATAACTGTCAAATGTTGCTAAGTAGCTAGAATAGCATGTATTTGGTTTGATGTGGTTCTCTTTTTTTTCTACTAGCAGAAAATATCTGCCTAGCGTTTTTTGGTTCTGCTGCTGGTACCTTCAGCCATAGAAAGGGGTAGATTTCACAAAGCAATAAAATCCATCGCAAGACCATTGTGATATCACACTTTACTAAGCAACTACGATTGATTTGCAGTTACGATCAATCTTGGCTCTTTGTGAAACCAGCCCCTGGTGCTCTGAACGCACAATACCCTTACACTATTAAGCCATGTTCCCATTGGCCTAAAAATGGTTAACTTACTGCAAACAAAATGTTAACTTGTCGATATTAAGTCCAAGTGCGAACAGCTGGTAACTTACTAAGCAAGGATTTTTTGCTTAAGCAAAATTTGGTGCTAAACCAACTCTCTTAAATTGGGCCCATATCGGAGAGTTTTAAGCTTATCTTTGCCATGTTCCCACAATCAGTCCATGGCAAATACAGCCAGAGTGGTTATGACTAATGCATTTATTTCATTCCTGGTGGATGCTGATGTACTACTATTTGATTCTTTACATACACATAAATATGGAGTATATTGCACTGTATTTAATAGAACACAATGGTAAAGTCTGCTGCCATCACTACACCAAGGTGCAATTTTCAAACCCTAAGCGTATTTGAGGTTGTGTTTCAATTCCCAATACCAGTTACTCCATTGGGAATTGTGTGATGTTGGGTATATATAGTTCATGCATCATGTGGATGGGATACACTACCAGTACTCTCTTTACTATCTCTACTAGCCTTTCTAGATCCATGGCTTCCTAATCCCTCTGAGCCCCCTAATCCTTCTTGAGCTAACTGATCCAAATCTAGACGTCCAGTATTCTCCTCACCATGTAGGAATCTCTCTAGTTTATCAATACAAGCATCCTGGTAGTCATGTATCCATCTAAAACACACAAACATACATAATGCATTAGTCACATGAATATTCATTATAAATAGGGGTGTGATTTGGCACAGATAGTCTAGAAAATTAGCATATATTACATACTTATTTAAATTTCCTAGAAAAAAGGCATTGCAAATAAGATTAAATTGAAGTGGAATTTCTTCCAAACAACATTACTGGTTTACATATATATATATCTGGATGGTTAAAGCTGCCCTGAGGTTGACCCTGTAATTTACATGAGTTTTAGCAAAACCGTCAGCACAGGGTCAGTATACTATACTATACTACAAAGGCATTTATAAAGCACTCTTACAAAAAATGTATCACAGTGCTTAACACAGAAAGAAAAATGTATCACAGTGCTTTACACAGAAAGAAAAATGTATCACAGTGCTTAACACAGAAAGAAAAATGTATCACAGTGCTTAACACAGAAAGAAAAATGTATCACAGTGCTTAACACAGAAAGAAAAATGTATCACAGTGCTTTACACAGAAAGAAAAATGTATCACAGTGCTTAACACAGAAATAAAAATGTATCACAGTGCTTAACACAGAAAGAAAAATGTATCACAGTGCTTAACACAGAAAGAACAATGTATCACAGTGCTTAACACAGAAAGAAAAATGTATCACAGTGCTTTACACAGAAAGAAAAATAGCAAAAACAAGATAAAACATACAACAAGATTAAGAGTCATATAAATAGGTTCTGAGAGCTTTTCTGAAGGCTGCTTATAAAATGAATGGCTTATATTGTAGGCTAATCAGTAAGCAGGGCCCAATTTCATAGAGCTGCTTAAGCAACAAAAAAATTCTCAAGCAGAAACATCCTTGCTTGGGTAAAATCAGAGTCCCGGCCAAGACTCAAACTCAATTGTTATGCTAAGTAAACTGCAGCTAAACACCAGTCACAAGATATTATATATTACATGACATTTGGCCAGTTACACGTGTAAAATAAGCAAGATATTTTCGTACTTAAGCAAACTTTTTGCTTAAGCAGCTCTATGAAATTGGCCCCTGATAACTTATGCTCAGGTCACTGTAACTGTGAACCAGCATCTCACATACAAAACCATGCTAATAAAGGTCTCGACTCTAGTCTTACTTGATGCCATTAAAGAAGATGATGTTTTTCATGTCGTCAGGTAGTTGTTCAGGTTTAGGCCATCTGAAGTTATCGAGTACAGGAACGATGTTACATTTGCTTTCAATGGCTGCTGCAATCTCCTGTGAAAAACACATCACAATAACACATCCACAGTGAATGGTATGTCAGTCTTATATCAAGGTTTCCAGCAGCATTATCAACTAGCAAGAATGCTTACAGAAAGTATCCATTGCACAAGCAAAGATTTCATGCCAACTGGATATATGCTAACATAAGCAACTTGCTAAGGCATTTTCTACCACCAAAAAGCATTGATTCTTTACTTCCAGCAAGCAGGGTCATGGAGGGTTAACAGTATGTCAAAAACAGTTGCAACTCTAGGGAAAATGAAAATCAGTATGGTTACTTCACAAGTTGCTACGGTAATGAAAAACAAAGTTTGTATCAAAATCCTGTAGACTTATATTCCTTTTTTTATTTTTTTATTATTATTAATGACAAGTGTAAATTGTGATTAGTTCAAACTACATTGCAACATCCAACCTGAGCATTGTTTGAAAGCCAAGTCACTGGCACAAACGTAAGCTTCAAAGCCTAGCCACTTAGCCTACTAAACTACATGTTCCCAGTATAGAAACCTTTGCAACTAATGGAATCACCTACTGCTATGTCATTTTGGAGACCAACACTGCTTTAGCAATGCATCTGGGGGTATTTCAAGACATATGGTTGAAACATGGCCATTGGGTGTTGACAAGAGTGATGATAACTTGTTGAAGCCGTGTGGACACATCCATGTTGGTCGACAAACTAGTGAAAGCTAGAGATTTTGTACAGCTGTTTTGCAAATATTTGCATATAACTGCTTATAGTCTACCAGTGTGTGACAGAATAAATATGACAAGAATTGAATGGTCAATCAGTCAATGTGCATAGTTACTCTGTATTTTTTGTAAAAACCGCCACTGATAGAATGTAAATACATATGTAACATACTCGCTGGTAAATGTTTTCCTACATCAAAACTTTCATCAGCTGGGCACATTGGCGCAAACATGTCTGCAAACAGGAAGCTTACAAAAATGTGTGCAACTAGAAATTAGCAATCAATACATATACATATAGCTGAATGGGTTTGAATGGCAGGCAGCATGAAGCTGTATGGTCCTTACCCTATGTACCCAGTCCTTGCGATCACTATCTCCAAAGCATCTATCTAGACTCCCTGAAGATAGAACCAAGACAAAGTTCTGTGCATGACGGACACTCTTAAGCAGATTGTTGTCAAACTTGCCAGCTTCTAGTTTCTCTACATCAATGAAGACACTGAAACCTCGCAGCTGAAGATGAACCTTTAGTAAACTGTCACAAAAATATAAAATCATCATCATTTACATGTATGTTCAGTTTCATTGAGCAGATTCAATATACAAATATTGACTGCTACGAGTGCTATGATTAAAACTACGACTCCCGAGGTGATCCCCAGAGCGTTCTATTTTCCCGAGGTGCAGCAGAGGGGAAATGTAATGGTCCGGGGATCACTGAGGGAGTTGAAGTTTTAACCATAGCACGAGTCAAAGCAGTCAATATTTGTACATGTAACATTCGTACGCTCATTTCAGATACACAGATGCACAATTGATTGGGTTCGAGGTGGTTAAAAAAGACGTCTAGGTACTGCACGCCATGTGATAGTCGTCGGACTATCACACGGCAAACGATGCACTATCACACGACCGCTGTTTCTAGTAAAACTAAGACATATCATGTGACGCGCTCTAAACCAATGAAAAGGCAGAATTTTTGTAAGGGGTGTTATAATATACATTATGTTTACATGAGTAGGATCTTGTAATAAACTCATTAACCACCCCAACCCTCCAACCAATCCCTGGTTCATTCTGATTTTGCAAGAACCCATCACAATTGAGTAGACCGAGTAACACACAACTTAACAACACAGCAATGTAACTTATTGGTTCACATTTGCAATTGTGATGAGTCAATGTATGAAGGGGATGTACCTGTAGCATCATGGATTGGTCTATGAGTCTTGGATATTGGATTTGCCATGTGCAATCATGTATACAAAGAGTAGTCTCGTAAATAGACTGCCCACAGCCAAGACAACAAGGTGCCAATTATCTTGGTTGGTTCTCATCCATTCATGTCATTTTTAACAACAGTCCAAAGATAAGTCATTTCTAATTAGTATAATGCAATAGTTTGACCTCGTTTCACACCACATGATGGCCAGTCAGTCGCTCATCACTATTCATTCTATATCAAACAATCAATACATGCACAAGTCAAAGGACAGTGTATAATGAGTACAGGTAGTTTGTAGTTTACCCATGAAGCAATCAACACAAATGGTAAAATGAACCTATTTTTAACTTCTCATGTTGCATTTACCCATCAATAATATCTGCATATGGAAATTTCCACAAGGCGTGTATAGTCTTCAGGAACTTTTGTTTGCCATTTACTAAGAGAATAGTAATGATAGTACATGTACACGTATGTAGTTCTGTCAATAACATTATATGTATTAATCCAATGACTAGTATTTCCAAAACATTCAAACATTGATGTGTTGGAGAGTATACATGGTACATTGCCTCTGTTAAAGTGTGTGGCACCCATATTACCTGTACAAATGTTCTACTTCATACCATAATACAGCCAGTATCAAGAAAACACAACATCCTCAGAGAACAACAACCACTCAAAACAGTAATTTGTTACCAAACCTCCCCTGCTGTGATAAAGCCTCCCTACGTATTTGGAGTACATTTTCCTATCCAAATGGCCTTACCTAGCCAAGAGTGATCCTGTAGCTCTCCTGTAACTGATAAAGACATCTAGATATTTGGGATTGCTACGATTGTCAGTTTGATCTGATATAATAGCAGGTATAGACAGCCCACATGTAGGAGTAGGACTATCAAACACTTTAGGATACTTCTCACCTCCTGTAGGGTACAAGCATACAAGAAAACAAATTAGGTTTTACAAAAAAATGTATGTCATTAAAAAGAAACGGTCATTTGAAAAAATAACTTAAAAACATTGCACTTGCAAGACAAAGTTCATGCAATACACAATAACTGTAAAGATGAATTTTGTTTTCTCAGTGTTGACCTAGATTCTGCAACAAATTTGCATAACCTTGATGGATTTCAGAAAATAAATCCTGTATCAATAGACAATGGACTTGTATACATGTATGTAATGATCTTTGCATCACATACTATTTTTACTACTACTACTATACTACTACTTAGCTACTACATTTGGGAAGTAACCTTGTCTAAGGCTTTTACACAGCGTACCCACTTACATATATTGAAGCAACCATAGCCAGGGAGGTATCATACACATAAACCGCACAAGTAGGCCTACATTGTACATGAACAGGGAAATGTGACGCCATCATACTAATTTACTTCAAAGTACAGGGCCTAATTTCATAGAGCTGCTAAGCACAACATTTTGCATGGCATGAAATCTTTTCCTTGATAAAAACAGGATTACCAAATTTTCTCGTGATTATCAGGATTTGCAAACAACAGCTGAATACCACTTACTAGCAATATGCAACAATGTAAAATTTGGTTGGTAATCCTGTTTTTATCAAGTTTCATGCTAAGCGAATTTCATGCTAAAGCAAATTTTTTAGCTTAGCACCTCTATGAAATTGGGCCCTGATGGGGTAATATAGCTTGCCAACCAGGTACAACAAGGCTTCTGTGAATGACAGTTTATGTTTTTCTTTGTTCCATTCGCTAAAAAAATTTCAACACGGTGATCCATTGTTATTTAAAGTTGGCTGTTTGTTTGGAAGGATGTCTAATCACAGACTAGAATTCTCAAGGTGATGGAATATAAAGACAATTTACTTATATTAACCCTAATCCTAGCACTCAGGCTTCAATACCGAGTCACAAATGGATCATAGATGAGAACTTATAAACTGCACTCAGTTATTCATCTTCAACTGTATTACTGTTATGGATTCTGTAGTAATTGCACATGTAAACCCCAAACTCTACGTTAATTTCCTTGTTGTGACTGCAACCTGGCAAATCACTTTTGTACTAGAAACCAATCCTTCATATCTCCACGTAATGGATGCAATTTCAATCTGTGTGAGCACACTCTCCAGTATCAGTTTAATTAATTCTTGCTTGGCAAAGCATTATGCATGAAATGAAGCATTAAATTGAATGCAACGCTTCAAATCCCACCTATGAAATTAAGACTAGACTGTCAATCACTGGTCATAGGGCTCTCTATTATTGGTTGTTCGCAATAAGTAATTAGTTCTCATTCTCTAATGCTCACTTTCTGGTGAAAACAACAAATGTTAATACAAAACTGGTTATTTTTATTGAGGCATTCAAAATATTTTACATTAACAAACTTTGAGTGCTTCAATATGGTTCAAACTATGAGTCCCTCTGTGATCTCGGAGTGGTCTATCTTCCTGAGGCAAAGCCCAGGGCAAATAGAATGGTCAAAGCATCACCAGGGTCGTATTCTCATCATTTTTCAAAACGCAACACTTATTTTATTTTCTCCTCAAAAGTGAGTACATTTGTTTAAGTGATATTTTCAAACATGCTAATAGGCAGGTTTGATTTCAGTTTAAATAAATGTAATCTTTGAGAACAAATTACACTAATCTTAATTAAGGAACAGGATTAAGTTTGACACCTCAAGATTGAGACTGACATAGGATAATGTTTGACTTACATGTATAGATTCTACGGGTGACAACTATGTCAAACATAACCCTGGGGGATAGCCTGTCAAGTAATTGACATAATTAGTTTTTTGCTTTATTTCCCCCAATATCCTCCCATTGTTCGTCTTTGAAATGCAATTGTAGCAGTTTCTATTGTTGCACAGAAGTAAACAGACTGTTGAATTCCAGGTGTTGTGTTGAATTGTATGCAACACATATTTTTTTTCATAGTTTGTTACTGCAATTCTTTTTATTTAAAAAAACGAAATGTTCATCATTTTATGACATAAACATACATCATCAGATACATTATGTACACACAATTCCTAAAACACCAAGTTGTTTACAGCAAGATTTCATATCACACTAACATGGTGAAGCCATAGTGTAACACTCATTCAAATAACAAGCCTAGGTGGAGTCAACAAGGTCCCATCACTGCTTGCCTCTAATGCTAATTCCAACCTTGTCATACTTTGTAATTCACAGTTGTCTGCATAAGCAGGTCAATGGATTACATGTTTCCTGGAAAGATGAGAGTGTGTGACAAGGAGTCACTAGGTTACAGACCATTTTTCGAGGGTTGCATTTAAAATCTCAACAATGAGGTCTCATATTTGATTGAGGTTTAGCATGTAGATTCAGCTGGATTTGATAAAATGGTTGCAGAAGCAGACACCATATATTACGTGTATAATGCAGAGTGCAGCATCATTACACTGTCTAGTCATGATACGCATAACATCAATATGAACTTTACAGTATGTACAAAATGTACACTCCCACCCAAGCAGGCAGGCAGGCAGGCAGGCAGGCAGGCACGCAGGTTGCAAGGCAGGCAGGCAGATAGATACATGGGTAGGCAGGCAAAAAGTCACAATGACCTTTTCTGAGGCAAGGCTATCACTGTTGTGTGATTTTGCCCATACACCATGCGCATATCAACCAATATTATAATTTGATACTAGCTCAAACTCTGCTCTGTTATGGCAACTGTTGTGTGCTTACACGTTCAACACTCTGGAAAGCTTCAACCTTTTCCTTTTTGCCTGATTCACAACAAATACTCAAACTAATAAAGAATCAACTGCATTTAATAATATGCAACATGTTCCTTATGAAAAATTGCTAACTATGGTGTATTGTTGGTTATTACTTGAACAGAGATCTACCTTTCATTTTAACTCACTAAACTTTACTTAACAACAAAAGTGACTTGAATTTTTTAAGAAACACAGACATGTAGGCTTACATGTTTTGAAGAAGAAATTGATCCGTGGAAACTATTGTTGCATATTAAGGATATGTTAGTAACAGCCTTCTTACATTGAAATCTAGTGGATTTAATTTGATATCTGATTCACTTGTGTTTATTAAATCAGATTTGTAAGTCGACGTGTTAAGGTACTGTACATTAGAAATTTGAATCAGTGAATTTGTTTTTCTGTACAAATGTGGTGATAAATTGGTAAGGTTATAGGCTAGAAATATACTGTAAGTGTTAGCAAAGGACTTTGTAATCCAAACTGACACACAGGACAAGGATCATATTGAATATGTTTTATATAGCAATTGAAACAGATAAAGGAAAATTTAAACATAAACTGGTCTACATATATGTAATTCCAACAAAATTATCCTATATTTTAATGTTTGACCCAGCTGACCAACCAAACTTTGTGGCTGCTGTTGTTGGTGTTTTATTTTTTTTTTAAATCAAATTTTAATCTCAATTATTTTCTTTCCCACCAAATCACTTGCTAAGAATGATAGAGTTGACTCCATGTATTGCATTAATATTGTTTACCTAACTGGCGCCCCTCCCTCTCAGCTACACCACATTATAGTATTAACATCTTAAATGTTTCATGATGCAAATGACATTAAATGTTGAACAGAACAAGGAAGCAACTGAAATATCACAACTCATGGAAAACACAAGCAAAAAAGTGGAAATAAATAGTTTGAACGCAAAGACTACAGTATTAAGCAATATACAGAATGAGTTTGGCTGCGCTTGAACTTTGGAGCCAATTAAAATGTGAAATCAAAATGAGCAACGGTGCACATCTAGAGGTACATACATGTATTTACAATCTACTTTCTATCATCTATATGAATGGGGTTAGTAACAAAGACCATGCTGGCATTGTTAAGCCTCACTGAATATTCTTGGAAGTATTTGAAATGTCCAAATGATAAGAAATAATGGAACAATACTTCCCATTGTCTACATGTGATTTGCGTGGGGGGTCCTTCAGCCATGGAAACACGTGATTGTTGGCATCAGGCGTGCTTGCTTTCACACTTTGCTTCAAAAGCTTCATTCCTGTAAATCAAGGGGAATAACGCTCAACTAGGTCTCTGGAAATTATAGTTTGTTTTGGAAATGATACAGTTTTTAAAAACAAAAGCTGAAAATGCAAATCAAATCAAATTATTAGCAGCATGAAGGAAAAGAAAACGTAAAACAATAGCTTTTGATTATACCTGCCAAACTTAAATGAAACAATAGCTTTTGATTATACCTGCCAAACTTAAATGAAACAAGAAAACATAAAAATAATGCGCTGGGGAAAGAAAACATGTGACAAAAGACACAGCAAGAACAGTCCTATTTATGATGTATTGATCAACCTTTCATGTCATGGTATTCCAATGGCCGGCCATGGTGCACCCTGGCATGTCAAAATGTCTCCAGCCCTGAGAAAATAACCTTTAGTGCCAAGCATCTCGCATAAACATTACCAACTTGTAAAGTCAAGAAGATGCATGCTGTAAAACTGTTTCCAATTTACAAATTTAAGCATCAAAACAGTTTACAAACAAATTGTTCAAACCCTATACAAAAACTTGACAATCTCTCCCCTCTCACCCATACTCAAGATTGACAACCCCCTTCATGTTGTCTAAAATACAAGTAACATTCATGTGTATGTTTCACAACTATAATGTACATTGTGTGAACTGTACTCTGTAATAGGATTGTGTGTGTACCCTTTGCAACTAACATGACTCCCAGGTTGTCTCTCATTAGAAACCTATGTACAGTACAAGGAATCTGCTCTGGAATCAAGTTTGTCAGGGTTGGATTCCAATCACAAAAGCCTGCACTCAGTAGTCTATTCTCATACATTCTTATGTGCTGTGAATATACATTAATATGTACCCGGTAGATACATGTATGTTATCCAATGAAAGAAAAGAGTTCAAGTTAGAAAGAGTTCAGTTTCTTAATTGATATCAGCAAAAATATATTGAAAATATGAAACTACATGTAATAATAAATCCATAATCAACTTAGCAGTCAGTGTAATGTAAAGACTACTGTGTCTGAAGTATACGCAAACAATTACATCCAGCTTTAATTACTAACTGCACCCCAAATGTCAAGTCTCATAGATTTGGCTGAGCAATTGTATATCTTGAGAACAGATGAACATTTGTTGTGATTAAGCTGCAATCAGACATGTCAGATATCAGAGAATGCTTGCCCTGCATCTTATTCTTGTGATTGGGGTAACTCATGGATTGATTGAGGGTCACACATTCTATCTCTATGATTAGCTTCCCATCTACAAATATCCCAAGTCTCTTGGGATATAACACTTATTGTTACAGCAAACTGTAATATTAAACTACATGTGGGGTTTTAAAAAGGAAAGTGCAGTTTGCCACACTTAAAAGACTAAACCCATTATACTGTTTACAATATTTTTTAAACAACTTGTAAATAAGGAGTATGCAATGAGGTGAATCACTATCTTACATGCACTTTTTATCAGCTAAGGCTCAAATCTACAAGCGGATGTAAAATGATGCACCAGGGGTCAAATCTACAAACGGTGTAATATCTTCGCAGTAAGCCAGCCAACAGTGTAGCAATTAAACATGCAACACTAACTTAGGACAGATTCGGGCCGTTGCCATGGAAGTTAGGAGGCGATGAACCCTTCTTATCTTTTGCGAAATCGTTCCTTTAGTACTCGTCCTACATTTAAGTTAGGACGAGTAACTCGTCTAACTCAAGATTAGACGAGTCCTAACTCTTTGTGAAATCCATCCCAGGAATACGCAAAAATAGTGGGTCTTTGTTTGGCGACTGCTTTTAAGAAATCCTAGGGAACAATACGACACATGCTTAAACAATTGCAAAATTTTGGACAAAACATGATAATTAAAACAGCAATCACATTACTCACCTTTAGGTGCAAATACAAACAAAGCAGCAAAGTGCTTACATAATGCATACTCTAGATTTGAGTTTTTAAGCTGATTTGCCTAAGCAACATATAGCCAGCCATAAATGCTACATTAAATTTTACAACTTAATTTAACTATAAGCATTGATAAAATTGATATGAGTTAGGTGGAACCTTGCTACATGGTTACAACAAATTTTCAAATGAGGAAAAAGAACAATAAACTTAGAGTACTCTGACTATGATGCTGTCATTGCCGATTTTGAATGAAACATGTCCCTTTTATGAGGTTTGATCCAACACCAAAGCAAGAAACACACAGTGTATTAACAATCTACTGTATATTCATGTTACTTTAAGGTCAGTAAATTGGCAGATATCCCACTCACTCATATAGGCAAGTTTCTGACATCAACAGCTTTCCTCTTCCAAGTTTGTATCAACGTTTCAATTCTTTGTAGAGTGCATAAAGGCATTTTAAAAAAGAGAAAATACCCAAGTGATTTGCACCAAGGATCTCACAGTTGATGTTTCGTCCAGGTCAAGATGAATTTGCATTGGATTTTCATTGGAAACAAAGATTGAATATAGTCAATCTGCAAACCAAACTTATTTATTGAGGAAAGCCCCATTGCACATCTTAGAGAGCCTATAGTGATGTCATTATTGAATAAAGGTCAAAGTCCATTTGAATAATAAATGAGTACCTTGTGGTCTGATGGCCCATAGTATCTTCATGCGATGGACTCCATTAGTGATTCCTGCATCAATCTTCAGATGATCATCTGATATAAAGGGTAACAGACTGAAGTCTATCCCACAATGCACAAGATTGTGGGTATATTGTGGGTATTCAGGACCTAGGCTCTTTAGCCAATCACCAAGCTCACGATCTCCGCTGTTAGAGTTAGACTTGAGGCGGGCTAACTCACGCAAAAACCTGTACATCAAATTAAAAAATATTTCCATGTAAGCGAAGAGATTTGTTGAGGTACATGTAGCAAACCTATATTTGTACGTGTTTATCTACATGTTTGTTGGAGTAGATTTTATTCAGATAAGAACTGATTCTGCTTAGTTCCAAGGACTTGATTGAAACCATTTCTCATGACTTTATCTTTAATATTGGTGGGTTTCCTTGAGAACAGTTGACTTTCTCTTGCAATTGTCACTTCATCTCTTGACTGTCCTCTGAGCACTTTGTATTCCTTGGAAGAATCACAACAAACTCATTGATTTTATTGTTTACAATCACTATTTTTGTGCTTATACATGTATAAGCTATGTCCAAAGTACAAGAAGTTAATCTCAATAGTGGTGCGTTTCCATCAAATGCTCATCATCACATGCTTGAAGATAATGTTATAACACACGTGCTATATTTTTATAGAGTAAATGACTAGGGAATTACTGTATAAGCAGTCAATTTACATATTTTTCAAAGTTAATTTGTTACTAATACACAGGTTTTATAAGGAGACATCATGTGAGTGATTCTTCGAGGTATTTGAAGCTTGGAATGCTATCCATACATGTATCATCCAATGAGCAAAGTGTAACAGGGCATGTATGTACAGGGCATACGTATTGTACAGTGCATGTTGAGCATGTGCAGCTGCCATTCCCAGACAGTAACATAATACTATAACCCTCTATCACCCACATCTACCTCTCAAATATTCAGACAATGTACATTTTGCAAACATGTGGAGTTCAATGGGAAGAATGACCTGTGCTTTTAGGAAAATGTCATGAAACAAGTCAAGTCCATTCTCCAACATCCTGCATTGTGCTAAGCAATAATTTCATGATTCTGCCCTAAGCTCAACTTCAATACCTCAACATTGTTTTCCAGTAAATTAAATCCTGTAACCTTAAAAAAAGTTACATGATGTAACTTTTTCTTTATCAAGAGTAAATTACACAAATGTAGGCCCCCTATCTGTATTGATGTAAATTTCCTGCATGTCAGTTACTCGTTAAAAACAAAATTGGTTTATGTGAGGAAACTAAATGGGCATAATATAGCAAAGACAGGTTCTTTGAAAAGGTGTCGGGGCCGTAGTCTTGCCAACTGACCAGCTGATGTTTATATCCAGGGTCACAATCCGTTCTTGCTGACCCACTCAGTCTGATGTATTGAGGATGCCATAAAAGCACAATGGGGGTATGTATAGAAAATATACGACTCTTTCTCTGTACACAGACACAGAGTCCTAACTATACGGTTTCTGGGGCGGAAAATTTTTAAAGCTTCACAACTCGATTCTTACCTGCAACAAGCCACTAATTTCAACAGATTCACATTCCATGGCGGCATACATTTTCTGCGGTGGGTTTTGGTCGTCATATTTTCTACACAAATCCAAAATTTTCGTGAAAAATGCAGATCCCACAGTGTTGTCTGTTGCCGTGCGTACGCATATAAATTTGCGTGCAAGACGCATTCTTGGTCACCTTATCTTGACCGCACAGCGTTAACACGCCAACACAACGCAAGATCTGCGCGTTGTGCGTCTTGCGTACACACGGCAGACTGTGAGAGTACGAACAAAAATGGGAATTTCTTAACGCTTGGAGCTACATTATTTCTTGAAAATGACGGATTTGTGAAGAGTATAATATATGACGACCAAAACCCACCACAGAAAAATATATGCTGCCATGGAATGTGAATCTTTTGAAATTAGTGGTTTCTTGCAGGTAAGATTTGAGTTATGAAGATTTGAAAATTTCCCGCCCCAGAAATGGACCCTGATATCCAGGACGTCACTGTAGTATACATGTAATACGAAAGTGTAAGGCCGCCAGGGCTAGGGGTATGTACAGTATCTCTGGTGTGGTCCACACACAATATATGCACGTAATCCCTAGAGATTTGCTACCTGGCTCACAAAGCACTTGTACAGTAGAATAATTATTGATCCATGTCTGTGATACTACAAGTACATGTAGACAATGCAGTCAAGACTACAGCGGTATATGCTGAAGGGTAGATGGGTACATGTAGGTAATACATGCACAATCCGTACAAATCACTGCAGTCAAGACTACATCTAGGTATATGCTGAAGGGTAGATGGGTACATGTAGGTAATACATGCACAATCCGTACAAATCACTGCAGTCAAGACTACATCTAGGTATATGCTGATCATTGATTTTAAAATAAAATTAACATTGTAAAAGTAAGCAAATCTATTATAGCAGTGGCACAAGACAGCATTTGGGACAGAAAATTGCAGACAAGAAATGCAGACAAAGTCAAATAAGCACCATCAGTGTAGGGTTCATCTCGTTGTTAAAGGTTGATTCGGAAAGTGTACTGTTAATATTGATATGCTAATAGGTTAAAATACATAATGTACATTTGCTGCTGATCGCAATGCTCTCTTGTTTCTTGTTAATGTGTTTGGTGTGTTATTTGTTTGAAAATATTGTTTCAGTTAAGGCTGTTCCAATTTTACAAATTTCAATGAAATCATAGACATGCCAAGTATTTAAACAAAAAAGAACAAGCTGATATTTTCACAGATTAGGGGTGTTCAAATTGCTATCCTTTAACCATCCAACTTTTAACAATACTTGTATACACTATTAAGGTACAACATATACCTTGTGTGTTTATAAATCTTATGACAGATCTTTGTGTATATTATGTGTAGATTTTCTTTGTGGGTTGTTTGCCTTTAAATGCCCCTGATCATCCAGCCCCTGGTCATTACAGCCCCTGGTCATTCCAGCCCCTGGGCATTCCAGCCCCTGGTCATTCCAGCCCCTGGTCATTCCAGCCCCTGGGCATTCCAGCCCCTGGGCATTCCAGCCCCTGGGCATTCCAGCCCCTGGGCATTCCAGCCCGTGGACATTCCAGCCCCTGGGCATTCCAGCCCATGGGCATTCCAGCCTCTGGGCATTCCAGCCCCTGTGAAAAAATACAATTTTACATTGCTGTGTTTGTAATGAACTTGGAAATGGAAGAGATTTTAGTACATTACAGTTGGCAAAGTGAACCAATCTCATCTACATGTTAAGAAAAATGCAAATAAGTCTGACAAATCCATACCTGCGTTTAAGCAGACTACTGTCCATCTCAATATCCAGTTGCAACTCAGCCTCTGTGATTGTTAACAGTAAATCTCCATCAACCTTATGACGCTCAAATGCAGGGCAGAAATTGACAAAGCCAATATTCTTGACCCACATTTGGACTTCTTTGACTGACCAGCAGGATATGTTGAAGGAGAGCTTAGCAGGGATTTCTTCACCAATTGTACGTAGGGCCTGGATACAGAGCTTGGATGCAATTTCATTGTTGGAGGAAGCAACTCGGCGTAGAGCAGGAATCACCAAAATGTCATGGAATACCTGAACCAAAAATATACAGATTTTATTAGAAATATTGTAAGTTTTAGTAATGTTGTAAGACTGCTCAATATAGTTCATCACATCAAAAACTTGTTCTACAGAGGATGTTTGCATACATGTATTGGCAGTATGACAATTTAAGTAGCTTTTACAAACACATGTTGTACTTTTGAACCTAGTATACGTTTTCCCCCTTCAAACAAAGACTGATCAAACAATTTATGCACCACAAGGAAACATTTAAAAACAATGTATTTGTTTGCTTTGTGTCAATGCAAAGATAGAATCGGTGTGCTATGTTCTGCTCACTAAGTTTCATTAAGATGGGCTACTGTTTGCTAGGGATCATTATAAGATGTGCTACTGATAATGTCAATCAGTAAATCAAAAGTCACAATTGGCTTGAATATAAATTTTCAAAAATATTTCAATGATGCCAAACCACCCTTGTACCTATTACTGTGTTTCTTGTAGCAAGACAAATTTGGCCATACATGTAGTTGGTCTTTTTATGTTCACAAAAATATATTGACTGATCAATTGTAATACAGTGTGTCCTATGGTTTAATTAAGAGTGAGTGGCTGTGAATTGTATGCAAACAACAGGGCCATTAGTTTTGTACATACATAATGAGCACTGGCAATTATTGATGAATACCTTGAGGCCTTGACCTAGCAGATCCAGGTACACCTACAACACATAATGGCATTACAGCTGCTACTCTCAGACTAACTACAATGTACATCCCAATCCCTAGATAATGTATGCCTGGATGCTCCAATCAGCCTGTGTGGGTGTGTGCGGATGTACATTACATGTACATGTACGGTCTTGGGACTTGTGACTTCATCTACAATAGTCTGTGGTTGTATGGAGGTTCCTTCCTCTATGCTTCCTCACTGATGTAAGAGTAGGCCCTTACAATGGTTAATTTAAATTAGAGAGACTTTGATTACAAATGTAATGTGGGAGTCAGCCGTGTTTAGTAGTTTTGTACGGTGCCTCGTACATGTAGTACATTATTGTACAGAGTATCTCACTAAGTTGTAGGTTGTTTGAATGAACATCTCACAAGGGTCTGTAAATCACTGTTTAATTCCAGCATAGAGGACAGAGCACATGTACAGGTGTAGCTTTTTTGATAAATCACGACAGTGAGTGCAACCATGGTGGTAATTTGACACTACGTTTGACCTCACAACAACCATGACATCATCCTGAAATTTAATCTGAATTACCATGTGTACGCAGACGACACTCAACTATACATCACGTTTAAATCTTCTCAAGAAAACGCCAATGCATCTATTGCAAGACTTGAGAAATGCATACAAGAGATTCGACGTTGGACACAACAAAACTTCCTGAAGTTAAATGATGATAAGACAGAGTTCCTTCTATTTGGGTCACGTCAACAGTTAACTAAGGTTTCAGTGCCATACATCTCCATCGGTGATGCTCGGATAGCTCCCTCGCTAAAAGCTCGGAACTTAGGGGTTATTTTTGATTCATCAATGACACTTCAGCCACACATCAACAACATTGTTCGTTTATCATCATATCACATCAGGAATATAGGTAAGATTCGCAAGTACTTGGACAAAAGTGCCACTGAAAAGGTCATTCACGCATTTGTTACTTCTCGTCTTGACAACGGCAATGCTCTTCTCTACAGTCTTCCTAACAACCAGATTTCCAGACTTCAACGGCTCCAAAATACTGCTGCCCGCATTGTGACACTGTCTAAAAAATCGTGTTCTATCACCCCCATTCTGAAACAACTACACTGGCTCCCTATCTCTCAACGAATCATCTTCAAGCTGATGCTCATTGTCCACAAAGCTCTTAATGGCAAGGCTCCCCACTATATTTCTGAACTGCTTCAAGTTTACACTCCATCAAGGAATCTTCGATCAAGTTCTATGCTTCTCCTCATTGAACCCAAGTCTCGACACTCATGGGGTGACAGGTCTTTTTCTTCAGCCGCGCCACGCATCTGGAACTCTCTACCACTTAATCTTCGATCTTGTCTTTGTACTGCAAAATTCAAGTCTCTTCTCAAAACTTATCTTATGTCACAGGTTTTCAATGACTAATTTTGTTGTGTCTGTTTTTCTTTGTGTTGTGTTTTGTTTTTGTTTTGTTTTTGGTTTTACTGCGCCTTGAACACCCAGCAGGGTGGATATGTGCGCATTACAAGTCTTATTATTATTATTATTATTATGGAGGTAGAACAACCACTTTACATAAAATTTACACTGTTTATTTTAGGTTTTTTTAAAATTAGGCTGTTGAAACACATACAGACAAATATGGGTATGCACACAATGATCTACACCGTACAACAGGGATAGGCCTTTAAACACAAACTTTCTGCTTCTGTTAACCAAGGGACTGTACACTCAACACTTTTTATTTGGCCTAAAACAAATAAATAAAATAACAAATACTCATCTAAAAGTATTTTTGTTTTTCCGTGGTTTCGTTTTGCTTCAGTATCAAGCATGAGACACGTAGCCTACTACATGTACCATGCTACACTTCTAAAAATCAACCCATTGACCAAGGTTGAGGCTAGATGAGAGTACTAATCAGGGTACCAATTAAAGTTATACTGATTAACGCAATTTATGCAATTTCCTCATTTAAAACCAGTTAACACTGGCTGATTTGTTGACATGCAAACTTGTCCCAAAAGGTAAAATGCATGATAGAAGTGGGGGGGGGCATGACTTTGGTGTTCTTGTGTCACATTGGGTGACCAAAACAAAGTGCACCGCTCCATTTCATCACCACAAAATGGGCAGGTGGCAGTAAAATTAATGCTCAAACTCTTCCTCTAAGTACACACTAATTCCAAGCCTTTATCCTTCTTGTTTTAAAGATGATTACATGCCATCCAAGACGTCCACCATTGTGTTTCATTTGATATCAGCTCATTGGAGGCAAGTCTGGGCAGACCAAGATACCAGCCTTGGTTTGACTTGATTGCAGCCATGTCCCACAGTCCAGGTGTTGTGAGCCCACCGTGTGTGAATATGGTACTTTCTCTCCCATTCCCCAGCCCAAAAGGGAAAGAAAATAAATACAAAATAAACCAAGTAATGATAAATCCTGGTGCCACAAACTTTGTTCTTTTGGCTTTGTAAGTCATAATGTAGTTTCTTGGTGCCAGTAGTATAATAATGTCAGGGTGAAAGTGAAAGTGGAAACTACCTCTACCTGGCTTTCAAATGGTTAAAAAAGGAAAACCTAAATGGTCTGTAAACCCACATCACCTCACTGCCAGTGAAAGACTTTAAAACACAAGTTCAAAGTAATAGTCACAGTGGACCTCTGATTTATAAGTTTAATGTACAGTATAATGTTGTTTGTACAAATGTATAGTACTAAGAAGTGTGCAGGTTTAAAAACCTACAGGCATTGGCAACTGATTCTCACAATTCAACCTCAAGCACATGGTCAGGACTACGGCTCCTGATTAACAGGAATGCTTGACAGTCAGGACTTTCATACTTTGTACATGTACAGTACTTCACCTGTATCATCCAACCAGCGAAATAAAGCAAGTAAGTCATAATCCAGTTTCTTGATACTGCAGCAAGGCCATCATTATGTTTCATTGACAACATAACCAGTGGGACTGATTATTAACTTGTCACTGAGACAACATTTTTACTGGTCTTTGTACATTACAGGTTTTCAACTGGCATTTGTAAGGAGAATGCTGGGCCTCAGTTTGTATTATGTATTTCTTTCGTAGAAAATAATGATGTAATATTTGTGATGCATACATGTACACCAACATCTGAATGAGTACAGAAATATACAATCTTTTCACATAATGCAAAACCAATGTGAGGGTTGTAGGCCTATACGTACCTTGTGTCTGCCTTGTTCCTTCTTTATGGCTGCTTCCATTGCAAAATGAAATGCAGCCAGACATTGTGCTTCTCTTCTTGTACTGTCTAACAATGGCATCAGGTGAAGTAACCACTGCTCTGACCTTCCTTGTGAATGAGCCTTGTCACTCTTAGCAAAGGTTAAGGGGTCATGCGTTGTAACAAACGGCTCCACCAGGTCTAGAGTGCCAGAGTTCACAACGCATTTTTCGATATCCTGATTGGCTGAGAGGACAGCAACAGCAAGACAGGCATAGTAACGAATACTGTGATCTGTACTGAAAGCTAACGGGAACAGCCACTCAGAGGCACGCTGGTCAACCATCCTCTGCTGGTTGGCAGGACCCCCATACATAGCACAGTTGGCTAACGCTGCGGCACAGTGGCGCAGTGTAATACTATCACTCATGCGGCATGTATACAAAACTGCAGTCAAGCCACCTCGATCTGTCACTTTGGTGCAAGTTTCTTCAGAATGCTTGAAGAGATTTTCAAGAAGGCCCATTCCAATCTGGAGAAGAGTAGGCTCCTTACGAGAACAAGCCAATTTAACAACAGATTCCAGGCCATGCTTAACGACATAATCTCTGTTATCAGCTGTCATGACTTGCTCCAGGAGGCGTGCAGAGTTCACCTGCAGAGCCTTGTCATCTGATTTACAGTTTGCGAGGAGTATGTCTAACCCTCCTTCAGTGCGTAGATTGTCACTGATGCTGTATGCTAGATCCCGGCCATACCTAGGAGTACTCCATGCATCATCTACCATGCGGTATAGCTGTTGGGTGGCTTCTACAACCTTCTCACAATCTTCACTTCTCATTCTTTGGATGACATCATTAGCTAAATGGATAGTACTTTCCATCTTGCTCTCATTGCCTGACATAGTTGCAGCTTCTTGTGGAGATAGAGATGACATGATACGTTTGAATTTGCCACTGCGTCTGTAACTGCCTCTAAACCTATCTCGTTCAGGTCTAGGCTCTTCCCTCTCACCAGAGAGCTCCACCTGTGAGATCTCAACGTAACTGGCCTCGTCTTCCCGATGTTCAGCTTTCATCTCATAGCCTGTCCCTTTGCTTCCTTTTCCATCCGATGATTTATGCATATGAGCATCTATTTGGCCTTTTGGACCTGGTGGATTCAATAACCTTTCTTTTGTCTCCTCATTGACACGATGAGGGGGTTGTACGTCTTCCTCAGGGACAGGATTCTCTGCGTCTCCTGCTGCCAGATCTGGCTTAAGAGAGCGCTTCCTTCCACTGGTAGGTGGATGTTCAGGGCTGCTTGGTTTATTGTGGGACCTTCTCTTGCTAGAGTTATTTCCCATAAAGAGAAATAATTATCAAATGCTCCCAGTTCTTGCAAATTGCACCAAGCTGACCTGAATACAAAATAGAAAAAGAAAAATATATTAATGTATGGATAATTGTAGGACAAATATCATAAAAAAATACACTTGAGTGTGGTTATCATGGTATAACAAGGTATCATGACTTTGAAAATGTTTGCTCCCGATTCCCCCTTAAATCTATATACTGTGCATGGCCCTGATCTGAAGTAAGATTCAAACCAGGATAAAAAGACATGAGAAGACAGGGACCCATACAATATGCCAACCTGGTCCCGAGTGATTGCTTCATCATATAAGCCTTTTGTTTGAGAAAGACATTGTTTTGCGCAAGTTAACATTCAAGTACCAACATAATCTATTCACAACTATCTGAAATGAGTGCACTTGCCAGGAGACATTTATGCAATGTAGGGCTACCAAATATTTCAATTAAATTATAACAACAAATTCTTGTACAGCGCATTTCACAATAAACCGTATCAATGCGCTTTACATTAGTCCCCTGGTCATTAAGCCAATAAACATCCCTTTAATCTTTCTCAGCTCCCAATAGGGAGTATACAGCCCCGAGCTGCCGTGGCGCTCCGAAAGCTTTTTATTCACAATATCAACCTCTACCCTCGCAGGTACCCATTTATACCCCTGGGTGAAGAGAAGCAATTATAGTAAAGTATCTTGCTCAAGGACACAAGTGTCACGACTGGGATTCAAACCCACACTCCAGCGACTTAGCACCAGAACTTGAATTTGATGCTCTTAACCACTCGGCCGCGACTTCTAAGACTTTTATGACAGGTTTTCTTCTCATTATTTTATTTATAATAAGTTATAGTCCAAGACAGTATTGGTTAGGTCAAAAGGCTTCTCCTACATGTACAACATTTTCCAATTTAAAAAAATTTACTTTTAAAAAAGGTATACAAAAGAAATATTCTCTTGAAATAATTTGTGTTAATAATGAAATGTACAAACATAAAAATTACAAACAATGAAAGATTTAAGTTTTGTTGCATGTTGATGGATCAGATTGATCAACTTAGAACAAAATACAACCATGTCAAACTAACTATAGATGGAAATATAATGCACTTGAAATCATTTAACATGTTTAAGGCTCCGTGTGTATTGACCACCAATTAAATGAGTTATAAATGAAGTCACCACCAGTTACACTCAGTATTTCAAAATAAGAAAGTAACAACAACATTTACTTCACTGACTCAGGGTAATGTACAGATATGTCGATGATTACAGCCTGTAATTAATTGAACAATGAATTGGATTACTGAATTTTAGTAACAGAGCAGATTAAAATGGAGCCAGCATGGTAGAAAAAAGTGAAGCAGATAAGAAATGCTTTTGTACTTTTCCCTGTAGAACAGACAATAATGGGAACAATATCACACAACATTACACACCACCCACAGATCAAAATTTAAGAACGTGAGTTGAGACCAGACACTCAAAGATCGATTAAAACATATAAATGTAAAGTTAGAATTGTAAATTAACAAATTAAGTTAGGGACTAAGTCACTTGACAACCAACCATTGTTAAAATGTGCCAATTGTAGCAGCAGGCTGTTCGAGATCTGTTTGAGATCTGTTTGAGATCTGTTGCATCAGACTGTTCTAAAATCACCTGAGTAAAATATAGTAGAACGAAGTAACGCAACAAACTACGAACACGTATGTATGTGTGCGTCTGCACATGATATACAATTGTAAACATAAAAAGAACATACAGCTTTGGATGAAGTAGAACATACTTAATCATTTCAGCTGTGGATCATTCCGTGTCAAATCACCCAATGGGTTAAACCCTACCCCTTTCAAATTTGCTCAAATTTGGTTTATGGGGTAATTGTGGCTCAACAAGCTCAAATTTCTAATTTCAACTCCATCCGATAAACGGTTTTCGCGCTACGGCATGTTCTTTCTCGTCGATTTCGGTCAAAAAGCGCCTGACCTCTGATATTCAAATGACCATAAATCGGTAACCTTTTGGACAAATTGGTTGAAATTGGTCTTTGGAAAGGAAATTGTGTAAGCTTTCTAAATCTGCCAATACTTTTTTTGTAGGAATATGCTTAGGTATGATAACCTTTTGACCTGTACTTTGACCTTGAATTTGACCTTGTGGATCACGTGATCCAGCGATTACTTCAGTGTAAATTTACCCCCATATGTTTTCTCCACAATATAAAAAAAAAATTGAAATATAATGTTTTTGGCTTGCCTTCAAGCTCCACTCAAAGTTGCCCTACTTGCCTATTCCTATGCAAAGTACATGTCCACGTATCAAGCAAATATGGTCCCCAAGCAAAATCATGATACATGTACATACGTATGGACATGTAAGGGTCGTGGGTTCTAATCCCACCCGAGTAACAATTAACATGACTGTCATATTTTTTCACAGGACTCGGGACAGTTACTGAGTATACAGTGCTAACACACATTGATGTATGGGTAACCAAAAATTCTTTATCCCAGATTCATATTTAACATCTCTTATATCGTTGCGGTACCCACTGCCAAAACATAGGATTCGAACTGCCTCTAGCTACTGGGTTTGAATGTGGATACAAACCCACACACGGAAAGACATGTCGGAAACAGTATGCCCCATCAGGGCTTCTCCTCCGCAGGGCATAACAATTAACATCCATTTCCTTTTTGTATTTCAAATGAAAAGCCTAGCAAAAAGTTTTCATCTACAAAAATTAATGCAACACTCAGTGTTTTTCAGTGTACATTGTAAAATAAAGAATTGCAAAAAGGCAATGATGGTAGATTTGTTTTAAAACACACTAAATTGTATGCATTGTGCAAACTGTAAGATTTCTGTGAATTTACTGAGCCTAATAATAAGCTCATAAAAAGACAGGGACACCTAACAATTCCATGAAAACTCCATCCTTCAGTCCATATATACATTATCAACATACCTTCACTGTGGGGTTTGTGCACCATTAGAAACCATTCGGCTATGGTAACACACCTTTCAAAACTACTTGGTTTTGAGGGGTAGGAAAGCTCACTATCAACACTGTTCAAATGGTATTGGCATTTGTGTACAAAAGCAATGGGCAAATGTGAGTGCTGGAATTTTGAATGGTTTTGAATTGTCTATCAGTAGGAGGGTTTTAATAAGGGATTAAAAGGGTAGCGACGAGTTCTTAATCGGCCATTTAAAGACACTGGACACTATTGGTACATGTAATCAAAGCCTAGTTATCACAGCTGGTGTACATGTATCTCAACATGCATAAAATAACAAACCTGTGAAAATTTGAGCTCAATTGGTCGTCGAAGTTGCGAGATAATAATGAAAGAAAAAACACCTTTGTCACATGAAGTTGTGTGCTTTCAGATGCTTGATTTCGAGACCTCAAATTCTTTCACGAAAAGTACGTCACATCACAGGGAGCTGTTTCTCACAATGTTTTATACTATCAACCTCTCCCCATTACTCGTAATCAAGAAAGGTTTTATGATAATAATCATTTTGAGTATTAAATTACCAATAGTTTCAACTGCCTTTAAAACCTTGCAGGGTCGAGGCCGTGCATCAAAGGCCCTCACCGTCCCTTCTTTCCTTAAATAACCAAAGAGTCCCACCATGGGTCCCACTACCTACCCATACGCCAATGATAACACACAAGCGCGATTGGAATACGGAAAAATACAGCACTTCTGCATCCCATATCCCACAAGGCCACTATATTTTTTCGTATTCTACCAGCGCGAGTAACGAATTTACCTTCCAGTCTCACATGCAATGCGTAAAGTTTAAAATTTCACAACGTTATTACACGACAAACAGCATGCACGCGCACAAAGTTTAGAACATTATTTTTGCTCTGTCCATATATGCGGAACGTGGCGCATATTGACAACCAAAATACGCAGTGTGCAATAAAAAAAGAATGGGAGTAGGTTATACATCCCTCTAGTTTGAGCATTTGATTGGTGGATTAGCGCGTACTGGAAGATATAATATCATTCTAAGTTATTTTAAAAACAACAAATAATAAGTAAAACAGATTATTTTATAAACAAACAATGATCAATGCTCTCTAAGGCAGTGTACACTATTGGAAATAACTCAAAATTATTATTACTATTAGCATTAAAACCTTACTTGGTAACGAGTAATGGGTATAGACTATGTGACCTCTGACGTCACACGAAAACCATAACATGATTCGCGCGCATACCCCCGGGCAAAACCTTTGTGTTTTCACAGCCAGCTAGAAAGTGTACGCAACCTTACTATGACTACGCAACTCAGTGCCCGGCGAAACATGACGTATATAGTGTTTTGTCAACAGAGGGCGGTTTGAATGTAAACATACATGTAGGTCACATCGTCTATAGGTTGACTAGTATAAAACATTTTATCTTCCAGTACGCGCTAATCCACCTATCAGAAGCTCGAACTAGGGGGATAAAAACATATATTGCTACGACCTCTGTTATATCCTACTTCCTCTGTTTTTATTACACAATGCGTATTGTGAAATGTCAATTTGTCACGCTCCTATACGGACAGTGCAAAAATTACATTCTAAACTTTGTGCGCGTGAAATAACGCTCTTAAATGTTGCACGTTACAGGTGAGACTAGAAGATTAATTCGTTAACACATGCGCGCTCATGAAATAAGAAAAAATATAGCGCGTCTGCGTCCCATAACTTATAATAGTGACTGTGAGAAATGGCTCCCTCTGAACATGGAGCAATCTGAAGTAACGTAGTTTTTGAGAAAGAAGTAATTTTCCACGAATTTGATTTTGATCTGAGCGCACACAACTTTTGTGTGACAAGGTTGTTTTTTCTTTTATTATTATCTTCCAACTTCGTACTTCTAGAAACTATAGGGGAGCCTTATAGTTTCTAGAAGTAGCAACTTCGATTACCAAATATAATTATAAGCTCAAATTTTCGACTGGTCTTTGACAATTACCAATAGTGTGCAGTGTCTTTAATTTTTTAACACAACACACCACTGTCATTTTTTTGTCAACCTCGCCTTTTTATACAAGGATGGCCACACACTCTTCAGCTTTGATTTTTTAGTCTTTTTTTCCTTTTTCAATGTTATACAATAGTCCATAGTGATGTGCACATGAAAGTTAATAATACACACTGCACTGAATGACTGACTTACCGCACTTCTCTTCCCTATTTTGGTGCAGATGGAAAACAAATCCGAGCAAGATGACCTCCTCAGCTCTCGAGCTCAGACAGAGTCCAGACGTTCAACTTAATGAACTTCATATGCATTCTGTGTACAAATTGTCCAGAAGCATGTGCAAATAATTCTTAACTTAGTGAAAGAAGCTTGGGTGCAAACAGTATACAGTTCCACTTTTCAGAACGGAAAAGACTTTTCCGAAAAGTCAGTACTTCTCCAGTGTCAAAACTGTGACATTACCGCACTCGCGACCGGCCCGAGTGTGTATGATTGTTATTTTGTGCGCTGGTCATCTTCCTCATCAAACGGGGACTTGCTTTTGTGTAGTGTGTGTGATGTGATTGTGTACCGTGTGGAAGGGAGAAAGTAGTCACATACAACAGATTGGACTCAGTTCGGATCCTTTTCCCGTCCCCGTCCGGCTGGAATAATTTTTATTTCACTTTTCATTAGGTAAAATAAAGGCAGTAGGCATAATTATTACGGTTATGACTTGAAGGAAAACCACTGGGTGGAACGTTCCAGAGCAGTCTTCTCACGGTGTATCCCAACATAAGCATCAAATAACAAGCCTATGAAAATTGGAGCAAAATAGGTCATCGAACGAAGTTGCGACAAATTGTATTTAGTGAGAAATTATCCTTTCTCAAAATCTATGCTACCTTCATCAGAGTGAGTCGTTTCTGCTCGTTACCAAGAAATTTTTTAGTTAATTATTTTTTAAGTAATTACCAAGAGTGTACCTTCAGACTGCTCTCAAAACCCACTTAGATCCCACTAAGCTTGTTACAGTGTAAGCTATTTCATAGCGCTGTAAAGTTTGTTTTTGGCTTACAACCAGGATAAAGGGAAGGATAACATTAACAATGATAAAACTGTCGATCTGCACCAGGTAAATTTCAGCACCCCCCTCCCCTCCCCCTCCTTAGTATATATATAAAGGTATTAGAACAGCTTCGCACTGCGGAAACAAATGTTATAGTACATTTTTAAAATGTTGGGCCCGGGGTCCGGTGTTTTTTAGATCAAATCTGGAGTGATGAAACCACGCAGGGAACTTGAATAAATGAATCCTATTCAATGGAGGATTCATTACAAGAGTATGCGAGTCCCTTCCATAGGATAAGCACAGTCTGAGACAAGTAACTGTCGCACCAGTTGAACGTTTCTCAGATTCAAATGTTTGAGTTTCTATTTATTTATTTGTTATTTATTTATTTTCTCCGGGGGTGCAAAACATGTCCCATTTTTTTGCCAGGAGCGACCGACATGGCGCACTAGAAATGTGTATTTTGTTATTATTTATCAAAGCTGCATCTAAACCTACAAACGTATCCTTGACATTCCCAATTCCCAATCACACAAATTACAGATTAATTTTGTTCTAACACATATACTTTATTTACTTGAAGAGTATAATATAATTATTTTTTTGATCATTTTTATATTAAATATAATTGCAATAAACTTTTCTGATCATCCGGGGGCAGCGTACTAAACTTTGTGAGCTTTATTTTTTATTAGAATTTTAGCCTAGGCCCTTAATCACACTTATTTTCTTTCCGAAACATTTTTATATGGTCTGCTGATTTGACATAAAATTTTGATAATTGGAAATTGTAAATGATATTACATAAGCTTCTTTTGAAGCCCGAAAGTTTCTCGTATATAGTCAACTACCATGTCACCCTACCCCCTTCATGCCACCCCTTCATTTTTAAAATGGACCCAACCATCCTGTAACTACAATGAACATATCCGAAGAAAACGCATTATTTTTATTTCATCAGCAGTCACACACACACCACAGAGCGGGTTCAACATTGTTGCCACTTTAAACATGCTGTGTTTTGTGGAAATTTCGATTGCCATATTATAGAGTTAGAAGAGAGAGATACGCTACTCTACACGTACACTATTACTGCTGTACTACTACGGGCTATAGCCAGGCAGGTTTGTTGGTGAGTTTGTTTGTTTTAAAATTATTTTTGTGGGGTTTTGGTTTGTTGGGTCCTCCGTGGTTGGGGTGGTGATGTTACTGACTGTGTCTGTTTGTTTTTGTTGTTTTTTGTTGTTTTTTACTTCTTCTTTTGGGGTCTCATCACACAGGGGGAGCCTATCTTGAGGGTTCAGTTTACTGTTTACAAACAATACTAAATAATAGAGCTAGAGTATTGGTAAGATTTAAGAAGAGCATGGAGGATTAATTATTAATTAAAACACAAGGAGCTACAACGGATAGGGGATCAAACGTCCACAAGCTGGTACTGCCACAGATTTCCTGACCGCAGGCGACAAAGCTGGGATAACTTTCCGTATGGCGCAACTGCTTTTTCACTAATTTTTACACAAAGGGATATCTCATTATGGTAAATTAGATACATAATTCATATTTAATGAAAAAGTGGTTACGCCATACGGAAACTTTTCCCAAACAAAGCTGTCTCTCTGTGTGCGCTTGCTGTCGCTTGCGCAACGGAAGCAATACAGACCCGAGGTTAAAAGATTATGTCATGCAATGCGCGTAATGGATAGCGGCGTAGTACGATGGTTTTGAAAAAGTCAGATTTCATTCGCCCCCCCCCCCCCCCCCCCAAAAAAAAAGAAAATGCTCCAAAATGCGGAGTAACTATTGAGTACAGGGCCACACTCAGCAACAGCCCTAACCCTAACTGTAATCGTAACCCTGGAGTGGCCCTGTTTTCTATCATTGTACCCAAAATGCAACACGTAAATATCTGCACGAATGCGTAGACAAAGGTTCACTGAGCAAAGACCGTGATTTTTAATTGACCAAGCTCGGCCCAAAGTTATCAAAATCACAGAGATATTTAAGCATTATTTCATTCATATATCAATAATTGTATTACCGGAATATCAACGTAACTTTCCTTCTGAAAGTCGGATTTTAATAAAGGAAACGTCAGCAGAATCAGAATCTCACTGCGCATTGAACGGACATTAAAGCTAACATGGTACATGTGGTATAGAGCTACTGCACATGCAATTACTGTTTTCTTTGTTTGTTCGCAATTATGTACTATTAAAAACACAAACAAGTAATTTCTCCACTGTGCAGTCCGAAGCGGTAACTAGACCTTGTGCACATAGAGAACTTAATCATCCATGGTGACAAAAACAATCCATTGATCCGTAATCACCCTGTTGGGGCTAAGTGCGCCGTTCAAACTCCTTGTGTGTTTATTCCTACATGTTTGAGCATACATGGAGGAAGAAATATCCTCCATGGTTTGTTGAGTGATTGATATATGTTTCAAAAATTTATCTGTAACTGGTCAAACAACTGTGGGTTGAAATGGAGCGTTCAAATATACTCCAGAGAGGTTTGTGCACAGTATAGGATACTATAGGCATGATAGGAAGATGATTAATGTACGTGTATTGTATTGTTATTGGAGGAGGAGGGTATCGCAACTATCATTTCCAATAAAAAACTAATTAGGAGGAATAGGGGTTAGAGAACGATCACCAGTTTTGTTTGGGGGATTTTGTGCTTGTCGATAAAATCCAATAAGATGTTGGTATTGGGAAGACATGTGCAAGTTGAACAACATGAAGTTTATTAAGTATTGACCCCTTGCATTGACCCCTTGCATGCGCATCACACGCGGCGACTGATGCCACGCTCACCATGTTGGTGGTCAATAGGCTTACGTGTAAACGCCGCATCACCTAAAATTGCGCACTTCACTGAATAACACACGTTGACATTGACCACCAAAATGGCGCATCCAAGAATATTCTGATGATGACGTCTGGCGAAATAGGTCAATTCCTAAGTGAACCTCAGGACATTTGTTACTAGTATTAAATTGTTATCGTATTCATCGTTAATTATATCTCATGCCTTAATTGTATTATTTCTCAACTTGTTTACTTAGAATTACTGGAATTGAAAGCAGATGGATCAAAGTGACATTGTTCCACAACTCCTTAATGATAACCAGCTGTATCTACAGTCATTGAGGCTTCAGGGTTTTCCATCCAGTCATTGTGTAGCACCATTGCAATCTACTGCAACAGTGTCACATCCGTACATAGCTCAACACACTATGCCATCACATGGTACACCAGGCCTACAGGATGGTCAGCTCCAAACACCAAATCTCATGACTGGGGGAGTGTATGCTTCTCAGCAACGCCTCAACCCTACACTGCAACAGAACACATGTAAACCAAGACTAGAGGCACCACTGGGTTATACCCAGATGTTGAGACCAGTAGCTTCACCTGGTGTTACCCATGGACCATCATTGAACCAGGACCACACAGCAAATCTGTTGCCTGAGGTTCCATTAAGTGCACAATTTAATAGAGACATGAGTTCACAGACTAAGAGGGCACCAGTCTTAAATCATAGGCCTCATTATCCATTTCACCAAGAACTCAATAGAAGTGCATTGGATATGCCTGGTCACAGTGGTGGTAGCCCCCCAGTACATGTATTTGGACAGCATAGTGAGGAGAGTAGGATACAGTGTCCAAGCAGTAATGTTCCATTCAGACCTAATCTTGGCCCTCACGATATTAACTTCATAAGGTGAGGCTTAGTCAACTCAAACTACATGTAGGATGACCCACGTTGTAACTAAGGGAATAAAAGGGTAGCGACGAGTTCTTACACAGCCGTTTAAAGCCGGCAGGGTCGAATTGCCGTATGCGGCGAGGGCCTGTAGCGCACGGCAACAACCCTGCAAGGTTTTAAACGGACGTTTAAGAACGAGTCATTACTAAAAGGAGATTTTTTTCTTAGGGATGGCTTATTATTTTACATCCATGTACCTTTTTTGCAGAAGGTTGCGAAAGAGAGAGCAAAATGCTCAAAACATGTGGAAGCAAAGGGAGCATGTTCATGGCAAAAGAAACCAGATGTCATTAGAGGATAGGTAAGGCTGAAATACTATTATTTATTAATTACATTACCAGGACCATTTAAACACATCAACAAAAGTAAGTCCCTCCCCTCTCAACAGTTCGTAATAACATCGTACGGTAAAACATTTTACCAATACAACTAATTAAGAAAAAATTCTATGACATGTTTCCTAAGTGTTGTTTGAAAACGAAAGATGTGCATGAATTCATGGCTGAATGAGCTCAAATGGAAGACAAAAACTGCCCTTCTCAAAAGTCACAAAGGTTTATCAAATCTGCATGCCGGTAACGCGTGTATCCACCACGCCTGTCAATGACCGCCTGGCACCGTCATGGTGTTGATCAGTATGGTGACACGCTGCTGTGGCATGGCATTCCACTGAACTTGCAGAAGATGGACAGATGAACCAGGTTGCTGTTGGCGCTCATGTGGGGATATGCAGATCGCTTCAGCTAGTCCCACAGGGATGGGATTGAGGTCAGGCAAGCTTGCTGGCCACACCATTCTGTCGATGCCTTCACCAGCCAGGAATGCAGTAGCTACTCTCCCTCTGTGTGGTCGGGCAGTAATGTCATCCATGTACACAAATGCTCCACCATGGGCTGCAGCAAGTGGTGCAACATGTGGACGCAGCACTTCGTCAACATATCGTTCCGCTGTCAGGTTGCCAGCAATCTGCACAAGCGGTGTTTTCCTGGTAAGGCTTATACCACCCCACACAATTACACTCCAACCACCATAGGTTGTAACTGCTTGAACACAGCACTCTGCATGTTGCTCTCCGCCTCACCCGTCTCCGGCCATCAATGTGACGCAGTTCATCGGTGAACAACACAACGCAACCTTTGTGACTTTTGAGGAGGGCAGTTTATGTCTTCCATTTGAGCTCATTCAGCCATTAATTCATGCACATCTTTCATTTTCGAACAACACTTAGGAAACATTTCATAGAATTATTTCTTAGTTTTATTGGTAAAATGTTTTACCTTACGAGGTTAGGTGAATTGTTGAGGGGGGAACTTACTTTTGCTGATGTGTTTAGTTGCACATTCTATATGGAAATGATTTACTTGTATGCTCTCAAACTTTCTTTTGACTACTTGTCAATAAATATTTTAAAGCCATAATTTTGATTACAGCGCACACCCTTAAAGACCTCTTAAGTTAATAAGAGTAAACTTGAGTCAAAGAAAGTGCAACATGTGTTTTTCGTAGCAATCAAAACCAATTACGAGTCTAAAGAAAAGTTCAACTCTGCATTTATCAAACCTGTCTGATATGATTGATGCGTCATCTTGAATAAATCCAACAGCTATGATGAACTACCTCCATCCAAACAGTTCATCAGTGAAGACAAAATGGCTGCCAGCATGAGTAACTTGAGGATTACTGGTGACAATAAGATGTCTACTCTAGAGAAACGATGGAAGATGGCAACCAAAGATGCTAACAGACACTTTGCAGAAATTGAAAGCAGGTATTACTTGGCTATTGTTGTGATTTCAGATTGGTCCCATTCTCAGGGGATCTTGAATATTAATACAGTCTAAAGACTTACTGTCTGGTTACACTGCCTAAGTTGTTATCAACATTTTACAAACATTTTCAATTGTTTGTGTTTTTTAATGTATGTAATTCAAATTCTTTTAAAGGTTTATAAATAGCAAAGCTAGTGTACACAATTATAGTACACAAAGATAGTGTGTTATTTTAATTGTTTACAATACAGGGCCCAATTTCAGGGCTCTGCTTACGTCAAGCTTATTTCATAGGTTATGTAAGGCATACTTCGTCTACATAGCTAGCACCGAAATGTGGCGCTTGCATAGTAGGCTGGGAATGGTGATACATGTATTAAGCGAAGAATTCGGATCAAAGCGGAGGCATGAAATTGGGCTCTCAACTGTACACTCATGAACATGGCTTCTGATTTGTTGCCATATTTTGTACACCAGTGACCACTATCTTTGAGTGTTCTGGCATCATGCAGGTCCTGAATTAACCAGTGGACTTGCCATGGATGCCCTTTGCTTGTGCTGTTGGTGTTATATTCTTTTGGGAGCTCCAATACAAATAAACATTTAATTCATAGGAGGCCCTTTATAAGACTGTCTCTTCATGGATGGTATTTACATAAAGTTGTTAGTTTCCAAATTACAGCATTGAAACAATAGTACTTGAATTGACTTCAAGGCCTGCGCTACATTCATCTCAACATAACACTTGGGATGTGGAAATAAGGTCTACAAATCACCAGGAAATTTAAAATAACATCAAAATTATTCCTTCCCATCACTTTCATCCACCTGTAACTGAATATTAAAACAAGGTGTCCAAACTACAGACACTGCTCTGACTACCAAGTTTGTCTCTGATTGAAATGTGATTCATTCAATGTTGAATATCATTACTTCATTGTGGTCTTCCTGGCAGATTATCCGATTCAGAGTCTGATATTGAGTCTGATTCAGAATGCAAGGAGTCAGGAGATAATGTTTATAAACGCATTGAAGTCAGCCCTGAACTAAAGACAGCATTAAGCCAAAAGAAGGGACCTCTGCCAGATTCAATTATCAAATCAATGTAAGTACACTTTCAACTCACTCACAAGGTGGTGCAGGGAATATTAGTTTTGGGTTTATAATATTCTGATCCCCGATGCAAATTTAACTTCTATTACGTGGTGCATGGAGTTGCAATTGACATGACCTAGTCCCCAACTCCCCTCCCCTGAATGATTTTGTCTCTATATAGTATATGCCTGCTAGGTGTCAACATATACCTCGCCCCTCGTTAGTGCTGTTTTTGTAATTGTAACAGCGTTGCTAATTAGTCAAGATTACAGGTCATTTTGTAAATGTGTTTTCAGCATTGCCAATATTCCATTTTCCATGTTTCATCAACAAGGTTGTTTTGTACCACCAGATGTTTGAGCAGTATACCTGCCATGGTCTACTCTGAAACAATAAAGTGCATGTTAAAATACAAGTGTTTAAACCCTTTTTCCCTTTGTTTAGGTCCAGTAACTGTACACAACTCGTCCTGTGGAAACCACCATCGGCATACATAGACAACATTATATCGTTAACAAAGCCAGATGATGTACAGCAATCATCCAGTGTGTTACCTGACCGAACTGCTGGCATGCAGGAGGACATGCAGAGTATTATTAGTCCATCAAGCACTATCACACAACTTTTTGATTCTACAGACGATGATATGGACTTGTAACCAAGATATGAAATGGACATTACCAGACCTTCAACTTGATAAAGTGAATAGAGTCAGAAGTTTGATCTATTAAACTAACCTTCAATGAATTGACCAATGACACCTGTGATTAAGAACCCCAAAGTCTGGAAAGTCTAAGTGAAAGCCCACTGTTTAAGACCCACACATGTAGCTATGTGGGCACTCTTGCTAGTCATTTGCTATAGTAGGTTTGCTATCGTATCAATGTCATTGCAAGATACTGTCAAATATTACAATATTCATTGCTTTTATAAAGATACACAACAGTTTCAGGTTGTATGCCTAGACTGGCTAACCCTGAACAACGCTTGAACAAGTAGAGAGACCACCTTTGTGGGGCTAATAAACTCAGTTGGTAAAGCACCCAAGGACGCAGGTTCAAGTCCCACTCTAGTAAGCTTGTCTTTGTTCAACACAAAAATTATTTGCATTCTATAATGATCTTGCTCCTTATTCGTACAACAAAAGGATGAAGCTCTGAAAATGGGCATTACGCGGAAAAGATTTTGAGCATGAATTGTTTTGCCCTTATCCGGACGAAGTGTTGGACACCATGTGCAACATTCATGCACATTGCTTCACAATGGAATGTTAAGGCATCAACCAGTCATCAGACCGCAACCACAATAGGATGTTCCTAAACTGTTCTAAATCATTTGTTTGGAAAAATCATGCAAAATAAAGATGTCTTCCGTTGTCAAGTGGTTTAAGACGATACCATTTATCTGTTGGTCAAGATGAGAAAAGAATTTATTGAATGGATGTTTATAAGTTGTTTTAACTGATGCAAACCCTGTCAGGGGCATACGCTCAAACAACAAGTGTAGTAGCATCATTATGAACATCATTACCTAAACATGTATTATCCACATGGAACAAGTGAATCGGTTTATAAGTATTTGTTTCCGTCTAAGACTGTATTGCCTGTGGGTGTATTCCCTGCTCATTTCAGTGAAGTAATTCTCAACTGTTTGCGACTACATGTACAAACAACCACCAATCAACTCTCTCATCTAGAACCCCAAGATTCAAACTCTTCCTGTTCAAGAGGATTGATGATTCCTGTTTAGTTAATCATTTTGCCCGTATCAGAAAATTAAAGACACTGGACACTATTGGTAATTGTCAACGACCAGTCTTCTCACTTGGTGAATCTCAACATATGCATCACTTGGTGTATCTCAACATATGCATAACAGTCTACCCGCACGTCACTAATTTCCTTTTTGATTTGTCTGCAGATTATGCATCGTTTTTTGTGCGTGACCTCTGTGTGAATATTAATTGGTCAAAAGGGCTTCTGGAATTCGGTAATTTTCAGCCTTTTCTGAAAAGTCTCAATGAAAATAAGGTACCAGTAAATTAAAACGAAGAGCATATCTGTTGTTATGTATAAAAAAAATCGGTACAACTCAAATTTGAAAAAGAGAAATTTGTACATAAAAATTGCTTCAAAAACATAGAAATCAAATCACAAAAACACGGCAAATTTTCCTGTTATGAATGTCGGCAACAGTCCCCAATTAGTATGTATGGATAGATTATTTCATATTCTAGCTGGAAATGTTAAAAGCGAGACCGGATCGTACCTAGTCCAGTCAGGTTACAGCGATTTCCACCGTTAATCCAAAACTCCCATTACGAAAAAATCAAGTATAAGACAGCGTGGTTTTCTTGCACGGGTGATTGGCGGACGATGACATCATCGATGAATATGGCAGCAAGCTGTTTTTTCGTTGGTATGGTAAAAGTGCCTGTCGAAACTATGGGCTGAATGAGGATCAGCTCATTCATCCCATGGTATGGACGGGCTCTTTTGTTATTGACTAACGCTGCCTTTGTGGTCGGGGCACCATACCAACGAAAAACAGCATGCTGCCATATTAATTCTTTCTCAAAAACTACATCACTTCAGAGGGAGCCGTTTCTCACAATGTTTTATACTATCATTCTCTCCCCATTACTTGTCACCAAGTAAGGTTTTATGGTAATCATTATTTTGAGTAATTACCAATAGTGTCCACTGCCTTTAAACAGATACATGTATTCATTATAAGGATTATCTAAACCTCCCTCCTCTTCATAGTCATTTTGGAAGGATCAACAAAATTGATTTGTTGATAATGTTTAGCATGATTATGTTCACATTCTTCTAATTAGCTAGCTCAATGCTCAACAGATGTTTAGATGGAGTTAACAGAAGGGTTTGTTAATATTTGTTTCTTATAAGACTTTATAAAATAAAAACAACAGACACTTTTTAAAACTGACCAAGCTTGTGCAATGAGTATTTTTTAATCTGTGAGCCTTGATTGGACTGTTCGGGGTAATGTTTTCAAATAGTTTCACAGTAACAATGTTACATCAGTAAGTCTCTGAAAACGTGGACATGGTACTAGCAATAACAAAAGTTGTTGTGTAGGTTTCCCCGGCCAATTTCAACAAAAATCTGTCAATTTTAACATTTCATTTAAGGGTTAAATGCTCTTTTGAATCAGCATTCAACCGTCAAAAGGAGTAATTCAGCTTCACCAATTTGGCATTCACTGGTCAAATAAGAACATTCAATTTCATAATCCACAAGACTCGTTCAATTTCATGTAAGTCAGCAGCAAAAGCTGTTCAACCATTCAATTTCATCAACTGCAAAAGGTAGTAGAAATTCAACTTCACATGTTAGTGTAGTTTTGAATGCCTATTAATGAAATAGAGTGACTGAAACAAATCTGAATGAGAAACATGAAATCATGTCCATGCGAAAATGAAATTGAATGCATTACTAACTAAAGTAGAAACCCTAGTTTGCGTGGATTAGGGGATTAAGGGGAAGAGGTGTGAATTTCAATGCAAGTTGATGAAATTGAATGGATTACTAACTAAAGTAGAAACCCTAGTTTGCGTGGATTAGGGGATTAAGGGGAAGAGGTGTGAATTTGAATGCAAGTTGATGAAATTGAATGGATTATTGCTGCAATTGGCCAGGAAAAACAACGAGTCACTTACGTAGCCCCTTTGCCATGTTTTAAGACTGGCATGCCAATTTTTGAAAGAAGATATGCAGACAAGGGCCGGCAATAAGATCCTCAAAGCTGGTTCCCTTACGCCATACATGTAAAGATGTAAAGTAGGTTTAACAATACTGTAGACAATCTATTGGGGAGTGCTGGGAAAGGGAAGACGATGGAGTTTTACACTAATGATTTTACATCTATATATAATTTACATTTGGTTTGTAGTTATTAATAGCAATTTAAATTCAGTATCAATGATGCACGAGTGCATCAAAATACATTGAAAGATACAAAGTGCATCAAAATACATTGAAAGATACAAATTTTCCAATCTGTATTGGGAATTTGTTTACTTATTTTGAAATTTACATTTAAAGAACACTGACAAACAACATCTGTGCATATGAAACCTTTGTGCATATGAAACACCTCAAAAATTACACAAGCTCCTGGTACAATCTTTGGTCCTCTTCCAATAATGAATAACAGCATAGAAACTCATTAAAAATGATTTCTGAGCAATTAAGTGTCCCATCTACTACCAGACAGAAAAGAAAACAACAGTCAAACTCTTAAATTCTTTGTCCCAATCAGGTTTTCCCCGAATTAAGATACTGGTGTAGTTTAACTGACTATTAACGCCCCCAATAAATCTTGATAAATACATTTTATTAAGTCAGATATGCTGTGTGTTACTACGCAGTATGCATTTCAAGCCATCTTCGTGTCAAACTTGCATTTAGACAGAACAGTCGCCGACTGACTTCTCAAGATGATGCTCGCCTGAGCTTCAACTATCATCATCAGGCGCTTATTGTTTATGACCTAAAACTAACTCCGGCAGTGTCATCAGACGCTGTAAAAACACAATCAAAGGGCATTTTTAATTTTGTTACTGTGATTTGTGTACAACTTAATCACACAGGTACCACAGTAGTTGACTGAGGCTGATTTTGCTGCAAAGACTAAACATCTATACATGCTGTTTTGAGTTTGTACAAATTTAGTCACTATCCTCTATTCATGTCCGTTGAGAGGTCTTGCTAATTGGTTTTGTCCGTGATGTCTTAATTGATGTTCTACCAGACTGTGACCTTGCAGTATCCATGGATCGTGAGGTATTAGTGGATATCCCACTGCTGCCACTAATCCTGGAGGCATCTGTGGTACTGATAGATCCAAATGCTGATTGGGAGCTGGAAGTCTTGTTGCTCCTGTGTACCATTGACTTGAGCATCTGTACTATTGCTACTGGTGAAACATTCATCTTCAGCAAGTCAAAGATAATCCTATGGGCAAATAAATCATACAGGTAGCAAACCATATCTTTAATGTATTTAGTCTTTTGTAAAGACTGTGCAAGTATTGCTTGTTTTTTGTTCTTATATACACTTTTCGATAAAACAGGGCTCTCACCATCAGTTATTGTTATGGGAGCTACACCCATTTTTAATTATGAGATCCATTTACATGCATGTTACTCCGTAGCATTGTTTGTAAGGATGCTGCATGATCTGCAGCCACTTTGCCACAAAGCAGGGGGTCAACACCCCTTTCTCTACCTGCCAACTATATCATGTATGAGCATTAAAAGTGTGTGATGATTCATCAAGACAGCTTTATCATTCAAAACGCCTTCTAATAGACCCCTTGCATGTCACATCTCACTGGGGTCAAAGGAGGCAAATCATTGGACGATAGCTGTTCTTTGTGCGTAGCATTTAAAGCCATTGGACACTTTTGGTAAACAGTATTGTCCAAGGCCCACACTTCGTGTATCACAACTTATATGTAAAATTAACAAGCCTGTGAAAACTTCGGCTCAATCAGTCGTCGGAGTCGGGAGAAAATAACCAGAAAAACCCAGCCTTGTTTCCGCACATTTAGCCGTGTCATGACGTGTATAGAATAAATCCGTAAATCTCGATATCGAACATTGATAATGATATTGTTTTAATGTTTTCTCATAAAAAGTAAAGCATTTCATGGAATAGTATTTCCAGAGAAGTCTTTCACCATTACCTTCTGTAAACCCTGTAAGTTATTTGTAAATCTGAACAATTTTTTTTCTGTTCCGAAAGTGTCAAATGGCTTTTTACGCAGTGGACACTATTTGTAAATACTCAAAATAGTTATTAGCATAAAACCTTTCTTGGTAACAGGTAATGGGGAGCTGTTGGTAGTATAAAACACTGTGAGAAATGGCTCCCTCTGAAGAAACATAGGTTTCGAAAAAGAAGTAATTTTCCACAAATTTGGTTTCGAGACCTCATCGATTTAGATTTTGAGGTCTCGAAATCAAGCATCTAACAGCACAACTTTGTTTGACAAGGGTGTTTTTTCTTTCATTATTATCTTGCAAATTGACGACCAATTGAGATCAAGTTTTCACAGGTTGGTTATTTTATGCAATGTTGATATACACAAAGTGAGAAGCCTGGTCTTTGATAATAACCAATAGTGTCCAGTGTCTTTAGTAAACAAACAGAGAACAAAATACCTAAATACAGCTGGGCTGATGTCCACTCCAGAGAGACTGCAGAGTTCATATAAATCTTGCTCATCCTTTGATAGAGCATCTTTGGCTCTCTTGCCCTGTATGGCATACTTGTTAGACTGACCATGGGTTACTTTGATAGTGCTCATGGTGACCGCTGTATTTCACCAACCAGTAAGCTGCAACATTAACAATCAATAAATAGATATGGTAGTTTAGCGTACAATAGCTCTTTCTTTAAATCAATGGAAAACTGTAAAATTTTAGTGCTACCAAAATTATAGAGCGCCGAAAGGTGCAAGATGCCGAACTGAAGCTTTATCTATTGTTGGATCGTGAAACACGCATGTGCGCCATTTCAGCAAGTGGATAGGAATACCGAATGGTCATTGTCTGCACTGATCTGCACCGATCTACTGTTGAAAGTTGTATCAAAAGAGTTACTTGCCGAAATGGCGTCCAGTGGGATTTCACATTCCATCCCGAGTTCCTATATTACCTTGCACCTTGCGGCGCTCTATAATCTTTGGTGCTACCATGAAAAAGTGGTGGCCCCATACAGACGTTATCCCACTACACTAGTTACGCCTTTTACTAAACGTGATTGCCTCCATCCAGACCATGCCCCCTCTGCTCTGGTCGTCATTGTCTTATTGATTGGTGCTCTTCAAATGCTCTGTCTGACTCTGACAGTACAGTAGAAAAGCCGTAGAACATTACAATTTCCTTAGACCTTAGGATGCCTTTTTTATCAAGAAACAAAGCTCAAGTCAAGCCAATGAATGGCAATGCCAAAAAGAAAATGGGGGGAAAAAAGAAATTCTCCAGGAATTTCAATTTGTGAATTGGTTCTGTTGAAGTCTTACGTTCGTGAATAAAGGTTGGGAGACACGAGGAAACAGAATGTATAACAAGACACAAACAAATTGATGACAAATCATTGATGTACACTGCATTTAATAATTACTAGTGTAGTAGAGCATGGAGCTCCATGAGTAGAGTAAAGTCTGACCACTTACCCTTCCATACAGCGATCGCATGGATGCCGCCGAGACACTTCTCTGAGTTCGAGATTACCTGAAGTAGTCTGCTGCCACCAAACGTCCCAAAAGTCCCACATTCAAAACCTTTCTTTTGTTGATAAACAACCGCATTGGTTGAAATGGTCGGCCGAATGTTAGTAAAACACTCAATCGTATGGACAGATGTTATAACAAAATTCCATATTTTCCGCAAACTTTCAGGTAAATAAAATACCTCCCATAATTACTCGTTCTGTTTTCAACAAAATCATCACAACTTTAAAATATTTTGTGGACATTGTTACATTTACAGTATAGTGCTGTTTTTATTTGCATTAATTATGGCTTCCCATAGTTTTCCAACATGGGCTGTCAAAAATTCAGGCTGTGTGACGCCCTCTCTCGAGCGAAGCTGTGATGTTGCAATAATTAAAAAGATGTTAATTTATTTGCTTCGGAGACAAAGAATATTAATTTTGGTTTTTACCCAAACACCGATGTGTGTTTGCAATAAAATACTCGGTACTTTCCCGAGTCATGTGAACAAATATTACAGGCATGCTACCCACGACCCTTGCCATTCTATAGCAATTAAGGTATTGCTCTATCGCGATACCAACTATACATCATAGAGCATGGAGGAATAATCTATTCCTCCATGCATAGAGGCAATTTTGGCAGTTTTGGCAGCGAGTACCGAAACGATCATAATAGATGTTTGCATCGGGATTAAAGGAATATCTAAATTTGGTTTTTACCCATACACCGATGTTTTTTTAATTTTTATATGATATACTCGGTACTTTCCCGAATCCTGTGAAAACAAATATATCACAGGCAGGCATATTCGGATGGGATTCGGACCCACAACCATTGCATTTCTAGAGCAGAGTCTCATTACCAACTAGACTACCGAGATTGCCAGGTAGAGCGGCAGGATCGAATCCTGAGTTTTGGCAGCGGGTATTGCAACGATATATACGCCCCCCCCCCATTTTTTTGACCAGCTCAACTACTGCACTGCGTGCCGCTATGGGCATCACTTACACTAGGGGAAACGGATGACACCACTTTCTGAAGGATGGGATGGGCCGGGGGACACTATATCAAATGCCCACATACCCCCCTCATAAAAGCCTAAGATTGCCACAAAGAGCATCTAACGCATGTTTTTTCCAGACCCCACTCCGTAAAGCTTGATTGCTCATCGTTGACAGATTAGCACATCCCCCTTAAAGACAGTGGACACTATTGGTAATTACTCGAAATAATTATTCGCATAAAACCTTTCTTGGTGACGAGTAATAGGGAGAGGTTGATGGTATAAAACATTGTGAGAAACGGCACCCTCTGAAGTGCCATAGTTTTCGAGAAAGAAGTAATTTTCCACGAATTTGATTTCGAGACCTCAGTTTTAGAATTTGAGGTCTCGAAATCAACCATCTATACGCACACACCTTCGTGTGACAAGGGTGTTTTTTTTCTTTCATTCATATCTCGCAAGTTCGATGACCGATTGAGCTCAAATTTTCACAGGTTATTTTATGCATAAAATGTTGAGATACACCAAGTGAAGACTAGTCTTTGACAATTACCAGAAGTGTCCACTGCCTTTGAGTTGGAGGGAAAAGTGTGTGCCCCCCCTTTTGGGTGACACACTCAATTAGTGTCCCCATGTCTTTGAACATCTTTATCCTGAAACTCGCAAGTATTGCAGTCAGTGTGTAAGACCAAACCCTGTCCCCGGCCCCCTTTTTGAGGGGACAAAATATCTAACCGTATTCATCATGTGGCTCAAGGCTTATTCAATGTTTGTTTCGTTCACTTTGCCTTTTAATGGCCTAATATTGCATCACAGAGCCTATAGAATGCAACATTTTCCCGGGCCCTAAAGCGGGCCTGTAAAAAAAAACGCCGTATAAAGCCTTCGAACTCGCATGCTCCCTCTTTGGCCGATCTGCCCCCTAAAAATGTGTGTCGAAGATGCCCAAAGTTGACCCCGAAAAGTTCTACTGCTTTATGTTCTGTTTCATTCATAACCCCCCTGTTGTTGGCCGAAGATCGTCATCAGGGGTCGATTTCACAAAGAGTTAAGACTAGTCCTAACTTAGGACCAGTCCTAGGAGATATACAAATCATGATCGGGAGGGGAGACTGAAATTTCACCGCGTCTTTGTGCTTTTCAGTTGAATCGATTTAGAAAAGAAATCAAAATTAACAGCACTATAAGACAGTGGATGGTGGTAGCTAGAAATAGGGATGGCTTCCGAGGCCTTCTGGCTGGGCCACAGACATAAAGAACATTTTGGTTCTTTTTGTGTGTGTGTCTGGGCCAAAATTCATGGCCCTCTACGATAGATTCTCCGTTTACGTGCAAGCGCCGAATTTCTGCGCTAGCCTTGTAAGCGTGGAATGGGGTCCTACTCTTAGTCTTAGTAAATAGTATCGTTTTTATTGTATTGTCCGGATAATTGAAATAAATAAATAAATAAAATTAATAATAAATAAACGCGGAGTACGAAAGCGCTGAAGTCAAAACTCGCCGCCATAACGTTGGCGGCGAATTATAACCCGTAATACGCTTGCCGTAGCACAGATTCCCTGCTTTCCGTGGTGAGATTCAGTGCTTACGGTGGGTGGTAAGCAGAGGCATGCATATAATATAGTCTTGACGCAAGACGTTATTGTTTATTATCAGTCGACTATATCTATAGAGCTTTAATAGCGTTTAGCGCAACAAAGTAAAAACGCCTCGAATCAAGACTAGTTGCATGTGTGTCCGTATAGTCAGATACCAAGTCATGGGTGAATATTTTAAAGGTAAAAGCAATACAAGTCGGTGGGTACCGTGCAGGATGACGTGCACTGTATTTACAGTAAAGATAAACCAAACCGAAAATCCCATTTTTCGCAATTACGCCCTTATTTTCAACTGGAAGGGGGTCTAACACCAAGCCCCTAAAGACACGTTTATCGCCAGATTCACAATGGCTGATGTAAAGAATGCACCTCCGGAAAACTTCAAAGGGTGGTTGTACAAATGGACGAATTACATAAAGGGCTACCAGAGGCGATGGTTTGTGCTTTCCAATGGTCTTCTGTCGTATTATCGGTGAGTGAGAAATGATCTCCCGTCATGCTCGGCTGACTTGTCTGTGAGAATGAGAAGCACTCGTCTTCACTATTTATGACAGGGGTAATAAAATGTCCTTTTCCCGTAATACTCCAGTCATGGAACTCTTGAAGGCTACATAGGAGGATAGCCCTACGCTATTAAATACCTCCATGTAACAAACATGACAAAACAAAATAATAAATGGTCTGTCTATCTATTATTTAAATACTATGTTGTATTGGAAAAGTTTCCGTATGGCGCCACCACTTTTTCATTCGAAATAAAATAATATAGTATCTAATTTACCTGATTGATATATCCCTTTTGTAAAAATGAGTGAAAAAGTGGTGGCGCCATACGGAAAGTTATCCCTGTAATATATGAGGTTCGTTCCGCTATCGTTAGTGGAGACGATATAGCGGAACAAACCTCATAGTTCTGGGAAGGACACAGATGAGATGGCCAACGACTGTGATATTATAAGACTGATACTAATAATAGTGATAAAAAAAGAGAGCCATCATCATAAATTAAAATTTAAAGCCTGGTTCATACTTTCTGTGAATGCGAAAGCGATGCGGATTTGATGTCACAACAATGTTTTCGCTGTGATATTCGCAAGAGAGTTGAGCACCACTAAACCTGGCCATGATGCGAATTATTTGTTGCAAAAATGTGACGTCAACATTCGTATCCTATTGCATTCGCATTCGCAGGAAGTATAACTAAAGTATAAAGCAGTGTAGTCGCCCCCAACAAAGGCACCCCGCGAAAGTCTCCCCTGCAAGCCAAAGTTGCCCCCTGCAAAGTTGTCCCCTAACTGGCTCGCCCTGGGTTTTAGGTAACAAAGTCGCCCCCTGCAAAGTTGCCCATTAACCAGCTCGCCCTGGGTTGTTATGTGACAAGGTCACCCCCTGTCCCCTGACAATGTTGCTCCAAAACATTGCTGCCCCCTAACAAAGTCGCCCCTAACAATGTTGCCCAGACAATGTCGCCTTCTAGCAAATTGCCCAAAGATGTTATTTAGTTCAAGAATAAGGCTTCAAATAACAAACCTGTGAACATCTTGACTCAATTGGTTTTAGAATTTTTGTTCCAAACAAATAATCAGAAAATGAAAACAACAATTTCAAATCACTTTTTGAACTCACAATGATTTTGAAGCAATCTCTTTAACACATTTCTTTAAAAAAAAGTTTATCACCAAACCCCAATTATTTGTTAATGGTCATTATTGCCGACAAACCTCAGAGAAGTTGCATGGTACCAACTTACCAAGGGTCACAGATTTGTTGGGACACTACTCCCAAGCCAGTTTGGGACGATCCAGGGGTCTGGCATGCCACCCAACTGTCCGATCAATTAATGGTTTGAAAGAGTCGACTTTCAAATAAAAAAGTGCCTTACATGTAGCTTGCCCTCTCCATATTTTGCACTTTTCTTTGTGTTATAAGCTTTTTATTCACTTTGTTAAAGTATTATATGTATGTCGTCTTGGCAGCTGGGAAGCATCGGCATGATATGATGATGCAAGCTAACCACGGACACTATTTAGTAAGCTTCTGTGATCCATAAACAATGTGACCTCGTAGACCCATGACCAATCAGATAACAAAGCTAATGAGCGGAGACCGGATCACTTCAACTTTGTAACATAACCAAATTACTTCTCACATGACCAATTTGAATTTATAATATTTTACCCCAAGTTAAGTGCTAGACATCAACAAGTAAATTATGGCAATTTCTCAGAGGTTTGTCGGTGATTATGACCATTAAAACAAATAACCTTTTTTTTTTTCAATGCATACTTGGAAACTTTTTTGTAAATAAAGATGTTAAAATGATTGCTTAAAAATCAATGTGAGTACAAAAAGTGACCGGCTTGGACTAGTCAAATTGGTGCAATCATTGACATGGACCATATTTGCCTTTCATCACCCCAAGATTCAAAAGCAAATAGCAAGATATTTTTAGGAGAGCTTGCTGGAGGTAGTCCCTCTACACGCTAGTAGCTTGTCAAGTAGCATTTCTGATATTGAGCATTATCTTGAAATATCGTGGGTGAAGATTTTTCTATTATTGGTGTTTCTGAAACTTGGTTGAACGACACTGATGATCCCTTGGTTAAGCTCAGGAGTTATGTTATGGAAGGTTATTGCAGAAAACACAAACAGGGAGGAGGAGTCTTTATGTAAAAGCTGATGAGCGTTAGCCGAAATCATTAAACAGGTCTTTTCTTATTTAAAGTAACGTTGCAGAATTGGTAAGAAACAAAAATTGGGAGATCACAGATTTACATAAAACTTGCATGTTATGATAGTAGAAAACATCCTATTTCTGTCTGAAATTTCATATTTGATGAGAAATAAATAAAGCTAATTTCGCGTTTTGAGTTTATCGCTCAGTGAGCATTTTATTTATTTTTGTTTTGGCATCGATGCAATGCAAAATTTGTAATCCGTTTTTCACTATTCTCTCGCGACCCAGATGGCCGATCGATCTCGAACTTCTACAGGTTTGTCAGTTAATATGGTGGATTATATAAAGTGTATGTAACTTTTTTGCTAGCAAAACCAATTCTGTAATGTTCATTCAAGCAGATTAAAACTGATTTGAACCTATGTGTTTACTTGCTAGTGATAGGCCTACATTGCTCATTGTCAGGTATTATTTAGTGATATTTCCTTTTTGATTTTAAGCATCTGTCATTTTTTATGCTTGAGGGACAGCGATAGAATTGATAAACAAGAACTTTCTGTTCACTGTTCCAATATTTTATTAAGACTTGAAAATTTGCAAACATTTTCTCAATAAAGTGCTGAACAATTAATTGCAAGCCAACACTTCAAGAATTGTCAAAAGTCTTGTCAAAAGTCATAAGTCGGTTACACTCAGTTAAACTGGAGAGAGCTCTTCAAAAAGGTGTGGGAGACAAAAAAAAAAAGTTCACAGATTTACAAATAACTTACAGGGTTTACAGAAGGTAGTGGTGAAATACTTCTCTTGAAATATTATTCCATGAAATGCTTTACTTTTTGAGAAAACAGTAAAACAATATCAATTCTCGTTAACGAGAATTACAGATTTATTTTAAACACATGTCATGACACGGCGAAACGCGCGGATACAAGGGTGGGTTTTCCCGTTATTTTCTCCTGACTCCGACAACCGATTAAGCCCAAATTTTCACAGGTTTGTTATTTGATATAGAAGTTGTGATACACGAAGTGTGGGCCTTGGACAATACTGTTTACCGAAAGGGTCCAATGGCTTTAAAAAATCAACAATATTTATTATATATTTATTAAGTTTATCTTAGTTTGGGTTTTTACCCATGTACACCGATGTGTGTTAGCACTATATACTCAGTACTTTCCCTAGTCCTGTGAAAAAATATCACATGGGCATATTACTCATGTGGGATTCGAACCCACGACCCTTGCAATTCTAGAGCAGTGTCTTACCAACTAGACTATCGAGATTGCCCGGTAGCTAGAGGCAGTTCGAATGTTTTGGCAGCGGGTACCTCAACGATAAGTTTTCTTGGAACATAAGTTTTTACATAAACATGTGTAATACACTCTTTGTATATGGTAAATATTATTGCAAAGCTGAACTGTTCCTCTTCAAAATTATACCACAATTGTAATTATTACATGTTGCTGGACTTGACAACGTTCATGAGAATGAGACAAAGTCACAAATCAAATGTGCCAAAATTAGCAATTTTGTGTTACCGTGTGAACAATCAAATTGACACTGTAATTCAAACAAGCAAGACAACTTACTGATCTTAATCCACTTTATTGAGACAAGAAGTTTGGTATGGAGCAAGACAACTTACTGATCCTATTACACTTTATTGATACAAGAAGTTCAGTAACGAGTGGATGATCCGAAGGCGTTGATGACAGCCTGGCACCTTCTTCTCGTACTGCACAAAAGTCTTGTGATGCGCTGATGATGAGGGGTGGCATTCCATTCTTCATTAAGGAACCTGGTTAGGTCAGCCACAGTTGATTCTGGCGCGGACAGCGAGGCCAACAAGCTGGTCCCATAGATATTCCATGGGATTCAGGTATGGACTGTTAGCGGGCCAATCCATCCGGTGCACACCCCAACATTGTTCAGGTAGTCAGTCACCAGTCGGGCTCGATGGGGGCAAGCGTTGTCATTTTGTAAGATGGCATTTTGGTCCAAGAGTCTGCAAGGATTGGACTTTAATCGGCTGTAGAATAAAGTCTTGCAAAAACCCATCAAACAAGGTGTTTTTCAAGAGATGAGGGTTAATTGTGTCTGATGAGCTCACTGGTGCAAATCTTTGTGTAAACCATTAATGGTTCTGAAAAGCTTGATCGGTTTGATTATTGAACATTACCTATTGACCATTTAGCACAGACAACAGTAATTTTGGCACATTTGATTTGTGACTTTGCCTCATTGTCATTCGTGTAGCCAAGTTCAGCAACATGTAATCATTGCAAATATGGTATCAATTTAAAGAGGAACAGTTCAGCTTTGCAATGATATATACCATATACAAAGAGAGTAATAAATAATAACAAATATACTGGTTTGATAAAAAGTTTCCTTACTTTTTGTGAGCAGTTTACATGTAGCACTCGGGCCTGTCACGCAGTGACGCTCATGGTGCTTCATCACATTACATTCATCATTCATCACATCACAAAATCGTCAACCATCAGTTAGCCATTCCTCTCCAGTACATGTACATCAAACAAAAACCAGAGCAATCAGAAGTCAACATCGCCTGCGATTTACATCGACTATGAACATCATCAGACCAGACCTGTATGCTTGGTTTTTAAAGACCAAAGGTGCCAAGGCATTTTCTCCTTGGTAAAGGCCGACCTATGATGAAATTGTAAACTTCTAACTGTAATTTTCTACATTTTAAGGGCACCAAAGCAATGTCAAGGTCCGAGGCAATTGCCATGTTGTCTCTGTGGAGTATCAGACCTGTCAGATTTCTTTAAATACAGCTTCTTTCCTCGTACCATAAAAGACTGGGATGAGCTTCCCTCAAGATATCATGGAGCTGCCCATCTTGGAACAGTTCCATCTTTATCATTCATTTCAGAATCCATATCACCATCAAGTTCCACCATTAGACTGAGTTTATGTGAAAGTGTGATAAAAGTTGAATTAATTTATTAGTTTTTTAACCCTTGTTCGTAAAAAAACGTTCTTTATCACAATGCTGGGAGTGGCTAATACTTGTTCAGTATGCCTTTAAAAACAATTTCTGTTTTGTATTACAACATAAACTAGTAAATTTGTCAACATGGGAGACATTGGAAAGTGTCAACTATGCACTATGACTTGCCACTATTGCCTCTTTATGTGAATGAAAGTGTAGATGGCGTTTGTGGCTGGTATCCAATAACCCCTCTGTCTGTCATGACATATGTTTCAAATAAATTTGTAGTTCTCAATATCGAGAATTGATAATTGTTTCAATGCTTTTTCAAAAAGTTAAGCAGTTCATGGAATAGTATTTCAAGAGAAGTCTTTCGCCATTACTTCCTGTAAACCCTGTGTGTTATTTGTAAATCTGTGAACTTTTTTTTTCTATTCCGAAAGTGTATAATGGCTTTATCTGCAAAATAAAGCCAAGATGTAAAATTGCAATATGTCTAAGTCTGCCTAATAGTTGTGATAACAACACTGTCTTTGTATAGCACTGTATTTTTAAAGCAGAAGGAATTAATTGTAATCATATCATTATTTATTCAGAAACCAGGCAGAGATGGCTCACACTTGTCGTGGTACCATTAATCTGTCAGGAGCCTACATTGATACAGAAGACTCTTGCAACTTTGTTATCTCCAGTGGCACTCAGACCTTCCATCTAAAAGCTAGCTCTGAGGTAGAGAGACAACGATGGGTCACATCGCTGGAATTAGCCAAAGCCAGAGCTATTCAAATGATGGAAGAAGATTCAGGTAGGATATGTCAGCCCAGTTTCTAGGAGTTGTTCAGACAAAAAATTTTGCTCAAGTTTGTGCAAAGTCTACATGGTCCCAGCCTTTGATTTACATGAATGCAGTGGCTTTTGTTGCCCCTGGTCTTGGCCTTGGTGCCCCTTCAAAAGTTTCACATAAACTTTATAAGATTTTCCAATGGAAGTGCCCTTTGCAAAATGAAAACTGTCTTCCCGTCTCAAAGATGAAATTCCAGGCCTGAGACAAATGATAACAAATGTACCCATGGAGCACATGCAATTTTGGCTGGTATTTCATGTGAATGTATACATGTACCTGTCAACAGTTAATTTTGTTTGGATGAGCATGCCCCATTGGTTTATCAATTGCCTAACACTTGGATTGTTTGTATTCAGAGTAGCTTGGCCCATGTTTGGTTTGGCTCTGCAATACTGAGCTCACTAAAGTTAGGGTTACGATTATTCAATGTTCCCGATCATAGTGTGAATATGTCTGATTTTGTTTTAATTTCGAAGATGATGAAGAGGAGCTACCAACAGATGTAGATCGCACTGAGCTGCAAGCAACTCTACATATCCTTACCAGTAAACTAGAAGATCTTGGAATCTGCAATGAACTAATCACTAAGCATGGAACAGCATTACAACGTGCACTGAGTGACCTGGAAGTAATTCATGATCCTACAGAAGCTATCAGTAAACTCAAGGGTATCAATGAGAGAGCAACACTGTTTAGGATAACATCCAATGCTATGATTAATGTAAGTACACTCAGGCTCCAAGCCAGGCAATGCATGGTTGAAATAAGAGTAAAGCAGTTTTGAAATACTTCTTTACAGCTTCCTTTAGTTTCTCTGTAGTGCATTTTAAATACATTCTATTATATGAAAAGCCCACTATCCATCACTCTCTTTTGTTGCCAAATTGTTTTAAGTTTGAAAAATTGCTGTTGACCGCATTGTATGACCACTCTGATGTCAAGCTCATTTACATAGTTGCTGTTGACTGCATGGTATGACCACTCTGATGTCAAGCACATTTACATAGTTGCTGTTGACCACATTGTATGACCACTCTGATGTCAAGCACATTTACATAGTTGCTGTTGACCGCATTGTATGACCACTCTGATGTCAAGCACATTTACATAGTTGTTCAGTGGCCAATTTTACAAACTCTATTATCACCCTAAAGTTATAGAGTTCTAGTCGGTCGCATGATGGTTGCGCAATGGTCGGGCGATGGAAATCTTGATGCGCGATCAAAAAAAGACACAGTTTTTAGGCCTCAGCGATGACTATTAACCATGTTTTTTAGGATCGTGCATCAAGATTTCCTTGCGTGACCATCGCGCGATATGGCCTTAAACATGTTGAGCAGAACCTATGGGCCGTAACTACGAAAGCCATTTAACCCATTAGATGCGTATTAAATGAGTAGTCACTGTATAAACCTCGTGTCTAACTTCAAACAGGTACTACAAAGCTTGCTTTTAGTTAGCCGCGTTTAAATGACCATTAGAGTTTAACATGTGTTTATGAAACAAACAATAGCAATTCTTAAACATGGTACGGGGGTTGTTTAGTGAGTATTCTGAGCCATTTAGAAGCCAGATATGTACACAGAAAGGTAGAAAGATGGACAGGATGGATGGGCTCCAAATCTTCTTAATTTCACAAGAGGAGGATGACGAACAAGAAAGTCGTCATGGTCGCCAACACCAGCGTTCACCAAGAGTTTTTAGGGACAAGGTGAATCCCTTAGAAGAGTATGAGGAAGAACACCTTGTTAATGGCTTTTCCTGATGGTTTAAACAAACAAACAAACAAACAAACAAACAAACAAACAAACAAACAAACAAACAAACACTTTTGTAGTTTAATCAGGAATTAAATTGACGATCTTGGCCAGCTGGGTATTTTTTATTTATTTATTTTTTATGTTGATTTTTATTTTATTTTTTTCCTTTTGGTAACAAATGATTTTCGATTTGCAGTTATTTCCTTGACCCACCAATCCACATTTTCGAACAAAAATTTAATTTTGTTCACACTGACTATTTGTAGACCTTTGCAGATCGGTTTTTACAGTCAGGAAACGAGATGGACATTTCTGAAGTGATAGCTTTCCAGGCGTCACCTTTTTTCTGGTTGGCTTTAGTGTCACATCTTTTGTCACCACTAATGGAAATGAAGTTCCTCATGGTCTCAACGAGAGCCATCCTTTCGTCAGCAGTGCAATTGTTGCTTTTAATCAGCCATGGCTGTAGAGTATCGAAGTAACGACCTGCTGAAGATTTCTCTACACTGATGCCTATCATATGTTCATGTTGTTGCGCAATCCTTTATCTACATTACAATGTATTTAACAATAGGGACCTCGGTCAATAGGTTTAGACTGTCCCATCCTCGTGTAACTAGCTAGTTACACAAGGATAACTAAGCAACTATTTAAGGTATTGCGTAAGACTTGTTTAATTCAGGTGTTTAGAAAGACGCGTGTAACTTGGATTTATCCACGTCTATATACTACACTAGTATAAATATAAAGGCCTTTCGTAGTTACAGCCCTTAGAGTAGAGCATGTTCTCAAGATGACAATTAGTCTAAAAAAAGCACATTAATAAAAACAATAATTTTGAAGTCTTACTGTAAATATAGCGCGTTTATCTACCATCAAGGTACTTAAAGCGCTTAGTATACAGAAAGATAGGTTATTGCAGTGATGAAATTTGAGACCCATTTATTTAGCACCTTTTTATAAGAGTTTACAGGGTGCTACGGCGCATACAGCAGCCACAGCCAGAAACAACAGGGCAAACCCTTTTTTTTTGTTGATAAGTGCACTGGTTTTTTTTACATGGATAACACAACACGTTGGACCAACGGCTTTACGTCCCATCCAAACAACTTTCACCCAAAAGACAAGGCAATAAGTGTCTTGCTGTCATGACTGGGTTCATTGTCCCAAAAATTTCAAAGAACAGAAGTCCTTTTATTGAATCACGTTCGACACAGCAAGTAGTTTTTCTCTTTGTACGCAGGGTTTCCCTTAACGTTTTTTTCAATCGCCCGCTGGGTGAGTCAACCAAAAATTTTGATTGCCAGCAGGTTTTTTCACTAGCCTGCAATACACAAAATTCAGATCCCGATCGCGGCTAAATTAAAACTAGCAAATATCTAGTCTTGTCAAACTTAATATTTTAATAGCTTTAGTGGAAGCTTTCTTTGGGAATTTCCCGCTGTACTCTCATTTAAATGTGAAAAGGACCAATTATTTGACTCGTCCGGCAAGCGTGTGAGGAAGAGTTTTGACTCGCCCGCCACTATTTTTACTCGCATTTGGCAACCGGGCGACCGCTAATTTCGAACCTTGGTACAGATCATTTGTACAATCTATTTTACGTCCAATGTACACAGTAATGGTGACACTCAGATAAACTTATGGGTGTTTTTAAACACGGAATACAATTATTTGAAAGGATTTTACAGAGAGTTTTATGTGAAGAAGATAGCTATTTGGTCAAAAAGGTACTCGTTTTTTTCCAAAGATATGTTATGACTGTTTTCAATTACTTTTGAAAAAGAAATTTGTTTGAGGGACGTAAAAACAATATGTTGTGAACAAGGGAACCACAAATGACTACATGTAACAATGTTTTGCTAAATCAAGTTGATCTGACTTGTGTTCCCAACTTCGATATCTTCAATTTGGTAAAGCAAATCATACAAGTGTGCAAACCATTCAAAGATTAATTTCACCCCAAGAACATGTAATCAAAACTTGTAACAGAAGAAAATAATCACAACAAAAACTATCTGAGGATTTGTAGGTACCACAGAATATCTGGAGAACTTCCTTGTTGTGTTGCAGAGTAAATGACTCTGTAGATGTTTAATAGTGTGTGAGTGCTTTGAAAGGGTTAATTTACCATATAATCAAATCAAGTTGGAAGAGGAGGCCAGGGAAAGGGTTAAAGAATGCTGTAACTGTGTCATTACTGAGATTGCATACTGCCCTCAATAGCTTGGATGGATCAGTACACACTTTGTTACATGTTCATCTATGGTCCAATTGGGAATGCAGTTAAGGAAGGCTGCCCTCTTGTGGTCTGATGATTGTCTAAGCCCTTAGTTGGAAATGGCTCATCAAAGGGATGTGTTTGGTGTTAGCATATTTCTACCTCCATGGTGTTAGTGGATATTGATCAAGTTGAACAGGAGTGGCTTACAGGATGTTATATTGATTAGTGGGCGATTAGTGTACCAACTTCCCTGCATAGATGTACAGTAAAGTGCCACTGCCATTATGTACTTTCCTAACAATTGTCAAGTTGTAAAGCTTTGTAGAGCTACACTGTTTATGTAGCTGCCTTTCTTTCCTGTGCTCTCTTGTGAGGTTGTGGTTGTGTGACTTGAGTGTATCTCACTCGGCATGAGGTGAATGTTTGTATTATTTTTCTATTTCATGACAGTGCTTGATTCATGTGTCAGTGATAATCACTTTTTTTTATCATGCACTGTAGGCTATAATTTATGACTGATACAGTAGCTAAATAGTGACAAGAAGTTTCCTCAGGGATTAAGTTGGTTATGGTGGTAGGCCCTACATGGAACTGAATGTGTTCCCTCAATGTGTTATACATGTACATACATGTGTGTACCTGTTAATAGGCAATGTTTCCCTGGTGAAGTGGTAATCTCAAGTTATCTACAAGTATACATTCGTTGGTGCACAATGTGCAGTTAACATCTCAAGTACAAAATGTGTATTTTTAGGACCCCAATGTAAATGATAAATAAGCCCAAGATATTGGCTTTTTCGTGTTATCCTCTTTTGGCAGCAGAATCTGTCCTTTCACCAATTTAACCCAGAGCGAACTCAAACTGTTTACAGTTGCTATGGAAATACATGTAGAAAAAACATTCACCTTTATAAACAAAAATGTCAATCAATCAATCAAAGGGAATTTTTACATTTTTTTATCAGACTAATTTGTACAATTTAAGTAATTGTACAAATTAGCGGTTGAACAAGTTTTGAGATGTGCCCCTTTCGTATGTATTATAAGTTCATAGAAATGCTGTTCACAGTCTTCTTGATCTGCGCACAAACCTTTCTTGAAGGAAGTACATAGGCCTACAGGTTACAATTGTATGTCACTCTTTTGATGATGTCAATTGACCTGATTATAGGTTGTATACCCAAATGATCCAACATAGCTTTTTCCCTTGGTCTCTACACTACATATATAGCTGTGGTGTAGTTACCAACTGTACTTGTAGCAACATATATGGAGGGTGAAACTTCTATGTATAGCACTGAAAATGTTGGTGGAGCACCAATATTGCATAGAAAACCCCAGTTATTGTAATCTTGATAATAGTGTTTTTGTATCAAACTTGAATTTGAATGTATGGATTCTTGATTTAGAAGCTAAATCCACAAATTCATAACTAGTTTCACTCCAGCACACTTGACTCTAATATGGCTGTAATGATGGTGAATGAAAAAAAGAACAGATTGACCAGTACACCTACATGAACATGTATGTAGTCCCTTAAATAATAAATGTGCAATACAAATAGTCATATTTTAGCTAACAATAATTAGTCAGGCAGGACTTCGGTGAGTCAACTTATAAAACAAAACTGATTGTATAAAACCCCAAAATAGCATTTATAACTCCTTCATCTTTTTTGCTAAAAACTACAGGGTTCTTAATGTTTATAGAAGTTACACATGTATAATAACCCTTTTGATTGCACATCATAAGTACTGTAGATGAATAACAGTGACAGATGGACTGATACGTTTGCGAGCGTACTATGAAACCAACCAACCAGTGTATATTGTTTTATCCTTCCAGCACTTTGTATTAGTTGTAATGATTAGTTACATATGAAATTAAAAGCTTTGAATTGATTTGATGATGCTAGCATTTGGTATTGACTATAGGCGTGTGGCGAGTACTTAGAGATTGCACAGGCACAGGGACGGAAGTGGCAGAAAACATTACAGTATGAACGAGACCAAAGACTACGTCTAGAAGACACCATTGAGACATTGGCCAAACAACACAACTCCTTGGAACAAGCTTGTAGAGATAAAGGACGTCACGATACAAAAAGCAGTAAAGGTAAGCCAGCCCAGTTTCACTCTACTCTTACTCTATTAGTTACACACAACCTTGAGTGGAATATATACATTGTCTGCATCCCATACCCAATGAGTCCAAAAGCCAAGTTGGATATTGGACAAAGATGTTTCTGTATTCCATGAGCGCATGTGTGACAAAAAAACTGCATAAACTTTAAAAAGTACAAAATGCGGAGTTAGAACAGTGCAATAAGTGAACTGGAATTTTTTTTGTACAGATTGCTTGTTCCTATCTCACTCTGTGTTGCCTTACTTACTAAGCTTGGGCGATATCGATTAATTTTATTCACGATATATCGTTTACAATATATCGCGATATTCAATATAATTGCGAGTAATTAAATTTGACATCATCAGTTTTCAAACTCCCGGTGAAAGTTGTAGAAGACACAGGTAGCATAAGAGAGGTGTTCTAATGACCTATTCTTCTGGTTTTACTCCAAACCTATGTTGTGCAAGAGGTCTCGGCTTGGAAATACATCGCAATATTTAATCGATATCGCGATATATTGATATTACGATTAAAACCAAATCGATCTGATATCGAAATCGTTTCCAAATTAGTATCACGATATTCGATAATATCAAGGTATCCCCCAAGCTTATTACTTGCATAAGTTATATGATGCATTAGTGTGTACTCGGAGCCTGATGTAATTTTGAAGAACAGTTGACAAGAGTGACCATGGGTCTTCACCTAAAGCCCTTTTCACACAAGACCCGAGAACCAACAACCATCGTTTTGGGCGCCAGTTTTCTGATCTAGCAGGACACTACACAGATGTTCTTAGTAAAACACTTGATAAACATGCGCCAGCAAAGACACGGATTCTAAAGGTTCGACCAAATACCTCCTGGTATAACCCTGAAATCTTTGAGGAGAAAAAGAAGCGTCGGCAATTGGAACATACATGGAGACGGACTCATTTAGAAATTGATCGCCAGCAGTACACTCAACAGAAGCAGAAAGTAAATACTTTGATTCGAAAAGCAAAAAGTAAATACTACAGTGATCTGTTTATAGAGCATGCTAAGGATCAAAAGCGTATATTCAAACTTGCTGTTGATCTTCTTCATCGTTCTCAAGTATCTCCTCTTCCAGACGCTACTTCCGATCTTCACCTTGCGAATCAGCTCTGCAATTTTTTCACTGACAAAATAAAGACAATCCGTGATAGCTTCGTAGTCTTTGATGATTTGGCATATGACGAACCTATAACAGCGCTTCATCATTTGTCATGTTTTGCACCTACAACTGAAGAGGAGGTTCTTGCCATCATACGCAATGCTCCAACAACATCATGTAAACTGGATCCGATCCCTACTTCACTCCTTAAGAAATCTACCGATGCTATAGTACCTGTCATAACAAAGATAGTCAACACTTCATTAGAAACTGGCATTTTCCCGGACATCCTGAAAGTTGCACACATTCGTCCTCTCATAAAGAAGGAGAATCTTGATCGGAATGTGTTTAAGAACTACCGACCGGTTTCTAACTTGTCATTTCTTGGTAAAACGCTAGAACGTGTAGTTCTGGCACGGCTGGTACCCTTTTTACATCAACATAACCTATGTGAGGACTACCAGTCAGCCTACCGTGCTTTTCATAGCACAGAAACCGCCCTTCTGAAAGTACAGAATGATGTGCTACACACCATGGATAATGGACAGATAGTGCTTATGGTGTTGCTCGATCTTTCGGCGGCTTTCGACACCGTGGACAACCATAAGCTGCTTCAGCGTCTTGAAAACCGTATCGGTATCCGTGGTGTGGCTCTGGATTGGCTAAAATCATACTTAGCTGGAAGAACACAAGCAGTCTGCATTAATAACGACATCTCCGATGCAGCTACATTGAATTGTGGACTACCTCAAGGTTCGTGTGTTGGACCTGGACTATTCCCAATCTATACTTTGCCACTCGGGGACATCATTCGTCGGTATAACCTGAACTATCATTTATACGCAGATGATACTCAGATCTACATACCAGTGAAACCTTTACAGGCAGACGTTAACTCCACTCTTCAGAGAATCGAACACTGCATCGACTATGTCGGAACATGGATGAATCATAACTTCCTCAAACTTAATGACGCAAAAACTGAATTCATAATTCTGGGTTCCAAACGGCAAACAATGAAAGTGAATATTGAGCATGTTCGAGTTGGTGATGCTTACATAAAGCCCTCCACTACTGTTCGAAACTGTGTGATGTTTGATCAAGCTATGACAATGGAAAGCCAGGTGACAGCAACATCTAAGTCTGTTTTCATGTCAATCAGGAACATTGGCAGGATACGCAATCACCTCACAAGGGAAGCTGCTGAAACCATTGTCCATGCCTTCATCATACGCAACTCTCTCGCCTTCAACGATTACAGAATATTGCAGCAAGGATGATCACTTTCACCAAGAAAACGGAACACATCACACCAGTGCTAGCCGGCTTGCACTGGCTCCCCATCCAACAAAGGGTTAAATATAAACTGTGCCTCATTATTTTCAAGATCTTGCAAGGTGATGCCCCAGCATATTTAAGTGATCTTGTGCAGATATACACCCCAGGACATTGTGGCTTACGGTCTACAAAACACAAACTCCTCCAGGAAAAAACAACTAAACATGTATGGGGGGAGAGAAGTTTTCAGAGTGCAGCACCAAAGCTTTGGAACTCCCTCCCGGACACTGTAAAACTCTCCAAATCACTCAACACATTCAAGAACAGTTTAAAAACTCATTTTCATAGAGAAGCTTTTTGTTAAGTTTATTTTCTTATTTTGCTGTTTGCTACTTTCATTGCTTGTTGTTCCTTTGTAGAGTAGCGCCATGAGCGCCGCTTGCGGCGGATACCGGCGCTTTATTAAGTGTCCATTATTATTATTATTATTATTATTATTATTATCCCAAAGGTTGTATGCGATTTCATGACAAACATTCACACGATCACACACATCGATTCCCGACAGTCCTCGTTTATGCGAGATCGCACCGTTATTTATTCACTGTGCTTTTTCAGTGTCCCATTTAGTGTAATGTATAGTTTTCTTAATAATAATAATAATAAAAAAGAATTGTAATGCGCATATATCCACCTTACTGGGTGTTCAAGGCGCAGTAAAACAAAAACAAAATGAAAGAAAAACCGACATAAGGAAATTAGTCCTTAAAAACCTGTGACATACAGTGTAAGATAAGTTATGAGAAGAGATTTGAATTTTGTGGTACAAAGACAAGATCTAAGATTAAGTGGTAGAGAGTTCCAGATGCATGGCCCAGCTGAAAAAAAAGACCTGTCACCCCATGAGTGTCGAGACTTGGGTTCAATGAGGAGAAGCATGGAACTTGATTGAAGATTTCTTGATGGAGTGTAAACTTTATGTAGTTCAGAAATATTGTGGGGAGCCTTGCAATTAAGTGCTTTGTGGACAATGAGCATCAGCTTGAAGATGATGTGTTGAGAGGTAGGGAGCCAGTGTAGTTTCAGAATGGGGGTGATAGAACAGGATTTTCTAGACAGTGACAAGATTTGGGTAGCTGTGTTTTGGCCGTTGAAGATGGGAAATCTGGTTGTTAGGAAGAATGTAGAGAAGAGCATTGTCGTTGTCAAGGCGAGAAGTAACAAATGCATGAATGACCTTTTCAGTGGCACTTTCGTCCAAGTACTTGCGAAACTTACCAATATTCCTTTTGTGATATGATGGCAGACGAACCATGTTATTGATATGAGTGTGGTTGAAGTGTTATTGATGAATCAAAAATAGTCCTTAAGTTCAAAGCTTGCAGCGAGGGAGCTATCTGAGCATCACCTATTGATATGTAAGGCACTGAAACCTTTTTTAACTGTTGGAGTGACCCAAATAGAAGGAACTCTGTCTTATTCAATTTCAGGAAGTTTTGTTGTGTCATACGTCGAATCTCTTGGATGCATTTCTCAAGTCTTGCAATAGATGCATTGGCGTTTTTTTGAGAAGATTTGAACGTGATGTATAGCTGAGTGTCGCCTGCATACACATGGTAGTTCAGGTTAAATTTCAGAATGTGTAAATAACCGTGTAAACCACTGCAGGCCATGTTCCGACCCCTGTGGCACAGAGTAGTTCGAAACAACAGAGTTTGATATCGGAGTGCCGATACACACAGCAAGTTTTAGAACCTAACACATGTTTGAATGCTAATTAGGATGACTGACGGATCATGTACTATGTAGGTTTGCCATTTTGCATTTTCTGAAAGTGATAAATCAAGATTTGAATTTTTTCTTTGAATTTCAGCACTGGCACAGTGATTTTTCGCATTTTTACAAACAGGCAAATCTGTTGACTTAAAATGAGCATTATCACAAGCCTGAAAACCTCAGTAGTGGTTTTTACACAGCGCTTATAGTCTATCTTTTCTGAATTTTCTTTAATGAAATGGTGAATGTGTTTATGAATTAATTAATAAACAAATTTACAACATTGAAAACAATGTGACAGTTCTTTATGACTGAAGTGAAGAATTGAGCTTAATTTTGGTAGTTTAATTTAAATGTGATTCCAAAGCAGGTAAGTGTGTAAAACTATAGTTTGTCAATATTTGAGTTGGAATGACCCCATTGGAGTCATACTGTGGTTTCCTTTGGAAATACTTTGAGTGCGCTTTTTCAGGATGCGATGTACTTTCTTTGACAGGATGGCCTTTAGATGGAGACTTATACAATATTGTAAACAAAAAAAGTCACTAAACTTTTTGAATGCATAATTTATCAAGAGAGAATACCCTAGGGTGCATAATGTTATTACAATGTACATGATATGACTGTATATAATAAGTCTGACTGAGCTCAAACCTTGTAATAATATGAGTTGGTCAGTAGTAGGCCACTTTGACGTCAGTACTGTGGAACAAGGCAATGGATTGGAAAAACACTGATTCCACAATCTAATTAAAGACTGTAGAGACCACTGGCTATTTACAGGGACTCATCTTCATTACCAGTGCTATGACATCCTGGCTTCCTTATGTGGGGCTGTTATCACTCAACCCACTGCCCTCGTGCTTGGATGATTGACTAGGTTTTGAGGGATGCTGTAGAAATCTCAAACCAAGCGATTGATTTAATCATAGCCCATGGAGGCAGCTTTCTGGATGCCTACTTAGGGGGACTAGATCTTAATATGAGTGAACATATTAGTGCTGAGGATCAATAGTTGACATGGCATTAGTGGTTTATCACACAGTTGGAGGATGCTGAGGTAATTACTACTTCTTGCTCAGAATTCATTCACAGATGTTCTTCAAGTATCAGGTAAAACCAGCTGCACATTTGCATACTGCCTAGACCAAGAAATTGTAGGTCTGTATGACTCATTCAAATTATTTTTATGCTACTGCCTGTTAACGTTTTTCGGGTTGTACATTTAATGTAGAGTGTATGTAAAACATACATGCATACTCGTATACATGTAATACATACAATGTACAATGTGAACAATTGATATTGTGTAGTTTTACTTCCAATCTTCATGAGGTATGTGAATAAAAAGTGTTCTGTTTACTGATCAGATAATGTAAGTCATTTGAAACAGAAAGTCTCTCCGCTGAGCATGTTGAAGGTACTACACGTGTACACCAAACTTACCCTGTCAAAATTGTACTTTTCCCTGGCACTTTATTGTAATTCTTACCTTTCCAAAGTGGACTCCCTGCTCTGTGATGGAGTCAAGGGTATTAACTTAGTGAAAAATGGGAATAAAATTCAACTTAATGTTTCTTCATGAACGCTATTTACAAAGCTGCATTTTTGTCTACATGTTCGATCCAAGTGTCCTTATCCTTATACTTCTCTAAGGAAGTGAACTATGTGTGAGAACGTTTGAGAATGTGTGTGGATGTGCAAGATGCATAACAAACCGGTGTCTTTCACACAATAATCTTTCTCATGAAGAACGAGCATGAATTAGAGTGTCAACACCACTCATGTTGAATTGCACTCTCCCTTGTGGTTGTTACTTCATGGTCAGTACTACAAGTTGTAATGGTGACGTTAATCTTCCTTTTATTCTCTTAAATAATGTTGGGCTAGGATCTATTATTTCTGAACTCAGTAGTCTGGTTGGAATTTTGAGACTTGTACTGTAAGGAAATTATGTTTAGGGAACAAAGCTTTAAATTTGAGGTATTGTATAGACCTATGAAGAAAATATTGTATTATTAAATTGTTTTGCAATATTGCAGAGGACCTGTAACAACCTGGACCTTGTCACAGTTTTAGGCTTAACAATCTATATTTTGTGTAACAAATTTTACAAGCTTTAATGCAGCTGATTCTGGGTTAGTGGTGATTTTGGACATTCTGAAACTCGCAAAAACAAATGTTGTTTGTACAAAGCGTGCCGACATGGGACTGGGAACAAGATTTGATTAGGACTTCCATAGTATAGTAGAACAATGCAATTTGTAGGATTGCCAAATACCTAGGTCATAGTCCAAATGATCACTGTATCACCGTGTATGATCACTCTTACATTGCCAACTAAACACCATGGTACTGCTGTGCTGAATATGGCATGCGTTGGATGTCAAGTCTATACATGACCTACTTACACTGTACATGATGTGTACATGTACCACATGTAGTGTTAACATTAAGACAGCACCTTGAAATACTAATGTAAAGCACATTCTAATGCTGGACTCTATATTCTTGGGAAATGATGCTAACATGGCCTCCCCTAATGGTAAGTTTCCATAACGAAACTATAGCAAACAATTATTGATAATCTTCAATTATTTGTGACAGCATGGATGTCAAACTTATGTCAAACTGTGACTGAAGTTGTAATGCCTCCTACACATGTATCACTTGTTGTGTGTAGGCATGTAGGCCATTATACATGTACATTGTTCATACACTTTGCAATGTGTGTACAAATGTTTTAAAAAGTTACTTTATTACAATTTTGACCTTGGTATTGTATGGTGCCTTTTTAGGCTCTATTATTACCTTGTTTAAGGATGGACTGCAAAGGTGCTAGTTGGAAGTTGACAAACTAGTTTTAAAGGCTCAACCTTCAATACACGAGGCGAGCTATACATAAAACAATGATGTTTGCTTTACTAAATCTCATACATTCTACTTTTGGCATTATTGCGCAATCTTTTTATTACAAATGTATGTGATGGTTTTGCTTACTGTACAATATATACTACACCCATGACAATTCCAAAGATCGCTTTGTAAAGTGCATGATGTACAAAAATGTATGTGGTATAGTAGACTGACATGGACGACAAAGGCTATACCCTATGGTAAAAATGCTAAATGGTGAGTCATATATCTGTGAGAATTCGACTCTCGATCTTGAAGATATTTAATGTAAGCATACATTATGGGTAGCTCGGTAGTAGATACCGGGTACACTTCCACTTGATAATGGAGGAGCAGAGTTTGTTTATTAATCTAGAACCAATGACATGTTATAATACAACGCATTAGGTCAAGCAAAGTCGGGTAACAAGAAAAGTTATGTATACCGGGATACATCATTCCTACCATTGGTCATTTATGGATCTGGATCGGGATAAATATTCTTTGCACGAGAAGATTGGTTGTGCGCAGTATTACTTGCTGAGCCAGGTTGTAACGGCCCCTTTAAAGGTCTTATTTTACGTGACAGGATATGATGTCTGGTGGCTATGTATACCAGTAGTGTGTTTGGTATGAATATTGAAGTAGTCTTTGTTTCCCGAGTATAGTTGGTAGGCCTTGCTGTGATTCTGTCTTGACTGGTTTCAGGAACTTTCCTGCCTGGATGGCAGCCTGCTACAGTGGACTTTATGAAGCATTGAGAGTCGTGCAGCTTTCTGTCTGCTCTCCAAGGTGTCCACCTGGAGAGATTTTAGCAAAGATGTAACGCTACTGGTACGGTTGTAGTCTCCTTTTGAAAATATGGAGAGAAAAAACAAAACAAAAACTTTTAAAAATGTTGTTTTAAAACAAAAACCGAAAACTAATAAATAGTTTTAGAAAAACGATACGGGGACGATCAATTGTTTTTTAAAATTTATTTGGCCTAAACTCATGACAGTGTAAGTCCAGCAGTCTGGGTTTTTTTTCAATCAAATAAGAATACCTCACTGTGTAATATCTTTAACAAATAAACGTTAAATTGTTGACTTTCATCCTGATAAATATTTGTTGATTCTGTATCAAGGTACAGAAGGTTCTCTTATTTCTTGTTCAAATACGAACCGTTTATTGTATAACAACAGTGTCAGATAAATGTTTGTTCTCATGTTGACTCTGGTCTTGCATAAAACTTCTGCTCCAGAATTTTATTTTTAGATACCAACCCTATATAGTCTTGTGGATTATGTCATCTCATTTTATTTTACTTTCAGCAGCTCTTCTTTTGTGTTAAATATTAATACAATATTGAGACAAATTTAAGTTAGCTTAATAATTATTCAAATTGGGCTGTTTGTGATTTTTCTTTGAACCATGAATGCAGTCTGACAGTCAAAGATTCCAAACAAATTTATTCATTATTTACATGTGTACTGTTTACATTCAAGCTTGTCAAACCTGTAAACATATGTTAATACAATGTAGTATATGAATGTGGACCAAGTTTTTGAATGATTTGAAAGCATACTGACATACTGAATCCTCTTTCAGTAATTTGAACTAATTGGCTGACTTGATTGTCTTAAGATGACATAATTAACGTGGGTAATCTTTTCTATATGACAGGCACAGATGCAGAGGACGAGGAGGAAGATAACGAGTTTTACGACGCTACAGAAGACTTCACATCAGTTCAACTTGCTGCAAGTGTCAAAGGTCACAAGTGAGTATGCATCATGCTGTTCAAATCACTGTCATTACATGACAAGGTTCTTTTCATTACTGATGTTGATTTATCTTTGGAACATTGAAATTAATAACTGCGAGAAGATCGGATCATCATGTACAATAAATACAAAATCAACATTGTGTCCAATCTTATTTGTAGTTAAAAATTTGTATTGTGTCAGTACTGAACCCGTTATACAAAACCACCACATGTATGCAAATAAACTGTGATGATTGTTCCATGCATGTTTGGTAAGGTTGATATAAGTTGTAGTTTGATACGATTTCTTGTGATGTGTTTGTTGTTTGGCTGAATGATTGCAGACGTACCGGCAGTGACATTAGTGGTAACAGTATTGCCAGCAGTGAAGGAGAGAGTAGGGCAGGGGAACAGTCGGGTACTGATGATGACATGATGCAAGACAAACACAGTGCTAAAGATGTAAGTAGAAGTACAAGAACAAGACACGCTATTACTTAAAATGTAGGTTTTAAAGACCATCATGCAACTTCAAATTATATGCAAAACTCTATTTCTATATATTTACATTAGTCGTCTACCTTGCTGCAGATTTGTTGTTATCTTTGCTTCCTTCCTGTACTTGGGGCAACTGGCACATGCTGTTGTTTTTGTTTTTCACACAATGTGGTCAGAAAATAACTTTTTTTTCCTGTGCTTCCAGCCTGATGATCATTGGAGAAAGCGTGGCGGTGGTCGACAAAGAAGGAAAACAATTCCTACCAAGCCCATTGCTGGACTCAACTTATGGAGTATTATCAAGAATTGCATCGGAAAGGAGTTGTCTAAGATCCCTGTACCAGTAAGTGAACCTTTGTCAAAACTTATGGCCCATGTTGCTAGTAGATGCAACCATGTTCCTGTCCTCCCAGTGTAAACAATGTAACCAAAAATAGGAAAATAGTGTGTCATCCTTTTTGGTTTTATGAGCGTCAGTAAAAAGATTGGCAAACTATACACTAAATACAGGAAGTCTGAAAACCCCTAAATATGCAACAGTGCATTACCCAATAAGATTGTTTACAGAAAGCCATTTGCTTTATGAACTTCAATAATAACACTGTGGATGCCTTCATTAGCTTTCCTAATATGCCCAATGTTGTTATTATAAGATCAAACTTTGATTTCTCAAAATATGGCTGATTTCACTTCTGGTGTGGTATGCTAATTTTTTTTTCACAGGACTCGGGGGAAAGTACCGAGTATACAGTGCTACCACACATCGGTGTAAGGGGAAAGTACTGAGTATACAGTGCTACCACACATCAGTGTAAGGGGAAAGTACTGAGTATACAGTGCTAACACACATCAGTGTAAGGGGAAAGTACTGAGTATACAGTGCTACCACACATCGGTGTAAGGGGAAAGTACTGAGTATACAGTGCTAACACACATCGGTGTAAGGGGAAAGTACCGAGTATACAGTGCTTACACACATCGGTGTAAGGGGAAAGTACCGAGTGTACAGTGCTAACACACATCGGTGTAAGGGGAAAGTACCGAGTATACAGTGCTACCACACATCGGTGTAAGGGGAAAGTACTGAGTATACAGTGCTAACACACATCGGTGTAAGGGGAAAGTACTGAGTATACAGTGCTAACACACATCGGTGTAAGGGGAAAGTACTGAGTATACAGTGCTAACACACATCGGTGTAAGGGGAAAGTACTGAGTATACAGTGCTAACACACATCGGTGTAAGGGGAAATTACTGAGTATACAGTGCTTACACACATCGGTGTAAGGGGAAAGTACTGAGTATACAGTGCTAACACACATCGGTGTAAGGGGAAAGTACTGAGTATACAGTGCTTACACACATCGGTGTAAGGGGAAAGTACTGAGTATACAGTGCTAACACACATCGGTGTAAGGGGAAATTACTGAGTATACAGTGCTTACACACATCAGTGTAAGGGGAAAGTACTGATTGTACAGTGCTTACACACATCGGTGTAAGGGGAAAGTACCGAGTATACAGTGCTTACACACATCGGTGTAAGGGGAAAGTACTGAGTGTACAGTGCTAACACACATCGGTGTAAGGGGAAAGTACCGAGTATACAGTGCTACCACACATCGGTGTAAGGGGAAAGTACTGAGTATACAGTGCTAACACACATCGGTGTAAGGGGAAAGTACTGAGTATACAGTGCTAACACACATCGGTGTAAGGGGAAAGTACTGAGTATACAGTGCTAACACACATCGGTGTAAGGGGAAAGTACTGAGTATACAGTGCTAACACACATCGGTGTAAGGGGAAAGTACTGAGTATACAGTGCTAACACACATCGGTGTAAGGGGAAAGTACCGAGTATACAGTGCTAACACACATCGGTGTAAGGGGAAAGTACTGAGTATACAGTGCTAACACACATCGGTGTAAGGGGAAAGTACCGAGTATACAGTGCTAACACACATCGGTGTAAGGGGAAAGTACCGAGTATGCAGTGCTAACACACATCGGTGTAAGGGGAAAGTACTGAGTATACAGTGCTTACACACATCGGTGTAAGGGGAAAGTACTGAGTATACAGTGCTTACACACATCGGTGTAAGGGGAAAGTACTGAGTATACAGTGCTAACACACATCGGTGTAAGGGGAAAGTACCGAGTATACAGTGCTAACACACATCGGTGTAAGGGGAAAGTACTGAGTATACAGTGCTAACACACATCGGTGTAAGGGGAAAGTACCGAGTATACAGTGCTAACACACATCGGTGTAAGGGGAAAGTACCGAGTATGCAGTGCTAACACACATCGGTGTAAGGGGAAAGTACTGAGTATACAGTGCTTACACACATCGGTGTAAGGGGAAAGTACTGAGTATACAGTGCTTACACACATCGGTGTAAGGGGAAAGTACTGAGTATACAGTGCTAACACACATCGGTGTAAGGGGAAAGTACTGAGTATACAGTGCTAACACACATCGGTGTAAGGGGAAATTACTGAGTATACAGTGCTTACACACATCGGTGTAAGGGGAAAGTACTGTGTATACAGTGCTAACACACATCGGTGTAAGGGGAAAGTACTGAGTATACAGTGCTAACACACATCGGTGTAAAGGGAAAGTACTGAGTATACAGTGCTTACACACATCGGTGTAAGGGGAAAGTACTGAGTATACAGTGCTAACACACATCGGTGTAAGGGGAAAGTACTGAGTATACAGTGCTAACACACATCGGTGTAAGGGGAAAGTACTGAGTATACAGTGCTAACACACATCGGTGTAAGGGGAAAGTACCGAGTTTACAGTGTTGACACACATCGGTGTAAGGGGAAAGTACCGAGTATACAGTGCTAACACACATCGGTGTAAGGGGAAAGTACTGAGTATCCAGTGCTTACACACATCGGTGTAAGGGGAAAGTACTGTGTATACAGTGCTAACACACATCGGTGTAAGGGGAAAGTACTGAGTATACAGTGCTAACACACATCGGTGTAAGGGGAAAGTACTGAGTATATAGTGCTTACACACATCGGTGTAAGGGGAAAGTACTGAGTATACAGTGCTAACACACATCGGTGTAAGGGGAAAGTACTGAGTATACAGTGCTAACACACATCGGTGTAAGGGGAAAGTACTGAGTATACAGTGCTAACACACATCGGTGTAAGGGGAAAGTACTGAGTATACAGTGCTAACACACATCGGTGTAAGGGGAAAGTACTGAGTATGCAGTGCTAGCACACATCGGTGTAAGGGGAAAGTACCGAGTATGCAGTGCTAACACACATCGGTGTAAGGGGAAAGTACTGAGTATACAGTGCTTACACACATCGGTGTAAGGGGAAAGTACTGAGTATACTGTGCTTACACACATCGGTGTAAGGGGAAAGTACTGAGAATACAGTGCTAACACACATCGGTGTAAGGGGAAAGTACTGAGTATACAGTGCTAACACACATCGGTGTAAGGGGAAAGTACTGAGTATACAGTGCTAACACACATCGGTGTAAGGGGAAAGTACTGAATATACAGTGCTTACACACATCGGTGTAAGGGGAAAGTACTGTGTATACAGTGCTAACACACATCGGTGTAAGGGGAAAGTACTGAGTATACAGTGCTAACACACATCCGTGTAAGGGGAAAGTACTGAGTATACTGTGCTAACACACATCGGTGTAAGGGGAAAGTACTGAGTATACAGTGCTTACACACATCGGTGTAAGGGGAAAGTACTGAGTATATAGTGCTAACACACATCGGTGTAAGGGGAAAGTACTGAGTATACAGTGCTAACACACATCAGTGTAAGGGGAAAGTACTGAGTATCTAGTGCTAACACACATCGGTGTAAGGGGAAAAAACAAAAATTAATGTTCTTTATCCCCGATGCAAGTTTAACATCTCTTACATGGTATGGTATGATTCAGGTGAATTTCAATGAGCCTCTGTCGATGATACAGCGTTTGGTTGAGGATTTAGAATATGCTGATATTCTACACACTGCAGCTGAGTGTAAGACGACTGTAGAAGAGATGTGTTATGTAGCTGGCTTCACTATAGGAGCCTATGCATCTACGGCTGTCAGAAATACTAAGCCATTTAATCCACTACTAGGAGAGACCTATGAGTTTGATCGGTCGGATGACTTAGGGTGGAGAGCGCTATGTGAACAGGTAAGAACATTACTCAAGTTTCATTTACCCTTTACATTACCAGACGTCTGCTATTTACTAACATAAATGTAGTAGTAACCTGCCCAAGGTGTTGTACCACACCATTTTCTATTTTGCAGAAATGCTGAATGTATTGCTCTTTTAATTAGTGTTTTCCTTCAACTGTTTCTTTATGTGTATGTACATCATCTCACATGTGAGTATTGCTGGGTAGAGAAGATCATCCATTGATAATTAATAATCTGCCAACAAATAGTGGTAATCAAAATCATTCATGCAAATATTTTACTCGACCATTGCTCATCCATTTAAGGAAAAACTTGAAAGTAAATTGTTGATGGTTCAGTTCTTCAAGACACAAAACTCCCAGGCTTCATTGCAGCTTTGTTTCCGTTCATCGCCAAAGGTCCAAACACATTGTTCTGTAGCACAGTGCTGTGAACAACATAATTACCCAATTGACAGTAGTATTTGTATTGAGTAGACTAGAAAGGTCACTCAGATAAGAATCCACTCTAAAATGCAAACATAAAATTGAACGAATTGAAGCAAATTCTAAATATATTCTTTTTAAAACCCAGATTCACTGTGTGTTCCAGTCCTCTAGACTATGGCAGCTAAATATCAAGTTTAATAGAACTGTTTGAAGATGCCTTTGTACATTGATATAGGTGTATATGTCTATGTATGTGTGCTGGGTAATTCCTGATGTACATTATGTACATATGAATTCAATTTCTTGCAGCTCAGTCAAAAAAACCTTCAAAACACAGATAAAACCTGGGCTTAATAGAAACAGGGTACCAGATCAAAAGCACTTATCGAAATACTGTGTAACTGTCTCTCTTTAAAAGCATATCAGTTGGTAAAGCACGGTCCAAAACTTGTGTGTTTGTTTTTGTATGATGTGTAGGTGAGCCACCACCCACCAGCAGCAGCTATACATGTTGATGCTAAGGATTGGACACTATGGACTGATATTACTATCGCTAGTAAATTCAGAGGCAAATACCTACAAGTCTTCCCTCAGGGAATTCTACATATCAAATTCAAGAAAACTGGCAGTTACTATACATACAGGAAAGTCACATCCACTGTGCATAATATCATCGTTGGAAAACTCTGGGTGGATCAGGTAGGTTGAAAGAAATACACCACATTTAATACAAAGCTCAAAGTTACCACAGGAATATGAACATCAGTAGTGACATTTTAGCCTGAAGGCTGAGGTGGTCAATTTTGTGAAAGTCCTGCCGACTAACTTTTTAGGGTTTATCTTCAGACTTATCAGTTGAACTAGTAGAGAATTGTTATTAGCCCTTCCCATGAAATATTCTAATTACATTCACTCATTCATACAGACACTATTGATGGGCAAACACCACAGAGTTATGCACTAGAAAGGCTCCATTCAAAATGCACACCGTTCCCTCATTTTGCCCACCAGTAGTGTAAGTGGACATGTGTGATGGGCAATATGCATATTTCATGGGAGGGATATTTTGTCATCTTATTTAACCCTCACCTTTAGACTAATTTGTTGCAATGGTTCACATCAACTACATGTACATAAATGAATGTACTGCTCTTCTATCCTTTTGGGGTCAAAGTTGTAGCCTTAGATTACATAATCGTTGATTCATCATCATAGCCGTCCTCCCAAGGCAGGTCCTGGAGATGGCTTCCCAACCCAACCACTATGAGTCTCCATAGGTCTCTGTTCCTTGCTAGGTGTCCTGCTGCTGCCACAGCTGGTCAGCCTCTTCACAGAGGCGCTTGATATCGTCACTGATGATATCTTCTGCTACCTGCAATGTGTCCTAGGAGGATTTTGGGGTATCGATCGCTGCCCATTCTGTTAATATGACCAAACTACTTGAGTTTTATTTTCCTAATTGTAGTTGGAAGATATTTGATGTAGTGAAGCAGTTCAAACTTTCGTGTTGCCCAGTCTGTCTCTTCTGGTGACCCCCAATTTCTGTCTCAAGCAGGCCATCTGGAATACCCTTTATATTTATTCATCTGCTTTCTTCAGTGTCAATGTCTGGATAGATCAGGTGCAGGTTGCAATTTTGCACCAGCACACATGAATGCACAAATTCCATGATTTGTTTTCCCTTAGCAAAGTTTTCACTTTACTTGATGGAATTTTGCATGGTATATTTATTGAAGACCTAAAGATAGAAAATTACTTATCTCTTTTAATAAGGGTTTTCTAGCATCATTTCCTCATCTTCAAGCCATGTCTTTACAATCCTACATGAACTGCAGAGCCAGGCACTTCTTATCTCAATACTTCACCAAAAGTAAATACTTACTTACGAGTAATATTAATGCATGAGATTGGACATTACTTACGAGTAAGTTACTTACAAGTAATATTAATACATGACATTGTACTTCTTACCATTTAACAGAGTGGAGAATGTGAGGTTGTTAACCATACCACAAAAGAGTGCTGCAGAATCAACTACAAACCTTACAGTTATTTCTCAGGAGATATTCCTAGAAAAGTGAGTAGATGTGATTTATGTTTGGAAGTAGTTGTACACCTAGCATTTTGGCTCCCTATAACTAACAGGGCTGTAAACAGATGAAGCATACATGTAGATAGTGTCAATGATTGGCAGTGGCTTAATTCTCATCTCTTGTATTAGATATTTGCTGCTTTTACGTGTCATGTAATAGGAAAGTGGTCTAAGACCCAACAAGCTCTGGTGTTGTCAGCAGCAGAGTGTGGGTTTGATACCCAGTCTGATCTTGAGCACACATAACCATAGTTGGTTAATAAACAGTTGGGAAGGTCGTGCATCCTCTGCCAGCCAGGCTCCTAGGGGATGATACCCATGCCTACATCCTTACCAACTGTTGAAGGGGGTAACCCTGTTTCAGCCCCAGGAGTAGGTGGCAATGTGACCCTGGTGACAGTTGACTTGGGTAAATAGCCCAAATCCTTTTGTAGCCCTCACCTTGTGGTCGCTTGCCTAGTGATGTGAGAACAATTTCTCATTAAAAAAAACAATAATAAACTAGACATCAAGTGTTTGTGAACAAACACAGAGCTGTTCCTTTTTAATTTTCAAGGTTCAAGGGGTCTATAATTGAAAAGAAACTGAAGATCGGTTGCATGGTTCTTGAGATATGGTCCCACTTCCGGTTGACCCGGAAGTAAAGGTCAATTTGGGGTCAAGGTAATCCAAGTTCAATCTTTAGAGCTCAAAGGGTCTATAACTGAAAAGAACTTGAACATTGTTTGCGCAGTTCTTGAGATAAGGTCCCACTTCCGGTTGACCCGGAAATAAAGGTCAACATGGGGTCATACCTACCCGATGCGATTGCCCAATGCCAAAGGAGCCCATAACTGAAAAAAGTCTGAAAATCGGTTGGGTTGTTTTTGAGATAAGCAAAGCACTGGGGAAACATCTAGATGAAATAGGGACAAATGTGAGGGTAGATCTGTTACAGAAGGCAGCGCTTTTGGGAACAGCGAGGATCCTGAGAAAGACCCTTGAAATCTAAGGCTACGGGACGTAGCCCGGCTCGAGGAGTTACCGGCACAAAGGAAAATGAGATCTTTCTTTTGCATGCTGTGATAAAATGAAATAATAATAATAATAATAATAATAAAAATAATAAAAATCTCGATGAAAACAATAGCTGTTCCGACTGGATCGGAACAGCTAAAAAAGAGAAAAAAGGACCCAATCAAAACACAATGTATTTCCACTGACACAACAATATGGTGTAATAATGCTAACAATTGATTATCTTTCAGGTGACAGGTGTAGTAACTGATGCTAATAACACAGCTAAATTTATCTTATCTGGGACATGGGATCAGAAGATGGAATATGCAAAGGTACTTCATACCTCCCTGGATAAAGGCAGTCGAGGCAAGCCTCTCTACCAGACTGCTCCACCCAAAATGCTATGGCAGAAAAACCCACTTCCGTAAGTAATAAAGTAAAGGTCTTGGGCTTGAATTCCAGTGCCTATGGTTTATTCTTTCATCACAAATCAGCAAACACTGAGTATACATGTACACTGCATATCTTCATCAGTGTAGGGTAAACAAATCATGCATAAATAATAATTAATTGTACTATCAGATTATATTGCCTTGCACCTGTTTCAGACAGGCACTCCAGAGTGGCGCTGAACCAAAATCTGACTTAAAGTACATGAAAAGTCTGAAACCTGTTAGGAGCAACTGGACCGCTAGAAGTTGCAAGATCGACCGTTGCGCCTTGGTTCCCGACGTTGATCTATTCATGTTAAGTTCGCCTGTCTGAAACCAAAATTTATGTGGATTGACCTACGGTCGCTCTGAATATATTTGGTTTGGCACGACTCTGACCGCCTGTCTGAAACTAGTGTTATTTTGTGCTTCTTTACATTTGTTACAGGCCCAATGCAGAGAACATGTATAACATGACAAGTTTCTGCATCACAATGAATGAATTTGAGACCGGCGTTGCCCCAACGGATACGCGTAACCGACCTGACCAACGGCTAATGGAAGAGGGCCAGTGGGATGATGCTAATAAAGAAAAGCTACGTCTAGAAGAGAAGCAACGAGCAACCAGGAGGAAACGGGAGTCTGAGGCTACAGCTGCAACAGAGTCAGGTAAGTCTGCTCTGAACACCAACATGTAGAGTTCTCCTTATTGTTAAGTGCCATTGTGGATGGTCTTTCTGTCTCCTGATAGGTTTGCACATCTTGTCTGGGATAATGTTTTCTGCTAAGATAGTTTTTCCTGGGAGGAACTGTCTCCCACTCAGTCACATTGTCTTCCTTACACGGCAGCAGTTACTACTGTCTCAAACAGAGATGTCTGTAGCGGTTATTTTATTTGCTTTTCTGTTAAATGTAGCAAACAAGTTGGTCCTTGATGTCCAAAAAATCAGATTAATGTAGCAAATCTGAGAGTTATCACTTTTTCATTACTAAGAAAGAGTAGTGAGTGTTAAGAAATGTTTTAACAATGATGAATTTGGTGGCGGTAACGTAATCCCAACAGGTATAAACATGTATGTTAGAACTTCTTTATAAACAGTTATTTGTACATTAATTAATAATTCATAAATTCCTAAGACAGTTTATCCATTCTGATTGTTCGAGAGGGCATCACGTGGGGGTGTTTGAACGGATGATATAACACCAGTAAAACGTTTTGAAACATAGGCGTGACACCCGAGCTTGCGCCAGTGCTTATAAGACAGTTTCTTCATTCTCCTCATTCCTATTCAAAAGAAATAAAGAAACTGTCTTATAAGCACTGGTGCAAGCTTGCGTGTCACGCCCATGTTTCAATATTTTTTACTGGTGTATTGGTCGAGAGCAACTGCTGGAACAGTTGTGCCACATCACGCAATACGCGCGACGCCCAGAAAATATGACTGTACAAATGAATTCTTGGTTTGCTCTTATTGCAGGAAAGCCATGTGAAAGTTACAAACCGATCTGGTTTGACCGCAAGATGGATCCTCTTAACAAGGCAATCACTTATGTGTATAAAGGCAAATACTGGGAATCCAAGGAGAAAGGTGATTGGGAACAATGCCCAGATATCTTCTAGGACAATATCTATAATAGATTGTGATAAACAGCTGCAAGACCCCAACACTAAGGAGTCCACAATAAGGTTTGCTTGAATATGTGATTGATAACACCTTATAAAGTAGCAACACCTCATCATCAGCAGTTAACACCTTATAAAGTAGCAACACCTCAGCATCAGCAGTTAACACCTTATAAAGTAGCAACACCTCAGCATCAGCAGTTAACACCTTATAAAGTAGCAACACCTCAGCATCAGCAGTACATCTCCAGACACATTCATACTGTAATGCACAGCTCTGCATTAGCAAGGGATATCAGTGTCTATTGTGTAGATTTGCACCATTTGAACCTGAATGTTCTGAGGCCAAATTTGTATGAGCAACTACATTATTGTGAAGTATGAAGTGACACTAAAGCTTAATGTATACATTAGCAGTGTTTAGTATACCCAACATGTTGATTTGAATTGCAGACAGTGATAACTTACAAAGCATGCTTGATAGTTGTGCATGACACGATCATTTTGGCATACCTGTGATTCATATGAACACTTGTGTCAAACAGTGAACGTATTGCCTGTGAATTTTCCAATGAAATCAAAGTGATGAGAAATTCCAAGCTCAGCTGAAAGACTAGCTGCATCTACCAACATTTCAGTGAATGTGTACAATGCCTTAACTAGCATTTTGGACTTGCATTTCATGGATCCAGTGCCATGGCTCTGCTACAGTGGTATGCTGTGCTTTACATGACTACCATAAGCAGCAGAGTCTTGACATTGTACCATGGTTAGTTTGGTACATGTACATGTTTGGAAGTTTGGGTATTGAAACCAAGGGAGAATGGGTGCTTTTAAGTGGGTGCTGAGTAGTCATCTGCAAAGCTTATTGATTGTTATGAAATATGTTAAACATATTAATGTTATGCTCTCAATATGTTGAGGAAAGACAAGGAGAGATGTACAAAAAGCAGTGTAAACCCAATTACATGTATGTACAATGCAATACAAGTAATTTTTGCTTACATTCTGATGCCCTCACAAGAGAGCCTTGTTTTGTTTTATGTGCATTCGACAGGCTGGTCTTTGTTCTGTTGTATTGCTTTATGCTCTTGAGCAAGGTGGCTGTGAAATGCGTGAAGGGATGAAGGACTTACATGTACATACATGTAAGATACCCTGTTGATAACAATCCAAAAACTGAGTTATTCAGAAGCTTCCTTTTGAACTTGAAAAATTGCCACAAACAATGAATTGATACATCTGTGAAGTACTACCATGTGTTCTTTCTGCAAAAAAAATCCCATCACTCAATTCTCAGCCGAACTGACATGCACAAAATCTATGACAACAAACACTGTAAGTTGTGTTTCTCAAATTATACTGTTTACTAATTTGATGATAAGATTTGCAACACACTCATATAGAAGAGTTTTGTTAATAGCCCCCTCTAGCATTGTATGATAAATGCATTGGGTCTGGATTGTGATGTCACACTTATTATTAGAAGTGAAATGTTTGAAGTTTGGAGTAAAGTATTCAGAATCATCAATTTTTAAAGGAAACATGATATGATGTAAATGATGTACATACTGCCATATTTTATAGCTGTTTCAGAAAGGCCTGTTGAAGATAACAATGACTTGCACTGTCTTTACCTTCCTAGTGTCTGCAATCCACATAAGCTATAGGTTATGTCTGACATGATGGATATGACTGTGGCTAACATTGCGGCATCATCAGTTAGGTACATGAGGTATTGATTTACTATTTGAACATTGACAAATAATTAAGTAAACAATACTGATGGCCTAGGGCAATAAGGCCTCGAGTTTCTTTGTTTCTTCCATTAAAGGGCAGTTTGAAATGAGCATTGTATGGGAATAACAAAGCCAATACCATGGCTACATGATATATATTGAAATACCATGCTAAGCATTGTCTTAAAAGTGCTAGTAAATGATGGAACTAGATATGCTGTAAAACATAGGCCCCTACCAAGTTTGTACTAAATTATGCTTGAATTCATGTACATAATACAAATATATCATGCGTGAAGGGTTTTATTATGATTATTTGTTAGTTTATTATATGAAGAGACTGTGTACAAACTATGCATTGCATTAACATGTAGTGATGTAAGCAGTAAGGATGTTTCTTTGGTAACAAAGCTTTACATATTGAACCAGATAATATGAATTTAAATACATGTACGTCTACATTGAACTGGTACCTAATCCTGTGTATTGCTGCAGCTCTTTCAGCTAATTTGTTCTGTTGTCATATAAGTTCCACTTCCACTTTCTGCAAACAATGCTAGCAAATGAGTCATTGACCTGTAAGAAAAGAATCCTGAGTGACAGGGGCAGACCAATTCAGGTAAAACAATACTACTTATATTGAATATGCAGTTTTCATAGGCTATTGCATTGGCTTCCTAAGCGTTCATCCCAATTGGTATATTAGGGACTTTTTGTTTTCGACGACGGATGGTTCTGCGACGGTTGTTCACCTAAATGTTGTCGTTTTCAGCACAACGAAGAATCATCCAAAGTACTGTCGTAGAAATTGAGGGACGACCGTCCTCAAAGCCGACGCATGCGCAGATGACGCCAAATGTCATCTTACCCGTCGCAGAACCATCCGCCGTCGAAAACGAAAAGTCCCTATTGTGGTCCAAACAACTATGATATGATGACAATTTGTATTTGACTGGATCCGACTAGCATGGATGTAAATGTATCAGTCTTTATTACAAACCTAGACATTAAATGGTTAAATGAAAAAAATAAGGTATTGTTTCCCGGCAGAAAAGTGGCATTTAGGCAGTCACCCTCTTAGCAGTTTGAAATCACTTTGGATATCAATTCAGGCGATAGAAACGTCAGAATGCTTGGCTCAGAGAGGTGCATTATGGACTCATGGGGGGGGGAAACCTCAACATCTTTATTTTTAGCCGGACCTGTCTGACAAGAACAATCTACATTACAGAGTATATGATGTTACCACGATGATACATTAATATCTCACAACGCAATGCCTCAAAAGACATTATGTACACATGCAAAGAGTTAAATGTTTTGTAAATGGTGAGCCATTGTTGCTAATGCTCATCACAATGCACTGTAACCAAGATGAGAGTGAGTCAAGGTGAGATCTGGGCCATGCTGATGGTTTGCTTACCAATTTGTGCTTAGGACTCAAATTCCTAGTTTTCTAAAACTATGCTAGCGATGTGTAAGCTGAGAATCCTCATTGATTATGTTTATGTAGGCATTCCAGTCTGCTGTGAACCAATGATAAAAGGATTTCTTTAACGCATGATATATGACAATTAAACCAAATCGACTGCCGATTTTTATTTTCTGAAAGCATAGGCCTACTTTATATACAGTTGCCAATGAAGATGTCTGAAATACTACAATATGCAAGATATCTGTCCCACATCTAGTTGTTTATTGAAAACTGAAGGATGAGAACAACAGCGATTTTCCAAATAGTACACACAGCTGAAATGCTCAACATTAGACTCATTTTCACAAATGGCAACATCTTTACATACCCAAATGTTAGTTCCTGTTTTTGTCAAGACCACAAGCTGAAGTTGATTGCCATTACTGATACCATAGGTTGAATTCAAGCCAGATTGTTTTAATAGCTTAATCAGCCCCATCTTTTGTTATGTAGACTCTTGCATGCTTTGTCTTCATTTGCCTTTCTTTATATTCTCAGATCTTCCATGTGGTTTTGCTTTGTGGACCTTACAATATGTGTTGTATGATACTAATACAATATTCTTCTCAATAAGGTCAATTTAAGAATGTGAATCAGTATTTAAATCCATGTATGCTTAAATGTATAATGGATTGGACATTAATTTAAGAGTATAAATATTTAAACATGGCATGCTTGTATAATAAAACTGTCAGAAATTTGTTGTTTCCAATCAGGATAAAAGAGCATCATTCTGTTTTAATTGTACAATTTATTATATACGGCAGTTTGTTTTTGAATATGAAGCTTTGATTCAGAAGTTTTGTTTATTATGAAATGACAAGTATTCCCAAAACAGTGCGAGTGGTACACCTTAAAGGACATTGTGGACTCTTCATCTTTGATACAGTATTTCTCCTGTGTGCTTATGTTGGTTTGTAGATTGATTATCTGCAGAGGGTTGTTTCAGTGTGTCCTTGATTGTTGTGTCATATTGTATCTCACATTGATGTTTCCCAACCCTATCAGGATTTAGTTTCTTAGATGTCCTTTTGCCTTCAGAGTTTTATGTCCATATATTGTGTTAAAATATCTTGATTTTCCAGCGATATATAATAATAATAATAATAATAATAATAATAATAATAAAAAGATATTTATAAAGCACCAAATTGCCAAATAAGGCGCTAGATACAAAGGTAAAAAACCATTTCCAAATCACAACATTAAAATACAGAGGGTTTCTGAAGAAAACGGTTTAAAAAAGACAATTACAAAAAATGCTACAAGGCAGTTTACGAAATCTGGACCAGCCAGTGAAAAAGTAGAAACAACTCTACAAAAACAATTATTTAAAATAATATTGCCTAAAAAGGAATGTCTTCAGATGACGCTTAAAAATGTCAATACATAACATGTCCTTAAGATGTGATGGAAGCTTATTCCATAAGGAGGGGGCAGCGATACTGAAGGCTCTGCCACCATAGGTAGATGTCTCAGGAGGTGAGGGTAGTTGCAAGAGGTTAAGGGATGCGGAACGAAGGGGGTGTGTGGGTTGATGATGATGACTGAGGTCCTGTATGTACGAAGGGGCAAGGTTGTGGAGTGCTTTGAAGGTAAGAATGAGTCTTGTAGATTATCCGTTGTGAAACTGGTAGCCAATGGAGTGATTGTAGGATTGGGGTTATATGCTATATAGGTATACATTACCAGGCAGAATGGTTAAGTTTAAGTTTCACCATAATGTTGGAGGGTGCATCGTCTATTAGCAATAAGGGCATATCCAAATTTGTGGCTACAGTTACGGCTATGTCTGTTGCTAAGGGAGTGCTCTTCAAAGCAAAATGACTTAGAAATCCAGCTGCAGCCGCCAGTTCGGACATAGCCTGGGAAAAAAATAATGACAATCATTCAGGGCACCATAGTTCTAATACATAATATTTTTAATTCCATGTTTAGGGGAGTGTTGACCACAATGATCAATGTTATGCGAGTCACCACTGCTCTTTGCAGGTACAGGTTCTAATTTTTCCTGATGACATTTTGCAGGACTTTCTCACTGATCTTATCTTATGAACCAAATGTGTTTGTACAACCCTCACAGGCTTGCCAAAATAAGCAATTCAGTCATTAAAATGATGATGATGCGTATGGAATTCATATTTATATAATTTATACACTTTAATTTTGTTATTATTTTAAGTTTACCATAATAGTCACCCAACAGTGCCTGTAGTAAAAATAATTTTCTGCAATTCCTGATGTAGGTTACTAATTTGAAATGCAGTGAACAACACATGAATTTCCTGACAGAATCTGCCCAAAATATGCATTTTGTTAGTGGGCCTAGCTCCATTCTCCTTTTGGGAATTTGTCATTAAATGTGAAGATTAACCATGGCTCGCTAGTCCTCTTGTATATTGTAATGACACTAAAACAAGTGCAATACTTGTAACAAGATGAAACTTAATTTCTAAAGAAAATATAAAAGTAAAACTATTGATTTGAAATTGATTGCTCTGGTTTCATTTTGTACTTAAATCTTGTAGATTAAAACAATGATAAACATAAAGTCCATATTCTGCCAAGAATTATTGTGAAACATACTTTTTTGGAAAGTCATTCGCTTTAACTAATGACGGCACTTATGCACTAAAATCTTGCAAGATGTCTATTGCCTAATTGTAGAGGCATCACAAGTGGCAGAGCTATTTCTTTAATAAAAGTTTCTTGAATCAGATCCTAAGTGGCTTGCCTTAAGCCTGGTTCATACTTGATGCGAATGCAAAGCAAATTTTTATGTCACATGGCTGTTTTCACTGCAAATGTTTTGCAGTCATGAGAGCAGAAGTCTCGAGGGACCAGCACTCTCAGGGGGGAAATTTGGAATAGAGTGGGAACGCTATCACCCCGACAGACATTGAACGACTTGTCCACAAGTCTAGGCCCGTCCTGTGTGTCTACCGTCTCAAACAAAACACGTGTTGACACGTTTACGCAGGAGCCATAAGTTTGGACGTAAAGCTAATAATAAGGGTGGTTGATTGGTGCTCTGAAAGCTGTAAAAAAAAAAAAGAAAAGTGCCTCCATAGGCTAACAAAAAGGGCCTGAAGAAAAAGGTGCTATGCAAAAGAATGGTGGCAAGTCAAAACAGCTTCCACTGCTCAAAGGTTAGCACCTACTCCTTCCCGGAAAGCCATCACAGATGGAGCAGTGATGACAATCCCTGGGAGGGTGTTCCACATTGAGCCAGTCCGGGGAAGAAGGAGAATCCATAAAGCTGGGTGCGGCTTGTAATGAGTTGGAACTTGTTTGGGTGGTAGGATCTTGTGCTGCTGGGAGGCATTGGTGTGGGGTAGACTGTATGATCGATGGCGACTACGTGTATGTTATAGTGGATTTTGTAGAGTAGGGTTAGGCTTGCAGTTTGCCGTCTCCATTCTAGGACTTTCCGTTGTAGATCTTGTAACATTTTGGATACACTTTCCGTTTGGTGGTACTCATGGAGGACAAACCTGGCTGCACAACGTTGGATTTGTTCTACTCTGGTGATGTCTTTCTTAGTGTGCTAGAGGACTCCACAGTGCTACAGTAGGCCTACTCTATGATGAGATCTGACCAGGGCACTGTATGTTTTTTCTTTTTTCTTTTGTGAGCAGCTCCTCACGTTGTGACAAAGCAGGTCTAGAATTTGATTGGCTTTTCATGTAACTTTGTCAATATGTTTCTACCAAGACATGTAGTTCAAGAGTGTTAGGCAGAGATAGATAGAGGTATTATGTGACAAAAGATGGACAGTCACCTCCCAGCTGGGTATTTTAAATCTTGTTGGCGGGTGAACCTCACGTTGTAGCATTTGTTAATGTTGAACTGCTCGGACGGTGGAGATCCTGCTGTAAGATGTCACTGTCATTGATAGTTGAGATGGATCTATGATTAGGCAGTCATCTGCGAACAGACATAGTTTAGAGCTGATCCCAGTTGACATTATGCATCTATAGCAAGTCTGCACTCTGCTGACGACCTTGTATAGACCATGTGAACTTTGTTTACAATAAGTGTGACTTTTGTACATTCTTTGGCTAAAACAATTCTGCCTGGCAGGCCGCAAGCTTACTAGGCAGAATAGCCAAAGAATGAACAGGGACACTTATCATATGGGAAAGTGGACATTTTGTGTCACAATTTTCACATAAATCCAAGAGTTATGAATTAACGTAAAATATAAACCATGAAAATTGGGTCATCTTAAAAACATGGTTTATAAACCATGAAAATTGGGTCATCTTAAAAACATGGTTTATAAACCAAAAATGGAAACACGAAATTCATGGTTTAAAAATTATGGTCTATAAACCATACAAATTTAGGCATTTATTAAACCATTGTAAATACATGCATTAAAAATGCCAAACAATTAATTGACAGACGGCGCCCCATATGTGACAACACATGTTTACAAAAGAGCCACAGACTTCCACAGGCATGATTTGTATACACAATAACAAACACAGCCCAATGGAAGAAAACGTAAAATCTCATTTTTTATGGAGATCTAGTTGTCAACTTTTGATAATGAGTTGATAGAGAAGGGCCGCGGGGCACATCTCAAAACTTGTCCAGCTTTTACACTCATAATTCTGGATTTTATGTGAAAATTATGATACATTAATGTCCACTTTCCCATAGGACATGTGCAGTTTCTTGCCTGCCAGAATTCCCCAAAATGTGCAAGATACACACTTGTTATAAACAAAGTTCACTGTCTATTATCCTGGGGGGGGGGGGGGGGGGGAGTGACAGGGCGATATCTAGCGCGGTTCGTGGTTGATTAGCGCGTCGGGATGAGCGCGCCCTCTTGTGGCAAATCCAGGCGAATCTTGAACCAAGACTAGTACACCGCCGTCGTCGTCATCATCAGGATCAGACACATGTCAGTTGCGCAGCCCACCGCTGCTAGCTTTTCTCCGTGGAGTTCAATCTGCAGTGGATGGCGTTATTATTACCTTCGATCCTTCAATTTTCAAGTGCAGGTTTGTTTGTTTGGTTTGGTGTGTAGCCTTCTCTACTGAGTAGTGAATATGTGAGTGTGGGCTTTACCCCCAGTCCAAAAGTGTCATGATATCAACCCTTATTTTATGTTTTTGACCTACAAAAGTTTGATTCCCTTCATTCAGTCTTCACAAGACCGTGCAACAAGCTCCACTATGACGGAAGCTCTGCTGTTTATACCGTATTTTCGTCAGGCTAATCATGTTGAGAGAAGTTTCCTGAAGTAGGAATATTCTCAAACATTTATAAAATGATTGATTTTTTATATAAATCACTAGCGCATTATTGAATTTACCAACAACCAACCTAGTTGTGTTGTGATAACGTAACCCTCCTCCCTGTTGTCGGCAGGAGGGTTACGCTATCGCAATTACAATACAATCAACCAAGTCAAAGAAACAACAACATCCATCCTACCTCAATGATCCATCCAACCATGGAGATGATCCAACCATTTATTTCTACCTCTATGATCCAACCTACCTAGTTGCGATAAGCCCATGATAAGGTAACGTAACCGCAATTACATCATGCTACAATAGTACAAACAACCTTGAAAGGTTAAAACACTATTTATTGAGTTTCTTTCTCCTTCAGGGAGGGTCATTCTGTCTCAAATCACTCAAATTTGGTTTACATCTAGGGCCTACCAGTTTATGGGGTATTAAACTAGTTACGATAACGTTACGTTTTAACGCAACTACTTCTAGAAACTATAGGCTCCCCTGTGAGCCTTGTAGTTTCTAGAAGTATATATCGCAACTAGCTATCAAGGCTCAACAGGCTCAAACTTCAAATTTGATTTCAGCTCCATTCGATAAACGTTTTCCGCGCTACGTACAGGCTCTTTCTCAATGATTTCGGTCAAAATATGCCTGACCTACGATATCAACTGACCATTAAATGGTAACCATTGGGTCATATTTGTTGAAATTGGTGTCTTTGGAAAGGAAATTGCATTTTAAGCTTTCCAAATCTGCCTTTATTGTGTTTGTGATAACATGATTAGGTTTGATAACCTTATTGACCATGGTGACCTCTACTTTGACCTTGAATTTGACCTTGTGGATCACGTGATCCGGTGATGAACTTCAGTGAAAATTTACAAAAAAATTAGTGATACGTTATTTTTGGCGTGCTTTCAAGCTCAACTCAAAGTTGCCCTACATGTACTTGCCTATTTCTATGCAAAGTACATTACATACCTGTTCATACGTATGTATATCAAGCAAGAAGATTTGACCCAATGGATTCGCCATTTTTGTAGTCAATGTCAATTCAGAAAAGTGCGCGATTTAGGCGAAGCTGCGTTTACACGCAAACCTATTGACCACCAACATGGTGAGCGTTGATCTATTGATATAATGTAATGTATGAACAGTTATGTAATGTGCATCTTTGCATAGGAATAGGCAAGTGCAACAACTTAAAGTGGAGCTTGAAGGCAAGCGAATAAATATAGTATCTCTAAATGATCAGTCTGAATGTTAAAGTCCCAGAGGATCTTGACCCGGTCGGTCTCTGAAACTTTCTCTGGAACATATTCGTACCATTTTGCAGTCACTTGGAAACCCCATTTCTTGCACAGATCCCAATGAATAACCTTGGCCAACTTGTCGTGTCTACCTTTGTACTCCGTCTGGGCCATCTTACTGCACTCGCTGACAAAATGAAAGACAGTCCCCTCCGCCTTGTTACACATCCTGCACATAGGAGAGACTTTCGCTTTCTCTATCCTCGCCTTCATTACATTTGTCAGACGGTCAGACTTTTTTTTTTGAAGAATTGTCAGTCTGACGGGTGGTTGAGTTTCTGTGATTTTTGTGTGTTTATTTATTTAAAACAAATGCATCATATTCTTGCATAATTTGACAATCTAAGACCTATAACACCATTCATTGTACATTGATGTATTTCGACAGATTCAAGATGAAACGTAATGATTTTTATGAAGTGAGCGGGCAACAGCAGGGATATGGTCAGCAGGTATGTATGGGAAACAGAAAAGGATCAATGGGGGGGGGGGGGATCAATGTCAGGATCAATGATGGACGATCAATGCCAGGATCAATGTCAGGATCAATGATGAAAAATCAATGTCGGGATCAATGTCAGGATCAATGATGGAGGATCAATGTCGGGATCAATGCGGGTGATCAATGTGGGAGATGGGTGTTTGTGTACTAATAATGAATGTGCAGACAGTTCTTCTCCTCTTTCTCATTGGTTGTTTCAATACTCTTTTGGAATTCCTAGCCACACCTTTGATTTAGCCTGAATTGTTCTTTTTTACCCTCTCCCCTTATTGTTGTACCTTTCAATAATAACAATCAATTATTTGTGTTTTTGGAAAATTTTATTTGTAAACATTTTGCTCTATTACCAAACATAAAGTTAGTCCAAGTGGTCTGAGACAACAATATTTGTTGCAAATAAATTATTGTGTCAGTTTCGAAAAACGAGTGCTGTCTGTGGACATAGAAACACTTGAGTAACCCATTGGTTGAACAGCCTGCTTATGCAGATTTAGGGGAAACTTTTTAAATTGTGGGGGGCAGACTTAAAGGGATGGTACACGTTTGGCTCAAAACAAATATGAACTTAAAAACTGACTTGGTAGTGAGCATTGGAGAGTTGTAAATAGTATAAAACATTGTGGGAAATGACTCCCTCTGAAGTGATGTAGTTTTTGATAAATAGGTAATATCACACTAAAATAATAAAAGACTTCTAGCTAGAAGTCTTTTAATCCTATCTGAAAGCTCACAAATTCGTTTAACAGGGGTGTTTTTTCTTACATCATTTTCTCACAACTTCGATAACCCATTGAGCCCAAATTTCCACAGGTTTGTTATTTTATGCATATGATGGGATACACCAAGTGAGACTACTGGTCTTCGACAATTACCATTAGTGTCCACTGCCTTTAAGAGCAAGGGAAAACCACAAACTTACTTTTTCTATGTGTGGTAAATTTTTGATAGACCCAAGGACAGCAGCAGATGACACCTTCAATTCAGCCTCACCAGAAGCTGAATGTGATAACAAGCAGGCAAGCTGAAGCGATCCGTACCGGTGAGGATGTAGGCTTGAACCCCATCATTGCAAAAGGTGCTCCAAAGAAGGTTAGTCAAAAGTTATGTAAAGAAAAAGTAAACTGAACAAGATAAATCTACATGAAATACATGTAATACGTGTACAAATATCAAAACCTGGGTTATGGTACTTTAATGGAGTGTTTGGTAAAGTTAGCAGTGTTCTCCAAACATGCATTTGGGGAGGGTGGCCTGCCCTCCCAAGGTGAGACTGCCCTGCTAAAATAATTGGTCACCCTGCCCCAAAAATTACAAACAGACTATTTTTAGCCCGTATTAGCTATAGACTTCCAAACTGCAGCATCGGAACTGTGATCCTTCATTTCAGTATACAAACGTTACAACACGATGACGTCAGTTTTTTTGTAATTACGGATATATCAACAATTTTATATCGAGTATACTCAAATACATCAAGTTTTTCCTGTGTGCAAAATGAAGCCCAAAAATTTTTTTTGATATATTGAAGGTAACAGTTCAATAGGGTTGCGGCTTTCGGCTTGATCCTTCGCGCTTACTGTTAGACTAAACAGTATTAAATTGCATCGCCCAGCTCCGTTTTGTTTACAACAAAGAAAATACGTGATTATTGTGGCCAAGAGAACGCCATGCTCCCAGCCCGCATCACCATCCTAGTGTGTCGTGGCCTAGCGGTTAAGAGCATCAGTTTTAAGCTCTGGTGTTTAATCAGCAGAGTGTGGGTTCGAGTCCTGGTTGTGACATTTGCTACGTAAAATTGGGGAGGTAGTGTTTTATGCTTTACCAGCCAGGCTTCTGATGGATGATACGCAAGCTTGCATCCGTTTGGACTATAAAGGGGGTAACCCCTTTTCAACCCTAAGAGCAGGTGGCAACGGCCCCTGGCAAAAACACATTGTAGCCCACACCTTGAAGTGGCCTTCATACATTGTGTGTCTGGGGACTTGCATAGGTCAAGGGACAATACAAAGGTCCTACAAACCGCAGGTTGTTCAAACGACGACATTCGTGTTGTCAGATTTTTAATTTCCAATACAAAACTGAAAGTAAATATCAACAAATCTTCTTCAAACTGGTTTGACACAATGCTTGGCTCATTTCAAGGTGACAGTCTAAGCGGCGCACTCTTCATCGGCACATTGGCTGGAGCCCTCAATGACGTCAGACAACAAGCTGCACGTCCTGACCCACAAAATAAGGGAATCAATGTGTGGTGAAGAGGTTTTCAACTAGTGGTTTAATCCCAGCGAGGCCTGGTTCTTTTGTCTCGGTAAATTATATAAAGAACCAGGCTTCGGCGGGTTTAAACCACTAGCGACTAGTTGAAAACCGATTCAACACACTTTGATTCCCATTCATATACCTTTTCGGTCAAAAACATCATCACTTTTTGGTCAAAAAGTAAAATAAATGCAAAAATTATAATTGTTAAATGATTTCTTTCAACACAACACCCCTCCAGCTATGAATTTGTAAAGCCCTCCGCCGCCCTCGGGTAAACAACTCCTTATAAGGGAATGCTGTGCCAGGGTTCTCGCCAGGGACAAAATTCTGAAAATACCAAATGCGCCCGGACAAATAATGCCGCCCGGACAAAATCGTCGTGCGCCCGGACAAAAAATATCGTGCCCGGACAAAAGTAATTGAAAAACACTTCACGACGAACTCAAACCTACGTTCGATGCGCTGTATCACTTACCTTTTTGTACATAAAAATACTGTGCAAAGACTGGTACCCAGATCTCGGCTATTTCGTAACGGCATTACGCGTGCATTTTTCTCTGTGTCGCAGGGCATCCTGACTACCATTTGACAACAGCATGGTATTTAGACTTGGTTCCAAGTCTGTGAATCGTGCGATTTAGTCGCCTTGATATATTATTGGCTGAAACAGCGCCCTCTCGAGAATTAACATCCGTCATTAGAGCGTATTTAGAGCGTGGTAGCAAATCGACGGGGGAATTCTACGTCGCTGAAGAGCAATGACCGCACTCTCAGACTTGAAATCAAGTTTACGTGGTATGTGGAGACCGATCAGAGATCGAAAAATACCAGGACGTAAGTCTGAAACTAAAAAAAAAAATTTGGGCGATCGTGCATAAAGTGGTTTTGTTCGTCTGAAATGATTTGCGCAAAATTGTTTGCGCAATCAGTTGATCTTGTAGGAATAGTATGTGCAACTGTCGATCGTGCAGGAATGGTTTGTGGTTTGTGTAATTGGCTTATCTAATTGAGCATGAATAGTTTGCTTAATTTGCAGATAGTAGAGGAGTAGTGTGGGCAATATGCCGATAGATACGGAATAATTTGCGCGATTTGAAAACAGTGCAGGAATCGTTTGCGCAATTTGACAATAGTGCAGGATTGGTTTAGCGCCCGGACATAGTTTTACCGTGTGGAGAACCCTGTGTGCGCGTCGCGCGTATCGCGTGATGTGGCACAACTGTTTCAGCCGTTGCTCTCGACCAATAGGAATGAAGAAACTGACTTATAAGATCAGGTGCGAGGTCGCGTGTCACGCCCATGAATTAACACTTTTTACCGGTCATAAACAAAGGTTTATACTCACCCACGTGACACGCTCTCCACCAATAGGAATAGCGAAACTGTCTGAGGTATTTATGAATGTATATTAATCTTTCTTTTAGGTAGTGTCGTGCCAGGGGATTAATAAAATTATTCTAAAGAAAAGGTTTAAATCTCAAGTGATGTCATATAGTACAAATGGGTGCCATTTTGATGACATCATATCAATGAGCGCCAGTTTGATAACGTCATGCCGCCCTCCCAAAAACAAAGTTTGTGGAGATCACTGGTTAGGGAACTTGATCTAAGTGTGTTCAAGTACACACAATTGTCTGATTTTGGATAGTTGATTAACTGAATGAATTGCATTAAGAGAATGAAGTTTTCCAGTTTTGCATGATTTAGACTAAACCCAGCCTAAATTTGCATGCCAAGTATATTTTATCTGTAACACTCCATTAAGTTTACAACTTGACAGTTCATTTTCCTGATATTTGACCAATCTATGTCATTAACTTTACTACTGACTGCATAATCTAACAGGTGGATCCTGCACTCGTAGAAGAATTCATGTTGGGAATGAAGAATCCAGTCATGGCTCTTAATGAATTCTGTCAGAAACAACGACTGTCGATTAAGTTCCAGGAGGAAGCAGCTTGCTCTTCAGGGAGCTTTGTCAATCTCAAGTTTGGCTCAGTTGCTATCGTTGATGGGGTACGACATGCACAAGGTCAGTAGGAGTTCAGTAAGGATTAAATAACAGCTAAGTACTGAAATTGTGCAAATTAATTTAATATTTACGGACTGCATCATTGTTAGGGGTTAGTGTTTATTTATTATCTGTACTTTCAGTACCTGTACTGTAGTATCAGCCTATGTATTTACCGTTAGTTTTGTAAACTTATGGACGATTATCTGTGTAACCAACCATTTCAGAAAACAAAATTAATCACATGTCAGCGCATGTGATAAGTGCGTGTGTGATAAGCGCATGTGATAACTTCAAGCAATTATTATTATTATTATTATTATTATTATTATTAATATTTATTCGCCATAAAACACATACAGAATACAAACATAAACTAGACATGATTGCATTTGTGCACAAATGCAGAGCTGTTTCGTTAATAACATTTTCAAATTTCTCAACTGAAATTGACATTTTATTTATATTCAACCAGTTATGACCAATCCTGGCTATTTAAAAAAATAATTTAGATTATACCATGTACAGTAAGCAATTAATGAGTTAAAGGTGCAAAACATGAAAAAAATCATAAGAAATCATGTGATGACGTCATTATGATGTCATTTTAAAATTCACAAGAACTTGCGAATATCTAACAACCTACCAAGTTTCAACAAGGTCGAATTATTACTTTTGGAGTTATACGACTTCAAAAAGTGCACCTATAAGGCCGTGTCACGTAACCCCCGATGACGTCATTGATCTGAAACTTCACACATATGATGCCTGCCTGACAGTAAACGTGTGTGAAAAATTTGAAGTGACAAAACTTCACCACACACATCTTTGAAAAGTCCATTTTGAAGAGTTTTCAACCTGCCGCTAGAGGGCGCTGTTGCGTTTAGTGATGTCATCGATATTTTTTTTTGAACTGCCCACCCTTGCTAGACACTATCATCGTTTAAACCATCTTCATAACTTTTGCCACTTTTGAATTAGAGGGGCACTTCCGTTTTCGACCATGGTCATGTGAGGTCACGCACACAAAATAAAATGAAGATCTAATTTATTTCTACCCAATCCCGCAATCAAAAACCTATGGTCTCATGTGGCTGATTTGATATAGATTTTTAAACATTTAACATAAAACACCTTTAAGATGATTTCACGTGACTTCTGATGACGTCATCATGACATAATTGTTCAAGGATCATTATTGCACTAATACCTTTCATCCCTGAAAGTTTCATTGCAATCGCTTATTGGGAACATTGCAAATTAGTGCTCTTAAAAAATTGGTCCTTAAGATGACAGATAAAATTTTAAAAAACAACAATAATAAAAAAACTTTAACAAAAACAAGAGCTGTTTCGCTGCGCTGCGCTACGAAACAGCTAATAATAATAAAAACTTTAACAAAAACAAGAGCTGTTTCGCTGCGCTGCGCTACGAAACAGCTAACAAAATAAAAATCCAGGGACATATGCCTGGAATTGAAAAAGGTTTACCCCAAAAACTGTAGCCCGATGGCCTTCAATTCCAATATCCTAGCCATATTGAAAATCTATACTTTTTAATAATAAGTCTATAAAATCATTTGAGACATTAGACAACGATAGAAAGACGATAAAAAGTAAACATGCAAAATGAGTTCCAATGCAAAATAACCCCCCAACCCAACAAGCAAACATTAATCCAACCCATCTAAAATTAAACAGAAAAATATGTATTCAGGTAAACTCAAAACACACAACGATTTCAGCCTAATTCAAGAGAAAAGCGAGATCCTGCGAATCACATATGTAACTGGCTTGTTTTACCAGATCAAAGTGTCGATAGTGAAGTCATAATTAAAAAGACCAGCTCTAAAACTAACTACCGCAGAATAATTTCAACAAAATTCATCGACCCCAGAACTCAGAATATTTGGCAACAAGTTTTCCTTTATTCTAGGGAAAAACGGTTTAATAGTAACTTGCTCGATCCAGATGATAACAATTTCTGGTTCAAATCACTCGCTAAAATACCCCACAAATTAACACCTGAACAAACACATCTTAAATTATACTGTAAAATAATATTTTTGTTAATGTATGGTATTCTAAGCATAATCAATATAGTAAAACTAGCGGAAACTCTGGCCTTTCTACGCGCTGATCCCGCTAGTTGAGGTAATCAGGTGTTTGAAGCAACCCCCAGGAATACCTACATTTTATTTTTGTGTGTTTTTTGCATTTTGGTGAGGTGTACGGAACAACTAGCAGCACCTCTAATTTTTGGTTCAGTCTTTTTTTAGGTGTTCAGACCCTGCCAGGACAACTCTTGTTTTTTTTTTTCTTGTTCATTTTTTTCCCGCTCGTTTTTTGTGTTTTTTTTAGGTGTTCGGCCAACAGCCGAACAACTATTGTTATTGTTCTGTTTTTTTTTTTAGGTGTTCGGCCAACAGCCGAACAACTATTGTTATTGTTCTGTTTTTTTTTTTCCTCGCGTTCTTCTTTCCCTGCGAACCTTCTCCAGCAATTTTAAACAAAAGTAAAGCTTGTACAAACTTAAAACTTACTATGTACATAGGCAATAGTGAGTAGACGAAACCGCCACTTTTTGGGAATGATTACGTCATTGATGACGTCATGGCAAGGTTTTCAAAGTTGAAAAACGACATTTGCTTTTCGCTGTATCTCAACGAATATAAAAGCTATGATGTTCATACTTGGGCATCGGATAGATAAAGACTTGGACAACATTTGAAAAGTTAACGTTAAAATCGTACGACCTTAACTTCCGGGTCGAAGGTCGGGTCAAAGTTCGCCTTCGTGTTTTTTTCTATAAAAAACAACTTTTGAGCTTATCTACGGCATAACTCAAGATTGAGATCGATTTGAACATTGAAACTCAATAGATAGTTGAACCTTAGTATTTTTAAGACAACACAGGCCTAATTACGTCATAATGACGTCATCAGGTATTGAATTACAATAAAATGTGTAAAAATCATATGGCGCGAAAGTTTTGGGGGGAATTCCCAACAGCGCTCTCTTTTTGCCCACCAAAGAGGGCGCTGTTGATTATCAAATCTGTGTACAGCATCAAGTGCAGGGGTGAGCTAGATTTTTAAAGAGCTTTCATAAGTTGCATACAAAAAACTTATGCCAATCTCACACAAACATATTGCATTTGTGAAGAAACAAGGCGTTCAAAAGTGTAATACAAGTTTAACTATAAAATAACGACACATTGTATAAAAAACATCTTTATGGTTCAATGTTTTTGAACTACGTCATCACGTAACGTCCAACCGAACACCGTGTTTTTGTAATTGTTATTGTTGTTTGGGTGTTAGGTGCTTGATGATGTTGTTGTTTGTGTTGTTGTTGTTATCGTTTGTGTCAGTATATCCATGGAGGTAGAATTCTACCTCCATGGTATATCCATCCGGTGATCTTCTAGCCTTGATTGCAAGGTCACGATCATTGTGGTTTGTTTTGCTGTCGTTTGGGTGAGTAAGTGCTTCTTGTTAGGTGTTCGTGCATTTCAGCCCAAACACCTATTGTTATTGCTCTGTTTTTTTAGGTGTTCGGCCAACAGCCGAACAACTATTGTTATTGTTCTGTTTTTTTAGGTGTTCGGCCAACAGCCGAACAACTATTGTTATTGTTCTGTTTTTTTTTTTTTTTCCTCGCGTTCTTCTTTCCCTGCGAACCTTCTCCAGCAATTTTAAACAAAAGTAAAGCTTGTACAAACTTAAAACTTACTATGTACATCGGCAATAGTGAGTAGACGAAACCGCCACTTTTTGGGAATGATGACGTCATTGATGACGTCATGGCAAGGTTTTTAAAGTTGAAAAACGTCATTTGCTTTTCGCTGTATCTCAACGAATATTAATGCTATGATGTTCATACTTGGGCATCACATAGATAAAGACTTGGACAACATTTGAAAAGTAAACGCCAAAATCGTATGACCTCATCTTCCGGTCGTACCGGAAGGTCAAACTCTGCCTTTGTGTTTTTTGTGTTTTTTTGTAAAAAAAGACAATTTGTTGTCATAACTCAAGATTGATATGGAATTTAACATTGAAACTCATCAGACAATTGAACCTTAATAATAAGACCACACGAACTTAATGATGTCATGATGACGTCATCAGGTTTTGAATTACAACAAATCAAAGTTAAATATTTTAAAGAAATCATAACTCCTGAACCACATGGTGGATTTTGACAATCTACATATCATCGGACAGGTCGATCAAACTTCAAAAAACGCTACACACAAAATGACCCCATTTGACCTTGACTTCCGGTTCAAACCAAAGGTTGAACAATTTTACAATTTTTGATCTCTAAAACTACGTAACATTTCAACATAAATTTTGCATCCCGTTATAGATGAGTGATCCTGCTCAAACTTTCCCACAGAGATGATACCAATTTGACCTGAAACTCTGGTCGAAATCGGACGATAAAGCCCACGGATGTGTTGACCCGCGTGATAACTGCGTACACTGCAAAAGCGCTTTGGCTGGCCGTTCCGCTCCATTGATCACACCTTGTTCAGTCCACGAGGCCTGTGTGTTCTGCTCGGAATAGTGCATCGTTTGACTGTACGTGTGATTTCCATTAATGTTTTGACAAGTCTCAGGTCATTGTACTTACAACGTAGCGCTAGTTTAATGGTGTACCAACATTTTACAATTGAAGTCCGCTCATATCATATTCGGCGTCAAATTGTTCCCCTGTTCGCCCTTCTCATGGCTTAATTATCAAAACGGAATTAAAGACGAAGCTTCGCTGAGATGGCCACCTACTGCAGCGATTCGTATGACTTTTAATTATGTGAGAAAATGCAACCAGAAAAAGACGAACATTGGTTATGTTTTGATCAAACACCGGGAAGCGGATTCGTGACATCGACTCGTGAAGGGTGTTTCTATCCGGCACTCACGGCAGTGTTTAGCGCGCTACACGGTAAAGCTTTGTGTACAAATCATTGCTTTTCAAAATAAGTGTTTATTTAATTCCTAACAAAATCTAACGTGCATCCCAGTTATCTTAGTTGTATCTGTACCCGTGTCGTACACTTGCGAAACCTCTGTAATACTTAATAAATAAGTCTTTTACAGTTATTTACTTCACAAGTCTAAAATTAGTAAACTGTTGTTTCGTATAAAGTTTCCCCAAATCCAGTTAACCTTTTAAGAAGTTTACTCTTGAGTTAAACATCACAAGGATCACAAAACCTTCAAACTTTGCACATAGTTAGCTCTTTACTAATAAAATACATCGCTTTAACAAGTATTAAACTTAGCATTTGTTTTCTGTGCAAAGAAAGGTATAAATGTAATAGATTTACACTTTTACTTTCTGTGAAAATTAAAAAGCTATCAACAATCTGTTCATAGATTTAATTTTCCTCGTGTTCTTCTTTACCTCTGAACCTTCCCAAGCAATTTTAAACAAAAGTTAAGCTTGTATAAACTTAAAACTTACTATGTACATAGGCACCAGTGAGTTGATGAAACCGCCACTTTTTTAGAATGATGACGTCATGACAGGGTTTTTAATGTTAAAAAAGGACCATTTGCTTGTTGCTGTATCTCAACGAATATAAAAGCTATGATGTTCATACTTGGGCATCGGATAGATAAAGACTTGGACAACATTTGAAAAGTTAACGCTAAAATCGTACCACCTTAACTTCCGGGTCGTTACCCTGGGTCAAAGTTGGCCTTCGTGTTTTTTTCATAAAAAAACAACTTTTGAGCTTATCTACGGCATATCTCAAGATTGAGATCGATTTGAACCTTGAAACTCAATAGATAGTTGAACCTTAGTATTTTTAAGACAACACAGGCCTAATTACGTCATAATGACGTCATCAGGTATTGAATAACAATAAAATGTGTAAAAATCATATGGCGCGAAAGTTTGTGGGGGAATTCCCAACAGCGCTCTCTTTTTGCCCACCAAAGAGGGCGCTGTTGATTATCAAATCTGTGTACAGCATCCAGTGCAGGGGTGAGCTAGATTTTTAAAGGGCTTTCATAAGTTGCAAACAAAAAAACTGATGTCAATCTCACACAAACATATTGCATTTGTGAAGAAACAAGGCGTTCAAAAGTGTGATACAAGCTTAACTATAAAATAACGACGCATTGTATAAAAAACATCTTTATGGTTCAATGTTTTTGAACTACGTCATCACGTAACGTCCAACCGAACACCGTGTTTTTGTAATTAACAAAAAACACTATGTCTAGTTTTATTTTTTTTTACTTTTCCTCTCACAACTCCAGAACCTTCAGACTTCAAACAGAGTATGCCCTTGACTATCAAAAGACAAATTTATTATTTAAACAAATCTCAGTTCATTAACAAACCAAACACCAGCTTTGTCAATCTACACATCATTTTAAAGACACTGGACACTGGTAATTGTCAAAGACCATTCTTCTTTACATGCATGTATCTCTACATGCATTACAAAATAACAAACCTGTGAAAATTTGAGCTCAATTGGTCATCGAGGTTGCAAGATAATAATGAAAGAAAAAACACCCTTGGCACATGAAGTTGTGATGCTTGATTTCGAGACCTCAAAATCTAATTCTGAGTGTATGGTTTCAGTAACTTAAATGGCTTGAGACCATACGTCACTACCCTAACCCCCCAAAAGGTTTTTACTAGAATCAATCCCTAACCCAACACATTCCAACAGCTTTTACCACCATGTACTGGGAACTGTACCCAATCAGACAAAATGAAACAGTCTGCTCAAAGGGGAGAATACACAACCTAACAAACTCCAACAGGCCTTCTTTGTTTGATTTTGTTGGAGTGTGTACACATGGTGTGTGTACAAAAAGATCAGTGAAATCACAGAGTACCTAATACAGCATAATCAAACAATTATGTATGTACACTGTACACTATTTTTTTATGTGGAGTAAAATTTTGTTAGGGCTCAGTTCATTCGAAGCTCAACTTGGGTTTCGCACTGTTAGCTTCATAGATCATCATTGTCCTTTTTGTTGTTTTTTGTTTATTTTTCTGTTTATTTTTTCATCCTTCCTTTTTTTTTTCTTTTTTCTTTTTTGGTTGGGAGGGGCGGTCAGTGGCTGCCTTGTTGGTGGTGCATGTAGATCTAGTCGGTGGTGCTTGTGGTGGAGTCTGCCTCTCTTTCTTTGATGGAATGGAATTCTATGAAGCATCTTCCTGGACATAGGTTGACTCCACACACATTGCAACCTCGGCGTGTTGACTTGGGATGTCCTGACTTAGTAAGGCGTTTCTTCAGCCGACACCACCTACACCATCTTGCATTCCGACCTGGCATCTTCACGGAGACGTGGCCTGCACTGTTGCTCCCAGGGACAGGACAAGTTGTTTCGGCACATCTCCTGTTGCGTACCCATCGATAAGCTCAGAGACTACTGCAAGCACGAACTTGGAGTGTGTTAGTACTTGGCCATCACTCTGGTCGTCATCAGTGCCACTGGTACTGGCACTTGAGCCGTCGTTGGCTGCTGGTGTGTGGTGCTGTTTGTAACAAAGCCAGGCGTTTACCCTGGCAACATCCAGCAGGAAGTATAAGATGCTGTGCCACCAAAGTTGTGACTTCCGTGAACAAGTGTGGTACGATCTGAGTTGGTCACCCTTGTCGACGCCTCCCATGTTCTTAGTGTAGTCAACCGCTTGGGGTGGGGCAGGAATACACTTCTTCTTAAGTCGTCCATCTGCGTTGGCCACTTTGCGCACCACCGTGCCTGTGTTTGGATCCCTCCAACCTTGGTGTGTAGATGACAGGAGCATCATGACTTTGCTGTCTTTCCAAAGGCATGATGTCAGTTGGCCGTTCTGGCGGGTATAAAAGGTTCCCCTTTCGCAGGTGTTCAAGTGCTTGACCTTTTTGTGATTTGGATTACTCTGTGATGTTGTGAAGTCCTTTGGTAGCCCTTTACTATTACTCTTGACAGCACCAGTCAGATAGGTACGCTTAGCGAGGAGGGTACGAGCCAGGGAAACTGAGGTGTAGAGCCGGTCTGTGAAAATGTGATGGTAAAGGTTGAGTTGATGTTTTGCTGTCGCCATCACAATGTCTACCATCTTTGTAGGGGTTCCTCCGTGGGGATGAATAGTGAAGTTGATGAAGAATCCCGTGGCTGCCTCAGCGAGGACATAGATCTTAAATCCAGTGCGAATGGGCTTGAAGGGCATAAAAAACTTCCTTACACTGGCTTTAAAACCTCGGTATTTCACCATGGCCTCGTCGAGACTCAGCTCCCGGTGTGGTTTGTAGTTTCTGAGACATTTTCGGCGCACCTTGTCCCATGCAGGCAGGATTGGATGAAGTGGGGATTTCTTCTTGGCATGGTAGCGATGAACTTTGTCACGTATCAGATCTGGGTTTTTGTCCGGGTCATTGCAGGAGATGTGCTGACTGAGGGCATCAAATCGATGGCGCTTCATGCTCTGTGAAATTAGCTTGTTGCGCAGCCCAGGATGAGAAGACCAGTAATCCTTGTAGTTGTTGATTTTTACCAGGCCCATCATCAGGTGGATCCCTACCCATGCTCTAATTTCTTGTAGTGATGTTGGTCGCTGCCTGCCTTTACGTAAGCTCTTGTTGGTCCAAGTGACGGTCATGGTAAACAAAGCCAAAGGAAAAAACTTCAAAAAATACTTAAGCGGCGACTCTTTCTTTGAAAATTTCGGGCCATGGGGTTTCTTCCCTCTAAACGATCTAATGCGGACGTCCTCGAGGCTTCTAGTCCAACCTGCCTCATCGGGGGCATAGTCATCTTGGTAGGCGGATGGCGGGTCCGGGTCGTTGTCGGAGTCGGGTAGCGGAACTTGCTTAGTCTTCTTTTTTCGGGGGGTTTTGGTCTTGGGTGGTCGTGTGGATGGTCCAGTGTTATCCTCTTCTTCTCCTCCCCCATCTCCCCTGGCAATTTCTCCCCTGTTCTCCTCCTCTCCTGTCTCCTCACTGCCTCCCGTCTCTATCTGTGAAGTTTCCCCCCTCTCTTCTCCTGTCTCTTCTCCTGTCTCCTCTCCTGTCTCCTCAACCTCCATGGCGTCTGCTTGCTCTTAACAACAAGCTGGGGGCGATCCTGTTGCCTCCCTTGACCACTCCTTCATCCTCACTCCGGCGCTGTCTCTCGGTTTTCTTCTTTCCCATTATGGACTCTACAAACCCATCCACTTCCTCACTTCTCAAATTCTGCTGTAGCAATCTTGCTTCACGAGCTGTCATGTTGTTATCACTGTAGTCACTTGAAGACTGGGTGATGAAGCTAAGAAAACCCTCATATTTATAGGAAATGGTGCCATTGTTATTGAAATTTTAATTCATAACTATTACATCACAGTACTTAGATTATGTAACATTTTATACAAATTTGTGAAATAGGCTTTTTTAGATAACAATAACAAATAAAAAGTACAATTACTTTTTGAAACTACCTCATTTTCAATGGTAGAGTCCATCCACCTGCCTTATGCATTGTTTATTACAAAGTAAACATTTCCAAGACCTATGGCAAGAAAAAAGGACAAGCACACATAAATCTTAACTACCACCAGTCACCCTGGTGACTTGTTTGCTACAAGCCACACACCATCCCCACACATACCCTCCCACACACCATCCCCACACATACCCTAATACTAATCACCTCAACCTTCCCCACTCAAACAAAATTACACATCAGTAGACCTTTGAGGATAGAGCAATGCCAGACACTACATTTGACACATCCACCATACCCATTCAATCAAATCTCAACAGCACTGCTAGATAGCAATGATACACAACCCCACAGAATCAAACACCCAATCCTAACTGGGCCATACCTGATCTATCAAAGTTCAACACTTTAGCCTGTTTGATTTTGTAGGGTTAAGGATTGTTAGGGTTTTAATAGAGTTTACATTTGTTAAGTTATCTCTTTCTACAACTACACAGGCACTGGGAGAACAAAAAAAGAAGCTAAAAGTGATGCTGCCAAAAATGCCCTATCCAGTGTACTTGGTCTGACCCCAGATGATGTCCATGAACCAGATTTAGGAACTGTGATATATGACAGTAGAGGTCGCAAAGTTACTCTGTTGGAAGAGAGACCTGTGGCTAAATCCATGGTTGCACATCCTGACACAGAGAAGAGCTATAGTAGTGGTGGTCATTATCAGCTGAATGCAACCCATGCACCTACTGTCACATCCAAAGATGCTTGGAATATCAATAAGCAAGAGAACTATGCTGAGTATCAAGTCAAAGTGGCTCAACAGGCAGACATGGCTAAGCAGAGAGTCCAAGGTAAATAGGAATATCAAATCACTTTCACTCAATGGTATACACATAATGAATGTTTATGAGTGCAATGGTGCGAATATGTTCATGAGTTGAAAGATGGAATGTTCTATTCAACGAGGCGGAGCCGAGTTGAATGGAACATTCCAGCTTTCAACGAATGAACATATTCGCACCATTGCACGAATGAAAAACATTCATTATTTGTTTTATATAACATCCAAGTAGAACTTTGTCATTCTGATTGAAAGAAACAACTTTCAAAACAAACAATTTGAAGCCGAATGCTAGTAATTTTACTATGCCTTCTTGCAGTAACACCTGCTGCGTTACCAAAGACACGCGCACGCAGTGATGTTTTTACTCAGCTTTTTCGTTCCATCCGAAAAGTACCATTGCACGCTGCCAGCGTGCAATGGTACTTTTCGGATGGAACGAAAAAGCACGGTGAGTGACTCAGCGTGCAATGGTACTTTTATTTGCTATCACGTGACGGACAATCCTCCAATCAAATGGCAAGGATCTGCTTGGGTGTTATATAATATTAGCTAATCAATTCATTGAGTAAAATAACGTTTTTGTGTGGATTAAAAAGCCTTCAAGATGACACATAATTGGTAGTGATAAAAAAATGATAACCCCTTAAATTGATCTTAAAGCCTACATCTGAAATAGTTTGACATTTAAAAAAGTTGTCATCCAATATCCCTATCCAAATAAATTACATTAAACATTCAATGACATATAAAAACTTGACATTAATATGGTGCTTTCTAACAAATGGGACAACTGGGTTGAACGATATTTTCATTTTTGGATGCGTTTGTATTTTACTGTAGTGCAGGGATGTACTGTTTCATAAAGAATTTATGGTGCATTGTACTTCTTTATATCTAAAAAAACACAGTGTGTTTGGCTACATAGTGCACATAATAGGCCAATTCATATGCCAGGATTTTGGACTGTTGAGGTTTTGAGCCAAAAGTTTCTTAGGACATATTATGGGGAAACTTTGTGTGGACAAGCCCTTTTTGACGACTTATTAACACCAGAAAGCTACAAATAGCACCACCACCAGAAGTACTAAATTAAAAGCAATACCACTATATTTTCTGTTAAAAAATGTGTACTGTGGGTACAAATTAAAGTACATTAATTATGGAGTTGAGAAGTTGGAAGTGCTAAATTGAGTTGATTTTGTGTTTGTTTCAATGGCAGCTGTAAATGTACAAGAGAAAAAGACTCCTCCTGCACCATCCCCTGCCCAGACATCTTCAATAACCCCTCTACAAACAGCTGTACCATCCCATGTAACGACAGCTCCTGTGAACCACTTTGGCAGGGGTGTCCTCAACCAAGACATAATGAAAAACTGTTCCCAGGTTGTATCACCTGGTCACCACCAAGGGCAACAGCAAGCACCTTATCAGCATGGATATACTGGTATACAGAATGCAGCTGATCAAGGTTACCAGCCTCAAACAGCTGGTTTCCAACCACCAAACGATACCACTAGGGCACAGTCTTCACACAGCACTCCCTCAGTTGGTATCCAACATGACAGTGTCCCAGGTAAATCTAGTCAAAGTGCTCCATCTGCCTGGAGTGTTGGTATTGATTCAGCTGACCAATCTCAGAGGCAGTGTCAGCAGAGTTACTCTGATGTAGACTCATGGTCTTCATCAAGTAGTGGACAAGGTAGCCAAGTAGCAGGAGGGTATCTCCACCAGGGACAGTCAGGTTCATACACAGTGCCAGCAAATACCAATGCATTCCCAACATTAAGTCGTGACCCTGCCGGTTCTAAACCACATGCATCTAATTCTAAACAAACCTCCAAGTCCAATCCACAGAGAGGGCATAGTATTAACTACCAGCCTTATGTTGAGCCATCCTTTGATTTTGAAGGTGTTCCAGGTACTGCGTTTCCACAGTTTGGGGTCAAAAAAACAATTACTGCTGCACGAGTCCTTGGTCAGCCACAACAACCAGGTTCTTTCTCATCATCTCAACAATCTAGCTCCCAAGATGGCTGCTTTCCTGATCAATCAGCCTCTGTAGTGTTATCAAACAATGACCAATTCCAAGCTGCCTCTCAACAGAGCCATACAGCAAAGCCTTACCCCTCAGAGTTTCATGCTACTCAGCCACAAAAACCTCAACTCCCTGTATCTCAACCCCATGTACACCAAAGTCGTGCTCACCAACCCAATGTACCCAAAGTTGTTGCATCTCAACCTAATGTGCACAATACCCATACACCTCAGCGTGACCCTCAGCCAACACCGGTTGAAAACACACAGTCTATCCTGAGCTGTGGTCCGACAGTAGCTGATCAAATTGGTGAGATTGCTACAAGTATCCCCAGAGTTGGAGCACCGTTTTCAGGCTGTAATCGGATTGAGGCACGCAAGAGCTATGCTGCGTTTCTGCTGCAGAAAAGTGAGTTGGAGGTTCTATAATCAACAAATAAGATGTTCAAAGTTGCATAACAACCTGTAATTATTGCCTTATGTTATTATGAACTAACTGACTTGCTTGCAATCAATTTTGTGATAATTGCGTTACAGGATTTTGGTACTTGCACCGTTTGAAAATAATGATTGTAGAAAGCCTAGTTTTTGAGAAATGAGTAAAACAATGTCATGAAAATACGTTTTTACATGCTAAAATAATTTACGTCTCATGATCACTGAGATGAAAATATGTTTCATGACATTGTTTTACTCATTTCTGCAAACTACATCACCTAGGCAAGTAATATTTTCAGGGAAGCTATTTACCATTATTATCTTCCAATTGAGTAAGTTCAGTGTAAATCTGTACACATTGTGTTTTTTGTTCTACAAAAAGTACAAAGACCCTTTAACTGTTTCTATATTTTCAGGTCCAAAAGGGAAACATGAGTTGATAAGTCTTGGCACAGGTGTAGGAGCAATTAATGGACGTAATATCAGCAGTGATGGACGATGTATGATAGACCTGAATGGACTAACCATTGCTCGTAGAGGTCTTCAGAGGTAATGCGTTTTATTTTGGGGCTACTTTCATAAAAGCTGCTTAAGTAGAGTTACCAGCCTAAATCATAATTCTTTATGAGCAGGCTTATTGGTTGATTTATTGCTGCAAAGCATAAATCAAATTTAGATTCATAAAGACAATACATGTCAAACCTTTGATTGGAACAACAACAATTGTAACACTGCAGTCAATATACAGTGTTATACCTCGGTAACAAACTGTGAAGTTTGATTGGTTGAGAACAATCATGTGACGCGCAACAAAAACGCATGTTACATAGCTGGACGGGCCGAGTAACATGAAAAGTGATGTACACCGGTGTACATTACCTTGCTCGTTCGCAGCGTTGGTCGATTTCCAGCGCTGTGTACGAAACAACTGCAGGTTCGAGGGAATTGTTTCTTGTTCGTCTGCTTATTAAACAATGAATAGTCCGTCGTAATAATGTTTGAAGATGACAACAGAACTTCGAGAAGAGGAAGAACAATTATACATCTATAGGTATAACAAAACAATTGTTGCACGCTGTGACTGGGGTCCATGGGTTTTGTACACCCTCGAGGGTAAATGGCACCCTCGGCTTCGCCTCGGGTTCCATTTTCCCCCTCGAGTGTACATAAGGCCATGGACCCCGTCACAGCGTGCAACAATTGTATAAAGAAGTCTTTGAACAAAGGGTAAGAGGCATGCATCAAAGTTTTTTCTAAATATGTTTTTCGCACAATATCTCTGGTGCTAAAGTTTGGTGCTAGAGTTTTGAATCACTGTGTTTTGTCTTGGACATGGTTGTGTATTTTTAAAGATCAGGCATCAATCTAGAGTGTCTATTTTCATCTTTCAGATACTTCTATCGTGAGCTCAAGAATTATTATGAAGGTAACCGTCACATCAGTATCTTCACCAATCAGGGTAGTAGTCAGCTACTGACACTCAAGGAAGGTGTTACACTACATTTGTACATGAATGCTGCACCCAGCGGTGATGGGGCTAGATTTGTACGAGATTGTAACGAAAGAATCGCTGAAGCAGACCTGCAACTGATGATGTTTGGTGCTCACTACCCAGTTCAAGAACCAGATACAGCACAGGGGAAGCTGACTGCGTTATGTGCAGGTGGTGAGTATAATAACATGGCACATTGAGAGATAAAAACATAAGAAGCAGTGCATGTTGACGACATTAGATGTGCACATTTATAGCCATACTTTTTTGCTTAAAGGCAGTGGACACTTTTGCTAATTACTCAACAAAATTATTAGCATAAAACCTTACTTGGTAAATAGTAATGGGGAGCTGTTGATAATATAAAACATTTTGAGAAATGGCTCCCTCTGAAGTAACGTAATTTTCAAAAAAGAAGTAATTTTCCACGAATTTGCTTTCCAGACCTTGGAATTTGATTTTGAGGGTCTCGAAAGCACACAGATGACAAGGGTGTTTTTTCTTTCATAGTTATCTTGCAACTTAGACAATAGTGTCCAGTGTCTTTAACCTTCAGTTGTGAAAAGGAAGAAGCTGGCTGACAATCAAAAGTCTGTTATACACAATGCTACATGTATATTAGCTGTGTGAGAACAAATATGTATTCATAAATACCTCAGACAGTTTCGCTATTCCTAATGGTGAAGAGCGCGTCACGTGGGGGTGTTTAAACCGTTGATAATGACCAGTGTTTATAACCGGTTGTCCGCGCTAGTCTTGATGCAAGACGATTCTTGTTACGGGTGATGCAGGCACTGTCGGTGATTTGGCCGCGCTGTGTGTGAAAGGAAAACCAGCGATTATGCACCAAGACCATACGCGCATGCGCACGAACGGAACTGGAAAACACACGCGTACGGTCATCGTACATGTACATTCAACACGTATACTGAACATACCAAGGAGGTGGAAACTTAAAGAGCTTAAGGATAAGTTCTACAGAGTTTCTTACTTTATTATGCCTTTTTAACCAAAAAGGTATTTATGAATGGGAATCAAAGTGTGTTGAATCGGTTTTCAACTAGTGGTTTAAACCCGCCGAGGCCTGGTTCTTGATAATTTACTTCGACTATCAAAAACCAGCCTCGTTGGGATGAAACCACTAGTTGAAAACCTCTTCACCACACATTGATTCCCTTATTAATACATACACATGTATTTCTTATAATATTAGTGTATTTATTATTTTTTTAAGGTGAGATAATTGCAGCAGAAGAAGTACAACAAACAGACTCGTTAGATATGGCTAAAAAACAGGTACGGTACAAGTACAAATCAAATAAACAACACAGATTTGAGATTGATTTCAATACAAAGAAACAATAGAGACCTGGAAAGAGGTTCAAAATCCACTTCTAGTCCTAAACCCATTAATAGGGCCAAAGGCCAATCCCCTGCATTGGTCCTAGTCCCATTAATAGGACCAAATCACTTCTTTGGCTCTAGTCCCATAAATAGGGCCAAACCACTTCCCATAAATAGGACCAAACCACTTCCCATATATAGGGCCAATCAACTTCCTTGGCCATTTCTCATAAATAGTTCCAAACCACTTCCTTGGCCCAAGTCCCATGAATATGGCCAAACCACTTCCCATAAATAGAGCCAAACCACTTCCAGTATCCACTTCCTTGGTCCTAGCTACCTCCTTGGTCCTATTAATAGTTTCAATCCACATCCTTGGTCCTAGTCCCATAAAAAGGTCCAAACACCTTCCCATAAATAGGGCCAATCCACTTCCCATTAATAAGGCCAATCCACTTCCCATTAATAAGGCCAATCCACTTCCCATTAATAAGGCCAAACCACTTCCCATAAATAGGACCAAACCACTTCCCATATATAGGGCCAATCAACTTCCTTGGCCACTTCTCATAAATAGTTCCAAACCACTTCCTTGGCCCAAGTCCCATAAATATGGCCAAACCACTTCCCATAAATAGAGCCAAACCACTTTCAATAAATAGAGCCAAACCACTTTCAATAAATAGGGCCAAACCACTTTCAATAAATAGGGCCAAACCACTTCCCATAAATAGAGCCAAACCACTTTAAAAAAATAGGGCCAAACCACTTCCCATAAATAGAACCAAACCACTTCCCATAAATATGGCCAAACCACTTCCGTTATCCACTTCCTTGGTCCTAGCTACCTCCTTGGTCCTAGTCCCATAAAAAGGTAAAAACCACTTCCCATAAATAGAGCCAAACCACTTTCAATAAATAGGGCCAAACCAATTCCCATAAATAGAGCCAAACCACTTCCCATAAATATGGCCAAACCACTTCCGTTATCCACTTCCTTGGTCCTAGCTACCTCCTTGGTCCTAGTCCCATAAAAAGGTCAAAACCACTTCCCATAAATAGAGCCAAACCACTTTCAATAAATAGGGCCAAACCACTTCCCATAAATATGGCCAAACCACTTCCGTTATCCACTTCCTTGGTCCTAGCTACCTCCTTGGTCCTAGTCCCATAAAAAGGTCAAAACCACTTCCCATAAATAGGGCCAATCCACTTCCCATTGAATGACGTCCGAGGTGAAAAAGCCCATACAGTGCATGCTATTGTGGGTGCTATCTTGTCCAACTAAGGTGATCAGGATTACCAATTCGTCATATCACTCTCATGTGGCACAAGGGTTGTTAGTTTTTTAACCTTGCAGTGTGAAAGCTCATGGTGATAACAAATAAACAATCCACGCTCGTAAATTTTGTAGCAAGGGACCCTGGCTACATTTTGGCCGTGTGAAAAGGGCTCAAGGGTTCCTTTCACACGATGATGTAGCCCACGTCCTTGGTCAAAACCTCTGCTAGTGTAAGATTTTGTCTTAGGTCCGGACCTCTGACAAAATGTAGACTCCAAAAATCATTGTCCTTTCACACGAGGTGCATTTTGTACAATCTTACAACCATGCTCAAATTTTAGCTAAATTGCTCTCGTGTGAAAGGGGCTTAATAAGGCCAATCGACTTCCCATAAATAGGGCCAATCAACTTCCTTGGTCCTAGTCACACTAATGGGTCCAATCCACCACCTTGGTCCATAGGGCCAAACCACTTCCCATAAATAGGGCCAATCCACCACCTTGGTCCATTGGGCCAATTAACTTCCTTGGTCCTAGTCACACTAATGGGTCCAATACACCACCTTGGTCCATAGGGCCAAACCACTTCCCATAAATAGGGCCAAACCACTTCCCATTTATATTGACACAAACACATGCCACGCTGCTGCCAGAGCCCTTCTGTGGTCTAGACTGGATTATTGTAACTCTCTCCTCAATGGTATTAGGCAAGCTGACATTGATCGTCTACAAAGGCTCCAAAACAATGCTGCACGTATCATTTTCTTGCAACCCAAATACACACACGCATCCACTCTTCTCAAACAATTACACTGGTTACCAGTTAAACAACGCATCACCTTCAAAACATCAGTGAACATGCACAAAGCACTCTCTAACGTACTTCCACAATACCTTACAGAGTCGCTAAATTTCAACAAACCTGGCCGGAGTGGGCTCCGCTCCAGCCAAAATCTAACAATCCCTCGCACACACAAAAGGGCAGGGGACCGTTTCATTTTCAGTCGCTGGTCCCCGGTGCTGGAACGCCCTACCAAGTCATATTCGGAACACCGACACACTCCAGACATTCAAGAGTAAATTAAAAACACATCTATTCTCATAATCGTCTTTTCATTAGCACTCTTCCAGCGCATTGAATTTTGTAAAATGTGCTTGTTTATTATTATTGCAGGTCCGATTTTTGTTCACATTATTAACAACCTGCTCCAAAAGTATACTTTGTTGGGTTTCACATCTAATTACAACATTGTTGCTATCATTTAATATGATTTGTTATACAGAAACCATTCCGAGTGATGTCCAGCAGTGATAAGTTACTGGAGTGGAATATAATTGGCCTCCAGGGGGCGCTCCTTAGTCTTTTCATCCAGCCTGTCTACTTGGATACCATCACTTTAGGTATGTATCAAATGCTGCAAAATACACTGATATTGATTCCCATGAATGAGAAATTAGTTAAAAAACCTTGATGTGTAATTTACTACTTGTATAAAAAGTAAGTGTTGGTATAATCACAGGATTTGAAACCTACAGGAAAACTATCAGTTTCTGTTTAAAAAAATTATTTGGGTACCAGTTACATTTTGACTTCTGCTAAGCAAGAAGAGAGGGGGACAACCTTGAGAAGATCTTTATGCAAGGATGTGTAGCAGGTAGTCGCCGACGTGGCCGTCAAAAACTTTGTTGGACAGACGGAATCAAAGAACTCACGGGCTTATCCATAAACGTTGCTTATCGATCTGCACTGGATAGACAGAAGTGGAACTACATCATAAACAGGGTCACAAAGGGTCAGCCATGACTCATAGGATGACGACGACGAAGCAAGTTCTTGTATACAAATTTGGCACTGCAGTGCACTGATTTCATGGCTCTGCTTCAAATCATAAGATTCACTGCACTGATGTTTTTCCACTCAATTTGTGTTTTCCCCTCTCTTTACTCAGCATCCATATTCAAAATGGCCAAAGTGGAAATGTTTTGGTCGCGATCTGTTTTTACAATAACATGATGTACAATTCATAGCACAAAGGATGTTACATGTTTTTAACAGTGGTTGTATTGATCAGTGCTCTAAATGTATTACGACACTGGTAACTAAAAAACAATGGACCGACCGTTGATTGAACTCTGATTTTGTTTTTCATGGGAATTTTCTTTCGGGCAAAAACTTTTTGCTTTGAAAACGTCAACTTTACATCAACATTTAGAAGTCAACATGCATCTTAATAGAAAAGACAATGATGAGCCATGATCCGCATAATTTATACCGGCGTGTTGACCGACCAAAATTGGTTTTGACGCACACACATTTAATATAATACTTTAATGGACTAGGGAAAATTTGTGCGAATAGTCAAACGTCCAGCGGACTAGCCTTATGGCTTGTCAAGAAAACAAGTTTGCATTAGGCCTGCATACATGTCTTAGTATCACTTTTAATTTTGGTAAATTTAGTTAGCCAATCAAAACTACCAAGCTTTGTAGGAGCTTGGCCCCATTTGGTGATTTTCAGTATACTAATGTGATGTTCCATTGAATAACATATTTAAACACAGGTAGTGACTATGACCATGGACATCTTGCCAGAGCTATATGCTGTAGAGTAGATGATGAGTTAACAGACAGACTACCTGCAGGTTACAGCGTTCATCACCCACTCATCGGAAGAGTATCTAACACACCTGCAGTTGAAGATGACTTCAAGCTGGGATTAAGTCTCAATTGGTCATTTGCAGACAGTCTATATGAAGTTGTTGATGTCAATAGAGGGCGATGTACAGAGGGGTATGTGTATTTATATGTCCTCAGCAATCATACAGATTTTGGGCTGGTAATCTGTTCCTGCTGAGATGTTAAATGTCTCTGTGCTAAGCGTTTGAAAGAAATGAGATGCAATAGGGAAGCAGACTTACTGTTTAACTATCTGTTATGAACCTATGGATTTTAAGAGTTGTCTACAAATCAAACTCCAATACTAGAAACGGTTTAACTCTGCAGTCATTCTACAGAACTGTTTTTTTTTAAATGTTCAATAATCTAGTAATAGTGTGAAATAATAATAATAGTGACTTCTTATATAGCGCGCAACTCCATCACTCAGTGACATTCAAGGCGCTTTAAACATACAGTATTTTCCTGCAAGATGTGGGACTACGTTGAAATTGTGAGACCCATCGTAAAGGACAATGTGATGGTTTACAAGGTGCTGTGGCGCAATACACTGCCAATCTAAACCAGGAACACTGGGCGAACCCCTTCTCTTTTTGATAAGTGCACTGGGTTCTTTTACATGCGTTTACACAACACACGGGACCAGCAGCTTTACGTCCGATCTGAAGGACGAAGCATCATGATTAAGTGTCTTGCTTAAGGACACGGATGTCATGACATGGACTCGAACCTACACTTTGCTGATCACAAAGACCAGAGTTTGAATCCGATGCTCTTAACCGCTCCGACACAACATGCCACACTAGTGAGAATGCTCCATTGGCTCTTCACTTGCAGACACTAATCACACATTAATCACACATCACTGCAATAGACCTTCATCACGGTGTGGCCATCTTGATTTTACTCCATTCCAACTCATTGTAACCAAACTGAGGCTGGACGAAATATTAGTCTGGTGCCATGTTTGTGCAATGATTGTTAGCATTCATTACTGTTATGGAAACAGGGATCATGACCAAGATGGTGACAGCATGATAAAGGTCTATAAGATAAGAGCCTGAAAGGAGCTGTTTGTGAGACTTTTTTCATTTTTCCTTTGTAAATTATTGACAAATAAATTCTGGTCCCTATTAAAACCAAAATGGAGTCTCACTATTTTGCCCCTTGTGTCTCTTTTTGGTTATATTAGTTCAAATTATATCAGATATGTAACCATTGTTTTGCTTGACATGTAATCATGTGGAACAATATGTGGCTATATTACATCAAAGTAAGCAATTGTTTTCATTGTTGGAACAAGCTCAAAAGATCTTGTGCAATAATTCATTGTTTTTCATTTTAAAATGTAGAGTCTATGAGTTTTAAGATTTACAAGTTTTTAAAATGGTTATCATTAGGTTCTGATAATTTACAGTATGGGGGTATTATAAACATTAGACCAATCCCTTTATGTTAAACAACTATTATTGCTTGTTTGCAGTTCGCCGTTCAGAAGTGGTGCTGTTGGAGCAAGTCGAGTCTGCAAAGCTGCTTTTTATAGCCGTTTTAAGAATGCCTGTGGCATGGCCCAACGCTATGACCTTCTGCAGGGTAGTAACTATCATCAGAGTAAGGTAAGACCAAACCCTACTAAGTCATGTTTAATATCTACTACTGTACACCTTTTGTCATGGTGCCTTCTTAGTCCAGTTTTCTAATCTGAATGTATGCTGGTAGGCACAAAACATTAGTTTTTTTCCCTTCATGAAAATATTAATCAGCCTCCAATCCGCCTCCACAGTGCTTAAGCAGCATGCAGCATCAAGCGTCCAGCTTTCTCCAGAAGATGATCAGAGCACACTGATCGAAACGTCAAGTTGAAACCAACGGTTCTTTTCAGAACCACCTCCAACTCTTTAGAGATAGTCATAACATGGTGTTACCGCAAACCTTTCCTTATCGTATGCAAAGTTTCAAATGCTACTTACGAAAATATTATTTTCTTTAAATATTACATCTGTATATGTTATTGACCTTAAGTCAGTTACAAAATAAAAACCAATAGCGTTTTTTTATTTTTTCGAGGATTGTGTGCATTGTGTTCAATAGTTATAAGCAATACCATAGCAATCTTAATAAATTGCCGCCTGGCACTGGCTGGCCCAGTATGTGTTGATTTGATTCTTCAATGTGCAGTGCCTACAATTGATATCTTGTCACATTGATTTACATGAAGGGTAATTGTGTGACATACATGTACTCATCAAAGGAACTCAAATGAATTGACAGGATAAACACTATTCTTTAACTTGAAATAAACACGGTTCTTTATCAATATAAGAGGAACTAATATTTACAGAAACGTACAGAAAATTACAGTACAGTTTGTGAAGTTTGACCTCAAGGGTTTTTCTCTTAAGCTATGGTTTTGTTGAGGAAAGCAATTTAAATTACAATTTTCTTTTTTGTGTAAACTTAATTGTGCTTCTTTCAAGCCTTGGTTGAAACAATCTCAACTTTCTTTTGTTAACTTTAAATTCAAAGGTTCTGCTTTCGACCTTGGTTTTGGCAAGTACAAACTAATTACACTTTCATTAGTTTGAACTCAAGGGTTTTTCCACTTGATCACAATCATGATTTAAGAGCACATCTTTGGCTGGTTTACCATACAGCAAATATCTGGCTACTTTTGACAGCTCTGACTCAGTCTCTTACCTGCTTGGTGACTTTGACAATCTATGGTGCTTCAAACATGAAGTCAGCTAGTGGTTGACTCGGACTCACTACGTCCCGTTCAAGGGTTGAGGGTCATGCAGAAAGGGGGATGGGTGGTCCTCTATAGTAGAATAATTGACCAAGAAACATCCAAGTATCAGGCCAAGTTTAGCTTTAAAAAAGTTAAACAATTTACTAAGTTCCACAAAATAAAAATACTTTGACATAGGTAAAGACCTCTGTGGTTTACTGTTACAGCAAAGGAACATGAGTGGAGACATTGAAAAGTCTACTGACAACAACGCATAGTGATTTCAATGCGCACGAATGTCAGTATGCACCTTGATAGGCTTATGTGCTGTTTCTCTTGATACGTTAATGTGTTTTACGGCTGGATATATTGTTGACCTATGACCGGGAAGCAACTTTGAAACAATGGATGCATAAGTATGCAACACACTTGTGGGGAGATTCCTTGACATCTCGCATCGTTTTTCCAGAATGCTGTGGTTTATAAAATGTCAGGATCTTAAAGATACTAAATGGTGATTGAAGAACAAGTTTCAGTTGCCAAAGGGGGGAGGGGGGCAACAATACGTAATACAACTAATCACTATCACAGGTAAAAAAGATCCCCAAATCAACATTTTTAACAAAAGCAGGACTGCTCCATTCATAATCATTTACTTTTGTGGAAGTAGGTTCCGATTATCTTTATATTTTTAGACTTTAAAGACAAAATACTCCTGATTTCATTTTTTTTTAAAAGTATTTTCCTCCAATTAACATGTCCTCAATCCAACACATGGTCCCCAAAACGCCATGAGAGGGGTTCAATATGCAGCTCCCACGCATTTTCTTTCTTTTCATTATTGCAGTTGGATTGTTGGAAACCTTTCATTATTGCAGATGGAAACCTTTCATTGTTGCAGATGGAAACCTTTCATTATGGCAGATGGAAACCTTTCATTATTGCAGATGGAAACCTTTCATTATTGCAGATGGAAACCTTTCATTGTTGCAGATGGAAACCTTTCATTATTCCAGATGGAAACCTGTTATTATTGCAGATAGAAATCTGTTATTATTGCAGATGGAAACCTTTCATTATTGCAGATGGAAACCTTTCTTATTGCAGATGGAAACCTTTTATTATTGCAGATGGAAACCTTTCATTATTGCAGATGGAAACCTTTCATTATTGCAGATGGAAACCTGTTATTATTGCAGATAGAAATATGTTATTATTGCAGATGGAAACCTTTTATTATTGCAGATGGAAACCTTTCATTATTGCTGATGGATACCTTTCATTATGGCAGATGGGAACCTTTCATTATTGCAGATGGAAACCTTTCATTATTGCAGATGGAAACCTTTTATTATTGCAGATGGAAACTATTCAGTATTGCACATGGAAACCTTTCATTATTGCAGATGGAAACCTTTTATTATTGCAGATGGAAACCTTTCATTATTGCAGATGGAAACCTTTTATTATTGCAGATGGAAACCTTTCATTATTGCAGATGGAAACCTTTCATTATGGCAGATGGAAACCACTCATTGTTGCAGATAGAAACCTTTCATTATGGCAGATGGAAACCTTTCATTATTGCAGATGGAAACCTTTCATTATTGCAGATGGAAACCTTTCATTATTGCAGATGGAAACCTGTTATTATTGCAGATAGAAATCTATTATTATTGCAGATGGAAACCTTTCATTATTGCAGATGGAAACCTTTCATTATGGCAGATGGAAACCTTTCATTATTGCAGATGGAAACCTTTCATTATTGCAGATGGAATCTTTTCATTTAATATTGCAGATTGAACCTTTCATTTAATATTGCAGATAAAGAGTAAAATGGTCTTTGTTTTTGTCCTGTCATTACAGACGATGTGTGTCGACTACCAACATGGCAAGCAGGTCCTAACAGCTCATTTGAAGCAGAAAGGTTATGGTTCTTGGCTGCGTTTACCCTCAGAGATTGGTGGATTCTCAAAGTAGTAGAGATCATGAGCTCCGTTACTTGGCAGGAATACAACCTGTACGTTGTTACCATTATATGCTTTATGATGAGCCCAGGAAATGCAACCAGATCTTCTTATTTTTCCAACTTGCAGAGATTTCTACATAAATTGTGTATATATTAAGGCATTAAACTACTTCCCACAGATGTTTTCAAAGAATGCTTTTTGGTAAGAACATACAGTTATTGGTTGTCACAATGAAACCATGACTATAAACCAAGTAGAGACAACAGGTGTCCGCATACAATGCACCGGGTTGTTTTTTCTCTTTCAATCAGCTGCCCTCTGTTGGGGTACGTTCAGACGAGGAACTAAACCAAAAGTGCTTAAATAACCCTCCGTTGAAATGCGCAAATAAGGTCTGCGATCAGGGTTAATTTGACCCACAGAACTTGGCTAAACTTGTCCTTAAGAAAAGGTAGAGTGGCGCAGTTAAGTCCAGGTTTTAAGACAAAAAAGCAAGTTCTAATTTTCAGTCGTTTTTTTCTTCTTTTTTTTCTGTTTCAACACGTAATAAATGGTATGCTGTGCATACCACTGGTTATCGAGAACCAAGCCCATAAACTAGGTTTTGTCTGGTTCCTTCCTTCAACAACTTACTACAGTGGTACTATCTAAGATCAATTGCTCCAGTTGAGTTTATACCAGACTGATTTACTTGGAGCGTCAAACCCAAACAAATTTGTTCTACTACTACTATTACTAGGTTCTTATATAGTGCTTTACCACACTTGTCCTGCAAGGTATGTTTAACTACATTTTGCTGTATGAGGCCTATTCCTTTAAAGCACCGTGTAATGGTTTACAAGGTGATGTGGCGTAGTATGCTGCTACTATCTAACCAGGAACACCGGGGAACACCCCTTCTCTCTTTTAATAAGTGCAATGGGTTCTTATACATGCATTACACAACAAACAGGACCAATGGCCATCCAAAGGACGAAGCAGTGGTTAAGTGTCTTGCTTAAGGACACGACTGGGACTCGAGCCCACACTCTGCTGAACAGAAACACCAGAGTTTGAATTCGGTGCTCTAAACCAGTCAGCCACAGCAGTTCCACACTTCCATACGATCCCATGTATTATGATAACTTATTGAAAATAATGAAAAGCAATTTTTGAAACAAATAAAAAGATGAAAAGCAATTTTTGGAACGTTACTATGAAAATATGTTCACGACTTCTGAACGAGCAAGTTATGAGATAATTCCAATAGCACACTCTTGAAAATCATTTGAATTGTAAACAAAGCGTGTAATGTTTTTTCATCAACTTCCAACATTAGGGCAATCTACATAAAGTACAGTAGTACGATCGGTAAGTTTCATGATCAAGGACGCCCCGGATTGGAAACTTCAGCAGGCACAGAAACATAATTGGGTTGGTGCTAGGGTCAAGGATACAAAGTAATTGGCCGTATTTATCGGGCTATGTGTGACCATGAGGTTCGAGGTGACATCGGGAAACCCTGCAATAAAAGTGGTAAAAATGGAGCAAATCTGCTGACTAGCTGTCAAAATTTTACATTCTTAACCATTTGGCCCTGCACACATTGCGTACGCTTCGTAATCCTCCGGCTACGCCGTCGGCAGGAGGGTTACGTTATCGCAACTAGCCTTTAATGTGATACTTCTTTAAGCCCTATATACATGTAGCTAGGTAGTTCAATTAGTGGAGTGCCATCACATTAATCCAGAATCCTTTGGAAAGTACTGACTCCCTAGACCAAACCTCGACTATCTGGATTGCTGGATGGATTATTATTATTATTACTATATCATTATTATTGTTATTACAATGTATTACTACTATTATTGTTTTTATCATTATTATTATGAAGGCTTCATAATTCATAACTTATGGTCAAAATTCTGGATGTTACAAATGCCCGAATCCTTTAAAATATTTTGTTACGTGCCCATGTGTCTTTAATACAGACTGGGGGTGTTGGTGCCTAGACACAGATCTGGCTAACTCCCTATTTCTGACTTTGCTACATGTATGTTTGGCCGGAATGTGAAAGCCCTTTGCCAAGCTGCGAAGCAAGTGCAAGTCTTTACCAATTTCCATCCGGCGCCCATCCATCTTCCCGCCTGCGTTCAGTGGAAATGTTGATGTTTTTGTTTTAAGATTCAGTTTTTGAGTTGAATTGTTTTATCATATGTACAAGCCCAAGTGAGATTGTGATATATATTAAATTGCCGGTCATTTTGTTGTTTGAACTTTCAACTATATGTTTTCCAATAATGTTGAGGTTTTTGGAATAAACCAGTTTTTTATTAGTGTTGAGCATTGTGCCCTCCGGACTTAACTAAATGTTGAATGTTTTAGAACCAAATCTGAACATGAAGGAAGGGAAGAAAATTAACACAACAGACATGGGTCATTCCATGTCAGACCAACGCACTTTTTTACCTTATGTCTTCCGATTTTGCTGTGCTTGTAGGTCCTAATGAGCAATGAATGCACACCAATTTTCAGCCCAATCGGACTTTCCATGTGGTCAGGGCAGAAACCACTAAAATCTGACATTTTTAGAGTAAAATACCACCTTTTTGGTAAAAATATGTCATAACCATGTCAATTTTTATCACATATATGCAAATTTGGTATCAAATTGATGAGAATTGCATGCTCAAATCAATTCTTTCATCAAAAATAAATTTTCTGAAATGTAGGTCACTGTAATCTTTAATATGTTATCGTGACCTTTGACCCAGTTTATGAAATAATGTATCATTCCAAAAATCAACGAAATAAAAATCATTTGATAAAGCATGTCTTCCTCTATCAGAATCCACTAAGAAACAACTGGGCTCTTCAAAATTTACAAGTTTATGACTATTTTTGTACAAGTCACGATGATCTTTAATATGTTATCGTGACCTTTGACCCAATTTTTGAAATAACGCATCATTCCAAAAGTCAATGAAATGAAAATCACTTGATAGAGCATGTCATCCTCTATCAGAATCCACTAAGAAACAACTGGGCTCTTCAAAATTTACAACTTTAAGACTATTTTTGTACAGTTGGTAGGTTACAAATTAGTCAATTTATACATGTACTTTACTTTATAAATAAATAAAAATAAAAAACTTTCCAAAGTTACTAAAATTGTTATTGGTTTGGGATTTTTTCATGTTGAGGGCTGATGTGGTCTAACCAGAATCATACTTTAAAATACCAGCAGTGACGCACCCAGGATTTAATTTGGGTTGTGGGTGGAGGGGGAGGATGGTAAACAAAAAATGTCACCATGCTGCAACTCTGACTTCATCGGAAGGTTAGCATGCTTTTTCGTGTGCTATACGGTTAAATGGAAATCGCACAGTTAGCACAAAATCTGCTGCTGAGCAGCTCTATTAAAATGGGCACTGAAGCCAGAGTTGCAGCATGGTGAACAAATTGTTCTTGAGGATTTCTCAGAAAGTTACTATGCATTAATTTGTTGTTCAAGATTCATTACAGGGGGTTAAAGTAAGACTGCAAAAGTTTGTGATCTACTGAAGAAAGGCAGACAGCTTCTCCATCTCAACCTTGATGTAATCTCTAACTGGGATCACTAATAATCACAGTGGTGCACCCGAAAGGGGAGGGGGGGGGGTGGGGACGATGGGTCTGGGGGATTGATCCCAGTCCCTCCAAGGTATTAAATTTGTTTGTTTGATTTGTTTTGATTTTTTGTTTTACAATCTTCGAAAGAAATTTTTGGGGAAAATATGGCCCACCCCCCAAAAATAATAAATCCTGGGTGTGTCACTGCTGATAGTTTAAATTCTAATTCTGGTTTAACCACATCAGCCCTCAACAAGAAACAAATCGCAAACCATGAACACTTTAAGTAACTTTAGAAACGGAAGAGTGAGGTTTGTTGGTGGATTTATTATGTCAAGTATATAAATTGACTAGTTTGTGACCTAACAACTGTACAAAAATGGTAATAAAATTGTAAATTTTGAAGAGCCCAGTTGTTTCTTGGTTGATTGTGATAGCGGAAAACATGTTCTATCAAGTGATTTTTATTTTGTTGATTTTTGGAATGATGCATTGTTTCACAAATTGGGTCAAAGGTCACGATAACATATTAAAGATCACGGTACTTGTACAAAAATAGTCATAAAGTTGTAAATTTTGAAGAGCCCAACTGTTTCTTAGTGGATTCTGATAGAGGAAGACATGCTCTATCAAGAGATTTTTATTTCATCGATTTTTGGAATGATACATTATTTCAAAAACTGGGTCAAAGGTCACGATAACATATTTAAGATTACAGTGACCTACATTTCAGAAAATTTATTTTTGACAAAAGAACTGATTTGAGCATGCAATTCTCATCATTTTGATACCAAATTTGCATATATGTGATGAGAATTGACATGGTTATGACATATTTTTACCATAAAGGTGGTATATTACCCTAAAAATGTCAGATTTTAGTGGTTTCTGCCCTGACCACATAGTAAGTCCGATTGGGCTAAAAATTGCTGTGCATTCATTGCTCATAAGGACCTACAGTCACAGCAATTTTTTTCAAAATCGGAAGACATGAGGTAAAAAAGTGCGTTGGTCTGACATGGAATGACCCACATGCAAAATTGGTTTAAACTTGTCACTGGTTCCAGTTGAATTAGCTGAAACATTGAAAACCTTAGATGGTCATAACTCCTTTGCAATGATGTACTGACTTGAAACATTGAATCAAATATCGCTTCTTACTTATAGATGCATATAAAAAGATGAAACTCAAGAGTTTATCACTGGTTTCACAGTTGATTGAGCTGAAACAATGAAAACCTTAAATGGTCATAACTCCTGATTGCAATGATGACCTGACTTGAAACTTTTGATCAAATAATTATTGCTTCCTTACATAAAGATTCATACGAAAAGATAAAACTAAAAGAATCAATCACTGGTTCCTGTTGATTGAGCTGAAATAATGAAAGTCTGTAATTGTCGTAACTCCTTATTGCAATGATGACCTGACTTGAAACTCCAATCAAATTTGCTACCTACATGTACATGTTGATGCATACGAAAATGAGCTGAAACAATGAACATTTAAATGGTCAAAACTCCTTATTGCAATTATGTTCTTACTTGAAACTTAAAAGCAGTGGACACTATTGGTAATTACTCAAAATAATTATTAGCATAAAACCTGACTTGGTGACGAGTAATGGGGAGAGGTTGATGGTATAAAACATTGTGAGATATGGCTCCCTCTGAAGTGCCATAGTTTTAGAGAAAGACGTAATTTTCCACGAATTTGATTTCGATACCTCAGATTTAGAACTTGAGGTCTCGAAATCAACCATCTAAACGCACACAACTTCGTGTGACAAGGGTGTTTTTTCTTTCATTATTATCTCGCAAGTTCGATGACCGATTGAGCTCAAATTTGTTATTTTATGCATATGATGAGATACACCAAATGTGAAGACTAGTCTTTGACAATTACCAATAGTGTCCACTGCCTTTAAATCAAATATCGCTTCTCACTTGAAGATTCATATGAAAAGATAAAACTCCGAAATTTAATCACTGGTTTCAGTTGAATGAGCTAAAACAATTAAATATTTAATGGTCATAACTCCTTATTGCAATGATGTACTGACTTAAAACTTCAATCAAATATTGCTGCTTACATGTAGAAAGTATGAAAAGATAAAAATAAAAGATTTTATAATATTGTTCCAGTTGAATGAGCTAAAACAATGAAAACCTTATTAAATAGTCATTACTTTATAGTTGCCAATGTCCCCACCCCTTTGACCATCAGTTGATCAAATGATTGATTTTTCTTCTATTCCTTGTGTCTCTGTCGGGCGCTCGTTAGCTCGCCTTGGCAGCTTCGCAGTTCTAATTTTATATCTCAAAAAAACTATTAAATTCAAATGCATTTAAATTTTAGTGATAATAAACCAGGGAAGCGATAAAGAGAATTAAAACAAAAACAAAGAATTAACTAGACTTGAATTGTCGTATAATTACAAACACTGTTTGGAGTAGGCTGAGTCAGCAAACCGTGTTTGAAAGAGAGAAAATCGCAGAAACATGTCTTAATACAAACATACAGATTTGCAAATTAGAAATAAGAAACAAAGAAATTAAAAAACTCATGGCGTCATTATTTTTTTAGAGCCTTTTTTTTTTAAGCATCCTGTAATGGAGCACTGTGTACTTGATCTAGTTTCATTAAAAAAAAACAAAAAAACGGGCAAACTACTCATGATTCGAACCCACGATATTTGCACTGCTGGATCAGATGTTTTACCAGCAGCTAGACCAACCAGCTTTTGTGTCTTTGTTGGCCGACAATGCTCACACTTCGAAGCCTCAAGCCATTTCTTGTCAAGTCAAGAACTGTGAAAAGCTTGTTTTTTCGAGACCTCAAATTATAAATCTGAGGTCTCGAAATCAAATTCGTGGAAAATTATTTCTTACTCGAAACTACATTACTTCAGAGGGAGCCGTTTCTCACAATGTTTTATACTATCAACCTCTCACCATTACTCGTTACCAAGAAAGGTTTTATGCTAATAATTATTTTGAGTAATTACCAATAGTGTCCACTGCCTTTAAGTTGAATCAGCTGATGGTAAAAAATTTGCAATTGAGATTAACATAACGCTTCATCCATTTTTTAAACAAATTTGTTAGTATATGATGGCCATTTTCCTTTAGATAGTGGAAATCAGGTGATGCAATTTGGAACTAAAAGTTTGATCTGTCATTGTTAAAGGATCACCCAATACTGTTGTGAAGAAAATGCACCCAATGATGTTTTCAAGTCTGGAAAATGACAATTTTGTAAGTAATTTTGTAACAATTTTGAATGCTTTGCAATACTTAAATTTCGACCTATTTCACATCCCTGTCCACCATTACAATTTTGTGAGTCAAAATGTACCCTTAGGAATTGACTCCCGCACAAAAAATAAAATAAATTGAAAACTGTGCAAGGTGTCAATGTTGTAGTATAATTATTCATAATTGCCTTAATAAATGATTTTTTTTTTTACATTTTCGTTTGTTTTCCCTTTTGTGCCCCAAAGTGGGCACCTGCACCTGGTTCAGAGTTGCGCAAAATCAAATAGATTATCTGACTAGGAGATGTTTCAGGTAAAATTACTGGAGAGAATAATTACAACAACAAAAACACGCCTGACAGTAACTTCGCCCTTTAGCATGGATCTGCCATTTGTGTGTGTGAGCCTCGACTTCATTTATATTCATTTTAAACTGTAAGTATTTGTTTACGTGTAAGCGTCATTGTACATGTTACGAGCAGTGATGTCACACTTTGAGGCTCGTGAATAATGCCAGGGCCCAATTTCATAGCGCTGCTTAGCGGCCGATTTTGTGCTTACTGTGCAATTTACATTTCATAGCGCTGCTAACCGTAAGCACACGGAAATTAAGGCATGCTAACCTTCCGGTGCTTACCGCACGAAAAATAAACGACGTCACAATGCAAATCCACGGTAAACACGCAATATGACCGGCCAATTTTTCTGCTCAATATACGCTAATGCTTAAGCAATGGTTTTCTGCTACAAGCACGCAAATTTGCTTACAGTTAAGCAGCGCTATGAAATTGGGCCCAGATATCTTCACCGAGCATTGAGGTACACCTCCATGGAAATAGAGATAGCTCTATGATCATCATATACACACGTACGTGGCCGACGCGGCAAGCAGACGACCTAAAGAAAAAGCTTTCCATATCTGTGTTTGATTGGCCGTCAGAGGCGACCTCGGACCAATCAAAACAAACACAGATACGGTAGCCTTTAGTCACAATAGGGTATGTTCAGACAGCGTGTATTCCGACAGCACTGAGTTACGGAAGAAACATCATTTCCACAAGATGTACTTATTACCAGCATTGATGTTGTCTGTTTCCACAAGAGCTATATCTATGACTCATTACCAGCATTGATGTTTATAGGATTTGAGGCATTGCATGGTGAGGTATCAATGTATAATTATTTGGTTTGCGGTGACACCATGTGTGTATTTATATATACACTTGCCATGTAGAGTTTGTTCTTATGCTACCCTCACACTAGGTAAAATATGCTATAGCGAATGGGCTTACGAATGGAATTATTTGACAATCGCTTAAACTTCGCAACATTCGCCGTGTTTCGTAAGCGTTGGTAAAAATTTCGGAACGTTCACATAGTCATACTCCACCTCTTTTCGAAGATCACTCAATCAAAATGGGGCGAATATTCTTGCGATTATGAATAAATTCTTGCGATTAGAAATGTTTACATTTGCGTTGAATTCGACAAACAATTGCGATTGGATGGTGAATATTTTCATCTTGGTCGCCCCTCGACCTCTCCTTCAAAATGTATGACGAATGCTTACCAACGCTTGACAATGCTTGCCAATGCCTTACAAATAGGCAACGAAAATTGGCCCACGTCGCGACTGAGCTTCCAACAATGTCAAACAAATGAAGCGATTGCTAGCGAATGTTACGAATGCTTGCGAATGCTTACGAAAGGGCTTACAAACGTTAATAATGCACTCAGGAATGTTACGAATGTCTTACCACCGTTGCCAATGTCTTGCCATTTTCTGACTAATTTCCGAGCAATGGATTACGCGGCCGCGATTGCTACAAATACCGGGCGAATCTTGCTCTGGCCACTTGTTCGTTTGACAAACAGCAACACCACATTTTGTAAGAAAGGGGACCCGCGAAGGTTACAAATGCCTTACAGGTGCCTTTACGAACGCTGCCAATGCTTACGCATGCTTTACAGACATTAACAATGGCTTACCAATGTTAACGAATGTCGAGGCGAATGACCGTCTTCGCAACATTCGCTGAAATTAACAAACCGGTTTGTAAAATTATTGACCGATCTTCGTAAGGAGATGGGGCGTGACGGGTAACCGCTCCGAATTTGAATACGAACGCTTACGAAGACACAGCGAATGTTGCGAAGTATGAGCGATTGTCAAATATTTTCATTCGGAAGCACATTCACTCTAATATTATTTGCAACAGTGTGAAACAGCATTGGGAAGCACTTTTTAGTTTCAGCGAATGTTCGCCGTAGATTTTCGTAAGCTTTGGTAGCCATTAGTAACGTTGGTAAAGCGTGCGTAAGCGTTGGCAACTTTCGTAAGCTATTGTAAGGCATTGGCAATCATTGGCTATTATTGTTAAGCATTCGTAAAAATTCGTAACATATTGGTACGGACAGGTCGAGGGGTGACCGAGGGCGAACGTGAAAATATTCACTATCAATTCGCAAATTTTGGGCGAATTCACCGCGAATTTCAAATATCCATATTCGCAAGAATATTCGCCCAAGTGTGAGAGTAGCATTAGATAACTGTCTTGCTTTATTCTACTGCCGCGGAGTAGATAATCGGGGGTTCGGGAGACTTCTCAGTTCCGAAAAGAACTGTCCTGCTTTTAACATTACCAGGGAGGATGGTATAGAAAATAGACTTTGACTACACGTTCATGAACGTGTGCGCTCTTCGGAAAATGATGAGCAAGTTGTCGAAATCGGTAAGATTTTTGAAAGTTCATACTAATGCCCGGTTCATACTTCATGCGAATGCGGAGCGAATTTGCCGTGAATAGGACGTCACAACCATGTGACGTCACAATCCTCCTTTCGCAGCGATATTCGCAAGTGGGTAGTTATGCGAATTAGTCGTTGCGAATTTGTGACGTCATGAACCGGGCTTTATGCTGTTTCACACTAGGGATATGCTAGCGAATATGCTTACGAACGGAAATATTTAACAATCGCTCAAACTTTGCAACAACAAATTCGGTACGTTCACAAGTCATTCTCCACCTCCTTACGAAGATCGGTCACTTTATGCTGCTCTCACACGGCGAATTGCTTGCGAGTATGCTAACCGAATTAAATATTTGACAATCGCTCAAACTTTGCAACATTCGCCATGTCTTCGTAAGCGTTGGTAACAAATTCGGAACTTTCACAAATTATTCCCCACCTCCTTACGAAGATTGGTCAATTTAGAAATCGGTTTCTAAATTTCAGCAAATGTTGCGAAGAAGGTTCGTAATTGATCGGGAACATAATGGTAGAGTGTGCGTAAGCGTTGGCAACGTTCGTAAAGCCATCGGCAAGCGTTGGTAAGCATTCGTAATATATTGGTACGGAGAGGGCCGACCGAGGACGATCGAGGGCGAGACCGAGATGATCCCACCGCCATTGGACGTATTCAACACGAAATTAAAATATTCATCTTCGCAAGAACATTCGCCACTCTGTGAGAGGCTCAATGCGAAACGCTTTCTAAATTTCAGCGAATGTTGTGAAGACGGTAATTCGCCATCGATTTTAGTAAGCATTGGTAAGCCATTGGTACTGTAGGTAAAGCGTGCGTATTATGCGTAATATTGGTAAGGACGACCGAGACAGGGGCGGATCCAGGATTTTCCAAACGGGGGGGGGGGCGTTATTTATTTTTTCAGAATGAAAGACCGTGCCATCCCCAGGCAGCAATTTTTGTTGTTGTATAGGCCTACTTTGAAATTGTCACTGTCGTAGTGCTTTCAATGGGATGTGCAGTGCCAGATTTCATGGCTCTGCTAACCGTAAAGCAAAGAACTTGACGCTTACGGAAGCAGTGAATTGAACATTCACTGATATTCCACGGGTTACAGGGATTTGTGTTGCGTAATGCGCGTGTGGGTATACTCCACGTTACGGCCAGGCTACAGGGGACTGAGACCCAATAAACTATTAGCCATGATTTAAAAAATTATTACGGCGGCAACAGAGCTAAAATTAGGCCAAGGTATTTTGCGCAAAATAATGTACAGTTTTGAAAACACGCTGTCCACACGCACATTATTCACGTTAAATTCCTCTGTAAATAAATAAAAGTGGTCCACAATGAAACAGAGTGTATACAAGGTAGGCCTACGACGGGTTATAGTTTTTTCTTGGATAAAAAATACACAGGTATGTAGTTCATTTTGAGTCGTCGTCCCCTTCCCCCTTCCCCTTCCCCCTTCCCCCTTCCCCCCTTCTCCCTTTTTCTCCCTTTTTCGCCCCCACGCCCCCCCCTGGATCCACGCCTGCGAGAACATTATTCACTATCAAATGCAAGTGTGAGAGTAGCATAACAAATCATATGATTTTAACCCAAAACATGTGTTAACAAATTTTTAAAAAAATCTAGGCGTAGGGCTATTCTACCACTTCAGCAGCATTAGATCGGTAAGTTTCATGGTGCAGATCGTTGCAGGAAAAAAAAACACGGAAAAAATTGCTGACGTCATCAATGTGCTGGGGCCGAGGATACGAAGTGGATTGGACAAATTTATAAGGCTATAATGCCAAGGCGTGCATTTTCAAGAGGGATCAGGCGTGTGATTTTATTCGCACGCAGGATGATCCTCTGCTGGTCGCTGGAAGTGGAATGGTGTTCGCAAGCGACGAATTCAAGGCGGTAAACGGAGCTGATATGATGCCCAGGTGTTCTAGTGCGCCAATGTTCATTTTTGGGAAACACGCTTTTCACACGCACAGATTTACTCCTCATGAGACACGTCTGTCAGTGATATATAATAGTGGTCCACAACGAAACAAAGTGAAGGTAGTATAGGGCCATCGACGGGTTATTAATATTTTATTTTATTTTAAATAAAATACCGGTTGTCCCCTCCCCTTCCACCTTTTCTTTGTCTCTCTTTTTGTTCCCTCTCCTTTCTTTACTGACAAAAAGGGGGCATGCGCCCCCCCCCCCCCCTCCACGCTCCCCCCTCCCGGATCCGCGCCTGGAAAAAATCTTAAGAATTCTGGATTGCAGTTGGCGACTGTAAAAAATAACTTAAAGTGACCCTCATGACTCCGTTTTTATTGACAGTTTATCTATACCCTATTTTTGAGTCAATTCCTATACACCTAAATCCAGCAGGCTAAAATCTCTGTTAAAAAAATTATCCTACGAATTGCAGAATACTGCCTACTGCCTTTGACATAGGCAATTTCTCAGCGGAGTCTGTTCGAAAATTATTTCTAATTCAACAAAAAGTCTGCCCTGGGCCAGAATCACGACCGATCATCTAAAGCCGTGTTCGCACTGCACTGGGTTAATAGTTTGGGGTAACTTAACCATGACGCTGGGTAACATTCCGACGGGTTAACTTTCCCACCGTCCGCACTTGGATTTATTTGACTCGGGTAAACTTACCGAGACCGTGGGTAAACTAACCGCGTAACATTGAATAGTTCGATAATCACGAAAATCATATTCTTCCATGACAAAACATGTTAGCTCATTCTACGGGTCACGGACGGATGGGAGATTTAAACGAGTCGTCGCGTCCGCATTGGACTTTCTGGCTCGGTTAAACTGACCTGGTAAATCTTCCTGGGCACCTTTGGCTCGGTTAAACTACCCATTCGGGTCGGGTAAGTTACCTGCATGGAAAGAAAACTTCCTGGGCTGTTCGCATTGGGCTTAAAATGCGTAAGTTACCCATTGGCTCGGTTAGTTTACCCAATGCGAACAGGGCTTAGCCCTATTCGCAAAGTCGCCCCCAACACAGTCGCCCCCTATGCATTTTTGGCTTATGTTTCAATGATTTTCCAAGGAGATTTTTTTATTGTTTGTAACTTGAATCAGGAAAGGGAATCCTTAACTACTTTATACATTTTTGCTGAGGATAACTTATTGAAAAACCACATTTTTTGACAAAGTCATTCCGTTGTTAAAAAGTGTGGTTTTTTGCGGATCCTTTGGGTCGCATTAGCTAGCTTTCAGAAATTTAGTACATGTAGGTCGATTCGTGCATTGTTTTGATTTTGTTTCAATTACATCCATGGGGAATGGTTGTTGTTTTTAACTTGACTCAAGACAGAGGATCCTAGGCCCAACTGATTGAAAAACCAACACATTTGCACACAATTTCTCCTGTTGTAACGAAGTATTTATTTGAAAATGTATTTCTAGAAAAAAATATTTATTCACACAATCTTTACACTTAACCTCACTAAATAAAAGCCATAACTTAGGCTAATGAACATAAAAGATTTCTCACCAAAAAATTATGTGAATATACTGTGATTAAAAAAACATCAAAACTAAAATAAATTAACAAACAAACGAAACACATATCTTTCAGAAATATCATTGCAATCACCAAAAAAAGTGGTGGAAAACCCCAAGAATTTTCGCTGTTTTCAAACATCGAGTTTTCGACTCGTGTGATAAAAACTAATTTTTTACTAATTTCTCAAAAAGTAAAGCAATTCAAACAAAAATATTTCAAAGGGAGTTACCCATCATGACCATCTTTATACCGTGTAAGAAAAACACAGATTAAAGGAACACGTTGCCTTGGATCGGTCGAGTTGGTCTTTAAAAAAGGGTTTGTAACCGTTTGTTATCAAATGCATGGTTAGAAAGGTGTCGTAAAAGTAGAATACAATGATCCACACAAACATGCCTCAAAATTGCACGGTTTTCCTTTACATCGTCGGATAACACGGTCCGCCATTTATGGGAGTCAAACTTTTGACTCCCATAAATGGCCGACCGTGTTAGTTCGCAAAGTAACAGAAAAACCACGCAATTTCGAGGCAAATTTGTGTGGATCATTGTATTCTACTTTTAAAACATCTTCCTAACCATATTCATTTTATAACAAACGGTTACAAATGCTTTTTATAGACCAACTCGTTCGATCCAAGGCAACGTGTTCCTTTAATGTCCAATAAAATAAATAACGTATAAAATAAGGATAAAAAGAGCAGATGAATGTCCAATAAAATAAATAAACGTAGCGGCGTTTTTCAACTCATTGAACAGCCAGAGACTGACAGATCACTTTGTCTCCACACAAAAAAATGCTACAAAAGACGCAAACATCACGAGGGCGAATCCAGGGACCAATAAGAAAATGCCCAAATAACGGCAATGAAGTTTTGGACTATGTGTAAAAGATGAAGTTTTGGACTATGTTTCTTCCATTTCTAAAAATATAATTCAATTTTAAATTATCAGTATAAACCACAAGGGAAACTGACTGGGTAAATTTTGAAATTGTCCAACCAATGAACAACGATAAGAACAAGATGGATTTTGCAATTAATTCGGCGCAGACAAAAAAAGGCTCGTTTTTGCAAAAAGCTGATCGGAACTAAAATTAATTATATTATTAACCCTTACGTTACCGTTTTCACGAACATCCCACAGACCACACAATCCGAGATTTTCAGAACGAAATCACTTTGGTCACTCGTGAAACCGTTTCCAAACTGGCTGTTCGTGAAAACGGAAAAACGCATGACGTCAAATTTGCCTGGATTGGGCGAAGGGGTTTCACGAAAGAGCAATGATGCAATTGTCATTTTGTTTACCTACGCAAAATGCGTCAGCAGTAAATTTCATTTTTTTTTTTACATCGTAATTAGGACGATTCTACTGCAGGAATAAGATCGCAATCACCTTTTTTTCAATTCCCCCCACCCACGGCCAATGTCTGTGGTGCTTCACTTTCTGTCTTTCAAAACCATCACTTATAGCTGTCACTTGGGGATAGGACAATATTATAGATGTAGTTTCAAACTTTACCGCGTTCAACTCCGTGGGGCAAGCATGGTTTTGTAACAAAAGTGCGGCACCTCCTGTCGGCCGACCCGTGATGGGGTGTCAGTAGGCTTTATGAATTTGCGAGTCAGGTTCAACCATCTAGTTCCACTTAATTTATTGTATCTAGAGCTTGAGTGACAGCCAGTTCCATATACTGCTGTGTTTCACTTTATGTCTTTCAAAACCATCACTAAGCTGTCACTTGGGGATGGAACATTTGTCGGGGCGACTGTGTCGCGGGGGCGACTTTGTAGGGGGCGACATTGTAAGCGGGCGAGTTTGTACACGGAGTGGGCGACTTTGTAGAGGGCAACTTTGCCGGGGGCGAGATGACTGGTTTCCGTCTGGTTAGGAAACACTGCACTGAGACGTGGTAGACTGGATTCAAGCCCCGTTCTCGTGCGAGAGGTCCCCAATCAATATCCGACGTCAAAAATGTATGTTGTGGTCCCGAGAATGGCCAGGCATCCGGGTTCTCTATACGGCAATGACTGGCTATTATAAAAAGAACCTCACGGTACGGGACTTAAGTAAATTCTATGTGTGCGTTCGTTTAGCTTCCCTGGGTCGACCCCGGTGTGTGGCGGTTTTTTTTTCCAGGACGAACGTGATGGGTAATTATCTGCACACGTTCGTCCTGGAAAAAAACCCATTCACACACCGGGGTCGACCCAGGGAAGCTAAACGAACGCACCTATAGTCACCGGGCGGTCCACAACATACACGACGTGAGCACTCAAGCGTGAGCATATCCGGACTACCGTGTCATGCTACCTTCCGTCGTGTGTGACTACCGTCGCGTTTACGAAGGCTCCCTTTTCACGAGCGCCGACGCACTTCGAGAGCCCATTCGAGCCGTCGCGGGTGCGCCCTCATTTTTCGGTTTTTACAACAGGGGCCCAGTCTATAGTCTAACACCCAGACGTACGTGCAAAGTTATTTTTAAGCTGTTTCGACAACGAAACAACCATAATCTGGAGGCCGTATAGCAAGGTAAAATCCAGGTTTTACCAGACACGCCAGGCCCAGGGATGAAGTTAGCTCATTCATTGAGGTAAAGTAGTATGAATTAGCAATGTACAGATACAGATACAGACAGACAAAATGGATGCACATTTCACAAAACTTTGATTGAGTCGTGTTTTATTTGTTATTCGTCGGATCATCAACATGAATTCGATCATCATACATAGACGTAAATAGGTCTATAATTATGTTTTCGATAGTCATATTTTTATTATTATTATTCTAGACGTCCAGTCAACTCGTACCAAAATTATTGTACCCAAGTCAACTCGTACCCAGGTCAACTCGTACCCAGGTCAGCTCGTACCGTATAACGTAGTTGCGATAACATAACCCTCCTCCCGACGGCCGCACAGGCCGGAGGGTTACGAAGCTCCTGCAATGTGTGCAGGGAGAAATGGTTAAAAACGTACAATTTCGACAGCTAGTCAGCAGATTTGCTCCATTTTTACCACTTTTGAAAATCATGACACAAATTCTAGGAACACGAACTTGATCCTCAATGTCTAATGAATCCTATCATATCACTAAAAACACCATTGAGGAAATAATTTGAAGAAAAAGGACAAAAACCAGATCCCCGATCGAAAGAGTAAAAAATGTCCCAGGTTGAAAATTTGAATCAAAGGGGGGGGAGCTCCGGCTGTGTGTGCACGTCACCGGGGTCAACGACTCAGTGCTGCGTGTGGTGCATTGTGTATCCCGGTAACTGTGCAGCCGTAGTTTTGGTTCCAAGACCATTGGTGTTGCGCGGTCACACACAACCAACGTTCCGATCTATGCCTGGCAAAAACTGTACACGCTTGTAATTATCGAACATTAGCGGGCGCTCTATTTCTCTGATTTCCGCATCTCGCCGCTTGTACAAGACTATGGCTGCACAGTTGCAGGGATACAGAATGTACCACACGCAGCGCTGAGTCCGAATCTGGAGCAAATCTGCTGAAATTGTACGTTTTTAACCATTTCGTCCTGCACACATTGCAGGAGCTTTGTAACCCTCCGGATACCCTGTTTTCAAGGTGTCCCTAGAATCGAGGCTAATCTTTTACCTTCTGTGCGCGATGTACATGTATAAACAGACAGTCTCTAGTCCTAGATAAAATGTTTGTGGTATGACTTGGCAAGCAAAGACTTAGCCCACCTTGTTGAGCTGTTAATGGCTTTGCTTTTATTATCGGTCTCATCACTGTCACCATTACAGCCCACCTTCGATACATGTCTTAAACGCTAAGTTTTCAAAGGTCGCAAAATGCGTGGTAGTTTGATTGCAAATTCCTCCCATTTAAAAAAGTCCTATACTACTCCAACATACCTCATTTTGTTCCTTACATTTGTGAAACTACTATGACACATAGCAGGGCTTACTAAATGATGACTTTGTCCAGATGTGATTGGTCCAAAAAAACGTGTACAAAAATTACATTTAACGTGACATGTTCTTAGGCGCCGCCATGTTTTAATGATTCTCCTCTTGTTGGACGTGAGAAGTCAGGGCACCAGGCAAATCTTGCAAGTCATGAATATCCAAGAGGTAATGTCACGTGATGCGGTATGGCTACGCTGATTTATCAATTTGTGTGGTGTACAAAGTAAATATGAATATGTATGAGGTGACGTTGCGCGGTGGTAGTTTCCAGATACAGTGCATCGCTACGTCACCTTAAGTTAAATACATATTCAGTTTTTACTGTACACGCACATAAGCCTAGCGATCATGACATCACCTTATGGATATTCATGACTTGCAAGATTTGCCGGGCGCCCACGATCAACAGGGAGGAGAATCATTAAAAGATGGCGGCGCCCAAGATCATGTCACGTTAAATGTAATTTTTGTACACGTTTTTTTTGATCAATTTTCAAATCATCGCATCTGGACAAAGTCATCATTAAGTAAGCCCTGTTATGTGTCATAGTAATTCCACAGATGTAAGGAATAAAATGAGGTACATGTATGTTGGAGTAGTATAGGACCTTTTTAAATGGAAGAAATTTGCAATAAAACTACCACGCATTTTGCAACCTCTGAAAACTTAGCGTTTAAGACATTTATCGAAGGTGGGCTGTAATGGTGACAGTGATGAGACCGAAGTTAAAAGCGGAGCCATTAACAGCTCAACAAGGTGGGCTAGCAAAGACAAGTCTCCTCTCCCTTGACCAAAACTTAGAAACACGTAAGGCTCCACTGGTTAGTTGCAACATATAAATAACAAGGATTGCACTTGTAATAAAACCTGGTGTCATGTGTTTTCAGTCGATGTCGGTCACTTCGTACCCAAGTCACTACAGACCCCAGGCACTTCAGACCCAAGTCACTTCATACCTAAATTGTGGTACCCAAGTCACTTCGTACCCAAGGCCAAGTCACTTCGTACCCCAATTGTCTGACTGTGACCATAGAGCAAGATGCTCTATGCTCTGACAGAAGTGACCGGCCTTCATTATTTTCTTTTCATGTGGACATGACACCGATTATATTTCACGGTAATTAAAAATGACTTGCAAGTTGCAGGAAGATCAGAATAAATGTTGGCTGCGCTGTGTGTGAAAGGAAAACGAGGACGTCTTGCACCAAGACTATACGCGCACGAACGGATCAGGAAATTGTCAACCTCAATTCCAAATCTGAGGTCTTAAAATCAAATTTGTGGAACCTGTTTTTGATTGTTACAGAGTATTTCAATGCTAGGGTTTTGTCGTTAGTGACTCATTTCACGTCAAACAAGAGGTGGGGGGCTTCTTGGAGTGGCAGCGGGGAGTGATTGCTAGAGATGCGATAGGCAGATGGTGATCTGTGCAATGCAATAGTACACACATATTGACTGGCAACAAGGTAACTAGTATACGTCTATTCCAACGAGGGACTTTGAGGGAAATAGGTCCCTCTTCTGGTCACTCACAGGCCCAAGGGGGAATAGACGCACACTAGTTACCGAATTATGCCAGTCAATATGTGTTTTATAACACAACTCGGTCTTAAATGTCAAATAAGAACAGAAAATGAAGTTTTGTAGTTGTTGTTCACGGTTCAAGTCAAGAGAGGGCGCTGTTACTGCGGGCACTATATTCAAAGACTATTGCTCTGGTACTATTCCCGCAAAACACACGCGTGCGATCACTAGCCTATTTTAGTTCGTCCCACGTGACCGTGTTTCAGCCAACCAGAATACAGAACAAGCAAGAGGTGTGATATAATAAAGATTATATGACAGCCAAGCAGATCCTTGCCATATGATTGGAGGATTATCTGTCACAAAAGTAAATAAAAGTACTTTTGCACGCTACGTCACTCACCATCCATGTTTTGTTCCATCTGATAAGTACAGTGTACTATTGCACGGTGCGTACAACATCACTGCGTGCGCGTCTTTGGTAATGCAGCAGTGTTACTGCAAGGCACATACACACTTGTTACATTCGGCATCTGCGTACGTCTCAAAATAGCTGTACCATAGATATAGAGTAAAGTACATGTAACTAGATCGGCCACGCGTACACAATTGCGTTTGCCTGTGTGGAAATAGTTTTGGTTCGTCATTGACGTGGTCAAAATGTCACATTCCAAAGGCGACATGCAGAAAATGAACACGGGAGATATGCTTTGGACGCGCTAAATGTGACGGCAAAAAATCATGTGCTGGTAGCAACGCACAGAAAATGAACATGGGAGATATAGACAAATGGCAGCCCCATGCCAGAACCCGCATATGTACGCGCGGCCGAACTAGTTATTTTATCTTATATCCCTATGAGCTATACAGAACGCACATAGTCACTGTTCCGAATCAAACAGGCAAACCAAGAAACTGTTGTAATATTGTCACATTTAGAAATTGTAGGCCTATGGTTTGTTTGTTTTGAAAGCTGTAACTGTATCTTCCAATAAAAATTACAAAGATCTACTTGGATGTTATATAAAACAAATATGAATGTTTTCATTCGTGCTATAGCGGTATATTGTCATACATGTAGGTTGAAAGTTGAATAGAACACCCAAGCAGATCCTTGCCATTTGATTGGAGGATTGTCCGTCACATGTTAGCAAATAAAAGTACTTGCACGCTATGCTGTTCTATAGATCCGAAAAGTACTATTGCCTGCTGAGTAAAAGACATCACTGCGTGCGCGTGTCTTTACTGCAAGGCACATACATGTAGCATTCGGCTTCTGCGCGTTTTAAAATAACTGTACAGAACGCACATACTTAAACAGGCCGACTCAAAAAAATGGGTTCAGTTCATAGAGCTATTGTCAATTTATATAGTGCTATAGTTTAATTTCACAATTACAAATTGTAGGCCTACGCTTTGTTTGTTTTGAAAAGTTGTATCCTCCGATCAAAATGACAAAGATCTACTTGGGTGCTATACATGTATAAAACAAATAATGAATGTTTGTCATTCGTGCAATATTGCAAATATGTTCATTCGTTGAAAGATGTAATGTTCCATTCAACTCGGCTCCGCCTTCCAGCTTGGAAGATTTGACAAGAAGCCTAATGGTGTTTCAATTCTATCTTATCAGGTTTTACTGTTAGTCTTCTGCTGCACTCAATATTGCCTGCCTCATTCACCAAGTATGTCTGCCACATATGTATACTAGAGATGGAGGAAGCTACAGTGGAGGTAATTAAAACAGGGTAGACAGGATAACAACCTAGGCAAAAAGTAGTTTGAAGATTTAAAACAGAAATTGTCCAAATACAAATTGATCAAACAATGAACCACAAAGGAAACTAATTTATGGGCATATACATTCTCTTGACGGATTAGTGATTTGAACCTTTGACCTCCAAATATTTGCTGGTGCTTTAAAAACTGAGCTGATGTTTCTAGCCCTTTGATGATGGTTTCCAAATTTTGTCTAAGGTGTATCATAAACTTGAATGTGTTCCCTGGTTATATGGAAGTTTAAAATTCTGACTGTTACTCCTGACCAAAGATGTAGACAAAGAAGCGAGACCACCAACATGTGTCTACATTATACACGTAGCTCTGCTCACCTAGACTATGTGAATTTATTTACCTTTAAAAAACCCACCGAGGTCACCATTTGCTTTTTTAAAAACCTTTGTCTCAAGATTGTTTTCAAGTTCAACTTGTGTTATTTGTGAACCTGTTTTGAGAGAGATACAGTTTAAGTTAAAATGAACATTTTTCTAGTCTGATGGGTATCCCAGGTATGGACAAGATACTTGAACTGTACCTCCCTCAATCCAATGTTACAAACAATGCATTGTAGGTCAGTTAAGACTTGGGTAAACAAAGGCCAATTTCTTTGTTTAACGTTGCTAGTATTTTCCACTTTGATCCAAATGTCTCCATGCATATTGCTTTTGAGACTCATTGCTTGTATAAATTGTTATTAAAGAGCTTGGCCGAGGTCTTCCGATGTTTTATCTGCATGGAAAAATTGCGAGATGCTCGCCTTTGTCCACATTGCTCCAAGCTGTGTTGCTTTCTCTGTATCAGGGTAAGTGTTCATGTTTCTTGTCATTACAGCCACTGTTGGTCACAGTCTTGCTTGTAACTACTGTACCATCTGACCATATGGGCTAAATAAAAAGAATGCACTTAAAACCTCTTCAGTATACTTCAAACTAACATGAGGTACACAGGAGATGTTGCTGGTTAATGTGGAGGTATGATTGTGTCGGATTATTTCCCCCTCAAAAGCCAAAATTCCAGCTAATCAAAACCCTCCGCTCATGACTTCTGCCTGTTGTTTTGAGCCTACGCTCGTGGAGCACATTCAACTAATTTGCTAAACGAAATGGGGACAAACTTGTGCGCAATTCATGTTTTGCGCTCTGCCGAATTGCCAAATTACTTATTGTCAGCTGAATCTTCTGAGAGAGCAAAAAGCATGCACAATTTGCAAATTTGCACTCTGTTTGTATGCCAGCTCAAGTTAATAATTCTGAAAAATTGTGTAATCTGAAGATTGTGCAATATTTTAATTTTTTTCCTGGTCTGACCCCAATGCGTGAGAAAATGTTTGCGGTGCATGAGAGCTTGAGACAGACCCCTAATGCGTGAGTCTCACCCCTAATGCATGAGACTTGGTAGGATTGATACTGAAAGTTCCCAAAAAACATCCAGTCAAATTTGTATACGGGCCAAATTTGTGGCAAATGCATAATTTGTGGTTAGTTAAAAAAAACAATCGGCCAAGTCGTCTAGAATTCATGGACATTTTTGTACAAGTGTTCATCTGTGATGATTCAATCTATTTTACTAAATTGAACATAGGACATTCAAATCATCTTGACAAGTTTCTCATGTAAAATAAATTGAACAAAACAGTTTTCAAGAGCTATGAAAAACGAGTCAGCAACCAGAAAATATTATCATAATATACAGTCTTTGTTTTTCCTTCAAGTGTGTTTGCCAGTGTGCAACTACTAGGGGCAATCTTTTACACAATTTGGGTTAAGGACTTTATATTGCATTGATGCATTGGTATTGACGTCTAAGCCCTCAACGAAACTGATATTTGATTTTGTTGTAAAACCTTGTTTTTGTATATTTGTGTCTGCAGAGATGGCTGACTGAACAGAGATACCAGTGTCCTCATTGTAGGTAAGATGATCAAAACTACATGTACATGTAAGACTGTTTGTTCGTTCACATTCCTAGGACAACTCGTGAAAAGTTTTTGCTCATTTTTATGTCTTAAAGCCTTGGCTACATTGGACTCAAAACCAAATGCTAAAGGTGGTGGAATATCATGCATGGCAATGACAACAATTTTAAATAATGGGTTGAAATCAGGATCAAATTGCTTGATGTAAATATCAAACATTTGTGTAGATGGATGACAATATTTCAGTACACCATGTAACTCAATGCTATGTATTCTATTGTAGGGCTCCTTTACAGTTACATGAGTTGGTGAATTGTCGTTGGGCAGAGGAGGTAACTAATCAGCTAGATACACTACAGCTCTGTACACCACACTCCAGACCAGATGAACCAGAGAGAGATAAGTAAGACAATCAATACTCGTTCATAGATACACTACAGCTCTGTACACCACACTCCAGACCAGATGAACCAGAGAGAGATAAATAAGACAATCAATACTCATTCATAGATACACTACAGCTCTGTACACCACACTCCAGACCAGATGAAGCAGAGAGAGATAAGTAAGACAATCAATACTCGTTCATAGATACACTACAGCTCTGTACACGACACTCCAGACCAGATGAAGCAGAGAGAGATAAGTAAGACAATCAATACTCGTTCATAGATACACTACAGCTCTGTACACCACACTCCAGACCAGATGAACCAGAGAGAGATAAGTAAGACAATCAATACTCGTTCATAGATACACTACAGCTCTGTACACCACACTCCAGACCAGATGAACCAGAGAGAGAGATAAGTAAGACAATCAATACTCGTTCATAGATACACTACAGCTCTGTACACCACACTCCAGACCAGATGAACCAGAGAGAGATAAGTAAGACAATCAATACTCATTCATAGATACACTACAGCTCTGTACACCACACTCCAGACCAGATGAACCAGAGAGAGATAAGTAAGACACTCAATACTCGTTCATAGATACACTACAGCTCTGTACACCACACTCCAGACCAGATGAAGCAGAGAGAGATAAGAAAGACAATCAATACTCGTTCATAGATACACTGCAGCAATGTACACCACACTCCAGACCAGATGAACCAGAGAGAGATAAGTAAGACAATCAATACTCGTTCATAGATACACTACAGCTCTGTACACCACACTCCAGACCAGATGAACCAGAGAGAGATAAGTAAGACAATCAATACTCGTTCATAGATACACTACAGCTCTGTACACCACATTCCAGACCAGATGAACCAGAGAGAGATAAGTAAGACAATCAATACTCGTTCATAGATACACTACAGCTCTGTACACCACACTCCAGACCAGATGAACCAGAGAGAGATAAATAAGACAATCAATACTCATTCATAGATACACTACAGCTCTGTACACCACACTCCAGACCAGATGAAGCAGAAAGAGATAAGTAAGACAATCAATACTCGTTCATAGATACACTACAGCTCTGTACACCACACTCCAGACCAGATGAACCAGAGAGAGATAAGTAAGACAATCAATACTCGTTCATAGATACACTACAGCTCTGTACACCACACTCCAGACCAGATGAACCAGAGAGAGATAAATAAGACAATCAATACTCGTTCATAGATACACTACAGCTCTGTACACCACACTCCAGACCAGATGAACCAGAGAGAGATAAGTAAGACAATCAATACTCATTTATAGATACACTGCAGCAATGTACACCTCATGACCAGGTAAACCAAAGAAAGATAAGTGATATAATCAAGGAGGTGATTTCTCCGGCTTTTTAGACTGTAAAAGTCAACCAACGTGAATCGTGTGAATCCGTTGGGAAAATTGGGGGGTAGATTGTGCTAATTAATTATTTATGTTGAGTTTTGCATGCCGAAATGTATTTAATTGGTTTGTGACCAACGTAATTGTATTGCCATTTTTGAGAACGAGGTGGAAACAGAGTGCTGGGTCAGATGGGATTATTTTTTAATAGCGGGCGAACAGCGCATAAGTTGTGATCGTTCTCACATTGGACGCGTACGGTTTGTTGTTTTTACTGGGTAGGAGCAAACTGCGTAGTCTTAGTCAAAAACTACAAGAAATAGTGAATGCTATAGGGCTACTCGAAACAAGCACGAGACTGAACACCCTGTATTGGTGAAATTAGGTGGACCACCAATAATTGCCTTGAAACAAAGACTTGCTGGACGTGTCTCCGCATCCTCAGAAAAATGTGTTATTGCCCCATTATATGTACAGCAGGGGCTAGTCGTGGATGTGTACTGCGGCATATTCTGTCAACACGTGCTGAAAATGGAGCAGTTACGTGGGAATTTGGGCGTCTTTATGCTCTCACCTAGAATACGTTTTACTGCATCAGCCACTACAACCATATCCAGGCATTTCATTATCCATGTGTGCGATACCATGTCACACGCCTTCTTGTAGTCAATCCACGCTATTGCCAAATTAGTCTTTCTGCTCCTGCAGTCCTTCAGTACTGCCTCTGGACTGCTTCTTGCATTCTTTCGGCACCTTCGGAAACAACTTCTGGTCATCCATATGACGATATAGGTCCTAATATTTTTATTATTATATTCATCTAATCAAAGCATGCAAAAGAAAGATCATATTTTCATTTGTGCCGGTAACTTCTCGAGTCGGGCATCTTTCCGTAGCCTTAGATCACGAGGGTCGTTCTTAGGATCCTCGCTTTTCCCAAAAGCGCCGCCTTCTGCAAGAGATCTATTCTTACATTTGTACCTATTTCGTCCAGATGTTTCCCCAGTGCTTTCGGAATGGTGCCGAGCGCCCCAACCACGACAGGTGCTACATTCACTTCCACCTGCCAAATCATACAGAGTTCCCTGGCCGGGTCTTGGTACTTTTAGATCTTGTCCATCTCCCTTGAAGCTACCCTAAAATCTCCCAGCACAACTATATGTATGTCTATAAAGATGACACCTCTTCTTTGCCTACAACATCTACAACATGATCAGTCTGCAGTGTTAAAGTCCCAGAGGATCATGACCTGGTCGGTCTCTGTTACTTTCTCCAGAACATGGTCGTAAAGTGTACCATTTTGCAGTCAGTCTGGGCCATCTTACTGCACTCGCTGACAATATGAAAGACAGTCTCCTCCGTCTTGTGACCCTCCGATTTGTGAATGTACCCTCTTTCCCCTCTTCATTGTCAATGAAGCACATATCTCACGGCCAAATTGCATCCCGATGTCATCGCTGGAAATCCTGACGGTCTGCACCAAAAAGTCGATCTCCGCCTCATTCTTTGCAAACAACTAAAAATCATCCATAAAAAGCAGGTGGTTTATCTTACATCTGTCCTTCTTCTATTCATAACCAGCACTTACCAGAGAATGACTTTGTTTTGCTCCAACTCCGGATGCCTGTAACAGTGGCATGCTGACTGCATCCGATGGACTGCTATTTTGTCTCCGGACCTAGGGAGATTGCCATATAGGTCATCATTGGTTATGTGATCCTCCCAGGGTATGAGTGTACTCTGATATATAATACTTTTGTCTTCTTTACGTGTACTTGCAGATGTGAAACTCACAATGAGAAACTCAGTGTATACTGCTGGACATGTCATAAGTGCATATGTCATCAATGTGCTCTTTGGGGTGGTACAGTGAGTATTTAAATTTAATTTTTGAATAGTTTGTTCAATTTAATTGTCTTCTGGTAATGTGTGAGCTGGTGTTTGCAGAAGTATCATGATGAAAGACTATTAATGTTTCAATGCATATCAAATTTTGCATAGTTGTTCCGTACATTGTCTTCAGAGGGCCTGTGAACTTTTTGTAGGACACAAAACACATTGTCCACAGATTTACATTTTTATCACACAGTTTGAAGATAATGATGATAGAAAGCTTCCCTTAAAATATTAGTTACTGATAGAGATGCTTTAGTTTTTGAGAAATGAGTAAAACAATGTCACGAAAATTAAAACGCATTTTCGTGACATTGTTTTACTCATTTCTCAAAAACTACAGCAACCCAGCAAGTAATATTTTACGGGAATCTTTCTACCATCATTATCTTCAAACTGTGTAAGTCTAATGTGAATCTGTTGACATTGTGTCCTGTGCTATAAAAAGAACCCAAATCCTTTAAGAACTCATTGTTGTCAAGTAAACCAGTTACAATCTTTGATTGAGGATCTGGCTGAATCAAGAACCACAAGAATTTTAAATAGGTCAGTTTACAGTTTGATGTGGGACTCAAATTATGACACCATTGAGACCAAGCCAGACTATTTCTTTGACCAGATGAATGGGTTTTCATAGCCTTTGTCTTTATTATTATATATCCTCATGTTTATTGTCTTTCAGAATACTTTGTCTGCACTGCCAACTTAAACATATTCTCAACTACTAACATACTCTTTCTGAACACACTGAGTACCAGCAGTGACATACATACTATACATATAAATGTGTGTTAAATGAGATGGGATGGATTGAAAGGGTAACTCGTACGTTCTCTTCATGCAATTCATCTCAACTGTAAGAACTACATGTATACATGTACCATTATACACATATTGACTGGCAATAAGGTACATGTAACTAGTGTACGTCTATTCCCCCGAGGGACTTTGAGTGACCAGAAGAGGGACCTATTTCCCGAGGCCGAAGGCCAAGGGAAATAGGCCCCTCTTCTGGTCACTCACAGGCCCGAGGGGGAATAGACGTCTGCTAGTTACCGAATTATGCCAGTCAATATGTGTTTTATAACACAGCTTGGTCTTAAATGTCAAATAAGAACAGAAATCTGGAAATGAAAGGAAATTTTGTAGTTGTTGTTCACGGTTCAAGTCAAGAGAGGGCGCTGTTACCGCGGGCACTATATTCAAAGACTATTGCCCGCTCTGGTACTATTCCCGCAAAACACGCGCGCGTGATTACTAGACTATATCAGTTCATCCCACGTGACCGTGTTTCAGCCAACCAGAATACAGAAAAAGCAAGAGGTGTGTTATAATTTATATTATTCCTTACATCTAACAGCAGCACACTGGGCATACTTTCAAGCCTCTGGATGAGGTTTATGATCAACATGTATCTCAGATCACTGAGGAAGTAGCTGCTTTGAGAAGACGTCTCATGGAACTCATCAGTCTAGTTCAAGATGTGGTAAGTAAGACTCGTTCACTCATCAGTCCAGTCCTGTGGCTGTACATTGACTCATGGGACTCGTAGTCTTATTCAAGATGTAGGTTGACTCATGGGACTCGTCAGTCTTATTTAAGATGTGGTAGGTTGTCTCATGGGACTTATCAGTCTTATTCAAGATGTAGGTTGACTCATGGGACTCGTCGGTCTGATTCAAGATGACGTAGGTTGACTCATGGGACTTATTATTGTTATTTATTTGACCTCAACAGTACAAGTACAGAAAATACAAACAAGGCAACAATGAAAGGGAAAAAAAACCATAACAGAAACGACAACGCTACAAAACATTAAGAGTAAACAAAAAAGACAAATAAGTGAAAAATTAATAAATAAGATGTAGGTTGACTCATTAGACTCTAGTCTTATTCAAGATGTAGGTTGACTCATGGTACTCATCAGTCTTATTCAAGATGTAGGTTGACTTACAGGACTCATTGTCTTATTCAAGATGTGGTAGGTTGACTCATTGGACTCATAGTCTTATTTAAGATGTAGGTTGACTCATGGGACTCTCCAGTCTTATTCAAGATGAGGTTGACTCATCAGTCTTATTCAAGAAGTGGTAGGTTGACTCATTGGACTCATCAGTCTTATTCAAGATGTTGTAGGTTCTCAACTGCTTTTGTGAAATTGTTTCCAGTTCTGGCTCTCCTCAAAACATTACCGATTTCTTTTTGGGTATCTGTTATCTAGGAGCGCAATGTTGAAAGTGTTCGTAATGCAAAAGATGAGCGAGTGCGTGAAATCCGCAATGCTGTAGAGATGATGATTGCAAGACTTGAATCACAACTCAAAATGAAACTTCTAACACTTATGGGTAAGTGTTTGCTGAGCTATAATATTACTAACAATCGAATTTAAAATGACCATGTTGAAAGGAAAACTTGAAATATGGACAGTGAAACAGCAAGCTAACTGATCCCACAGGCTTGTTACTGAAATTGTTACAGTTCATTTAATTAAAAAAAAATATTTGTAAAAAGATTTTATTTTTTTACATTCAGTTGATATAATTTCTAGTATAGGGTTCAATAAACACCATCTAAGGGGCCTTGTTGAAATTCCCCAAGGGTGACCATGCAAACAGTTCCATGATTGCATCCTATAACACATACCTTCAGGGTGTTAGAGTGCGTCGCTCAAGGGAAATCTTGACGCCCGATCCTAAAAAACACTGATTATAGTCATCGCTGAGACCTATAAACTGTTTGTCAAGATTTCCATCTCGCGACCGACTATAAACTGGCCTTAAGTAAACTAGCACAGGATGCAAAGTCTGCTACAAATGTGCTTCACCAAGTAATTGTTAACTGTCGCATTAGTGTATTACACATGCAGAAATTGATGAGCAAAGATGCATGAGGCCTTATCAATCCTCGTTTTCCCAACCTCTGTAAAGCCCAACTAGAGAATATTAAGGACAATAATAAGATGGAACTGAATATGTGCGAGGTATAGTAAAACAAACACAAATCTCCCTTTTCCTGGATGAACAGCTGATAAAGGCTCCCCTCGATATTGGAATTTGACAAATTATTTTGTCAACTTCCAATACCTCGGGAACCAGTATTGACTGTCCACCCTTAAAGGCACTGTACACATTTGGTGATTACTCAGAATATATATTAGCATAAAACCTTACTTGGTCAATCGAGCAATGGAGGGCTGTTGATTGAGAAAGAGGTAATTTCTCTTGCAACTTCAATGGTCAATTGAGTCCAATGCATATGTTGGGATACACCAAGTGAGAATACGGGTCTTTGACAATTACAAACGTGTTCATTGCCTTTTAAACAAGTTATGTAGATATTCATCATTTTTTTATAATGTTAATACAACTATTTGATTTTATAGGCCAGAAGAATTCCTTGACTCAGGAAACAGAGTTATTGGAGTCACTTTTGCAGGAAGTAGAACATCAACTACGGTCCTGCACTAAAAGTGAACTGATTGCCAAGAGTGGAGAATTACTGCAGATGTTTACACAAGTTCATCGTAAACCTATGGCTTCGTTTGTTACTGCACCGGTCCCTGCAAGTTTCATGAGGTCAGACACTGTGGTCTGTTTAAGTTTAAGATAATTGACTGTTTTTATCAGGAGCATGTTTGTACGTACAAAGCAACACAAAGAATATTATGCACCCTGATAACAATCCCATGTCCAGATTCATAATACTCCATAATTGCTTCATTGACTTGCATCTCTGCAATTACAATGCTGGTTAATTCATTTGAGAAATGAGCAATGAGGCATTGCAAGGTGTTGTATTGGTAAAATTTTCAGTTTGCAGTAAGATTGTTTCCTGGTGATGAACAAACCAAAACATTGAGACCAAATTATCTCACTCAGGATAGTGAAAATAACCCCCGTCCCCCAAACCAACTAATCTATTCTTTTGCAGTAGACTAACTTGTAGGACAAGTTTCTACACATGTATTAGAACTATACATGTATGTTACTCGTAGACAGGGTGTTAACTAATACCTAACAATGTGTTGCCACAAACCAAAAATCATAGAAGGAACTTTGACTAGTACACTTGCAGAATGCAGATACTACAAAGTTTGAAGTTTACCGCTCAGTGAGCGTTTTATTCTTTTTTGTTTTGCGTTGCATTGATGCCATGCAAATGTGTAATCCTTTTTTAAACATATTCTTGTGACAAATGGCCAATCAATCTCAAACTTCTACAGGTTTGTCAGTTTATGTATATGGTGGATAACATAAAGTGGTAACACTGCCATCAACAGTTGTGTTAGTAAAAACCAATTCTGTAATGTTTCTCCAACACACTTTTTGTTGTATGTATTTTGAATAATGATTGTTTTATTGATATTGCAGTGAGCTGGTACCATCTTATGACAGCAGTAAATTTGTTCTGAATAGTTTCATGTAAGTATTTACACTTTAAACAGATCTGACAAATTACATTAATTCAGACTTATTTTAAATGATGCTAATATTTTCCTTGAAAAAACAACCTGCCTCTGATTTATTTGTCTAGTGCTGAGTATACTGTTGCTCAAGAGCTCATACGCTTTAACTATCCAAAGTTTAAAGGGTCTAAGTACGCTTTGTAGGGCACAAAACACCATGCCTACAGATTTACTTTAAACTCACACAGATTGAAGATAGTGATGGTAGAAAGCTTCCCTTCAAGTATTACTTGCTGATGAGGTGCTGTACATGTAATTTTTGAGAACTTAGTAAAACAAGTCCTCTCAGGAGGCAAACATTATTTCAGCATGTAAAACCTATTTTTGTAACAATGTTTTACTCATTTCTTAAAAACTTAAGCACCTCAGCAACAAATATTTTAATGTAAGCTTTCTTCTTTCATATCTTCAAACGGTGTAAGTTAAATTTAAACCTGTGGACGTTATGTTTTGTGTTAAAAAAGGACCCAAATATTGGGAACTTAAAGAATAATAACTTTGGTTGATAATTCTGAAAGTCTCTCATTGTATAACTAAATACATTGCTACATTGCCTGATGTTTTATATCCAATTGGGTAGATAGTTTAACTAATATTTGTTATCCTGAAACTTTTGAATGGTTAAGTGCGTTGCAGCATAAAGCCGATCCAGTATACAGCCCTCCCTTAACAGTGTGCGGACTCAACTGGAGACTTAAAGTTTATCCGGTAAGTCTTCTTTTAAACTGTTAACTCCCTTATTAAGCAAGATACAACATGCAAATGTGTTCCTGTGTTTCTGACATTGATATAAATAAGCTGAATTATTCCCCTTGACTTCTCTAGTAACAACTACATAAAAGATATTAAGTAATAAACCACAATGGAAACTGATTGGGTAAATTTAAAAAGATTTGGGTTTGAAAAAAGAAAAAAAAACCACCCAAATCAACTGGTTAAAAGGGTCAATAAGCAGTGTGTAGAGAAACAAATGAAATAACTGTGAATGAACCATAATGTGTTTCATGTAATTGTGAAGCTTACTTTTGTAAAAGATTTCAGTGGTAGTAAGCATCCTGCAAAGTGTTTTCATCATCAAACATTTGAATCTAAGAAACTATTCATGCATGAAACGTTTCAAATATTTCTGAGGGTTGGTGTCCGCTCATGAATGCTGCAACCTGAGATGTTGTTGGTACCCGCTTTCACTTTGCTAAATGTGAATGGATTCTACATTTGTGTGAAAATACTGCGGTTATTTGGGGTTTTTTTCTTCTCAACAAATAGACACTGTATTCAGCTGAAACTTTCACATGTGACTTCTATTGTATCTTTCTTGATAATTAATCAGCGAAACATCAACCAAAAACAAAAAGTGACCGTATCTTTAAAAGCATTTTTCAATAAAGTAAAGCCTTAAATTTTAATACTGAAATTTTGGAAAGTTGTGATATTTGTTTTTTGTTTTTGTTTGGGGGGGGGGGGGGGGGGACACTGATGGTTGACTTGAGGAATACTGATTCTGATTGGTGAAAGTTGGCAGTTCTGCACAGACAACTAGGTACAATAAAAAGGTATGGTTGGTCGCAAAGGGTATACAAAGGGTATACAAAAGAAGACATCTTGTGACACGTTCTAAATTCAGTCTCGAGACAGAATCTTTTTGAGTTGTTAAAATATCCATTGTTAAATCTTGACCAATCCATTTTATTTGATGAAACTGAACAGCAATGAGACATACCTAGGGAATTTCCATTTGTCTGGTTCCACTCTCAAGCACTCAATCAGTGTATGTAATCGTGCTTATTTACGCTATGTGATTACCTTTGTCTGTTGTTACAGGATGGTAATGGTGTAGTCAGAGGTAACTATCTATCGGTATTCTTGGAACTGTCAGCTGGTCTGCCAGAAACCTCCAAGTAAGTCACTGTTGTCTTAAATTAGTTGTTGTCTTCTTAGAAGTATGTAAATGAACCAGATCAAAACTGGTGGGAATTGCATGTTTGCAAGCTTGGATGTTTATTACAACTACACACATGTACTACCATAAACTCATTGGGTCACATAACTCATTAAACACCCTGGTAAGAAACATTTGGCATTTTGGTTTGCCCATTACAAAGTTATAGGCCAGTGCCCAAACAAAAGTATGGGGATACGTCTGTCCCGCCAACAGAGAACTAATTAATTACTTATTACATAGGCCTATCCCTGCTGGCATCGGTAATGTTTTGACCTTTTCAGGAGACAGACGCCTTTAACCCTATCTATGCTTAAACTCTAAACTAACTGGCAAGGTGGCTATAGAAGAAGACACACTAAAAAGCGATTTTAAAAAGGTGGGTTTTTATATTACATTTAAAAGAGGTGAGTTTCTGTTCGCTACGTATGTAAAACGGTAGCGCATTCCAAAGCTTAGGGGCTGCCACAGAAAAAGCCCTATCACCAAATGTAGTCAACATTTTACCAGAAGGATAATTTAAGAAAATACCATTATTTCCTGACCTAAGTCGATATGAAGATACTTCCGAATGGAAACAAGATCCTGTAAGTGCTTTGGAGAAAGACCATGAAGAGCTTTGAATGTCGACAGGATTTTAAAATTAATCCTGTGCAAAACAGGCAGCCAATGTAATTGACGAATTGTAGGGGTAATGTGTTCAAACCGGTGTGTGTTAGTAACAATTCTGGCAGCTGCGTTTTGAACCCTTTGTAGTTAAACTATTTGTGACTTTGGCAGACCGTACAAAATGCTATTACAATAATCAAGATGACTGGCCACAAATGCATGAATTAGTTTTAAAAGAGAGTCTTGTGTAAGGAATTGACTAATGCGTTTGATGTTGTGAAGATGAAAAAAGGCTGCAGAGCAAGCTTTATTGATGTGGGTGTTCATTGTAAGTTCAGAATCGAACCAAGACCCCAAGTTCCGAACACATGTTGTAGGAAAAACAGTAGCTTCACCTATCATTATATCGGAAATATTAATTTTCTTCAATTGCTGCTTTGATCCGATGATCAAAAATTCACTTTTAGCATCATTAATTAAAAGCTGGTCATGTAAAATCCATTGCCTGATGTCCCTAATGCAATCTTCGATTATAGTCACAGCAGCTTGACAAGATTTGTCGTTGTCGGGTCTAAAAGATAGATACAGCTGAGTGTCATCGGCATAGCAATGGACATCAGGCAAATGATTCTCAACGATGTCAAACAATTTAGAGGCATAGAGACAATAAATAGGAATGGTCCCAAGCAGAATCCCTGAGGAACACCACAGTTGATGTTAAACTTAAACTTCTCTGATAAGGTACCTTGAATGGATACACGTTGACTTCTATCTGACAAATACAGTGTAGGACGAAAACTTTTTTAATAAAGGACATATAATTACAGGTTCTTTCCAGTCAGTAGGAAATGTACCAGAAACTAATGATGAGTTTATAATGTTGGTAATTACTGGAAGCAAAACATCAAGGCACTCACCCACAAGGTTAGTAGGCATGGGATCCAGAGCGCATGATCCCTTAGAAGAATTGACAAGAAGCTGTTTTACCTGTGACTCGGTTAGTGGTATGAAACTATCAAACAGGATATTACTGGACATTGTTTCAGGTGTAAAAGATAACGGCCTGTCCACAGAGGTTGAAACTTCCAAGTCTTCAAGTTTAGCATGAATATTAGATATTTTCTTTACAAAAAAGCTACCCATATCATTGGCAAGAGACAGTTTATCTTTAAAAGGTGGGTAGAGGACGTCAACACTGTGCCCAAGCAGCTTTTTAGATGCTCTAAATAATTTCCTCTGGTCAGAACTATTACTTTCGATAAAGTCTTTTTAAAAACTGCAGCGAGCTTTATTAAGAAGAAAGGTAACCTTATTTCTTATAAGCTTATATTCTGAAAGATCAGAGACCATGTTTGTTCGTGGCCACTTCTTTTCTGCACGTCTCCTCATCCTCAAGGCAGAGTTGCTATCTTGACTAAACCAAGGTAGACGGGGCCTAGCGGTGACCAGACTATAATGGGGCATGTGTATTGAAGGCACCAGCTAGTGTAGAACTATAGCACTTGGTAAGCTCCTCAAGACATTGAGGAGTGTCCCTGCACAGCCTAGAAGAGACTAAGTCACCTTTAAAGCAATTAATGTCAATGGATTTAATATCCCTATAAACAATCTGTTTAGCAGGAAAAGCAGACTTGTTTTGTTGCAAGTTGCAAATAACTGAAAAATGATCAGAAAAAAGGTGGTGGGGTGTCGGGGGGGGGGGCTGTTAAGAACCATGTCCGATTTCCTGGTAATAACAAGATCTAGGTTTGTTGCTGGAGACCCATGGATTCAAGAAGGGACAAAAACGTATAGTGTTTGGATCATCAGAGATGTCAACATGGATGTTAAAATCCCCAGTTATTAAAACTGGTTCAGAAGATAAAATAATGGATTCTAAATAATCAGCAAAATCATTGATAAACCGATTAACTGTACAAGGGTGGCTAGCTGAGTAAAGTGGCCTATAAATAATTACAAGTCGTAATTTACACGAATTAATCCCTACAGACCATTCTGAAAACTCAAATGAGTCTAGTTCATCTCCAGCAATTTTCTTGACATTCAAATGATCATGAAACAACAAAGCAGTGCCTCCCCCCACACGGTTTTTCCGGGGATGATCTAGCAATCTAAAACCAGGTGGAGTTGCTTCAACCTTGTGGGCAACATCCATATCTGTAAACTAAGTCTCTGTAAGGGCAAACAAATCAGCCTTACTATTAATAGCATAAGAAACAAAACTAGCTGCTTTATTTTTAAGAGATCTGGTATTTAAGCAACCAAGTTTAAATAGATCATCAGAGGGATCAGCAGGATTTACAACAATGTGTTTAAGGACAGGAGTGCGGTTTTCCAAAGCTCTCTCATTATGAACATAATCAAGCCGGTGACCAATTTGAACAGGAATTTTACACTTATAGTTACAGTGACCCGCTCTATTACCCCTGAACCGAAGAATTCCATTCGCTTTTAGAATAGAAAGCAATCCAGGCTGAATGGAGTGACAAGAAGTCTTACGGATGTGAAAAAGCTGATCGCGGGAATACATTATGGTTGAATAGACATGATAGAATGAGAACTATCTGAATGTATAAAATGCAACTCGTCATTACTAGTGGATCCAATACGAGGGCCTGGGTTAACAGAAATATCCATAAATATTGTAATGTCATGTGGAGGGTCAAGACCAGGAATAACTAGAGTAGTTTGGCCATGTTTGGACGATTTGACTAATGGAACTTTAGAGAAATTAAATCTAGTAGGCCTATGGCACAGCTGTAATGTTACCCCATGACAGGGTGAAAATGGCACAACAAAATTAGTCAGACACATGTACATTACTGGTATGAAGACACAAAATACTCATTTCTGACAGTCTCAGCATCAGGAAAGATTTGAACCCGTTGTGACTTATGTATGATAAAAAGCAGATGTAAAAACACCAACAGATGAGCACGGGCACTAAAAGCAACAACCATGATGAACACACGTTACAAAATAGTGAACTCGACCAGAGGTAAAAACCACATCAAAAACATCAAAATAACAAGCATTACTATTAATCGGATAAAGCACCAAAATATATCACACAAATAAGCACATCAATAATAAATATAAAGACGATGCCAAAAACTCAGCAAAGATTAAACGAATATTAATAAGCAAACACTGGCAGAGAAAATAAACAGTGGTGGCTACAGAACAGCGCCCTCTATCCAACCATTATCCGACATGACCAATGGGCCATTGTATACATTGTCTATATATAATTAATGTGGGACCAAAACCTTCAGCATTGTAGGTGAAGCATGTGTACTACTCATCTACCAAGCTCAGTGCAACCAACAGTTAAGTGCTGCTTTTAATTAGGGAATGACACTGCATGGTAATGACCTTAGTTAGTTCCATCATTATCACGCACTGAAGACTGGGTCATCACACTGTTATTCTCATTAATAACTTGAACGAAAAAAGAGGTAAAATTAATGTTCAGAATTTGTGATTTATCTTTCCCTGATATCTTTAGAAAGTGTCTACTCTTGTTAGAGGGCCATTCCTTTAGGCTGTTCAATGTTTGTGTGGGACCTACATGTACCGTATATTCGGGGCGGCATATTCACAAACATGTACAGTCAGCTTCAACAAATTTGACTATGATTTAGAAGGCAAAGTCATAAAATTGATTTTTCTGACTTAAATTGGGTTTCCAACTTTTTGGCTTTTTGAAATTCAGATGTTTCAAATTCTGACTTTTTTTGGAATATTGAATGTTTGGATATCTCGCTTTTACAGACAGGAAAAAACCCAAATAAGGCCCTTGTAATAATGCAGGTAATTGTTTATTTATAGATTTGTAAGTGTATGTGATATACATTAAATGTCTTTGGGTTGAACAAAGACAAATTGACTGTGTAATATAGTTTACATGTAGAAGGTTCAACTTAATTAGTAGTCAAGGTTTTGAGAAAAAAAAAGTGAAAACCAAAGAGCAATGTTTTCAGGAGAGTCTCCTAAATCCGTTGTACATGCTAAAATAATTTTCGTCTCACTGAGAAATTTTGTTTTGTTCATGGTTCTATGAGGATACTACAAAAAAGACAAAAAGAGGAGTTCAAGCTATATAGAAGAAACTCTGTACAGAGATATGTATGTAATCAAAATAGAGAGAGGGTTTCCATGGGTCGATTTCACAAAACTCTTCCTAACTTAGGATCAATCCTAGGATTAAGGACAAGTCCTAAACTTCAGATCGATCTTAAGTAAGACTGATTCTATGATCCATTTCACAAAACGCAGCTTAAGCAGGACAAGTTCCAAGTAATGTAAACCCGCAAACAAATATCTCAAGATGCTGTAAATGCTACTTCAACGGCTATTTCATGCCGGAATTGCCTAGTTCATGAAACAGAGGTTGATTTGCACATCACATGATCGTGTACTTCTCTTTCAGAAAAAAAAAACTTCTGCCATTTTCTTTCTGCTTAGTGGTGACAAAATGTCAAAAATGATGATAGATTTTATACCTTTTTGTTGTTAACAATCAATGTGTGTGCTAAAACAAAGCCTAGGTACATATACATGTAAGTTTTTTTTTTATATGGATGTTGAATAAAAGGAAAACCTAAATTGAGTGGAAAAACTGTGTAAGAACGTGCCTTGAGTGTGATGAATTTCCCTCATCACTGCCCGTCTGCTGACCCTTCTGCTGACCCTTCTCCCCTGTCGCGATGGTAGCGGTTAACGATCAATGTTTTGCATATTTAAGTATGATTGTGATGAAATACTTGGATTTCAGAGATGTACACATTAAATTGGTAAATTTAATTTATTATGAATTACTGGAAGAACAATTTAAATTAAATTCCATTTTGTCTAGATTTAGCAACACCGGCCTCAAAATAACCCATGCCGCCCTCAACCCATGCCGCCCTCAGCAATTGCCCTTTGCTCTTAAAGTAACCCATGCCGCCCTCAGCAATTGCCCTTTGCTCTTAAAGTAACCCATGCCGCCCTCAGCAATTGCCCTTTGCTCTTAAAGTAACCCATGCCGCCCTCAGCAATTGCCCTTTGCTCTTAAAGTAACCCATGCCGCCCTCAGCAATTGCCCTTTGCTCTTGCTGTGGTGCCCCAAAAAATACCTGTACGAATAATTATCACTATCACAACAACGACAATCTTAACAAGAGTGTCAACTATTACAACAGATTCCTCACAAGCATTCCAAGATACATCAAACCAACCGATATTGGAAGTACATCTAGATTTAAAATGTTATAAATGCGTAATGTCAGTCACGGTAATGTCAGGCACAAAGGTTAGTTTGCATATAATATGTCCGGTATCGCTCAGCTTGGCCTGCTCAATGCTGCAGGTCTGGTCGTGGTTTCCCTCCTGGTTGTGATTTTTTCCCGTTGTTGTTGTAAATGGTGTTATTATTGTTTGATTAGCATTCACTGGATATGTACATGTATTGTTGTGTTTACATTGTCTCTGCTGCGCCTTGAACATCTGTAAAGATTGATTTGGCGCAGTACAAATACCTACTATTATTATTATTATTATTATTATTAATTCATAAGTAGTTTCCCCATTTTACTAGAAGTGTTTGTTACACTATTAGATATAATGTTCATATTTGTCTGTAGCACTTTAAATTTGAAAAGAAATTATTTTGGCTGCGTCGCTTTTTGTAATATGTCGGCAGTAAATAACCCCGCAAGGAAAAGCTGAACATGAAGTTGTAAAGATGTATACTTGGGTTCTAGTATACCAATTCCAAACATGTTTCCGATGGCTGTCATTGTTTATACATGAGAGCTGATTAGATACATGTATTAAAAATTAGTAAAAAATGTAATGTCAGTCATGCTGGAATTGTGCCTTTGATGAAAAAGCCATTATTATGGGCAGGAATTAGGTGATAAGATTGTACAACTTTGCAAAATTTGTTATCATGTATGCATACATACATGTACATGTACCTGCTAGTGAAAAAACTTGCAGGCATTTCAAAAGATTGGTTCACTAGTCCGGCTGATGAGTGAAAAAAAAGTATTTGCATATGCAAAATATATAACAACAACAATCTGCACAATTAACAAGGTTAGGTAATAGTTTCCTTCACAAGTGCAAACCAGCTTTAAAAAAAATAAGCTTGTTAAATATGGTCTAGTTTACAAAGCTGGTCTAACATCATATGTTTATACAACCCACATGACCAGTCTTGGACCAATTACAGTTTATAAATGCTCCAAGCAATAATTGTTAATAAAAATGCATGCTTTGTTTCTTTTGTTTGTTTATGTTGCCCTTTTGGGATGGCTTTAATTAGTAGATGCTTATTGATCATTTTAGGTATGAGTACCGAGTGGAAATGATACATCAAGCTACTCATGATAACAGCAAGAACATTGTAAGAGAGTTTGCATCTGATTTTGAAGTAGGAGAATGCTGGGGTTATAATCGCTTCTTTAGACTGGATCTCTTAGCTAGTGAAGGATATCTCAAAGATAACACTCTCATCTTGCAGTTCCAGGTACAATATGCATACAATACATATTACTTCCTTAAATAAGTTCATCTTGATTTTTGATCAATTATGGATTGTGAGGTTCGTTTTTTTATTCCAAATAAATGTTACTTTCATATTATTTTAGTTACATTTTACTCCGAAGCTAGGAGCTTTTTCAAACTGGTAAACCTTCTCAATGCTGAGCCTTTTCCGGCAGGTCCTGTAGGGACTTTGCAAACCCATTGCAAGCTAGTTGTGACCGAGATAATTAGGAAGTCCATTTGGATCAGACTGGGAGTAGAAGTATGAAAGGGCTTACAAGCTCCTAAACATTTATGACCAACTAGTCCAAAGCACACCTACAATGCCCTGTATGACCATAAAGAAGTAGTTGACCATTGGACGTGGTTGCCAGTCAGTTGAAGCGCCTAGCTTAGGAGTGAAACGTAACTAAAACAATATGCAAATAACATGTGCATTTATTTGGAATTGAAAAAAACCCAAAAAACAATCCATGGTATATATAACTTGTTATGTGACAAAGTGATGGCAATTATACATTGAGATTGTATTGACAAAATATTTTATTAAGGGAATCGATGTGTGGTGAAGAGGTTTTAAATTAGTGGTTTAAAGGCAGTGGACACTTTTGGTAATTACTCAAAATAGTTATTAGCATAAAAACTTACTTGGTAACGAGCAATTGAGAGCTGTTGGTAGTATAAAACATTGTAAGAAACAGCTCACTATGAAGCAAGAAAGAAGTAAGAAAGAAGTAATTTTCCACGAATTTGATTTCGAGACCTCATAATTAGATTTTGGGGTCCCGAAATTAAGCATCTGAAAGCACATTGTGACATGGTGTTTTTTTCTTCCATTATTATCTCGCAACTTCGTCGACCAATTGAGTTCAAATTTTCACAGGTTTGTTATTTGTGCATATGTTGAGATACACCAAGTAAGAAAACTGGTCTTTGACAAATACCAAAGGTGTCCAGTGTCTTTAAATCCGCCGAGGTCTGGTTCTTGATAATTTTATCGAAGCAATCGAGGTGAAGTTATCAAGAACCAGGCATTGGGGGGGGGGGGGGTAAACCACTTGTTTTAAATCGATTCAACACACTTTGATTCCCATTCATAATAATGCTTTAAAAAACCTGTAAATTTGAGAACAGAATTCTGGTAGTTTTGCCCCTCGCCACTCGTACGCGATTTCTGCATTATTTTGCTCTCCATGTTAACAAGCAAATTTTATAAATGAAACTTACATCTTGTTTCTGCCTCTCATAGTGGCTAACTGCATGCGACTATGCTGCAGGAATGAGATTCTTCAGACTTTTATCTGAACTCAGACTTTTTGTGTCGGCCTGGTGAAGAAAATCAGACAATATTTTTTTCCACAAATAAAAAAATCCTGCCCTGTGGTCTTACTTCTCTAGTGCTTTGGTTACTGTTCCCACCAAAAGGTAGAAATGCCATCATTTCAATGTACCTTTTGCATTTGTATCCAAGTTTCAGACATTCACTCACTGATCTCAGTGCATTCACTAAAATTTTCAGGCTCTTTCAATAATATGAATAGTATTGTTTTGTTCAAAATGATTTTAAACAGGAATTTGTTACCCTAAATTTCACAAAGCTTCAGAACCGTCCAACTGTTGGGATAAATTCAGCTTGTTTGGTTAAAATACAAAGTAATTCACAAGGTTATGGTGTAAGAAATCCAAGATGTACATGTATACTCCATATGCTGGTTCAGGGGCCCACACATACACTAACTGTGTTTAAACACTTCTGGCTGTGGTTATAGCATCCGTTTAAACACCCCCATGTGATGTCCTCTCAACGAATCAAAATGGAGAAACTGTCCCAGGCATTTATGAATTAGGAAATAACAGTGTTTAGTTGGTGGCTGGCTCGGCCCCAACCCGGTCATTACCACGCAGTGAAGACCTCGTTTGAACACTTTTATTAAATAAATACCCTTTTTAACGAATCAAACGGCTAAAATGTTCCAAATTTTGTGACTTTTCGTCTCTTTCGTGCGTTAATCACATAACTGATACCTTGAGACCAGTGACTCTTTTAAAAGAAAGGTCTGTAATAAGCGCCCTCACTGGGGTCAAAGGAGGCAAATGATACCTGTTCTTTGTGCATTAAAATGCGCGCATGAGCTCAGCGTCCATGTACATCAAAATTGATACATTTATTCGCTAGTTTCCAAGCCGGTCCTTTATCATCCGTTACTACATTCCCACGTGATCTGGTTTTGACCAATCAGAGACTTGAAACTGTCCAAGGTATTTATCAAGAGAAGATAATACTTCCCTGGGATCTGCTTTAATAGTCACACGGTTATGTTCTTCTCAAGTTGGTCTTGGGTTATCAGCCAAATCAAAGTTGTTACACCCATAGCTCAGCTATAACCCGTTATAAATAAGGTTGTTAATTAATAGCATAATAAGGCCCTATGCTAGAGAGGTACAAGGTGACTTGAAAGTAGCTGGAATACTCCTTTATATGAAAGTCCAAGTTTGTGTGCTTTTGAAGTATAAAAAAAAAAATGTAAAAAAGAGGCCGTTACCACTTTCTCCTACATTGTAGGGCTGAAACAGGGTTACCCCTTTTACAGTCCATATAGATGTAGGCTTGGATTGTGGTTGACCTTTTTGTACTGGCTTCTTTTGACGTGCTCTTTGTTAGTATATGACAAGGTTTTTCATTCACTCTGTTATCAACTATTTTCTGATTTGATTTTTCTTACAATATCATTAACTGGTACATGTAGGTAAGAGCTCCAATATTTTATCAGAAATGTCGTGACCAACAGTGGTACATCAATCAACTTGAGGAATCTCAAAGGCAATATATAATGCAGGTCAATGATCTCAAAGAGGTAAGTCACTCTTAATCAAGTTTTTTCCTCATTTTTTATATAAGTTGACTGTTACCCATTGATCTCCATCATTGTTGAGTGGATAGACCATCTCCGCTCATTTTTTGTACACATTTGATGGTAAATGGTATTTTTCACTGCGTAATTCGCTATGAGAGGGGACATGCTTAAGAACATGCATGCTTGGCAGTTCCAACATCCATCACGTTGGTGATTATGCTTGCATTTTATATACCACACAGTACATGTACATGTACATAGATCCTTCTCATCTTATTCGTGGAACTCAGTCATGTGTCATCCATTATTTTGCCATGTATAACTGCCTTGACGCTCCATGATTTTATATTGGAGTCCAATATGGATTTACTGTTGGAAGCTTTGCAAATTAATATGGCAGACAAGGCTGGTGTCTACATGGAATCACCCAAGCTGTTTAGAAGGGGTTTTAAATTTTCAGAGTGGGTGGACGAGTATTCCTTGTCTATGATTTGTTTATTGTAGAAAGAATATCAAGAACATCTAATAGTATACACATAATGAATGTTTATGAGTGCAATGGTGCGAATATGTTCATGAGTTGAAAGATGGAATGTTCTATTCAACGAGGCGGAGCCGAGTTGAATGGAACATTCCAGCTTTCAACGAATGAACATATTCGCACCATTGCACGAATGAAAAACATTCATTATTTGTTTTATATAACATCCAAGTAGAACTTTGTCATTTTGATTGAAAGAAACAACTTTCAAAACAAACAATTTCAACTGTAGAAGCCGAATGCTAGTAATTTTACTATGCCATGCCTTCTTGCAGTAACACCTGCTGCGTTACCAAAGACACGCGCACGCAGTGATGTTTTTACTCAGCTTTTTCATTCCATCCGAAAAGTACCATTGCACGCTGGCAGCGTGCAATGGTACTTTTCGGATGGAACGAAAAAGCACGGCGAGTGACTCAGCGTGCAATGGTACTTTTATTTGCTATCACGTAGGGCCACTGATTTTCCGTTTCAGAAAAGTGCAAATTCCGTTTGGCAAAAACATGAATTCCGTTTCAGGCACAAAAAATTCCGTTTCATGTTTTTTTAATTAGATAAAAGGTTGTTTAATACCCAGGGACACACTTATAAAAATCAATTTGAGATAAGTTGCACTGTTGACTTCGTAAAATGTTCATTTGAACTGACAAAAGTTCAAAAAAATACTTTTTTTATAATTATGGATTATTTTGTATACTGCTGTTCTAAAAAGGTTGCACTGTGACTGCAGTATCAATGCACATGATGTGATAGACTTGATTCCAAGTCTAAAACTGCAGTTGATTCTCTGCATCAGCCACATTGTAGGCTAATGACAGGAGTGTATCCACAAGAGGGCGCTGTTTCAGCATGATCAAAGACTTGGGAACAAGTCTATGGACGTGACCATTCTCCATCCACAAACAAAATGTCAGCCATTTTGTTTTCGCTTTGGCGACAGAATGTTGACAGTTTACGGTTTTATTTTAGACCTTTCCGAGATGAAAAAAACATTGTATGTGTTCTTATAGATCATAGGTAAGCTAGTTTGTGTATTATTGTTGGTAAAAGAGAGGGAGAAAATGCAATTTGGGTGAACAAAAAATGTTTGAAACGTGCCGCGAATAATGCCCTTCGCTTAACCATGTTAACAACGTGTGTACATCATGTGTGTAAACATTGAGGATGGTGTGAAGTAGAACAGAATGATCCACGGTTACGATCTCGTACTTTTTAATGGTCTGATTTCTGATGCCTTTTTAGTTTAACAAAAAGAATCTTAATAAAGAATGCAATTTCAACAGTTTTGGCGTCAAGAAAAAAAAAAAAATCAAATTTTCTGAAATCCCGTTTTCCGTTTCAAAGGGCGGATTCCGCGAATTCCGTCCGTTTTCCGCGATCGCGGAAAATCAGTGGCCCTAATCACGTGACGGACAATCCTCCAATCAAATGGCAAGGATCTGCTTGGGTGTTATATAAATGTTAATAGATGTTAAATTTGCATCAGGGATAAAGAATATTAATTTTTGGTTTTTACCCATATACACATACACATCATTTTTGTTTTTTATTTCCTATACACCGATGTATCTGTGTATGGGTAAAAAATAAATAAATAATATTCTTTATCCCGATGCAAATTTAACATCTATTAATAATTATATTAATTTGTTTATCATTACCATTATTTGTTCTTTATTTTGGTGTACAGAGATTAGCAATAGAGTTGTCCAGACACCAAGCAAAGAGCGGCAAGTCACCAGGTAATGTTTTTATGCAGTTCATCTTGTTTAAATGCAATTATGACATAACGAATGGACCCATTTTAGTTTGTCCATGATTTTGTTTTTCCTCACAAAATTTGTTTCACTGATTGAGAACACGTGACAGGTTTATGTTATAAAAGAGAGGAAAAATTCTGTTATATATATATTGTAATGTGGATTTCTGTTGGTTTCATATCTATGACCATATTTGAGATGGATGTGGACGTTCCGGACAAAAGCACAAAATTTTGTCCACGTGTTCCTTAATACCTAAGCTTTGCATTTTTGATAGGAACCACCTCACCAAGACGTATTATGGCGGCCATCTTGGATTTTCAAGATGGCCGCCATTTAAAAACCTGTTTTTGCCAGTATCTCACCTCCTGAGTCACCTAGGATCACAATTATGGTGTCTAGATATACATTTCCATGGTCAAGGAATACATATTCACCACTTAGAAAAGCAAAAGTGCTTTATTTCTTTGTCATGGCGGCCATCTTGGATTTTTAAGACGGTCACCATATGAAAAACCCATATTTGCCGGTATCTCGCCTCCAAAGTCACATAGAATCACAAATAGTGTGATCAAATATATAGTTCCATGGTCAATGGATCCAACTGTACCACTCAGAAGAGCAGCAGTGCCTTCTTTCTTTTATATTACGGCCATCTTAGGTTTTCAAGATGGCCGCCATATGAAGAAAACACATGTTTTATCAATATCTCACCGTCTAAATCATTTACAATTACAATTATGGTGACCAAATATACATTTTCATGGTCAAGGAATCTAATTGTACCACTCAGAAGAGTAGCAGTGTCTTCTTTGTTTTAGATAGCGGCCATCTTGGGTTTTCAAGATGACCGCCATATGAAGAAAACATATATTTTATCAATATCGTACCTTCTAAATCACTTATAATCACAATTACAATTATGGTGACAAAATAATATACATTTTCATGGTCAAGGAGTCCAGCTGTACCATTTAGAAGAGCAGCAGTGCTTTCTTTCTTTTATGTAGGGTTTTCAAGATGGCCGCCATCAGCAGACAAAAATGTATTTGCCAATATCTCACCTTCCAAGTCACTTAGAGTCACAATAATGGCTTCTTATATTATTGTTATTGTCAAGGAATGCAACTGTACCACTTAGACAAGCAGGGGCGTTTTTCATTTTATTCTGAGGCCATCGATCACTTTCAAGATGGCTGCCAAGTATAAACCCATTTAATATCTCACCTTCTTCGTTCGTTGATCAGGATCACAAATTTGCTAGTTGCAGGAAAAAATTCAGTTGATTGGAAATGTCAATATTCCATCATTTTTGTGTGCGAAGCACACAATATGAGCGCGCAGCGCGAAGTCCCTTATGGCCGGGGTCCAGGGCCCGCTTCAGGGCCCTGGGAGCTCTGGGTAATTAGAAGCTCTGTGGTGGTCTCTGATGCATTTCTGACACCTATTTTTCCAGGTAGAAGTGAGCTACTTTTGTGTGATTTTTCCTTTTTTTTTTTTTTTTATAATAGGTTTAAGGGAAAATAAGGAATGTAAAGCTCAAACAATTTTGGGTTCGCCTGCGATTTTGTTACAATTCCGGAAAAAGAAAGGGGGAAAAAATAATAGTAATAATATTTTTATTTTTTTTGACGATCTTATCCCTTATTTCTGCCCTTGAAAATGCTTTTTTTTCTCACCAAAAACCATTTTTATAGGTTCTTGATTTGAAATTGGGTTGTGTAAAAGAAATTCTTTTGCAATTAAATGTTTGTGATTTTAACGATCCGTCGGCGACGCACATTTTAAAATATATATAGGCCTATATATTTGGCGAGAGCGATGTGTTTTTGTGAAAGAGGTTGTTATTCAGCATAGGGTATAACTGGAACGAGGTTGAGATTAGACCCCAACATAGAAATAGAACCAATGAAGAAAGCACGTCGTCCGGACGTACAGTGTGTTCGCTGGTTCCCAATATATCTTTCGCTGGTTGTGAGGCAATAACAGGGGTGCGTTCCACTCGCGCAAACGACTCGCAACTGTTCGCGCAAACGTTTTTTTATCGTTTGAACGATTGGTGCGTAAACGCGATGTCAATATGGCGGCGCCCTGAAATGAAGATGGCGCGCACCATACGTAGGTTTTTTTTAAACTTCGTTTTTGCTGCAATAGTCCTCTTTTTGACATCATTACATCAACTAATTAACTTTGTTATTCCAAATCTGCATTATCATCCACCAAAAATACAATGTAATTATGTTTGTGACAAAGAAATAATACCGTATGCTTGTCCGCCATTTTAAAAATCACTCGCCAACACCTCCGAAGTATGTTCGCCTAAAGTTGCCAACGTTCGCCAACGGTGGCGGCGAACAACTCGTTCCACTTGAAACTGTTGGCGAACGTGCGCAACTGTTGGCAACGTTTGCGCGAGTGGAACGCACCCCAGGTACCAGTTTACCATGGCCTGCCGGCGATCTCAGATTCGTGCCGCGCCGCTCATTGGTTCGTGTGCAAACCTGCACGTACACAATATACACAGTACACATGGTGCAAACACGTGCATTGTTTTTTCAGTAGACTTTCAAAAGTCTCCACACGTGTTATCTTTGCTGCACCAGCAAGCGCATTACACGCAAACATTATTGAACCGTACCACTATAAACGAAGCAAGGAATGAGGCAAGTTTATACATCTGTCGCTGCTGCTGCCAGCTGCTGGACGGCAATTTATTGTTTAGGTGCCGGTATTTCATGAACGACGTGTGGGGATCCGCGATAATAACAATTACAAAGGTAAACTTACATTGTCTGACTAGAGAAGAGGGATTAGAGAAATCCAAATGTATACCCCCAAAAACCTACCCCCCGAATTTTATAGCAAATTCACATCGAACTCGGAGACCACAATTTTGAAAGGAAAAAAAACGAAATTCCGGTTTAAACCGGAAGATTCTCATGCCTGTAGTTGACAACTTGGGTCATACTCCACCTAGTACAACTGCACTGTAATCAGCATGTTTCAATTTATTTGAGAGAACAGCAAAATGAAATGAAACTGCCTGTGACTTAATTACACGAACAATCACCAGTTGTCAGACATATCTACCCTTGTGCCACCTGGGGCTGTTAAAGACACTGGACATCATTGATAATTGTCAAAGACCAGTATTCTCTCTTCCCAGCAACCATGTTCGCTGGCCAGATCTGGTCCAGACGTGGCAGGTGATATGATGGCATTGTCTGGGTCAGATAATAGTAGATCTGGGCCAGGTCTGACCACACAAGGTTGGATGATGTTAGAACTTGGCCAGGTCTGGCCACAACCAGGTTAGATGATGTCTGATCTGGGCCAGGTCCGGCCACACCAGGTCAGATGATGTCTGATTTTGGCAAGGTCTGGCAACACAGGTTAGATGATGCTAGATCTGGGCCAAGTCTGGCCTCACTAGGTATTATGTAGATCTTGGCTAGGTCTGGCAACACAAGGTGAGATGTTGTCTGATCTGTGCCAGGTCTGGCCACACACTAGGTTAGATGATGCTAGATCTGGGCCAAGTCTGGCCACACCAGGTAAGATGATGTCTGATCTTGGCCAGGTCTGGTCACACTAGGTTAGATGTTGCTGGTCCACTTATCAAAAGCCCTTTCAAAATCACTGCTTACAGTGCTAGAGGCACACTATATTAATTTGTGATCTATCACCTGATTACTTGCCAAGAATGTGAACATTTAGGCTAAATGTGGGTTCTGGCAAAGGATTTATACTTCATCACACCAGTGCCATCTGCAAAGGGCTATAAGTAGCACAAAATACTGCCTTCCCTACAGTTTAATGGGATGTTTAACCACATCTGCATTCCATGCCAAAGGCAATATATCAGCATGGGACATGTGCCTTAACCCGTCTTGTAACTCCATCCTGTCCCGGAAATATGGTTGAGGCTCAATATTTTGAACATACAACTACGCAGTAGCTGAGCAAGAGGCTGTCCTCAACCAACGCCTTCTCGAGGACTCTCATGATCGCCTTCCACGCATCCCGGTCCAGCATCAGCGTCCTTAACTCAGATGTTCTTTGCTATGTCCTTCTCCAGCTGATCTACGAATGACGTTAGTCTCCTCTTCCGGCCCCTTTCTCCTGTTTCCATCGATGGGTTCCCAAAGAACTAGCTAGCTCTGGATGTCTGACACAGAGGCCAGCTTGCCTCATTACTTCGTTCCCTGATCTTGACAGAAACCATTAATTGAGACCTCACTCGCCTCATGCCATAAAGTGCCTTCCATGCCAAAACTCTCCTCACACTTAAACTACTTATTGTACAGTATGATAAGTCTAGTGACCTTAAACATGTAAATGGAACAAAAAGGGGTTGAGTCAGAAGACAGGCAATGGAGATCCCCAAATTGTAAGTTGTTGCAGCATGCAACACGAGTTGCCTAAAAGATTGGAGTGACAGCAGAGTGAAAAAACGCACACATTCCAATGATATCAATATAAACCACATTCCAATGATTGAGGATGGACTCTCGTTCGAAATATTGGCTGGAGTTCTGCAAGGCGACATGCTGGCTCCATTTTTATTTATTATTGTACGCCCTGAGACAAGCCCTCAAAGAACACGAGGATCTAGGCTTCGCCATCACCCCAAGAAAGTCTAGAAGAATCAGCCCAGTGACCCTCTCTGACCTAGACTTCGCAGATGCTATAGCCCTACTGTCTGACAACATCATAGAGGCTCATCAAGAGCTACTCAGCAGATTTGATTCGGAGTGTGAGAAGGTTGGTCTCAATCTCAATGTCAAGAAGACGGAGTATATGTGTACAACATTGGGGATCATGCTCCGCTAATGACCTTCGGAGGTTCATCACTTAAGGAGGTGGACGACTTCAAGTACCTCGGCTCCAGGATGCAGAGCACAGAGAAAGACATAAAGTCCATAAGGCGCTTTCATGGAAAGCCCTCCATGACATGAAGAAGATCTGGACATCTCAGCTCCCCAAAGGTTTAAAGCTGAGATTCTTTCATGCTGCAATAGAAACCATCCTGCTGTATGGGTGTGAGTCTTGGACTCTCAACAAGGCGATGACCAAATCCACCAATGTCTGCTACACCACGATGCTACGGATGGCACAGAATGTCTCCTGGAGGATCACATCACCAACCTGGAGCTGGTCACTGTCTACGGCACCCAGAGCTACCAGCCAATAAAGGCATCGTGTGGGAGCCCACTCACGGCAGGTGCGGCCCCGGAAGACCCAACAAGACCATCCTAAAGACCTTGATTGAAGACGCAGGAGTAGTCAACAAGGAGGAGCTAATCAGCTGTATGCAGGATAGAGTTGTGTGGCGTGTCAGACATAGAGCCTGAATCAAACATGCTGCATGCGACAACTTGGGTCGACTGAGTGAGTGAGTCTCGATGACGACAGTCAATTTTTCATTCCTGTGTGGACTTTCATTCAACCTTAAAACTCCAAGATGGCCGCCATAAAAAAGATGTATGCATTAGCCATGCAAATGTATGTATCAGACGTGGCTTACAAGGTTAGATCTTGAAAACCCAAGATGGCTACTTTAAAACAAAGAAGGCACTGCTGCTCTTCTGAGTGGTTCAATTAGATTCCTTGACCGTGAAAACATATATTTGGTCACCATAATTGTGATTATAAGTGATTAAGAAGGTGAGATATTGATAAAATATGTGTTTCCTTCATACGGCGGCCATCTTGAAAACCCAAGATGGCCGTAATATAAAAGAAAGAAGGCACTGCTGCTCTTCTGAGTGGTACAGTTGGATCCATTGACCATGGAAATATATATTTGGACACAATATTTTTTATTCTATGTGACTTTGGAGGCGAGATACCGGCAAATATGGGTTTTTCATATGGTGACCGTCTTCAAAATCCAAGATGGCCGCCATGACAAAGAAATAAAGCACTTTTGCTTTTCTAAGTGGTGAAGATGTATTCCTTGACCATGGAAATGTATATCTAGACACCATAATTGTGATCCTAGGTGACTCGGGAGGTGAGATACTGGCAAAAACAGGTTTTTAAATGGCGGCCATCTTGGAAATCCAAGATGGCCGCCATAATACGTCTTGGTGAGATGGTTCCTATCAAAAATGCAAAGCTTAGGTAATAAGGACCACGTGGAAAAAATTTTGTGCTTTTGTCCGGAACGTCCACATCCATTCGCTAAGCTGCCTGACTAATCTATAAGCTCTTTCATTTGGGTTTACACTTGATCAGGAGGGCAATCATCAGCTTGTAAACGCAAGAGCGATCAGATCCTCCTTTTTTATCCCACTTTATTGCAGGATCAGATCTTGCAAGGTCGATCAAAAAAATGTTTCAAATTAAAAAAAAAAATTTTCAATTAGGTTGACATCATTTACATTCCTTATGATTGGTAAATCATACTCACAACTTGGAAAGAGAATAAAGACAAAAGTATCGGCCACTTTTCAATCCATGTTTGCAAACATAATCAAAAATGATTCAAAAGCGTTCCTGTAGCATCCAGGATTTCGAGGTAGATCAACCTCCTTCCAATAAGGTGCTGTGGTACGGTGATAGCGCACACTAATGGGTACAAAATGTTATCACGCAACTTACTGATGACTCAGTTAATTTGAGTGATCAGAACAAAAAAACATTTCTCATTCTGATCTCTGTGAATTTAAAAAATAGAGTTGTTGCGACCTTAGACAATAATATGTAAATTTAAAAGTGCATTATGTAAGCTATTCTGAAAGCCTACATGTACATTTTTAAACAAACTTTACAGTGGCAAGGAAAATTAGCAGAAGCCAGCAAACTATGAACATTCCTCATGGCAATTCCCGTCTCTTCGGAATCACTGAATCCAACCTGGGAAAACTCCAGCGACCGCAAAACCGTGCACGCCTTTTATTTCCCGCTGATAGATGTGAATTGGCGGCTCTGCTACTTGCCCAACTTCATTTTCTTCCTGTCCGGCAAAGAATTTGATTTAAGGTCGCACTTCTCATCTTTAAAGACAGTGTACACTATTGGTAATTGTCCAAGAGTAGTCTTCTCCCTTGGTGTATCTCAACATATGCATAAAATAAGAAACCTGTGAAAATTTGAGCTTGATCGGTCGTCGGAGTTGCGAGATAACTGTCAAAGAAAAAAACACCCTTGTCACACGAAGTTGTGTGCTTTCAGATGCTTGATTTCGAGAACTTGAGGTCTCGAAATCAAATTCGTGGAAAATTACTTCTTTCTCCAAAACTAGGTCACTACAGAGGGAGCTGTTTCTCGCAATGTTTTATACCATCAATCTCTCCCCATTACTCGTTATCAAGTAAGGTTTTATGCCAATAATTATTTTGAGTAATTACCAATAGTGTCCACTGCCTTTAAATGTCTCCATCACACAGCTCCACAATACCTTCATCGCTGTGTCCAACTTCATGTTTCTGGTCGGTCCGGTCTTCGATCCTGCTGTGATAGTACGCTGCTGTTGGACCACAGGTCCAAAAATACGAACAGACAATTATTCATTAGCATTTGATAATCATTTTGTATATTCCATATTATAGGTATTAGCAGTTGATTTGGTTTTATTGGGTGATTACACTGAATGCATACATAAAGGTGCATGCTTGGAAATGGATTATTTAAGGTTGCTGGTTTGCACACAAAACCTGAATAGTTAAAGGCTAGTGTCTAGCATAATTCAGGATTCTTAAATTGTTGATTGTTTTAAACCAGCCATACTTTCCGATATCGGGGTCTAGATATATACTGAACCACGGATAGTTGTTAAACTTGCTCAAATTGTGGTCTGTTGATTGTAATTGATTGAGTTCTTATATAGCACATCAACTCCAATGGTATACAACAGACACTTGTCAATCTCGGATTCCCCTGTTTATATTGATTATCTAATTATTGATTATCAGATAATGACAGAGGAGATAACCGCTCTGACCAATCATCAGCCAGATTCAGATCAGTTCATGCATCTGTTGCTATAGCAACTGACAGAGATTCCCCAATACGGAGAGACGATGTCAATTTGCCTGGAAATGAAGATGATGTAAGTGTATCAAACATTGCTTAATAATAATGAGTTAGTTTATGATTTGATTGCCATGCACTGATATTGTATCTTAATATTATTTTTAGCATGGGCAACTGTCACATTTCACAATTTAGTTTAAACAATAGCATTTTTATGATCACCTCATCAAATAAAATGCAAAAAGTCAATGAAAGATGTACATGTAAGTGTTTGGCAGTTGTGTTTGTTGTTCCTGTTAAAATAAACTAATCTACAAAAATTCCTGTTGCAATTTAAGTTTTAAAATTTAGGATTTCCTAGTTCCAGAAAGGAATTGATTCAATTTGACTATCGTACTGAAAGCTGGTAGAGTTTTGTGAGTGCCACGTATTACACATATCAGGTTTGGCACAGTGCAAAGCGTAGTCCCTTATTACAGCCTTAGCCTGGAATGCATATTCAACAAGTACATGTACATATATTTTTAAGAGCCACTATCCATCATCTGGTCTCTATTGGAAATAGCGGTTGGCTGTGAAGTTTTGCCTAATCTTACCTTGAATTTGTGTTTTTAACCAGAAGCTGTCTGAGTGTGAGATCAGTATCTGTGGATCCTCCTCATCTGCATCGACAGATGATGAAGCTCAGTCAGAGGAAGTAAGTAGTCTGGAAGAAAATGACATTGATGAAGAGACTATGTCCCTGGAGAATGATGTGGAGCACAACAGTGGATTAGAATCAAGCACTCTAGAGGAAGGGTTGTTAGATATTGCTGCACAGGATGTAGCTGGAGCTAGCTCTACTGAAGTCATTAATGATAGTGGTCTGAGTGGTCTAGAGGGACAACGTGGGGAAGAGATACTACAGACATTAAGAGATGAAGAAGCTATGCTGTTACAGTTACTTGACTTACAGGATGGACCAGCAGGGGCTGGTGATAGCTTATGGGGATTCCTACCTAGACCACCATATAAGATGGAAACTGGTGAGTAATATGGCCCATTGTACAGGTACATGACATTTCTTACCTGGGCTTGTAAGATGGAAACTGGTGAGTAATATGGCCCATTGTACAGGTACATGACATTTCTTACCTGGGCTTGTAAGATGGAAACTGGTGAGTAATATGGCCCATTGTACAGGTACATGACATTTCTTACCTGGGCTTGTAAGATGGAAACTGGTGAGTAATATGGCCCATTGTACAGGTACATGACATTTCTTACCTGGGCTTGTAAGATGGAAACTGGTGAGTAATATGGCCCATTGTACAGGTACATGACATTTCTTACCTGGGCTTGTAAGATGGAAACTGGTGAGTAATATGGCCCATTGTACAGGTACATGACATTTCTTACCTGGGCTTGTAAGATGGAAACTGGTGAGTAATATGGCCCATTGTACAGGTACATGACATTTCTTACCTGGGCTTGTAAGATGGAAACTGGTGAGTAATATGGCCCATTGTACAGGTACATGACATTTCTTACCTGGGCTTGTAAGATGGAAACTGGTGAGTAATATGGCCCATTGTACAGGTACATGACATTTCTTACCTGGGCTTGTAAGATGGAAACTGGTGAGTAATATGGCCCATTGTACAGGTACATGACATTTCTTACCTGGGCTTGTAAGATGGAAACTGGTGAGTAATATGGCCCATTGTACAGGTACATGACATTTCTTACCTGGGCTTGTAAGATGGAAACTGGTGAGTAATATGGCCCATTGTACAGGTACATGACATTTCTTACCTGGGCTTGTAAGATGGAAACTGGTGAGTAATATGGCCCATTGTACAGGTACATGACATTTCTTACCTGGGCTTGTAAGATGGAAACTGGTGAGTAATATGGCCCATTGTACAGGTACATGACATTTCTTACCTGGGCTTGTAAGATGGAAACTGGTGAGTAATATGGCCCATTGTACAGGTACATGACATTTCTTACCTGGGCTTGTAAGATGGAAACTGGTGAGTAATATGGCCCATTGTACAGGTACATGACATTTCTTACCTGGGCTTGTAAGATGGAAACTGGTGAGTAATATGGCCCATTGTACAGGTACATGACATTTCTTACCTGGGCTTGTAAGATGGAAACTGGTGAGTAATATGGCCCATTGTACAGGTACATGACATTTCTTACCTGGGCTTGTAAGATGGAAACTGGTGAGTAATATGGCCCATTGTACAGGTACATGACATTTCTTACCTGGGCTTGATTTTTACAAAGCACAGAGATTTATAAGATTCATTAGAAAACTACATTAAGTTGTCAATACCGCCACAGGGATTTGTATTGTGACATCACATTTCGGGAAGTACAAATGTAATATCAATATAATGGCTTACTTGTCTTAAAATGAATCTAACTCGGGCCTGTGAGACTTCCGCTTTTAAAAGGAAATTTTCATTTTCCCATTTCGCTCTCTATTTGTGGGCTCCGTTTTTCCCCGTCTATGCAACGGACGAATGGCCGGCCCAAGTTTTTGTTCCTTCTTTTATTAGGCCTGAAATAGATCATCATGCAGCATGTACCTGGCACAGGGAAGCACTTTAATTGCAATTCGTTTTTGACATGTGAGTCGGGGGTCAGACCCAGTAAAATGCACTGCGTTGGTCTTTGATTGAAGCCGTTTGTTAATTTATCGTTTAATGCAATGTCAGTTATACATGTACTTCAATGTCAGTGTTCTATTGCACCAAGAGAGGCACTTTACTAAAAGCTGTATTAAAAAGCCAACACCTTGAGACAAGACCAGGCACACATGGTCTTCCCAAACGACGTACGTTTGTTGTGTGTATTTTTATGACAAGGAAAGTAAACAAATATTATAAGTTATCACACAAGTGCGAGTGGAATACGGAAAAACATAGCACATAGCTCTTATCCAACGAGGCCGAAGCCCGAATTGGATATGGGACGCAGACGCGCTATATTTTTACATATTCCATGAGCGCGTGTGTTATAACAAATTTATCTTCCAGTCTCAACCTCATTTACAAAGAAACAAAGAAACAACTAAACAACAACTTCATAAGCAATTCTGAACCATGTTATTGTATTTATAGCCATTGACTTGACTCGTTTTTCGTCTGCAGAATGCATAGCAAAGCATACTAATATTATTTGGCTGGTAATATCAATTGTGGATTGGGTTTATCAGTGATGTGTGCACTCTCATGGCGCACAAGGGTTGATGTTTGTTTTTCTTCGCAGTGTGAAAGCTCACAAAATCAGTCACGCATGGTGATAAAAAATAGACAATCTAGCTCGTAAATTTTGTAGCAAGGGACCCTGGCTTTGTTTTTGCTGTGTGAAAAGAGCTAAAATGTAGCCTGTAGCGCTACATGTGGCAGCATAGGCTGTATACTTTCTGTAGCGCTACATGTGGCAGCATAGGCTGTATACTTTCTGTAGCGCTACATGTGGCAGCATAGGCTGTATACTTTCTGTAGCGCTACATGTGGCAGCATAGGCTGTATACTTTCTGTAGCGCTACATGTGGCAGCATAGGCTGTATACTTTCTGTAGCGCTACATGTGGCAGCATAGGCTGTATACTTTCTGTAGCGCTACATGTGGCAGCATAGGCTGTATACTTTCTGTAGCGCTACATGTGGCAGCATAGGCTGTATACTTTCTGTAGCGCTACATGTGGCAGCATAGGCTGTATACTTTCTGTAGCGCTACATGTGGCAGCATAGGCTGTATACTTTCTGTAGCGCTACATGTGGCAGCATAGGCTGTATACTTTCTGTGGAGCGTAAATGGTTTAAAGAACAAGATAAGTGGCACAGTATGCATGAGCGTCAAACTTGGCAGACATGGGCGATAACATGTCTGTTATTAAAATTGCTATAGGAATTGGTTGTCATTATTGGTTGTGATGTTTTGATGGTGTGATATTACAGGGAGTGGTCCAAGGAAGGATAAGGAAAAGAAAGATAAGCGCCGTCATTCTTCTTTATCTACACGAGAGTCTCTTATGAAGAAGATGCAATCCTGTATGTCTGACATTAGTTTACGTAGTCACTCAGTGGCAACCAATGGAGTTCCCTCACTAGATGGTGTGGACACAACTGAGCAAGGAATGAATGCAGTATCGGTAGCTAAGACTGAAGGTAACTTTTAACTGTCTAGTAGAGTTCGGGCCTGCTTCCTCATGTCTCCAAATTACATTCTTATCCTTGTGTCCACCATTCGTAGTTTTTGTTTCTTTTCTTTTGAGTGTCTGTCTTTGTTGTGTATGTATATATTCACGCAACTGTGTGAACTTCTCTTGTGCCCTATGGTTGGCTAAGCCACCAAAGAGGCATGCTGTTTACGACATGTCCTGATATGGGTGTGCGCTTACACACGCTAAGTTACAGGGTATTTATACACAATGGAATAATGTTTCCTTTGTTCATTGTCCAAGCGATAAATGAAGGACTTGGAATATGTATCAATCCCAAACTTGGTTTGTGGATTGGTCTCTACTGTATCCCCCAGAAACCTATTGCCCAAGTCTATTTGAATTCAGCACACACACATCAATGCTTAGAAATGGATGAGATTGACATTTGACCTCTTACATGTCTTATTCAGAGAGGATTAGGTTTTCTTCATCACTCTTAAAATCCATGACAATCAAAACTTACTTGGCTAGAAGTACACGCATACATGTAGGCCTACAGCAGCTTAAGATAGGATCAAATATTTTGAAAATCATTTTGATTAAAGACACTGGACCCTATTGGTAGTTGTCAAAAACCAGTCTTCTCACTTGGTTTATCTCAACATATGCATAAAAAAACAAACCTGTGAAAATTTGAGCTCAATTGGTCGCCAAGTTTCAAGATAGTAATGAAAGAAAAAACACCCTTGTCACACGAAGTTGTGTGCTTTCAGATGCTTGATTTAGACACCTCAAAATCTAATTCTGAGGTCCAGAAATCAAATTCGTGGAAATAACTTCTTTCTCGAAAACTACGTCACTTCAGAGGGAGCCCGTTTCTCACAATGTTTTATGCTATCAACAGCTCTCTATTACTCGTAACAAAGTAAGGTTTAATGCTTATAATTATTTTCAGTAATTACCAATAGTGTCCACTGCCTTTAAGGAAAGCGATATCAATTGTTATCTTTAAAAAATTGAACCTGAGAAATGTTACTGTCAGATTTGTTTTTCAGGTTGTGTTTATTCTATGTTGAGATGACCACCCCAGATTTGTTTTTCAGGTTGTGTTTATTCTATGTTGAGATGACCACCCCAGATTTGTTTTTCAGGTTGTGTTTATTCTATGTTGAGATGACCACCCCAGATTTGTTTTTCAGGTTGTGTTTATTCTATGTTGAGATGACCACCCCAGATTTGTTTTTCAGGTTGTGTTTATTCTATGTTGAGATGACCACCCCAGATTTGTTTTTCAGGTTGTGTTTATTCTATGTTGAGATGACCACCCCAGATTTGTTTTTCAGGTTGTGTTTATTCTATGTTGAGATGACCACCCCAGATTTGTTTTTCAGGTTGTGTTTATTCTATGTTGAGATGACCACCCCAGATTTTCAGTGATATCTCAAAAAACGCTGCCACCTTTTGAAACAAAATTGTCTTGGTTAATTTGATTTTATAATATCTACTCTGATATAGGATTACCACATGTAAAACCACCAAACTGTTTAAAAAACAAAGGTATAGTTTGGCTTTAAGTTGTTATTTAATTTGATGAGAATTTGCTGTTTGTGTGTGAAGCAGCTCACTCTTTACTAAGGAAGACATCAAGTGGTTCCAATCATAGTCATCGAGCAGTCCCAAGTATATCTTTACAGCTGGCTCAGGAAGGTGGACCTACTACTACAGGTAAAGAAAAGGAGGCAGAGCGCACCGATCATGCTGGTAAGCACAAACAAATGCACCTTTGTCATATGCTACCACCCTCTATGTGCCCATGGAGGAAGGAAATAGAAAGAGTTCGAACGAAGCCGAACCCATGGTACCGCGGTTAACGACACCTCATAATCACCCACATACCTTATACAAACAATTGGCGACCTGTCGTCTGTGAGTTTGCGCGTGCGCACTTGGTTCTTCATGCAACTATGGCGTCAGATGTGGTATGGTTATAATAAAGAAAAAAATAATAATAATTTGAGACCTGATAACATTTCCGTATACTTTCGTACACCAAAACGAAAAACATAATTGAACACCAACCACCCTCGTGTGCTAATATCCAAGTTTTGAACCACTGCTAGTGACCGGAAAATTGCAAAAAAATGCATAAAAAAAACTGTTATAACACACCTCTTGCTCGTTCTGTATTCTGGTTGGCTGAAACATGGTCACATGGGATGAACTAATATAGGCTAGTGATCGCGCACGCGTGTTTTGCGGGAATAGTACCAGAGCGGGCAATAGTCTTTGAATATAGTGCCCGCGGTAACAGCGCCCTCTCTTGACTTGAACCGCGAACAACAACTACAAAACTTCCTTTTCTGTTCTACTTGACATTTAAAACCGAGCTGTGTTATAAAACACATATTGACTGGCATAATTCGCTAACTAGTGTACGTCTATTCCCCCTCGGGCCTGTGAGTGACCAGAAGAGGGGCCTACTGTATTTTCCTCGGCCTTCAGCCTCGGGGAAATGGGTCGCCCTTCTGGTCACTCAAAGTCCCTCCTTGGAATAGATGTATACTAGTTACCTCGTTGCCAGTCAATATGTGTATAATATTTCCATGAAAACATCACAGACGATAAGTGAACAAGTCAATCACAACTCACCTTCTACAACTCTGATTTTCATGTGAAAAAAACTAAAAGAACCCCAAAAAACAACATAATGGACCATGTGCGCATCCATGAAAGACGAAGAAAACACACTGCGCATGCGAAAACTGTGTATGTTCGCAATTTTTGTCCCCAATGATTCATCTTTACACACAGGCAACAGTGCAGAGTGGCGGTACCGCACGTTCTGCACTAAGAGATTTATTTGCGCTCGTTAATCGGCCGTCCTGCAGAAGGTCTCCTATCTTTTCCCACTAGTCAGACAGGGGCATTGTCAGGGTTTTCTTTTGTTACTCTGCAGTTTGGCGTTCCGTTCGAACTCCTTCTCTTCCTTCCTTCATGATGTGCCTAATAATTAATGATCAGTGATTTCAAGTAAACCAAAAGGCCACCAGAGAATTTTGCCCTTTAAGCCTCGGTCTTGTTGGTCTTTTGAGTGGCAAATTTGTTAGGGGAGTTTTTGATGTACAGTGTAGCGCAGTAATGCCAAATTCAGAGACCATTTAGGCATGTTAGCCTTTTATTTCTATTTTCTTGTGTTATGGAATCGCTGACCAAAAAAATTGTGTTCCGGAAAGGAAAACAAAAAATCAAAATGCATCAAAGACCTCTTCAGTTTACTTCAAACTCACATGAAATAGGGAGGAGATTGTGCCAGATATATTCCCGCCAAAAAGATTTCCGGCTAAAATTATGTCAAAAATCTTCCGCTCACGACTTCTGCCTGTTGACTCTAGTGCTTTTTAGACTCTTCAAACTAATATAAACTGCTCACAAAAAGTAAGTAAACTTTTGTCAACCAAGTATATTTTTATTGCTTATTACTCAATGCTTTATATCAATGCAAAGCTGAAGTGTTCCTCTTTTAAATGATACCACATTACATGTTGCTTAACTTGGCTACGTGAATGACAATGAGGCAAAGCCACAAATCAAATGTGCCACAATTACCATTATCTGTGCGAAACAGTCAAAAGGTAATGATCAATAATCAAACCAATCAAGCTTAAGAACCCTGAATGGTTTACACAAAAATTTGCACCAGTGAGCACACCAAACACAATTAACCCCCATCTCTTGAAAAACATCTTGTTTGGATAATTGCAAGACTGGGTTAAAAATTACTCCAGGTGGAATGTCATGAAGGAAAGTGATGAAAGGTTAAGGCCTACAACTTGTTGTCTTTTTTCTGAGACATGGTAAACGTTTCGCAGTTTCAATATGCCACGTTTAACAGATTTGGAGAGAGCCTGTGCCATTGGTCAACTTGAACCTCGGGTACCCCAACATCAACTTGCAACTGCTTTTGGAGTCATAAAAATTAATGGCTAAGTACGAGCCACCGAGTATGTCAAAGATCGACCTATAAGTGGATGTTTAAAAAAGACCACTCCTGGGAAGAACGATATCTTGTCAGCAATGCTCTTAGAAATCACTGTCTTTCTGCAAGTAATCTGCAAGACGGGTTTCGTAGACGTTATCTGGAAGATGTGTTTGTCCAGACAATTAGAAATCCGTTGCATGCAATCTGGCACGAATGGCAGATCAAAAGCCTGCTATGACAGCCCTGCATTGCATCCATCGACTTTGCTAATTTGGCACATTTGATTTGTGACTTAGTCTCATTCTCATTATTGTGGCCAAGTCGAGCAACATGTCATCGTTGCACATTTGGTATTTATTTTAAAGAAGAACACTTGAGCATTCTATTGATATGCAGCATAATACAAGAGGGTAATAAATAATACAAAATAAACATGGTTATAAATAGTTTGCTTACATGTACATACTTCTTGTAAACAGTTTACATCATATAACTTAACTTACAGAGACGAATCTAAAATCCTTGAGGGGATGTCTGAATAATATACTCGAGTCAAGTCCCCAAAAAGTAGGTCATGAATGATGTTTGATTGCCTGGTTGTTTGTATCCCTGTTGAGGTATGTTTGTATATGTGTATCCATTACAGCTACATGTAATAGCAGTAAGAGTCCATCTCCTGATCAGCATTGTCATGATGGTCAGTTAGAAGGTTATTATACACCACTCAGTGATAGAGAAGGTACAGCAGCAGCTGCAATACCAGTGCTATCCAACTCAGCTACATGTAGACTTACTGCAAGAATTGAGTAAGTCATAATTTACAATTGATATTTAAGTTTGCTTCATATCCATTCCTTCTGAGGATTCTTATACTATGGGTTTTAAGGCATTGCATGGTGAGTGATCTACAATGCATGTAGGCCTATACTCAGTGTGGGGTTACACCATTTACTTTGCTGTGTAGATTTTGTTCTTCGAGAACTTGTCTTGCTATTTATTTTACCACCGCGGAGTAGATTTCGGAAATCGGGAGACCTATCCTTCAGCCGATTTCACAAAACTTTACACAACTGCGTAAGTCCACTTGTGAACCGTTTATGGCGCAACTTACGCAATAAACGTTGTGCAAGTGGACTTACGCAGTTTCGTAAAGTTTCGTGAAATCGGCTGCTGCTTATTAATTAACTACTAGCCGGGCGGAAGGTAGGGAATTGGCCGGAAGTATTCCACTTAATAGATCAAGGGAATTTCTCATTAATAATTTTACTGCCGCTGAGTGAGTTGTTTAATTGGTCTCAACATTTTGACTATACATTGTAGCCTGCTCTAGATATCGTCAGGAGACTGTTAATATGCAGGACAGTCCTTAAATCTTATCTGCAACACTATAGCAAAACAAATTCTCAAATAACATTTTGAAGATATACCAATGCATAACCGCAAACCAAATATAAAATTTTCATACTGTAAAATCGTGCATCTTCATTTATTAATGTCTTGAGAAATATAGCTTAAGTGTATTCATAAGCAAATTGTATCCCCATCATCACACTGAAGATCAATGATGAAATTATTCAATAGTCACGCATTAATATTTAGTTCACAGGTAATTGCTCTGACTTTTCATTTTTTGTTGTCACAGTTAAAGTTTTTGCCCCCATAATATGCACCATCCGAACCTTTGCTTGTTGTTTTTATGTAGTGCTCTTGCCCTGCAATTAAGAACCAGTCAAGAAGAGCTAAGTGCAGACTACCAAGCTTCAGACTCAGGTTTGTATACTTAGTCACTACCAAGCTTCAGACTCAGGTTTGTATACTTAGTCACTACCAAGCTTCAGACTCAGGTTTGTATACTTAGTCTGCTTTCACTTTGATTGCATGTACTCTTTGAGAAGACACAGGCAATATATCAAATGAAAGCTTGTACTTCAATTTATATCGAGCAGCAGCTCCATTTAGTGTTTTATTCCTTTGTTGGTTGTATTACCGATTAAAAAACACCCATATGTATCGTGAAACAAGCACGATGGAATGAACTAAGCGTACCTTGATGAAATAAATTAAGCGTACCTTGATGGAGTGAATTAAGCGTACCTTGATGGAATGAATTAAGCGTACCTTGATGGACTGAATTAAGCGTACCTTGATGGAATGAATTAAGCGTACCTTGATGGACTGAATTAAGCGTACCTTGATGGAATGAATTAAGCGTACCTTGAAGGAATGAATTAAGCGTACCTTGGAGGAACATAAGATTGGAGAGTCCTCCTGGGAGATGTATCCATCTACAGATTTCTCAAATAAACTATGAAACCTACAATTAAATATGAAGGCATTTAAACTTACTTCAACTGTCAATCTTTCTTCAATCCTAAAACTTTCAGTTCACGTAGCAAATTACCCGTTGCTTCAGGAAACATAAAGCTCTAGATTTAAAAAAAAACCATGTTTCCTGAACCACGTCATAAAACTATAATCTTTGTACCATCTTGTACAGGCTTTTTACGCATTTGAATTACTGGTAAGTCAAGATAATGACTCCACTTTTTTTCATCTTTTCTTAATTTTTTTTGTTTTGTTCCAACCAACAACCGAAACCCACAGTATTTGTTACGCTTCAAACACCCGTCTAGTTGAACTTGAAAATTTATGTTATTATATTTGTTTAGATTGTCGAGGCTCAGAAACCCACCCTTCAGCCATTAAATTGCCATTAGCAGGGTCCAGCCATGGCTGCACTGGAGAGAAAGTGGATGCAGGTGATGAAAGGGACAGCCAGGATGAGGAATCAAATCAGAGAACGTTGGTGATGACACGTAAGAAAGCTCCCAACCCTTCTGCAGGTCAGTACTCATTTGTGCACTTACATGTAAGTCATGTTTGAATGAACTTGACAATGGTTAACCAGTTATCGCCGAGAGACTTGTGTTTAAAAGCAAAACTTTTGTGGACATGCAATTGAAATGGTGACAAACACGTTTTAATAAAACATTGAGGGATGCCCGAGGCACAGGTGTAAACACAGCCTAGGCACAGTGCATGTTGCTCACTGTGTTATGTTGTGTAAACACAGCCTAGGCACAGTGCATGTTGCTCACTGTGTTATAGTGTAAACACAGCCTAGGCGCAGTGCATGTTGCTCACTGTGTTATAGTGTAAACACAGCCTAGGCACAGTGCATGTTGCTCACTGTGTTATAGTGTAAACACAGCCTAGGCACAGTGCATGTTGCTCACTGTGTTATGTTGTGTAAACACAGCCTAGGCACAGTGCATGTTGCTCACTGTGTTATAGTGTAAACACAGCCTAGGCACAGTGCATGTTGCTCACTGTGTTATAGTGTAAACACAGCCTAGGCACAGTGCATGTTGCTCACTGTGTTATAGTGTAAACACAGCCTAGGCACAGTGCATGTTGCTCACTGTGTTATAGTGTAAACACAGCCTAGGCACAGTGCATGTTGCTCACTGTGTTATAGTATAAACACAGCCTAGGCACAGTGCATGTTGCTCACTGTGTTATGTTGTGTAAACACAGCCTAGGCACAGTGCATGTTGCTCACTGTGTTATAGTGTAAACACAGCCTAGGCACAGTGCATGTTGCTCACTGTGTTATAGTGTAAACACAGCCTAGGCACAGTGCATGTTGCTCACTGTGTTATAGTGTGAACACAGCCTAGGCACAGTGCATGTTGCTCACTGTGTTATAGTGTAAACACAGCCTAGGCACAGTGCATGTTGCTCACTGTGTTATGTTGTGTAAACACAGCCTAGGCACAGTGCATGTTGCTCACTGTGTTAAAATGTGTAAACACAGCCTAGGCATAGTGCATGTTGCTCACTGTGTTATAGTGTAAACACAGCCTAGGCACAGTGCATGTTGCTCACTGTGTTATAGTGTAAACACAGCCTAGGCACAGTGCATGTTGCTCACTGTGTTATACATGTAGTGTAAACACAGCCTAGGCACAGTGCATGTTGCTCACTGTGTTATAGTGTAAACACAGCCTAGGCACAGTGCATGTTGCTCACTGTGCTATAGTATAAACACAGCCTAGGCACAGTGCATGTTGCTCACTGTGTTATGGTGTAAACACATCCTAGGCACAGTGCATGTTGCTCACTGTGTTATACATGTAGTGTAAACACAGCCTAGGCACAGTGCATGTTGCTCACTGTGCTATAGTATAAACACAGCCTAGGCACAGTGCATGTTGCTCACTGTGTTATGGTGTAAACACAGCCTAGGCACAGTGCATGTTGCTCACTGTGTTATACATGTAGTGTAAACACAGCCTAGGCACAGTGCATGTTGCTCACTGTGCTATAGTATAAACACAGCCTAGGCACAGTGCATGTTGCTCACTGTGTTATAGTGTAAACACAGCCTAGGCACAGTGCATGTTGCTCACTGTGTTATAGTATAAACACAGCCTAGGCACAGTGCATGTTGCTCACTGTGTTATAGTGTAAACACAGCCTAGGCACAGTGCATGTTGCTCATTGTGTTATACATGTAGTGTAAACACAGCCTAGGCACAGTGCATGTTGCTCACTGTGCTATAGTATAAACACAGCCTAGGCACAGTGCATGTTGCTCACTGTGTTATAGTGTAAACACAGCCTAGGCACAGTGCATGTTGCTCACTGTGTTATAGTATAAACACAGCCTAGGCACAGTGCATGTTGCTCACTGTGTTATGGTGTAAACACATCCTAGGCACAGTGCATGTTGCTCACTGTGTTATAGTGTAAACACAGCCTAGGCACAGTGCATGTTGCTCATTGTGTTATACATGTAGTGTAAACACAGCCTAGGCACAGTGCATGTTGCTCACTGTGTTATAGTATAAACACAGCCTAGGCACAGTGCATGTTGCTCACTGTGTTATATATGTTGTGTAAACACAGCCTAGGCACAGTGCATGTTGCTCACTGTGTTAAAGTGTAAACACAGCCTAGGCACAGTGCATGTTGCTCACTGTGGGTATGTTCAGACAGCGTACTAACTTAGACCCGAACCGGTTTAACTTTAACGAGCAGCGGGGGGTGGTCAAAAAAATAAAAACCCATTGTGTTCAGACAGCACAGAGTTAAACCCGATCCGGTTTATCTTCGGTTTTAAGAGATCAAAGTAGACGCGACCCCGTTGCTCTAACATTCGGTTTTATTCATCAGATTCACGCACCGAGCACGCCGATATGAGTGCCCCATGCCCTGGATGATCATTAGCCCACCTTGTTGAGCTGTTTACGGCTCCGCTGTTAACATCGGTCTCATCACTGTCGCCATTACATGAACGAATCGGAATAAAAATCGTGACAGTGATGAGACCGATGTTAAAAGCGGAGCCATTAACAGCTCAACAAGGTGGGCTAGATAATCATCAGAACATATTATTGGATACAATTACAAATGGCTCAATCGAACACGGCAAACAGTTTCACCGCTGGGAGGATATGGGCACTTAAAACAAACATGAACACGACTCAAATTTTTTTTTTAAACAAACAAAATATTTATACAAACCGCCGAGAAAACTCACCAAAATATTGTCCATATTCCATGAAACAGAACACGTTTCAATTTTGTGTTTTATACCACTGTTTCCGATTTAATAAATACTTTTAGTTTGTACTCAAACCGATTGGAAGTTGCGATCTCTCAAAAGCTAGTGCTGCGAATTTTATTCCGATTCGTTCATAAACACAACTACACACGTGCAAGTTACGTAAATACATGTACTTTGCAGTATTTTCCCAACTTCCCAACAACGTGGTGACATTGCTGGCGTAGGGAATTTCCCCTACACACAGCCTCGCACCCACTGCAGTTCATTCTCCTAGATTGAAAGTACAGCACGCTAGTAACGGTGACGGCAATAGAAAGGCACATCCACGGGATCGGTGATGGATAACTATGGGATATCAAAGAGTGATCACTATGGGATGGCAGCGCTGTGCATGTGAGAAGCATTACAAAATATGCTTCTTCGCTGCGCTCGTAGTATACAAATGTACGCATGAAAAACAGTTTCAATTTATTCATGGAGGTACCTCCATGATTTATTGTAGGACACTCAACAAAAAAAGCTTGGTAAATATAATTTTGTTTCAGAATTTAATAAATCATGTGCGTGGGCCTGTGCTAAACTGCATACACCGATCGAGAGAGTTTCGCCAACTCGGTAAGCGGCAAGAAAGTAATATAAATACTCAGTGCTTTTCGGCATCAGAGGCAACAGAAACCGTATACAAGCACTCCGGGTCCCGGGCGTGTGCATTGAACCACACAATGGGTCGTCCGTTGTGAGTTAAAACCGGATGTCATTCTGTCCACACGCAGTGTTAAAAGATAAACCCGAACTGGTTTAGACTTAGACCGCCTCGCTGGACGGTTTAAGTTTTGGGGTTTAGACCCGATCCGGTCTAACTTTATTTGCGTTCACACGCACAAAAGTTTAACCCGAACCGGTCTAAGTAGACTTAGACCAACTTTAGTACGGCGTGTGTACGACCTCTGTGTTATAGTGTAAACACAGCCTAGGCACAGTGCATGTTGCTCACTCTGTTATAGTGTAAACACAGCCTAGGCACAGTGCATGTTGCTCACTGTGTTATAGTGTAAACACAGCCTAGGCACAGTGCTTGTTGCTCACTGTGGTATAGTGTAAACACAGCCTAGGCACAGTGCATGTTGCTCACTGTGTTATAGTGTAAACACAGCCTAGGCACAGTGCATGTTGCTCACTGTGTTATAGTATAAACACAGCCTAGGCACAGTGCATGTTGCTCACTGTGTTATAGTGTAAACACAGCCTAGGCACAGTGCATGTTGCTCACTGTGTTATAGTGTAAACACAGCCTAGGCACAGTGCATGTTGCTCACTGTGTTATAGTGTAAACACAGCCTAGGCACAGTGCATGTTGCTCACTGTGTTATAGTAGGGACTTTTCGTTTTCGACGACGGATGGTTCTGCGACGGGTAAGATGACATTTGGCGTCATCTGCGTATGCGTCGGCTTTGAGGACGGTCGTCCCTCAATTTCTACGACAGTACTTTGGATGATTCTTCGTTGTGCTGAAAACGACAACGTTTAGGTGAACAACCGTCGCAGAACCATCCGTCGTCGAAACCGAAAAGTCCCTAATGTAAACACAGCCTAGGCACAGTGCATGTTGCTCACTGTGTTATAGTGTAAACACAGCCTAGGCACAGTGCATGTTGCTCACTGTGTTATAGTATAAACACAGCCTAGGCACAGTGCATGTTGCTCACTGTGTTATAGTGTAAACACAGCCTAGGCACAGTGCATGTTGCTCACTGTGTTATAGTGTAAACACAGCCTAGGCACAGTGCATGTTGCTCACTGTGTTATAGTGTAAACACAGCCTAGGCACAGTGCATGTTGCTCACTGTGTTATAGTGTAAACACAGCCTAGGCACAGTGCATGTTGCTCACTGTGTTATAGTGTAAACACAGCCTAGGCACAGTGCATGTTGCTCACTGTGTTATAGTGTAAACACAGCCTAGGCACAGTGCATGTTGCTCACTGTGGTATAGTGTAAACACAGCCTAGGCACAGTGCATGTTGCTCACTGTGTTATAGTGTAAACACAGTGGAATTCAGGCTCAAAATCTATCTTCTTTTCTTTTGTTGGACGAACAAAAAGAGTGAGAGATCAATTAGCTACCACCATTATATTCGGCATTGGTGGTAAATCTGAGATTACAGCATGCCATAGTGGACTTTAGCCCTTTTCACACGAGAACGGAAAGCCAACAACCATTGTTTTGGGTGCCAGTTTTCTATCCCAAAGGTTGTATGCAATTTCATAACAAACATTCACACCCGATCACACACATCGCGTTTCCGACGTCCCTCAATTATGTGAGATCGCACTGTAGTTTAACTTATAGTTCAATTATTTAGTTATCAATGGTGCTTTGTAAGTGTCCTGTTTAGTGTAATGTAATTGAGTTAAGGTAACCACAAATCGCTTTCTTGATGCACCATTTGTGTTTTTATGGGACTTCTCAGCGTCCTGACTCCAAGGATCGGAAAATGCCATTGGAAAAGCTTAATTCAAGCCTGTCTTGGTTAGAAGCTTCTTGGTCATAGCATGAAAACTGAGGAGAGCAATTTTTACCTTGAATAAACAAAAGACCATCCACCGGAAGATGATGTGTAACTGCTTAACAGTTTGTGCATGCATGAGCAGTGAGCAATGCTTGGGACCTGATTCATTTCACATGACCCATCAAATTTTCTATCGCACCGATGAATTTCATTTGTAACATTAATTTGTGAACAAAAGAAACTCCAGAATTTTTTATAAGAAAGTTTGTTGTCTCTAAAGCCATTATACACTTTCGTTAAAGTTCACAGATTTACAAATAAATTACAGGGTTTACAGAAGGTAATGGTGAAAGACTTCTTTTGAAATATTATTCCATGAAATGCTTTACTTTTCGAGAAAACATTAAAACAATTATCTATTCTCGTTGTCGAGAATTACGGATTTATTTTTTAAACACATGTCATGACACGGCGAAACGTACGTAAACAAGTGTCAGTTTTCCCTGTTATTTTCTCCCGACTCCGATGACCGATTGAGCCTAAATTTTCACAGGTTTTTATATCAGTTGTGATACACGAAGTGTGGGCCTTTGGACAATACTGTTTACCGAAAGTGTCCAATGGCTTTAATTAAGTGTAAATTCCACATGTAAAAAGTTTTCAAATTTCTGGTGGTCTGAGGTCAAATTATATATTTTACATTTTTTGTAAATTCTTATTTTGTTCAGCATGCAAACAGCACAAGTGCTCATACCAGAGTGAATACAAATATTTAACATTATAAAACATTAAAATGTAACGTTGTGAAATTGTCAATTTAAGTCCACATTTGGAAAAAAAAATGTATACTAATTTACCCAACCTGTAGAGGGTGAAGAAATGTTTCACACCACAGTGTGACAGTGTAACTTAACCTAACTTAATCACCACAGTGTGACAGTGTAACTTAACCTAACTTAATCACCACAGTGTGACAGTGTAACTAAACCTAACTTAATCACCACAGTGTGACAGTGTAACTAAACCTAACTTAATCACCACAGTGTGACAGTGTAACTAAACCTAACTTAATCACCACAGTGTGACAGTGTAACTTAACCTAACTTAATCACCACAGTGTGACAGTGTAACTAAACCTAACTTAATCACCACAGTGTGACAGTGTAACTTAACCTAACTTAATCACCACAGTGTGACAGTGTAACTTAACCTAACTTAATCACCACAGTGTGACAGTGTAACTAAACCTAACTTAATCACCACAGTGTGACAGTGTAACTAAACCTAACTTAATCACCACAGTGCGACAGTGTAACTTAACCTAACTTAATCACCACAGTGTGACAGTGTAACTTAACCTAACTTAATCACCACAGTGTGACAGTGTAACTTAACCTTACTTAATCACCACAGTGTGACAGTGTAACATAACCTAACTTAATCACCACAGTGTGACAGTGTAACTTAACCTAACTTAATCACCACAGTGTGACAGTGTAACTAAACCTAACTTAATCACCACAGTGTGACAGTGTAACTAAACCTAACTTAATCACCACAGTGTGACAGTGTAACTAAACCTAACTTAATCACCACAGTGTGACAGTGTAACTAAACCTAACTTAATCACCACAGTGTGACAGTGTAACTTAACCTAACTTAATCGGTTCAGTGCTTAATACAGCACTAGATGCTACCACGCTGCTTGTACGATAATGGCATTCCCATTACGACTTTTCCCCACTCACTGTTGGCTACGACCTGGCTACGCTTATTTTGAACATGTTTTGACCTGGGAGATTCCACCCTGACCAAACCACACACATGGAGATCCTTCCACGTTTGGCCCATAACTAGCCCGCGATTGGTCAAGCTCTCGGCCACTTTTCCATCGTAGTAGTACAAATGTAGAAGCAGCGTCTCTGTGTGATAAGATAGTATTTTGAGAGTTTTTGATTGATCATTAGGTGTTCGTGCCTATGTTTTTTTAATGGTTTTTGAATTTTTTTTTCTAGATCTTTTGCCCTGCAACTCTTGTCTGTAACTCAAAAACCAAAGTAAACTGAGCCTTGAGACTCATCGGGGAATGACATCTTTATGACACCATCAGGTGTCTAATTACATTAATCAAACTCCTTAAACTACACAATGGATGACATTATCCAAAATGTACATGTATCAGAACTGAACAAAACTTGCACAGATACAATCCAATTTGACCATGTATCCCTGGATCAAACTGCAAGTTTTAGTTACAAATTTCCAAATGCCCCTTTTAGGCAATATGTGTAGCCATTGTAAAGACAATTTTAACATGGTTTTTCTGTATCCATGTATTCCTGGTTTAAACTGGAAGTTTTAGTGACAAATTTTCCAAATGCCCTTTTTCAGCGATATGTGTTTTTTAACAGAGTCGGAAAAAGCCTTTAAATCTATGGATTTTATGGGGTTTTCTCATGTTGATCAATTCTGATTAGATTTTGTTCATTCATATGTTACAACATTTCCTGGATCATATATGGCTCCTTATAACTTGAAAGTTATAAGGAGCATACATGTAGATGTAAAGTAAGACAGCCTTTATGGATTCACTTACAATATTAAGTGAAGATTAAGCTCCTATATGAAATTGGGCCCCTGGTTTTGACATTTTTACCTTTTCATCCACCTTCCTATCACCGATTCTCTTCAGTTGTTTGTCATTCTGTTTCCCGTTTCTCCTCAACTAAACTTGGTAGTTTTTATCTTAATTTTGGTTTTTACCCACATCGGTGTACATATGTAAGCACTGTATACTCAGTACTTTCCCCCCGAGTCCTGTGAAAAAAATATCACAGGCATATATTACTCAGGTGGGATTCAAACCCACGACCCTCGCAATTCTAGAGCAGTGTCTTACCAGAGGCAATTTGAATGCTACGTATGTTTTGGAAGCGGGTACCGCAATGATATAAAAATAAATTGCATCGGGGATAAAGAATATTAATTTTGGTTTTTACCCATTGCTAACATACACTAGTACTCTTTATCCCCGATGTAAATTTAAAATGTATTCAATTTTTATCTTGGTTTGAAAGCATTTTGTATTTACTTTTTTATCTTCAGGCAGCACCACTGCGAGAAATGTAGAGACCAACATTCACACTGAAGATGCTGATGTACAGGGAAGTCAGCAATAGCTTGAATTCATTATTTGTATTCCACCTCTGTATTTCTAGCTGCAATAAGTTGTGTGTCAGTTCATAGAACAATATACAAATATAACATGGTTTGAGGGTTACTAGTCGATATAAGCTCCCGAGGTATTGGAAGTTGACAAACTAGTTCCTGATGCGAAGCCGAGGCAACTAGTTTGCCAACTTCCAATACCGAGGGGAGCTCATATCGACTAGTCACCCGAAATATACCATGTTATATTTATTTTACTATACTTCATACATACATATTCAGTTGTTTAGAGCAAGGGAAAATGACGACTGTGAAATAAAATGAAACATGATAAGTTTGTTCTTGTGATGTTCGCGCGTGTGTACAACAGTACCACGATCGTAAAGTGCATGACAAGTAGAATAGCTCCGGGGTGAATGGTCGCACATGGTTAGTGCGCATGACAAGTAGAATACATGTAGCTCCCGGGCTGCCTGGGCGCTTCCCGGTCGCTATTCTACTTGTCATGCGCATAAACCATGTGCCTGATTACTCGCGTACGCGCTTGGTAAATATCAAAATTAGCGCCTGGCAAGTGATGATGAATGGACAAGTAATAACTTGACTCTTGATCATGAATATGTATGAGCTATAGAAATACACAAATATAGCGTGGTTTGAGGGTGAATAGTTTACACATTTTGACTGGCAATGAGGTAACTAGTGTACAACTATTCCCCCGAGGAACTTTGAGTGACCAGAAGAGGGGCCTACCCAGAGAACTTACATGTATTATGTCAAAACTTGTACAACCAAGGGATTAGAGACTCTCAAATATTAGGTCGCCTCGGGAACAAGTTTGTCAACTTTCAATACCAAGGGGAGCTAATATTGACTATTTACCGGAACAATATTATTTGGAGCAAGGTGAAATGACGACTGTAAAATGCACCACGATAAGTTTATTTGTGTGTGTTTGATATTGCTATACCAATGTGCATGTGTACAACAGCACAATCGTAAAGGGCATGACAAGTATCTATCACCTGGGCTGCCTGGTCATGCACATGGTAATACGCAGTACAAGTAGGGTCTTGGTGCTAATAGCTAATAGTCTACTTGTCATGACAAGTAACTATCACCTGGGCTGCCTAGTCATGCACATGGTAATACGCAGTACAAGTAGGGCCCTGGTGCTAATAGCTAATAGTCTACTTGTCATGACAAGTAACTATCACCTGGGCTGCCTAGTCATGCACATGGTAATACGCAGTACAAGTAGGGCCTTGGTGCTAATAGCTAATAGTCTACTTGTCATGACAAGTAACTATCACCTGGGCTGCCTAGTCATGCACATGGTAATACGCAGTACAAGTAGGGCCTTGGTGCTAATAGCTAATAGTCTACTTGTCACGACAAGTAACTATCACCTGGGCTGCCTAGTCATGCACATGGTAATACGCAGTACAAGTAGGGCCCTGGTGCTAATAGCTAATAGTCTACTTGTCATGTGCATTTAACAGGTGCACGAATACACACCTGCACGCTTGTTAAATTGCAAAAGTAGCTCCTGGCATGTGATGATGAATAGACCAGTGAGAGTTCAACTTTTGGTCATGAATATGTATGAGTTGAAACACTTTGTTCTCCAGCAAACGCGTTTTGGACAAGAGCAGTGTTTAATTTGTTGCAATCCTATGTACTATAGACCTATATTCTGCATAAATGAACCCTGTATTGACATGTATGTCATGTTGTTTTTACATTGCTGTTTGTGCAAACTAAAAACAAACAAAAAATAAGTTTGTGCAAGTTTGCCGGTGGAAAATTTTGTTTGGTTGTGTGTGCTGATGGGAAATACCGCACATCTGCATACCTTTCAACCCTGTAATGCAGAAGTGTGTACATGTATATTTATTTTTTATTTCAATCGATCTTGGGATTATATTATGGAACTTGAAAAATTGCGCTTGTGTCCCACAAACCACAAGGTCAAAGGTATGTGGGACACGAAGCACTACAATGGTCAGTGACCCACACATGGGAGTGGTGAGGTAATAATGTTTTCTTCAAGAAAACTTGACATGGCAAAATATACAGAGTTTGAACAGCCCACTATGGTATGGTATAATATCACACTGTTGTTGCCATGGATGGTTCAACCAATCAGAAATGATGATTCAAGTGTGCTTGAAGATTAATAATAATATCCCTCTAATGGTGGAAAATGAGTCGAGCCCCATCTACTCTGCAATATAGCTGTTTGTAAGTCCATAGAATCAAACAACACATTGTATTCCTAATGGTTGAAAAGATAACCTTGCCCACCACTCTGCAATATGTATATTTAATTACTTTGTATCAGTGTACTAAATTGTAACAATTACTGTGCCACATACAAGATAAAATTATGTGCACCTCAAAATTTACAAATATATCAGTGAACTAAGGCCAGCTCTACTGATAATATTGTTACACAATTATTCTTGATTTTCATAAACCCTCAGATATGATTCAATTTATTCTTTTTGCTGATGACAGCAACTTCTTTTATCCTTATCCTAACCCTGATGTACTTTTTCTAACGGTGAACACACAGCTTAAAGCCATTTGACACTTTCGGTAAACAGTATTGTCCAAGGCCCACACTTCGTGTATCACAACTTATATATAAAAAAACAAACCTCTGAAAATTTAGGCTCAATTGGTCATCGGAGTTGGGAGAAAATAACTGGAAAACCCACCTTTGGTTCCGCACGTTTCACCGTGTCCATGACATCTGTTTAAAATAAATCCGCAATTCTCGATATCGAGAATTGATATTGTTTTAATGTTTTCTCAAAAAGTAAAGCATTTCATTGAATAATATTTCAAAAGAAGTCTTTCACCATTACCTTCTGTAAACCCTGCAAGTTATTTGTAAATCTGTGAAAAAAAAAAATCTGTTCCAAAAGTGCCCAATGGCTTTAAAAATGTCAATGAGTGGCCCAATTAAAAGCCAATAGGTCGTCTCTTAACATTTAGAAAGCTAGATTTATGTTCTTCAGTATAAAAAAACACAGAAAACACTAGTGTAACTTTGTTAGGATTGTATAGGCCTATTGATCAATCTCTCTCTGGGAATAAGCAAATTCAAAACATTTCAACAACTTAAAACTTGTTTCCCTAATAGTATCTTATTTACTCTTTACAATGCTTTAGTTTTACCTTAGTTATGGCATCTTGGCATGGGGTAAATGTGGAATAGGTAAAATTAGTCAAGTTATTACCTTTCAAAAAAGGGCACTTAGAATTATCTCTATGGAATTATCATACTGATAACTGGGCTCACAGCAATCCTTTATTTCACATACATGTACACAAAACACTTATAGGCGTCGATATTATTTATCTTTTACAGCTTGGGACCTCATGCATCTGCTTCATAATGCAAAACTGTCATAACACTAGGGGCTGTAACTACGAAAGGCGTTTATCTTTATACTAGTGTAGTATATAGACGTGGATAAATCCAAGTTACACGAGTCTTCCTAAACACCTGAATTAAACAAGTCTTACGAAATATCTTAAATAGTTGCTTAGTTATCCTTGTGTAACTAGCTAGTTACACAAGGATATAGGACAGTCTAAACTTATTGACCGAGGTCCCTATTGTTAAATACATTGTAATGTAGATAGAGGATTGCGCAACAACATGAACATATGATAGGCATCAGTATAGAAAAATCTTCAGCAGGTCGTTACTTCGATACTCTACAGCCATGGCTGATTAAAAGCAACGCAGTGACAACTTCACTGCTGACGAAAGGATGGCTCTCGTTGAGACCATGAGGGACTTCATTTCCATTATTGGTGACAAACGATGTGACACTAAAGCCAACCAGAAAAAAGGTGACACCTGGAAAGCTATCACTTCATTCCTGACCGTAAAAACCGATCTGCAAAGGACTACAATTAGTCAGTGTGAAACAAATTAGATTTTTGTTCGAAATTGTGGATTGGTGGGTCAAGGAAATAACTGCAAATCGAAAATCAATTGTTACCAAAAGGAAAAAAATAAAATAAAAATCGACATAAAAAAATAAAAAATACCCAGCTGGCCAAGATCGTCAATTTAATTCCTGATTAAACTACAAAGTTGTTTGTTTGTTTGTTAAACCATCAGGAAAAGCCATTAACAAGGTGCTCTTCTTCATACTCTTCTAAGGGATTCACCTTGTCCCTAAACAATTTTGGTGGACGCTGGTGTTGGCGACCATGACGATTTTCTTGTTCGTCATCCTCCTCTTGTGCAATTAAGAAAATTTGGAGCCCATCCATCCTGTCCACCTTTATACCTTTCTGTGTACATATCTGGCTTCTAAATGGCTCAGAATACTCACTAAACAACCCCCGTACCATGTTTAAGAATTGCTATTGTTTGTTATAAACACATGTTTAACTCTAATGGTCATTTAAACGCGGCTAACTAAAAGCAAGCTTTGTAGTACCTGTTTGAAGTTGGACACGAGGGTTTATACAGTGACTACTCATTTATACGCATCTAATGGGTTAAACGGCTTTCGTAGTTACGGCCCTGTACATGTATGTTCAATGTTCAGCAAAAATCTAGATATTCACTATCACTTTATTATGCAGTGACTGATTTTTCATCATCCATATGTTCGTACCAAACTAACTCAAAAAAGTGTCAAACGTGAAGGGCCTAAGCTATGGAATTCCTTAGATACCTCTTTAAAAAAAATAAACAGAGTTTATTCTTAGTCAGACGGAAACTAAAAAACTCCATTAAAGGCAGTGGACACTTTTGGTAATTGTCAAAGACTAGCCTTCACAGTTGGTGTATCTCAACATAAGCATAAAAAACAAACCTGTGAAAATTTGAGCTCAATCGGTCGTTGAAGTTGCGAGATAATAATGAAAGAAAAAACACCCCTGTCACACGAAGTTGTGTGCGTTTAGATGGTTGATTTAGAGACCTCAAGTTCTAAATCTGAGGTCTCGAAATCAAATTCGTTGAAAATTACTTCTTTCTCGAAAACTATGGCACTTCAGAGGGAGCCGTTTCCCACAATGTTTCATACCATCAAATGCTCCCATTACTCGTTACCAAGTAAGGTTTTATGCTAATAATTATTTTGAGTAATTACCAATAGTGTCCACTGCCTTTAACGCTGTTACAAAAGCTTGTAATCTTGGTGTGATATTCGACTCTTCCGTGACACTTATTTCCCATACTTCTCGTATTGCCGGTTTTATGACATAAATGTATCACATTCCTAATATAGGCAAAGTATGGAAATATTTAACACAAAATGCACCTGAGCACCTGTGTGCATTTAAATGGTTGACCACCCTGTCGTAGTTTCCAGACTGGATATGTGTAATTCGCTTCTATTATGGTCTTCCTTACTCAAATTGATCGTCTTCACCGTATTCAGACCAATGCTGCTCGTGTAATTACCTTAACTAAAAAGTCCTGTCATATAACGCCAATTTTAAAAGAATTACACTGGTTACTGGTAAGCCGAAGTACATGTATTATATGTATTAAGTATAAATTTCAGCTTCTTGTGTATAAATTGCTCACCAACAATGCCCCTGCATATATTAATGATCCAACCCATATTGTGAGACCGGAGTTTGTGTGGCACAAACTCTGGTCTTGCAATTCTAGCTTCCTTAACGAGCCCACATCCAATCATTCATGGGGAGACCGATCTTTCTCACATGCTTCCCCACGTCTATGAAACATTTGTGCCTGCACTAAAAAACTCATCTGTTTCTTTAATTAAAGGATTCAGATATTTTTTCAAAATGTCCACTGATTTACATAAAACATTAACACGGTTTGAAAGCTTCCATTCAAATACTACTAACTGAGGTGCTGTGTTTGAGAAATGAGTAAAACAAGTCACAGAACAATTTACGTCTCAGTGACATTTCCATAACTGGTTAAAATGTTTTTACATGCTAAAACTGAGACGTAAATGATTTTTGTGACACTGTTGCACTAATTTAAAAAAACTACAGCACCTCAGTAAGTAATATTTTAAGAGAAGCCTTCTACTATCATTATATTCAAATTGTGTAAGTTTAATGTAAATCTGTGGACATTGTGTTTTGTGTTAGAAAGAGGTACATAGACATTCTCACCCAAAACTTAATACACATTTTTTCAAACAGGCATTTGAGTAAATGATTTGATTTTGTTATTTTCATTACCTTTGATGTTTTCTTGAATATTGCATTTGTATTGTATTTCTATACCACATGTTCTAGATTTCTTCTCAAATTAGGCTTACATGTACATTTTAATTTTGGTTATTGTACATAATTTTAATGTTATTGTTCGATTTAAGCGCCCGAGAGCACTTTGATGGATAAGTTTTCATTATTATTATTATTATTATTTCATTTTATCACAGCATGCAAAAGAAAGATCTCATTTTCCTTTGTGTATTATTATTATTATTATTATTATTATTATTATTATTATTATTATTATTATTATTATTATTATTACTGTTATTATTATTATTATTATTATTGAATACTGAATAAAGTTTGTTTTGTTAGTACGGATATAATAATATCTTGTGTGTTTGGTTTTTCTGTGTACTGCAGCCAATGTTCGCGAAGGAACAGACCCTGTCTGAGCGACGGTGGTACGAGCGATGTGGGCTTCGCCTGGAGCTATAGAAAAATATAGCTCCATGGTACAGCCAGCCGGGTTCCAGTGCAAATTAATTGTCAACCTTAAAGCTTTTTTCGAAATGGCTGAATTTGGCTTCAGGCTTTGGATTAACTTTTTGGGGCTTTGGCTTCCGATTAACCAAATGGCGTCCAGTTTGTTTCACAAACTTGGGCTTCACTGGAGTGCATTCTAGCGACCCCAACCAAAGCCCAACAGACTCAACAAGTCAACATCGTCACCGCGCTCAACCGTACAGCGAAAAACGCTCAAGCGATGACCAATGATCCTGGTTGGGGTTGCCAAAATGCACTCCTGGCTTTCGGCTTCATGTGGCTCACTTAGGAAATATAACAATGTGCGACAACAAACGTGCATCGTTTTCTTTTTTTTTGTGAGACATTAAAATGATTGTAAAAACACAACTAATTAAACAACAATAATCATACTCCAACAATTTTTATTGCAACATATGCATGTTCACTTGCTGACGATTTAATTTTTTAAAATACCTTAATAACTTTTAATAATTATAAAAACAGCCCACTTCCTGTTCAATTTTGTGTAGCTTCACTTGATTAAACAACAATTTATTTTAGTGAAAGCTTACTAATCATGATTGTTTTCATCAACAAAAACACACCAAAATTGTCATAAAACATAGTTTCAATGCAAGGCATGTTGCTGACTAACCAATTAAGACAAAAACTTGTACAAACCCTGAAGCAGCGAAATTTGGAAGTGATGTTATCTGAAAACTAGAGTATTCAGATAACTATTCTATTACATGTAGAATAAAAAATATACTCCAACTATCAAGCATTGCCGTATACTACAAAGAAAGTTTTATTTTATTATATAAAAGTTCACATATTTACAAATAACTTACAGGGTTTACAGAAGGTAATGGTGAAAGACTTCTCTTGAAATATTATTCCATGAAATGCTTTACTTTTTGAGAAAACATTAAAACAATTATCAATTCTCGATATTGAGAATTACGGATTTATTTTTAACACATGTCATGACATGGCGAAACGTGCTGAAACAAGGGTGGGTTGTCCCGTTTCTTTCTCCCGACTCTGATGACCGGTTGAGCCTAATTTTTCACAGGTTTGTTATTTTATATATAATTTGAACAATACTGTTTTTCCGAAAGTATCCAATGGCTAGACAGTGGACACTATTGGTAATTACTCAAAATAATGATTGGCATAAAACCTTACTTTGTAACAAGTAATGGGGAGGTTGGGATGTTGATGGTATAAAACATTGTGAGAAACAGCTCCCTCTGAAGTGACCTAGTTTTGTAGAAAGGAGTAGTTTTCCACGAATTTGATTTCGAGACCTCATGTTTAGAACTTGAGGTCTCGAAATCAACCATCTAAACACACACAACTTCGTGTGACAAGGTGTTTTTTTCTCTTTATAGTTATCTTGCAACTCTGAAGTCAGATTGAGCTCAAATTTTCACAGGTGTGTTATTTTATGCATATGATGAGATACACCAAGTGAGAAGACTGATCTTTTACAATTACCAATAGTGTACACTGTCTTTAAACAAAAGTAACAATTAGCTTAAGTTTTAAGATTACAAATAACACGGTGCTAATAAATAAATTTGTTGTCCTCATCTTCTCTATAGCTGAGAAAATGTTAGTGTATTTAACTCACTCAATAATGATGATCTCCACTTGTAGTGCAGGAAACACGATTACTTCTGGCAACTGTTCTGCTAGTATTTCAGAATTTTCAAGCTTTTTCAAATCTATATTTTTCAGCTGTAGTTAGTGGCTAGCAAATATGAGCAAATAAGTACAGATCAGTTTGCTTTATGCTACTTTTCTAGAGTTAGAATTGAACTTATATCTTTATAAACACTGGTGAAGTTTCTTCTGCTGAATCACAGGTGATATTTCCTCTACTGATGACTATAAGCCCTGAGCGACAGTGTGACTTGTGTCAAAGTCGCGACTATTGATTGCCTAGTCGAGTTACGACTACAATTTTTCAACTACCCAGATAATTATGCTGCCTTGACTAATTCAAAAAAAGTCTTCACTACCGCTTGGTGAACCAATTTTCGCTCACGACTATTCCCAACAACTTCAATCCTTTCAGCTTGAATTTGACTATAATGCACCAGCAGCAAACAATATGCCGCAATAGATCTTAGGAGTTAAAAATTATTTTTGGGGTTGAACAAAGAATTGACTAGAGTGGGATTCGAACCAACGACCTCCGGATTAACGTGCCGGCGCTCTACCAACTGAGGAACTGATGCGGAGGTCGTTGGTTCGAATCCCACTCTAGTCAATTCTTTGTTCAACCCCAAAAATCATTTCAAAATTTTCATTTTCATTTTCAAAACATTGCGGATGCATCGTGCAAACACATTATCCGCATGGTGCTGTTATCGATCAGTGTGCTGGTTTCCATATAACAGTGTAAGAACGCTTTGGTGCTGTACTAAAGGGGAGTTGTGGGGGAGTTGTTGAATGTGAACTCCCCATACATTGAGCACTGTAGCAATAGCAAAGAGTTTTGTTATTTCAGATAAGCCACTCCACTAGGGGCTACGAAAACCAGCACCCTGATCGAATGGCACAACACAAAAGACAGTGTGGAATGGAACCAACTTTTGAAACAAAAAGGAGTTGTGCTTCTTAACTTAAAGGCTCTGGACACGTTTGGTAATTGTCTAAGACCAGTATTCTCACTTGTATCCCAACATAATATGCATAAAATAACAAACCTGTGAAAATTTGAGCTGAATCGTCATTGAAGTTGCAAGAAAATGATAAAAGAAAAAACACAAGTCTTATAATATTTTAGTGAGAAATTACCTCTTTCTCAAAAACTACGTTATTTCAGAGGGAGTGGTTTCTCACCCTCTCCGCTACTCGTTACCAAGTAAGTTTTTATGCTAACATATACTTTGAGTAATTACCAAACATGTCAATTCTTCAACCTCTGGAGCACTATCAACATCACCATTGTTTTCTTCAATTTCCTGTAAAATAATCCATTCATTAACATAGGTTAAGGTGTTGCAAACAGAAAGTCAATTACTTTTTTCGCGTTTAAACCGTTTCAGTCTTTCCAGGTGAAGCAGCTCACATTCAGAACTCGACCATACTGTTAAAAATGGTTGTTATTCAGAAAAGGTTGGGCATCTCATGAATGTGGAAGGTGTTTTCCAGGCTGCTGCCTGTACGATATCCTGGAGAGGAACACCTTTAAGAAAAGCCCATAAAGTGGACATGGACCTGGTCTCATGAGCACTAATTGGATGATTATCGGCCATGGGTGAAGGCCAGGAAGCCACAACGAACGTATCACTCTAACTATCCAAAAGGAGATAGTGTCAGGTGAAACTGCCCTATATGGGCTGGTAGTAGTTATGAAAAGTTGGGTTACGGGGCCTCTGAGCGTCTTAGTGCGGGCAATGTACCACTTCAGAGCTCGAACAGGGCACCATAATTTATCCTCAGTAACTGACGAGAACGATTTGATATCTGGAATGAAATCAGGGGGGGGGGTGTATGACGGAGACAGGTTCTTTGCTAAGAATGTTATATTTTGGACGAGGCGGACACCGCCTGGTTCCCAGCGGATGTGACCTGTATCAATTGATAAGGCATGGATCTCGCTCCGTCTTCTACTGGTTGCGATAGCCATCAGAAATGCTGTTTTCACAGACAAATCTATAAGTGAGGCATTCGATAGGGGTTCGAAAGGGGCCCTAGACAAAGTGTGAAGGACTTGTCCTAAGTCCCAAGCAGGGAGAAGCTTTTTGTTCGAGCGGCGCTCGATGAATATGCCCCGGAGCATTTGGGTTAATGCGTTATTGTTTGAGATGGAAGATCCATCTGGGAACCCAGAGTGAACTGCTCCCAGCCTTGAATAGTGGCCAAGCTGTGAGACCCTGATTGACGAATTTCATCAGAAAATCACCAATGACTTTTAAAGGTGCTGAGCAGGGATCAAAAGAGTTGTGCCGGCACCATTTATGGTAATGTTGAAGCCGGCTGTCGTAGGTCCTTCTAGTGGACTTTCGGCGGCCATGGATGCAGCGTCTGATGAAAGGTCTGCTGATCTGAAGGAATGTTGGACAACATCCAACTCGTTAAGTGGAGGTTCTCCGACCCGGGTGGTAGATCTTCAACCGGGGTTGGGCTATGAGATCCGCCCATCGGGGAAGTAAGACTGGGGGATGTACATGTATGAGGAGGCGAATGAGCCTCTGAAACCATGCTTGTCGAGGCCAGAAAGGTGCAATGAGGAGCACCCTGTAAGTCTCCACTTCTATTTTGGCTAATACCCTTGGAATTAGTGAGCATAAGCGTAAGCATAAGCGTACATGTTTTCCCAGTTGATTGACAGGGCATCTGATGCCCAAGCCTGAGGATCCCGACTGCGAGCGCAGTATACCGGTAGCTGGTTGTTTAGGGATATTGCAAACAGTATAATGCCTTTTTTTTAAGTAAGGCAAGAATCTCCGATTCAAGAGCCAAGCGTTGAAAATGATCGGATGTGATCGGCGTAGGCTGAGGGAGGTACGACGACGGAGGGGTGCTCCTGAATTCTAGTTTGTATCCATGAGCGACAGTATCGAGCACCCATCTGTCGCTGCACAAAAGGGCCCAAGTCTTTGCGAAAGACTTGAGGCGGCCCCCTACAGGCCTGTAATAGGGGGCTGCTAAAAGAAAAGCATCACCGACGCCATGGCCTACTCCGACCGCTCCCATAATTAGCTTTGGGGCGAGGGGCGTATGAAATCCGGGAACCCCGATTGTGGCTGCCGCGCGGGGCACTGGGAGCCAACAATGGCTGTGGGGAAGAGTAGGGGTTAGCTGGGCTAGCCGATGGAGTACGACCTGCAGCTCTAAGGGCTTGCGAGGGAAGCGGGGGCCGGAGCCCGGTTTCCCACCACGACCAGGGCCAGAGACATTCTGGGAAGACTTGCGTTGATTCATTTTGTCTGTTGCTTTGATGCGCTTGGCCTCTTCTTCAAGGGTCTGTTGGAATTTACCCAGAAAGAGGTCCGTACCCAATCGAGGGAGGGCTTAGAGTCGAGACCGAGCCCCTCGGTGGGGAGAAAAATTGCAGCAAGGACGATTCCTCACCGGGTAGAAGTAGCAAGAGCGGATACCCGGGTGAACTGCTCAATGCAGATGCATTAACTGTCGTCCAGGCAGCAGAAAGCCAGCTCAACTGCATTAGGTGACACTGGTGAGTCTGCCTCACAGGAGCACACCAAGTACTCAGAGAGCAGTTGTAGGAAGCAAGTAACACAGAGACCAGCTCTGGAGGCCTTGTCTACGTTGATGAGGGTGTCTTCCAGTGTATTGCGTTCCTTACTTAAGAATGGGGACTCGAGGGAGGAACACCCCCCGGAGTCGGCCGCTGATTTGTCACGTGCTGCATCAGGTAAGGTGGGAACTGCAAGAAACTTGTCAAAGTAATTCCTCGGAACCCGAAAATGACGGACATCACGTTTAGCCACAGGGCGCCATTTCTTAACCTCTGCGATAACCTCAATACGGTCAGCGCAGAGGCAGTCTACAGGGAGAACTGAGAAGGACTGGGCCCTAGTATCAGCCTGGCCGGTGCGTTTTTTGAATGACTGGTGGGCTTCTTGGTCAGGTGTAGGATCCCCCTCCCATGGGATATTTAGGAATCGAACCATATCCTGAATAACCCGGCGCAGTCTAATGTCGGCTGTGGAAAGAATGACAGAGTCCCCCGATTCATTGCCTGAAGAATAGTATACAGCTTGATCTGGGTGAGAAGACTCTCCATCCCCAGGGGGTAAGGGGGCTGTAGCTTCTTTAGCCCTATCTGGGTTAGGCTCTGTCCCATGGTAGAGGGAAGCCAAAGGAGCAGGGGCCAATCGTCGTGGATGAGAATCAGAATTATCAGAGAACTCACCAGAGGGAAAAGAGATACGATTCCCTCCGACATCTGACCAGGATCCGGAATAACTGCTGAAGCTGGAGCATTAAGCAGCCGGTCGTTGCACTTATGCTGACATAGTAGCTGTGAGATGTGTTAGCATTGAGCGGGTAGAAGTGCTAGAGAGGAGACGGCGACGCTCACCAGCCGGAAAGCTAGACGAAGAAGTGGACCCATTCGAGGACAGGGAGCTTTGACTAGAGTAACGCCGTTTCTTCTTGCGATGTCGTCTGCCCCAGTCAGATTGATGAGCTGGGCAAGACGACTTGCGCTCTGAAGAGCCACAGTCGGCTTGGGTGTGGAAGAGGCCATGCTTTTAGTTCTTGCTTCAGAAACCGAAGCCCCGGAGGGAGCGATTGGAGTAGCAGGGTCCAAGGTACCTAAAGATAGAGGCCTGGAAGGCATAGCTCCAGGACATTAGCATCTGAAATGTTACCAGGAGCCAGAGGCAGGGAAAGCATGTCCCTGGTAAAGGAAACAGAAATATCTCTCCCAGTGGAATCTGCAGAGGGAGAGCGAGGCCGAAGCCGTGCCGACGACGCAGTGCGTCTCGAACAACGAGATTCTGCCATTCCTAAAAAAACTTTGTATACCCATGTCCTTATAAAACTTTACAAAAAAACAGAATCTGAAAGCTTGTACAATACTTTCGAAGACGGAAATCCAAACACGTCCGTTCAGGTCGAACACGAGAAAAAAAGAGGTCGAGTTATCCAACACATAAGGACAGGCAAAGGGAATGTATGGGCTCTTGAGGTTCTTACCCATAAGCACCTTCTGATTCCCCATTCAGCATCATTATCCTCAACAAAGCGCATGGGTCCATATCAGGGCCTCTTACTCACGGTTCAATATCGCCTACATCATCATCTGGATGGGAGGTTACAAGAGCATTATACCGCATCTGTATTATAATTATGTTGAGGATAAAATAAGTATTTTTACACCAGTAAAGAATGGTTTGAACAAGTTGATACTCAACTCAGTTCATATCTGAAGATACTCTTGTCAAATATGACTCACTTGTTGTAATGAGTGCTCCATAATTTTATAGACACTCCCTAAAACACATTTCTCTATAAAACTAAAATGGGAGGATACACAATTGGAATAACAGCTGAATGTTTGATTAACTTACCCACTTGGGTGGCACGGTTGGCTTGTGCGTAAAGCGCTTGCCTCTCACCAAGGTGACCCCGGTTCGATTCCCGGTCGGGGCCATATGTGAGTTGAGTTGTGCGATGGTTCTCTGCTGTGCCACGAGGGTTTTCCAGACTATCCGGTTTTCCTCCCTCAGGAAAAAATCAAACACTTTTGATCTTGGCTGTGCTCCGTGGTCATAATGGGTTGATGTGGCTGGCAGCTGATTGCGCCCTTGCATGCCTGCTTCTCGAACACGTTGTAGCCGCGTCCTTCGCAATTCAGCTCTTAGCTGCGAGTAAGGACGATTAGCCCCCCAAATTATTATTATTATTATTAACCCAACCCGTCTGGTTTTGTAACTTTTCCACCGCTCTGTGTCCGGTCTTAGATGCTTTCTTGCCTTGTTAGACTGGTTTTTGTTAGGCCAATAGCAGCTTGTTGTATCCTATTGCAATAAGATACAACAAATGAAATATTACCGAGTATAAATTTAAAGAAGAAATGCTTGACGATTGGCGAGAAATGTGTTTATACCCCACGCATGAATAGATTGCATTGTAGAATAAAGTGTATCATAAAGCTACAATGACGTACTTCGGTTTTCCATGTTATGTAATTGATTATATACTAGCGGGAAACCCGCGCCTAGCGCGGGTCCCGATAGAGTTCCGCGCTGTTTCGATTTCACAAAGCACTAAGATTGATCTTAACTTTGTATCAATCTTAATTGCTAAGCAAAGAGTGACCTCACGATACCAATTACCATGTCCCTGTTTGTACTCCGCTTATTTTTTTTTTTTCCTGTTCAGCTATTTTTTTCCTGGCCAGTAACATTTATTAGTCCCCTTTTTCCCCCGTATTATTTCCCCAGCTCCGTTAATTTTTTTCCGTCCTGATCATTATTTTCTCGTCCTGTTTTTCCCATTTTGTATTTGTCGAAATAATTTTGTTCCCGTCCTGTTCATTATCCCCCGTTCGCGCACTTGGATGGTTTTTTGCAATGTTTTTTGTTTTGTGCAAATTCCTGTCCTTTTTTTTACAAAATTATTAATGAGTAAGTGACGAAAAAGATCATGTATTCAAATTATCGCTACAAAATTTAAATAATGGTGAAAAATTTAACATAAGATTCGCATTCAAAGAGTACGTGTAACGGAAGCTTGTTATATGGCCCCACGGCGTGGAGCAATCGGAACGTAAGCCTTGGGGCATATCACGTACCGCACATGCCGTGTCTCGGGGGGGGGGGGGGGCTGGAGGTGTAATCCCGGGCGCTATGGACTCCCAGCTTGCGGGTCTCGCCATGAGCTTGGGAGGGGTTGGGAGCCAGACATCAGAGTACATGTTTGTCATCGTGGGTTTGTCAGTCGGTACACCTCGTGTCGAATCCCTTATTTCTTATGATCGCAACATTCCAATATTATGCTGTTTTGTTTCATGGCTCCTAATTTCTTTTTGCTAGGAGTTTTCAGGTAACAATAAAAAAAAGATTGATGATGTCAAAACGTAGGAATACTGCATTTTGTTATATTGACAGTGTTATTGTGTGAGTAGCTTAAAAAATGTTTTATGAAGAAGAAAAAAAGGATTAAAAAAAACGGAGCCCCCAATCGAAAAAAGAACAGGTGAACAACAATTTTGTATAAAAGGTGGAAAAATTCCCTCAAAGCATAATTTTGTCACAATTTTTTTTTTTGGTACATTCTTGTTCTTTGGGGGGGGGGGGGGGGCAGGCCAAAAGTCTAGACTAATCATTTGGCTGTGCCTACAGAGTCACTCTAGGTTATGACTACTTTGGTGGTGCATGGGACCTTAAATTTGTTGAAGTGTCATCGTGTTTCTACAAAAGTCCTTAATGTTTCTCCAAGTTCTGGTGTGCAATGCCACAGGACAGGACGATTCGATGTCACGTTTTCCTGGAATCTACTTCAGCAAAAAGAATCTCTGCAAGCCCTCGGTTACGTCTTTCTTTTCCTGGGCAGTCCAGGGGCGTCGCTTGACTTGTCGAGCTTTTGGAGCTGTTTGGGTTGGTGGCTTTCCTACAACGCACAGGAAGAAAGAAGAGGAAAATTAGGAAACATAATCTCAATGGGGCCTATTCATAACCTACAAATTGACATTTTACCAATGTGACATTTACTCCCTGAGTAAATCAATAAGCAATTGAGCACAAAATAGTTGTACAGTGAATGATTGTTATGGGGGGGGGGGGGTGTTACTGTTAGGTGATGATGGTCACAGGCCAAGTTATCAGGCCCCAACAAGAGTTTTTGGGTGAGTAGGGGGAGGGTCTGAGAGCCAAAAACAACAGTTTATTTTAATTTGGAAAGAAAAGTTACAAACGGGTTTGTTTACCTCCAGTAACATGCAACTCCTCCAAAGATTTGCCATGTTGCAAAACCAAGTTGCCTCTCTCCAAGCTCAGGAAAAGTCTTGACTGTTTGGTAACCCTCTGGACAGTGTCTGGCAACTGGTAGCACTCACGATGGACCTGCAAATCATGACCCATGAAGTCTGCAAGTGTTTCAAGCTGATGTTCATTCAAGGCCAGAATTGGTGAAACAGTCGCTACATGTTTACGAAGCTTTGTAGACCGCATGCTATCACCATTCTCAAGGCCGCCTCATTAGCATATGTTCGTAGACAGTCGCTTCCTCGTATATGACCTGTGCCTCCGTAACAACTTTGTGCGAATAAGAACATGTTGTCTTGTGCCACTCCAGCTGCATTTCTATTTGCGACCAGAGCCTTCAACCACGCCACCACATTAGTACCAAGAAGCAAAGGAACAGTTCTGCTCCTCTTTCCAACTATTTCAATGACTTTGAACATTTTACAGAGGTGACGTTTAAGATCAGTCATCACAGAATCACCATTCACAATGGCTGCACTAGTGTGCCTCGAAAGTGCGTGGTTTTCCTTTTACTGTGCGAACTAACACGGTCGGCCATTTATGGGAGTCAAAAATGTGACTCCCATAAATGGCCGACCGCGTTAGTCGACGAGGTAAAAGGAAAACCGTGCAATTTCGAGGCATGTTTGTGTGGATCATTGTTCTCTACTTTTACAACATCTTTCTACCCATGCATGTTATCAAAAACGGTTACAAATGCTTTTTAAAGACCAACTCGACCGATCCAAGGCAACGTGTTCCTTTAAACCATCCTTTCAAACAGTATATCCCATGGGGGTGGGGGGGGGGGGTGGGGGTGGCACGCATTGGTTATTATGCAGCTTTTACTATAAAGCGATTCGTTTGCCGTCAACAGCAAGTGGTTTGGCACTCTGTTACATTTAGAGAGGACATTTGTTTGCCTCAACACGTAAACCTTGGAAAAACGTCTCAATTGTACATAAAATAATATCATATTGAAGTAACATAGCATTTTATGAATTTCATATCGATGGAATTAATACATGACATATTTACTCACCTGGTGCTCAAATAAGGAGCGTGTCATGCCATCATCATTGTAACACACACGGTACTTGATTAGTGACTTCCCTGAAATATAAAGAGCAAACGGTTGATTAATTTGTATATAATTTGTTGGGGGGGGGGGGATTACATACAAATTCTGGTCATCTTGTACCCAAGTCAACTGGTACCCAAGTCAACTGGTACCTAAGTCAACTCGTACCCGGGTCAACTGGTACCCAAGTCAACTCGTACCTAAGTCAACTCGTACCCGGGTCAACTCGTACCCAAGTCAATTCGTACCCAACTCGTTTTATACATCGTCTATTTTGTCTTTGAAAATAGTTTTTAAGCAGAAAAGAGAGGAACATCAAAACAAAAACTACAGGCCGACTCTTATAAACATTGAAAGAATATTACGGTTAAAGAAGTTAACCCTTTTTAGGTCTATGTCTTTCATGCATCAAACATTATATAAAAACGAAATTACAGGCTGAAATGTTTAAAACATTAGAAGAATACTACGTGTTGAATCAGGGTACGAGTTGACTCGGGTACGAGTTGACTTGGGTAAGAGTTAACTCGGGTATGAATTGACTTTGGTATGACTTGACTTGGGTTCGAAATAACTTCGGGATTTCCAACTTGGGTACGTATTATTTGGGCTTATTCTTAATCACATGCATAAACATAAATTGGTAATGTCCTAAATAATTTAACTATGTGTTTGTTGAAAAGTTTAAGTCATCGTTAAAGGAACACGTTGCCTTGGATGGGTCGAGTTGGGTCGCACTAAATACAGACAACTAACGACCCCTCACGACAACAATTTATAAATGCACTTTAAAGGGTATAATATGTACTTTTTCCTAACAAAAAACACAATGTCCACAGATTTACATTAAACTTACACAGTTTGAAGAGTATGATAGAAGAAAGCTTCCCTTGAAATTTTACTTACTGAGGTGCTGTAGTTTTTGAGAAATGAGTAAAAGTAATAATTTTCGTCTCAGATTTAGCATGTAAAAACGCATTAACCAGTTATGCTATGGTTTTGGTATAATATCATAACTGGTTAAGGGGATTTTACATGCTCAAATAGTTTTGGTCTCATGAGACCAAAATGATTTTGTGACTTGTTTTACTCATTTCTCAAAAACTACACAACCTAAGTTAGTAATACTCGAAGGGAAGCTTTCTACTATCATTATCTTCAAACCCTGTAAGTTTAATGTTAATCTGTGCATCTGCGTAAAACACAGCTTTTGATAGTTTCACAATCTGGCGTAGATTGTCCCAGAATTTTCCTTTTGTCTATTCATTAACTATAACCGACTAATGCATAAATGTTTAAAAAGCTTAAAGCCCTTATACACTTTAGGTACAGAAAAAAAAGTTCACAGATTTACAAATAACCTACAGGGTTTACAGAAGGTAATGATGAAAGACTTCTCTTGAAATATTACTCCATGTAATGCTTTACTTTTTGAGGAAACATTAAAACAATTATCAATTCTCGACAATGAGAATTACGGATTTATAGTAAACACATGTCATGACACGGCGAAACGTGCGGAAACAAGAGTGGGTTTTCCTGTTATTTTCTCCCTACTCTGATGACCGATTGAGCCTAAATTTTCACGAAGTGTGGGACTTGGACAATACTGTTTACCGAAAGTGTGTAATGGCTTTAACAGAACATTTGAACATAAGTCAACCGTTTCATATATGCACAAGAGTCATATATGCATCTAAACCACTTTCAAACTGTTGAAAAATAATGTTTTTTTATTTGTAACAAAGTGTGTTTTACCCCAAATTTAGTAATGAACGAAAATATCCGCCATGTTGTCTTTCGACGTACCTGGACGATTCCATTACACCGCAGGGGTGAAACAATATGCAAGATGATTATTCACTATTTTATGTGCCTCTCATGGAGTTCAAAATTATTATATTAAAATCTCACCTAATTACTTCAAATTCTAGAGTGGCGGCTTAGTTATTGACTAAAACAAGGCAAAAAATACCAAAAAGAAAAAAATACAACTCAACCCTTACAAATTACCCCTGCGGTCCAATAGAATCATCCAGGTACGTCGAAAGACAACACGGCAAACTATTTCCGTTCGTTACTAAATTTGGGGTAAACAAAACTTCTTGTTCAATTAAAATTACAATTTTTTCAATAGTTTGAAAGTGATTTAGATGCGTATGACTCTTGTGCATATATTCAATGGTTGACTTCTGTTCAAATGTTCTATTAAAGTGCATTTACAAATTGTTGTTGTGAGTTGTCGTGAGTTGTCGGTATTTAGTGCAACCGGTCGAATTGGTCTTTGAAAAGCGTTTGTAACCGTTTGTTATAAAATGCATTTGGTTAGAAAGATATTTTACAAGTATAATATAATGATCCACACAAGTATCACTAAAAATTGCGTGGTTTTCCTTTGACCTCGTCGACTTACACGGTCCGCCATTTATGGGAGTAAAATTTGGACTCCCATAAATGGCCGACCGTGTTAGTTAGTAAAGTAAAAGGAAAACCACGCAATTTCGAGGCAAATTTGGTGGATCATTGTATTGTACTTGTACAACATCAACAATGCATTTTAACAAACGTTTACAAAAGCTTTTCAAAGACCAACTCGACCGATCCAACCAAGGCAACGTGTTCCTTTAACTGGTCAAACGACTGTATAGTGATAGTCAGTACAGATTACATGGCAAATTATTTACACTCAGATCACTCACCATTTCTTGTCTTCTCTCGAGAGCTGCCATGGGTCGAATGATTGACTCTAGGGTCCTGATGCAATGCACTAAATGTTTATGATGCGTCTCCTTGACAGCGCCCCATGCAGTTGCAACCGGCTGGGCCACGCTACCCGACTCAAATTGAATAAGCTAACCGTCATGCATTAATGAGTTAAGAATTAGAAATGGCCGCTTCTATTTTACAAGAAGGAAACTTAATATCAACAGAGGGCGGTGTAACCATCCAAGAGTGCTAACCGGCCACAGACATGACAGAATGGTGTTAACTCACACATACTCCGCTCGTAAATTATGTAAACCGAGGATTAGTCCCAAAAGCTTAGATATCTCAGTGGCGTCCAAACTGGCTATAATGCTGCATTTATCACAATTTTTTAAAGCGAGGACGTCCTCGATCTGATAAGTCCTTGATGTGCGAGTGTGTATTCACATAGAAGCGCTCGGTTTGCAGCGTTCACACGTTCACACACAGACACGATTCGGCTATTCATAAAGAGATACACATGTATAGTGCTGATAATTAAGTGAAGTTTTTGTCGATTGGAAAACTTGGTTATATAATACATGTGCTTCATCAAAGTTCTTCATGATTTGGTGTTGTACTTTGATAAACTAAACCCCATGCTAAACCGTAGTATGTTGTTAATAGTAACTCAACGATTTGTAATTTTGTCCTGTTCCGACAAGCTAAACTACATTGAGTCATCTTAAAGTCACCTGGAAGTGGTATTTTTTCAAAACAAAGCTTTTGTCACTAATATATGTGTTTTGATGAGTGGAATGTGAATAAACAGTTGACTATAAGGTTTTAAAAAATCGGTTCTTATGTTATTTACAAATTTAAGAGTAGACCCCGACCCGAGAGGGCGCTGTTTGTGACGTCAATCGAGGCAGACTTTGCTTGTAATGTGTAGAGTAAACAGCGTTTGAAAAGCGTTTGTAACCGTTTGTTATAAAATGCATATGTGAGTTTTTTTTTTTTTTTCCCGGCAATGCCGACCAGGTGTATTGCTGCTGAATGCAGAAAAACACTTTTTGAAACGTACCAACTCACGACTTGGACGTACATGTACTTTGCACGTGTTTACTATATGCATTGCAGGCAAAGTCTGCCTCGATTGACGTCACAAAAGGGGTAGGCGGAGTCAGCCCCCAAACAACTTTATATATTTTTTAAACATATAAATCATGACAAACAATTACTAAAAAAATTGTTTTATTGTTCGTAAGCATACACTCTTATGTTTGAAAGAAAAAAATTCTATTTCCAGGTGACTTTAACAAAAACTTCATATTTTTCAGACTTCTGAATCTTGATGAGTATATTTCCAGTAATCATTGTCAATGAAATGGTTCTTTTTTAATTATATAAGCAAAAAATAAAGCAATAAAACCTTGGAAATTAGCCTAGTGACTTTAAAATAGAAAATGATAAGAGTAGGTTTACAGCTTACATTTTTTTGTTTCAAGCCACGATGCAGAAACAACCTCCACAGTCTCTTCGCCTTCAGACTCAAAAATTACTACTGCATACGGACTTGTCATCTAAAATGAAAAAGTCATTAAAATAAAACTGCTCAAAAAAGGTTTGGAAAATGATGAGTGGTTTTACAAAATTTGTTTAGTCCACCTCCCATATTCCTTGTTTTATATTGCGCATGGAGGTGACATTAGTAACTTACCAGTTACAAAAAATGAGGAACATGTGTCTCGATGTGTTTTATGAAAACCCATTATTAGTATTTTAAGAAAACCAAGAAAAACACTAGCTGTTAGATTGATCATTTTCCGATCCATTGACCATCGATAGCACGGTGAAGAGGTGTTTAATTCTGACTTTCAACAGAATAATATTTGCAGCAGACAATATTGCTACACTGTAATAAATTCTGATAAACATGATAAAACATATATGTCTACATAAGAGAGAAAATATCAGATTGGTTTCCTACTCCTGAAACCAAATGTTTTGAAATGGGGGAAAACAGATTGTTTGGAAGTATTTGTGCTTCAAGGGGGTCGGGGTGTTTTACTGTCATGCCTTGTGATATCTCCGGATTCTAATCAAGTAGCCATATGTCTTGGGACAAAACTGTAATTGAATGAGATTTTTTTATTTATTTTGCACGCCATACTAGCTTCTGAATATTCAATAAAATACCAACCAATGAAAGGTTTCAAAACATGACGTCGCTCCAATGTCGTACACGCATTAGCAATGTAAATAGTGGATTATCTCTCGCAAGAGAAAAACAAAAATTTTTATGATTTCAATACACGATGAAGTGTAGTTTAATTGTAAAAAGGTTGGACAGATGATTTAAAAAACAATTTTTTAGTTTTTGATTGTGAACAATTTTCCTGTTATCCTACTGAAAACACATGACGCCAGGCAGGATAGACCTATATCCTCCTATACCTTAAATCTGCGCGTTACAAATAGTCCCGCAGGACCGATACCCCTCGCAACTACCACTACCAGGCAGAGTAACCATCCCCATGCTAGACCCAGCATGGACCCAGTAACTGGGGCGCTAGATTCCTTTTTTCCCCGAAATTTTGACATTATCGATCATTACTTCTAGCAAACTATATAAGGCTCCCCTGTGAGCTTGACTTATAGTTTCTAGAAGTATCCTGTGTCATGTGTTTTCAGTAGGATAACAGGAAAATTGTTCACAATCAAAAACTAAATGTTTTTTTTTCAAATCATCTAGCCAATTTTTTAACAATAACACTTACACTTCATGGTGTGTTGAAATTTTTTAAGATTTGGTTTTACGTTGCGAGAGACAGTCCGCCATTAACAGTGCTTATAATGCATGCACGACATTGGAGCAATGACAACGTCATATGTTTTCACACTTTTCATTGGTTGTTTTTTTATTGAATATTCAGAAGCAAGTATGGCGTGCAAAATAAATCAAAAATATTATTCAATTACTACTTAACAAATTTAATTACATTTTTGTCCTAAGGCATTATGGCTACTATATTAGAATCCAGAGATATCATAAGGCATGAAAGTAAAACACCCAACCCCCCTTTGAAGCACACACACTTCATAACATCCGTTTTCCCCCATTTCAGACCAGTAATGTTTGGTTTCAGGAGATAAACCAATCTATGATGTTTTCTCTTTAATGTAGACATAATATTTATTACGCTTATCTGAATTTATTACAGTATGCAGTTAATAAAAAAAAAATTTTGTTGTAATTTTCACTTAAAATATTTTAATTTTTTCCCCATATTGGCACGCCATAGAATCCCAAATAGTAACGGAAAAGTTTCCGTATGGCGCCACCACTTTTTCATTCGACATGAAATAATATAGTATCTAATTTACCTCAATGAGATATCCCTTTTTGTAAAAATGAGTAAAAAAGTGGAAAGTGAAAAAGTGGTGGCGCCATACATGCCATACGGAAAGTTATCCATAGTAACCACCTCACGTGATCCATCTATAGTTGCGATAACGTAACCCTCCTCCCGACGGCCGTCGGGAGGAGGGTTACGTTATCGCAACTAATCCATCTAGTGACTAAAGCAGAATGAAATTCAATCTAGCAGATAGTAATTTTGTTTTGAACTTTCGAGGTTGGTTGATGTTTCTTTGGGTCCTACTAGCTACTTGCCGTCAACTCACTTGCGCCGTCAACTCACCGTCAACCCCTCCAATATATATTTAATTCCACAAAAGAAGCATAGAACAGTAAAGTATATATCAGCTCAAAGATAATTCGCGTAAGTTTTAGGTCATATTTCGGAATAAAAATTTAGTTTTTTATCTTGTGAAAAAATTATCTCGAAGCAGCAAAACCGTCGGTCACCATCTTGCTTTTTCACATGGATTAGTCTTGGCCCAGATGTCAATGTCATGATTGCTACTTTTTTTTTTATCAACACACCGAAAACCATGAGAAATATGTAGTTTATTTTAGCCCAGACTTAACACTTCCGTGCCCCATTTATAAATTTTTAATGTAAATTTAATGAGTTGACGGCACGAAAATGAGTTGACGGCGAGTTGACGGCAAGTAGTAGGACCGGTTTCTTTTTGACTCATTTGAATGTTGGCGTAATATTAAATAATGCACTAGTGATTAGTACCAAAAATCAATCATTTTAAACATATATAAGGGTCGATAACGACGTTATACGTTATTAACGTATGACGCTACGAATCGGTCATACATAAGATAATGTCAAAATTTCGAAAAAGGAATACAGCGCCCCAGTTACTGGGTCTATCCCCATCCCATGCATGGTAAGTAAACCATCCAAAAATTACATTTTATTATCTTTCAAAACTTACCCTAATTAATATCGTGATATTTCAATTTCATTGATGAAATTTGTTTGCCTTCTCAGTTGGTGATGGTGATATCATGTGAAGGAAAAGTTTCCGTATGGCGTCCCATGCGAAGACTGTTGTTTAATGTTAGGCTAGTCTAATAAATGTCCTCAAAAGAGCCGAATTTGTCACTTTTTTTAAACCGAGGATTTTAAAAGGCTCCCGCAAGAAAAAGTTTATGATCATGAATGTGACGTAATCAAGCCAAAGCCGAAAGATACTGCGTTCCGTAATAATGGCTCCGGCGACTGGATCCAAAGCCAAAGCCAAATCCAGTCGTTTTTATAGTTTTTAGTTTTTATGATCGAAAAGTATTGTCGAAAAGGGTCAAAATAAATAGTCTGGTCCCCTGACCAAAGATTCCTATTGATTTTTGGGTCTGGGAACCAGACTACAAAATAAATTGTCAGGGAAACATTTCGAAACTGCGCTTGCGTCCTGCGGTTATGTGCTTATACTTGCGCGCATGCGCATTAAGATCGACCATCGCCATCTTCGAAGATTAATAATTTTTGGACAGTACGATAATTGAACTAGTTACATGTTCATCAACCGTCATCCTGATTATTTGAGAATTTCTAATTTACTAACTGACATCTTCTTGAGTTTAAGAAGCTGTTCAAATGGCCGATGCAGATAAAATTAATGTTGATAGTGTTATACAGCGGTTATTAGAAGGTAAGATCCAATCATAATTTGTAGGTTTACTCTGTACCGGAATACTCCTCGAACTATTTCGGTTTCGTCCGGCTATCGTCTCCCGTAACCTCGTATGTTTATATCTCTCACGCGTTAAACGATGATGGTTCAATCATTGTTCAATGATAAATCTCGCCAAAATGTATGTGTCCTTTGATATCTCAATGTCCGAGGGGGCGACCAGAGAACCCACTCCGCAATCTCAAAAAATGTTAAAAGTTATAAATTCTTACTACCGTAATTCAGTCCCCAAATACTCCGTTTTACCACTACACTACAAATGCTAATTGTCCCCGAACTCTGCCGGGCCCAATTTCATGGCTCTGCTTACCATAAGCACAGAATCGGCGCTTACGGAAGCAGGGAATTCTGTGCTTTCGGCAAGCGTATTTCACGGGTTAGCGGCGAATTTGGGCTTCTGCGCATGCGTACTGCACGTTACTAGGCATTCTACGCTTACAAGGCTAGCGCATAAATTCGGCGCTTGCACGTAAGCGGGGAATCGCGATCGTAAGCGCAGAATTTGGCGGTAAGCAGAGCCATGAAATTGGGCCCCGGATGCATCGCGAAGTCACGACACGTGACGAGCGTGCGCATATTTTTTTTTTTCCAGGACAAATGTGGAGAATATTCGTTTTTCCGTCCTAGAATATAAAAAAACACTTGATCCGTGCTTTGTGTACAAAACATATGGACACGCGTCTAGGAATCAGACGTCTGGTTCCCAGACGCGTGTCCATATGTTTTTGTACGCAAAGCACGGATCAAGTGTTTTTTTATTCTAGGACAAACGTGTGTAGATAATTCTCCACGTTTGTCCTGGGAAACAAATAATATGCGCACGCTCGTCATGTGTCGTGACTTCACGATGCGTTCGGGGACAATCAGCATTTGTAGTGTAGTGGTAAAACGGAGTATTTGGGGACTGAATTACGGTACGAATTTAAAACTTTTAACATTTTTTGAGATTGCGGAGTGGGTTCTCTGGTCGCCCCCTCGGACATTGAGATATCAAAGGACACACAGAGCCTAATTTTGGCGAGATTAAAATTAAAATAAAGAGAGATTTTCGATTCAAAAATTCATTGAACAATGATTGAACCATTCATCGTTTAACGCGTGAGAGATATAAACCTATGAGGTTACGGGAGACGATAGCCGGACGAAACCGAAATAGTTCTAGGAGTAGTACACATTAAATGACGATAATATATTAACTATAAGTTTATACCTAGTAACCTAGTATTACACTTTTCCATCTCCATTGGTTAAGTCAGCAAAATATCCTGCCGGATACATCGATGCTAACTTAACAGTTGGGTTATAACAATTATCCTTTGTATTGTAGCCTTTCTCTGTGATAGACTAGTTGTAGTAGTACTACTAGCAGACTAGGGGCCTACATCATAGGAGTGCGTTTTGGCGAATGTCGGTCACTTCGTACCCAAGTCACTTCGTACCCAAGTCACGTCATACGTGCATGAATTGGGTACGGTTGTTGAGACGAAGGAAACAATTTGAAACGAATCTTCGTTTTGTTTTTTCCAAACAAAAGTTGGGCAGTGTTCTCAACACACGTAAATTGGGAGGGCGGGCACATCCTAAAATTTAGGCCACCCTGCCAAATGATTGGCCGCCCTGCTAAAATTATTGGCCGCCCTGCCCAAAAAAGTACAAAGAGACTATTTGTAGACTGCATTTAATAAGATCAAACGAGTACCTGACAAGCCAGAGCCGACTTCAAAATTATAGCATCAGAAATGCGATCGTAAACAAATGTTAAAACATGATGTACACACGGCCACATGGTTCGCATTTATATGCCGAGTGCAATGCATCAACCAACCATGCACACACACCACACTCACCATCAACGATGGGAATACCCACTGCATGCATAGTGCATGAACAGTCTGCACGCTGTGATTGGCCGTTGATATACTCCAACACAACACGCACGTTCACAAACTGAGAAAGAATTACCACACAGTGCCGCCGTATGTACAGAATGGTACAATGTACAGCCTCGAAGCATGTTCAAACATGTCAACTTTCGCCCATTGAGGGCGTGCACGATGCAGGGCATAGTTCATTGATCATTGAATCTCGATTATTTTATTACAAACGAAGTTCTTAACGACGGAACCGCTAATCACTAATTCATGGAAATGGATGGAAAAAGTATTATTTAGGGCCATAATTTGGGGATAAGATCGTCCAAAAATGTGGGTTTTTTTTTTCCGTTTTGGAATGTACACACAAAGACCGTCTGATCATGGTCCGATCACCCGCTTTCTAAATTCCAACGTGCGGCATGCCGATCATTCCTTTGAGGTTATTGGCGCGGCGCACAAAGCAAAATGTATAACAAATTGTAGTTTTGATTAAGTTTTTAAAATAAGGTTGTTCCAACCGAAATGGATGCCCATCAATAGGTAGGTGGCGTCGTCGTAATACATTATTTTAAGAAAATGGTTTTCTCAAGCATTTGTTGCTTTCACGTTCGCTGACGGCATATCAAAATGGGCGCCATTTTTTTTAAATTATTTTTTTCATTATATAAAATTAAAAGTGCATTTTTTTTTTAAATACACATTTCATTGTTTAGGATTGGTTTTAACACCGGACTCATTTAACCTTGGTAGCTTAAATGTTTGTGCTTTGCTTAAATTTTCTTATTTTGCATATATCGCTCATTTAAAAATTCTTTGGCGTCCGTGCCCTTGAAAAAAAAAAAAATTTTGGCCTTGGTGCCCTTTCATTTGGCCTTGGTGCCCTTCAAAATTTGCACCTATCGAAGGCCAAAGTGGCCTTGCCCTAAAAGTGATGAAATTCCAGGCCTGTGCACAAAACCACATGATAATACTCACACGGTCGCCCACTGGATCATGCAGCATGCCCAGCGCATAACACATGCAGTCCGAAGTCCATTTTAACCAAGATTCCGCACGCTGTGATTGGCCATTGATGGCTGTTAATAAACCCATATTCATGGCTGTTGATAAATCCATATTCATGATCTTCTTGGCTAGCCTTCTTCACAATACGACTCACAAACAGAGTAAAGAATTGGCGAACGTTGTGCATTACGCCTGCAGACTGTGTGCACAATGCACAGCCTTGGAGGAATTCTAATAACATGGCAACTTCTGCCCCCAGAGGGCGTTGCGGGCCAAAGTGAATTATTTATCAATGTGTGTTGTTGACCGATAGTTGATTCACGAAGATTTTGTTGCAAACGGAGATCAGAACATGTTCAAAACAAACAATTCTCAAACCACAAGTTCATTCAAATGGTTGTTGATAATTTAGGGCATAAATTAAGAGATAAAGTCATCCAACTTTAGTGACTTCACTTCCGTGTTTTGTTTTTTGTTTTGTTTTAGTTTCAATTTTTTTGGTATTATATATGCAGCAGGCTAGTGAAAAAAACCTGTGGGTGATAAAGAATTTTGGTTGACTCGCCCGGCGGGCGATTGAAAAAAAAAGTTAATCTGATGGGCGGACAAGGTTGGTGGAGTCATCCACATTGCATGACATTTTTATTTAGAATTTTCAGAGTGAGGGTAGGGTTGATGATTTTCCCATTAACATTTGTGCAAAAAAAAAAATGAAATCATAAAAAATGAAATGACAAGAATCAATTTTTTAGTTTATTGAATGCACTTCGTTCAGAAATTGTCAATAAATATAAACTCAGTGAAACATGGCTTTCCTTTTTTACAAATGTGCTCCTTTTTGAAATGGAATCGTCTAGATTTTGCGGCAGTGATCGGACATGTGTCCCGTCATCCTGTGTTTCTGAACTTGTCTCTCCACTCTGCATTGCCTGCTGATGAATGTATGCAACTAACTGCAAGCTTTTCAATTGATAAATTCAACACTCAAAAATTCTGCCTAGTAGTCTTACTCTACCATCCCTATTAGGCAGGGGTTTCCCTTAACTTTTTTTTCAATCACCCGCCGGGTGAGTCAACCAAAATTCTCGATCGCCCGCAAGTTTTTGCACTAGCCCGCATGTATTTATTAACAGCCCTGATACTTCGGCTTTTAAGGGGCACGGCAGTTTTGCCTTGACTTTTTGTAAAAATTTAGGGCACCAAGGCAATTTTTTAAAATTTGGAAGGGCATCACGGCAATCATAAAAAGTTGCGAAGGGCACAACGGCAGTTTGGAAAAAAAAACTCCCGAGTTGCCTGTAAAAAATAGTTCTTCCAATTTTTCCATTTTCTAACTGTTACCCAATGAAAAAAGAAAGCATTCATCTAATTCAACAAAATAAAGAACAAGTACTTACAATACACAATAAAACATTTTTATTCATACGTAATCCTACTACTGGTCATGCACGTTGTGTAGTTTTTCGTAGAGACGCTAAAATTCCCACGTAACTGCTCCATTTTGACACGATGTTGACAGAATAAATGCATGCGGTGCGTGACGGCTATGTTGTACATGATGGTACATCACATGTACCAAGCATGGGGAAAACCACTATCCCAGCATGCACAGACACGTCGAGTGTTTGTCTCAAGGCGTTTAGCGTTGGTTCGTGTAATTTTACCACTAGAGGGCGTTTAATCTCACGCTATCGCTTTGTTCAGAGACGCCCTCTAGCGTTCGATGTTTCAAGTATTTTTTTGTCGCACGCAAAGAACAACGACTAACGGGCCTGAAATCTGCTGTTGTGCCTTCCGTGCGTGAAATTGAGGTCTATTTCGTTGCGTGAAATTTACACAGACATCGGGACTTTTTGGCTTATTTTCGAACTTTGACAACGTTGAATATAATTTGTTTTCGGGAGAAAGGGCATGGGTTTTTGGGGGATTTTGTATCTAAATTTTTACCTTAAATTATCCCTTTTCCATCAACAACAACTCTAATGACTTCGTGGTTAGATGGTCGGTTGATTTGAACATGTTTTGAACTCTGTTTGCAACAAAATCTTCATAAATCAACGATCAGTCAACAACGCACATCGAGAAATAATTAAATGAACTTTGCCCCACAACGCCAACTTGGTCCAATTCCTCCTTTTTGGTCACGTGATTTTGGGTGATACCGGACCCTAAATTCGACAGAGCCTAGTCGGAGATTTTTGGGTCTGGGAACCAGACTAAGATAATCATTCACATTTTGAGTTTCACATTTTGATGTAGAGTACAAACACAAACTGAATGCATTCCACTAGATCCGACAAGGATGCACTGCTTCAGCCAAAGTTCAGCAAATTTTCAGCAAAACTTTCAGGAGGATTTTTTCCTTGAAAAGTTCAAACTCTTTCAGATAACAAAGAACAAGATGTTTTTGGAGATGTTTCTTCTCACCGTCAACAGTAACCGATACAAAGTCTTTCATCCCTGGCATTTGTCTGCTGGCGGACTCGAACAAGTAAAAGTCTCTCACAGTTTGCACCATTTTTAATGAAAGAGATTTTCCAGCCTTAGGATTTGGAATGGAAAGCATTCCCTGCTAATTCACCAGTTTCTTTGCTTTTCTTGGCACTAGCGGGATTGCTGTCTCTATTCTCTTACCTTTGTTTTCCATGTAACTTCCATGAGCTTTCTTCTTACTTATGATAGGAGATACACCAATAATTGTCATAGCCTCATTGATAATGTTAATGTCGGTATTTGGCTGCACAAAAACATCCTGATGCGCAGATGACATTGATGGTCCCTGTTTTTGGTCCCTGAACTTCTGGATCACTGCTAGAGCCTGCTATTTTTTACTTGCTGTGTGATTTAAATGGGTCACAACCCATTTTTCTCCATGATCATCCTCCAGCGAATTGACTTTTAGAGCACTAAAAAAATGTGAATACTCTGCACTGTACATTGTATTTAACATGTATACAGTATGCAGACATGCCAACTAGTACGTTTTTCCCGTATTTCGTACGGGTTTTTGTAAAAATTACGGGTGTACGGGTTCTTAAAAAAAATGCGGTTTTGAGCATCGCCACCGCAAAAATACAATTTTATCCACTTTGTGCCCTTTTTTTAAACTCAAGTTCAATATTTTTTTATTGAGTTTTCGGCCGACTACTTACGGCCGACAATGATTATCCAGTGAACTCTTAATTTTATTCCTGTGGTATTCGTTCAACGTTCACCACACATCGAGCAAAACGGAGATTCCCTCGCATCCATAGTCATTGCACGCATGCTAGTAGCGCAAACCTGCATTGCATAATCTATATGCCAGTTTATCTGACGTCCCGATAGCCTGAACGTCTGACGTCATTCTTCGAGGCTCGTGACGGATAAAGACAGGGGCCCAGTCTAACGTCCCGATTTCACACGGAACCAGTCTAACACAATTCATTGAACAACAGAGGGCGCTGTTGTCAGAAATGCCCTTACATGGTATCGGTGGTTTAGTGAACGGACGAAAAACATGGTGAATGAATCGAATTTGCAAAAGAATTTGCCGAAATAAAGACGCAAAAGAGGGCCATAAGCGAGATGTATATAAGATAAATTTAAGAACTATGCCCCCAAATGCAAGAAACAAAACTTTTTGGGATGACTGGTTGTCCTCTTCATTGAAATTAAATTAATTTAGTTTTTTTACTTGAAACCAAGGGTTTCTATATGAATAAGATATGATTTATCGATATCCTTTTCATACAAAACCCGTTTCATTGGGTTAACCACCCGTAGGGAAACCTTTGCCCAATATTTTAATTTTTTAATTGTTTTAATATTTTATTTTTAATAATTGGTTTAATTAGGCTGTTTGATAACTTAATAAGCCTTTGCACCTTCTCTATTTTGCCTGTCTCGGGGCTTAAAACTACGTTTACGCATGTTTTACCAAAAATACAGGTTTTTGATGCAAAATCCAGGTTTTGAGGTTTCAAAATACAGTTTTGTGATCTCAGAGGTTGGCATGTCTGAGTATGTCTTATACACAGTGTCTCCTATACTAATTAAGGGGATGAAAAAGATTAGCTCATTAAGTCATGTCATGAAATAGACTTTTGGACTCCATATTATTACCAGGGTGACATGGTTTTTAATGTGCGTGTACACAATACTGTACACTGTACATTGTGTATGTTGTACAATGCGTTTTTATGGTTTTGCCCTTGGTAGCCAATTTAAAAAAAATCATAACAAAAAAACTGTAAGAGTGCCCATCACAATTTTTCAGAATATTGTTGCTTACATTAAACTTCCATTCAAATTTTTTTTTTATGCATTTTGAAAAATACTCATTTGTGACCCGCTCTAACGAAATGAGGACTGTTGAGTAAATTTCATTTTTCGGTTTAGCATGATAATCCCAACAAGCAAATCTCAACATTTTAAATGAACTAAAAATCATGATCGTACGACCTTCCTGTCCGAAATAATGTGGAATTTACGACGACCTTGACGCTAATTTTTACGACCAGTTTTGAAAAACATAAACACAACAAAAAATCATTTTTAATAACGCAACGTCTCACACACTCATTAAAATATTATTTTTAACAAAATTAAACTGTGATTTTTAACCCCGGCGTAATCGGACCAACAGTTGGACCAAAATGTACAAACTATTAATGAGTTTTATTATAATGTGTAGTCAATTTCAACAATAAATTTGAAAATTTTTACCTGAAATATTAGAGCAATTTGCGCTGTTATTTCCAACTTCAAATGCGAGGTCATTCCGTAATGGCTGGGTGCAAAGCATCACGTATTCCCCGGGGGCTATACAGGTACATCACCCGCGTCGCATCCGGCAGTACATGTACATTGACAGATTTCATTCGCAATTTTCCCGTGCATGTTTCTCATGATTATAGTGATGCTTCTCAGCCCACACCAAGTATTACTGAAAGATTATTCCATCAGCATTCAGAATTATTTGGGTTTGGAGTAATTCAACCTTAAACAAACCCGAAATATTGATGAAAATGAGACAGTGTTTTCCGAACTTCGATAAACATTCCACTGGATTAAAAACATGGCCGCGTGCCAACAATCGCCATAGCTTGGCTCGCTACGTGTACTGTGTCCTACATGTACTGTGTCCTATGTTGCGCACATAGTGGAACCAAGCTAGCTATGACGTCACGTAGCAACAGCGCTATGTCGGGTGACTAGCCTCGCTGCATAGATAAACAAACGCTTCGGTGTGGCGCCACACTAATCTCGCGACGCGAATGTTTATGAATGAAAGGTCAACTGATAAACGGGTTTCCTTTTCACCCCTGTAACATATTTTTTTAAGAAAAAAAGTAATATTTAGGGCCAATACTTGGGGATATTGTCGTCCAAGACAGGTTTTTTTCCTTTTTCTTTTCCGTTTTGAAAATTGCATTTGCAGTCCGATCCCTCTTGTAGGAAAAATAATGAAAGAGTTGCGACAGGATACAAATAATTTTATTTTTTCCCCTTCTTTTTGTAGGATGGATGTTGGGTAGATGACCGAGGTTTTTTTGTTTGTTAGCCGTTCCGATCCAGTCGGAACAGCTATTGTTTTCGTCGAGATTTTTATTATTTTTATTATTATTATTATTTCATTTTATCACAGCATGCAAAAGAAAGATCTCATTTTCCTTTGTGCCGGTAACTCCTCGAGCCGGGCTGTGTCCCGTAGCCTTAGATCTCAAAGGTCTTTCTCAGGATCCTCGCTGTTCCCAAAAGCGCTGCCTTCTGTAATAGATCTACCCTCACATTTGTCCCTATTTCATCTAGATGTTTCCCCAGTGCTTTGGGAATGGTGCCAAGTGCTCCAACCACCACGGGGACTACTTTTACCTTTACCTGCCAAATCTTACGAAGTTCCCTGGCCAGGTCCTGGTACTTCTCGATCTTTTCCATCTCCTTCGAAGCTACCCTTATATCACCTGGCACCGCTATGTCAATGAGATGACACATCTTCTTTGTGTTATCTAATAGCACAACATCCGGACGCCTATGTTGTATAACATGATCGGTCTGAATGTTAAAGTCCCATAGGATTTTGACCTGGTCGTTCTCTACAACTTTCTCCGGAACATGGTCGTACCATTTCGCAAGTACTTTGACACCATACTTCTTACACAGATCCCAGTGAATCACCTTGGCCAGCTTGTCATGTCTTCCTTTGTACTCCGTCTGGGCCATCTTACTGCATTCGCTAACAATATGAAATACAGTCTCCTCTGCTTTATTGCACATTCTACACATAGGAGAGACGTTTGCTTTCTCTATCCTTGCCTTCATTACATTTGTCCTTAGAGACTGGTCTTGCGCCGCAGTAATCAAGCCCTCTGTTTCCTTCTTTAGTTCTCCACTCTTTAACCAATTCCATGACTTGCTGCTGGCCACTTCCTCAGTACACCTCAAGAACCGGCCAAACAACAATTTGATGGTTATTGCGTCCTTAACCAGTTGACACTGGATGTCCTGTTGGCACAAAGATTTGTGCTGGAAGATGTCACTTCTTTTTTCCCTCTTTTCTCAATTAAAAAAGTATGGAAAAGGACACCATAAAGTGTAGCACGAGTTACCATGGAATTGCCCACTTTCAGAACGCTTTGTTGGATTTCCATCTGAATTTTTTTCTTTTTTCGATGATGCTAATTTTTTGCTGCCTAGTTCTCAATAAAACCAAACAGAAGTATGAATATTGAAGTTTTGCCCTAACACCCCTAGCAACAGTTGTTAGTACACTTTTCATGTTTGTTAACAATACCATTTATTTTTTACTCCATCATATATTTTTTACTCCATCACAACGATACTGGATATTGCAAGATTTGATAAGGGTCTTACATATTTTTTTTTTTTTTTTCACAGTTCGAGGATCTCGTCCAGGGAAGAATGTACAGTTAACTGAAGCAGAGATCAGAGGACTGTGTTTAAAATCAAGAGAAATTTTTCTCAGCCAACCAATCCTGTTGGAATTAGAGGCACCCCTAAAAATATGTGGTAAGTATTAGCATTTTCTTTTTTTTATACCTGAGACGGCAGGCTTAAAAAGAATGTTTGAAACTTGCACAGGTTCTAACCTGCCATTGTATGCTGAAATTTGAACATGTGGCAGCCTGTCCATTCTTGTGCGCAACATTTGCAGTGTTCTCCTACTTTGAAAAATAAAGGTTGGTGGTGGGGCTAAAGCGTGGGGTACGTACAATGCGAACGCAAAGCCCCTACAGTGTGGGGTCTGTGGTGCATTCTAAGGTCAATCCTGAGGTAAATCCTCACTTTTGTGAGGAAATATTTTTTTAAGTTTTTAAGAACATATTAGGTACAATACTTGTTTTCTAAACTCTAACTTGGAATAAAAACCCTTTTAAAAATGTTTTTTTATGAAAGCCTAAAAAATATTGTTTCCTTAAATGTGTCATCATCATCAAGAGTATACTTCTTGCCAGTTCGGGTATTAACAGACATCTACTCAATAAATACTGTTTATTTTTTGAATATCGGGATGGCTAAAATGTGAAAACATAATATGATTACCCCAAAACAAAACTATTAATTGTCACCAGCACATACCAGCACAGCAAGATGTGCTCTCCCACTATCCCTGGTCTGTGCTCAAAGAAAACTAGCGAAATCTTTTATTAAAGACACTGGACACCTTTGGTAGTTGTCAAAGACCAGTCTTCTCACTTGGTGTATCTCAACATGCACAAAATAAAACCTGTGAAAATTTACTGAGCTCAATTGGTCATCCAAGTTGCGAGATAATAATGGAAGAAAAAACACCTTTGTGTGCTTTCAGATGCTTGATTTGGGACCTCAAAATTTAGTTCTTGAAATCAAATTCAAATAATTTAGTGGTAAATTACTTCTTTCTCAAAAACTACATTAAGTTAAGGAGAATGGACGAGAAAGTATGATTCGTGAATAGAAAGTACGAGCCGAAGGCAAGTACATTGTATTCACGAATCTACACTTTAGAGTCTAGTCTCTGACTTAAAACTACTTCCCCCATTGACATGATTGGTTATATAACAGTTTCAATGAATTGGGTTTCTCAGTAGTAACAATTGTAGTTAGTCTATCTAATTTCGTATACGTTAACAAATGACGATTGGTCACATTTTATAAATATTTTACAACATATTTGAGGCATTCTTTAGTGCTTGCAACATTATCGAGTACACTGTCAGTTAGCTCAGCTAACAATAAATTGTGTTACTAAAGTGATTTTTATAAACTGGAAAAAGTTTTTGTAAATTGAAAGATAACATCATAATATTCAGCTAGCCAATGTTTTGTTGCACTTCATCTTTCAGTTTGGAAAGACAGTAATTTTCAAGTTGAACTAATGTATTGAAAATACGTGCAGGGATATGATACATGACACACTACTGTTACAAAATAGACCAAAAATGGACAACAGATATTAACACAATTTACCCTGTCAGGATGTTTAATACAGTCCATAGAATCATAAAAAGTGGCTGCTTGAGCAAGGCGTTACAAAAGAAGAGAAATACCTGCATGTAAAGTGAGCCACGTTAAGAACTTTCTCCTTCTGAATATTAAGAACGTTTTTTTTCTTCTCTTTTTTTTTCTCTCTCCCAATAGCTTGTTGTTGCATTTCTGACCATTAAAACAAAAATATTTAAGTAAGGCCACCCTATGTTATGGTTTTTTTTTTAAACAAAGTCAGAAGATGAGGGAATTTTTTTTTGAATTTTTCTTTTTTTTTGAGTTTTTTTTTCACTGGCCACTATAAACATTTGTAGCTGTTCTGGTGGTGCATACAGAGGTACATGTAATTGTTATTTCACGACAATGCCTGAAAATGAGCTAATTAGCATTGTAGAGAGTAATAGAAAGATCGGTTTAGGGAGCCCAAGCCATGCTCGCCCTTAACTTTTGGGAGATGCTACTCTTTTTTTAAATTCAATGTTGGCATCTCTGCAAGGCCATTTTCAAACCTTTATTTGTTGATGATTATGTTAACATACATTCCACTGATTTCAAGATGGTGGTCAACTTTCCAACCCATATTTATTTCATTGTCACTGTTTACATGCTGTGCAACTGAAATTGAATAAAAGTTTCTGAATTGTTTAAAGTTTTTTTTGCAGCACTCGAATTGCAAACTATTACCCCAGTAATTAACTTACCCCATTTTACCCCCTCCCCTTATTCGTTGACTTAATTAAACTCCCTTCTGCTTATCTGAAAACAAATCATCAGAACAAAGAATTGTTGAAAAAATCATACAGAAAAAAATATTAAGAAAATTAACTCCCTGCGTGCTAATCTGAAGAAAAAAGATCAATTAGTCTCTGGCTCACCACTACCCCAACTCTGCGAGACAAACGAGCCCCACCCACCCCACGCCATCAACCCACCAACAACCCAGAGGCTCAGCTAAATCCGATGATTTGGAAAAATATATATTTTTTTTTCTTTCTTTTTTTATATAAATATGATTATGAAAATTAAAAACGAACCCCCAACCCCTTAGCACAAAATAATTTGCCTAGCATTTAGCTAAACGTGTCTGTTGTATTGTGCATGCCGGCGTTTATGCCACGCTAGACTGTGCTAAATAAATACTATAAAAATGTAAACACCACACCTAATTAAAAAATGCTTCTAAAGTTGGCACTTTTCTGCCACTCCAGCCCTGTCGCCTTCCTGCTTATTTTTGCATCTTTTGTGGGATGGCATGCTGATTAATCAATAACAAACTTGATGGAGTATGATGATTTCCAAAATTAGGGCTCTGCCGTTACCTCCATATAATCCGATTTTGACGTTTTACAATTCCACGTTTGTTGTGTGTACACAAACATGTGTTTGGCAATGAAAAACAATGTCGCAAGGCAGGCAGATCACTGGTAGTGGTGGGTCACAAACATTAATCCAGTACAAGCCTTGGACACCAGCGAAATAGTCAAGGGAAAAACATACTGTATCCAGCCCCGGCCGCGCGCCTCCCCCGCCCCATCCGCTACAAATACAGATCTCAATAGACAAAATCAGTGCGAAAACGCGTAATTTAGTGTAGGGACTTGTAGCGAGGTTATACATTGGAGTAGTCTGGTGCTGCGTTTTTAGTAGTAAACAGCTCAACTACGTTTGATATGGTTACCATGCCACGTTCTCGACACATTTTTTATTGCACAGAAGCATCATTGTGAAAACTAGTGTGCGGGATCGTACGTTCCGATTTTACCTCCATATAAATTAAATGGGTCACAATGTTAACATTAATAACATTTTCGAATAAATAATGTTATGGAATCAATGGAAAAGGGCACGACCGCCAAGTGGCCGTAAGGTACGTGATTTTGGTCAATTTGCTGGGGCATCGGGGCAATGGCCGCTGGTGACCGCTGTAGAGGTCGAGGCCTGATCTTTCTAACAATATGCATTTCATAACAAATGGTTTCAAACGCTTTTCATAGACCAACTCGACTGAACCAAGGCAACGTGTTCCTTTAAATTATGGCAACAGGGTTTTCATAATAATAAAACCATATTTAAGTTGTAGATTTGGAGATATGATGACCCCTAGAATTGATCATTGGTGGTTCCAGAATTTTCATGATGCTTTGGTGTGGTACCTAAGCAATGTCGTCCACTCTGGACCATGTGTCAATCCCCCCAGTAGCCTTCAAGAACCGCACCTCCACTTTTTTGCGAATAGAATCAACATCTTGAATCTGAAAGATGAATGAATAAGAACTGTGATTACACAATAACTTCAAAAGATTATCTTATAGTATCAACTACTACAGGTGATACTTACATCTTATGATTACTGATACCTAAAACATGTAAAACGTAGTATTTGAGCTGCAATACCTCATCTCTTCATATGGAGTTTCCAAATGTGATAATTAGCTGTTTCGTAGCGAAGTGCAGCGAAACAGCTCTGGTTTTTGTTTAAGTTTGTTTTTTGGGGTTTTGTTGGGTCTGTTTCAGCACTTGCGATTTTTTGCATAGTTCATAAATCGAAATGTGTCGAAATGTATCACATCCCTGCACATACACACAACTGTAGGTTATGTTACAAATCTACACTTAAAGGGGCACACCGGCTTACCATTTACGCAAATTTGGGGTGTAGAATCATAAATAATGTATTTATAGATGGTTGCTGTAAAAAAAAAAACATCAAAATGTCACGTAATTAGCGAAAAATGATTTAAAAAACAAAAGCGGTGAAATGCCAGTGTATACGTGTTTCCAGCCATTGCTACTGTCAAATCTTCGTGACGTTGTCGCACAATGTTGTAAGTAGACTGGTGCTTTGTTTATAGCAACATTTTACTATGGCGCAGCATAAGGATCCAGGTTATCCATGTATTATAAACAACCAGCATAAGGGGACAACAAAAGGGGACAACAATGGCTCAATAGCACTTTTAAAACGGTTTTACCACAAGGATGAAGACAAACAAAACATGACTGTTAAATGTATAATTAAAAAAAGGGTCTGCGTAAATTAAATAAATTTGATACAATCCGCGGATCTGAAAATCACAGAATTAACATCCACTTTCCATGTTTTCAGATCCGCGGATTGTATTAAATTTATTTAATTTACGCTTTTAAAGGAACACGTTGCCTTGGATCGGTCGAGTTGGTCTTTGAAAAGCGTTTGTAACCGTTTGTTATAAAATGGGTAGAAAGATGTTGTAAAAGTAGAATACAATGATCTACACAAATATGCCTCGAAATTACACGGTTTTCCTTTTACCTCGTCGACTACCACGGTCGGCCATTTATGGGAGTCAAATTTTGGACTCCCATAAATGGACGACCGTGCTAGTTCGCAAAGTAAAAGGTAAACCACGCAATTTCGAGGCAGATTTGTGTAGATCAATGTATTCTACTTTAAAAACATCTTTCTAACCATCATTTTATAACAAACGGTTTCTAACGCTTTTACGCTTTACAGTGCTTCGTATACCACCGACCATGTGTGAAGTCTGATACCTTACAAACGAGTGTTGAATTTGTATTAAAGACGTCTACTTGCAACATCACACACCCCTGTGTTGCATGGATTAAAAGTAAGGTCTTGTTTCTAAACGTCTTGCTCAGTATGTCGACCAACAGTGATTAGCTTCTGACTACACTGCTGTCAAATTTTCGATCAATCTTTTTTTTGACGCCCTTTTTTTGATGCACATGTAAAACAATGTTGTCTGTTGCAGTGTTTCAGTGGTAATTTGACCTGTCAAATCGGAATAATTTTTTTTTGTGGCAGCGAGAATGGCGTAAGTAGGTATGTGGACATTTCTCGATTGGGTTTTACAGCCAAAAACGCCTCCTAAGGGATAAAAAAAAACCTGCTGTTCTATCATGTTACCTTTTTTCCCCCTTATAATTTAAAACTTTGGTCTTTAACAAAATATTCCGTTCCAGTAAATAATCTGAGAAACAAGCCATGCGGTCTTGTGGAGTTTTCCCCCACATTCGAGCCCTGGATAGTATCGGCAACTGAGCGAAACGTGGTGCAGTGCAAGGCACATTAGAGGCCGCTTAAAAATTGTTGATGTTTAATGCAATATTAAAAATAAAACATGTTGTTTGCATTGTCTTGAAAGGTGGAATTTTCTTAGAAAAATGAAATTGCTCCCATTATTGAATGTTTATCGTAATATAGGCAAATTGAGGAAATATTTAACACAAAAAGCAACTGAGCAAATAGTCCACTCCGTCGTCGTTTCCAGACTTGACATGTGTAACTCACTTCTATATGGTCTTCCTAATACTCAAATTGAACGACTTCAGCGTATTCAGAACTATGCTGCTCGTGTTGTCACCTTAAATAAAAAGTCCTGTCATATAACTCCGATTTTGAAAGAATTACACACTGGTTACCCGTAAGCAGTAGAGTTAAGTATAAACTTCTGCTTTTTGTGTATAAATCACTCACCAACAATGCCCCTGCATATATTGATGATCTACTCAAAGCATACAATCCTCCTCGCAAACTCCGGTCTTACAATTCTAGTCTCCTTATTGAGCCCATATCCAATCATTCATGGGGAGACTGATCTTTCTCACATGCTGCCCCACGCCTATGGAACAAATTGCCAGCACTAGTAAAATCATCTGTTTCTTTAACACAATTTAAGAAAAACCTTAAGACACATCTTTTCAACCAAGTATTTGAGAAAATGGTTTGAGTTCTACCCTTCGATGTTTTCTTTGATATTGCATTTGTATTGTATTTCTCTTCAACATGTTCTGGATTTCTTCTTAGCTTAGGCTTACGTTTCAATTTTGGTTATTGTACATGTAAATATTATTCTTTGTATTTAGCGCCATGAGCACTTTGATGGATTTGTGCGCTTCATAAGTTCTCATTATTATTATTATTTATTATTATTATTATATCATTCCAAACACGTCCAAGTGTCAGGGGAAATATTTAAATTCTGTTTGGGTATTGTTAACTGTGATTTTTTTTTCTTTTCCAATAGTGCATTTTGATGGGAAAAAAGTAAAATTTTTACGATTTTATAAATTGTAAAATTTCAATACAGCTCAATGTACACTTGTATCAATACTTGGTTTGAGGTACTCTCAACGTGTTACCAAAATACACTATTTTAAATATAATTACTAAATAATCTGGTTTCAATTGCTGCAACTTATAATTTCCCTCCTACTAGTATGGGCTCATGTAAAAACAATAAAAACTATAGATAAATTCTCAACCACCACTTCACAATGAACCTCCAAAAACCGTAATGCGTGTTACTTTGTAATGCGTGTTACCAATGTAATGCATGTTACCAAGGCCATTACACTGTATACAATGGTCAGATGGGCCCAGCAAACAGTTTAAAAACAATATATTCCTGCCACTATCCAAGGCCTTGTAGACAAGCATGATGTGATTTAGGTGGAATTACTTTGCGACATCCTATGGCAACCATGGCGATGGAATCGGGGGGGGGGGGGGGGGGTGTCAACTAAGCGATTCTAAGCGTCTGTAGAGTTAGTTTTTTGTGGTATATGATGGGGAATATCAGACCTTCGTTTATAGAAATAGAAGGAGCTCTTTTAATCGCTCTCCTGAGAATACTCAGGAGCTCAACTAAAAAATCACTCTTCTTAGATTGTCCAGGAGCTCAATTTGTTTGACTAGCATAGCATACTCAGTTTATGATTACTATGGTCTGGTCGGATCGGACGTACACAAATAAAATTTACAGACAAAAAACTCCCATGTGACAAAATACGGCACGATTTTAAGGTTGTAAGTTTCCTTTTTTCTAAAATGTTTTCACATTTGATACAAAGTATTAGAAAATACACATTTTCTTACGAGAAAATACGTCGTTGATCCATGGTTGATAGTAGCAGTTCTAGTATTGCACGGACCGACGTATACAGTAGCGAGTTCGTAAAGCTAGCAATCTGTTAATTGCGCTGCTCAATCTCGAGATTGCACAACAGATGTTGCTTGAGCTACGTACGCCGACGGTATGCGCTTCGCCCTCGCATTTGCGCCGCCTGGAAATGCGCTCAAACTCCCACATGACACGTCAAGTCTTGTCTCAATGCGTTTATTGCTGGTTCGCGTAGATTTTACCAATAGAGGGCGTTTAATATCACGCTAGTGCATCGTTCCAAAGCGACCTCTAGCATTCAATGTTTCTTTTATCTATTTTCGCACGCAAAGTAACAACGACTGGCGGGTTTTCTGCTTTTGTGTTATAAATAAAATACACCGTAATGATCGAGGAGAAGCGCTGTCGATCGCGCACCTGAAGACAGCCCCAGGAGCGCGAGCGCGATCGCGCTCCTCAAAAACGAAGGTCTGGATTATTTCCCTGGTGAAGTAATGGAAATAAGTGAAGAAAATGACTTCTGTGTTTCAGGGATGCACCCTGCTGGAATTAGTTGGAAGTTGGCCAGTCTTAAAGATGGCAAATCATGTTATTTTATATTAAATCATATTCTTAGGAAACTGTAGAACCTGTATCGCATGCACTAGGGGCCTACCAATTTTGTGATATGGGTCTTTCCACGAAGTTGAGCAACACCTGTTGTTATCCCATATTTTATAAAACAAACCTCCAATTCACAATGATGTTCAATTATTGAAGTATTTTCCTTATGTCCATCAGTCAGCACCTTTTTAATGCATCTTGGCAAAACCGTCAATTTTCAAACCTCATTGAAGGAGAAGTCCCATGTGGAACTGTGGTGATGGTGCAAGACTTTGCAGAGAATTTCATGTGCATCTGTCAAGATGAAATTCAGTCCGCCCACTGGAACCATTCCAGCGCCACCATTCATCCCATTGTTTGTTATTATAACTGCCCTCACTGCAATGTCAGCACTATGGAAGAGTCGTTAGTTTTCATCACGCCCAGACAAAAAACACGATTATCATGCGGTTCATCATTTCACATCTCTAGCCGTAAAGCACCTGGCTTCCAAATTGGGGCCCCTACAACAGATTTTAAGATTTTCGGATGGTGCCTCCTGTCAATACAAGAGTAAGGGGCCCTTTCTTGATGTAGCAATGTCCAAGGCAACGTTTGGAATACCAATCATCTACCATTTTTTTGGATCACGTCATGGTAAGGGTCCAAGTGATGGCGAATCAGCTGTTGTCAAGCGCCAGGCATCTCAAGCCGTGATTGGGGGAGAGTTTATCATCAATAATGCTAAGGATCTTTTTAACTTCTCCAAACTGATCTCCAAGCAGCCTGTGAATGGCAAATGCCTCCATTTCCAGCGCTCTGTTTTATGTGGAGGAAATCGACCATCTTCAAGGACACGATAAAGTCGATTTGAAGACACTAAAAGGAACTAGGAAGCTGCATTCCATCAAGGGCACACCAGACGGAGCTGTAATGACAAGAAACTTGTCATGTTTTTGTCACTCTTGCCTTGCCTCTGCTGAAAGTGGGTGTGTGAATGAGACTATGTGGACAAAATGCAGAAATCTGTCATTTTCACCAGACCACCGAAAGGTAGGACCTAAAACTTATATATCAAAATCACAAAAATGTTTTCAGCCAATGTTTTATTAAATTCGTTTCATATGTATCACAAATTAATTATTCCAATTAAAAGACTGTTCGATTAAAACAATAGAAAAATGCACAATTAACATACAACTGACTAATTAGCCATGCTTTTTTTCCCTTGATGCAGTTCTTGAGTACAACCTCCCAACCGACTCAACACCGACTGCTTCCAGCATCTCATCCAGTGTTGCAATCCACATTGCATCTAGCAATGCAGTCGGCAACGCATCCAGCAGTGCACCCAGCATCAGATTGGGCAACGCATCCAGCAACCCATCCGACACCGTATCCGACACGGCATCCAGCATCGCAATAAATGATTTTGTGGCAGTGCAGGTCTCCTGTGTGGGGAAGCAAATGACGAAGAAGATGCATATCGCAAAGGTAAATTGATTTTGTATAATCTAGTGAAATGGAAGTTTATTTAATTTTAAGTTAAGTTTGATTTTGTTTTATTTCATTGACAATCATAAATTTGCAGTGACTGAAAAAAAATGGAATATAAAATACTTACCTTAAAATGCCAAGCTTCAGTCATGTGTGATTTGTTTGCAATGTTTTGTTGATATCTTCATTTTTTACATTATTTTTTGCAGGTCATTAACATTCTTCCAGCGGACCAGTTTGTGCTTTCATACATGATGCAAAGCAACAGCCATAACAACCTGTACACGTGGCCGCCTGGAGAGGAAGTTTTTTTTGTTCACCCTATATTAGATATTATTTGTGTGCTCAAAGAGTCACTTACATTTATTGGTTCTCGTATGTTTTCTCAATTTGACATGTCTCACGCTCAGCAAAAGTTGTCTTGCACAAACGAACAGTAATTTTTAACTAATAAACTGCATGCGGTATGATTTGGATGTACATGTAACGGGAAACGGTTTCCCGTTACATCCACACCTTCGTCATAAACTGACGCTGTACTTGCATTTGTTAATGTTCCCATAAAAAGTGTGTTTCTTATTAATAGGGTGCTTAGTCTAACAAATCATTGCCTTTATACTACACATGGTTTTGTTTTACATCCACGCCCTGTGAATTCCTTAACGATAATAACAAAGGTGTGTTGTGTTGGCAGATATTTTGCACAGAATCACTGATATACATACTACACATGTATATCTAACTAAAAAATGTGGGTTATGTTGGCATATATTTTGCACAGACAGACTGATGACACAATGCATCTTGGCTAAAAACTGTTTCTGACTTTTAACTTATAAACTGCATACGATTAGATTTGGATGTACATGTAATGGGAAACGGTTTCCCGTTACATCCACACCTTCTTCATAAACTGACGCTGTACTTGCATTTGTTAATGTTCCCATAAAAAGTGTGTTTCTAATTATACATGTACAGTGTAGTAGGGTGCTTAGTCTAACAAATCATTGCCTTTATACTACACATGGTTTTGTTTTACATCCACGCCCTGTGAATTCCTTAACGATAATAACATAGGTGTGTTGTGTTGGCAGATATTTTGCACAGAATCACTGATATACATACTATATCTAAAAAAAAAAAATGTTTCCCAGTTTATAATTACTCTCGTGTTGAAGGGAAAAGTTTTTGGGAGTTGATGTTTAGCTGGTAAAACTGAAAACTATACATGATGTATGATGTGGTTTGGATGTAATGGGAAACGGTTTCCTGTTACATCCACAACCTCTTCATTAACTCTTGCTATACTTGCGTCAGTTAAAACACTAATTAATTTTCTGGTAATTTCTGTCTTAATATGGATCGACTGTTATGTGAAAATTAATAAATGAAATTATCAAACACAGAAGTGTTAATGCTTATGATGTATAAAAACTTTGTTTTAGTTTGGTTGGAACAAGACAAGAAAATACTTTGATTGTAAACGACAACAAAATGTTTTGGGCAATGGGAGTCTCAAATTCTTTTTAAAAAATTTTTTTATGAAAGGTTCACCCAACCTCAATTACTACATAACCTTTCGATGATGAAATAAATTTTCTATATGTTCTGATAGCTTCAACTAAAATAAAAATAGTTTCCAATGTTACATCCAGAACCTTCTAGTCTTCACTATATTCGGTGCCTAATTATAGTTTGTCTGTCAATGTTATCATTTTCATTTTTTTTTTTATGTGAAGTATAAACAATCAGCTATCCAAATGTGAGTCTTTCTTCAAAATCAAAGAAACTTGAATTTTTGGCCTGTATGTCACCATTTGTTCCTCAACTTCATGGAAAGACCCATATGTAGACGACTAACAAAATAAATAAATAAAAAGGTGTACAGCTCTTGTTTTGCTCTTCAAATATGATGTGCAACTGAATGGTTGATAAATTTGAGAATTTGTAACTGAAATGACATCGACAATGTGGCAGGACAAATTGTAACGCGTGTTGCCGTAACGCACACGTGTTACCTTAAATTTTGAGATATGTAGAGCAAAACAATAAAAAAGGTCTATACTTACTATTTTGCTCTTTAAATATAATGTGCAACTTATATTGGTCAAGATTTTAGAGAAATTGTAACTCAATAATTGAAATGACTTACAAACAATGTAGCTGGGAAAAATTGTAACGCGTGTCACCATAACGCGTGTTACCGACTATTTTGCAATTTTCTAAAAAAGTAACACTTGATATTTTTTTATTACTCCAGTTTAATAAACCTTAGCATAGTACTTGATGACAATATAAACCAATTTGTTGTAGACTGGTTACTTTAAGGACAAAATTGAGATAAAGTTTGATATTTTTTTGGCCTTTCCATTCAGCGTAACGCGTGTTACCGATTTTTTCTGAGCTCTCTCAGCTAAACCAGTTGATCTTTCATTTTTGTTTGATTATTGGGATCTAGCCTAGAACCTTGGGTTTACAAAAGATGAACACTCAAATCAAATTAGTCTTGCAGCCAGAGAATGGAGAATGATGAAGGACCCTATAAAACGTAATGCGTGTTACCGCGAAATCGCCCACTTGCATATTGTACTTTTACATAGTGTGCATGGTGTTAAGGGCCTCGAATTTAACACTGGACCACAGGCCCAGTTATATTAGCCCCGGACCAGTAAACTTTCGACCGAATAGCTTTGGCAGTCTTGTGTCTTTTGAGAAATGAGTAAAACAATGTCATGAAAATAATTTTCGTCTCAGTTATCATAAGACAAAAATTATTTTAGCAAGTGAAAACATACTTTCATGGCATTGTTTTACTCATTTCTCAAAAACTACAGCACCTCAGCAAGTAATATTTTAGGTCACTTTCTACTATCATTATCTTTGAACGGTGTAAATCTGTGGACATTGTGCTTTGTGTTACAAAAAAAAAATCCTCTAAAAGCTCAACTCGTCAGTTGTCTAACACCTTTGTTATAGAAAAGTCAACTAGTCAAATCTCAAGTTGGTGCTAACAATTCTACCTCCATGGTTTAAAAAAATTTGCCTTGACCTGTGTCCTAGTAACGTACAATTAAGCCTGGACGATATGACGTTAATATGTGACCCGCTCAATCGTAATGAGGAATGTCGAGTAAATTTCATTTTTGCGTTTATCATCCTAATCCAAACAAGCAAATCTTAACGTTTAAAACAAATTTAAATCAACATCATACGACCTTCCTGTCTGAAGCAATGTGGAATTTTTGACGACCTTGACGCTTAATTTTACGACCTGTTTTGGAAAACATGAACGCCAGAAAAAAAAAAAACGTGACGTCTCACACACTCATTAAAATAACATTTTCTTTACGAAATGAAAACATCAATTTTTAACCCCCGTAGTCAGACAAACAAAATAACCAAACGTACAAACAACCCAACGAGAAGTTGAGTTATAATGTGTAGACAATTTCAACAATAAATTTGACACTTTTACCTGAAATTTTAGAGCAATTTGCGTTAATATTTCCAACTTGAAATGCGAGTTTCGTTCCATCAAAACAGAGTAAGGACAGCTGTCAGCATGGTCAGCGATGCATCACATAATTCCCCCGGGTATACTCGGCTTGAAGACCAGGGAATATTCGCTATTTACCCGTGCATGTTTCTCATGATTTTAGCGATATTTCTTACCCAACACGAAGTTTAACTTAGAGATTATTCCTTTGTAATTCAGAATTATTTGGGTTTGGAATAATTCAACCTTGAAAAACCTAGTATGAATGGTTTTAAATAAGAAATCAATATTTTTGTATCAAGCATAAATACTGCAAAATATACATGCAAATTGGAGCGCAAAATTTGCGATTCACTTTTTAAAATTGCATAGCAAATCATTCAAATTGCATCGCAATTTGCGTTGCGATACAGGCGAAATCGTTCCCTGGATATTGCTGTGCGTGGTCTTTTGTCAAGGTGGTTTAAGCTAGTTTTAACAATGTCATCTGACTTTTTGAAGTGGTGAAGTTATGAACTCTGTTGAGTTCCAATTTTGTGCATAAGATTAGGCCCAACATTGAGAAGTTTGATCTAGAAAGCCAACCTTTTCAATAATCTTAGACATTTTTAAAATTTTATTTACATCTTTTTCTGTCTTTAGAAAGTGTAACAGTTTATTATTCTATGATAACCTGTGTTTGTTTGTTTTCTTGTGTTTATCCCAGGTGACATACATGGCCAGTACTATGATCTTTTGCGATTGTTTGAGTACGGTGGGTTTCCACCAGAAGCCAACTACCTCTTTCTGGGGGATTATGTTGACCGTGGCAAGCAGTCCCTGGAGACCATCTGTTTGCTGTTAGCATACAAAATCAAGTACCCAGAAAACTTCTTCCTGTTACGAGGCAATCACGAGTGTGCTAGTATCAACAGAATCTATGGTTTTTATGATGAATGTAAGTTCTTTTGATTGGAATTTTAAATTAACTTAATTTCTTGTCAAAATGAAGATCATAACTCAAGAAGGACTGGGCATATCAAATTACATGTAAATCTTGGTATACGAATTGGTTTTGGGATACCCAGAATCCTGTTTTTTTTTAGGTTCCTGTTGTAATTTGTTTGTTGTTTTAATTCGAGTTTCACATGCATGCGGGATTGTGGAACTTTTAATTTTTTTTATTATTATTTTGTTTAAGGTAAGAGGAGATACAACATAAAACTTTGGAAGACATTCACAGATTGCTTCAACTGTCTACCTATTGCAGCTATCATTGATGAAAAGATATTCTGTTGTCATGGAGGTAAGTGAAAGAATTTCAAAGTACTCAGTCAGTGTTCTCCACAGACTTTTTTTTTAGGAGGGCGGCATGACGTAAACAAAATGGCGCCCGTCAATATGACGTAATCAAAATGGCGCCCATTTTGATAAGAAGTCATCGGACGTGAAACAAATGTTTGAGAAAACCATTTTCTTAAAATAATGTATCATCCCCTGGGCCAGACGACGCTACCTACCTATTGATCGACATCCACTTCGTTTGGAACAACCTTATTTTAAAAACTAAATCAAAACTACTATTTGTTATACATTTTGCTTTGTGCGCCGCGCCAATAACCTCAAAGGGATGATCGGCATGCCGCACGTCGGAATTTAGAAAGCGGGTGATCGGACCATTATCGGACGGTCTTCGTGTGCAATTTTCAAAACGAGAAAACAAAAACAAAAAAAAACCCCACATTTTTGGACGATCTTTTCCCCAAGTTATGGCCCTAAATAATACTTCTTCCCTCCATAACTATTTTCATGAATTAGTGATCAACGGTTCGGTCGTTAAGAACTTCGTTTGTAATAAAATAATATAGATTTAACGATCGATAAACGCACCGAACAATTTATTTATCAATGAACTTTGCCCCACATCGCGCACGCCCTCAATGGGCGAAAGTCGACATGTTTGAATATGCTTCGATGCTGTACATTGTACCATTCCGTACATGCGTGCGGCACACTGTGTGGCAATTCTTTCTCAGTTTGTGAACGTGCGTATTGTGTTGGAGTCTATCAACGGCCAATCACAGCGTGCGGACTGTGCATGCACAATGCATGCAGTGGAGATTCCCATGTTCTGGGCGACGTCGACGATGTGCGTGGTGTGTGTGCATGGTTGGTTGATGCACTCGGCATACGAACCATGTGGCCGTGTGTACGTCGTGTTTTGACATTTTGTTTACGATCGCATTTCTGATGCTATAATCGGCTCTGGCTTGTCAGGAACTCGTTTGATCTTATTAAATGCTGTCTAAAAATAGGGCAATTTTTGGGCAGGGCGGCCAATAATTTTAGCAGGGCGGCCTAAATTTTAGGAGGGCGGCTCGCCCTCCCAATTTACGTGTGTGGAGAACACTGCTCAGTTGATTTTTTAAAAGTGGGAAAAAAATGAACAGAAATAAATACTATAATCTTTGGCATAGAAGCCCTTTATAGGGCCAATGATATTCCGCATCATGGAAAACGGATGGAATTCGGGGAAATCCGCCCTTTGAAACGGAAAAGGGGATTTCAATTTAGAAAGAAATTGTTTTCTCTCTTTTTCCCCCCATTTTTTCCCCTTCATGTTTTTCAGTCTAAATCTATTGAAGTTGCATTCTTTATTAAGCTTCTTTTTTGTTAAACTTAAAGTTACAGAGTTGGTTTTGCTAGCAAAAAAGTTGCCGACAGTGTAAGCACTTTATGTAATCCACCACATACATAAACTGACAAACCTGTAGAAGTTCAAGATCGATCGGCCATCTGGGTCACAAGAGAATAGAGAAATTTTGCATTGCATCGATGCCAAAACAAAAATGAATAAAATATTCACTGAGCGAAATCAAGCCTATCACGCCTCAGACAGGTACGTCTGACACTGAAATGTACGTCCGACACCACTATATTAAATGCCGTTTCTTAAAATTCAAATTTAAAAAACCAAAGTCTTGTCGTGAAGTGTATTAACATAACAGAGGTCTGATGAATCCATAAATATGACAAATTGCATTAAAGTTCAAACACACCACAGAGTTTGAACTACAAATATTGGTTTTCATAAAAAGGCGTTTCTCTGACATCCCTGATACTTCGGCTTTTAAGGGCACCAAGGCAAATTTCAAAGGGCATCAAGGCAATCATAAAAAGTTGCTAAGGGCAAAACTCCCGAGTTGGCTGTAAGAAATAGTTCTTCCAATTTTTCCATTTTAATCGATTGCTTCATATACCCAATGATCATGCACTAAACTAACCCACTGAAAAAGAAAGCATTCATCCAATTAAAAAAGGAAAACAAGAACAAATCTTACACTACACAATAAAATAATATTTTCGTTCATACGGAATCCTACTACTGGTCATGCACGTTGTGTAGTTTTTCATAGAGACGCTAAAATTCCCACGTAACTGCACCATTTGGACACGATGTTGACAGAATGAATGCATGCGGTGCGCGACAACTTTGTGTACATGATGGTACATTACATGTACTAAGCATGTAATTTTTGGGGACCAACCACTTGCTTGAGCATGTGCAGACACGTCAAGTCTTTGTCTCAAGGCGTTTGTTCCTGGTTCGCAGAATTTTTCCAATAGAGGGCGTTAAATTTCACACTACCGCATTGTTCTGAAACGCCCTCTAGCATTCAATGTTTCTCGTATTTTGTTGTCGCACGCAAAGAACAACGACTAGCTGGCCTGAAATCTGCTGTTGTGCATTACTTGCGTGAAATTGGGGTATATTTCTTTGCGTGAAATGTACACAGACATCAGGACTGTTTGGCTTATTTTCAAACTTGGACATCGTTGAATATAATTTTTTTTCTGGGAGGAAGGGCACGCCGTCAATGATGAAGAAAGGGTTTTTGAAGGGCATTGCGGCCATCGGTAGGGGCAGCGACGGCAATTGGGCAATTGCCGTGAAGTATCAGGACTGCTCTGAGTACATGTATGATCGACACCATGGTGGTTTGGGCGAATGGCATCTATATCCAAAGATGTGGATGAATAAAATTTTTGATAAAATATCTTTAGTGACGGTTTTTTTTACTTCTATCCAGAATAAAAATTTCTTTTGTTGAAATCACTGTAATAATACACTATGTTAAATCGTCTGAAATGTATAATCGACACCATATACAAAATAATCAACAAGAAATTTACAGTATTTTTCAGAAACAAAAATTGATTGAAATTAACATTTATGAAGTCAGCAGTGCAACTTTTTACAAAAGTAATGTTTGTAAGTGACTCCCTGGGTATTAACAACCTTTTTGGCGTGCTGCAGAGCAGTGCGAGCCTATGTAATACCAATTTCCGGCCGTCCGTCCGGCCGTCCGCGTTAAAGTTTTTGGTTTAAGTTTAAGTCTTTGAGTTGAGTTGTTTTTGGTATATATACAAGCCATTGTGAGATTGTTATATACAATTGCCAGTCATTTCAGTAATTTTCAGGGTTTTTTTTTTTTTTAATAAAAAATTGTTTTTGGAATAAAAAAAGTTTTTTTTTCAGGCTCGAACATTGACATCTGGATTTAAAAGAAACAAACTCAAATTAAAATCTTTAAGTTTGAAATAATTTGTTAAAACAAAAATCAAACTCTCTGTCACTGGTTCCCGTCGAATGAGCTTAAACAATAAAGAACATAAATGATCATAACTCCAGATTGCAATGATGGACTGAATTGAAACTTAAGTCAAACATTGCTTCTTACATGTAGTTTCATATAAAAAGATAAAACTCAAATAATTAATCACAGGTTTTAGTTGAATGAGCTAAAACAATGAAAAACATTAAATGGTCATAACTCCTTATTGTAATGATGTACTGACTTGAAACTTAAGTCAAACATTGCTTCTTACATGTAGATTCATATGAAAAGATAAAACTCAAATAATTAATCACAGGTTTTAGTTGAATGAGCTAAAACAATGAATGGTCATAACTCCTTATTGTAATGATGTACTGAATTGAAACTTAAGTCAAACCTTGCTTCTTACATGTAGATTCATATGAAAAGATAAAACTCAAATAATTAATCACAGGTTTTAGTTGAATGAGCTAAAACAATGAAAAACATTGAATGGTCATAACTCCTTATTGCAATGATGTACTGACTTGAAACTTAAGTCAAACATTGCTTCTTACATGTAGATTCATATGAAAAGATAAAACTCAAATAATTAATCACAGGTTTTAGTTGAATGAGCTAAAACAATGAATGGTCATAACTCCTTATTGTAATGATGTACTGAATTGAAACTTAAGTCAAACCTTGCTTCTTACATGTAGATTCATATGAAAAGATAAAACTCAAAGAATTAATCGCAGGTTTTAGTTGAATGAGCTAAAACAATGAAAAACAATGAATGGTCATAACTCCTTATTGTAATGATGTACTGACTTGAAAGTTAAGTCAAACATTGCTTCTTACAAGTAGATTCATATGAAAAGATAAAACTCAAAGAATTAATCACAGGTTTCAGTTGAATGGTCTAAAACAATGAAACATTAAATAGACTTAACTCCTTATTTCAATGATGAACTGACTTCAAACTATTGCTTTTTACATAGATTCAAAAGAAAAGATTTAAACCTCCCTTTGTGCATCACTGGTTCCAGTTGAATGAGCTGAAACAATAACAGCCTTAAATGGTCATTACTCCTGATTGCAATGATGTTCTGACTTGAAACTTAGGTCAAATGTTGCTTCTTACATATAGATTAATATAAAGAGATAAAACTTAAAGAATTAATCACTGGTTTCAGTTGAATGAGCTAAAACTATGAACACATTGAATAGGCATAACTCCTTATTTCCATGATGTACTCACTTGAAACCTAAATCAAATAAAACTCAACGAGTGCATCACTGAAGAGTGCAAAGTTTTAATCAAATAATTATTGCTGCTTAGATGCATATAATATGAAAAGATAAAACTCAAAGATCACTGGTTCCAGTTGAATGAGCTAAATCAATGAAAACCTTAATCGATCAAATGATTGTTTTTTCTGTCAGTCATTGGTTCTATCTGGTGATCAGCAGCTCGCCATGGCAGCTTCGCTGTTCTAGTTTCTAATTAAAAACATGAAACAGAAAATCATTGGCCCAACGTTAAACAATCGTGCAGCTAATAAGCCAGGCAACCATGTTTCATGACAACATACATGAATGTTACAATTGACACTCAATGTTGATGAAATTATTGTGGGTAAAATCCAAATGAAATTGTTGATCGGAATTGCTAACGTTCATTTCGGTACACATACAATAATTAAAACACGATGGACATAACCACATGCTGACTGTTAAGTATCCACCATGCGTGCACTTGGCCTTAGAGACAACACACAGTGCACGGTCCAAAGTCCAAGCTCACCAATATTCCAAACGCTGTGATTGGTCATTGGTGGCTGTTGATAATTACCATATGTGATTCAATGTAGTTGGCGTTCATGAATGGCATGAAAAGGCTTGCCGCATATTGTGCAGCACGCCTGCAGATGTAAAACACACAGCCGCTGGATTCATTGCATTGTTTCTCAATGTGTATTGTCAACTGATCAGTGATTCACAAAGATGTACTGACTTGAAACACGAAGTTTGTTGGAAAAAGATGGAAAAAGTGTAATTTAGGGCAGAAATTAAAAGGACACGCTGCCTTGGACCGGGCGAGTTGGTCTATGAAAAGTATTTGAATTTTTTTTACTAAATGCATATAGCTGGAAAGATGTTTTAAAAGTAGAATATTATACAAATAATGAATGTTTGTGAGTGCAAAGGTGCGAATATGTTCATGAGTTGGAAGATGGAGTGTTCTATTCAACAAGGCGGATGAAGAAGTTCTCACCATCTTCCCACTCTCGTCCAGAAACAAAAAGAAGCAACAAAATAGTTGCAACATATCCTGAAGCCAGAAAAACGGTTATTTTTGTAAAATGTGTAACCAAAAATATGGAATTGTGGGTGTCGCTGTCTGTTTTGTGAATAAAATTTCTGTGACAAAAAAAAACGTTTTAAAAAGCAGCATAAATAACCATGTATGTGATCTAAAACATGATTGCGTCTTTATCACGCAAGCCTTGCTTAAAATAATCCCGCAAAAAAACCCAAAACAAACAAAAAACAACCAAACCGCGCTTGTGATCAAATTATACTGCGTCTTCATATGCCCAATCGGCCCGCAAAAAAACCAAACCAAGCCCCAACCAAATCGCAACAAAATAAACCAAAACCAGGACGGAAGAATCGTACATAAACAATACTCTTTTTTGCTCATCCAGTTATCCTAAATTGGTAATTTTTGTTGAATGAAGCCATTACAGCCTACACCGTCTTCAGTTTTTTCGTAGAACACGCTCAACTTTATTCCCACGGAAATCTACTCCGCTGACAACCACGCTGTTGACAGAATGTGCATGTTTTGCTGTGTGGTCTTTTGTCAAGGCGGTTGAAACTAGTTTTGGATTTCACCAATAGAGGACGTTTATTCTCCTGCTACCGAATTATCTGAAACGCCCTCTAGTGTTTATTTTTTCTTACATTTATTGTCACAAACCTTGAGTGAATGATTTTACGTTTTATTCCAACCTTAAAATAATAAATAAATAGTCATAGTTCTGTAGTACCGCTGCTGTTATTTTTGACTGGTCAGCCGGACCACTTGGCAAGGCGTTTCAGCTGGTCCGCTGCAGTTTCCACTGGCATTTGGTCAGCAGACCACCGTTAAGGTCAAACGCTGCCAACTCGACCGATCCAAGGCAACGTGTCGCTTTAAGAAATAAGATCGTCCAAAAATGCAATTTTGCAAATGTCACTTCCATGTTTTGTTTTTTGTTTTTTGTTTTTATTTGTTATGTTTTGATGTGTGTCAATACTTGCGGGCTAGTGAAAAAACCTGCGGACGATCAAAATGTTCGGTTGACAAACTAAGGGGGGGGGGGGGGGGGGATAAAGAAAAAAACCTTGCATTTGAACATTGTTAAATTTGTTAGAGACTAAACTGTGTTACCCTTTTTTCAGGATTATCACCAGACTTGCAAGCAATGGAACAAATAAGGCGTATCATGCGACCAACAGATGTCCCTGACCAAGGTCTACTGTGTGATCTGCTTTGGTCAGACCCTGACAAAGAAACCAATGGTTGGGGTGAAAATGACAGGGGTGTATCATTCACATTTGGACCTGAAATAGTCTCAAAGTTTCTTAGCAAACATGACTTGGATCTCATATGCAGAGCTCATCAGGTGAGTACTCCTTAATTTCTTGCGAGTGTACGTTTGTTACAATGGATCTTTATGAAGCTTATGGGCAATTCCAAGCAAACATGGACATGACACCAAAAAATCAAGACAAGGAATGAACCCAATTTTGCCAAATAAGAACTCAGATTGGGCTCCATGTAGGCGTTGCTACATTGTCTGGAAAGCTGTAATGCGACTGACCACGGTTTTTCTATGTACATGTATACCTAAAAGTTCAAGTTGCTGACCATTTATAAGTATCCTGTTGGATACTCATGTATAAGAGTTGTGTGTAACATAGAATAACTTTTTCGCAAGCTTTTTGATAGAGGAAATTTTTGAATTGTGACAAGTGTGTTTTTTACCATGTCCTTTTTGTGTAATGCAACTGACCGCTTTTTACAACAGTATAACATCCAGAGCACAAACCTCACGAAATTTATAATATTATCAATTCAAAGCCGTGGGTGTCAAAATGCAAAGAAATCAAAATGAAAACGGATTACTTTTATACATTTCAACTTTTTATTTCTACCACATAGTGTCAACGGGAACTATAAACAACATGCATACAATGAATATTCACAAGAAAAAGCCAAGCTGAAAATCTTTCTTGCTCATGATAGGATTTTTCAAAACAATAAACTTTTGTTATAAACAGATTTCTTAGCTAAGTTCTTATAGAGAGATTTGATTTTAAGTACATGTACGTACTTAGTAAACTTACAAAAAATGTTGTCAGCAGACGAAAGCAAATATTAATTTGTTCACGTCATTATCTGTAAATTTAAAGGATGGGTCAAACTTTGTTTCATACAGTGCGAACTTGTCGGAAGTCCAGATACTTTAAACCGCTCACCAAGGCGCCGGAAGATTTTGTTCAATTCATCTTCAGAATTGAAAGGGTCAATATAATCATAAATCATACAGAGCAATATTTTTAGGTGTTCGTGCTAATGCACGAACACCTATTGTTATTGCTCTGTTTTTTTTTTCTTCTCCATCTTCCTTCTTCTTCCCGTCAACTCTTATCTACAGCATAACTCAAGATTCAAGCCAAACTGAACCTTGAAACTCACCAGACAATTGAACCTCAATACGAAGACGGCACAGTTTTCATTACGTCATGATGACGTCATTAGGTGTCAAATTACAGGGTTTTTAAAGTTGAAAAGGGACCATTTTCGTTTTGCTGTATCTCAACGAATATGAAAGCTATGATGTTCAAAGTTTTCGCATCTGATAGACCAAGACTGGGGCAACATTTGAAAAGTTAACGCCAAAATCGTACGACCTTAGCATCCGGGTCGTTACCCTGGGTCGAAGTTCACCTTCGGGTTTTTTTCGTCAAAAAACAACTTTCGAGCTTTTCTACGGAATAACCCAAGATTGAGATTGATTGGAATGTTGAAACTCAACAGATAGTTGAACCTCAGTATCAAGACAACACATACTTAATTACGTCATTATGACGTCACCGGGAATTGAATTACGTTAGATCAAAGTTTAATATTTGTAAAAATCATAACTCAAAAACTATGAATCGGATTTTGACAATCTACACATCATCGGATAGATCATTAAAAGTTGGACAAATGCTTCACAGAACACGTAAAATATTTTTAATACTTCTAGTGCAAAACAAAATTTGAAAATTTCATAAAATCTTATCGTGTTCATGTTTTTAAAACTACTGATCATTTCAACGTAATTTTTGTTTCAGATTGTAAAACAGCAATCCCGCTCAATCTTTTGCACAGAAATAACAAAATTTGGACCTTTACATCAGTCGAAAAGGGACGTCAAAGCACCTGTTGACCCACGCGTTTACCCCATTTTGATCAACAACGCACGCTATGTACGCTATGCAGTGCAAGCGCGGGAATTCCCAAAGTGCTCTCTTTAGTCCAGCGAAAGAGGGCGCTGTAACGTTTTTAGTAACATCGAGCGCTGAGTGAATCGCGGTGAATCGCAGTAGTTGAGTATTAATGAACAACGTCTCGCACCAAAACTACAAGTAGGAATACATATGCATTGATGTTATAAGATACATTATACACCTTCAGATAGTCCATCACATAATTATAAAATGTTTACAAGTCATACATCAGCTGAAAGGTTTTAATGAACTAGTCGGGATCTACACAAATGAAATCAGTTTAAACTTGGCTTCTTGTTCAAACCAGAGGTTGAAAATAATTGGTCAAAGAAAAATAATTTCACAACCACACATTTGATTTTTTATATATTTATACGTCATTGGGTAGGTATGTAACAACTTAAGAAACGATACACAACATTGACTATTAAACCTTGACCTCCAGTTTAACAGGAAGATGCAGTTAATTATTTGAAAAAATATCACCCCAGAACCAGAAATTAGTTGTTTATTATCTGAACGTCGTCAGATAAGGCTTTGAAAAACATTACTAACGCTATAATTTGTGACCTGACAAATTGTCTTCCGGTTCAAACCGGATGTTTAATATTTGAAAAAAATCATAACATCTGAACCATACATTGGATTTTTTCAATCTATGCATCATCTGAAAGGTCTTAATAGACTTATCACGTGCTATACAATATGCGACCCTGTTTGACCTTGACTTCCAGTTAAAGTTGGAAATTGATATATAATGTTTGAAAAATAAAAAAATCCTAAACCACATGATTTGATTTTTATCATCTATACGTCAAAAGATAGAACTCAAAAGACATCACCAACGCTACCAAGTGTGACCTCATTTGACAGTACCTTCCGGTTCAAAACGGAAGTTGAAATTTTATATTTGAACAAACCATAACTTCTAAACCAAATATTGGATTTTTACAACCCATCCATCATTTAAAAGGTCTTAATAAACTTATCACGCGCTACATAAAAAGTAACCCCTATTTGACCTTTTATCCGATGCAAACCGGAAGTTGGTGTTTAATTTGTAAAAAAATCATAACTCCTTAACCAGTCATTGGATTGATGAGGTAAATGTTGTCACCAATTCATTCACTCACTCACCACGAACACCTTGTTTTTGTAGTAAACAAAAACTGTACATGTACCTCTAGTTTTCGATTTCCTTTTTATCATCTTCGCTGCAGATCTCAAAACTGCACTTAGGGTTACTCACAAGTACATACATGTACATTGTATCAGGTTCAATGACGCTTATAATATAATATTTTTCAAAATAAGCCATGCCATATGTTGACAATTATAAAGTTCTGTTGCTTTAAAACTCTCAATACTCATCAAGTTTCGGTGCATGAAACATTGATGTTTAGTAATGATGTCGTTAAGTCAAGAATAGTGTGTGCATTAAATTAAAGGCTTGCTTTAATTTAAGACAATGATTTTCCTACAGATGAGCGGGCTGTTAGCTTTAGACAATTGAAAGGGGCACTTGTTTTTAATAAATATGTAAAACGAAGGCAAATCGAGGAAACGGCAAACCTAAGCCTCTCGTTAATTTTGACTAAAACATATAATGAGTTAAGTACTACTTCTACCTGTAAGGCCATTTTTTTATTTATTACGGAATGGCCGCAATTTTGTGTGTAAAAAAAAACACAGATCTGGTACTATTCCCGCAAAACACGCGGGCGCGATCATTAGCCTATATAGTTCATCCCACGTGACCGTGTTTCAGCCAACCAGAATACAGAACGAGCAAGAAGTGTGTTATAACCCCCATACTAGATGTACATTTTGTACCACCAGGAGTCGAGTGTGCTTGTAAAACACGTGTCTTTTCTGTGTATGTACATGTACATAAACACTATCACGTAAAACTGACCAAGTGCGTATACATGACAACCAACGATGGCTTCAGATTTTTTCCCTCCACAGGCTAGCAATTGAGCAATGCATGGGCATGTATACATGTCAAGGTTGGGAGATTGTCCAGTTGAACGGAACGAGAAAATCAATGAGGACACAAGTTTGAAACTTTGAAAGGATCTTTGGATACAGACAACCAAGAATTTCCATAATAATAAATAGGATAATATTTAGAATAAATGTGTGCAAAATTAGGAGACAACTTTAAAACCAGTTTAATAATAAAAGGAACAACATGAACTACATGTATATTGTTGTTGAACCGATGAAATATTCAGTTGGAGAGGGAGGGCTTCGTCGCATTAGCAGACTCTTCACACGATTAAAATAAAATAGATCTAAATTCTTGCATTTCTCCAGCTCCTTTGTCGAAAAAAAAAAAAAAAAAAAAGCAGTTTAAATGATTTAATATACCTTGCAGATGTTCTTAACATAAATAACAACTGTTTGTTCTTACTTTCCAAGTAGAAAACATCAGTTTAGTTATATAATCCCAAATCATCCAAATTGCATTGCAATTTGCGATGCGATACAGGAGAAATCAATGCATTACAAACACAAACATAAATCTAAAAACGGTAATAATTTCAGACGGTGAGTGTTTTCTTTCACAGGTTGGTAGTTTTCATGTGTTTTAGAAGCCGGCCACTTTTATTCATTGTTTTTTTTTTTTCTTTCTTTTCCCGCCCGCCCAATTTCATGAGCTGGAATTGCCGTAATCCCTTTTTTTGTTTTCCTTTTTTTCCCGTCCCCGCTCATTTTTGTAGCTTTAGAAATCCGTAATCCAAGTCTTCAAGAATAAATGGCCTAAGGTGTATCATGGGAATAAGGAATGCAACACAGCGAGTGGAAGTCTGTCACTGGATCCAAAACCATTCCGCTGAATTTTTCATTCCGGTGGTTGATCAAAACATGACCAACGTCGTCTTTATCTGCTTGTATTTGTTCACATAATTAAGTCTTACTGCTCAAAGTTCTGGGTATTTGTTCTGACTATACTTGGAGTTTTCTGTGTGTTTTTTAACCTGACTCAGATTAACAAAATTATTCGCCAATTATTGGTTACAAAAAATTGTTGACAAAACATTTCAAGACACCTCAGTGTTATTTCATTTAAAATTATTAATCACCTCCAAATTGTTATTTTGTGTTGACAGGTAGTTGAGGATGGTTATGAATTTTTTGCCAAACGTCAACTAGTGACACTCTTCTCTGCACCTAACTACTGTGGAGAGTTTGACAACGCAGGAGCGATGATGAGTGTAGATGAAACACTTATGTGTTCCTTTCAGGTAAAAGAGGGGGGTACCTTGCTCCCCCCAGTGCACTATAGACTTTTTTTTAGGAGAGTGGCCCCCTTTCATATGATGTAATAAAAATAATGCCAGTTTGTATATGACGTCATCAAACGTGAAAGCAACAAATGCTTGCAATTATCCTTTACTTCAAAATAATGTTGTTAAACCCGGCCCGATGCTACCTAGGCGATTGATTGACATCCATTTTGGTCGGAACAAACTTATTTGAAAAACTAATTCAAAACTTACAATTTGTGATACATTTTGCTTTGTGCACCGCGCCAAAAACATCAAAGGGATGATATGCCCCACGCACAGTGTGGGGTCTTAGAAAGCTGGTGATTGGAATGTATCAAGTTTCACTGCTAAATGCTATGAGTTAGCAGCGGAAATTTTTGCTGCCAGTTTTTGAGTTGCGATCATGGAACCTGGCGGCATATTCACCAACAGGCGCTAAGTTAAATTGTGAGAAGTGTTTGCAAAACGAGCGCCTGACTCGGATGAAATCAAATGTAAAAAGTACAGCATTTGGATAGAATCTATTCGGTAAGGCTTAAAGATACGTTGTGGTAACATTGAAAATTAATAGTGATCATCATGTTTTACAAAGCGAACTGTTTTGTTTTGTTTTAGCACTAATAATTGTTAACAAAATCATTTTTGTACAACTGGATTGAAGGTTGGTTATGAACGATGCTGGGCACTCTGTGATAACTTCGTCCATTGTTCACTGAAGTGATCTGTAATGGATTTATGTGTACAGCTGTAATATGTATTGTTATCGTGTTGCACATTCCACTAAGTAGCATGTAAGGCTTATAATGTGGGCGCCACTGTACTTCAAACAACACAAGCTTTGACTTGTAAGTTTAGGATAAGGGGCTTAGTTTGCCATACCATAAAGCTAAGCAATTGCAGTTATATTACTGTTTTTTATTTATTTTTAAAATCTGCTCATCTCAGCTGGCAAGCTATAAAGTTGATATAAGTGTTTAGGCCAAACAAAATAAATGTTCTGTTTTGGGTTACCCAACCTACCCTAAATTTACAACCTGAATTCCGTGACCCTAAACTTTTATCATTAAAGTGTTGCTTAAAATAAAAAAATTAACAACACATACAAACAAAATAATAATAATTTCATTAAATGAGATCGCCTTGGTCACCTTGTAAATGTATGTATTTAAGCAAAGAGCAATTTAGCATGCAATTAATGCTAAGAGCATGGCATTCAGGCCTGGAATTACATGGCGGCCATCGATGTCCTTTCAACCACTGCCGTGCCCTATTAATGACTTCAAATATGCATTATGTTCAGAAACCATTTCCTATTACAAGTTGGATTGGTATGATCATTGAACTTTTTTTTTTTTTTTACCAAATGTATGCTAGCTTTCAATTGATATTTCAACACACAAAAAATACTGGGGAAAAAAAATCCCTATCAAGTAGCAAATCGTTGCTTGGGAAACTGACCTGACTGGCACAAATATGTAGGTTATTAAGGTTTGTACATATTTTTTTGTGCTGAGTGGATTTGAATTTCTAATAGCTAATTGGAATTTACCCCTGTACCTGGGATTGTTGTTATGCTTTTGGATTACCATGGATATAATAATGTCTTACTTGTTATCTTGGCCAACAATTGTCTTTAGTTTAGTGATGTTAATTGCCAGAAGATTAAATGCTTATTACACCCTTTGTGTTCTTTGCCCACAGATTCTTAAACCAGCAGACAAGAAAAAGTTTACATATGGCCTGAACTCAGGACGACCTTTGACACCACCGAGAGGTCCAGCCAAGAATAAAGGCAAAAAATGAGTGGCTGGTGTTGAAAGAGAACTTTGTCTCAATTGTAATTACTGGTGTATTTGGAAGTATTGCCCTCTAGGCGACAAGTACCATGAAACATTTGATTTTTTTTTAAAATCTTGATTGAATTTGAGTTAGGAAGTGGAGAGGGCATGCTACTGTAACTATGTTTGTGTATATATGTATGTACTGTGGAATCTTGCTTCAACTTGCATGGTGAGTGCTTGTCAGTTACATGTACATGTACTTGCATTCATGTCAACCTTTGGCCATGATACTAACAAAATTATTGATCATGTAGTTGAAGATAATTGGCCAGCCAGTAGTAGGATCGTACACACCTCAAGCCCTAACAAAGAAAACATCATTGTTAATGTTAAGCAGTAATGTATTTTATTAGTTTGTACTTGACCTTTGCTGTGCAAATAATTTATTGTCCTTTATTTTCAGTGCATACAAAGAGGTATTTACACTATTTCCCAATTTTGGCTTTGTGCACTACTACACCTTCCAAAAGAATTTCTTCATAATATACTATAACAGGTGTTTGAAAGATACATTCATGCTTTGACTGTGTAAAGTTTCAATCTGCATTCTTCAGAGAATCCACCTTGTGTGTGTGTGTGTGTTTGTGTATGTCTCTATTTTGTATGTACATGTATATAGCGAATCTTAATATAGTGTTTTGTTGAGATTCCAACAGGACCTGGGGTGGATTTCACAAACAGTTAGGACTAGTCTTATATCGAGTTAGGACCAGTTACTCGTCCTAACTTAGGACTATCCATGCAATTTGTATATCTCCTTGGACTAGTCCTAAGTTAGGTAGTCTCTTTGTGAAATCAACCCCTGTACAACTACTCAATCCTAGAACCCTCGGCAAATATCACTAGGATCTACTTTACTTTCTTGTCTAAGGGTCTGTGTACTTGTTGTTATACAAAACACAATGTCCACAGATTGACTTGAAACTTAAACAGTTTGAAGATAATGATAGTAGAAAGCTTCCTTTAAATTATTACTTGCTGAGGTGCTGTAGTTTTTAGAAATGAGTACAACAATGTCACATAAATTATTTTAGTCTCAGAGTCACAAAATTGTTTTAGTCTCATGTAAAAACGGATTAACCAGTTATGGTATTGTACCACAACTAGTTAAAATGTTTTTACATGCTAAAGACGAAACTGAGATGAAAATTATTTTTGTGACTTGTTTTACTCATTGCTCAAAAACTACAGCACATCAGTAAGTAATATTTAAAGGGAAGCTTTCTAGCATCATTCATTTCAAACTGAGTAAGTTAATTGTAAATCTGAGGACATTATGTTTTGTGTTACAAAAAGTACCTTAAAGGATTTGGGTACTTTTTCAAAATGTCCACAGATTTACATTAAACTTTAAAATTAAATTATTTTAATAAATAATAATAATCGTATTTATAACGCGCCTTTTGCCAAAGGATACTAAGTGCCAGGTATTATTACTGACCTAATCCTTAAGCACCATGTAATGGTTTACAAGGTGCTGTGGCGCAACATGCTGCCAATCCAGCCAGGAACACCATGCAGAACCCCTTCTCTTTTCAATAAGTGCACTGGGTTCTTATACATGCGTTTACACAACACATGGGACCAACGGCTTTACGTCCCATCCGAAGGACGAAGCAATGGTTATGTGTCTTGCTTAAGGACACAAGTGTCACGGCTGTAAAACCCATTAACCAGTTATGATATTATACCATAAACATGGCATAACTGGTTAATACATTTTTACATTCTAAAACTGAGACAAAAATTATTTGTTTTACTCATTTCTAAAAAAAACTACAGCACCAAGGGAAGCTTTCTATCATCATCCTCAAACTGTGTAAAAACTAATGTAAATCTGTGGACATTGTGTGTGTGTTAGAAAAAAGTACATAGACCCTTTTAAGGGAGGTTAAAAGCTAAATGCATCCATTTCTGCTTTGACTAAAAATGCAAATCAACATCCAAAAAGAGAGAACTTGAATTGAATGAATCCAAATAAAAGTGGAGAGTATATACAATGTTGACAGTGGGTATGGTTCTTATGTCACTATTAACACACAGTTTCTTCCAAATAGAAATCATTAAGCAAATAAACAAGTCTGTTGGTAGGCTAATGCTTCCTTGTCACTTATTTTAATGTTGCCCCTACCCAAGGTACACCAAGGTACAGCCTCCATCTATAAGTGATAGTTCAGTCAAGAAGCATTGGGAAATGGGCTGTAGCTAGTTTCTTCCAAACATAAATCATAAGTAAATAAGCAAGTCTGTTAGTAGGCTGATGCTTCCTTGTCACTTTGTTGCCCATACCCTAGGATTAGCGTCCATGTAATTGATAGTTCAGTCAAGAAGCATTGGGAAATGGGATGTAGCTAGTGTGTTCAGATTGATAAAGCACACACTACTTAGGCACATGTGTTATTGCAGTACATCTAACATGTGTATGCTTCAGAAATGAATTATTTGAAAGAATGGTTTAAATATCACCGGCCATTAAAACATATTTTGGGTGATGTGCATTACAAAAGTTTGTTGGATCTTTATTAGATACTGTACATGTGCATGTACAGTGTATACATGTGTGGTTATTATGCTTGATTAGGTAGTCATTTTGTTGTGGTGCATGCATCGATTGATTTGGTCATTTGAAGAGAAAAACATGAATTGACCAATAAGTGGATAAAGGGGACAAATTGGTTGTAATACAAAAGATAACGATACAATTAAAATCAAACTCTTTAAATACACTGGACACCTTTGGTAATTGTCAAAGACCAGTTGTCTCACTTGGTATATCTCAACGTATGCACAAAATAACAAACCTGTGAAAATTTTCACTCAATTGGTCGTCAAAGTTGCAAGATAATTATGTGGGGAAAATCAACCTTGTCACACCCTTGTGTGCTTTCATGCTTGTGTGCTTTCATGCATGAAGGTGTGAAGTCAATTCAAATATTTTACTTAGAAACTTTGCCACTACACATCAGTAATTTATAAAGGAGTTGCCAGCAACTGCCCAATATTGAGGGTGAACAACAGAGACAAATAATTTCAAAGTATGCAGTGAATGACTGAACAGTGGTAACCTTGCCAAATTCACAGATTAAAACACTGGTTCCATGTTCTAACAGATAACAAAACCTAAACCACTTTCAGACCCGTACAGAGGGCTTTAGGGTTCAATTACACACAATTTCCAAGTTTGCAAAGGGGAAAAATACTTTGAAAAATGATAGCAGACTTGTAAAATAAGTTGTCAAAAACCAACAGTAAGTGAGAGAAAAGATTGTGCCACAATTAGTATGTCGGTATTAAAGATACGAGGCAGCTTGAGCATAATGGGTCCAATGGATTGTTTGCCGCTGTTTACTGTGGTTTATTGATAGCGTTTACCCGGTCTGTCATGTCCTAGGCTTTTTGTCCATTGTTTTCCCTTCATTGTCACCAATAGGGAGGAACATTTTATCAAGTACAAGGGCTGACCTACATGTACTTGGTGTAGACTGTAAAAGAATTTTTAGGGTATTTAATCACAATTATTATTATCATTTGTTTTTGTTTTTAGGGCAAAACAAATTAGGAAGAATAGAATGCCTGCACGAAATTGCTTAGTCGGAATTGCATTTACACATACCAACTGCTCTGTTTAACAGGCATGCAACTCTTCCGCGTTCGTGGAATTCCGCGTTTGCAGATTATTAGTTTTTAGCCTAATATATGCCTGGCAACAACTACAATCATGTAAAATAAGCCTAGTACATGCTAAAAATGCACCTAAGCATAAAAAACCTCAAAATTTTCTAGGGTACCATTGTGGGTATCTTGGCCTGTGGCGTTTCGGCTGCCTCGCTCCGCACTTGCGTTGTGCCTTTGAAAATTTTCCTCTTTTTTTTCAACGGACAGTTGCATGCCTGGTTTAACTGACTGGTAGACTAATGTTTGATCTTTGTTTATACCTTTCACTGTCTCAATATCTAATATAAGGCAGACAGTTGGCTAGAACTAATTGGTCTTAAGACCTCTGCCTATTGCAATCCACAGCAGGGTACCCCAATGCCATTTTGTTATAGGTCTCTGTTTTAAATGTGGTATACCTAACCATACACAAACACACAATGAACATGAATGCAAAAAAAATGTATAAATTTAAGATCTGGGATCAGGGCCAAATTTCATAGCGCTGCTTGGCGGCGTTTTTTGGTGCTTACTGTGCAATTTTTATTTCATAGCGCTGCTAACCGTAAGCACACGAAAAGGCATGCCAACCTTCTGGTGCTTATCGCACGAAAATAAATGATGTCACAATGCAAATCACACGCAATCTGGCCGCCCAATTTTTCTGCTAACTTGTGAAATACACTAAGGCTTAAGCAAATTTTTCTGCTGCACGCAAATTTGCTTATACCGTTAAGCAGCGCTATGAAATTGGGCCCTAGTCTGCGCAGTAACAATAATTTAGTTCTCATTTATTATCCAGAAGTCTTAACTATTAAATATGTATACATGTATATATATATAGCGCCGGCACGTTAAACAGGAGGTCGTTGGTTCAAATCCCGCTCTAGTAAATTTTTCTTTGTTCAACCCTAAATCATTTAAAAATGTACCCAGTCAGTTTCCCTTGTGGTTTATTTTTTGATATCTGATATAAAAAGTCGCATCCCCTTAAGGTGATCCCCTGTCTGCCGCTTCCCAGGTTGTATCATTACCCGGGTGTGGTCCCTGGCTACACGGCAGTTTGCGGTTGAATGGCTTCTGACAGGCACCCCCCCCCCCCCCCCCCCCGAACAAAGATATTGACAAAATTGGGAGACCACCAACATAGGCAGCAGACAGGGGATCACCTTAAGGGGATGCGACTTTTTTTATATCAGATATCAAATAATAAACCACAAGGGAAATTGACTGGGTACATTTTCAAATGATTTTGGATTGAACAAAGAAAAATTGACTAGAGCGGGATTTGAACCATCGACCTCTGGTTTAACGTGCCGGCGCTCTACCAACTGAGCTATCTAGCTATCTATATTTATATATAGATATTAATGGCTTCTGACAGGCACCCCCCCCCCCCCCCCCCCCCGAACAAAGATATTGACAAAATTGGGAGACCACCAACATAGGGCTAGGTAGCTCAGTTGGTAGAGCGCCGGCACTTTAAACCGGAGGTCGTTGGTTCAATCCTATGGTTCAATCTTTGTTCAATCCTAAATCATTTAAAAATGTACCCAGTCAGTTTCCCTTGTGGTTTATTATTTGATATATATATATATATATATATATATATCAAATAATAAACCACAAGGGAAACTGACTGGGAACATTTTTAATATATATATATATATATATGTTTTTATTTGAAGGAAGAAAAGCAGGATGGCTAAAGATGAAGTTTGTTGAAATGAAAATAGCCATTTACATTTGGAGGCTTTGCAGAGTGCAGTGTTTGTTGTTAGTCTGCAGTTGTTAAATTTGTATGTTACAGTATCCCATACCCACAGGATGTGTGACGGTAAAAGTACACGTAAAAGTAAACTTTTGATATACTTAGATGTGTTCTTCAAATCAGTATGGTTTCATACTAAACCTCATCCTAAATAAGCTTATACATGTAAGACTATTGAATATTTAAACAAAATTGTAAAATTTAAATAATTTTCATACTGTTAAGTTATTTTTTAATGTACAGTTTAGACTGATGTAGTGGAGTTGTACACAAACTTCAGTACTGCTTGCACACAGTAGGAATGTCAATGGTCAGCCACACAATGTAAAATGTAGAATGATTTAAGTGTGTTCATATATGAGGCTGTGGAGTTATATGCTGATTTCAGCTATTGTCTTTTCATACACTTCACAAATAACACAGTAATTAAGTGTAGATTTTATTTCATCCAGTGTGAAACATACCAAATTTTGTGTTCAATATTGCTGTCAGTGTTTGTTTAGCCGTGCTTTGTTCATTCTCTTAAATGATTTTCTTCTATGTTTTGTGTTGGTATAGATAATTTTATAGAGTGTTCAGATCTCCTTAGATTTTCAACTAATATTATCTATGAGAAAGAAGTCTGTCGTGAACTGCTCATCAATCCATATAGATTTCAGATGCTAAGCTTTAGACCTTGGTAATGATGTGTTTGAAAATATGTAGTGGGTTATGGAAACAATTAAAATAACATGTAGGTACAAACAAATCTTCAATAACAAAAACCTTATCAAATAAAAAGAAGAGCATTTTCTTAAAGCACAAATACTACGTTTTTCTTTTATTCTCAAGAGCCATGTAGATGGTTGTAAAGCTACCGAAGTAAAGATACTAATTTCAGACATCTAAATTCATCTAAACGAAGGGGAAACAAAATTTTCCTCAATACCTGCAATACAGTTTGAGAGGAACCGTTCACCAACAATACATGTATGATTGATGCAGAAATTGGTGTTGTCATTTGCTCTAGGAGAGGTTTATATAGCATAAATATTCTCTATATTTAATACGAAGCAGCCAGTATTTCAACTGGCCAGTATAATCAGATCAAGGCTTGCATCTTGAGCTAATAGTCGGCCCTTTTTTTAACATCATCATGAACTTTATGTGCAGACGAAACCATACAACATATCATGTGGAACGCGGTAATGGTTAAAAAGAAACATCGCAATTTAGGAATGTTAAAAGTGTACTGTATCAGGAGCTTCATAATATCACTTGCTAATTCCAATATGGAGATTTCGGCGCGAGTTGTTCAAATAATTGATAGACTTATCGAGGCAAATGCCTTAAAGTTGAGTTACAGTAAACTGATGCAATCTGGCTCTCTGAATTTGATGGTTTTGAAACCACCTATACTAAATTGTTGGTGTTAGTGTGACAGAATTCAGTCACAACATGGAGATGGGTTTCTTTTGAAATTTTAGTGATAAACTACTTACTTGGCTCAGTTTAATGCTGGTAAACATGGTAAACAACACAAAATCTGGTTTGCTGTTGATGTCTAGGCCTAGAAAATGGCAACTAGCCAAGGGGTCACCAACTCGGTTGCTTCTGCTTCAACAAGGGTTTGGGTAATTTTTGTACACGATGTTCACAGATTAAACTTACATGGTTTGATGATAATGATAGTAGAAAGTGCTGAGGTGCTGTAGCTTCTGAGAACTAAGTGAAACAATGTCACAAAAATAATTTTCATCTTTGGGAAATCATTAGAGTATGTGCAACATTTTTACGTGTACATGTACATGTACCGGTAATGGTATTCAATACTGCAGTTCTGGTAAACATGTTGCACATGCTAAAACAATTTTACTCATTTTTCAAAAACCACAAACCTCAGCAAGTAATATGTTGAGGGAAGCTTTCTACCATCTTTATCTTCAAACTGTTAAAGTACATCTGTGGACTATGTGTCCTACAAAATGTACCCATGCAAACCCTTTAAAGAGTAGAGCCCTGGACTTGCCTTTCATTTTGTGTGTTGCAATGACTGAAAACCTTCTTAAAACTAATGTCCATAGAATTGTATATGGAAGGTGAAATTAAAGAATGGGGGATACAGTAAAATTGACTTTGAGCAGAAAGGTGCAAGTGCATATCTGGGCCCAATTATATAGCGCTGCTAAGCGGCCGATTTTTTGCTTACTGTGCGATATCCATTTCATAGCGCTGCTGACCGTAACACGAAAAGGCATGCTAACCTTCCGGTGCTTACTGCATGAAAATAAATCACGTCGCAATGCAAATCCACGGTAAACACGCAATATGGCCGCCCAACCTGTGAAATACGCTAAGGCTTAAGCAAATTTTTCTGCTACAGTAAGCACGCAAATTTGCTTACCAGTAAGCAGCGCCATGAAATTGGGCCCTGATGTGTAATTTTTTTTTTTTTTTACCCCATGTTGGTCAATCAATTGTCAGTACAATTTTTTTACTGCAGCAAAACAAGCTTCTTACAGGTGATTGTTAAGTTCTCTCCGCACCACCTTAATTGCACTAATTTTATGTCATTATAGCTTGAGTTATATATGCAAATAAATTGATGTATCCCGTTTAATTACAGTAATATTTAGAGCGGGAAAAATGGCCTGTATTTAATGGTATGTTATTTTTTAAAGATGAGAAGCTTTCTGTCTTATATGTATCGATTCAGAAACCTATCAGGCTAATTAATTCACCGATGTAAAGTTACTATGAAATAAAGTAGCCTACATGTAGTTAATAACTATAGTACTCTTTACGATCATCACTGTTATAGTTCAAACCTTGCCTTGATGACCTAGAATCTATAGCCCAACCGTTCAAGTGCAACCATACACACAATATACAGTATCGAATATGACAGTGCCTTTCAAATACATGTGTACCTGTCCACAACATGCTGTCTGTGATGGTGTGCATGTGATGCTATAGAAATGCAATTTCTTTCACAAGCTTGGAGGTACAATGTAAATTGTGAACCTTGATCAGATAATATTTCATTCGGGATACCTATGCGTGAAATACAACGCCCATGGCTTCGGTTACTCTAGTAGTTTCAATGCTCGGTAGGCGAACAGCTTCCGGATAACGTGTGGTGTAATCGGCGAGTGTTAAGATAAAACGATTTCCACTTTCAGTTTTGGGGTGTATCGGGCCGACGATATCTATCGCAACGCGCTGAAACTGAGTGTCGATGACAGGCATATACTTCCTAGAGGAACTTTGCCTTTAGGAATTTTCCTTTGGCATATGTCGCAAGAACGGCAATACCTAGTTATGTCTGCTTGACAACTTGGCCAGAAAAAGTACTTTATCAGGTGCTTACGTGGGCCTTGATGCCTTCCTAATTGCTTCATAAGCTAGTTTCATGACATAGCTACGGAATTTCATTGGAACGACAATTTGATGAGTCTCCAAATTGAACTTTTGGGGATTTGAATTCTCGATACAGTAAATCGTCTTGCCAAAAGAATCTTGAGTAGGATCCATAAAATTTATGTTTCTTATTTTCGTCAGAGGCGCGTTCGCGTACACGAAACAGTGATGGATCATCTATTTGTTCTTTCGCGATCTCTTGCCTTGAAATATCAGGAATGATGTCAGGGACTTTGAGTTTTCTGAGCGGTTTATCTTGCGCCAATTTCTGTGCTCTAGTTACTACAGCGTTCAGTTCACTATTTGCGTGCGATTGATCGGTCGCTGCATTTTCAGGTATTTTGCTTTTCTGCCAATTTAAGTCTGGAGCATTTGGTGCTCCTACATTATCACGTCATACATGGGATTTGTCATACACTGCATATAAGTCCATCCTACGTAGTAGGGCGTGTCGAGTTTGATTTTTGCAATGGCTGCAGTACGAATTGTGCCGTCAACCAGGACGCATGACTTTTCTTCGCCAGTCAATTGCTCATTGGGTACTAAGCTACGTCTGTATTACACTGCTACATCCACTATCGCGTAAACCTTGTGCGGCTTTTTCATTGACTATACCGTTAGTTATGGGCATGCCAGATTTATCTAGTTTAATGCATGCAGCAGTCATGACAGGGAGTTCGCAGCCACATTTCAATGTAACATAACCTTCTTGTACACAGCAGTCTGCAAGGGGTTCAGACCTGGGTACGGTTACCATGCACGCTACTCTTTCATGAGGGTTCGCACTACTACTTTCTTTCACTGCATTTTCGCTGCAACAGTTCAAAAATTGTTACCGCAAAAACAAATCTATGAGAGAGTCGTATTAAACGGACGGCAAATTGAGGTGCACTTTTTATTGGGTCTCGCAAACCGAAACTTAAGTCTGAAGCCATGCTCATTTAAATGAAAACGGTTAAGCAACGCGTCTTTCATGCGGAATCGTCAGCACTTAAATGAGAATACAAATTCAATGATTTGCCCTTTAAGAGAGTGTTAAATTAATTGCCCATTCTTCCTGTTCCCACGACTGACTTGATGCATAAGTATGCATCTACATCATCCTTCGTGTCATCGAATGAGGGTAACTTGGATGCCTTAGCCTTTAACCTTGAACTGTGACCACTGAAAGACGTATCATCACTACTAACACTTCCTCTCTTGACCTCTAGTTTTGCTTGTGAATCTAGGATGTCCTTTTCTTTCCTTTTCATTTCAAGACTGTGAGCGCGTTCGTCTCTATCTACTCTTTCTTTCTCCTTTTTTTCTTTGAGGCGTTCTGTGTGCATTTTCTCACTTTCTTTCTGTACAAAATCTAATAGATCCCTTCTACTCAATCCACAACTCACACCTAACTCACGCAACTCAAGAATTTCACTTTCCATCTTACCAACGGCTGTAACCAATATGACACCACAGTCTTGTTAACCTTCAACTCAGAGGTTTTGCTTTCGACCTCAAGTACAAATTATTTACAGTGTTTTAGATTGAACTCGAGGGTTCGTCCACTAAATTAAATCAATAAATTCAGAGCACGTCTTTGGCTGGTTTACACCAAATAAATCTCAAATAAAACCAACTATCCTTGAACTGAAAAGACTAAAGAATTTACAAAGTTCCACAAAATGGAAACACTTTGACACACAGAAACCTGCTCTTGGAAGTCATGCAGAAAGTAACCTTAATGACAATGGCATCAGACTTCTTTCTTTTTGCCTAGCCCTTAACCTAGTCATTGGCTCTTCGATGTTCCCACACAAGAAGATCCACAAGCTCACTTGGAACTCTCAGATGAGAAAACAGTCAACCAAATTGACCATACTGTAATTAACCGCAGATGGCAAAACTCCCTAAAGGATGTGAGAGTATATCGAGGAGCAGACATTGGATGTGATCATAACCTTGCAATTACAACCATCTGTCTCTCACTGGCAGCATCCAAGCAGCAAAAGAAACAGATGAAATATGACTTTGCAAAGCTACTAGACAGGGATAATATACTAAAGTGTTTTGATGCTACAGTGGGTGGCAAATTCCATGCTCTAGTCGAACTGGAAGATGAAGATGACATCGACAAAGAATGGAATCATTTCAGAAGTTCCATCAATGAGGCTGCGAAGAAAGAATTGGGTTATCGGAAGCGGAAGCAAGAAGACTGGATCTCAACACAGTCATGAGATCTGATTGCAAAGAGGAAAGAAGCCAAACCTTACCTTGACGCGAAATACAAGGATCTCAACAGGGAAACTAGAGCTAGCCTGCGACATGGTAAGAAAGTTTGGTACGCTTAGTAATGTAGATAACATCCAACAAGCCTCTGCTAATAACAACATCAGAGAGGTTTACCAAAAGAAAAACATCTTGATTGATAAATCCAGCAGGAGAGTAACACAGATCAGAGACTCTAAAGGGAACATCATAAAGGATGAGGCAACTCGGCTGCAGAGGGGGGCTGAATACTTAGAGGACATACTTAATGCAGACCAACCTGAAGAACTCCTTGACTTCTCCCAGCTCAATTCATTTGGTGAACTAGAAATCAACATGGAACCACCAACCATGGCAAAGCTGAATAAAGCTGTCAGACTACTGAAGAGAAACAAATCTCCAGGGATCGACAACATTCCTCCTGAGCTACTTAAGGATGGAGGCGATAACATCAGAGAATGGCTGTTACAAATTTGCAGACTCATTTGGCTAAAAGAAAGAACTCCTAGCGAATGGGGAAAGGGCATCTTTTTACCACTACCACAGAAAGGGGACCTCTCATACTGCAACAACAATAGAGGGATCACCTTACTTGATATAGCAGTGAAAGTGTTTTTTTAACATCATGCTCTTGAGAATCAAGAATGACATAGACAACAGGTTGAGAGAAAACCAAGCAGGCTTTAGAAAAGGCCGTTCCTGCCAAGATCAAATTGTCACCGTAACTACCATGTCTTGGCAATTTTATTGACTTCAAGGCGGCCATTGACTCAGTTCACAGACCTTCACTCTGGGAAGTTCTCAAGATCTATAGCATCCCTAGTAAGATGATCAATATTATCAAGAATTCCTATGAAGACACAACATGTGCAGTGAAGTCAGAGGGACCCATCTCCACCTGGTTTAAGATTGTCACAGGCGTGAGACAAGGCGATATCTGGTCCCCCTTGCTATTTGGTGTGGTCATTGATTTCATCGTTAGACATGCTGTAGACAACAGCAACAGAGGTATTGTTCTTATACCCAGGCCCCACCCAGGCGAAGCTCAAGATATCCTGAGGTGAGGCTTTCTGATTTAGACTATGCCGACGACATAGCTTTATTCAAGGAATCTGCTACCAAGATGGCTGAAACAACAGACACAATAAGATCACTTGCAGGAAAACTCGGGCTACATACATACATACATACATACATATTGGGCATTTGTATAGCACTACTACGTCAAGAACGCAGCGCATTAGATAGGGTACAGAGAATGTTTGATACACTTCTTAAAGAGGTGGAGAGTGCATTCCAGGTGTGAGGAGCAAAATGAGAGAATGTGCGACTTGAAGCTGACTTAAGAAGTTTGATTGAGTTAGGTTCCATGAGGCGAGTAGTGTCGGATGCTGAGCGTAGAGTTGGGCGGCCAGGCCGATGGAGAGACAGGCAAGATGATAAATAGCCAGGTGCTGTTTTGTTGAGGCATTTGTACACATAAACCAAGATCTTGAAGGTTATCCTCTCCCTAATCGGCAGCCAGTGAAGATCTTGTAAGTATGGTGTGGCGTGGTCATGCTTTCTGATGATGACGACAGACAAATTTGGCAGCCCAGTTTTGTAGCCGTTGCAGTCGTTGTATGTATGTTGAGTTGCACCCAAACAGCAAGGCATTACCATAGTCAAGCCTGGTAAGAATCAGAGCACGGACAACAAGATGACAGGTGTCCTTATCGAGGAATCTTCTGATTCTAGAGATATTGCGCATCTGGTAGTTGAGACCTTTGCACAAGGATGTTACTTGAGCATTCATACTCAAGGAAGTGTCAAACACAATACCGAGATTGCGTACACTCTCAGCGGGCTGGATGATCTTGGTACCAATACGGAGAGTCACTGCAGGCAGGAGGTGCTCAAGGTGATCAGAGATTACCACAAGGAACTCGGTCTTCTCCTCGTTGAGCTTGAGCCTGTTGACAATCATCCAAGACATGATCTCACCAATGCATGTTGACATCTGTGAGAGTGCAGAAATCATGGAATTGTGGTTGCCGGGGTCGAAAGAAGAATACACATCATCTGCGTAGATGTGAAACTGAAGGTTGTGCCTATGCAGGATGTTGCCAATTGGAGTGGTGTACATGTAGATGTTGAACTGTTGGGGGCCCACTATCGATCCCTGTGGTATGCCATATTCCAAATCAAGACGTTGAGAAAAGGAGCTGTCAATACATACACTGGTTGTTCTTCCAGATCCTCCAATCCCATCTCGTCCGCGAGCCTGTTTAACATGATGCGGTGGTTAACGCAGTGTCAAATGCTGTGCTGAGGCAAACAGATATCTTCTTCAAGAAATCAAGTCTAAACACAACTGGGGGGACAGATCTTTTTCTATTGCAGCACCTCATCTCTGGAATCAACTACCTCTTCACATCAAAACATCCACTTCCATTCACTCTTTCAAAACATCCCTCAAAACACACCTCATGTCAATAGATCCATTCTTTTGTATTTAATCTGTTCTTTGTTATTTTTGTTTGAATTTTCTATGTAATAGCGCCCTGAGCACTTTTGTGGATTTGTGCGCTCTATAAGACCTCGTTATTATTACTATTATTATTGGTTTCTGAACTGTGCAGCTTACAACAAAATGGTCAGACAGCAGTGAACCTATGTGGCAGTCAGCAATAAGATGATCACTTTCCCAAGGTCCAAGGTATGGCCAAGATCATGGGTTGGGCCAATGACATGCTGGGTCAAACTAGCACTCAAGACAGTAGTCAGAAAATGCGATATGTCACTCTTTGTAGGGACATCCACATGCAGATTAAAATCCCCTGCTATGATTAACTTACTGTTCAAAGAGTTCACGAAGTCCACAAATGAATCAAACTACGAGAGAAATTCTGCAGTTGTAAAGCCGTTTCTTGGGGAGGGTGGGGGTCTATAGAGCCATAAAACAACACTTTTTTTAAAGCATTTAAATAGCACCGTCGGTTTATAAACAGGTCAAAAGGTCAAGAAATGATCACCAACATATCCATTTTTTGTGAAGTACCTAAAGCAAGGGTATGAAAGGTCATGTGATGTACAACTACAGTAAACATGAAAGGTCGTGTGATGTATAGATTGTAAAAATAGCTAATGTGGTTAAGGAAATATGAACTTATGAAATAATGATATATGTGTGTAAGGGAAAAGCAAAATCATACATGTAGCCATGTGAAAACAGACCAAAAGATGAGACTATTTGTGACCACAAAAAAAAACACTTTTGGTGGTAATATACATATAAGCAACACCCAGGTCAAAATTCCAGTTGAACCTAGTTAACTGTGGTCAACTGGTTCAACTGGATAGTGATCAAACTCGTCCATTTTCCATATTAACCAACTGGTTTGGACTAGGTTTAACTGTGTTCAACTAGGTTGAAATTATAAACCAGTTGGTTTCTGTCCATTTTCCATATTAAACCAACTGGTTTTAACTGTGTTTAACTAGTTTATCAACTGGTTTCAACTAGTTCCAGTTAAACCCAGTTTAACTAGGTTCAACTGGAATTTTGACCTGGGCATATAGAGTGTTTTTTTAAGAGAGGACAACGCAAAAGAATATAATATGACCGGAACGCACTCAAATGTTCAAAAGCTCAAAGTTTAAGATTATGAAGTTTTCCCTTGTTAAAGGCTTTAAAGAACGTATGAAGCGTTGTGCATGTATGTTCTTAATAGGGATGGGGGGCGGGGGCGGTTAAGTAGGTGTAGGCAAACGGTAGTGTAAATAATATACATATAAGCAACATATAGAGTGTATAGCCCTGTGAAAATAGACCAAAAGATGAAACTATTTGTGACCACAAAAAAACAGTTTTGGTGGTAATATACATATAAGCAACATATAGAGTGTTTTTTTAAGAGAGGACAACGCAAAAGAATATAATATGACCGGAACGCACTCAAATGTTCAAAAAGCTCTAAGTTTAAGACGGCGTGTTTCTGCGTGTAAGGTTCCGTTCTCCCGCCCCCCGCCCCCCCTGACCCTTCCTCTCCCCGTCCCACATGCTCCCCTAATGCCTGCCTCCGTTTTCCATGATCCTATCCCATAGCAACAGTAAAATACAATGTGCCGTTCCCCGGGTCCCGCTAGAGTTCCGCGCTGTTCCGATTCCACAAAGCACTAAGATTGATCTTAACTTTGTATCAATCTTAATTGCTTTTAGCAAAGAGTGACATCACAATACCAATTACCCTGTCCCTGTCTGTACTCCGTGTCGTTTTCTTTTTCCCGTTCAGTTTATTTTTTTCCCTGTCCCGTATCATTTATAAGTCCCTTTTCTTTTTTCCCCTTCCCGTATTATTTTCCAAGCCCCGTTAATTTGTTTTCCGTCCTGATCATTATTTTCCCGTATTGTATTATTTTTTAGTAGAATTAATTTTTTTTCCCAATTCACCTTGTGTTGAAAACTCAACTGAAAAACAACTGGAATCAAAAGAAAGTAGCACAACAGAACATACCAAGAAAGCCAAACAACACAATGAATATAAATTAAAACAATCACCTTAAATGAGGAAAACACAAAGAAAAAAATTGAATCATTACTGTTTTGCCAATGAAAGAAACTGTAGAAGTGTCAAAAAATCGTTAATGTTGAAACTTAGAGAATAAGCCAAATCACCTTGTATTTAAAACTGGCATCAACTTATGCGCACTGTAACGTGTGTCTTTCTATGGGACGCAGCTTGGCGCAAGCGCAGAACTCCACGGTGTTGCTTCCTGGCATTTCCGAGCTACAAAAGACAATCGTGTGTTGGGGGTTGGGGCTAACAAAAGAGGTGTAGATGCCACAAGGTTTATAACAAAAAGTAATGTCCCAATGCGTAAACTTTCCAGGCGTGTTTTATTTGTTCTAACTACCAAGAAAATAGTGTGTTTGGGGGGTGGGGGTGATAAAAGAGGGGTAGATGCCGCGAGGTTTAAAATAAAAATTAATGTCCCCAGTGTAAACTTTCAAGGGTGTTTTATTAAGTTTGTCATAATTTACTTGAGGAGGGATGCATGTCCTGAAAAAATGGAGATGCGTGTTAGGTGCCGTCCCCCGTCCTCCTGCCCCTTCCTCTCCCCGTCCCACGTGCTCTAATGCCTGCCTCCGTTCTCCATGATCCCGTATAATAGCAATAGTTAAATAAAAGGTGCTGTTCCCCCGTCCCCTTCCCTCTCCCCGTCCAACGTGCTCTAATGTCTGCCTCCGTTCTCCATGATCCCGTACCATAGCAACAGTAAAATAAAAGGTGCCGTTCCCCCGTCCCCCTGCCCCTTCCCTCTCCCGGTCCCACGTGCTCTAAAGCCTGCCTCCGTTCTCCATGATCCCATCCCATAGCAACAGTTAAATAAACTACGTGCCGTTCCCCCGTCCCCTGCCCCTTCCCTCTCCCTGCCAACGTGCTCTAATGCCTGCCTGTGTTCTCCATGATCCCGTTCCATAGTAATGGTTAAATAAAAGCTGCCGTCCCCCCCATCCCCCTGCCCCTTCCCTATCCCCGTCCCATGTGCTCTAATGTCTGCCTCCGTTCTCCATGTTCCCGTACCATAGCAACAGTAAAATAAAAGGTGCCGTTCCCCTGTCCCCCTGCTGTCCCTTCCTCTCCCCGTCCCACGTACTCTAAAGCTGCCTCCGCCATTGTTCTCTCTCCATGATCCCGTCCCATACGCCTCTCTTAATATTTATGCATGACGTCATAATTCTTAATGAGGCTAAGTCCCCCATCACTTGCAGTGGTTACGCCCATCGCCTTGTTTTGGGTTAGCATTGAGACGTACCTCATGCATTATTAAGAGAGGCCTATAGCAAAAGTTCTTTGATTGTACTACTGTACGCGTACGCCGCCCACAGCAACACTTCTTTGCCTGCACTGTACGCGTGCGCTGCCCATAGCAAAAATTAAAACGGCACGCAAAACCACACAAATATGGGTGTTTTTTGCCCATAAATCTGTCAATTCTAAACGGATTTTTTTCAAAATAGATGAGTGTCAAGATGAAGTCAGTGTCTTTCTTCTGCGAAAATTTGGTGAGGTTTGATGCGGTATCCAGGGACGAGATCCAATAACACACAAACACACAAACGTACGTGCACTGTTACGTTAGAGGACACCTATTGTTCTTTCTGTTGTTTATGTATTGAAGCGATCCCCTTTGGTTTTTTACACAAATGACTAAAGAGGACACCTGAAAACAAAGAACCAACTAGTGAGGACCTATTGTCCCTTCTGGAAAATTTCTTAGGAGTGTAGACCATACAAACACACACCCACACCCACACAAGGAAGGACATGTCAGAAACGGTATGCCCCTTCAGTGGCTTCGCCTGTACAGGGCATAACAAAATAAGAGGCGATCCGGCGAACACCTAATAATAATAGGTCTTTGGTGCAATCCAGAGATGATCATTGCGTTGAACAAACACGAACAAAATCAACAATGTGAACACACTAAAATAAATGAGTTTTGTGAATGCGCTTGAAAGCATGCAACTACTATTTGTTAGGATCTTATGGTGTGTGGTAACTCATTCCAAAGAATTGGACTGAAAACACGTAGGTCTACTAACTTCCATCTGCGCAACATTGCAAGGATTCGCAAATACATCATTTCTCGTCTGGACTATTGTAACTCCCTGTTGTCTGGAATCACCAAATCAAATCTTAAACGCCTCACCATTACAGAGCTGCCAAACTTGTTCTCATTGTTAACTGTAGGAGAGCGCATGGAGAAGCGCATCCAATTCAAAACTCTTCTATATGTTTTTAAATGTTTATTAAATGGCATTGCTCCAGTTTATCTGTTTAATATGTTTCTTCTTCGTCCAGGACTCCGTTCTTCTTCTGATAAAACACAGCTTAAAATGTTTTTCCTGTTGTTTTCTCCCGACTCCGACCGATTGAGCCTAAATTTTCACAGGTTTGTTATTTTATATATAAGTTGTGATACACGAAGTGTGGGACTTGGACAATACTGTTTACCGAAAGTGCACGTAGGTGTGTTCGATGTTCGATCGAGGCAAAGTCTGCCTCGATTGACGTCACAAAAGGGGTAGGTGGAGTCGTCCCCCCCCCACAGATTATTTTTTTTTTTTTTACATATAAATCGTTAAAAACAATTACTCAAACAATTATTTTATTGTTCAGAAAAATATACTCTATTTCCAGGTGACAGCTTTTCACCACACGCGAACAAAACAAGTGTCTGCGTAAGTTTCGTGATTGGAGTTGGCACAAATTCTTAATTTTTTTCAAGTAACTTGACCTGAGGTCAAGTTTTAATATTGGTTTTTCTTCGTTATTTTGTTGAATTTATTTGTACTTCTATATACATGTATGTTGTATTTAGTAACTAGTATTACATCTTCAACAACATAATGTCATTTTTATGGTCAGAAGGTACGTTTAACTAAAATAATGGACGAAACAAAATCTCCCCAACGTAAAACTCCATAAGGTTGGGACCACAATGGTCCTGGAAGTTCAAATACAAGCGAGACTTGCGCGAGACTTGTACAGTCTATAGTAAATGGGTGGCATGGCAATATGTAGTGTATTGACTGGTGACAATAACTTTTTTTTTTTTTGTCAATTGGAAGTCAGTGTAGAGAGTTTAACACAGAGGAGATGAGAATGATGACGAGAAAACTGGAATACTGTATACAAAAACAAAATCTCTGTGTTTGCATCCTGACAGGGAGTGCATTAGGATAGTCTAACTTTGAAAGCTTAGGAGCCTGCATTGCAATCAAGCGTCATGTTTTTAAAACCTGCAAATGGGTCATATTTTTTGACCGCGTGAGTGCTTTCAATCACTTCCGGGGGTATATTCATTCATACCCAAAACAGTTATTACAGATTGGAATACAATAACGGACAATAAGACTGTTAAAGGAGTCGTTTTAATACACCTCTAAAGCAAATTGAAACTACGGCGCAACAAAAGTGACAGGGCGAACTAACGTATACCCCCGGAAGTGATAAAAATACTATTTATAGCGCCCTTGCGCGGTCAAAAATAAGGCACATTCTTACACAGATTTAACATGATTTGACATGGTCATGGATATATAGAAAAGGAAGAAAAGATTCTTGATGGTTGAAGATGGAATAACTTCAGTAGACCCGTTCTGGATTGTGATGTTGGATAGCCTTTATGTTGTGTTAGGGAGGCAGTAATAAAGAACTCAGTTGAAGAGTAATCAAGTTTGAGCACATGCAGGCTTTTAAAATAGTAACAATCCAAGGTGATCTTTTTATAGATTGGAGTAACAATGGTTTGTTTAGGTCACCTGGAAGTAGATTTTTTTTTCTTTCAAACATAAGAGTATATGCTTACGAACAATAAAACTATTTTTTTAGTAATTGTTTGTCACGATTTATATGTTTAAAAAATATGTAAAGTTGTTTGGGGGGCTGACTCCGCCTACCCCTTGTGTGACGTCAATCAAGGCAGACTTTGCCTGCAATGCGTATAGTAAACACACGTCCAAGTCGTGAGTTGGTACATTTCAAAAAAGTGTTTTTCTGTATTCAGCAGCAATACACCTGGTCGGCATTGCCGGAAATAAACGTTTTTGAAACGTACAAGCTCACGACTTGGTCCGTACATGTACTTTGCAATTGTGTTTACTCTACGCATTACAGGCAAAGTCTGCCTCGATTGACGTCATGAACAGCGCCCTCTCGGGTCGGGGTCTACTCTCAAATTTGTAAATAACATAAGAACTGATTTTTTAAAACCTTAGTTAACTGTTTGTTCACATTCCACTCATCAAAACACACATATTAGTGACAAAAGCTTTATTTTGAAAAAATACCACTTCCAGGTGACTTTAAGATCCATTTGAAACCCAACAAGAAGTACAAATATTACCAGAGTATTTTCATTAATTTCTTACAGCAGCACGAGGCATGGGTGGGAAATTTATTACAAAATGTCTCTCCTCAAATAGGTACACGTTGGGTGTCGTGGACGAGTGGATAAGAGCACCAAACTCAAGCTCTGGTGCTTCTGTTCAGCAGAGTGTGTGGGTTTGAATCCCGGTCGTGACACTTGTGTCACTGAGCAAGACAATTAACTAAAAATGCTTCTGTCCACCCAGGGGTAAATGTGTACACCTGCGAGGGCAGAGATGGTAATTGTGATTTATTTAGCAGTAAACTCCCAAGGGAGCTGAGATGGTTTAAAGAATGAATTAAGGCCCAGTGACCAGGGGTAATCATGTTGGAAGCGCTTTAAAACGCCCTTCTGGTGTGAAGAGGGCTTTATAAAAACTGGTAATTATTATTACTATTTGGGGGAAAAAAGTAATTAATTAGTGAATGAGGGTCAGGCGGCTGTGGGGAAAAAGTAGACGGCCAAACAAAAGGTATATTAGTCATTTCCTTCTTGGATGTTCAGACCATGAGGTTGAATGGTCTCTCCCTACTCCCTACTCAAACGAACAGTCTCTCTGTGGTTGCCTAGTGCCTCTATGCCCTGTAAAATCATGTCAGAAATTGAGTGATTAGGAAGACTGAAGTGATGTCCTACAGGTCTATCCAGCTTTTCTTGACTGTAGATCTCTCGCCGTAGAAACGCCTCTTGAGTGTAGTTCTTGTTTCACCTATACTTACCTTTTGTTTTGCCGTCTCCTTTTTCCACACAGCCTTTTAGCCTGAGCCTCATTCACTAATTAATTACTTTTTTTCCCCCACTTCCCCACCCTTGATATTGTCCTTTGTGTTTCCATCTTCTTGTTGTCAAGCCAATCCCTTCCCTACAACCCCCCCCCCTTTTGTCCCCCTATTCATTGTTTACCCATTGCTTTTTTAATCACAATTACCATCTCTGCCCTCACACGCAGTTTTGTCCGGGCGCTGCGTTGTGCGTCCGGGTAAAAAAAAAAAAAAAAAAACTTCGAACTCAAACCACCGTTTCAATGCGCTGTATCAACTATCTTTGTGTGTATAATATAGTGTGCAGCGACTGGTACCCAGAGGTCGGCTATTTCGTAAGGGCATTTTTCTCTGTGTCGCAGGGCATCCTAAATACATTTTGACAACAGCGTGGTGTTAGTGTTCTTTCGTTTTGACGGTTCGTTGTACGTGATAAACCGTACCACGAGTACCATCCAAATGGAATTGACACTGAACGCCAAACAAGGCTCACCCTATAATCATTTGATCCAATCATGTGTGCACATCGAGTACATAGGTCATTGATAATCATTAATATTGCTGTTCATTGAAATTTCTGCTCATGAATCACTTATTTATGTATTCAGGGGGGGGGGGGGGTTACAGTTAATGAAACCCAATGGCAGATTCGTACAAAGAGTGGATGCATACAGGTGTCCTTATCTAGAAAGCTGAAGTGTGTTAAAATGAATAATGCATTCCTGCTCATTCATCAGTAATACATGACGGTTCTGTACCCCTTTGGATTGGATGACAGCGTGGTGGGCGGTCGGTATTGTACTTAATGGATTTTGATTGGATATGATGCTGTGTATCGTACACTACGTGTAATAAACTGACTGAAACGAAAGAACGCTACTTAGACTTGGTTCCAAGTCAGTGATCGTGCGGTTTAGTCGTCCTGATCTATTATTGACTAACACAGCGCCCTCTTGTGGATAAACCTCTGTCATTGAGCGAGTTAGAGCGTGGTAGCAAATCTACAGGGAATTCTGCGTGGCTGATGCATAGAAATTACCGCAATCTCGGACTTGAACTCAAGTTTGCGTGGTACTAGGAGACAATTCAGAGATCGAAAAATACCCGGACGCAAATCTGAAACTGTTTTTGAGCGACTGGCACAAAGTGGTCGTGTTAGTGCTGAAATGATTTGAAGATAGAATTAGCTGTTGCAAACAACTTACCAACCAAATGGACCAAGGGTATAAATGCCAAAAATAGTTAATGGCCTGATGTTTCGACCCTAGCAGAGTCTTTCTCGAAGGCTAAATGACAACACAACAAACATGAACAGGTAACTAAGTGAAACATAAGCAGTGAAGTGAAAATACATGAATGGGGTTAGAGAGCATACAGAAAAAAGCAAGGGGTTAACAATTAATAGGGGGACAAAAGGGTTGTAGGGAAGGGACTGGCTTGACCACAAGAAGATGGAAACACAAAGGACAATATCAAGGGTGGGGAGGTGGGGGGAAAAGTAATTAATTAGTGAATGAGGGTCAGGCTAAAATGCTGTGGGGCAATAGTAGACGGCCAAACAAAAGGTATACATGTATTAGTTGTTTCCTTCTTGGATGTTCAGACCATAAGGTTGAATGGTCTGTAGGCGTCTAATCCAGAGTTTCTCCCTTCTCAAAAGAACAGTCTCTCTGTGGTTGCCTAGTGCCTCTATGCCCTGTAAAATCATGTCAGAAATTGAGTGATTAGGAAGATTGAAGTGATGTCCTACAGGTCTAACCAGCTTTTGGGTCTTGACTGTAGATCTCTGGCCCTAGAAACGCCTCTTGAGTGTAGTTCTTGTTTCACCTATACTTACCTTTTGTTTTGCCGTCTCCTTTTTCCACACAGCCTTTTAGCCTGAGCCTCATTCACTAATTAATTACTTTTTTTCCCCCACTTCCCCACCCTTGATATTGTCGTTTGTGTTTCCATCTTCTTGTTGTCAAGCCAGTCCCTTCCCTACAACCCCCCCTTTTTGTCCCCCTATTGTCTACCCATTGCTTTTTTTTCTGTATGCTTTCTAACCCCATTCATGTATTTCCACTTCACTGCTTATGTTTCACTTTAGTTACCTGTTCATGTTTGTTGTGTTGTCATTTAGCTGTCGAGAAAGACTCTGCACTAGGGTCGATACGTCCGTCCATTAACAATTTTTTGCTGAAATGATTTGCACAAAATTATTGGCACAACCAGTCGATCTTGCAGGAATAATAGTTTGAGTAATTGCCAACCGTGCAGGATCGGAATGAATGTTTTGTGGTTTGTGCAATCGGCTTATCTATTTGAGCATGAATAATTTGTGCGCAATATGCCGATAGATATGAAATATTTTGCACAATTTGGAGATCGCGCACGAATTATTTGCGCAATTTGACAACAGTGCAGGAATGATTAGTGCAATTTGACGATAGTGCAGGATTGGTTTAGCGCCTGGACAAAATTTAACCCTGTGGAGAACCCTGCATTAATCCTCTCAGATCTTTCTTTCCTGAAAGTGTGAAAATACTCCCGTAGTACATTCTCAAGATATCTGACATGGTTTTGTTTTCATAGACCTTTCAGAGAATAGTTTCTGCCACTACTCAGTTAGATGCCAAGATCACACTATTTTAAAGCGGTTGACAGACAGGAGCATTTTACGTAGGTGTGTAAACAGATAGATAATAAATATTGCTAAAGTGATGGAAGCAGATGGTGCACAAAGAAGCCTTTACAGTTCAGTTATGTAAACATTTATTGTATATACAACATTTGAAGATATTGCCACCCGCAATATAAAATGGGCTCGTCGAGGCAGTCTCATTTTGCAAGTTACTTCACCGGCAGCCTACAGCTACAAGAACCCTGTTCCAACTGACATGTATACATATACATGTACTCAAGACGTTGGCACAATGAGTATGAGCATTGGTTTTGATGATTGAAGATATGAACTGTCTGCGTCCGAGAGTTTAATGAGACTTTTTTCAACATTGGTGGCTTACTTCCCTCTAGACAATTGATATATGTTCCACAATTTATTGCAGAATTTGTCACCCAAACTAGCCTACACGATTGTGCCATGATAAATATGGTCTGAGAGAAATGGTACAAGCCACAGCATGGGCTGAACAGAAACTCAATGTTAGTTTAAGTGAAATGTGTAACAAGTTGACTGCAGTTTTTGTAAAGAGCACCACTGTCATGTTCCGAGAGTTTATATAAATTGGTGTTTGGCAGCTCTGTCCGTTCATAATTCAACATCAGGCAAGGTGCTTGATTGTGATGATCATGTTGAATTCCATCACCTTCCACCAATCAAGAAGCAATTCTCCTCTGCATCATCATCACCAGTCTCCGACAGATCTTGCTCCTTCACCTCCTCAGTGTTCATTTCACATTCATTTCCTAACAATAAGGAGCAAAATAATAAAAACTAAAGAAATTACAAGCTCTCAGCATCGAACTATGCCAGTATTAACTTTAACCCCCCCCCCCCCAAATAAAAAAACTGCCGTGACAAAATATAACTACATTAAGAGTCTCAATCAGCCAATACTGCGGGTATCGAACATTTTAAAAAACAACTCGAAAGAAGACTATATCATTCAAATATGGGCTGGGACCTACATGCGCCCCACATGGTGTAACCCATATTATGGGCCCCTTCTCATCCTGCACCTGGGATTCTTATTGGGCCCATATTGGTAAGCCCAGATCTACCCCATTTGTCCCACATGGGCCCCATATTATGGGTACCAGCATATTTTCATGTGTGTCCTACATGGGCGATATCGTGTGTCCTGATGGGGTAGTATGGGCCCCACGTGATCCTGCACCCAAGATTCATATTGGCCAAATGGGTTGGCCGATGGGATACATCTGGGGCCCATCTGCATGATCTTGGGGGGAAAAAAATCTGGTTTATCCCATGAGCACTACCTGGGATTCGTATGGGCAATCTGGGCCAATATGAGGGGTCCATGTGGGTGGCACAGAAATGGGCCAGCCCAGATAGCTTAATGTTAATTAGTCTAAAAGTTATCAATGACATGATTTGAGGGGATGACTAGTCGATATTATAACACCCCTAACAAGTATTCTGCCTGCTCATTGGTTTAGACCCATCACATGACATGTCTTAGTTTTGCTAGACGACGGCCGTGTGATAGTGCGTCGGTTTGCCGTGCGCTAGTCCGAAGACTAGCACAGGCGTGCATTACCTAGACGTCCGTTGCGTGTACGAGGATGATTAATAATTATTAATAGTCTATAACCATTTCGGATTGCACGACACTACATGCAGCACAGTAAAAGTTTTTGCAATCTGTATTCGCATCGTCCGTTGATTGTAGGTCTGTAACTTAATAATAGTAGTACAGTATTTAGAAATGTTTGGGGTGTTATAAAACAAATATTTACTCGTGCAATGGTTAGAACTATGACTCCCTCGGTGATCCCCGTAGCGTTCAATTTTCCCTCGGCTTCGCCTCGGGAAAATAGAACGCTCCTCGCCTCGGGAAAATAGAACGCTCCGGGGATCACCTCGGGAGTCATAGTTTTAACCATATCACTCGAAGCAGTCAATTTTTGTATATTAGCTCCCCGAGGTACATGTATTGGAAGTTGACAAACTAGTTCCTGAGGCGAAGCCGACAGAACTAGTTTGTCAACTTCTAGTATTGAGGGGAGCTAATATCGACTACTTACCCAAAATGGTTTGAGGGGATGACTAGTCGATATTAGCTCCCCGAGGTACATGTATTGGAAGTTGACAAACAAGTTCCTGAGGCGAAGCCGAGGGAACTAGTTTGTCAACTTCTAATATTGAGGGGAGCTAATATCGAATATTTACCCAAAATAAACCATGTTAAAAAAATACTTTATTTGTTTTACTACAATGTACACTTCATACATATTCAGCATCAGAACAGAGTGCATGACAAATTGAATAGCGCCCGGGTCTGACATCGGTAATGCGCTTGACAAGTAGAATGTAGCTCCCGGGCTGCCCGGGCGCTGTTCTACTTGTCATACGCATAAACCATGAGCGTGATTACTCGTGTGCATGCTTGGTAAATATCAAAATTAGTACCTGTACTGGTGATGAATGGACCAGTAAGAACTAGACTCTCGATCATAAATATGTATGACGTATAGTAATCTACAAAACCACATTAGCTAAGAACCATATTAGTCAGTTTTACATAACACCCAAGCATATCCTTGCCATTTAATTGGAGGATTGTCCGTCAACTGATAGCAAATAAAAGTACTATTGCAAGCTATGACACTTACCGTGCATTTTTCGTTCTTCACCGTGCATTTTTGTTTCCATCCGAAAAGTACTATTGCACGGTGAAACATCACTGCGTGCGTGGCATCTTTGGTATGCCAGCAGTGTTACTGCACGCACATAATGCACGCACATAATGCACGCACATACATGTAATGCTACATTTGGCGTCTGCATGCCTCAAAATAGCTGTACAGAACGCACATAGTCACTGTTGAATCCAACAGGCCACCCACAAGAAATCTCACAATTAATGTTTTGAAAGTTGTATCCTTCAATCAAAATGACAGTTGGACCTACTTGGATGTAATATAAAACAAATAATGAATGTTTTTCATTCGTGCACTAGTGCAAATATTTTCATTTGTTAAACGGTGGAATGTTCCATTCAACTTGGCTCCGCCTCGTTGAATAGAACATTCCATCTTTCCACTCATGAACATATTCGCACCATTGCACTCATAAACATTCATTATTTGTATTTAATATACCTCTCCTTGCAATTGGCATATGTATTATGTATAGTCAAGGAACTGAGGTACAGTCATGGTTAACAGTTATTTGATCAAAATTGTCATTATTTAAATTGCATGTTTTCAATAATATACAGTTCTGGGGGAAAAGGTTTACATGTATAGATAGCTGATGGACTCAACTTTCATATGACACCAAAAAGTCCGAAAAATAATTCACGTTTGGGTGAACACTGCTCACGTTTGTAAAGGTTATGAAAATTAGGTTGCACAGGAATTAATCTTCAAATTTGTGAGAGGCAAGTCCTTCGGAGCCTACAAAATTGAGATTGATAATTAATGACAAATTCATGATCAATTACAATCAGTTTGGGTTTGCTGAGTGAATTTTGTGGTTCATTAGACCAAACTCTTAACTTTTATTAAACCAAACTTTTGTTCATGAGGGAACAGGAATTGCATTTATTTTAAAGCATTGTAACTTTCCCTGGTACTTTCCCATAACTCAGGTGCGTTCATGGGAGTCAGGATGGGATGATTGTACATGTTGTAATTTCCATAATACAACATAATTTTTTACATCTGTGACTTTGAATTAAACCTTCAAACCTCATTTCAGTTAGTCTAAGATTAGATGAACATCTCATTGATTTACTTAATAACCAGATGGGGATTATTAAGGGAATCAATGTGTGGTGAAGAGGTTTACAACTAGTGGTTCAAACCCGCCGTGGCCTGGTTCTTGATAATTTTACCAAGAGGAAGTTGAGGTAAATTATCAAGAACAAGGCCTCGGCGGGTTTAAACCACTAGTTGAAAACCAATTCAACACACTTTGATTGCCATTCATAAATACCTTTTCGGTAAAAAAACATCAACACTTTTAGGTCAAAAAGTAAAATAAATGCAAAAATTGTAACTGTTCAATGATTGTTTTCAACACAACACCCCTTCAATGGAATGGTAAGGCCCTCGGGTAAACAACTCCTTATGAGGAGATTGCTGTGCGCGTCGCACGTATTGCGTGATGTGGCACAACTGTTCCAGCCTTCGATCAATCGACAAATATGAAACTGATAGAGTTAAGAACTAACAGATCATGGGGGGGATAGGGCCTTTGCTTCAGCAGCCCCTCATTTATTGAATTCATTAAAAAGGTCTCTAGTTAAGGAGGTGAGCGGCATTTTTGAATAAAAGTTGGTAACATACCTACATGTAATTTACCTAATTTGGGATGCTGATTCCGAAAATGATGGATACCAAGGCTAATTTTGAGTCCTTGTCCCTGAAAATCACATTTAAAACGGCACAGAAAACCTAGCAGATGACAATACTTTACATGCAAAAATAGTCAGGTTCTGCTGTAGTTACATACAGCTGTTGTCAGGATTCAGGTACCCAGTTATGTCGAGTATCCGGTTCAGAGTTTTGAGTGTGTTTCACACATTCACACCATGCACTTACAAAGTAGTATCAAAGTGAGTTGAATTCTGCAATCAATTTGCACTTACAAATGATCTCAAGGTACTTTTGAAAGTGTTTGAGTTTCTGGTATTTCCATAAAGAGACACTCATTACTCGGGTTTCCATAACTTTGGCTTATTCTTTGGTGTTTAAAGAACAAGACCGTGGAACATATTCTCTTAAAATGTACGCTGATACACATACCAGGTGCAGCAATACTCAATGATACAGTTAATGTTGATATGTATACATGCATTGTTAATCCACAATCAATTTTTCATTGGTCCAATGTTGGTGAGTAGAGCTCATTGTAAGCGTTCAAATTCATGGTTTAAAATTCATGGTTTAATCTTTCTACTCAAAAAATTTGGATTTTGAAGGATTTTTAAGCAACACATTTTTCGTTCATGCTTGAGAATTTTCTTATATAAATTTAGTTACACAAACAAGGACAACTTTCACAAGTAAAGACGATTTGATTCAGGAACCAAGGACATTATAAAATACCCTTGATCCACCCCTGTCTTTTCGGCTGAGTTTGAGAAACAAGGGATAAACAAACCTACTTCTTTACATAAATTATTTCCGCTCAATCCACAATTACAAGAATAGACTCCTTAGGAAGAAACTATAAATAAATAGTAAACTACACTATAGCGGGTACAACCATGATGTGTAAATCTCTTTTGAGTGAGTGTTGACTCTGATAAGAGCCGGTTCGGTCTCAACGTTTTGAACAGTATACTCTGCTGGCCGAGAAAGAAGTAATTTCCCACCAAAATAATTGAATTTGATTTCGAGACCTCGGAATTTGATTTTGAGGTCCCGAAATCAAGCATCTGAAAGCACACGACTTTGTGTGACAAGGGTGGTTTTTCTTCCATTATTATCTCGCAACTTCGACGACCAACTATGTTCAAATTTTCACAGGTTTGTTATTTTGTGCATATGTTGAGATACACCAAGTGATATTAGGTGTTTGTGAACAAACACAAAGCTGTTCCGTGTTGTTTGGTTAGGATTATGTACTAAAATGACCAATGTGTCTATAACTGAAAAAAAGTTTGAAAATAGGTTGTATATTTCTTGAGATATGATCCCACTTCCGGTTGACCCGGAAGTAGAGGTCAACTTGGGGTCACGGCATTTCAAAATTAATTTCGAATCCCCAAGGAGTCTATAACTACAAACAATTTAAAAATCACCCTTGTACTTCTTGAGATATGGTCTCACTTCCGATTGACCCGGAAGTGAAGGTCAACTTGATTTTCAAAATTAATCTCCAATCCCCGAGGAGAGACTATAACTACAAACAGTTTTAAAAGTCGGCTGTGTACTTATTGAGATATGGTGCTGCAAAGATTTCCTAATTAAATATGCAAATGAGGATCACATGGCTAATTAATTAAGAGTTTTAACATTTTTTACATTAGGAACTAAGAGAAAAACTCATAAGCACTTCTAATTACCGTAGTTTGACACTCGATGACGTCACAGTAAAAAAATGTATTTTTTATACTAACAAATTTGATAAGGAACACATGATGGTCCAATCCAATGCCTTCAAACAAATTCCTATTAAGACGTGGGTTATCCTCTCTCTGTGTCGGATTCCCATTAAAGGCACTGGACACTATTGGTAATTACTCAAAACAATTATTAGCATAAAACCTTTCTTTGTGATGAGTAATGGGGAGAGGTTGATGGTATAAAACATTGTGAGAAACGGCTCCCTCTGAAGTGCCATAGTTTTCGAGAAAGAAGTAATTTTCCATGAATTTGATTTCGAGACCTCAGATTTAGAATTTGAGGTCTCGAAATCAACCATCTAAACGCACACAACTTCGTGTGACAAGGGTGTTTTTTCTTTCATTATTATCTCGCAACTTCGACGACCGATTGAGCTCAAATTTTCATAGGTTTGTTATTTCATGCATATGTTGAGATACACCAACTGTGAAGGCTAGACTTTGACAATTACCAATAGTGTCCACTGCCTTTAATAATAATAATAAACATTTCTATGGCGCTCTACAATTAACACTGCGCCTCACACGAAAAACAAAATAACATACATGTAAGTAGAAAAAAAAAAAAAAAAAAAATACTAGAGGCTCTCAGTGGGGAAACAAAAACGTTTTGAGAGACCGCTTGAAGATCGAAGTAGACACTGCTTCTCTGACGTCACATGGCAGTTTGTTCCAACGCTTAGGAGCTGCATTGAAAAATAGATTGTCTCCAGCCTTTTTATAGGAGCGGGGAACAACCAAGCGTGTGACGTCAGAAGCAGAGCGGAGCCTTCTTCGGTCTTCAGAACGACCAGTATTGTAGAGGATGATGTTTTCTGCGAGGTATTTTGGTGCTTGTTCATGAAGACATTTGTGAACATACAGGAGGATTTTGTGTTTGATTCTTTCTCATACTGGCAGCCAGTGAAGAGATCTCAGCAGGTCAGAAGAATTTTGTTCTTTGCCACAGGCAAACACAAGACAAGCAGCTTTGTTCTGAAGGCGCTGTAGACGCTTGAGATATACTTCTCTGACACCGTACAATAGTGTGTTGGCGTAGTCAATGCGAGAAAGAATCAATGATCTGACAGCATGATGGCATGACGACTGAGTAAGAAACCTGTGAATACGCCATAAATTACGGATATGAAAGTTCACACTCTTAAATACAGAATTTATGTGACTAGTCATGGAGAGGGATGAGTCCAGATTTACACCCAAATTTTTAACAGTAGCAGAGGGGTTGATGGATATGTCATCTAAATCGTGCTGGATGTTGGGAAGTGTGTTAAGAAGCCTCGGAGAGGCAAACACCATAAATTAAGTTTTGGGCTTGATATAGTTGCAACCTATTACTACTCATCCAGGTGTTGATTTGAGAGATGCAGGTAGAAAGATTTCTAAGGGCCCTAGAACCTTGGGGTCAAATTCAGTATAAAGTTTGGTGTTGTCGGCATAGACATGGAAATTTATATTCTAGTATCTGATGATGTCACCAATGGGATGAGTGTACATGATAAATCCCTGTGGTCCTATAACAGAGCCCTGTGGTAAGGAGCATTTAAGAACATGGTTATCAGATACTGCATTTCTAATGGACAATTTGGTACAGCAATCATTTAGGTAAGACTAGAACCATGCAAGGGCAACACCTGTGATACCAAACGGGTCTCAAGCCTATCCAAAAGAATATGATGATCAATTGTATCGAATGCTGCAGACATATCGAGTAAAACCATGAGAACAACTTTGTTTTTGTCAAGAGAATGTGAAATGTCACTTTTGACCTTGAGCTAGGCCGTTTCTGTACTGCGGTGTGCTTTATAAGCGGATTGAAATTTCTCATCAAAGTTGTTGTTGTTGACGTGGTTTATGACTTGACATGATGCACCCTTTTCAGTAAGTTCGGCAAGGAATTTAATATTAGAAATCCGGCGAAAGCTATTGAGTACATTGCAATCCATGGTAGGTTTCTTAAGCACAGGTGTGATGATGGACTGCTTTAATGTTTCAGGGAAAACACCAGACTTCAGCGAGGCATTCACAATTCTGGTTATAACAGGTAGCAGGATGGGTAGACACTCTTTGATTAGCCATAACGGAATAGTGTCAAGTGAGCAGGTTTAAATCGGCCGATGAGTTGTTCAACCTCTGAGTTGGTGAGGGACTCAAAAGTAGGCATTGTTTTGCTGGAATGAAGACAGTCAGTGTGCTGGGCAACCCCAGTGAGTATATGGGTCTGGGGTTGAATATTAGACCTGATTTTCTCAACTTTGTCGACAAAGAAGGACATAAAGTTGTTGGCAAGTTTGGTATCAGAGTCATAGACTGGTAGTATTTTGAAAGGAAGTATTTAGAAGACCATTGATCGTGGTGTACATTTCTTTTGAGCTGGCATTGGTGAATTTGCTTAACAAGTAGTCAATTTTGGCGTTGGCTATCAGCTGACATACTCTGGCTTCTGGGCAGTAAATGTGCTGAAATCGGAATCCGAGCGACTTTTGCGCCATCTGTGTTCAAGCTGACGGCGAGTTCGTCTTTCTTCATGGATCATGTTGCTGTACCATGGAAGTCTGGAATTTACAACACGAACTCTGGTGGTGACTGGACATACTTCATCGAGTACAGAGAGTGTGAGGGATTCTAACATCTCCGACAGTACAACTGGGTCGTCTCCATCTGTTGTAATCTCTCTAAGACGTTCAGCAAGGAGATCTTTAAACAAGTTTAAATTCAACTTTCCATACTCACGAGATGTTCTAGTTATCTTCAGCGGAGAGGGGTTTTCACACATGAGGATGCATTTCACAATGTTGTGATTGGAGTACAGAACAGGGTGTATTTCAGTAGCTTGAACAATGTCATCATCAGAACGAGTGATTAATAATCAAGCGTACATGTATGGCCTAGTTTGTGAGTAGGTCCCGATATGTGTTAACAAAAACCGATGGTTTCTGTAATTGTGAGAAACTGTCGGACGTCCCATTTCTCTGGGATATCAACGTGGATGTTAAAGTCTCCAAGGATCACCAGTTGACAGGGGGAAAGGGACAGTTCATCCAGGAACAGCTCAAACTCAATCAAGAAGTCAGAGGTCTTGAGGCCATTAGCAGGTGACGGAAGAGGTCGATAAACTGCCACAAATAGTATTGTTTTACTCTTGTTCTTGACACAAACATGTTCGAAGTTGAGAGTTTCAAAGCAAGAAGGTGTTATAAACAGATCAAGGGATTTCTAGAAGAGGACCCCAATTCCAGCACCTTGGTTTACGTTTCCGCGGGGAATGATAAGAAATCCATAGCCAGGGGGAGTACACGTACACTCCCATGTCACAACTGTATTATGTGTGGTAAGCCAGGTATCAGTTAAGAACATGATATCAACATCATTCTCCAAAATATAGTCAACAAATGTGCGAGTTTTGTTGCACAAAGAATTGGCGTTCCATGTTTGGACATTGAGGTTTGAGTAAGGTTTGGTCCTAACAAGTGGTGCCAGGTTAGCGGGGTTACATGTACGTCTGTTGTATTGACGATTTTGATTGGTTTGTTCATTGTGGCCTGGTTGAGTTGAAGTTGGGCCGATCCAACTAGATAAACTAGATTGTTACGAATTAGATATTTTCCTACCAGTTCTCGTTCCTCCTCGTTTGCGCCAGCGTTTCGTTGCCGGAACAGGGGAGGCATTGGTATATCCGGTCCATGAAATTGGTGTGTAAGACATGGTCGGCATAGGAGGTTTAGGGAGTCCAAAGTCAGACAGGTCTCGGCAGAAACAGGACATTTCAGAGAGTTGGTGATACATAGTTCACGCAAAAAGATGGCTGAGTATTGGATACCATGTTCAATGGGAGTCAAAGCTGCGTTCTTAGTTATAAATAGAGGCTGATTGCGTCTCATTGTTGTGAGGTACTGAGGCAGGTATGTCACAGTGCAATGATCTGGAGTTCTCAATAGGTCCGGAACAATGGGAAGAGCATTGAACAAAGAACTGCTGTCTTCTAACAAGTAGTGCAGGTTCATTGTTTTGTACACGAATGATACCAGAAACAAGCATAAAATGCATCGGATTGGTAACATTGAACTGGAAACAGAAGCCCTCATCGTGATCTATACATGTTATCATACATATATTTGAGTTTTGAAAGGTGGAAAAAAACTATATGACAGATAAAAGGCAATATTGTCAGAGAGCAGTGAGAAGTGAAAGCTGCCACGTACACGGCGCTGCACATTTCAAGGCAGTCTTCACATAGCCGTGGTTGCGCAATCACCGCACAATTTGCCAGCTAGCCATTGGGTCTGATTTCTCAGTAAATAAATTATACCTTGATTAGTTTTGGATTGTAATAAATCTTTGTGAAATAATAGGTGTTTAAAACTGGCATAATTTTGTAGTTGTACATGCCTTTCATACTCCTGCTAATAGGGGGCGCTCTAAGGAGACATATCAATTCAATATGCAAGATTAATGCAATGTCAAGCTATAACTTCCCCTCAATTAGGTCACCTATCAACAAGGAATTTCACAAATAAGGGAAGCAAACTTTAGAACACAGCCCGGCTTGATGGCTTTGCTTTCAACCAACCTCTGTGCATACAATCATGGAGGAAGGAAGAGAAGGAGTTTGAAGGGACTTCAAAAGCCGAACCCGTGGTACCACAGTCGTTTAGCCTCACCTCATTATCACCCACATACCTTATAGAAACAATGAGCAACCTAGCGTCTGTGACTTTGCGTGTGCGCACTTGGTTCTTCACGCAACTATGGCCTCGTATATCGTATGGATATACATGTAATAAAGAAAAAAAAATCTTTTTTGGAGATGCGATAACATTTTTGGACGCTATCGAACACCTTAACGATGAACACAATTGAATACAAACTACCCTCATGTGCTAATACCCAATTTTTGAACTGCCGCTAGTGACCGGAAAGTTGCCAAAAATTTATTAAAAAAAGCTGTGATATTTCCATGAAAACACCGCAAACGAAGATGAAGAAGTCAGTCACAACTCACCTTCTACAACTCCGCTTTTCATGTGAAAAAACCCCAAAAGAACCGGAAAAAACATCGCAATCGTTTGTACAATGTGCGCATCCATGAAAGACAAAGAAAACACACTACATGTTCGCATGCAAAAACTGTGTATTTTTGCAATTCTTGCCTCCAATGATTCATCTTTACACGCAAGCAACAGTGCAGAGTGGCGGTACCGCACGTTCTGTACAAAGAGATCTAATCGCGCTCACTAATCGGCCGTCCTGCAGGAGGTCTCCTATCTTTTTTCCACTGGTCCGACAGGGGCATTGTCAGGGTTTTCATTTGTTACTCTGCAGTTTGGTGGGCCGTTCAAACTCCTTCTCTTCCTTCCTCCATGATACAACCACCATTCTCCACTTCCTGTGCAAGCGCTGAAAAATCTGCGCAGGCTTCAAAGCAAAGATTACGTGTGATGAGTTTCCCTGCGCACAAGCAAAAATATCCTTTACTAAGCTGGTAAATACACTTAATGTAAGCGCACAATTTCCGCGCTTCTTTAGTGTCAATTTATTGCTTACAGAGTCATGAAATGGGGCCAGTTTCACAAGACTAATTTGTACACAACAAGAAATTTCACATGTTTGACGTGTAGGCCTATATCCTACTTATTACACAGAACAGGGCCAAATTTCATGGCTCTGATTACCACCAAACTCTGCGCTTACGATCACCATTCTCCGCTTACTGTGCAAGTGCGGAATATAATGTGCTATAATGTGCCTGCTAAGCTGTGTAATAAGCTTGACATAAGTGCAGAGATCACTCCTTCGAGCTAAGTGCTGAATCTTTGCTTCTAAAGCAGAGCCATGCGTAGGGCCCATTCGCCAAGATCTTTCATGTGAAGCAAGTTCCCTTCGTGTAGTAGGCATTGGTGGCTAGTGAATACTCAACTAGTCACAACATACGACAAACCCAAGCGACACAACTGGTTCACCAAACAGGTAGCCGTGACTATTTTTGTAGTCATCGTGTTGGCACGCTTAACCAAGTAGAGAAAAACAGTAGTCGCGACTCGAATAAATTTATAGTCGCGAGGTTTACACTAGTCGCACAAGTCGCCTAGGCCTAGATGCACAGGTAAAGCACGGTTCATACTGCATTCGAATGCAAATCAAATTTTTTAGTCACAGTGCTGTTTTCGGAGTGAAAGTTTCAAAGTGAAAGTTTCGCAGGACTTGACCACAATTAGTCAACTGTAGCAAAGTATTTGTTGTGAATTTGTGACGTCAACATTCATCGAATCGCTTTCGCAGGAAGTATGAACCAAGCAGAAGTATTAGGCAAAGTAACCCAACATTGGTCCCAGTCATGGTTCTGCTTACTGCCAAATTTTGCGCTTGCAATCCCTAGTTGATTGTCTCAGCTTACTGCGCAAGCGCCAAACACCTGCGGTAGTTTTAAAGCTATTGTAATGCACAGGATCGATGAAGATATGCACCTGCTAACATTCCCTGCTTAGCTGTGAAATAGCATGGTTGGAGGGCTGGCTTGGCCCAAAATTCTGGTCAGACCAGGCCCTCCACCATTTGCCATCACTCCACCTGGATGTGTGTCTGCACATGCCTCTACAAATCTTTTCGTTCAAGTGCAGTCACATCATTTTCTTCAAGCACCCTTACTTGTATCTAAAGCTTTGAAAGACAACTTCTTCTTTTACATGAATGTTGGCTCTCTAAATAGGTGAGTTTTAGTACAAGTAATATTTGTAACTTGTTGTTTGGAAGTTTTCAGTAAGGTCTCTGTTTAAAGCCATTGGACACTTTCGAAACAGAGTTTTTTTTTTTAAGTTCACAGAAGGTAATGGTGAAAGACTTCTCTTAAAATATTATTCCATGAAATGCTTAATACTTTTTAAGAAAACATTAAAAAAATATCAATTCTCGATATCGAGATTTACGGATTTATTTTAAACACATGTCATGACAAGGGTGAGTTTTCCCGTTATTTTCTCCCGACTCCGATGACTGATTGAGCCTAAATTGGACAATACTGTCTACCGAAAGTGTCCAATGGCTTTAAGTTAGAATTAGATTTCTGATTATTGAGTTCGCAGACAGTATTTAAATTTTCAATTTATATGATATGCATTTCCTTAAATTCCCTGAAGGACTTTTGTTTTAATATTTAGTTTCTTTATGAGAGGTCTATGCTATTTCCTGAATTTGAGAAATAGTAGGCACTGTATATATTTTTAAGTGCTTTGAAAAATTTGCTACAACCTTTTTTTTTTTTAGGAGAGACCTATTTGCTTTCTGTTGATTTTGTACCTTGTACATGTATACTTGATAAGAACTAATACAATAGTCATGACATTTACCACCAGCTGTTTCAGTTGATGCAATGTATTGTGGTAAGTCATGCTATTTGTACAGTCCTCATGTTTTGGACTGGTCTTAAATGCTATCAAGAGATATTTAAGGTCTACTGTATTCTTTATGTTTTACATATTTGAATGGCAATCCTACAAAAGACTCAAAGACACCAAGTGATAGAGTTTTGCAGAAAGCCAGGGTTTTGCTGATGTACCCTAGGGTACTTTATACTCTATTTTATGTATTTTGATTGTCGTGAGTTTAGACAATGTGCTGTTTGAAAAAAACTCTTAGCTTACTTTAGCTTGGACGATTTTAAGTTTGCTAAGCTTTCTTAATGAGACACATTATGATTATTTATATGCTACATGAGGGAGTACTTTCCTTGAAGCCAGAAAGCCAAAAGTATTGGTTGAACTTTGATTAACTTATTTCATATACATTTCCCAAGCGCTCCATCAGTTATCTGAATGAGTACTTTGTATTGTTAAAGAGAAATGTATGTAGTATTGCATGGACTATAATCACTGAATGAGTATGTAGTATTGCATGGACTATAATCACTGAATGAGTATGTAGTATTGCATGGACTATAATCACTCTCTAAATAGGTCACGTACAGAGGACCGTAATGTGGCAAGGAACCTAGACTGGCCCTCTAGACAATTTTAAGAAATCCTCGACCAAGGCAGACTTCCGTCCATCTTATCTGTAACCTTTGCAATATACAAGTATACAATTTTATTAACATTCTTAAAAGCCGCGTTGGAGGAAGATGTATACCGACACGTGAAGTGTCCTTCAACCTTCAGAGCTCTCGACCTACACTTGAGGACGTCTCCTGTATGCCATCGGAGCTATCCAATCGATGTTTTGAGTGGCGCCCGTAGGACGATAACCGCGGTTACGAATTTCCACCTGAGCTCATTTTTAGAATTATGTTAATATTCCAGGATCCTTTTATTGTAAAGTTTATATTTCTTTTGCATTTCTTTTGATGTTGATTTATTGTTTTTAAATAAATCAGTGTTTTCTGTTCTTGTGCATTATATCATGAACTCTCTAAACCTGGTTTTATTTCAAAAGAGAGTTGTAAATTTGGTTTCAGTTCCTGCTCCTGATGGTGAACCCAGAGTTACATTTAATTATTATTGTTATTATTATAACAGCTGAACCTGACTATTTTTTGCATGTAAAGTATTGTCATGTGCTAGGTTTTCTGTGCTGTTTTAAATGTGATTTTTCAGGGGCAAGGACTCAAAACATATGAAGAACTTTGGCCGCATTTTGAGCAGATAATCCCTCACGTTGTGTGAGCTGACTGTGGTAAGGGCTTGAGTGCACAGGCAGAAATGGGACAGTTCATTTACACTTAAGGGGATCAAACGTCTAGCTACTTTGAAAGAAGCGGCAGGAAGCATGAGGTTTATCTAAAACAAAAACCTTACAGTAAGTAGGAGTAATAAATCAATTTCATTGAAATCAATTAAGTCGCATATGTAGAGTAGTTACGAACGTTATACAGAAATATTGAACATAGTTTTATAATGACAAGAAAATTCATGTTGCACAACAAACTTGATTCGTCAAGATATTTCTGTATATCATTTACAAAAAAAGGACATGAGACCCTTCTACTAATGTGTTGAGTGTTAATTTTATGTAGTTCTATATTTTTGGATTTTTTTTAATGAAGTATTAATATTTTTGGCATCCCCACCACATACTCTGCAAAAAATACACCTACATTAACTAAATGTAGTGATCCAGCCACGTCTAGTGATGTTCGAGTCGAAGAAAAGCACAAAATTCCAAGATTAAAACATATTTTTGGACATTAAAAACGCTACAATGTTGAATCAAAATGCTTCTTATATATAAAATTATTGTTGAGGCATAAAGAATGATGAATTAAAACAGAAAAAAGCTTTGCCAAACATCGTATTCTGCTTCCGATTGAACAATGTTTGTGATTGGCGCGGTTTCAAGAGGTATAGCTTTCCGCCACATAACCCACTAGCCATTTGGCTCGTTGTCCAGACTATGGAGGGGTGCAAGCTCTCCCAAACGGACTTCATGATTTGACACAAAAAGTGCCCCTTTTTCCAGTCCACCAATCACAAAACATGTTGCATGGATGGAAAGGTTATTTTATCTAGTTTCATAAACCATGCGACTTCTAGTGGTGCGAGGATGCTAGCGAGTTTGCCGTTGAATTTACTGGGACAACCCCCGCAAAAAATGACAAAATGTGGCGTGACCTCCATAGGAAACTGATTATTTTAGTCAAAATGAATCTTTTTCAATCAAAAAGTGACCCTCATTCCTGGCTCTTAGTGATAGTAAAAGTGTACTGTTACGAAAGAGGAATATATACTATACGCTGCCGAGCGACTTTGTAAGTTTAACAAAATCACTATTCTAAAACTGATGAAAACGTCTCCCGAGTGTGTAAATTTGAAGGGAATTTCCCGTGTTGAAGGGGTCGCCGTGAAAGGTGTTGAGCAGATGCACACTAATTCATCATATGTAGCCTAGGTACATGAATCAATCATTATTCAGAATCAGCTTCTTCAAATTAGGAAAATTAGGTACGTTACCAACTTTTACTCATACATGCTGCTCAAAGTTGTTGTTTTTAAATCTAGTGATAGACTATTATCATCACCCTTGAGTTCATGCTTTGTATAAGCGTTTTAGAAGACACACACCTGATGGCCATAGCTGTTTAATGAGTTCCTTTGACAGGTCTTTGATTGTTTTTAAGTTTGTCATCCACAATAAACATTTCTTGACATTACTTGACTTGTGACTTGACAAGAAACGCAAAATTTGGACTTGGGACTTGACTAAAAATGACTCACCTTCTGCTCCTTCAAGTTTTTGCTTCTTTCTTTCAAACATCTTCTGTTTTTTCTTCATCCTAAAAAATAGTCATCATTATTAAAGCTATTTTTTGCCGCCTTTAAAGAATTTTGGATCTTGGAGTCTGCTTAATGTTTAAGTTTTTTTTAACACCTCTAACATTGTATTCAGAGCTTACAACCCCCCCCCAATTAATTTACCACTTGCGTGGCATGATAAATACAAGACACTAGGGTAAAAGTAAGGGCCTGCAATTGATGTGTATGGTACAAGTTTATATTTGACTCCTCATACCATGGGTATGAGTCGCGATTCTCAATGTTCAGTCTGTGTCATTTGGATCGGTCTGAATCATGAATCCCAAAGGTCGAGTCTGAGTCGCTTGAACTTTTTTACGGAGAAAAAATATAATGTATGTATGCCACGGTTGAAAGTTTTATTTAAATGTCCCCAATTTTCAAGGAACATAGTAATTCTTTGAATAATAAGGTTGAAAAAGGTGTATTTGATTTACTTTATGTTTAACATCCATGTGCCAACGTTTCAGGAAGTGAATTCCAGAGCCTTGGTGTTGTACTGGAAAAAAAAACTTTCCCTTAGTTGGCTAACGAGACCGGGGAACAAGGAGCATGTTGCTGGTGAATCTCAGACCTGGTCTGGTAGTACGGGGAGTCAACAGGATTTGAATGTAGAGTGGGGCTGAACCTCGGAGTGCCTTAAAAGTGAAAATGATTACTTTGAAGTGGATGCGTTGATTCATGGGAAGCCAATTAGATTATAGAGGATGGGAGTGATCTTTTGTTCTTTCCATTGTCCCTGTACCCTAGGTTTTCCCATAGACTTTGTACACAAAATTTCTCATTCTCAAGCATGTACCGAATATGAGAGCACACGCACACACTGTAATATATCAACACTAGAGGGCGCTATTCCCATAACCCTAGTTACCAAGCAATGAGTTACTCTGATGAATAAAAGTGTATCTGGAAGTTACACTCTGTGAAGACATCCACTCATTACATGGCGGTAGCGCGGTAAAAAAAACGTCATTAATAAGGGAATCTGTGTGTGGTGAAGAGGTTTTCAACTAGTGGTTTAATCCCAACGAGGCCTGGTTCTCGATAATTTTACCGAGACGAAGTCGAGGTAAATTATCAAGAACCAGGCCTCGGCGGGTTTAAACCACTAGTTGAAAACCGATTCAACACACTTAGATTCCCATTCATATACCTTTCGGTCAAGTACATCAACACTTTTTGGTCAAAAGTAAATAAATGCAAAAATTATAATTGTTAAATGATTTCTTTCAACACAACACCCCTCCAGCTATGAAATGGTACAGCCCTCCGCCGCCCTCGGGTAACAACCCCTTATAAGGGAATACTGTGCGCGTCGCGCGTAATGCTTGATGTGGCACAACTGCTTCAGCCGTTGTACTCGACCAATAGGATTGAAGAAACTGTCTTATGAGAACAGGTGCAAGGTCCCGCGTCACGCCCATGAATAAAAACTTTTTACCGGTCATAAACAAAGGTTTATACACCCACGTGACGCGCTCTCCACCGACAGGAAAAGCGAAACTGTCTGAGGTATTTATGAATGCCAGATTAATACCAACAACTCGTGGACATGACAAGGTATTGGTGAGTGACAAATAAACACGTAGTTGCTTCGTTCTGTACTGTATTGTCAATTAACGTTAGTGCATGTACATTTGCGGTGCACAAAACTGCAGTGTTTACTTCGTCGCCATATTTATTCAGTGCTAAACTCTGTGTACAACATGAATGACTCAATCACACCCCGTATGTCTTACGATGACCCGGATTTGCCAAGTGCTATCCAGATCTTTCGTCAGCAATGTGAACTATACTTTTCTGTGAAGAATGAGGCAGAAAAACAGGTGGACCATATCCTTCTGTTCATGGGTTCAACAGGACTTCGCAAATACAATTCCTGGAGCCTACATGTACCTGATACTGATGCTAAAAATGCATCTGCAGTCTGGGACCGCTTTATTGCACAGCTAAGTCCACGCACAAATTTCCATGTCGCTCGCCTCTACTTACACAAGTTTCCATACTGTTGTTGATAAATAAATAAAAATGTAAGCATGGTTGGCAGTCCTAAACAAGCAAGTAGTATTGCTTTTTGAAATACACATGTCAGGAATCAAACAGATCTTACTATTGACTAAAGTTTACCTTTTGTTCCTCTTCTTGGTTGTCTTCTCCTCAGCTTTTGATTTATTTTCTTCTAGTTTCTTCTGAAAATCTTTTGCTTGCTCCTCCTGGTGGGTACACATTAATAGTGTCATTTCAATGAGTGTGTAGATGCACCTAAAGCTATGGTTATGAACGCCTGTGTCGGGCAATGGCCCAAATAGGCAATATAACCTTTTTCTGACCACAGTGAAGGGAATTTTAGTTTAGTTCTGTAAAGTTATGCACAAAAAATATGCCATCGTTACAAAAAAGAAGTTTTTTCTCCCAAGAGTTCAACTTAAATGTTTGACGTAAGACTAGAAGAATTCATTGGATAAAATCAGAAGTCAAGGGCATGAACCCCATCAGATAGGCCAAAAGTGGTGATTATAATGATGCATTTTGGGACAGTTTGCAAGTAAGCTATCCACGTATTCTTTGTGATGAATGTCACATCCCATTCCAAAATGCATAGCTAGTTCCTATTGTAAAGGGGTCTGTGAATTGAGGAATATTGGGAAAACAACATTAACAACAGAGAAATAAACATATAATGCCTGAATGACCTGCTCAGCTTTGTTTTGTATGTACATCTGTCGGCCATACTCTCGACGTCTGTAACCTCTATACACATGGAATTCTCCACTACCAGCACCAGCACTGGATCCTGATGGATTGACAATATGTTTCAAGGTAAATAGAAATGTACAAAAAATACTTGATTAAAATAAGGTTAAATATACATATGTATACCAAAGTTGATCCTTGTAATTCAATTGGATGATTGTAGGTAAAGTGGCATTCAATTTAAAATGAAATCATAACATGACCTATATCAAAAGCCATGTCATTGTGGTTCTTTTCACAGTGCATATTTGTCACCAAACGAAATGCCCACAACGAGGGATGCAAGTATACATGTGTACTACCTTTTACTGTTTGTTTCTAGTTTATGTTATATTGAACGACAAATTTACATTGTACTTTGATGTTAAAGGCAGTGGACACTATTGGTAATTAATCAAAATAATTATTAGCATAAAACCTTTCTTGGTGACGAGTAATTGGGAGAGGTTGATGGTATAAATCATTGTGAGAAACACCTCCCTCTGAAGTGCCATACATGTAGCTTTCGAGAAAGAAGTAATTTTCCACGAATTTGATTTTGAGTGTAAGATTTTTTAAGGGTCATGCAGATGTGACAGATGGGGGTCGGCGGAATCCAATTATACTTTGCAACTTGATGTACTATGAAGACTATTTACCAAAATGATATTAAACAAATCTGCAGTACCACCCCTGGAAAATAATGATACATCCTAAAAATGAGCCCAAAATCATGTACAAGAAGCAGCTTAAAAACAGTTTTACTTCAAATTTACAGAAGGTACTACAGAAAAACTAAGCAACCTATTGATCTCAAACAAAAATAAATTTAATTTGCATACCTTTGTGCTTGCACACACAACAGTACAGATGCTAACTACTTTAGCAACATTTTTTTTCTGTTGCACCAAATTACTCCATTTTTCCAAAAAGAAAAGAAAAGGAAAACATGGAATTTTTGCCCTTTTTGGGATTTAAATATTTTCTATATTCAGGCTAATTTCCAAATGTCCTTTATAAAACATATTGCACACCCTTCAGCAACAGCCCTATGCTTTCAAAAGTGTGGGTTCTTATTTTTTCCTTGAGGTAGAGGTCTTAAAGTATTTGTCTTTTTGTGCTTTGTCAAGTTTGCAACAAGTTAGACATTCCTTTTAAAAAACATGATTTTATAATAAATTTCATTTATTTTGCAATCAAGTTTAACAATTAGGATCAGATCAAATTAATTTTGTTAGGATAAAAGTGAAATACAAAAATGGACCTTGACCATTTCATGTTTAATGGTGCTTTAAAGCTATATCTACGGGCAAGCAATTGGGTTATATTATTAGTACCGCGGGGGTAGACCTTGGAATTTTGTTGCTATTACTGTATTTTTTCTTGTTCTATTTTATGATTTTTTTTGTTATCCCCTTAATCAAATTAATTCAGTTAAAGAAAAAAAAATTGGAGATCCGGCACTGGCTTAAGCCAATCACTTGGTGGCGCTATTTTCTGCAGTGGCTTTAGATGGTCACTTTGTGGCGCTATTTACATGTCTCCATAGACCTTTTCGCAAATACCGGGGCGCGCGCGTAAAGCTTGGAATTAGGTGCATTGTGGTCTTGCTGGTATCCAAATTTGATCCATATTTATCCCAAAATGCACCTCATTCAACAGTCTGCGCTTGCGTATTGGTATTTGTGATAAGGTCTATTATGCACACATGCAGACTGCTGTGGAATCACACAAAGCCTGTCATAACAAGTGAGGTTTATATAGAGTGATTTTCGGTGTTATTTTCTGAATTTTTGCTCGAAAATGACTTGTTCATTTGGAACTGACGATTCTCCTTGTGGTGCTGCATATTTTGCTGTTGATAATACAACTATTATTCCTTTGCAATCATGCACTGATGATATAACTGGACATTTGCGATTTCTCAAGTTAACTGAGAAAAGCGGCAGTAAACTTAGTGAATGGGAATTGATCCTAAATAGAGCTGGTCTATTTAAGCATAGTGATCAGGAGAGGGCTGGACTTACAATTTGTCCCAAGCACAGGAGTGGTCTGGGACGAAATTGGTCTGGGGCAAGGCAGCAGGGGGGGGGGGGGTTGCAAATGCCCCCCCCCTCAACACTCCTTGGAAGGGCCTGACTACTTCATGATTCAAATCATGGTATGTTTTTCTTTTTCAGCTGTGTGTGGAAAGTGCCGAAAGAGACACTACGTAACCATCAGAAATACAGAAGGACCATCATGCAGCGGCAGTGCAAGTGTGTTTTAGTAAGTTAGTTAACCTTTTCTTTAATACAATGCAAAGTTGTATACTAATGGACGATAACATGATCATTTCATTTAATGTAATAAATTGGACTGCTGTTTGTCAAACCAACAAAGAGAGACAAGAGGGGAGTGGCAAGTGGGAAGGAATAAGTCTGCTGAATAACTTTGAATTCCGAGATAAGGAAATTCGTGCATGGAAGGCATATGAAATAGGAACTGGTAAATACTTCAAAATAGCAGCAATGGGGAAAAAATTCCGAGGGAAGACATCACTTCAGATTGTGACCGATTTTGAGCCACCTCGAGAGTTGGGAACCATGCCAAGGACATCGATGCCAGGCAGGACAGGTAGATCAAACTTGTTTCCTTGTTCAGAACCAGGTTGCTACCTATGCTTTCGAACACCTCAATAAGTAAATATCCACATGGATACTGGAGTTCATGTAAAAAAAACTTGAGCAGGAATCAGCGTATGATCGCATAAGAAAGCAGTGGGCAGACAAAGTTTCAGGTGTCCACGCTCAACAACAATATACAGTGCCTCTGATACCAGCAGTCGAGGAAGAGTCTAGCACCAGCTCAGGAACTGCAGCTAGATCAGCTGGGGAAATGATAATACAGAACATGGGATGGGCATTGAAAGGTCCAAGAAAAGTATCAGCTTTGTCTGAAAATGTCAAATCTTTTCTGACTGATCAGTTCAACGCAGGTGTAAAAACTGGGCACAAAGCCGATGCCACGCACGTTGCAAAAGTCATGAAAACCTTGAAAAATATTAATGGTCAATTTGTTTTCCTTCCCGCAGAATGGCGGACTGCGAAACAAATTGCAAGTTTTTTTAGTAGGCTTGCAGCTGCTCAGAAAAGGCATCAAGCAGGTCAAGGTCACCATGATGTGGACGTAGATGCAAGTGAAGAAGACTTTCGTACTTGGGAAAGTTCAGAAAATGAAGAAAGACTTCGCAAATCAGTTTATGCTGAAATAGACATTTCCCATCCAATCATATTTGGTGATATCAATGTTTGTACTCTAATTACACAGGGCAAAGGTAAATCAAAACGCATAAGTGAATTGAAAGATTTGTGTGAACACTTTGGATTGAAAGTTGAAGGACCTGAAACGCGCAAAGAAAGTTTCATCAAAGTACTGAACAGCCATGTTGGTCAATGTACCAGCAAAGGTGGCTCCGAAGACGAGACATAATCATCATATTATGCCTTTCACAATGTAACTAAATATATGTAAAAAATTAAAAAGTGCACTTATGTTATCATTTTTAACACTGGTTATCATTATGACTATTAGCAAGGTCCAAAATACAAAAGGCTTGTAATTAATAGAGTACAGTGTATTATCAAAAATAATTGTTTTATATTTTGTTTGCAAGGTAAATCATGAATCAGAAACATAAAAAAGGTATAACAGGTCAAACTGATTTACATACGTATGTCCCAAAAGTGTTATAGATCACGCTATTACAACTGCTATTACAACTGCAACTGTTTCTGATAGCGCCAATATACCATTGCATGCATTCACTGACTTGTGAATGTGATAGGAGAATAGGTTCTCCCTTAAGTAAAAACAAAAAAGAACACTAATAATTTATAAATGTCACGTGCATTTGTCATTACTATAATTTGTTGACTTAAAAAATGGCCCTGAACGTTTTTCTTGAACATGCAATTAAATTGCTATAAAACAATTATTTTGTTGATGCTGTACTCGGTGGCCCAATCTTTAGCTAATATTATTTGTTAAATAAAGATTGTTTTTCTCATGATAAAGTCTACCGCCCACAGCCTCGCTTTGACCCTTAAAGTATGACGTCAGCATAAATATTAAGGAGGGCGTATTGTGCACAATTAGATAAACCACGTGGTTGGGATGGTTTTAAAAAAAAACTTTCAAGGAATGGAATGTTCCAAATTCATTAAAAGTTATTTTTCTGTAAACAGTAAAAGAACAATGATGCTTTGTATCTATTTAGTTATTGGAACTCAAAAGTGTCAATAAAAAGGAAGCGGTAATTCAATTAAACTGGAAAACACGATTTTTTGCTTACAAATATAGGTAAATATGACCCATGTACAAAATTCCCTACATGTACCTCAACAATTTTGAAAAAACCCAAATGTTCAACTTGATATCCTTCAAGTACACAACATAACCTCTTACAAATGTGAGTTTCAATGTTGAACTAGCCTGAATAAAGAAAGTACATTGAATTCAAATTTCAGTAATTTCGGAAGTTTTGAGTAATTTAACAAAACACCATTTTTATGCCATTTTAAAAATTCACTAGCAAAATTTCTAAACCAAACAAGCAAATTTAAGAAATGCAATGTTATTATAGAACACTACAGACATGACCCAAAAATTTTAAAAATCGGTTGAGTTTAAAGCACTTTTCTGTAAAGATAGAATTTAGGGTAATTTCAGTAAAAAACACTATTTTCTTTGCATTGGAGGTGTCCAAATTCAGGGGGGTCTGACCTAAGCTAACAGAGGGGTGCCATTAATTTTTTAACATTGCCAATGGGGAACCATTCACCCCCCTTGATGATCCCCAAAATACAATTGAAATTCGCCGACCTTAATCTTTCAACTTTTTTAACAGCCTGCATGAACCTTAAAAAATCTGACACTTGAGACCTCAGATTTAGAACTTGAGGTCTCGAAATCAACCATCTAAACGCACACAATTTCGTGTGACAAGGGTGTTTTTTTCTTTCATTATTATCTCGCAACTTCGATGACCATTGAGCTCAAATTTTCACAGGTTTGTTATTTTATGCAAACATGTATGTTGAGATACACCAAGTGAGAAGACTGGTCTTTGACAATTACCAATAGTGTCCACTGCCTTTAAAACAAATAATGAACATTTTGCATTTGTGTAGGCCTACTTGAGAGACTATTTTCATTAAACGAAATTGGTTCCATTAAGCTCAGCTTCACCTCACCTTGTTAAATCAAATGTTCCATTTTTCAACTCATGAAAATATTCTCAACATACATGTAAGACTCATCTAAACATTCATACAAGTGCTGTTTAGCCATCTGCAAGGGTCGGAAAGTCAAAACATCATATCAAAAACACAATGACTGGACATCAACTACATGGGAGACTACATCTGGCAAATGATATTAAAATACGTTTTACATGCTCAAATAATTTTGTGATTTTTTTTACTCCTTTCTCCAAAATTAAAGCACTCAGCAAAGCTTTCTTCCATCATTATATTCAAACCGTGCAAGTTAAATGTAAATCTGTGGACATTGTGTTTTGTGTCCTACAAAAAGTACCCAAACCCTTTAATTGAAATAATTACTGTCAGAAGTCCAAGGTGTTAACCTCTGGTCAAAGGTGAATCTTTTTAGAATCCAAAGGGCACACTTTTGGAAATCGTGCCTTTTATTCAGCAGCACCTAATCTATGGAATAATTTGCTATCACAAATGTATTCATAAACCGCACCCACAAAGACTTTTAAATCACACCTTTAAATTTCTTATTAAAAGAACACATTTGGTGATGTGCAGTGAATTTTGGTTTGTATGTGTTTTTTTGTGTGAACTTTGTAATATATTGTATATGCTAAATGGTACCTAAGTTTTTGTTTTTTCCAGTAATATGGTGTTTGAAGGCTTTGATTTGTATTTTGCTTTTTTTACTGAGTGTACCTTTTCCTTAAAACTGTTTCTGTGTAATTTTCTTATGGAATTTCTACTGTTATTATGCACTTTGAACAAGCCGGTCCTAGAGAGACCCCAATACTCTTCTACAGCCATTTTCAAGACAAACCTCAAAACCTGTTTTTTTTTCAGTCAGCCTCGCCACTAATCCTTTGTAGTTTTGTGTAAATTGTTTTTCTTGTTTCTTTGCACTGTTCTTGTTTAATTGTTCAGCGCTTTGATCTAATTGTTTAAGGTGCTATATAAATACCTATATTATTATTATTATGAAGAAGTTTATTTTATGCTATCTACGATACATCCTATAGAGCCGGATCCAGACTAAGGATCTGAGGTGCTAAAGGGGTGATGTTATTTAATGGACAGAATTCTACGTAGTATGTGGGCTGTGCCGTGGAGTGCTATCTTCTGGACTAAGATGATGCTTATGCTGCCAGGGACACGCTCAATGAATTTCTCCAGTCCCTTCTTTACTAGTCCTAGAGCTCCGATGACCACTCGGTCTTCATACTCCACATTCTGCTAATCTCGATCTCAAGGTCGTTGTACTTCAACAGCTTCTCGGTAACTTTAATTGAGGTGTTACGTTTGGAAGGTATGGACACATCAATTAGTATACACCTCTGGTCCTTCTTGTCCTTGATGATGATGTCTATTGGCTTTAATCTCTTTGTCAGTATGGATTGGCATGTCCCAGAGGATGGCGACTACATCAGTCTCTGTGACCATTGTCGACTGGTGTTTGTACCACTCCCCTGTCGTCTCTATGTTGTAATGCCTGCATATCTTCCAGTGAAGGTACGCCGCTGCCTTATTGTGTAGATGAATATATTCCGTCTTCGCCAGCTCTGGGCATCCGGAGACAATGTGGTCTACGGTTTCTTCATATTTTCCGCAGATCCTACATTGTGGGTTCATTCCATCCTTGATGATGCAATGGTGAAATGATCTGGTGGCGAGACTCTGGTCTTGGGCGGCAATGATAAGGCCCTCCGTCTCTGCTTTCAGCCCAGTGTTTTTGAGCCATTGGTGTGTCTTCTGTTGGTCAACATCTGCTTCTTTCGTCCTTTTTGGATACTGCCGTGCATTACCTTGTCTTCCCAGGTTTTCTGTAGTTGTTCATGACCCTTGGTTTTTGCTGTCTTCTTTACTCGTTTTGCATAGATAGTTGTTGCTTCATTATCTGATGGTGTGATTTCTGAGTAGTCAAGTTCTCTTTTGAATTTTACTGCTTCTTTTTTGATGGTGTAGAGCTTTTTTTGTTATCATGTTGTTTCACTATTTGGAGGAGTGGGTCGTTAGTTTTCGTCAGATAAGCATCTAGACCGTTTGCGGAGGTTTTGAAGGTCAGTTCAAGCTGGATCAGGACACGTCCTCCAGATGATCTTGGTAGGTATATCCTGTCAACATGTATGCTTTCAGATGGTGCATCCTGTTCATGGTCATTATTTTCCGTGTCTTAGCGTCCATTCTCTTCCGACAGTTTCCAGTTGATGATATTGAAACTGTACGATACTACAGTTATTGCAATGGTGTTGATAGCTTCAAATCGATTGGCTGCATTAAGTTCACTCTTCAGTATCATCCGCACTCTTCTATAATACTAATTTCGGACCTTCTCCTTCATTGCTGAGTGTTGTATGCCGTCACCTTCATTTATTCCAAGGTACATTACTTGTATGTACCCTCTTGGTCCATCTCCTTGATTTTAGTGACAGTGTCAATGTCTGGGTCTGTTGTTTTGGTGAGTTTTCCCCTCTTGAAGGTGGCTTTGGCACGCTTATCGAGTCCGAACTCCATCCTGATGTCGTCACTGAAGGTCTTCACAATGGTGAGCAGACCCTTTTGCTGGTTGTCATCCTTGGAAAATGTCTTAAGGTCATCCATGTAGACAAGGTGGTTAAGTTTGCCATTTTCTGATGTGTATCCGTAACTACTGTTGTTCAGCAGGTTGCCAAGTGGTGCTAGCGCTAAACAGAAAAGTAGTGGTGATAGTGAATCTCCTTGAAAAATCCCGCATCTGATGTTAACCGGTCTAGATGTTAACGACCCTTCTGCATGGTGGAGATTCAAGGTGGTTTTCCAGTTCACCATGCTTGCTGTGATGAAGTTGACAGTAGTTGGACATATATTGTAGATTTCAAGGCATTTTCTTATCCAGGAATGAGGTACACTATCAAATGCCTTCTTGTAGTCAATCCACGCTGTTGATAAGTTTTTCTTCTTAGATCTGGCTTCTTCCAGTATGGTTTTGTTGATCAGTAGCTGGTCTTTGCAGCCATAGTTTCCTTTTATACATTGTGGGCAGGCAGGTGATTGGTCTATAGTTCTTAGGGTTCCGAGTCTCTTCCGACTTAGGGAGCAGGTAGGTAGTTCCTCTTGTCAGCCATTCGGGGCATTTCTCTGGGTGTTTGACTATGTCGTTGTAGGCCAATGCAAGATCTTCGCGGATGCTAGGCAAGTTCTTGATCCAGATATTCGCAATTCCGTCTAATCCGGGTGCCTTCCAGTTTTTTTTTGTAAAAGGCATTTAGTCCAGGAGAACTGAACATGAACCGTGACATTGAGTACAACTAACATGAACCGTGACATTGAGTACAACTAACATGAACCGTGACATTGAGTACAACTAACATGAACCTTGACATTGAGTACAACTAACATGAACCGTGACATTGAGTACAACTAACATGAACCGTGACATTGAGTACAACTAACATGAACCGTGACATTGAGTACAACTAACATGAACCTTGACATTGAGTACAACTAACATGAACCGTGACATTGAGTACAACTAACATGAACCGTGACATTGAGTACAACTAACATGAACCGTGACATTGAGTACAACTAACATGAACCGTGACATTGAGTACAACTAACATGAACCTTGACATTGAGTACAACTAACATGAACCGTGACATTGAGTACAACTAACATGAACCGTGACATTGAGTACAACTAACATGAACCGTGACATTGAGTACAACTAACATGAACCGTGACATTGAGTACAACTAACATGAACCGTGACATTGAGTACAACTAACATGAACCGTGACATTGAGTACAACTAACATGAACCGTGACATTGAGTACAACTAACATGAACCGTGACATTGAGTACAACTAACATGAACCGTGACATTGAGTACAACTAACATGAACCGTGACATTGAGTACAACTAACATGAACCGTGACATTGAGTACAACTAACATGAACCTTGACATTGAGTACAACTAACATGAACCGTGACATTGAGTACAACTAACATGAACCGTGACATTGAGTACAACTAACATGAACCGTGACATTGAGTACAACTAACATGAACCTTGACATTGAGTACAACTAACATGAACCGTGACATTGAGTACAACTAACATGAACCGTGACATTGAGTACAACTAACATGAACCGTGACATTGAGTACAACTAACATGAACCGTGACATTGAGTACAACTAACATGAACCTTGACATTGAGTACAACTAACATGAACCGTGACATTGAGTACAACTAACATGAACCGTGACATTGAGTACAACTAACATGAACCGTGACATTGAGTACAACTAACATGAACCGTGACATTGAGTACAACTAACATGAACCGTGACATTGAGTACAACTAACATGAACCGTGACATTGAGTACAACTAACATGAACCGTGACATTGAGTACAACTAACATGAACCGTGACATTGAGTACAACTAACATGAACCGTGACATTGAGTACAACTAACATGAACCGTGACATTGAGTACAACTAACATGAACCGTGACATTGAGTACAACTAACATGAACCGTGACATTGAGTACAACTAACATGAACCGTGACATTGAGTACAACTAACATGAACCGTGACATTGAGTACAACTAACATGAACCTTGACATTGAGTACAACTAACATGAACCGTGACATTGAGTACAACTAACATGAACCGTGACATTGAGTACAACTAACATGAACCGTGACATTGAGTACAACTAACATGAACCGTGACATTGAGTACAACTAACATGAACCGTGACATTGAGTACAACTAACATGAACCGTGACATTGAGTACAACTAACATGAACCGTGACATTGAGTACAACTAACATGAACCGTGACATTGAGTACAACTAACATTTTTTTGCTGAAATGAGTCCTCCAGGGGGTCCCTTTTAAAAATCTGATGCATGCCCAGCATGCCCAGCTGGCAGGGTTGAGCATTTTTTGTTATTGCATAAAATCACTTTACCCATACATGTATGTTTGTGTGCAAACGCTCATCAATGTGTTTTATATGATAACGACAGAACTCTTCACATGTTTTCTCGACAAGCAATACTTTCAGGTGTGTACTAACCAGATATTACATGTAGATATTAATTCAGACAAGTGGTTAATAATATTATTTATTTACTTTTACCTCACTTTGGTGAAATTATTTAATCAACAGGTTACTTTTTTTCTGATCTGACCTTTAACCTGGGTTAAACATTTCGCAACCTTTCCATGAATTTATAACACTGAGTAAACTATAAAAAATAGTAGTTTGCCCTTAAAATAAAAAATGCCAAAAAAGGGACAAAATCATGTTATAATTGACCATCATAGTATACAGTACAGTCGTCCTGCTTCTCAGTAAAACATGATAAATGCCAATGTATCAAGCCATTACTTGCAGTTTTTGGGGTGTACCTAAAACAAAGTTTTGTGGTGTCATAATTAACTATAATTGGACAGTGATGTGATGATGTAATTATCTCAATAAACAAGTTTAGTCTCAACCAAATGCCATCAACTCTAGCCAAAATTACCATTCAACTGTGACTGTTCCTCACCAATGAGATGAAGTAAGGGATACCATGGTCAGAGGAGATTCTGATGAGCGTTTGCTATAAATATATAGAAATGTTGCGAAATGTTGCACCAGGTTAAAGGGCAGATCAGAAAGAAAAAAATGCCTGTTGAGTTTGAATTTCACCAAAGTGAGGTATAAGTAAATAAATAATATTATTAACCCTGTGTCTGAATTAATATCTACGTGTAATATCTGGTTAGTACACACCTGAAAGGATTCCTCGTCGAGAAAACGTGAAGAATTCTGTTGTTAACATATAAAACACATTGATGAGCGTTTGTACACAAACAAATGGGAAAGGTGATTTTTTGCAAATAACAAAAAATGCTCAACCCTGCCAGCTGGGCATGCATTGGATTTCCATACTAGACACCTTGAAGAACATATTTCTGCAAAAAAAAATCTTAGTTGTACTCAATGTCACGCTTTACCTAAATTTTGGGGTTTGGCTCCTGGACTAATTGGATTGGGGCAAGTTATACCATCATGTACCTTATGAAATTTATTAGTACCAAAAACACAATTTTAAGACTGTGACGTCATCACATGTTAATTTATGCTAATTAGAAGCTTTAATGAGTTTTCTTTGCAGCACTATATCTCAAGAAGTGTGTGACCGATTTCAAAGTTTTTTCAGTAATAGACTCCTTAGGCATACATGTAGGAGATTTGCCTCGGGTAACCATGACCCCGATTTGACCTCTATTTCCGGGTCAACCGGAAGTGGGACCATTTCTCAAAAACTACACAACCGATTTTCAAACTTTATTCAGTTATTGACTACTTAGGCATTAAATATTAACTTTGAAAACCCTGACCCTATGTTGACCTTTATTTCCGGGTCAACCGGAACTGGGATCTATTTCACAAAGAGGTAGGACTAGTCCTAACTTAGGACTAGTCCAAGGAGATATACAAATTGCATGGATAGTCCTAAGTTAGGACCAGTAACTGGTCCTAACTCGAGATAAGACTAGTCCAAACTCTTTGTGAAACCCACCCCTGGGACCTTATCTCAAAAAAAAAACACAGACCGAGTTATGGCCTCCTTTGGCATTGGACATTCGCATTGGCTAGGCGTGACCCCATGTTGACCTTTATTTCCGGGTCAACCAGAAGTGGGACCTTATCTCAAGAACTACCAACAGATTTTCAAACTTTTTCAGTTATGGGCTCCTTGGGCATTCAAAATCGAGCATGGGTTACCGTGACCCAGTATTGACCTTTACCTCCGTGTCAACCGGAAGTGGGATCATATCTCAAGAACTACACAACCGATTTTTGAACTTGGGTTAAATTTTATTCAACACAATGACCATAACGCCATGTCGACCTTTATTGTTTTGTGTTAAAGCTCCTTTTGATTTAGTATCAGATACAAGACCAGTTAATCACATGTCATAGAGGTTGTAATGTGTGTGTTTTATTGTAGCATAGAAAACTTTTATTAACAAAACATGTGGGAACAGCTGTGTGATTGTTTACACTCCCAATCTCTAGTTATTATTATTATTTTTAAGGGGCCATTCAAAATGTTCAATGTTTTAAAACTTTGATTTCTTTTAGAATTAGTGGGTGGGTGGGTCAAAAGCCTCTTTCTCAAATAATTATTAATCAAAATTCACTTTTAATAATGTTACACCTCAATGATAGGTTGATTTCAAAACACTGATGAATCACATTAAATTTGTCTGGAATGAAAAGGACACAGAAACAGAAATGAGTTTGCTGCTCAACAAGTTTTAGTCAGTACTTGAATTCTCCAGTCATCCACAGAATTACAATATGTAACAACAATGATTTAACTAAACCAATATAATTCACTGCAATTTACTATTCTACAATACCTGTGCTCTAGCCATACTAATTATGCACAGAAATCACCACACTAGAAATGTGTTTGTCTGAAACAGCTCTAAACTGACTCTAGTATCCAAACATAGAAACACATAAAATAACAGGATAAAGAGAAACATTAATTAACTCTGCAATGTCTCCTGTGGTTGATAATAACAAATCACTCACTAGCAATACTTTCTTTAGCATTTATCAATGAACTAAATCTCAACCACAACCCAAGAAGTAGTAAACTCCTTGCAAACTTCAATATATAAACAATGAAATCCGCGAGGCTTGTTTGGTACAACACTTTGTATATATACAACTCCAACCTTGCACCACTGACCAAACCCTGAGGCATGGAGTTAGTAGTGTTCATAGGTTTTGGAGGTACGTCGGCCGGTCAACAACGTCAGAGCCAATGAACAGCTCTGCCTGAGTAGCTCCACCCACAATTTACATAAACGACGACCGTCGACAAGGTTCCTTTTTTGTGGGTTATTACAGCAGGGTGAATATTCATGCATCGGCCTCTGCGCGATGACAAACCACCCAGTGAAGCTTACCTGCGCTATTCAAAGGCGAAAGTATAGACTTTGTGCTTATGACATACCAAGTAACGAATGCATAGACGGTGTGCTTGTGACATACCAAGTAACGAATGCATAGACGGTGTGCTTGTGGCATACCGAATTAAATGAAGAGCTCAAACAGCCAATGTGAGTGGAGACAGGGTCCGATCACAAAGTTTTGCTTAAGCAAAAGTAAACTTGCTTAGTAAAATCAGACAACCGGCCAAGAATCCACTCATTGTATGCTTTTAGTAAACAACAGCTAAATACAGTCACAGGCAATGTTTTTTGTTATGTCATTACACTTCGACCAGTAACTTGTTCAAAATAAGCCGTCTATTTTCGTGCTTAAAGCAAATTTGTCATGAAATTGGGCCCAGCTGCACTGTATCGTAAGTTGGAACATTTAATAATGTGAGAAATTGGTAACAATTGTTGAAAAACAACGAAGTCACTGCAGCAGTTGTTGGATCCATAGTAGCCCAAATATATGTGTACACATTCAAGGAGTTGGTCCAGAAAAGAGAAATGATGTTTCATCATTTGACCCCGTCAAAACCAAAGATTATAGAGCGCCGAAGGTGCAAGATGGGGAAAGGAGTTCCCTATATGGGCGAAATTTGGTAAGCAAATAATGTGTTTTATCATTGATAGCAGTGGTCATTACCTGCACCAAAATGTTTGGATAAAAACATTTCCTTGCTTGATGGGATATTTTTGGGTACAAGGTTACAGCAGACTTATCAGGTAAATGTTAATTGTTAACATTTTTTCTGAGCATGCGCAATTCCTGAGAACGATGGATTTACCTGCTAAGTCTAATGCTTTCTACATGCGTTACCGAAAGTCTATACCATTGTTGCCTAGTGCACATTTCACATACATATATAACGAGGTCACTATTAGTAACTGCACCCCGAAGGGATATACTTTCAACCACAAAGCTCGACAAGCAAGGCGTGGAGGCGGTGTCGGACTTTTGTTCAAATCCTCACTAACAGTTCGACGTGAGTCTGTTGCGCACTACAAGTCATTTGAAGCTCTTCGAGTACTAGTTTCATGTGATTTTCGATCCATTGTACTCATAATTATTTATCGTCCGGATACTGTGGATGAACATGGACAACGCATACTTTTCAGCACGTTTTTGGAAGAATTTACCTCTCTACTTGACACCCTCGTTCTTCATCCCTCTCAGGTTGTCCTGACTGGTGACTTTAACCAGTCAGGACATTCGAACGACTCACATGCACAGCAATTTACTTTCCACCTATGGAATGAAGCAGCACGTCACTGGAGAAACTCATTTACATGGACACACACTTGATCTGCACATCACTCGTTGTTCAGACAATGTCATTTCCAATGTGTCTGTTATCCTCGGTCTTTCTGATCATAATGCGGTTCAGTGTGATCTAAATCTGAAAAAACCACCCTCTGTTCGAAAAACTGTAACAACTCGTCCTCTACAATCGATCGACAGAGAACAGTTTCGATCTGAAGTTCATCTATCTCTGTCTGCAATTGACTTCGTAAACATTGACGTATCCTGTTGCGTGGAAAGATATGACAACTCTCTTTCCATTCTTATAGATCAGCTAGCCCCTAAGAAGACAAGAACTGTGGTCATAAAGCCATCATGCCCATGGATGACTGAGGAGATTCATGCTGCCAAATGTTTGAGGCACCTCGAGCGTAAGTGGAGAAAGACCAAGTGCGATGCTTACCGAGACCTGTATTCCAAACAACATCAAGCCGTGTCTCAAAAAATAAAGACAGCAAAAACACACTACTACTCACAGTCCATTGCAGAGTGCATGGGTGACCAAAAACATCTGTACAGCATCACAGATATACTGATGCATCGCAAGAAAGAGCCAGTTCTTCCTGATACCTCTTGCAACCAGACCTTAGCTGAGAAATTCTCGCAGTTCTTTGTAAACAAAATCACCATGATTCGCGACGACATCGACCTGCATAATGAAACAAAGACAAGCCGTTCTCAGTCCAGTGCTCAAGGGGTTCCATCACCGTCCACACTGATGAAGTAAAGAAAGTTATCATGAGTTCACCAACATCGTCATGTGAGCTTGATCGAATTCCCACGGGCCTCCTGAAGGAACATGTTGACATCTTTGCCCCATACATTGCAGAGATAGTAAATAAGTCTCTCCATTCTGCCATTTTTCCAGCTTGCATGCAACATGCACTCGTGAAACCGCTCTTTAAGAAGCCTCATCTCGACAAGCATGACCTTGCAAGTTACCGTCCAGTGGCGAACCTCAGCTTCCTCTCAAAAGTTATTGAACGAGTTGTATCCATTCGTCTTCAGTCCTACTTGAAAGATAATAACCTTCATGACGACTTCCAATCGGCGTACAGAGAAAATCACGGTGTTGAGACTGCCCTCCTACGAGTAAATAATGACATACTCACAGCAATGGATGGTGGAAAGGTGACTGGTCTCATCCTTCTGGATTTGAGCGGTGCATTGGACACTGTTGACCACCACATTCTGCTAGAGAGATTACAGCAGATTGGCATTGGCGGGAAAGCTCTCCAATGGTTCAAATCCTACCTTTCAAAAAGATCGCAGGCAGTCTATGTCCGAGACACCACTTCCAACACAGTTCATCTCAAGTTTTCTGTTTCACAAGGATCAGTTCTCAGTCCTAAATTGTTTAACATCTACACCCTTCCACTACATAACATCATCAAGAAACACAATCTCTTCTATCATATATACGCCGACGATACGCAGCTCTACTTCTCATGCCCGCCAGTACAAGAACAACTTGACAGATGGATCTCTCGCACCGAAGCCTGTATCAGTGATATCAGGAAGTGGATGCGAGAGAGCTACTTAAATTCAACGATGCAAAAATCGAATTTCTCTTGCTGGGATCAAAGCAACAGATTGCTAAGCTTGAAGTCCAAGACGTACGCATTGGCACCACATCAATTTCCCGTGCTGGTAAAGTCAGAGATCTTGGGGTTATTTTTTACTCCAACATGACAATGGAGTCACAAGTGTCTAACTGTGTGAAACTTGCATTTCACAGTCTTCGTAATATTCGCCTGATTCGCAAGTTTCTCACTCTGAAAACTTCTGAGCAGCTCGTTCACGCTTTTATTACATCTCAAATTGACTGCTGCACTTGTCTACTGCTAGGTCTCCCAAATTACCTAGTTCAGAAGCTCCAACGGGTCCAGAATGCTGCAGCCCGTCTTGTCACAAACACACGGAAATACTCGCACATTACGCCAGTCCCAAGAAGCCTCCATTGGTTACCAGTTGAACAGCGACTTGCATACAAAGTCCTTCTCATCACCTTCCGTGCATTAAAGTCCTCCTCACCTAAATACATCCTCACCTGAGCCATCTCGCTCAGGTCTCCGTTCTTCCAGTGATCTCTCTCTAGTTGTCCCCAAATCGAAACGATCATGGGGTGATCGAGCATTTACTTCCGCCGCTCCTCGCTTGTGGAACAAACTCCCTAACTCAGTGAAGACATGTGAGACTGTTGATAACTTCAAGAACAAACTGAAAACACACTTAATGACACGCCATTTTTAATTACTTTTCTTCTTGTGAGCGCCTTGAGCACCCCTTGGGTGGATATGTTTTGAGCGTTATAAATATCTTTATTATTATTATTATTATTATTATAATTCCCAAATACTGTGCCTTCGGCGCTCTGTAGGTCACAAAAAGCAATCTATTCATTCGCATTTTAACAGAGGGAACTGGTTGTGTTACTTGGCATGTCATAAGCACAAAGTCTATTCATTCGCCTTTGAATATAGCGCGGGTAAGCTTCACCGGGTGGTTCGTCATCGCGCAGAGGCCGATGCATGAATATTCACCCTGCTATAATGACCCACAATAAAGGAACCTTGTACAACGGTCGTCGTTTATGTAAATTGTGGGTGGAGCTACTCAGGCAGAGCTGTTCATTCGCTCTTTTTAGGAATGGTGACGTCATTGATGACGTCATGACAAGGTTTTTAATGTTGAAAAATGACCATTCACGTGTTGCTGTATCTCAACAAATATAAAAGCTATGATGGTCATAGTTAGGCATCGGAAAGATAAAGACTTGGACAACATTTGAATAGTTAAACGCCAAAATCGTTAGCGGTTAACTAATTACGTCATAATGACGTCATCGGGTATTAAGTAACAAATCTGTGTACAGTATCCCGTGCAGGGTGTGCAACATAAAACATGTATTCTAGAGTGGTTTTCCAATTGAGGTGCGGCCCAAAATTTGTTGGCCGATCGGATACTGTACATAACTAATGGCGGGAGACGCCGAACCATTTAAAATTTGTTTTCCTTTAAAATGTTACTTTTGTAAACATGATACACTCACAGTAGAGGACTCAACCAGTAAACATGTCGTTTTATTCCTCGCCATGACAGAATTGATGTCAATGACAAATAAAGAATCTTCTGACAAAAAGTAAAAGCTATTTCCTCGCCATATTATTAACCCGGGTAACATACCCACAACAAAATACAGGGTCATACCATGGAGGAAGGAAACATGCCATGGTTATACACATAAATAACACAAATGCACAATACGTGTATGTAAGTAATTGTTTTGACAGTCAACCTACCCATGACGTCGCGGACAAATTCTGGTGGTTCTCTTGATTTTCTGTCTTTGGGTCTGTCAGGAATATATACAGGTTTCTCCTGCAGAGTGAAAGTACACATTTACGTAACAGAAACGCATAGTATTCAAAAACATAATCTACATATTATGATAGTATGGATACAAGTTAAGTATGCTCAAATGGGGGCAAAGGAAGAAAAGATCCTGTTTTTACAGGGGCTGAAACACTCAATGAACCACATTCCAGTCAAATACTTTAAAGTCACTTGGAAGTGGTATATGTGTTTTGATGAGTGGAATATGAATAAACAATAAACTAAGGTTTAAAAAAAATTGTTTTCATGCTATTTACAAGTTTGAAAATAAGCCGACCCGAGAGGGCGCTGTTAGTGACGTCAATTGAGGCGCGATGAATCGCATGCAGTGCCAACACAAGATAATAACACTTGGCGCAAGCTAAAAACATGCCCTCAAAGTTAAAACAATACCTGATTTTGTTCATTATAAGCAAATGCTTCTAGTCAGGTACCTTCTTCGACTTCCCCACTAGCTGGAAAAATTGTTGGGATGGCGTCATGTTTTAGAAAAGAACTTTTCTCTTCATGTCAAAATGTGTAGTGTATTCCAGATTCTCAAAGCACGACGGCTCAAAGTGTTTGCTGCACAGCGCTGGAAAAGACTTGCAAACTGACCCCATCTTTAGTTGTTTTGCTGCATCCAGCAGCAATACACCTGGTTGACCATGCCGGAAAATGCAAGAAAAAAACTTTTTCGCAAACTACATACTCATGACTAGGACTTGAATGTACTTGCACACTGCGTGTTCGATGTTCGATCGAGGCAAAGTCTGCCTCGATTGACGTCACAAAAGGGGTAGGCGGAGTCACCCCCACACAACTTTATTTATTTTTTTAAACATAAATCGTTAAAGGCAGTGGACACTATTGGTAATTACTCAAAATAATTATCATCACAAAACCTTAATTGGTGACGAGTAATGGAGAGAGGTTGATGGTATAAAACATTGTGAGAAACGGCTCCCTCTGAAGTGACATAGTTTTCGAGAAAGAAGAATAATTTTCCACGAATTTGATTTTCAGACCTCAAGTTTAGAATTTGAGGTCTCAAAATCAAGCATCTGAACGTGCACAGTTTGTGTGACAAGGGTGTTTTTTCTTTCATTATTATCTCGCAACTTCGACGACAGATTAAGCTAAAATTTTCACAGGTATGTTTATGCATATGTTGAGCTACACCTAGTGTGAAGACTAGTCTTTGACAATTACCAATAGTGTCCACTGTATTTAAAAACAAGTTCTCAAAAAATTATGTTATTGTTCAGAAACACATACTTTAATGTTTGAAGAAGAAAAAAAAATTCCAGGTGACTTTAAGCCTACATGTATACTAAAAACCAAACAAGTCATACATGTCATGTTCAGTATTTCCAAAATAAATTTTAAACAAACTTTTCCAAAACTCCTCCCTAAAAATTTGGCAAAATCAAAAAGAATTTCAGGAATATTTTTGGACTTGTTACAAAACAGCCCTTCGTTTAATCTCCAATCACAACTACCGGTACTAGTACATAGCTTCTAAGTATTGTGATAAAAAGTTCATCATTAAATTGTCAATTAGCTGTTGAGTAAAATTTAAGTCACAATGGCTTTGTTATGGTAAATGTACTGCACAATGACAATAAATAAATGAGGGCACAAACTTTGTTGTAAGTTACTATAAAATACCCACCCACAAGTTGAAACAATAGGCCATACTACCTTGTTGACTGCAATGTACAATCCTAACTAAATATAAAGTTTGAAATATGTAATAAATTTGGGGGTTCTATTATGTCACAATTCATATTTTGTGGACCACACTTCATGAGATTTCCTGTAACTTTGAGGAATTTAAACCAAAATAATCCTGTTTTTAAGGTTGTTGAAAGAGGGGGTCCAGTCCTTCCATTGGCTGAACTACATGTATTGCAACACTACAAATCAACTAATTAAGTACCAACAGCCTCATGAACCAGTGTTAACTGTGAAGTATAGCCAAGGGTCACATAAACTAGGGCATTCATAGTTCAAATCCCAAATATTATATGTTGAAGTTGGGTAGGCCTCTTGTTGTAAACACTCTTCAGTATGTAAGTAAACCTCACGGCTAACGGGTGAGTGAGCTACCACAACATTGTTCATTGAGCATATCGCAGATCTTGCCATGTTCATAACATAACAAAGCGCTCATTTGCATTGAGCAATTCTTTTGTCCAGCCCCGAATATGCACAAAATACTATGTTCCATTGTGATGAGCACTGGAGCCTTCCCCAGGGTGGAATAATTGTGTACACTAACCTAAACCAAGACTCCAGTACTACAAACCAGCTAACCAGCAAGGGTGGAATAATTGTGTACACTAACCTAAACCAAGACTCCAGTAATACAAACCAGCTAACCGGCAAGGGTGGAATAATTGTGTACACTAACCTAAACCAAGACTCCAGTACTACAAACCAGCTAACCGGCATAATGTCACAATGATCTCAGTCTCTGCATCCAAAATGTTTTGCTATCTGAGCAATCTCCCGACACATGGAAAACGATCACTCTCAGTTTCTTTATGCGAGGGCTCACTAGCATTTTGAAGCATCTGTGAAGCCTCATGGTATACACAAGTTTTGCTTTCATGACAACTACAATTTGTTAACATGGTTTCTCCCAATAAAAGGAGAGAAAAGTCATAGAAAGGATTAGAAGGTAGTCAACATTTGTGAATCCATTTTTGTACTAGTTTCCCTAGGTTTTTCTTTAATTTCAATGAACATTCAATATCTGCTATTTGAGCACAATTAGGGCCTAACTATTGCTTTAAATGGTGTGACCTGCCAGACTGCGATGCCAGGCCTCTATACATTCTACACATAATGTTCCAACTCTTTTTGTTGTATCCCTGTACACATGTACACGTCGCGTCCCATGTCCTTTTATTGTATGTGTCCTATGATGTAATGAAGGCGAAGCTCGCTAAACAGCGCCGCCAGCGTTAATTGCACATCCAAGCACTTCATTTAGTTTGCACAAAGCGCATTATGCTGTTGCTACGTTCCTTTCATTCCACAAAGTTTTCGTAGAGAGTAGCAAAAGTACTATTATACACATATTGACTGGCAATGAGGTAACTAGTGTACGTCTATTCCCCCGAGGGACTTTGAGTGACCAGAAGAGCGACCTATTTCCCGAGGCCGAGGGCCGAGGAAAATACAGTAGGCCCCTCTTCTGGTCACTCACAGGCCCGAGGGGGATAGACGTACACTACATGTAGTTACCGAATAATGCCAGTCATTATGTGTTTTATAACACAGCTCGGTCTTAACTAAGGGAATCAATGTGTGGTGAAGAGGTTTTCAACTAGTGGTTTAATCCCAACGAGGCCTGGTTCCTGATAATTTTACCGAGACGAAGTCGAGGTAAATTATCAAGAACCAGGTCTCGGCGGGTTTAAACCACTAGTTGAAAACCGATTCAACACACTTGGATTCCCATACATAAATACCTTTTCGGTCAAAAACAACAACACTTTTTGGTCAAAAAGTAAAATAAATGCCAAAATTATAATTGTTAAATGATTTCTTTCAACACAACACCCCTCCAGCTATGAAATGGTAAAGCCCTCCGCCGCCCTCGGGTAAACAACTCCTTATAAGGGAATGCTGTGCACGTCGCGCGTATCGTGGCACAACTGTTTCAGCCGTTGCTCTCGACCAATAGGAATGAAGAAACTGTCTTATAAAACAGGTGCAAGGTCGCCCATGAATTAACACTTTTTACCGGTCATAAACAAAGGTTTATACACACCCACGTGACGCGCTCTCCACCAATAGGAATAGCGAAACTGTCTGAGGTATTTATGAATGTCAAATAAAAACAGAAATCTGGAAAAGAAAGGAAGTTTTGTAGTTACAGTTCACGATTCAAGTCAAGAGAGGGCGCTGTAACCGGGCACTATTTTCAAAGACTAGTACCCGCTCAGGTACTAGTTCCCGCAAAACGCGCACGCGATACCTGACCGTGTTTCAGTCAACCAGAATACAGAACAAGCAAGAGGTGTGTTATAAAAGATAATAAGACACTCGTGTGCTTGTATCCCACGCCTTGAGCTTGCACATTATTTTATGCGACATGTATAATATGGGGCCGTTCGATAGCTCCCTGTCAACATATTTTGGCAGTATTTCAGGCACAGGGTGGAGAGGCACATCTGTCCGGTATGTGGCTTTAACGCAAATATCTAAAACGTCATTTTTTTCGCACTGTCGATTTGATTTCACGACTGCTACTAAGAAAGTTATAGTCTACCCTAGAACTTGAAGAGTATGTGAAATCTTGTTATTGGGGGCATTTACGTCTTTTGAGAGAATCTTTCATAAACTAAGTCATTTTAGACCTTGTTTGATTCAATGAGGGCACTCTCAACAGCGAATTTCTCCCATGCGTCACGTTTCTGCATGCAGTTCTTAATTTGTTTTGAATGACCATATGTATCTGTTGCAAACAGAAAGAGAAAATAATTTACAGAATTATCCAGCTGTCTTGAAAACCTTACAGGGGATAATTTCATCCAGCATTTTGTATAGCAAAACACATACTAACCATATTGAGCAGCGAATGATGATTTTTGAGTAGCAACCTAGGAATAAAGCAAGAAAGGAAGCTCTGAAAGATCGTGACCGGCGGTTGTTGTACAATGAGCTGACAAGAAAAGTCAAAAAGAGCCTGAAAGGTGACAAGGAGAAGTGGTTTAATGACCAGTGTCGGCAAATAGAAAACAACATGCAACAGAACAAGAGCAAAGAAGTCTTCAGCACTATCAAGATCATAAGCAAAGGCCTTGCCAGACAACCGATGACCAAGTGCATTCGCAACAAGCAGGGAGAACTACTATCAAACGCAACAGAAATTAAACAACGGTGGTTTGAATACGGTCAGACACTGTACAACCATAAAACGGGGCAGATCCATCAATCTGTGCGGAAATGCCATCAATGCCTACTGACAGCAAGCTTAAAGCAGGCAAATCTCTGGGAACAGACGAGATACCAGGCGAACTACTAAAAATGGGAGGCGATAGTATGATCCACAGGTATCATCGCATCTGCCACAATAAATGGACATCTGAAAGGATACCGGATGAGTGGACAAAATCTATCATGGTCACATTACCAAAGAAGGGAGACACCAGCTGCTGCGAGAACCATAGGACCATCAGCCTTATCAATCATAGCAGCAATATTCTCCTAGGGGACTAAGAAGGCGCATGAAACCATATGTCAAAGCTATTCTGTCAGAAGAACAGGCAGGTTTTCGAGTGGGCCGCAGCACAGTGGAACAAGTTTTTGCCCTAAGACTTCTCATCCAACACCGATTGGAGATACAAGGTGGAAAGGTTTTTGCTGTGTTTGTCAACTACAAAAAAGTATTCAAACGTGTATGGCATTTTGGTTTGTTCGCTGTCTTGCAACGATATGGCGTCCCTGGAAAACTAATCAACATCACTAAGGATCTGAACAACAAGGCTAAGAGCTGCATCAGGATAGGCAACAAACACACTGACTGGTTTCTAACTACTATACGGGTGTGGCAGGGTTGCCTGTTATCTCCTGACCTGTTCAACTTCTTCTTGGAGAATATCCTGACAGAGGCTTTTGCTGAGTGTGACCAGTTTGGAATTAATGTAGACGGGTACAGACTGCGGGATCTACGCTTTGCAGACGACATCGCTCTGATAGCAGAGTCAGAAGCTGATCTCCAGAATTTACTTGACAGAGTGCATGACACCAGCAATAAGTACAGAATGGAGTCAATGTACCTACGACCAAAGTAATGGTTTTCACACTCGATGATCAAGACACAACATTAAACATCACAATCAATGGTTCAGCACTGGAGCAGGTGTCACAGTTCAAATATCTTGGTGTGACTTTGACACCATCCAACGACTCCTCCTGTGAGATCAAACAGAGGCTGATGCTAGCATCTGTGGTACTTGGAAAACTTCAAAGAATTTGGCATGACAAATACGTAGCACAAAAAACAAAACTGCGGCTCGTGAATGCACTGGTTTATCCAGTTCTTCTATACAGCTCAGCAGCGTGGACCATCAGGAAGGCAGACCAGAAGAAGTTAGAAGCTTTCCAAATGCGCTGCCTGGGCTAAACCCTGAACAACTCCTGGCAAGACAAGGTGCGAAATGAAGGGGTGTGGAGGAGAGCGTCAGCTTGTGGTAACCCACCAGAGTTGATCACTTCACGCATCCACAACATCCAACTTTCCTGGTTTGGCCACTTAGTGAGAATGAAAAACTACAGACTTCCAAAATGCATCCTTCTTGAAACAGTAGCTGGAAAAAATAGACGGGGTAGGCCTCGGAAGAGGTGGGAAAACGACTTCATCATGAACAGCACCTTCTACCTGGAACAACGAAGAGCGCAAGATAGGCAAGAGTGGAAAAAGAAAATTCAAAGAGCCAACGTCCTGCGGGATACGGTGCAAGATTGATTGATTGAACCTAGGAATTTAGTCAAGCATTTTGTTCTGCTATACAAGACAAGGGAAATCTTTCAATACTTGAGTTTAAAATACAATTGATAGCCTACTGCTACTTAATATATTTGTTTGTAAGGGTTCGTTATCATCTTATAATATGTAGATTATCAGCTGCCACAAGGTAAATTCTACACATGTATGTCTACAACCATACTACATTGATTACAGTGATTCTCGTTTGATTATTGAAACTGAGTAACTAAGGGCCCAGTCAGTACCTTTTTTTAAATTTATTTTATTTAATAGCTTCGTTTTTAGTCTGTTTTTAAGGCGTTTTCAACAACTATTTCCCTTTTGGTTCGTAAGTCTCTTCCTCAGTCGTTATTTCATAAGTTCATATTCCATAAACCACAAGCTATTTTGACAATCTATACATCGTATGAAAGGGCTTTACAAAAAATGGATATCTTGGTGACATTCTCTTGACCTTTTGACCTGTATAAACTGGAAGTGCCTGTAAAATGTTTTGAAAAAGTGTTAGTTTTATGGCTTTTTAGGTTGAAACTTATCCTTTAAAGACACTGGACACTTTTGGTAATTGTCAAAGACCAGTCTACTCATTTGCTGTATCTCAACAAATGCATAAAATAACAATCCGGTGAACATTTGAGCTCATCAGATGCTTGATTTCGAGACCTCAAAATTCTAAATCTGAGGTCAAGACCTACCAAGTCTCACGCATTAGGCGTGAGACTCGGGCATTAGGGGTCTGTCTCACGCTCACACGCGCCGCAACCATTTTCTCACGCATTGGGGACAGACCGGAAAAAAAAAATTAAAATAACGAGAATGCATTGCCATATTGCGCACGTGTGTACAAAAACACCATCTACAAAGTTTGCACAATCTTCAGATTGCATGCAGTTTATCAATCATCAACTTGAGCTGCAAACTTGCAGATTGCGCACGCTTTTGCTATCCCAGCAGATTTAGCAGACAATTCGGCAGAGTGCAAAATGCACATTGTGCACAATTTTGTCCCGATTTGTTTAGCAAATTCGTTCAATGTGCTACACGAGCGAAGACTCTTCAACAACAGGCAGGAGCCGAAAATTGATCTTTTGGGGGGAAATAATCTGACACAATCATACCTCCACATTAACCAGCAACATCTCCTGTGTACCTCATGTGAGTTTGAAGTATACTGAAGAGGTTTTTTTATGCGTTTTGAAACACTTTTTCTGTCCATAAATAAATTTCTGGGGAAAAAAGAATTTTTTTTTTTTAGGAGGGGGAGGGTAGGCTTTGACAAATCTCTGGCACAGCTAGCCTCTGAACTTGGCATCTCTGGAGGTCTCAAAATCAAATTTGATGAAAATTACTTCTTTCTTGAAAACTACGTCACTTCAGAGGGAGTCGTTTCTCACAATGTTTTATACTATCAACCTCTCCTATTACTGGTTACCAAGTAAGGTTTTGTGCTAATAATTATTTTTAGTAATTACCAATAGTGTCCACTGCCTTTAAGATGCTTTACTATATAAGACATCAACTGATTTTTTCTTAATACTTCTTCTCAGCGTTGCTTACAAAGGCACCTTTCCCCAATTTGTATGAACTTGAAACTTCACACATAGTTAGTTCATTATTTCAAAAAATCCTAACTTTTGATCTACACAAGGGATTCTTACAATCAATACATCATCAAAAAGGTCATCATCATTATCATAAGCCTACTGACTTTCATTGAAAACTTGAACACCTAGACTACATTTCTAGTTAGTTTTTATTCTTCCTCTCGACGTTGATTGTCCGCAAGAAAACACATAGTTGCGAAGCTTGAATTAAGTTGAAACTTTGCATGCAGGTAGACAGTAAAATGCTTTGAAAAGACAGTAACCAGTAGATATAAACTTTTGATCTACATAAAATTCTCACAGGACTAGAAAACCGATTATGTGAGAGGGTAGCAGGGGGTTTTTCTTGTCTGCTAGATTCAGCTTCTAGATTCAGCTTTTAAATCCAGATTTATCTACAGTAATTCCATGCCATCCAATCTTCATCTACAAATAAATGTGTTTATGGAACATTGTTGATCAACTAAGCTGTTTTGGGAGGTAACACTTTCATCGAGATTTGGAGATATCTATTTGACTTTTTCTTTACATGTGATTGCAAAAATCCAGATGTCAGCCATTTTATATATCTCCTAAAAATGATCTCTCATGGACTTATCAAATGAAGAATTTCTGGGATAATAACTCACCAGATATTGGTCCATCTACATATACTTCTGGACATGATGTTCAATTGTTATTCATCCCCCATCATTACCGTGGAGTCCTGCAACCTTGTACCACACAACCAACAAGACCATGGTCTGACCATACACAGTACAGTACACAGTACAGTACAGAACCTTGGCCTTTTTGTAAATCCCAGCACTGTTTACCGACCTACACATCGTGGTAAAAAAGCTGGTCGCCGTAGAACTGTTCATAAACCCCCCGTACCCGAAGTTACACTCCCATCTGTTCCAGTACCAGTGACTCCTGCCAAATCTCAACTCAGCCTTTGTGTTGTAAACACACAGTCCATCTGTAACAAGTATGACGATTTTGCTGATTTTGTTCTGCAAAAAGATCTGGACCTTGTTGCCGTTTCAGAAACATGGCTGAGACCAGACGACAACTTAACATGTCGTCAGTGTACCCCTGCAGGCTACTACTTTCATCACATCCCAAGACCTCACAAGACTGGTGGAGGAGTTGCAATACTGTACAGATCTACTTTATCTGTCTCTGTGAAAAGTAATGACGTCCAGTACACAACTTTTGAATCTCTTCATGCTGAAGTTTCCGGAAACTCTAAATCTGTTCGCCTTGTCATTGTATACAGACCTGAAAGAGATTCAAACGGCCAACATGTGACTTTCTCAAGTTTTCTAAGGGAGTTTGAGAATTTAATTTTGGAATATCTGCTTCATCCATCGGAAATCATCATCACAGGCGACTTTAACATTCATGTTGATGACATCCACAACACCAATGCAAACCAGTTTAAGCATCTACTTCAGGCTTTTGGTCTTACCCAGCATATCAAGGAGCCGACTCATCGTCTCGGTCATTGCCTAGACCTTGTCATAACTCGTGAAATCTCCCCACCAATTGTCTCAAACTTTGTTATTCTACCTGGATTATCAGACCATTATGCAGTCATGTGTAACTTGAGTCTGTGCAAGCCCAAAGTCCCAACCGTTACTATAAAGAGCCGACAATGGAAACATGTGAATCCTACCGAAGTGTTCCGTGACATAGGCTCCCATTTAGAAAATCTAGAAGTTGATCACGACTGCTTGGATTCCTATGTCAGCCAATATGAGAGTACAGTCAGTGACATCTTGGATAAATACGCACCTTGGAAAACGAGATCAGTCAAGGTCCGAACTGAAGTCTCCTGGTTCAATGATGATATTCGTACAGCGAGAAAGATCTGTCGTCAACTGGAGCGGAAGTGGCGGAAAAATGGCAAATTGGCGATTCAACGACAAGAATATCGCAACCAATGTAAAGTAGTTAGGAATTTGATCAACCAGGCAAAGATCATCCATTATTCATCTCAAGTAAAAGAATCTTCAGGAGATCAAAAGAAGCTTTTCAAGATAATTGGTAAGTTGTTGCTCAAACCCAAAACCCCTGTCCTTCCATCCACTTACAATGACCAGGACTTAGCAAATGAGTTCCAGAAATTCTTTGTCACCAAGATTTCAGACATCCGCTCATCATTTTCATCAGTCCCTTACAACGTGTCGCAGACATTGCCACAACTTCAACCAGAGTGTAGACTATCTGTGTTTGAGCCTGCGACTGTTGCTGAGATTCAAAGGGTTATTATGAAATCTCCTTCAAAATCCTGTGAGCTGGATCCAGTGTCAACATCCATGATAAAGCAAAACATCGATAGTTTTGTACCCTACATCACTAAGCTTGTAAACGAATCCCTCAGTTCCGGTTGTTTCCCCGATAGCCTCAAAGTTTCCTACATCAGGCCGCTCATCAAGAAACCAAACTTGGACAAGGAGATATTCAAAAACTACAGACCGGTTGCAAACTTAAAATATCTTGGAAAAGTCATCGAACGAGTAGTTTCATCACGTATTTCTGATCACATTCATACTTTCAACCTGTCCGACGTGTTCCAGTCAGCATACAAGCCTTTCCATGGGACCGAGGCTGCACTAGTCCGTGTGAGCAACGATATTCTCTCTGCAATGGACAATGGTAACCTTACAGCACTAGTCCTGCTAGACTTGAGTGCTGCTTTTGACACTGTCGATCACAACATCCTTCTCTCTCGGCTCCAGAATCACCTTGGCATAGAGGACACAGCCCTAGCATGGTGCAAATCGTATCTCTACAATAGAACTCAGCATGTATGTATTGGCACCGCGATATCCGACCCTGTTGTTTTGAACTACTCTGTGCCACAGGGGTCGGTACTCGGCCCGCAGTGGTTTACGCTATACACTTTACCGATTCGTGACATCATCCTGAAATTTAATCTGAATTACCATGTGTACGCAGACGACACTCAGCTATACATCACGTTTAAATCTTCTCAAGAAAACGCCAATGCATCTATTGCAAGACTTGAGAAATGCATCCAAGAGATTCGACGTTGGACACAACAAAACTTCCTGAAGTTAAATGATGATAAGACAGAGTTCCTTCTATTTGGGTCACGTCAACAGTTAACTAAGGTTTCAGTGCCATACATCTCCATCGGTGATGCTCGGATAGCTCCCTCGCTGAAAGCTCGGAACTTAGGGGTTATTTTTGATTCATCAATGACACTTCAGCCACACATCAACAACATTGTTCGTTTATCATCATATCACATCAGGAATATAGGTAAGATTCGCAAGTACTTGGACAAAAGTGCCACTGAAAAGGTCATTCACGCATTTGTTACTTCTCGTCTTGACAACGGCAATGCTCTTCTCTACAGTCTTCCTAACAACCAGATTTCCAGACTTCAACGGCTCCAAAATACTGCTGCCCGCATTGTGACACTGTCTAGAAAATCGTGTTCTATCACCCCCATTCTGAAACAACTACACTGGCTCCCTATCTCTCAACGAATCATCTTCAAGCTGATGCTCATTGTCCACAAAGCTCTTAATGGCAAGGCTCCCCACTATATTTCTGAACTGCTTCAAGTTTACACTCCATCAAGGAATCTTCGATCAAGTTCTATGCTTCTCCTCATTGAACCCAAGTCTCGACACTCATGGGGTGACAGGTCTTTTTCTTCAGCCGCGCCACGCATCTGGAACTCTCTACCACTTAATCTTCGATCTTGTCTTTGTACTGCAAAATTCAAGTCTCTTCTCAAAACTTATCTTATGTCACAGGTTTTCAATGACTAATTTTGTTGTGTCTGTTTTTCTTTGTGTTGTGTTTTGTTTTTGTTTTGTTTTTTGGTTTTACTGCGCCTTGAACACCCAGCAGGGTGGATATGTGCGCATTTACAAGTCTTATTATTATTATTATTATTATTAGTGGGTTCTTCAACTTATCACGGCTGACATTGTACAAACCAAGTACTAGAAGCTACAAGCGTAAGTTTGGACATGCGCCAATCAGCTATTACTCCAACTGTGTTGCCTCATTCAACATTGAACTGGATGTTTGTGGTGATATTGAAAGCAATCCCGGTCCTACTGCAAGTGCAAATGTTCTACCACCATCACTACCATCTATCCAGTCCACTCTCACATCTCAACCATCGGCATTATCCAAGACTACATTGGGACTCTCATCCAAGTCTACCCTTAGTGCAGTTCTGTTCAACGCAAGAAGTATTGTCAACAAGTTACTTCTTTTTCAAACTGAACTAGATGTCTACAAATACGACTTGGTTTTCATCACGGAATCCTGGCTAGACAACTCAATACACGATGAAGAACTATCTTCTGATTGTAACTATGCCATTTTATTTTTAGAAAGGACCGCAACAGACATGGTGGAGGTGTACATGTATTTGTCACAATTGCCAAACATTTATCTCCGGTTCGTAAATATGAGTTTGAACATGTTGATATTGAATTGATTATAATTGAAATACATACTAAACGTGGTCAAGTGTTGCTGGGGTTGCCTGTACAGGCCTCCTAGTGCCTCTGTTACATTTTTTGATCATTATCAATCTGTCGTAGAAAATATATTACAATTTTCTCAACAGTATGTTGCCATATTAATAGTTGGTGATTTTAACATTGATTCCCGTACACAACCATCATCGGCATGTCTGAATAATATCTCTGATATTCTCAGTTTACAGCAGTTAGTCACATTCACCACTCGTGATGGTAATTCACCTACTGTTCCTGGTTCGGTGATAGATTTGTTATTTACAAACAGACCAGACTTGTTTTCCAATGTTACGCAACATCCCGGACTTGGGAACAGTGATCATAATGGTGTTAAGTTCGATATGTTAACCTCTTATGATTACAAAACTATGAATCGGTCTTTGTATCAGTATTACAAAGCTTACATCGATACCTTATGTGACACTCTCCGTATGGTGCCTTGGGACACCTGCTTTTCTTCAGACAATATTGATGAGATTTGGGGTTGTTTTAAAGACCTGTTGTTTGCTGCTGTAAAAGATATTGTTCCTATAGCCAAATGCAAAGGTAGAAAGAAACATCCTTGGATCTCACATGATATCACTGTTTTATCCAAAAAGAAGAATAGATCCTTTAAAGCAGCTATCCATAACAAAGCTAATCATAACTTATGGGCTAAGTACAAAAAGCTTCGGAATGAGGTCAAATATCGTACTAGACAATCGTATTGTGCTTTTATCAATGACATGGCTCTGAACTGTTCAAATAATCCCACACAGTTCTGGTCCTTTGTTAGTACTCAACGCCGTAAGAGTACAATTACAAGTTTTCAAACTGATAATGGTGTCATCAATGATCCAGTTAATATTGCTCAGAATTTCAATCTCATGTTTCAAAGTAATTTTAGCTGTGACTCTAACAATATCATTGACATATCCTGTGATCATGTTAATTCAGTTTTTCGTCTTTGCAACATTTCTACAACCCCAGCTGAGGTAAAACAAATTCATTCTGTAAATGAAATTGAATGTTCAGACAGGTGTGTCAAGCTGGGTCTGCCTCTTTTAATCAACAGGGTTCATTTCCTTTCAATTACGTTTGTTATTAAAGGAACACGTTGCCTTGGATCGGTCGAGTTGGTCTTTGAAAAGCGTTTGTAACCGTCTGTTATAAAATGCAAATAAGTAGAAAGATGTTGTAAAAGTAGAATACAATGATCCACACAAACATGCCTCGAAATTGCACGGTTTTCCTTTTACCTCGTCGACTAACACGGTCGGCCATTGGCCGACCGTGTTAGTTCGCACAGCAAAGGGAAAACACGCAATTTCGGGGCAAATTTGTGTGGATCATTGTATTCTACTTTTAAAACATCTTTCCAACCATATGCATTTTGGAAAAAAACGGTTACAAACGCTTTTTATAGACCAACTCGTCCGATCCAAGGCAACGTGTTCCTTTAAATGTTATAACAAATTTGACATTGACACGGACACTCTAATTCCCATTAATTGTAGACATATCGAATCTGTTAAATTTGTCCATCATCTGGCTCGTTCCAATGCTGCCCATCATTCTCTTTTTCACAGATTACCTAGATTATGGGACGAACTACCGGCCTGCATTAAAGATACAATTATCCATAGTTTATCCTCCTTCACAAATTCCCTCAGAAATCATTTATTAGTCCCTGGACAGGAGGTCCCCTTGACCAAAACAGTTTAACTTTCTAGTTGCCTTGCCCATTCAAATACCTTGCTGCTGGTTTTTTTCTCAAATTTATATTGCCTTCTGCATAATTAACTAGAATCTCTCTTTAACGATTTTGTATTTTTAATGCCCATTAGTGCTTTTATAGTTTTAACTGCTTGTATAGTTCTATATTTTTATACTGTATGCCATGTTTTAATATGATCTGTAATGTCCCTTTTTGTCTCTTCTTAAAATGTGGCATCAGGAGATTAACTCGATAGTAATTTAGTTTACTTTTTTAAAATCCTTCAGGGGTGCTGCTTTTTTTGTAATTTTATTTTGTACGTTCATGTTTTTGTTTTCTTACTGTCCTTATTGTCTGTGCTTGAATTTATGGTTTCCCGGTGAAGCCGTACGTGGAAGTAACATCTGCAGTGACTACAAGTGGTCTGTGAGACTCGTTAGACAGAAGTTGTCTTCATTTTATTCAAAATATTTTTCAAATAACATTTTAAAAAGTAACAACGTAATTTGCAAAAAATAAAACAAATTAAATTTTGTATAAACAGTGTGAATAATTATTGGCTTTCAAATCTGATTTTTATTCATTTTTATTTTGTTCTTAATATTTATAATAAAGCATAAAATAAACAGTGGTTATTGAATCACCGAGCCGAATTTTAATATTAATAATAATATTGATGTGGGGGTTAAAAAAATCTCAAAAAATCTTAGAAAATTATATAAGGCACATGGCTACTTTATTCCCCTGTATTTTTATTTCCAGAACGCTCAGCGGATTGTATGTTCTATGAATGTATGATTTGATAATCATGAATTGTGAATTGAAATAGTGTTTGATGAAACTTTTTTTTGGGGGGGATGGGCAAATATTTTTATATATGGCCTCAACATTATAACATATTTTTGTACCTTGTAAAAATGTCTAAAATACCAAACTTTTTGCACTTACAAATACAAGTGCAAATAACCAGTGGAGTCTTTCGTAATACGTGTTTCTAAGTTTTGGTCAAGGGAGAGGAGACTCTTTGCTTGGCAAATAAAACCACAAACATTTATATAGGGACTGTTTACATCGCGCACAGAGAGGTAACTAAAAGATTGCCACGATTTAAGGGACACCTTGAAAACAGGACCTCCAAGTCTTACGATATAGTTGCCAGAAATTTTGACATTACATGACCAATGACTGACAGATAATGTCAAAATTTTGAAAAAAGGAATACAGCGCCCCATGGATACTGGCTAATAAATAATCATTCTAAATGTAATACTAACAGAATACTATTATAGGTAGTATCACAACATTTTAGATTATATGTGATGGAGCTGTGAGTAGTCTCTTTGCATCGTTCATTTTGACACCAAGTTTGTGGGGATAGGTCGATGGGATGCCGAGTTACCCCAGGTCAAAGGTCATTGTTTTCGGCCCATATTTACATACAAGAAACTGTGACCTTGTGTATTAAAATACCCTATACAATGTGTACAGGTGTATTTTGAGCACATGTTTAAAGGACATCAAATTGGAACTTAAATAGACAATGAGAAAAGTTCCAACCTACAATAAGATTAAGACAAGAGCAAACACTTGACCTTTCTCAGACTCAAGGTCAATGATAGGGGGTCAAACACTTGACCTTTTGATGTCCAAAGGTCACATAATTAAAGGTCAACGGTAACGTTTACCAAAAAGATTTGACAAATCTGAGAAAATTTGCATTTATCATTACTAGTGTACACATATTTATTAACATTCTGTTAATTAAAGTTCTTTCTTCTTCCAGGTAAAGTGCAGACTTCATTGTATGAAGATATTATGGCGCTGACTGTGAGGTTGTGCGCGCATTGTCCAAATATGTGCGCAGACTACAGTGAAGTCGCAGTTTAAAAAGTAGGGTGCCTGCGAGCTAGATGGTTTCTTCCTTCGTAATGCCGCATTCATGCATTGAGTGTACTTCTGTAAAGGATTTTCATTTATTGCTGGGCACTAGGGAAGAGGGCAGTAGTCAAGAAGAACGAGAGCCATGACCTCTGGTGTTAGATGAAGCTTCAGTGAGATGTTTCTTTGGCGCCGTCTGCTAGCTCTGGAGAGATTGCTATTTGATTATATTTTAATTCAATTTTAGTTTGCACTGGTTATTTAAAAATATGAAACAGGAAACTCCCTTGGCACAATTTGTTTTCATAAAGCAGTATGAACCAAGCTTTGCTAATGGAATAAATCTTAAACAGGTGTGTCTCTGGATGATGTATTTAATCATTTGTGTAACCCCCCCCCCAGCAGAATCCCATCATCAACCATACCATGTTTGTTTCATCATGATCATGGAGGTAGGTTTCATTTCATCATCATGACATGTCACTGTCTCAGTGTCTGGTTCCCTTAGTTTTCAATATTAATTTATCTCCTTTGGCAATCTGTAAGACCAAAAAGTCTTATCTTTAATAAAACTAGTAATTTCACTAAAAATAGTAAATTATTCCCCTTTCCTTCCTCAATTCCATGATAATTAATTGTCAGCATCAAGCTAGCACCGGATTCAGCACCGGATTCAGTGTCAAGCTAGCACAGGATTCAGCCTCACATTCACGCGCATACAAATTACTACGGTGTCTCAACAAGGCCATTCGCAAATTTGTATAATACCAAAAGGCCATTCAGAGTCAGAAAGGAGTTGGTTTTCCTTTAGAACACTGACACTTTTTGAGAGATTATTTCACCCAGAAAAGGATAAGATTGAAAAAAAAAATCTCACTAGTGTAATCAGATGGATCGAACAATGTGTAATGTAAATGAGTAGAGCATTCTTTGACGAGGGCTCATAATATTACTCGCTGAGGGTATTCAGCAAGGGATGAAGACAGGGAGGCATCTCAGCGATGAGACAGGGAGGCCTACCCAGCGCAACTATAGATGGTCTGTCTACAGGTACAATTCGAGGCAGAGGCCTCCCTCTGGATAGAAAACGTCACCAAGGGAGTGAGACGAGCAGCGATTGACAGACGCGATGGCGGCAACTCCGGGAGTGCGCCCCCATTACAACCTAGGGACGAGGCGGCCGCGGACGCAACCGAATGATGATAATGAGGGTATTCAATAACATTGTGCGTAACTTCAAGAATCCATATCTCCAAAAGGACGCGGCAAACATTGTTTAAGATTCAACATAATTGAGCTTATATTGTTTCCAACAAACCTGCCAAATTAAAGGGTGGCTCACCAGGGATTTCTATGGTATGTTACACACTGGCTAAGAAATAAACTTTTTGCATTGTTAAACATGGTGCGTAACTTCAAAAATCCATACTTTAAAAATCTTTATATCTAAAAAACCACGCCGCAGAAATTGTTAAGAATTCAATATTATTGAGTTTATATTGTTTCCTACATACCTGCAAAAAGACAGGGTGGCTCATTGGGGATTTCTTATTTTACCGTCTACTACCGGTATGGTATAACACCCTTTCGCATTTTTAACATGAAGCGTTATAACTTAAATAATCCATATCTCAAAAAGCACGCGACAGAAATTGTTTTAAAATAAATATTATAGTTTATATAGTTCCCTACAAACCTGCAAAAATACAGGGTGGCTCACCAGGGATTTCTCATTTTACAATCTACTACCGGTACGGTATGTTACACACTCGCTAAGAAATAAACATTTTGCCATGGTGCGTAAAATCTTTATATAACACCCTTAAAGCAGATCCTTGCCATTTGATTGGAGGATTGTCCGTCACGTGATAGCAAATAAAAGTACCATTGCACGCTGAGTCACTCACCGTGCTTTTTCGTTCCATCCGAAAAGTACCATTGCACGCTGGCAGCGTGCAATGGTACAGCGTGCAATGGTACTTTTTGAATGGAACGAAAAAGCTGAGTAAAAACATCACTGCGTGCGCGTGTCTTTGGTAACGCAGCAGGTGTTACTGCAAAAAGGCATAGTAAAATTACTAGCATTCGACTTCTACAGTTGAAATTGTTTGTTGAGTGAAAGTTGAATAGAACATTCAATCTTTCAACTCATGAACATATTCGCACCATTGCACTCGTAAACATTCATTATGTGTATATTATATCTAAAAAAACATACCAAGTTTATATTGTTCCCTACAAACCTGCCAAAATACAGGGTGGCTCACAGGGGATTTCTTATTTTACTGACCATTACCGGTTTGGTTTGTTACCCACTTGCTAAGAAATAAACCTTTTGCATTGTTAAACATGGTGCGTAATTTCAAAAATCCATACTTTAAAAATCTATCTAAAAAACGACGTGGCAGAAACTGTTTAAAATTCAATATTATGGAGTTTTTATTGTTCCCTACAAACCTGCAAAAATACAAAGTGGCTCACAGGGGATTTCTTATTTTACTGACCATTACCGGTTTGGTTTGTTACCCACTTGCTAAGAAATAAACCTTTTGCATTGTTAAACATGGTGCGTAATTTCAAAAATCCATACTTTAAAAATCTATATGGGCAATTCCACACTAATGGACCTAAGGGATAACTTTGTGAGATCATGGGCATGTGAGAGCTGGACAAAAGGAACTATTTTGTTACAGTCTTTTCCTTTACATTTTAAATATGTTTATAATTGTTCCTATTTATAATTTTTTTTTTAAATCATTGACCTCTAGGAATTACAAGGTCATTTGAAATGTGTTACGTATGTAACAAAAGATGGACAATGGCCTGGAAAGTAAAGACAAAATTTGAAAACAATTACAAAATATTGTGTTAGTAACTTTTCTGACTGTTAAAAATTGTAAGCAATATTTCTTTGTAGTTCCCAGACGCGTGTCGATATGTTTGTACACAAAGCAAGGATCGGGTATTTTTTCTTTCTAGGTCGAACGTGTGCAGATAGTTCTACACATTTGTCCTGGGGAAAAATACGCAGACGGTCGGGGACAATCGGCATATTATTGGCATTAGCGGCAAAAGAGCAGTAGTTGAGAAAATTCACACTCAAAATTCATATTTGATTTTTACTCAAAACCTGTGATGTCCCTATTTGAACAATTCCAAGTGTAGGGCTATCTGCAACTTCTGAAGCATTAGATCGGTAAGTTTCATGATGCAGATCGTTGCAGATGGTTTCCTCAAGGAAGTGAAAGATTTTGATATCAGACGTGCTGGGGCCAAGGATACGGAGTGGATTGGACCGATTTATGGGGCTAAGATAGTAATATCATGACTGTTATTAGCATTGGGTGGGTCTACCAACAAAGCCCCACTTCTTGAGTGGCCAAGGCTAGTTGGGGCGGCTAGCTGAATCCATGGAGGTAGAAACCTCCATGCTGAATCCTAGCTAGCCCATTTGAGCCTTGGCCACACAATTATCGTACTGAGGTCCTGTTTTCAAGGTGTACCTAAAATCGTGGCAAATCTTTTACCTCTCTGTGCGCGATGTAAACAGTCCCTGATACAAAAAGTTTGGTTTTATTTGACAAGCAAAGAGTCTCCTCTCCCTTGACCAAAACTAGAAACACGTAAGGCTCCACTGGTTATTTGCACTTCTAAATGCAAAAAGTTTGGTATTTTATTTAGGCATTTCTACAAGGTACAAAAATATGTCATAATGTTGCGGCCACATACAAAAATTGCCCACCGAAAAAGTTTCATCAAACACTATTTCAATTCACAATTCACGATGATCAAATCATGTGACTGAACATTCTGCTGAGCATTCTGGAAAAAAATACTGAGGCTTAAAGAAGCCATGTGCCTTATATTATTTTCTAATGTTTTTTTTAACCCTCATATCAATATTATTATAAATATTAAAATTTAAACATCGGCTTGGTGATTCAATTACCACTTTTCATTTATACGCTTTATTATAAATATTTAGGGGCAAATATATTTTTAAAAACAATCAGATTTGAAAGCCAATAATTATTCACACATTTTGTTTAACTTTTATTTTTTTTAATTTTTTGCAAATTACCTACTTTTAGAAACTATATAAAGGCTCCCCTGTGAGCCTTTTATAGGGGTCACATATTTAGGTTTTTTTTAACGCTATACGTTTTTCAAATCAGCGTTGATGGGTGAAAGTTTTTCGACCGTTAGCCTTATAGTTTCTAGAAGTACAATTACCATGGTAATTTTTAAAATGTCATAAAAAATATTTTGATTTTTTTTTTTTTTTTAAGACAACTGCTGGCTATATAGAGTCATACACAGAGTCTCACAGAATTCTTGTAGTCACTGCAGATGTTTCTTCCACGTATGGCTTCACCGGCAAATCATTCTTTCTCGTTTACCTTGAAAACAGGAAAAACTCATAACAAACGGGACCAGCCCAGTTGAGAATGGAATACCCGTTGAAACTTGAAGTCATCGAAGATCGGTGTTTGGTGTAAGAATTTCAATATCCATCAAGTTTTAATTTATGTTTTCATACTTGAAGATAATTAGGGCATAAGTTAATATATGATAATATGGCATCATTATTTTTTCCCAATTCAAAGAAAAGAGCATAATACCGTGAAAACTGGTAAGAGGATCGAGGACCAACGAACGAGTCAAACTCAAATTCCAATCAATACTTACTGGATGTCTCATGAGTTTATCAATCTGAAGTCGCTGCTTTTCTGCAACAGATTTAGGTAAAACGAGTGGATTATCGGAATAATCATTTTGACGAAATTGCTTCCCTTTAGATTTTAAATCAGATGTTGATTCCTTGTCACACATGCTGTCAGCCGCTGAATACCAGCCGCTAGTTATTGGGTGTTTATTTTAAGTTTACGGCTTTTTGTGACTTGTATCGGGGGAAATGGTCCCGTCCCTTCCTCTCTTGATCGTACAATTAAGAAGTGGAGGATACGGGAAACCCGACAGTCTCCTTGATTGCGTTCTGGCCCAGTTATAGAATCATCCCAACTGTAGTCATGATGGGCGCAAACTTCAATCCTCGCGCAAACTTCAGCGTAGACTTGTGGACAAGTCGTTAAATCGGCCCCACGCGCTGATTTAATGAATAGTCGAAATCTGGGAGCCATCTATGGGGCGCCGTCTGTCAATTAATTGTTTGGCATTTTTAAGGCATGTTTTTACCAGGTTTATTATAGCAATTAGATGTAAACCATAGAAAGTGTTGCAAAATCCGTTTTATGGTTTACATACCAGTAGTATTTTGTGTGTGTAAGTTTATGGTTTACAAAACATGAACATGCAACAAACATTTATAAATCATGGTTCATAAACCATGGACATTTTACGCATCTTAAAACATGGTTTATAAACCAGAAAAAAATGAAGCATCAAATTCATGGTTTAAAAATTATGGTTTACAAACCATAAAAATTGAAGCATGAAAAACATGGTTTACAAATCATGGTTTATAAACCATGACAGTCGAGGCATCTTGAAAACATGGTTTATAAACCATGAAAACTGAAATGTGAAAATCATGGTTTATAAACCATGAAATCGGAGGCATCTAAAAAACATGGTTTGTAAACCATGAAAATTGAAGCATCAAATTCATGGTTTATAAACCATGAAAATTGAGGCATCAAGTTTATAATAGATGTTAAATTTGCATCGGGGATAAAGAATATTAATTTTGGTTTTTACCCATACACCGATGTGTGTTAGCACTGTATACTCAGTACTTTCCCGAGTCCTGTGAAAAAATATCACAGGCATGTTACTCGGGTGGGATTCGAACCCACGACCCTTGCAATTCTAGAGCAGTGTCTTACCAACTAGACTACCGAGGTTGCCCGGCAGCTAGAGGCAGTTCGAATCCTATGTTTTGGCAGCGGGTACCGCAACGATATAATAGATGTTAAATTTGCATCGGGGATAAAGAATATTAAAAAATGAAGCATCAAATTCATGGTTTAAAGTTTAGTTTACAAATCATGGTTTATAAACCATAACAAAATGTGCACTCAAAAATCATGGTTTATAAACCATAAAAAATGTGCACAAATCATGGTTTATAAACCATAAAAACTGAACGTGGGTTGTGTTCAACCTCCTTCCTAAAACATTCTTGCTGATCTGCAATCTAGACTGGGCCCCTGTCTTTATCCGTCGCTGCCGCTAGATCCAGTGATTCCCATTGGATACAATGCACGTGCAGTGACCATAGTATGGCAGTGACATAGATGCCCATAGTCACTGCTCTCAAGTCCGCAATGGAATTTGACTGCGTATCTATAGACCTTTCTTTTGTTGATAAACAAACCGCCTTGGTTGGCATGGTCGGCCGAATGTTAGTAACACACTAAATCTTAAAAACAGATGTTTTAACCAAATTCAGCATTTTCTGCAAACTTTCAATTAAATAAAATACCTCTCATAATTATTTGTTTTGTTTTTAACAAAATCAACAAATTTGGTTACATTGTTACATAAAAATAGCGATCTTTTCTTAATTTGCACTTACGGCTTACCATAGTTTTCCAATCTGGGTTGGCAAAAACTCGGGCTGTGACGTTGCAAAAGAAAGGTCTATACTGGAAATGACAGAGGTCAGAGGTCAAACTACACGCCGGTTTTGCAATTATGTTTGGAGCCCGGTGTGGCGGTTTCAACTTTCCGCTGTGTTCAGTTTTCCGAATGACCAAATACGGTAGCATTACGTCATGCGATGCCTGCGCACAGCAAGCGAAAGTAGTCCGTTTTTAGTGCCGTATTGAGTCATCCATTACCCTCCGGTAGCTGTCATGGCGGCGTCCACGAGTCGAGTACAACTAGCGGCAAACGCGTGGATCGTATGAGTTGTTTTTTATGCAAGCAGAGTGTGACCTGCCTAATGTTGTACCCATGAATACATGTAAAGATGGGTCAAGAGATTATGTGACTACACAGAAAAGAATCGTAATATAAACAATTTGGGGGTCACTGCTGAGAGAACTACAGTACTCGCCAGGGTACTCGCGGCGGTATCTGACAGGTCACCCGGAAAATTGAACACGCCGGAAAGCTAAAACCGTTTGAGCAACGTATCGAAATTTCCGGCTACGTCACCCGGAAAACTGAACACGGCGGCAGTCTGAAACCGCCACACCGGTGTGTGGCGGTTTCAGTCTCTCTCCGGGTAGAATCCTGGAGAAAATACTACAAGTTTCAAAACTCACATTAAAACGATATCAAATGCCGTATTGCCATTGTATTTAGTACATTTCCGATTGGAATTTTATCGAAATCTCAAATCTTCTAATTTTATTACATGATTATATGGGTCTGTAGATTTTTTTGGGACAGGAATTAGGTTTCGGTTAATTCCTGATTTTCGGTGACATTCAATCAATCCCAAAAGTAAGTTACTCTTCTGACTGAGCGGCACATTTCTATTTGGAATGTACAGACCATTCACCCATCACGGTTCAAATTTGCTCTGAAAGAATTCCATAACGCAGCAAAAATTTGCACCAGAGGTTTCCTTTCATAAGGACTCTATCTATTATTATGAGTGCATCACACAATTTTGCCCTTACATAGAACCCTTCTTCCTAGGAAGGTTTCTGTCGCACGGTTTTTTAAGCACAAAGTGTTTCCAGAAAATATAAGTGCTTATAATTTAACTGTGAGTTTTATTTTATTTTGTTTTTTTAGTACTTGACATATTATCAGGACGAGAACAATTATTTCCCCATGGACCTTGCTTTTAGCTGATGGTTTTATGCTAACATTAATCGATACACGATAGGCGTCGTTTCTGTGGAAATTATTTAAGAAATATAATTTGTATGCTATCCCCATATTTTGTTTTTTAAAACGGGTGCTAAATCTACAAGTTTTCATATTTTTTCTGAATTCTTTGGCATAATAATTATAATTACTATTAAAAAGACAGATTGGCTGGAAAGCGCTGTTTTATTCTTTAACTTCTCCCTTTGGAAAACAACTTGTGGAAGAATAGAATAATAACACGCTTTAGCCCCTAACTAAATATAAAACACTTTACAAAACTTGAACAAGATAACTAAAAACATTGGATCGGTCTATAGTTGGTCTTTGAAAAGCGTTTGTAACCGTTTGTTGTAAAATGCATATGGGTAGAAACATGTTGTTAAAAAGTAGAATACAATGATCTACCCAACAAGCCTCGCAAAATGTGCAGTTTTCCTTTACCTTGTGTGACTAACACGGTCGGCCATTTATGGGAGTCAAATTTTTGACTCCAACAATTAATGGCCGACCGTGTTAGTTCGCAGAGTAAAAGAAAAACCACGCAATTTCGAGGCAAATTTGTATGGATCATTGTATTCTACTTTTAAAACATCTTTCTACCCATGTGCATTTAATAACAAACGGTTACAATGCTTTTTATAGATCAACTCGTCCGATCCAAGGCAACGTGTTCCTTATTTACAACTAATACGAGTTGCCCAACATGTTCAACATGCTAATCACGGTCATACAAAGAGTATGAAAGGGGTCGGAGACCACGTGTGACTTTAAAAGGTTTTTAAAATACGCATCAATTTGAATGAACATTTTTGATAAGTAGTACTTTAGGGCGTTATAACGCCGTAAATTAGGGTGTTATAACGCCGTATGGGGCATTATTACGCCCTATATGGCGTTATAACGCCCTAAATTAGGGCGTTATAACGCCCTATTTTACGGCGTATAACGCCCTATATAGGGCGTTATAACGCCCTAATTTTACGGCGTTATAACGCCCTAATTTAGGGCGTTATAACGCCATATAGGGCGTTATAACGCCCTACTGAAAAAGCGTTTATTTGTTGGCGGAGATCAGCCACCGTAGATTAAATACAGGATAATTTGCTTGGTCTTCACACAAAATTCCCTCATACGATCAACGCGTTCGCCGCTCACTGTACTCGTGGACGCCGCCATGACAGCTACCGGAGAGTGTAACACGGATGAATACGGCACTAAAAATGGACTACTTTCGCTTGCTGTGCGCAGGCATCGCATGACGTGATGTTACCGTATTTGGTCATTCGGAAAACTGAACACGGCGGAAAGTTGAAACCGCCACACCGGGCGAAACGTTGTCGCCGAGTCGAGTGTTGGCTACATACACGGCGGGCGACTGCGCGACTATCGCTTAATGGGAAGGAGGTTGAATTAACTAACTCTATAATTTGTGCGCACTCATAGAGTTATATATAAGAACTTTTATTGAATGCTCACGCGATGCTGTTTGTTTAACTTACTAAATGGCCGCACAAACACACGCTGTGAGATGCCAGTTTTGTCAACTTAGAAAATGGCCGCCTGCGCGCATGCCGGAGCATGTATATAGGCCAGTGCGCCCTCTAGTTCTTATATATAACTGTGCGCACTAGATATTCCACACAAATTTCAGGCCGTGCGCAAATCAAATGCGGCCTTACAGCTAGCCTTTAGTCAAGGCGCAGTGTCAAGCACGACCCCAGATATCACGCAGTCACGCTGTCGCGAGGTGTCGGTCCCCCTCTCCCTTTCCCAGCGAAACGTGCGCAATGATTACCAAGTGCCAGACCCGAGGCTGAATTTACGGCTCGATGATTTTCGTTCCCGATTTTAACCTTTGACGGCTGTTGACGTCCTTTGTATTGGGTGCACATGTCTTAAATGAAACTATGCCAATATAGAGGGCGCTGTTAAATATATTTGTGTTTGTCTTTTATATTTGAGTTTTTTGGTCTTGCCGTTGATCCTTTATATAATTATTTTCGGTGGTCTTCTATATACTTGTTTTGATCATTATATATTTATTATTTTGCTCTTAAATATATTGGTTTGCTCTTATATATGGTTTTGCTCCTTTATATATAGTTTTGCTCCTATATATATGAGTTTGCTCTTATTATGGTTTTGCTCCTATATAATGGGTTTGCTCTTATATATATGGTTTTGCTTATATATATATAGTTTTGCTCCTATATATATGAGTTTGCTCTTATATATATGGGTTTGCTCTTATATATATGGTTTTGCTCCTTTATATATAGTTTTGCTCCTATGAGTTTGCTCCTATATATATATGAGTTTGCTCTTATATATATGGGTTTGCTCTTATAGAAAAAGAGAGGGGGAAAGGGATTAAGGAAAGGATCCAGAAAGAAGCGGGAAAATAACAGCCAATCAAAGTTCCTAGTTTTGCTCCTATATATATATGAGTTTGCTCTTATTATTATATGGTTTTGCTCCTTTATATATAGTTTTGCTCCTATATATATGAGTTTGCTCTTATATATATGGTTTTGCTCCTTTATATATAGTTTTGCTCCTATATATATGAGTTTGTTCTTATATATATGGTTTTGCTCCTTTATATATAGTTTTGCTCCTATATAATGAATAGGGTAGATGGCCTTAGCTTTCGATCCAATCCGGACCTTCTTCAGAGGCATAAAACAAGTACAAACAAATACATATCCATTTATAGAAAAAGAGAGGGGGAAAGGGATTAAGGAAAGGATCCAGAAAGAAGCGGGAAAATAACAGCCAATCAAAGTTCCTAGTTTTGCTCCTATATATATATGAGTTTGCTCTCATTATTATATGGTTTTGCTCCTTTATATATAGTTTTGCTCCTATTTATATGAGTTTGCTCTTATATATATGGTTTTGCTCCTTTATATATAGTTTTGCTCCTATATATATGAGTTTGTTCTTATATATATGGTTTTGCTCCTTTATATATAGTTTTGCTCCTATATATATGAGTTTGCTCATTTAGTCTTAAACGGCCCCTCATACTATGGCCTACGCGACCCGTTTCAGTCTTCCGCCATGTTATAGCGTTCAAAGGTTTTGGAGGTACGTCGGCCGGTCAACAACGTCAGAGCCAATGAACAGCTCTGCCTGAGTAGCTCCACCCACAATTTACATAACCGACGACCGTTGTACAAGGGTCCTTTATTATGGGTCATTACAGCAGGGTGAATATTCATGCATCGGCTTCTGCGCGATGACGACCTAGTTCCCAGAGGGTGATCTAATTCTACCTCCATGATCTATCTCACTGCGCCATTTTTTTTTCCAGCGTGTGAAAATGGTCAACCTTTAGTTGGGACTTTTTAAAATTGCGGCAAGCTGTTTGTCACAGGCCCAATCAAGTACCATTTGTGCTAAAAAGAATTGAAGTTGTAGGGTATACCATGGAGGTAGAATTACCACACACGTACACGTGGACACGTACACACACGTGCAGACGACCGAAAGTAAGCTTCCATATCTGTGTTTTGATTGGCCTACCGAGGTGAGTCAGTCAGACCAATCAAAACAAACCCAGCTACGGTAGCTTTCAGTCACTGCATTTATCCAATGGTATCATTACACCCAATGGAATCACTGGATCTGAATAGCTGGTACCTGTCTTTATCCGTGCGGATAAAGACAGGGGCCCAGTCTAGGCCCAGTCTAGTTTTCACTTTGTTTGAAACTTGCATGTTGAGGGCGCCCTTTAAAATAAAAAGAGTCTGTACTTAACAGTGCTTAGGACCGGCCATCACGACATTCGTCGACATAAAGGTGAAAATAGGTGCTTTTGATTTAACAATTTTGTTTAATCGTCAAACTTGATTGTAGACTGATAATCCAATGAACATTGAAGGTAAATATTTTAAGTATGTAGTTTTTTATACGAATACCGGACACTTCGGCACCTCGCTCGCAAACTCGGCACCCTGAATGAACTCGGCACCACCATCCCCATGCAATGCAAACTCTCGGCAGCCACTCTGCACTTAGAACATTGTAGAATGTCGGCACCATACAAACTCGGCACCGGGTTTTTACTGACCAACAAACTCGGCACCAAGCATAAGGTTGGTGTCAGGACAATTCATACCTTTGCCACTTCAAGGTACGAAGTGACTTTGGACACTTTGTACCTTGGACACTTCGTACCTTCTTACAACAAGACACTTCGTACCTTCTTACAAGACACTTCGTACCTTCTCACGAGTCACTTCGTGCCTTTTCAAGAGACACTTTATTCCTACCTTTGTACTAATTCGGGATTTCTGCATCGTTTATGATTATTTTGTGCTTTGTGATCGGATGATTATGAAAGGATAACTTTCCGTATGGCGCCACCACCTTTTCACTCATTTTTACAAAAAGGGATATCTCATTGAGGTAAACTAGATAACTATATTATTTCATATCGAATGAAAAAGTGGTGGCACCATACGGAAACTTTTCCTTATGAAATAATACTGCTACTAGCAAATCAAACCAACTGTTACTAGGCCTATCTAGTTGGGACCAAGAAGCTATTTTGACGATTGCATGATTGTTTGACTTTAAAATATTTGTAAAAAATATTGGCAGAAGATGTTGTCCTTGGCGGTAATTAACTTTTTTTTATTTATACAAAAATATTAATTTCACATTAAAAATGACATTCACATATTCAAACAAAAATTGTAATTCATTAACTCATTAAGTATTATATTATTAATTTTTATCTCAACGAACATTAAATTATTGAGGGATACACATTTTAATGAAGGTACGAAGTGACTCGGCGGAGGGTATAAAGTGACTCAGCTGATGGTCACTTCGCCCACGATACGAAGTGACCAATTTGGTAATGGTACGAAGTGTCACGAAGGTACGAAGTGTCCAGGGTACAGGTGGCAAAGGTACGAAGTGTCCGACATCCATAAGGTTTATTGCGATTCAGAAACGCAATGCACTGTGGGAAGGAATATGGGGCGGTTTCTATGCAGTTTCTACGACTCACGCACGCAACACCTATACCTTTGTGTGGGTTCAACAGCGCCCTCTCTTGATATTTTGCTATTCGCGATAAACCTTATGCCAAGCATCACCTCGAACAGACAAGTGGTTTCAAAATAAAGTAACGTACGTACGCCAGTGTATCCTCCTCTTACCACTTACCATTTTCTCAAAATAAAGCTTTTGTCACTAATATATGTGTTTTGATGAGTGGAATGTGAACAAACAGTTAACTAAGGTTTTAAAAAATCAGTTCTTATGTTTACAAATTTAAGAGTAGACCCCGACCCGAGAGGGCGCTGTTCGTGACGTCAATCGAGGCAGACTTTGCCTGTAATGCGTAGAGTAAACACAATTGCAAAGTACATGTACGGACCAAGTTGTGAGTTTGTACGTTTCAAAAAAAAAAGAAAAATTGTTTTTTTCCGGCAATGCGGACCAGATGTATTGCTGCTGAATGCAGAAAAACACTTTTTGAAATGTACCAACTCACGACTTGGACGTACATGTACTTTGCACGTGTGTTTACTATACGCATTGCAGGCAAAGTCTGCCTCGATTGACGTCACAAAAGGGGTAGGCGGAGTCAGCCCCCAAACAACTTTATATATTTTTCAAACATATAAATCGTGACAAACAATTACTAAACAAATTGTTTTATTGTTCGTAAGCATATATACTCTTATGTTTGAAAGAAAAAAAATTATAGTTCCAGGTGATTTTAATATTTGTAATATTAGCAGAGGGCGCTGTTCTGTCGCCACTGTTTTCTTTTTTTCTACAGTGTTTGCTTATTTTTATCGGTTTAATCTTTGCTGAGTTTTTGGCATCGTCTTTATATTTATTGTTGACATGTTGTGATATAGGCCTATTTTTGTGCTTTATCCGATTTGTATTGCTTGTTATTTTTAGGTGTTCGGCCAACAGCCGAACAACTGTTGTTATTGTTATGTTGTTGTTTTTTTAGGTGTTCGGCCAACAGCCGAACAACTATTGTTATTGTTATTAGGTGTTCGGCCAACAGCCAAACAACTATTGTTATTGTTCTGTTTTTAGGTGTTCGGCCAACAGCCGAACAACTATTGTTATTGTTCTGTTTAGGTGTTCGGCCAACAGCCGAACAACTATTGGTATTGTTCTGTTTTTTTTTTTTTTTCTCGCGTTCTTCTTTCCCTGCGAACCTTCTCCAGCAATTTTAAAGAAAAGTAAAGCTTGTACAAACTTAAAACTTACTATTCGAAAAGTTAACGCCAAAATCGTATGACGTTAACTTCCGGGTCGTTACCCTGGCCTGGATCAAAGTTCGCCTTCGTGTTTTTTTTATAAAAAAACAACTTTCGAGCTTATCTACGGAATAACTCAAGATTGAGATTGATTTGAACGTTGAAACTCAACAGATAGGTGAACCTTGGTATCAAGACACCACAGACCTAACTATGTCATAATGACGTCATCAGGCATTAAACTACAATAAATCAAAGTTTAAAATTTGTAAAAATCATATGGCGCGCAATTTGGGGGGAATATCCAACGGCGCTCTCTTTGGTCCAACGAAAGAGGGCGCTGTTGGGTATAAAGATTTTAGAAACATTGAGCGCTATGTGCAGAGCGGAAAATCGCAATAGTTGAGTGATAACGTCTCGCACCAAAACCACAACCTTTTTTGAATTGATGACGTCATTGATGACGTCATTACATTAAATAGCTAGAAAATTTATATCTTGAGAATCACAAATGCTACCAATAAGCTATTTTTATGGTCTTTTCCACGACAAAAGTATTTTGTTAGTGTTTGACCTTGCTTTCGTTTAGAACCGGCTTTTTGTCGTGACATAAGATTTTCAGTTGAAAAACTAAACCTAAAAATCCGGAGTGGCTTTGCATTAACGATCGCATTATGGCACACTTTTCTAAAACATTTTAAGGGGATTCTCAAATCTGTAATGCACATTTAACTATAAAATAACGACACATTGTATAAAAAACATCTTTATGGTTCAATGTTTTTGAACCACGTTATCACGTAACGTCCAACCGAACACCGTGTTTTTGTAATTAACAAAAAGCACTATGTCTAGTTTTTCCTCGTCTTCTTCTTTCCCTGCGAACCTTCTCCAGCAATTTTAAACAAAAGTAAAGCTTGCACAAACTTAAAACTTACTATGTACATAGGCAACAGTGGGTAGATGAAACCGCCACTTTTTGGGAATGATGACGTCATTGATGACATCATGGCAAGGTTTTTAAAGTTGAAAAACGACATTTGCTTTTCGCTGTATCTCAACGAATATGAATGCTGTGATGTTCATACTTGGGCATCAGATAGATAAAGACTTGGACAACATTTGAAAAGTTAACGCCAAAATCGTATGAACTTAACTTCCGGTCGTTACCCTGGGTCAAAGTTCGCCTCCGCATTTTTTCATCAAAAAACAACTTTTGAGCTTTAAAACAAAAGTAAAGCTTGTACAAAGTTAAAACTTACTTTGTACATAGGCACTAGTGCGTAGATGAAACCGCCACTTTTTTGGATTGATGACGTCATGGCAAGGTTTTTAATGTTGAAAAATTACAATTTGCTTGTTGCTGTATCTCAACGAATATTGAAGCTATGATGTTCATATTTCAGCATCGGATAGATAAAGACTTGGACAACATTTGAAAAGTTAACGCCAAATTCGTACGACCTTAACTTCCGGGTCGTTACCCTGGGTCAAAGTTCGCCTTCGTGTATTTTACATCAACAAAACAACTTTTGAGCTTTTAAACAAAAGTAAAGCTTGTACAAACTTAAAACTTACTATGTTCATAGGCAATAGTGAGTGGAATAAACCGCCACTTTTTGGGAATGATGACGTCATTGATGACGTCATGACAAGGTTTTTAATTTTGAAAAATGACATTTGCTTGTTGCTGTATCTCAACGAATAGAAAAGCTATGATGTTCATATTTCAGCATCGGATAGATAAAAACTTAGACAATATTTAAAAACTCAACGCCAAAATCGTACGACCTTAACTTCCGGGTCGTTACCCTGGGTCAAAGTTCGCCTTCGTGTATTTTACATCAAAAAAACAACTTTTGAGCTTTTAAACAAAAGTAAAGCTTGTACAAACTTAAAACTTGCTATATTTATAGGCAATAGTGAGTGGAAGACACCGCCATATTTTGGGAATGATGACGTCATTGATGACGTCATGACAGGGTTTTTAATTTTGAAAAATTACCATTTGCTTGTTGCTGTATCTCAACGAATAGAAAAGCTATGATGTTCATATTTCAGCATCGGATAGATAAAGACTTGGACAACATTTGAAAAGTTAACGCCAAAATCGTACGACCTTAACTTCCGGGTCGTTACCCTGGGTCAAAGTTTGCCTTCGTGTATTTTACATTAACAAAACAACTTTTGAGCTTTTAAACAAAAGTAAAGCTTGTACAAACTTAAAACTTACTATGTACTTGTGGCAATAGTGAGTAGATGAAACCGCCACTTTTTTGGAATGATGACGCCATTGATGAGGTCATGACAAGGTTTTTAATGTTTAAAAATGACCATTTGCTTGTTGCTGTATATCAACGAATATAAAAGCTATGATGTTCATACTTGGGCATCGGATAGATAAAGACTTGGGAAACATTTGAAAAGTTAACACTAAAATCGTACGACCTTAACTTCATGGTCGTTACCCTGGGTCAAAGTTCGCCTTCGTGTTTTTTTCATCAAAAAAACAACTTTTGAGCTTATCTACGGCATAACTCAAGATTGAGATCGATTTGAACCTTGAAACTCAACAGATAGTTGAACCTTCAAAATGACGCATCGGGTATTAAATAACAATAAAACAACGTTTAAAATTTGTAAAAATCATATGGCGCGAATGTTTTGGGGGGAATTCCCAACAGCGCTCTCTTTTTGCCTACCAAAGAGGGCGCTGTTGATTATCAAATCTGTGTACAGCATCCAGTGCAGGGGTGAGCTAAATTTTTAAAGGGCTTTCATAAGTTTCAAACAAAAAAACTGATGCCAATCTCACACAAACATATTGCATTTGTGAAGAAACAAGGCGTTCAAAAGTGTGATACAAGTTTAACTATGAAATAACGACACATTGTATAAAATACATCTTTATGGTTCAACGTTTTGAACTACCTCATCACGTAACGTCCAACCGAACACCGTGTTTTTGTAATTAACAAAAAACACTATGTCTAGTTTCCTCGTGTTCTTCTTTCCCTTCGAACCTTCTCCAGCAATTTTAAACAAAAGTAAAGCTTGTACAAACTTAAAACTTACTGTGTACATAGGCAATAGTGAGTAGATGAAACCGCCACTTTTTGGGAATGATGACGTCATTGATGACGTCATGGCATGGTTTTTAAAGTTGAAGAACGACATTTGCTTTTCGCTGTATCTCAACGAATATGAATGCTATGATGTTCATACTTGGGCATCAGATAGATAAAGACTTGGACAACATTTGAAAAGTTAACGCCAAAATCGTATGACCTTAACTTCCGGTCGTTACCCTGGGTCAAAGTTCGCCTCCGCATTTTTTCATCAAAAAAACAACTTTTGAGCTTTAAAACAAAAGTAAAGCTTGTACAAACTTAAAACTTACTATGTACATAGGCAATAGTTAGTAGATGAAACCGCCACTTTTTGGGAATGATGACATCTTTGATGACGTCATGGCAAGGTTTTTAAAGTTGAAAAACGACATTTGCTTTTCGCTGTATCTCAACGAATATGAATGCTATGATGTTCATACTTGGGCATCAGATAGATAAAGACTTGGACAACATTTGAAAAGTTAACGCCAAAATCGTATGACCTTAACTTTTGCGCGTTACCCTGGGTCAAAGTTCGCCTCCGCATTTTTTCATAAAAAAAAACAACTTTTGAGCTTTAAAACACAAGTAAAGCTTGTACAAACTTAAAACTTACTTTGTACATAGGCACTAGTGCGTAGATGAAACCGCCACTTTTTTGGATTGATGACGTCATTGATGACGTCATGGCGAGGTTTTTAATGTTGAAAAATGACCATTTGCTTGTTGCTGTATATCAACGAATATAAAAGCTATGATGTTCATACTTGGGCATCGGATAGATAAAGACTTGGGACACATTTGATAAGTTATCTAAAATCATACGACCTTAACTTCCGGGTCGTTACCCTGGTCAAAGTTCGCCTTCGTGTTTTTTTCATAAAAAAAAACAACTTTTGAGCTTATCTACGACATAACTCAAGATTGAGATCGATTTGAACCTTGAAACTCAACAGATAGTTGAACCTTAGTGTTTTAAGACAACACAGGCCTAATTACGTCATAATGACGTCATCAGGTATTAAATAACAATAAACAACGTTTAAAATGTGTAAAAATCATATGGCGCGAACGTTTTCGGGGGAATCCCAAAAGCGCTCTTGTTTGTCCAACAAAAGAGGGCGCTGTTGATTATCAAATCTGTGTACATCATCCCGTGCAGGGGTAGCTAAATTTTTTAAGGGTTTCCATCAATTGCAAATTAAAACCTAAAGCCAATCTCACACAAACATATTGCATTTGTGAAGAAAAAAGGAGTTGTTAAAAACTGTGATACAAGTTTAACTATCAAAATTAACGACACGTAGAAAAAGTCATCTTTATGGTTCAATGTTTTTGAACTACGTCATCACGTAACGTCCAACCGAACACCGTGTTTTTGTAATTAACAAAAATTCTATGTCTAGTGATGTTTTTGGTGTGGTTTTTATCTCCGGTCGAGTTCACTATTTAACGTGTGCTCATCATGGTTGTTGCCTTTTAGTGCCCGTGCTCGTCTCTTGGTGTTTTTACATCTGATTTTTTATCATACATAAGTCACAGGTTCAAACTTTTCCTGATGCTGAGAAACGAGTATTTTGTGTCTTCACACCAGTACATGATTGTGTCTGACTAATTTTGTTGTGTCATTTTCACCCTGTCATGGGGTAACATTACAGCTGTACCGTACTGGGTTTATTTTCTCTAAAGTTCCATTAGTAAAATGCCATGACCCTCCACATGACATAACAATATTTATATGGATATTGCTGTTAACCCAGGCCCTCGTATTGGATCCCTTAATAATGACGAGTTGCATTTTATACATTCAGATAGTTCTCATTCTATCATGTCTAGTAATTCAACTATAATGTATTCCCGTGGTCAGCTTTTTAATATCCGTAAGACTTCTTGTCACTCCATTCAGCCTGGATTGCTTTCTATTCTGAAAGCAAATGGAATTCTTCGGTTCAGGGGTAATAGAGCGGGTCATTGTAACTATAAGTGTAAAATTCCTGTTCAAATTGGTAACCGGCTTGATAATGTTCATAATGAGAGAGCTTTGGAAAACCGCACTCCTGTCCTGAAACATATCAATTGTTGTAAATCCTGCTATATTAATAGTTTAAAAAAAAAATCCGCTAGAGGGCGCTGTTCGTTTGTGAATTAGATCTTATGGGCGGATTGATATTAGTTTTAGACAGTGTCACTCGGTTCATTCATAAAAATAACCGGATCCAGATGGCGATTTGCTTTTTCTTTTGATCGTGATTGACTCTACGTGAAGGAAAACTTTCGTAATCTTTGAACAAATTACGTCAGAAATGTCATTGTTTTAACTCTTCACGGAGGTGAGCATAGTTAATTACTTAAATTATGCTGTTTTATGCTGTCTTAATAGAAGTTTCATAAGGATTCAGACTAAACATTCCTATCAGATATTCGGATATTAAAGAATATCCGGTTACTTGGTTGTAATTACAGAACTATCCGGTTTATAAATAGGTATTCGCGCCCATTGCGGATATCCGGTTAAGAAAAAAAAGGCATTCGCGGTTACGGATAGGAAAACCTACTCATGAGATGGGTCACACACTTGATCTTGTTATTGCCAGGAAATCAGACATGGTTCTTAACAGCCCGCGACACCTCACCACCTTTTTCTGATCATTTTTCTGTTATTTGCAATTTGCAACAAAACAGGTCTGCTTTTCCTGCTAAACAGATTGTTTATAGGGATATTGTTTATTAGGAGTATCAGGCCTGAACCTTGTGGGTGAGTGCCTTGACGTTTTGCTTCCAGTAATTACCAACATTATAAACTCATCATTAGTTTCTGGAACATTTCCTACTGACTGGAAAGAACCTGTAATTATATGTCCTTTATCAAAGAAACCTAATCTTGACATGAAATTAGAAAACTACCGTCCAATCAGTAACTTGCAATCTATTTCTAAATTAACTGAGAGGGCTGTTTGTGACCAACTTTATAGTCACATGTCAAAACACTCCATGTTTCCGGTTCTCCAATCATCTTACCGAAAGCATCATAGTACAGAAACGGCTCTTATTAAGGTTAAAAATGATTTACTGATGAGGATGAATTCCCAACATGTTATTCTGCTTGTCCTTTTAGATCTGAGTGCAGCGTTCGATACTGTTGATCATGTAATTTTGCTGAAACGTCTTCAGTCTAAATGTGGAGTCACTGGCAAGGTCCTTGATTAGTTTATGCCCTATTTATCAGATAGAAGTGAACGTGTATCAATTCAAGGTACCTTATCAGAGAAGTTTAACATCAATTGTGGTGTTCCTCACCGATCCTGCTTAGGACCATTTTTATTTATTGTCTCTATGCCTCTAAATTGTTTGACATCGTTGAGCATCATCTGCCTGATGTCCATTGCTATGCCAATGACAGTCAGCTGTATCTATCTTTTCGACCCGACGACGACAAATCTTGTCAAGCTGCTGTGACTATAATCGAAGATATCTTTTATATATTTGCCCCTAAATATTTATAATAAAGCGTATAAATGAAAAGTGATAATTGAATCACCAAGCCTATGTTTAAATTTTAATATTTATAATAATATTGATATGAGGGTTAACAAAAATATTATAAAATACAGGGATGCCAGTTTTCCGGCTATTGCCGGAATTCCGGCTTTTTCAAATTTCCCCCAATTTTTTTTCGGCGCTTTGTGTTTCATCTTCCCGGAAAAAAATAAAAAAATAAACTTTTCCGGCACTCCGTATTTCATCTGGCCGGAGAATATATATTTATTGTAAACAGATTTCCTGCGTTCCGTTTTTCATGTGGCTGGAGAAAATATAAGTTTTGGAAAAGATTTCCGGCGCTCCGTATTTCATTTGGCCGGAGAAATATATAAAATAATATCTGCCGTCAACTCGCTGTCAACTCAACCACTTCCAAGATGGCAGGTATGAACTAGTCTTGATCTAAGGCCTCAGCGATCAACAAACATAAATTGCAGTACACACTACACATGCAGTACCAATCATTCACGCCTTGAGGCAAGACTATTCCAAATGCAGGAAAGCGCCCTCTGTTGTCCATTTTGTACAGAGGTGCGTTCCACTCGCGCAAACGTTGCCAACAGTTGCGCACGTTCGCCAACACAATTTCAAGTGGAACGAGTTGCCCGCTGCCACTGTTGGCGAACGTTGGCAACTGTCTAATTCTACCTCCATGGGCGAACATACTTCGGAGGTACTGTTGGCGAGTGGTTTTTAAAATGGCGGACAAGCATACGGTATTATTTCTTTGTCACAAACATAATTACATTGTATTTTCGGTGGATGATAATGCAGATTTGGATTAACAAGTTAATTAGTTGATGTAAAAATTTGCATGGGGTTAAACTTGTTCTTTTGACTGATTTTGGGCCATTTAATTTTTTGGCAAATTTTTAAAATGGGCCTTTTTGAGCCAGGATTTTTTGTAAAAAAAAAAATGCAAGGGGTTAAACTTGTTCTTTTGACTGATTTGGGGCCATTTTATTGGATGAATTCCCAACATGTTATTCTGCTTGTCCTTTTAGATCTGAGTGCAGCATTCGATACTGTTGATCATGTAATTTTGCTGAAACGTCTTCAGTCTAAATGTGGAGTCACTGGCAAGGTCCTTGATTAGTTTATGCCCTATTTATCAGATAGAAGTGAACGTGTATCAATTCAAGGTACCTTATCAGAGAAGTTTAACATCAATTGTGGTGTTCCTTACGGATCCTGCTTAGGACCATTTTCCAATTAAGATGGAACTCTTGGCTTTGTATATGCCCGTACCTATACGCTTGTTCTTTGCATAGCATATAAACAGCGTATAAAGTACAAAAACTCGTAAGTTCTTCCCTTATTAAATTAATTGGGCTGAGCTAATTAGCAGACTTATCAAGTTGGGGCGCTAATCTGATATAGGCAGGGGTATGAAGAATAGATTTATGAAATAAAAACTAATAATTTTTGCCAATTAAGATGGAACTCTTGGCTTTGTAATTGCCCATATCTTACGCTTGTTCTTTGTGTATTGTATAGCATATTATATAATGTACAGCGTATAAAGTAGAAAAACTCGTAAATTCTTCCTTGATTAAATTAATTGGGCTGAGCTAATTAGCAGACTTAACCAGTTGGGGCACTAATCTTATATAGCCAGGGGTATGAGGAACAGATTTATGAAATAAAAATTAATAATATTGTCCAACTAAGATGGAACTCTTGGCTTTTTATTTGCCCATACCTTAGGCATGCAGCGTATACAATACCAAAATTCGTAAATTGTTCCTTGATTAAATTAATTGGGCTGAGCTAATTATCAGACTTAAAACACTGGGGCGCTAATCTGATATAGCCAGGGATATGTGGAACAGATTTGTGAAAAAAAACCTAATAATACTTTCCAATTTAGATGGAACTCTTGGCTTTGAATCTACCTACATGTATACCTTACGCGTGTACAATCCTTCCGCACTGTATTCGACGGGTAATGACGGTCGTTGACAGTTTTATATCGAAATTTGGTGCTAGCACCAACATTTTTTTCCAGCACCAAATTTGGTGTTGGGCCCAAATTTGGTGCTCACTTCAGCCCGGTAAAACAGACTTGTTTTGGTGGAGAGCGCCACCAAGAGACGGCTTCTTAGAGGTTCGCAAATAATAGATTTGCTCACACACACGAGGGTTTTGCTCACACACACGAGGGTTTTGCTCACACACACGAGGGTTTTGCTCACACACACGAGGGTTTTGCTCACACACACGAGGGTTTGCTCACAGGCACGAGGATTTGCTCACACGTACGAGGGTTTGCTCACAGGCACGAGGATTTGCTCACACACACGAGGGTTTGCTCACAGGCACAAGGATTTGCTCACACGTACGAGGGTTTTGCTCACACACACGAGGGTTTTGCTCACACGCACGAGGGTTTGCTCACAGGCACGAGGGTTTTGCTCACACGCACAAGGATTTGCTCACACACACGAGGGTTTGCTCACAGGCACGAGGATTTGCTCACACACACGAGGGTTTGCTCACAGGCACGAGGATTTGCTCACACGTACGAGGGTTTTGCTCACAGGCACGAGGGTTTGCTCACAGGCACGAGGGTTTTGCTCACAGGCATGAGGGTTTTGCTCACACGCACAAGGATTTGCTCACACACACGAGGGTTTGCTCACAGGCACGAGGATTTGCTCACACACACGAGGGTTTGCTCACAGGCACGAGGATTTGCTCACACGTACGAGGGTTTTGCTCACAGGCACGAGGGTTTGCTCACAGGCACGAGGGTTTTGCTCACAGGCACGAGGGTTTTGCTCACACGCACGAGGATTTGCTCACACACACGAGGGTTTGCTCACACACACGAGGGTTTGCTCACACGCACGAGGATTTGCTCACACACACGAGGGTTTGCTCACAGGCACGAGGATTTGCTCACACACACGAGGGTTTGCTCACAGGCACGAGGATTTGCTCACACGTATGAGGGTTTTGCTCACAGGCACGAGGGTTTTGCTCACAGGCACGAGGATTTGCTCACACGCACGAGGGACCTCTCCACACGCACGAGAAAACAGATAAGTGTCCTTTATAGAACACCATACCCAGTAATTTTAATGATGTGCGTTGCTGACACCTACTCCTAGAACTATTTCGGTTTGGTCCGGCTATCGTCTCCCGTTGGACGATAGCCGGACGAAACCGAAATAGTTCTAGGAGTAGCTGACACCGATCGAAAAATTTTTTTTTTTTTTTTCCACCGATCCTCACATTACGAACCCATCAACATGGTTGACAAAAGTATAGTACTATAAAGGCAGAAATAAGAGGGTAAGATGGTCCAAAAATGAAAAATAAAATTTAAAAAATCTTTTTTTTTTTTTTTTTTTTTTTTTTTACGTTTTGAAATTTGTGATATATAAAGAGAGGGGGGTCAGAATTTTCTTTTTCTTTATGTTTTATTAAAAAATTGTTGTTTTTTATAGTTTTTTTGGTCTGAGGGAGGGGGGGGGCGGTGACCCTTTTTCCTTCAGAATTTTTTTTTCAGGCTCTGAAGGAAAGAGCCACTGGCATCCCTGAAAATAATATACGGCACATGGCTTCTTTAAGCTGCTGTATTTTTTTTCCAGAATACTCGGCAGAATGTTCAGTCACATGATTTGATCATCGTCAATGTTGAATTGAAATAGTATTTAATGAAACTTTTTCGGTGGGCAATTTTTTGTATGGCCTCAACATTATGACATATTTTTGTACCTTGTAGAAATGCCTAAAATACCAAACTTTTTGCATAATTTACAAGTGCATTTTAACCAGTAGAGCCTTACGTGTTTCTAATTTTTGGTCAAGGGAGAGGAGACTTTTTACTTGGCAAATAAAACCAAATGTTTTGTATCTAGGGACTGTTTACATTGCGCACAGAGAGGTAAAATATTTGCCACAATTTTAGGGAATACCTTAAAAACAGGACCTCCTACGATACGTGTACTTACACACTGCAAAAATTGTTGTAAAAAAACGCTATTAATTAATGGCAAAATACTACGTACTACTAGTTAAATGGGAGTTTCAAGAATCAAGATAAGAATTCCGAACTTTCGAGAAATTTTAGGCCCTCCGGGAATTTACCGTCGACAAGAACCTTGTTTTTAGGCTATTGGCCTAGCTAGGCTGAATTGCGTCCATGTCAAAGAAAGTGCGACCATTTTTATGGTTTGGGCTTTGGCAAATGTTTATAAGAGTTTGTTTAGTTTGGTTGAGGGCTTTTAATGGATTGTTGCTCTTTTTATCAGGGCGTGATTTGCCGAACTGCGCCGGCCGTGATAGTGACTAATTTCTTGACGGCTCTGCGACAGTTCTGTGCGTGATAGCTTTGTGGCGTGCACAGACCAAAGATCGTTTGTGCAAACACCTTTCAAGTTTAAGGGTTATTTTGTAACGTCCTGTGCGAAATAACGTAGCTTCTATTTCTGGTAAATTTTAGGATGATTATATTCCTATAATATTTGTAACAGGATCAAACTTTTTCAACTGGGTGCCGAGTTTGTATTTGTACATGTGCCGAGTTTGGAAGGTGCCGAGGTTGTAGGTGCCGAGTTTCCAAGGTGCCGAGTTTGCAAGTGCAAAGTTTGCAAGGTGCCGAAGTGACCGGTACTCTTTTATACGTCCTACCTAGTCACTAATTTCTACCTCTGCTGGGGCTGGGCGATTCCACAATCATACAAACAATGACAATACCAGACAACTCGTCCGTCGGACAACTCGACCTTGCGACAATTCGACGGATGGCCAAGACAAGTCGACCTCTGTTACTGATTATGTTTACATGGATTTCCTGTAAACCCTAACCCTTGCGACATCCATGGAGGTACCTCCATGGTTGCGAACGTAACCCTCCTCCTGACGGCTAAGTCGGGAGGAGGGTTACGTTATCACGTTTTGCCATATTGGGGTGTCGTTGCCGAGCGGATAAGAGCACCGAATTCAAGCTCTGGTGATTCTGTTCAGTAGAGTGTGGGTTCGAATCCCGGTCGCGACACTTGTGTCCCTGAGCAAGACAATTCACTATAATTGCTTCTCTCCACCCAGGGGTAAATGGGTACCTGTGGGGGCAGAGTTGGTTCTTGTGATTGATTAGCCTTGATTGCGCTACATATTTGGCGGCACAGACTGTATTCTCCATAGGGAGCTGAGATGTTTTAAGGAATGATTTAAGGCCCAGTGACCAGGGGTAATAATGTTGAAGCGTTAATGTCTGCGTGACGGACCTGAGCGCTATATGAAGCCACTGTTATTATATTTATCATGGGTGGCATGATGGTTGGCTTGTATGTAAAGCGCTCGCCTCTCACCGAGGTGACCCTGGTTTGTTTCCCAACCAGGGCCATATGTGAGTTGAGTTGTGTGTTGGTTCTCTGCTGTGCCTCGAGGGTTTTCCAGACCATCCGGTTTTCCCCCCTCAGGAAAAATCAAACACTTTCGATCTTTGGCTGTGCTCCTTGGTCATAATGGGTTGATGTGGCTGGCACCCAAAGGTGCCCTTGCATGCCTGCTCCTCGGACACGTTTTGTAGCCGTGTCCTTCGCAATTCAGCTCTTTGAGACTCAGCTGAATTATGTAAGGATGATTATGTAAGGATGATTAGCGTTAGCCCCCCAAATTATTAGTGTTAATTAACTAAACCCTTACTGATACTAACACTCGAGATTCACATTTTCAAGAAACTCCTCAAATGTTTTTATACGGCAAAAAATGTATCAAAATTAATTTCATCCAACTGTCTTGAGCACCTTTGAACAACTTAGGTTGATTGTGGCGCTATATAAATTCCCTCTGATTGGTTGATTGATTGTACTGGAAATTATGCTTCCAATTCTCAAAGGAATTAACTGTCTCGTTTTTGCTGAGGGACCAGTGTTTTGGAGCCCTACAAATAATTCTATGGCCCTACACACAGATACTATAATGAATACGAGTAGTATAAATAAACAGCTCTGTGTTGAGTCGGCTGATCGCTCACCTTTATTCGTGACATGTACTGGAGTCCGTTGATAGCCACAAAAATGGAGCTATCCGTTGTGTTGAATAGCCTTTGTTTACTGGATTCAGGATGGATTGTTTCTAAAAGCGGTAGGAATGGTGGTCTTTCTTTGATGGGGTCACATCTCCTCTAATCCATCATTCAGTTTTTACGCACCCTAAGTTATCGTCTTTTGTTATCAGTCTTTTTGTCTTGTCAACACCTTAACTTCACCTTATTTCTTGTGCACTTTGCCTGTGACGTCACTTCTGCACCATCCTAGTATAGCTATAGATAGCTAGATAAGGATTCCACCATTGAAGATTGAAGATGCCACGAGAAATATGACCGCTGACACACGCACGAGTCATCACAGGTGGTTGTGTCAAAACAGGCGTTTCTCATAAGGGGTATAATATGTCTTCAAAATTGAATATTTTCAAAAGTTGCAAAAAATCACAACCAAATTTTGTTTTAGACTGTTCCTGAAGGTTCAGGCTTCTGGTTTTACCGAGACGAAGTCGAGGTTATTTATCAAGAACCAGGCCTCGGCGGGTTTAAACCACTAGTTGAAAACCGATTCAACACACTTTGATTCCCATTCATAAATACCTTTTTGGTTAAAAGGCGTTATAAAGTAAGAAACTCTGGAAAACTTATCTGTTTCCTTCCGAGTGCTTGAGCTCTGTATGTTTCCACCTCCATGGTATGTTCAGTATGCATGTTACATGCACACATACGACGTCTGTACGCATGTGTTTTCCGGTTCCGTTCTTGTGCATGCGCTTATAGTCTTGGTGCATATTCGCTGGTTTTCCTTTCACACACAACGCGGCCAACTCACTGACAGCACCTGCATCGCCCGTAACAAGAAACGTCTTGCATCAAGACTAGCGCCGAGTCTCCGCTCACATTCAGTTGTAAACACTGGTCATTATCAATGGTTTAAACACCCCCGTGTGACGCGCTCTTCACCATAGGAATAGCGAAACTGTCTGAGGTATTTATGAATGCCCATTATGTTCACTGGTTTTGCTGCACTTTTTTACCATTTTGTGATTAAATAAAGGTATTTCAAACCTGTATTTTAAAGTGATTTTTTCATTAACTCTTCCATACAACCATGGGTGTCACATCGATTTACAAAAAAGGTAATATAGTGACATACACATCAAATGAACTCAAATAAATTGACAGGATGGACACAATTCTTATACTTGAAATTAACAAAGTTCTTTAAAAATATAAGGGGAATTGATATTTACAGAAATTTACAGAAAATATAGTACAGTTTGTTATGTCGTAACCTCAAGGGGTATATTCTTACGCCCTGGTTGGCTGAGGAAACCAATAAATCAATTATATCACTTAAAATATACAGCTTTCTTCTTAAATAACTCAAGGGTGCTTCTTTCAAGCCTTGGTTGAAAGAATAAACAATTACAAATCACAACTTTTCTTGTTCACGTTTAACTCAAAGGTACAAGTTCTTTACAATGTTCTTAGATTGAACTCGAGGGTTCGTCCACTCGATTAAATCAATAATTCAGAGCCCATCTTTGGCCAGCTCGCATTAAAACATATATAACAAAATTAATATCAAATAAAACCCGTGTTTTCGGTTGCCACGACTTTGTCTCTTGCCTGCTCGGCGACTTCGACAGTCCGTCCTTCAAGTATACGGCCTTATAGGTCTCGCCCCATGAAGTCGCTCGATGGTTGACTGAACTCGTCACCAAGGGTTGGGCGTCGTGCATTAGAACCGGGGTTTGGTGGCCATGATATTCACAGTGTAGGAGGGCACGGTTCCAGGCTGTGGGCGCCGGTGGAAATCGATCACTGAAGACTTTCCAAAAAATCACAAAATTCTGCCGTGGACTTTCTGTCTCACGGAACTCTTAGAACGGTGGAGTCTGCCCTATAACCTGCGAGGGCTGAACCCACTCGCCGGGTGGTTACAGTCGACCCATTCTCACTCACTCTCTTAATCTCTCTACCGTTACAAGCGACCCTGCTCGGTCGGAGGGAACCTGCAAGGGCTGAACCCACTCGCCGGGTGGTTACAGTCAACCCATTCTCACTCACTCTCTTAATCTCTCTACCGTTACAAGCGACCCTGCTCGGTCGGAGGGAACCTGCAAGGGCTGAACCCACTCGCCGGGTGGTTACAGTCGACCCACTCTTACTCACTCTCTTAATCTCTCTACCGTTACAAGCGACCCTGCTCGGTCGGAGGGAACCTGCAAGGGCTGAACCCACTCGCCGGGTGGTTACAGTCGACCCACTCTCACTCACTCTCTTAATCTCTGTACCGTTACAAGCGACCCTGCTCGGTCAGAGTCATCGTCGATGTTTGTAAAACACTGTACAGCGTTTTGAGATTTTTTATGTAAGACGCTTTATTAAAAATAAATTAGTATTATTATTATTAATAGTACTACTTTACATTAACTATATCCCTACTCACGAAACCTTCCCACGATTGCCACACCTACATTCCACATACCAGGGGTGCGTTCCACTCGCGCTAACGACTCGCAACTGTTCGCGCATAAGCTTTTATCTTTTGAACGATTGGTGCGTATACGCGATGTCAACATGGCGGCGCCCTGAAAAGAAGATGGCGCGCACCATGCGTAGTTTTTTTTTACTTTGTTTTTGCTGCAATAGTCCTCTTTTTGACATCATTACATCAACTAATTAACTTTGTTATTCCAAATCTGCATTATCATCCACCGAAAATACAATGTAATTATATTTGTGACAAAGAAATAATACCGTATGCTTGTCCGCCATTTTAAAAACCACTCGCCAACACCTCCGAAGTATGTTCGCCTAAAGTTGCCAACGTTCGCCAACGGTGGCAGCGAACAACTCGTTCCACTTGAAATTGTGCGCAACTGTTGGCAACGTTTGCGCGAGTGGAACGCACCCCATGTTCATAATGTCCCCATTCACAAAACCCAAACCAAATATCATGACCAAATAAGGAATTCCTAGAACCTCGACCCCAGAACAATAAACAAACTTTTACTACGCGTAACGCCAACACAACGTAAAACGGACCATGGGCTGCCTGACCAACTATCCGCGAACTGAAAAGACTAAAGAATTCCGCGCGACAAAAACTAAATACTTTACAAAGTTCCACAAAATGGAAACACTTTGACAATGGGCCATTAGGAATCAATAAAAACTAGAGGTACATGTACAGTTTTTGTTTACTACAAAAACAAGGTGTTCGTGGTGAGTGAGTGAATGAATTGGTGACAACATTTTACCTCATCAATCCAATGACTGGTTAAGGAGTTATGATTTTTTTACAAATTAAACACCAGCTTCCGGTTTGCATCGGATAAAAGGTCAAATAGGGGTTACTTTTTATGTAGCGCGTGATAAGTTTATTAAGACTTTTAAATGATGGATGGGTTGTAAAAATCCAATATTTGGTTTAGAAGTTATGATTTTTTCAAATATAAAGTTTCAACTTCCGTTTTGAACCGGAAGGTACTGTCAAATGAGGTCACACTTGGTAGCGTTGGTGATGTCTTTTGAGTTCTTTCTTTTGACGTATAGATGATAAAAATCAAATCATGTGGTTTAGGATTTTTTTATTTTTCAAACATTATATATCAATTTCCAACTTTAACTGGAAGTCAAGGTCAAACAGGGTCGCATATTGTATAGCACGTGATAAGTCTATTAAGACCTTTCAGATGATGCATAGATTGAAAAAATCCAATGTATGGTTCAGATGTTATGATTTTTTTCAAATATAAAATTTAAACATCCGGTTTGAACCGGAAGACAATTTTTTCAGGTCACAAATTATAGCGTTAGTAATGTTTTTCAAAGCCTTATCTGACGACGTTCAGATAATAAACAACTAATTTCTGGTTCTCGAGTAATATTTTTTCAAATAGTTAACTGCATCTTCCTGTTTAACTGGATGTCAAGGTTTAATAGTCAATGTTGTGTATCGTTTCTTAAGTTGTTACATACCTACCCAATGGCGTATAAATATATAAAAAATCAAATGTGTGGTTGTGAAATTATTTTTCTTTGACCAATTATTTTCAACCTCTGGTTTGAGCAAGAAGCCAAGTTTAAACTGATTTCATTTGTGTAGATCCTGACTAGTTCATTAAAACCTTTCAGCTGATGTATGACTTGTAAACATTTTATAATTATGTGATGGACTATCTGAAGGTGTGTAATGTATCTTATAACATCAATGCAAATGTATTCCTACTTGTAGTTTTGTAATTACGACGCGTTTCGCCGTGTCATGTGTTTCAACTAAATCCGGAATGCTCGCTACAGAAGAATTGATATTGTTTTAATGTTTTCTCATGGAACAATAATATTTCAAGAGAAGTCTTTCACCATTACCTTCTGTAAACCCTGTAAATTATTTGTAAATCTGTGATTTTTTTTGTCTGTACCGAAAGTGTATATTGGCTTTAATGCAAGTATCAACCGCCAGACAAAAGTTTTGCTGCATTGTTGGGGCTTACATTAAGAAAAGTGTCATTTCAACTTGGTTTCAGATGGTTCCACCGATGTTTAACTCGGGGGTGGGGGTGTCTGGCGGGCCCAATGCAGCAAAACTTTTGTCTGGCGGTTGAAACTCCTTCCTTGCATTAGGAAAAGTGTTATTGGTCATTTCAACTTGGTTTCAGGTGGTTCCACCGACGTTTAACCCGGGGGTGGGGGTGTCTGGCAGGCCCAATGCAGCAAAACTTTTGTCTGGCGGTTGAAACTCCTTCCTTGCATTAAGAAAAGTGTTATTGGTCATTTCAACTTGGTTTCAGGTAGTTCCATCGATTTTTTACCACGGGGGTTGGGGTGTCTGGCGGGCCCAATGCAGCAAAACTTTTGTCTGGCGGTTGATACTTGCATTAAGAAAAGTGTGATTTGTCATTTCAACTTGGTTTCAGTTGGTTCCACCGATGTTTATCCTGGGGGTGGGGTTGTCTGGTGGGCCCAATGCAGCAAAACTTTTGTCTGGCGGTTGATACTGGTACTAAGTATAGAGTTATTGGTAATTTCAACTTGGTTACAGGTGGTTCCTCTGATGTAAACCCAAGGGGTTGGGGGTGTCTGGCGGGCCCAATGCAGCAAAACATTAATTTGTCTGGCGGTTGATACTGCTGGTATTAAGAATAGTGTTTTAATAGGCACAATAGGTCATTTTAGCTTGGTTTTAGATGGTTCCTCCGATGTTTAACCCCGGGGGTGGGGGTGTTAGGCAGGCACAATGCAGCCAAATTACGTATGAGTCTAGGGCCATAAACTTAAATAGCATACACCTTTTCAGCCCTACAGCTGGTGTCATTATTATTGTATGGGCTCTTAAATTTTGAAAAAAAATACCACAACGACGCGCGGCGGTTGTCCATGGACGGAGCTCCAAAAAGGGGAGGTTTTACATATTTTAAAAGGCTGTATCTCGGAAACGATATGGAGTATGGATTTAATTTTTGGTGTGTGTTCATTTGAGCCATAGTGGAACAGTTAGACGAAGTTTCACGTAAATCTGAGCTGATTTGACAACTGGGTAATTTCAACCCATAGGTTTGTACAGTAAACATTTGGGGGAGGGGGTGTCTGGCAGGCCTAATGCAGCAGAAAATTTGTCTGGCGGTTGATATTTTTTACTTAGTATTATTTTAATGACCATTTCCACTTGGTTTCATGTAGTACCTAGAATCTTTGATTCAGCCCATTATTTTGCCTCTTTGCTGGGGGTCCATGCGCCACACGCAGCAGGGGGTCCCCGGCAGACATCCATACCTGACTATGTCAGATTATCCACTAAATGTTCCTGTACTCAAATATTGGTACCTCGTTCCTTTAACCAAAGTGCTCTGGGCTGCCGGTCTATTATGTCTTTATGTGTAAGTACACATTACTGACCTCTGTATGTGTTGGCCATAATCATCAGAGCTTGTATATTATTTTTACTGCAGGTTACTCTTCTTTAATCAACTTGGAAGATCGTTAAAACAATGACAACAGCTGCATTGCAGATATCCAAGAAAGGTGGCTTGGTTTATGACAGCTGTTGGTTCAAAGATGGACGCTTACATGTAAGTACATTGCACATAAATTAGTAAAAAATTGTGATCTCTTTGTGTACGCTGTTTCAGTTTAATGAAAATTTGTAACCATTACATGAACCTGTAAAGTAAGTTCAGTGTTCTTCACATAGAAATTATTGACACTTGGCCTTTCGGGGAGAAATGGGGTGGGGTCGTAAAAAGGGTACATTTGAGATAGTGTTTGACAACCTCTAACATCGAATGGGCAGTTGATAGTGTGAACTTAAGGACTATATAATATGAAGTAGGCCTGGGCGACTAGTGCAACCAGTGTCATAGTCGCAACTATTGATTGATTAGTCGAGTCGAGACTACCGCTTTTCTATTACCGGTAAGCCTCGCCACCACGACTACTCAAAACAAAAGTTTAGTATTGCTTTGTTCACTGTATATAGTCGCCAACCAACTTTGTGTTGTAGTCCAACAATATTTTTCCCCACCCAAGTCTTATTTTCCACAGGATCGTAAATTAGGCCTGGGCGAATTATTCAAATATCTGGTTAATGGCGAATGGGTTTTCCTATCCGTAACCGCGAATGCCTTTTTTTTCTTAACCGGATATCCGCAATGGGTGCAAATACCTATTTATAAACCGGATAGTTGTGTAATTACAACCAAGTAACCGCATATTCTTTAATGTCCGAATATCCGCGGACGTCGGGCGACAACTGATAGGAATGTTTAGTCTGAAAATTTTTTTGTATTATATTTTTTTTTCTAATAGCGCCCTCTAGCGGCGAAAAAAACTATTCGAATATCCGGTTAATTTCGGATAGTTGGCCAGCGGTATCCGAATACCAAAATTTCACTATTCGCCAAGCACTATCGTAAATATTCTTCACTTTTTGATCACAGACCCCAACTTGCTATAGCTGTATAGTGTACATAAAACAAATGGTAGCCCTCGCTACTTTGGGCTGGTGATCTGTGATCCATTTTTCAAAGATTGGGGACAGACTCAGATTACGAATTTAAAAATTGCGATTTAAAATGCAATGAAAGTGGTCCATACAGAAGTTTTATTTGTTTTTTCGTGAACATTTCCATTAGCAATTCAACTCTTGGGTTTACCATTGAATGGCAGCAGTTAAGGTTTTTGGTTCGCAGGCCTGGTAATTCAACAGGGCTGTAATCGCAAGGCAAACTGCCCAGCGATCCCAGAGACCAAAGACAAAGGTCACATGTATTTGGGTGAAAACTCACTTAGCCGCCATAATTATGTTCAATTTGGGTCAAAAATTCAAAATAGATTCAGAATAATCATTCCAACTCAGTCAAATAGTCTAATTGTTCTAATTTATTAATTTGATATTGTCTTCAAAGTAAAAAGTAGGTGACATGTTAAAAGAGAACTGAAACAACCAATTTAAGCTGAAAAGACATTTTAGCACCAAGTAACTGCCAAACATCATATAATACAGACAAATTGAGCTTGAACACAGTTGTCTTTCATTTTGGTTGATCTGGATGACAGGTAAATACCCATGCTTTACAATAACGCCAGCTTTTGTTAAATTTGGACACAGCATCGGCACTCCACTTGCGTGCACCCCTTTGAGTCATTATTATAGGGTTTGGAATCGAGATCATCATGATTAGGGATGCCATGATGACTTCCACTCCTTGTCCTCTCCAGTTGGCCAAACAAAGTAACCCTTTTTTACAACCTGAGTTTGAAAAAAAATGAAAGAAACTTTGGTTTAAGAGGAAAGCAATAACAATATTACCTTCATTTTACTTACATTTAATAAGCAATCTAAGTCATGATCTCAAATACAGAAACAGTCTATTACAGATCTTACCTGGTTCCTTTTGCGACAAAATTTACATTTTCTAGGATTCAAACTACCTCTAGCTACCGGGCAACCTCGGTAGTCTAGTTGGTAAGACACTGCTCTAGAATTGCAAGGGTCGTGGGTTCGAATCCCACCCGAGTAACATGCCTGTGATATTTTTTCCCAGGACTCGGGAAAGTACTGAGTATACAGTGCTAACACACATCGGTGTTAATATTCTTTATCCCCGATGCAAATTTAACATCTATTATATTGTTGCAGTACCCGCTGCCAAAACATCAGGATTCGAACTGCCTCTAGCTACCGGGCAACCTCGGTAGTCTAGTTGGTAAGACACTGCTCTAGAATTTCAAGGGTCGTGGGTTCGAATCCCACCCGAGTAACATGCCTGTGATATTTTTTCCCAGGACTCAGGGAAAGTACTGAGGGGACAGGTTGCTAATACACACATCAGTGTATCATGGGTAAAAAACCAAAAGTAATATTCTTTATCCCCGATGCAAATTTAACATCTATTATCAAATTTACATCTGCTCTTTGTTTTCTAAGCCTACAAAAACATGCAAGGAATCTCTTGAAAATAGTGTAAATTCAGGTCTTATGATTGTTTCAAGACAACAAAATGATCACTTACCTATTCACTGCAGCAGAAATGTTGTACACAGTGTGCTACGTGTATGTGCCTGTAGAACTACATTATGGCTTGTTGTAGTATACTGTTATGAAGTCTATGTATACTGTGTACATCATAAAATACAGGTTTTATGCATACTATCACAGAAATGTAAGCCAAACCAACCCAGACACACACTCCTGTGGAAGTTTTAACAATTTATCTTTTTCATAACCTACATGTAGACTAGAGCCATGGCCCACCGTTTGTATATCCACTGTTAAAAGTTATGTCCGAAACAGCAATATGTCCACACAAGTAAAAGTCAATTTTGAACAAAACACTTCAAATTTCAGCATTACTTTTTGGATAATTGGTGCAAATAAATTAACTACACATTATTTGAGACTCAAGAAAAAAGTTTTTTTCTTTTCATCATTCTTAACTTCCCACATTGAAAACTTGGGCCTTTTGGGAGAGAGACTTCAAATGTGGTGATCATTTCGTAGTTTATGCTAAATTAAAGTTTTATTTATTTCACAATGCCAATTTATGTTTTTAGTTAGTTGAATTGATGAACATTAAATATTCACCCCACCCACATACAAAATAAGTTTACATGTAAGTCATAAAAAAATGTTCAAAGCATAAGTGGATTCTGTACATAACAGTTATGTCCGAAATGTTTTTTTTTCCCCAATATATTTTTGAGTGAAAAGTTAAAAAACTTACTAATGGTGTTAATTGTTTTTAAGTATTGTTCTTTAATACACAAAATAAGAAGTGTCATAGTTTCAATGTTATAACTTGCCCCAAAATGTTTATTCTTCCATTGGACACGTTTTGGACATAACTTCTATTTCGGACATAACTCATGTGGACGGAAAGTTCTTAATCCACCTCCCTCGTGGGGTTTAGGGGTAACTGTTTCAGGTGAAGATTTTTATTAATTGACAAGTCAACATCACTTGTTTCATCTATTAACTTGAATGATTTCTTAATTAGGGGTTTTCTGGTTTCCTATGTTACTAATTGAAAGAAACTAGTATCAAGAAAATACCTTAAAATTGGACAGAAAATAGTTATGTCCAAAATGACTCACTAATGACCTTGTTGTGTTTTTATCAGACATAAATCATTGAAGCTATTGTTGTTATCAGCAAGGCATTTCTCCATTAGGCCTATATCATCATGTAACACGCAGTGATAGCTTTGGTAACTAATGTCTTTAGAGGCAGTGGACACTATTGGTAATTGTCAAAGACTAGCCTTCACAGTTGGTGTATCTCAACTTATGCATAAAATAACTAACCTGTGAAAATTTGAGCTCAATCGTTCATCAAAGTTGCGAAATAATAATGAAAGAAGAAAACGCCCTACTGGCATGTAGTTGTGTGCGTTTAGATGGTTGATTTCGAGTCCTCAAGTTCTAAATCTGAGGTCTCGACATCAAATTCGATGAAAATGACTTCTTTCTCGAAAACTATGGCACTTCAGAGGGAGCCGTTTCTCACAATGTTTGATACCATCAACCTCTCCCCATTACTCGTCACCAAGAAAGGTTTTATGCTAATAATTATTTTGAGTTACTACCAATACTGTCCACTGCCTTTCAAAGGCAAGTGAAACAAAAAATATAGTTTTCTGATTGAACGGGTTTCCGTCCACAAATCGGCCTTTTACCAACATTCTGAAAATCTTGGAAAGCAATTATGAGAAAGTTGTTGCTACTGTAGGTACCTCTAGGTGGGTACTTCAAATGGATGCTTTAGTTATCTTGACATGATGTTTAGTTTATGTGCTACAATGCTAAAAGGGCATTCTAGCTAATTAGTGCCGTTCAGTGAATTTTCACCAATTTAGTGTTGTACATGGTAGCAGGCTGGGCGGCTCGCAACAACTAAAAATTTCTGCCCAGTACTTTGAGCAAAATGCACTGTGCTGCCCAGCACAGGATTTTCCAGAGTAAATCTAAAAATTGTAGACTGTGCATTGAACTCAGACAAAGCTGATAAAAGGTGACTGCTTAGATTGGCAAGATGCTCTTCTATTTCAAGTTCCTGTCCACCAAATAAGATCTTAGGAGTAGGTGAGAATAAATCAGGAAGCACCTTAGTTATTTTTATGCCAATGTTGAGAGACAGCCCCAGACGTGCTTATTAAAAGCATCAATGCTTATTAAAAGCATCAAATTGGCCCAAAACAGCTCTAGTTTACCCAACAAAAACTGGTCTTAAAAGCTTGTGGTATTTATACGATTTCGAACACATTTCCAAGTACCATGAACTGAAAACTAGCAAGGGCCCTGATGATGGGAACATACTAAAATCGACTACAGGATCCTGGATTGGTCGTGGCTGTTTTATGTATAAATAATCGATTAATAAAAACAGATTTCAAATATTCAAATTTTCAGATATGAAGTTAGGATGGTCCTAGCCTCTGAGCATTTCTTTTTATTTTATGGTATCAAAACTTCGCTGTTTTGAAAGCACTTGCAAACGTAAATGAGTTTGAGTTAGTTGCTGCTCATAGTTTCTTCCACTATTGGCTCACTTTAAACCCCAACAACAAAACAGTCTTCACAAAAGCAGCATTCGCACCTCTGTTGTGGTTTGTTATAATTAGCTGACTCATCCAAACAAGCCTGATCTCTACATTTTCAACATTGCCAAACAATGGCGGACCAACGCCTCACTAAACATCTCCTTGTGTGTGCATTGTCTGCTATGCTCCTTGCTGGGTCTGACATTGTAAAAGAGAACACAAGCAGAAAGGTTTTATATAGGACACTTCCAGCTACTGGTTGCCAGTGTTCTCGTAATGCCTCTCTGCTTTCAAGAGCCAAATAAAGTACTTACAACAACGCAGTTCTGATGATCAAATAAAATAAAAATCCCTATCGTGGAAACTTCTTCAATTGTTAACTGCATTTATCCCTATACGGCGAAAATACAACATAGGGAAGGTCGGACATTTTTAACTTGTAAAAACAAATGCTCCCCAATACTCAAATGCCGGCATTCTTATAAGACGAAATACGGATTTGTTTTAAACAAAACAAAAGTTTTGAACCGCAGTTTATCCCAAAACGGCAAAAATATAACAAAGGGGAGGTCGGACATTCTTAACTTATTAAAAAATCTTCTCCAACACTCGAATGCCAGCATTGTTAACCGACGGAAAACGGACATTTTTGTAATAATAAAACAGTTTTTAACTGCATTTATCCCACAACGGCAACAATATTACGAAAGAGGGGAGTTCAACTTCCCCAGTGTTAAAAAAATGATCCCAATACTCGAATGCCGACATTATTAAAAAAACGGGAAGGGGAAGTAAACCTTGGACGGGAATAAACCTACATGTAGGACGGGGAAATAAACCTAGTACGGGAATAAACCTGGCGGGGAAATAGACCTGGGACGGGGAAATGCTTGGGGAGGAAATAAAGGGAAATAAACCTATGACAGGGAATAAACCTGGGACGGAAATAAACCTGGGACGGGGAAATGAACCTGGTACTGTGAAATAAACCTAGGACGGGAATAAACTTGGAGACGGGGAAATATACCTGGGACGGGGAAATATTATGGGAAAAAGAAAAAGGGGAAACAACCCAGGACGGCGAAATAATTATTACGGGACCGAGAAAAAAAAACTGGAAGTGGAAATAAACCTGGGACGGGGAAATGCTTAGGGAGAAAAAAAAAAACAGGAAGGGGAAATAAACCTTGGACAGGGAATGGGAAAAAACCTGGGACGGGGAAATAAACCTGGGACAGGAATAAACCTGAGGGACAGAAAAAAGAGAAAACAACCCAGGACGGCAAATAATCATTACGGGACCGAGAAAAAACCCGAAGTGGAAATAAATTGGGTCGGGGAAATAAACTTGGTACCGGGAAATGCTAAGGGATAAAAAAAAAACAGGAAGGGAAATATACCTAGGACGGGGGAATAAACCTTGGACGGGGAAATAAACCTAGGACAGGAAATAAACCTAGGACAGGAAATAAACCTGGGACGGGAAATAAACCTGGGACGGAAATAAACCTGGGATGGGGAAATAAACCTTGGACGGGAATAAACCCGAGACGGGAAATAAGAAAAAAGGGAAAACAACCCAGGACGGCGAAATAATTAAGTGGAAATAAACCTGGTACGGGGAAATGCTAAGGGAGAAAAAAAAAAACAGGAAGGGAAATATACCTAGGACGGGGAATAAACCTTGGACGGGAAATAAACCTGTTCTGTCAACATGGAAATGTAATACATTCGTTTTTATAACAAAGATGTGTTACACATTTCAAAAACCTTTCTGTGTAGCCCCTCTAGAGAAGCTGTATGGCATCGTCTTCAATTGGGTGTTATTTTTCAATCAGAAATCAACGTTTGTCTTCACGGGTCAGTGATCCTCGAAGACCCCTGGAAACCCCTCGCTTCCCAGTTATTTCTACAGCTATGTGGATCGTGTGGTTTGCGTGCGAGGGATTTGACTTTTCGAGGGGTAAAATTTGCCCTCATTAAAACTTGATAAAACTCGACCTCGCTTGTCTCGCTCGAATGTTTTTGGGGTACTGCCTCGAGATCACCACTGTACAAGCAATTTTGGGCTAAGAAGGATGCAGGCTCGTTTGGGTGGAAATCTACCGCCCGATCGGTGACTGTTTGTCTGTTGCACTGGGGCAGGGTTGAATATATTTCTACTGGGGGTGGAAGAACATAAAATAATGTGACTATAACACAGTTCTGAACTCTTAAATTGCCCCTGGGCAATCTTCTTTAATGCCTCCTGGGCAACTCACTTTCTCATTATTAGCTGTTCCGACCTACCGTCGGAACAGGTATTGTTTTCGTCGAGATTTTTATTATTTTTATTATTAGCTGTTCCGATCCAGTCGGAACAGCTATTGTTTTTGTTGAGATTTTTATTATTTTTATTATTATTATTCTTTGTTTCTCGCCAAAACCCCATTGCATTTGTACACGTTTTTCTTTAAGCCTAATCTCCTAAAGTATAATACGAAAGAGTGAGTTTATTATACCAAATTGAAGCTTAGAACATAAGCTTTACTTAAAATGTAAAAAAATGTTAAAATTCTTAAATAATTAACCACGTGACCCTCAATTGCATATTTAATTGGGAAATCTTTGTAGCACCATATCTCAAGAAGTACTCGTCCGATTCCTACCCTGCTTGTAGTTAAAGACTCCTTGGGGATTGGAGATTAATTTGGAAAAACCGTGACCTCAAGTTGACCTCTACTTCCGGGTCAACAGGAAGTGGGACCATATCTCAAGTACTATACAACTGATTTTCAAACCTTCTTTAGTTTTAGACCCCTTAGGCGTTATAAATAAACTTTGAAAATCTGTGACCTCAAGTTGACCTCTACTTCCGGGTCAACCGGAAGTGGGACCATATCTCAAGAAGTACACGGCCGACTTTTAAACTGTTTGTAGTGATAAACTCCTTGGGGATTGGAGGTTAATTTTGAAAAACCGTGACCTCAAGTTGACCTCTACTTTCGGGTCAACCGGAAGTATGACCATATCTCAAGTACTATACAACCGATTTTCAATATTTTTTCAGTTTTAGACCGCTTAGGCGTTGAAAATAACTTTGAAAAACTATGAACTCAAGTTGACCTCTACTTTCGGATCAACCGGAAGTGGGACCAAATCTTAAGAAGCACAGGGCCGATTTATATACTGTTTGTAGATTAATTTTGAAAAACCGTGACCCCAAGTTGACCTCTACTTCCGGGTCAACCCAAAGTGTGGCAATATCGATTTTCAAACTGTTCTCAGTTAGAGACTCCTTGGGCATTGGAGATTAGCCTTAGGTTACCATGACCCCATGTTGACCTCTACTTCAGCATTTTCTTCCTTTTTCTAATGATAGACTCCTTGGTCATTTTTAGCTCATAATCCAAGCAAAAGAACACGGAACAGCTTTGTGTTTGTTCACAAACACCTAATGTCTAGTTAAATAGTTGAAATTGCAGTTCTTCTCGTTCTATCCCTTATAATCGGGGCCTTTTATCTCTTATAACAAATCATGTTTTCCCGAGTGCCTTCCTCGCAAGCCCATCCACTATGCAGTGGCAAATTTAACAAAATGCACGCGCAAGCACGCCGATTATTTTGCTGTGTTTCTATATTCAAGTCTCCAAATTAGCTAACATACTCAACAGATAATGAACGGCTACTCGTCAACCCAGAGGGTCAACTCACGGTCAATCTCTGTGATCGACGCTTGGCCATCCAAGTTCTCTGCGAACTCAACTATCAGCTGCCACTTCGTCACAACTATTCTGAAAAGGATACTCATTCTCAGCAACACAATCGTAAGCAAACAATTCACGCAGCAATTAAATCAATATCCACACGATATACTGGACCGCAACGAAACAATGCACTCAAGAAGTTACACAATAAATTAATAACAGAACCCAGACATAAGATTGGAGACAGCACGCAATGAGAGTTTCGCTGGATAAAAATAGCAAATAACTCACCCAAATTCTGGCTGGAAATAGCGTCCAAACACAAAGATCAAATAAATTATCAGCACAAAATCAATCCCGTATTTCGCCTGCCGAAGACGAACTTTCTTATTCTGTTTCCAAAAGACACTATTTCAACGCTAATCCCCAAAATAACACTTGTTGCTTGTTCGCTTGCCAAAAACACTCTGGCGGATTCCCAGGCAGCAGCCCAAAAAAACATACCGCTGTGCGAGCATGATCACCCCTCATGGACACTCAGACCCCGCCCAACCAACCCGTGATTGGCTGCAGCCTGCGTGTCCCTGCCTAGCGACAAGCCCGCTGCTACCAGAGTGGTCACTAAGACCCGCCACTCCCGCTGCTGACCTCTCCGACCATGTTACACATAACACAATTTCGTGGCCCTTACCAAATAAGGCAGATTAGACCACACAATCTCGTCACAATACCTACATAATTCAACTATATTCAAAAATTCTGTGGAATCTTGTTACAATTTTAATCCTTAAACGATATGATAAATCAGACTTTTAAAACTAAACATCTTTGTTCTGTGGTGGGCTTTGACTCGTAGTGTGTGTCTAGTGACTGCAGGTGTTCATTTACATTTACACTACATAAAGTTTTACAAGTTTCAAGTCACCAATGGCACGAGCTCTAGTCAAATGTGCTTCTAGGTAGCCCAGACGGGAATTAGCAACTCATTTGTGCGTCTGTTTACTGCTACACATTTGATGCAGTACCAACATTACTTTGACCCACCTTGATAAGAGCGCACAAAAGACGCATGCATCTCGGCATGATCAAACAGCATGATGAACGACTGTTTTCCATGATGTAGAGAAAGTGTCGGAACAATAGGGTTAACCACTCAGCTTCCCGAATTCAAACGACAATAAATAATATGTGGTTGACAAGTTCTTGCATTTGGTACTAATTTATTGTAACAAAACAGCTCCAACACCAATTAATCCATATGTACACTTGCGCAATAACTGATATGTATAACCCCAACATCTTCCTCGAGCTCGAATAAAACCAATGATTATCCCTAGTCCCACTTAGGCTCCACAAATAAAGGCAAAATAGCAAATTATTTACAAAATTGAGGATGGCTATTCCCCACCACTGTTCTTCAAATTAAGTCGTTCTTCACTTCCTAAACTGAAATAACGTCTTGTTGATTCCCTTCACCTTTGGACGAACTCCACTTTACTCACAATAACACAACTCCGTACCTCAGTAATTGCACATCAAACAATTCCTCAGTAGGATATTAAATACTTGGCCGAGGGGAATTCATTCTTGTGCTGTACTCAAACTTGCCCATCCTGCAAATATTGCATCAATGATGGTGGGCGTACGTTCCCCCTCGCCATACTAAATCTGATTATTATACCGTCTCACTTCCACTCCTTCCACGGGTGTTGGTTGATGTACCACAAATGAAAATTACACTTGGGTGCGCCTTGCGCCCGCCCTTCACACTCCGAAAAGGCCATGGTTGTCTCCCTTGCCAAGGTCCAAAAAGATTGGGTTGATAAGCCAAACCCTCGGCACTCAGCTAGCATAATATTAATCTGGTTGCAAAAATAGAATCTGGCTTGCAGAAAAAGTTTCCTTATTTTCACTGGTTTTAAAGGGAAGGTAAACTCTTGGTAATTGTCAAAGACCAGTCTTCTCACTTGGTGTATCTCAATGTCAAAGACCAGTCTCCTCACTTGGTGTATCTCAACGTATGCATAAAATAACAAACCTGTGAAAATTTGAGATCAATTGGTCATCGGAGTTGGGAGAAAATGATGAAAGAAAAAACACCCTTGTTGGACGAATTTGTGTGCTTTCAGAAAGGAATAAAAGACGTCTAGCTAAAAGTCTTTTATTATTTCAGTGAGAAATTACCTCTATTTCAAAATCTATGCTACTTCAGAGGGAGCCGTTTCTCACACTGTTTTATACTATCAACAGCTCTCCAATGCTGTTACCAAGTCAGTTTTTACGTTAATATTTGTTTTGAGTAATTACCAAATGTGTACCTTCCCTTTAAGGAACAGCTCGTACAGGTACATGTATACGTGTGCATTGTGAATAATTAATATTGACCCCCATACAACCATGGCCAACTGGGTCTTAGCACCAAGCCCTTCATGAATATTGACACAAAGTTAAAAAGAACTTCAACAAATTTATGCAGGATCTCTGAAGGAAAGGAATGAATATTCATAAAACATCCAGGTGTTTGCATTTTTTTTGACAGAAAGCAAGGCATGCAGTACTGAAAAATAGTGCAGCGGGAGCAATGTGTTTATGAGTATAAGAATTTTGCATGAAATAATTGGAAGAAGTTTAAAATTTAAAGTCTGCCGCATGTCTTCCAACTCCTGAAAATTTGAGTTTTTTGTTTCTCCACTCGCCTATAAATGTATTGTTGCACGGAACATGGAATCACCAGCATTTTAATAAGCTTAAGAAAGCTTAATTTATGCAAATAAATGCATATTTCCCCTGCTTACTTTTTTCTAGTTTTTGGAATGTTGTTTGAGAAGATTTCCGGGGACACTTGCAAAAAAAATCATTTCTGTTGCAATTTTGTTTTAGGTCAAACCATAGATTGACTAGACTATAGGCTGTGGTGCGCTTGCGATGGGTAGAAGGATTGGTGACGTGGAGCCGGGTAGCTGGAAGTCCCCTGGGATACCCGGCTCACAGGGCCCGCCCTCTTCGGGTTTTACTCGTTGCTCAGGCGTCCCAGTCACCTAGGTTTTCTCCGAGAGGGCCTCAGACCCGGGACCAATCTTCGCACAAGAGACAGAAGACCAAGAAAGACCGTCATGCCCGACATTCACCGTCAAGCTCTGACGTGCTTCCAGAGCGGCAAGTGTCGCCGGGGTAACAAGCTGCTCCCCCGGGACATTCAGAGCCCTCGGAGGTCTGCGTCGGTGACACTTCATCGCCGGGCTCGGAGCCCTTCAACCAGCCCCAGTAGCCTCAGTCAGCTGCGTCGGCTGGCGGACTCCCAAAGGAGGGGAGACTTCCGTTCCCCTTCTTTAGTCAGTGTGCATGGGTCTACCCAATCAAAGGTTAAACATCCCAGCAAGACGAAGAAAGCTGGTGCTGGGGCGATAACCAGGAGAAGTTGGGCTAGGGGTGGCTCCAATCAGGAGTGCACCATACCCTCTCTCAACCCGGCCTTGGGGGGTCGCTGCAGCCGGAGGGCATCCTCTCTCTACACGGCTCGGCTTACCCACCCCTTGCTGGCCATGTGGTTTCCCCCACGATGGTCGTTGATGGGTTTTTGTAGGGCCGCCTCACATCATCCTGTTCACCCTCATCCTGAAACAACTTCACTCAACGAATCATCTTTAAGCTGATGCTCATTATCCACAATATATTTTAGAACTACTTCAAGTTTACACTCCATCAAGGATTCTTTGATCCAGTACCAATGATGCTAATGAACCCAAGTCTCTACACTCCTGGGGTGACAGGTCTTTTTCTTCAGCTGCCCAATGCATCTGGAACTCTCAATCTTAGACCTTGTCTTTTTACCACAAAATTAAAATACCTCAAAACTTATCTTATGTCACAGGTGTTTAAGTACCATTTTGTTGTTTTCTTTAGTGGTTCTTTCTTTTACTGCGCCTTGAACACCCAGCAGGTTGGATAATTGTGCATTACAGGTCTTTATTTCATTATTTTTATTAATTTATTTCAGAAGATAATTAATCAGTGCAACTCCCCACCCAAGCTTTCCGCGGGAGTTTCAAATTCAGGATATCAACAAATCGAGGGCTGTTCTTTAAGACCTCAGGAATCGAACCCATCAGATTCTTGTCAGCATTCTACAACATCTTTGTACAAAAATACCAGACATGATGTCCCCGAAGAAAAGGCAACAAATGATGTCATGACAGTCAAACGAGAACAACAAATGTTGAGGTATTATATGTACAATTTAAGTCCTGTATAAACTAAAAAAATCCATTGTGTGATTCAGGTGTTATGTTTTGATCTAATGTAATTTGACACCTCTTGGCATTGCCATGATGTCATTGTTTAGTTGTGCCACATCACGCGATACGCACAACGCGCACAGCATTCCCTTACAAGGAGTTGTTTACTTGACTGGGCCTTACATACCATTTCATAGCTGGAGGGTCGTTGTGTTGAAAGAAATCATTGACAAATTTAAATTTTTGCATTTATTTTACTTTTTGATCATAAGTGTTGATGTTTTTTGACCCAAAAGGCATTTATGAATGGGAATCAAAGTGTGTTGAATCGGTTATCAACTAGTGGTTTAAACCTGCCGAGGCCTGGTTCTTGATAACTTACCTCAACTTCGTCTCGGTAAAATTATCAAGAACCAGGCCTCGTTGGGTTTAAACCACTAGTTGAAAACCTCTTCACCACACATTGGTTCCCTTAGTTATGTAGCGTTTGTGCAGTGTTTAAAGTTGTTCTGATGATGCAAAGATTGTAAAATTCATGAGTAATTAACATGATAAATGTTGAAAAAAGTTACCTTTGATAATAGTTTAATTGCGCACTCGACAGTGTCATCATGGTTTCATGAAAAATTAACAATCTTCAAATTGAGGTTCAATTGCCTGGTGAACTTCAAGACTCAATTCTATTTCAATCTTGAGTAATGTTGTACAGATGAGTTGATTGGATAAAAAAGAAGAAGAAGAAGAACAAAAAATGACAAAGAAGAGTTTTTCAAGTATGTATTGCATGACCACCTAAAAAACACAGAACAAAAACTAGAGGAGCTTGAAGCCTGATCATTTCTAGTTTTGTATGAATGCACTTATAGTAGTTTCATTGATTCAAGACCTAGGTTTCTAGATGGCCCTCTGCAAAGTTATATTATTTTCCCCAAAGCCGCTGTTTTGTGACTTGCTAATTATTTGAATGGAAATTAATAAAACAAACAAACAAACAAACAAACAATAAATGGGAAAAGGGAGATAACCTTGTCTAAAATGACCATTTAGGACCAAGTCATCACCCTTTATTTTATTATTAAAAAAAAATTAAACTTTGCTGTATTTTTTTCTTCTTATAGAACAAGTGTAATCAACAGTTTTCAGAGCTCAGGCACACCTGATCCAAGTGCATTAGTAGAAGTATCTATTCTTGAATGTCAGCAACACTGGAAAACAGAGTTAAAGGTAAATTTATACATTTGAATGCACAACTCAAGTGCCTGAAATGGCACTACGCACTAATCAAGTGCCAACCAGGTGCTAATTTAGTCTTCACTGATGCCTGCAATATGGCATTCAACAAATAAATACTATTATTAAAACATTCAAACATCGCAGTCATAGGCTAAGAAATAAAGTTTAAAAGACTCTGTGTGAGAGCTATGGACGGCCAGTCGGTGCAGTGGTTTGGCAGTCAGCGAGCTCCCCAACTTTACTCTTGGGGAAGTGCCTGCCAGGCAATATCGCTAAGATTTTACACACAATAGCGCCCTCCACCCTCCTTCCTTCAATGTCCCATGACATGCTTGCCACGAAGTCTACCTCTTTCCTATGAGCCCTACCAAATGTAAGCACCCAAGAACCGAGTATACTCCAGTACAGCCCTTTAGTTGCCATCGAGGCACGGAGGGAAGCTCGCTCGTTTGTCAATCAAACGAGGGCGCCTCTCGAGACGAGGGATCCCACGTTCAGTTGGGAAGCAGCTATACGAGACAAACGAGAGAGGACCCGCGAAACCATCGAGTTCCCACGAAATGAACCTGCACATGCAAGGACAATTTCAGGGATCCTCTTCTTAGCAGTGAAATTAAATTACAACATTTTGAAAATATATTCGCTGTATTGCAAAGATTTGCAGTGAAATGACAGGTTGATAAGATTAGGTAATGTCAGCAGTGAATACTGTTGCCTGTTCATTTAGTTTAAGTTAAGGACGTAAAACGAAAGGAAATAATTACATGCAGTAAACACAAGGAGTGTCAGTATTGATCAATAATGAGAGCAGAGCTGCTTACAAAGCAAAACATTGAAGCGTTGTTATACTTTGTAACAAGTTGCAACAAAGTGTAGCAATTTTATAATGTAGTTACAGTTGCAGCACATCTAAAGGGGAAGTTGTCTGTTAGGCTAGAAGTGGCTGGCTCCAAACTCCTGTCTGTTATAGCCTTTTGAGATGTTCCAATATTGTTTGTTAAAATAGTAAGAATTTTCGATGAACTCCCATGTTGTTAATAATAAACGCTGTTAAGGAACATTAACCATGGCACTCGAAGCAGTCAATATTTGTATAATACAGAAAAGAAAATCCCGTGGATTTGGGGGGATTCTAGTACAGAAAATAGCTCACCTACAAATGCAGAGTAGCACCGTTAAACCGCACCGCAAGATAGGGAGGGAATAGCTGACATGCAGTGTATAGGACCACTGATTTTCCATTTCAGAAAAGTGCAAATTCCGTTTGACAAAAACATGAACTCCGTTTCAGGCACAACAAATTCTGTTTCATGTTTTTTAATTAGATTAAAGGTTGTTTAATACCCAGGGAGACACTTATAAACATAAATTTTGGATAAGTTGCACTGCTGACTTCCTAAATGTTAATTTGAACCATAGAGCTACATATATTGACTAGAGCGCTAACGTGCTCTGCGTTTTGAAGCCACCCTGGGCGCAGACATGTTTGATGTGTTGCGTGAATTCGAAATTTTAAGAGAACACACATTGCCGCGATTATTTTACATTCTGCGTGTGCGTATACGTACACAACTGTCCACTCGCGTACGTCCGCGCTACGAAAACAGTAACTTCGACTTGGTTGCCGTACTAAAAAAAGGTAAACGCGCCTTTTAATCATGACGCACATGACGCTCGCAGTTTGTGCTCTTATCAGCAGATTGTGCGTTCACATTTACTGCATTTTTTGCTTCGATGGCACATAACAAAGAACAGACGCACGATCATGCAAATAGCCGTACAATTGCCGTACAAAATTTCAAGCTACTGTAATGGTTTGTACATAAACATGGATGCGCCCACACGGCTTCAAAACCTTAGTGCGTGTATAACGGGGTGTTAGCGCTCTAGTCAATATATACAGCTCTATGATTTGAACTGACATTTTTCAAAAAAAAACACTAAAAAAGATTTTTTTATTTTTATTTAATTTTCTGCTGATCGATGCATTAGAAACATGTGGCTGCAGTATCAACGCACATGATGTTATAGACTTGACTCCAAGTCTAAAAACTGCAGTTGTTTCTCTGCATCAGCCACATTGCATGCATTGTAGGCTAATGACGGAAGTGTATCCACAAGAGGGCGCTGTTTTAGCATGATCACAGACTTGGGACCAAGTCTATGGACGTGACCGTTCTCCCTCCACAAACAAAATGTCAGCCATTTTGTTTTTCGCTTTGGCGACAGAATGTTGACAGTTTACGGTTTTATTTTAGACCTTTCCGAGATGAAAAAACATTGTATGTGTTCTTATGGATCATAGGTAAGCTAGTTTGTGTATTATTGTTGGTAAAAGGGAGGGAGAAAATGCAATTTGGGTGAAACAAAAATGTAAAAATTGTGCCGTGAATAATGCCCTCCGCAACGTGTGTACTGGGTGGAAATTGGAATAGAATGATCCACGATTACGATCTCGTACTTTTTAATGGTCTGATTTCTGATGCTTTTTTAGTTTGACAAAAAGATCCTTAATAGAGAATGCAATTGCAATAGTTTTGGCCTGAAGAACACGAAAAAAGAAAAAAAAAATCTTATTTTTTTCTTTTCTTTTTCCTAAAACTGAAATACCGTTTTCCGTTTCAAAGGGCGCATTCCGTCCGTTTTCCGCGATCGCGGAAAATCAGTGGCCCAAAGTGTAGTGCCCAGGGTGTACACATCTTAACTAATTATGCCTGAATACAAATGAAAAACAGGAGTTGTTAAAGGCAGTGGACACTATTGGTAATTACTCAAAATAATTATTCGCATAAAACCTTACTTGGTGACGAGTAATGAGGAGAGGTTGATGGTATAAAACATTGTGAGAAACGGCACCCTCTGAAGTGACCTAGTTGTAGAGAAAGACGTAATTTTTCACGAATTTGATTTCAAGACCTCAGATTTAGAACTTAAGGTCTCGAAATCAACCATCTAAACGCACACAACTTCGTGTGACAAGGGTGACTTCGTGTGACAAATTTTCACAGGTTTGTTATTTTATGCTTATGTTGAGATACACCAACTGTGAAGGCTAGTCTTTGACAATTACCAATAGTGTCCACTACCTTTAAGACATACCAGTTTGCTGTGCTTAAGGTGCTCTTACGAGGTCAGGTCGGCAGTTTTTCTGTGTCTCCGGGCTGTTGACTGTGCTGCTGAGTGTAGGACTTGTCTGCCCATGCGGCCGTACGACTGCAGCACATCTCGTAGTTAGCAGGAGGTGAATGTTGATGGGTTTTTCCTGCAGGCTGCTGCATAATCTCTGGAATGGCCACCCCCTGAAAAAGAGCTAAAGAGGTAGTTATACTCCTTGTTTGGTGAGCTCGGATAGGAACCTGGTTAGCTTTTGGAGTTTGGTCCCGAGCCTTTAATGCCTCTCCACTCATTTTTGGCGTACTTGAGGCTTGCAGAGAGGGTCTACTCATAGCCAGCTGAGATGTCATATGCATCTGTGGTGGCTGAGAATGAACCTGGGCGGATATTGGTGCCGCTAACGGTTCTTCCAGAGCCGGTAGAATGGGTATGGCCATAGTAGATGCATGTCGCACCTGTGTCGGCCTATGATGAACCTGAGACACTTTCCGCGCCGTTAACGGTTCGCCTGACAGAGCTGATGCTGGTTGGTCTCCGTATGCTCTACTTGGAGGACCAGGCATTGACCCAGGAGGTTGAGTGGCAGCAGGCCCTGGAGTTGTTATAAGGCTTATAGATTCAACAATCCACCGGGAAATAGAAGTTGTTGATGCAGCATGGTATGGCCGAACTGTCGTGATGAATAGCTGCATTGTGTCACCCCGCAGTCCCTTCAGTAGAACTTCAGAATGCGGACAGGGTACCATATCTTGTCCTCCTTGATGCTTGAAAAACATGTTAGACTTGGGAAAAAGATATCTGGGAGTGAAAAATTTGGCGACTGGTTCTTAGTAAGGAAGCCGATGTGTGGAATTAGAAGAACGCCCCCTGGTTCTAGCGTCCGTCGATATATCAAAAAAACTCAAATACTCGATATTTTTTTGACATCGAAATCGCCGATGTCATTTTTTTAATCATATCAAGATATCAAAAATTTTGATTAATCAAAAATTTTCGCTAATATCGAAAATGTCAATGTCACAAAAACCTACCTCCATGCAAAAAACAGGCATGCAATTCGTCATTCAGCTGAAGAAAAAATGAAGATGAAGATTGCCGTCGAGTGTTGTGTAAATTTTTCATCTGGTTCCGGCCCCGCACCCACTTATACAACCAGCAGTAAAACACAACGGAGCTAGAATGTATAGAAGGTTATGCTGTACAAAAATCGGTAAATACAAACCCTTCTTAAACTGTTGGACTTCGTTTTTTTAAGAACTGTTTTTAATTGGCTTCATCCTGAATCCTGACGGGGAAAAACTTGTTTAATGGAGTATACTCGATATTGAATTTTCGATACACCGGTTATTAAAAAAAATGACATCGACAGACGTTACCTGGTTCCCAGCGCAAGTGGTCTGGTTCTACGGACAGAGCGAGAAGTTCACTTCTCTGACGGGCCGTGGAGGCTGCTAGCAAAAAGGCTGTTTTGACTGTCAGCAGATGAAGAGAGCATGAACCAGCTGGTTCGAAAGGGAAACTTTGACAAATGAAGAAGTACTCTTCCAAGGTCCCAGGAAGGAGTTAGCCTTTTAGTGGGTGGTCTGTCAACAAACATGCCCTTTAGAAGATGTGCAATAGAAGTGTTGTTAGAAAGATTAATGTTATCATCAAACCCTCTATGTATAACCCCAATTGTGGACCTGTAGCCACAAATTTGGTTGTAATTTGGAGGTCTGATTAAAACAGGTGAAGAAGAAAATCCCCAACCTCTGTTAAAGATGCAGAATGGGGACTGAAACCTTTCTTGTTGGACCATTCTGCCATTTGATGTAATGTTGTAAAAAGCGATTGTCATATTTTCTTCTGGTTGAAGGACGTCTACTCTTGGCTGCCAAGGCAGCAGCGTCTTCTGAAAGGCCAGCTGTTCAGAAGTTAGATTTGATAGCATCCAGGCACACAGATGGAGACTGTCTGGGTCCGGATGGAGGAACTTTGTGACTGGTTGTGTCAACGGATCAGGAGATCGAGAATCTGAGGGAACTACACCTGCCTTGGCCAAAGAGGGGCAACCAGAGTTATCTTGCAGTTCTGTCGTTTCATCTTTTGCAGTACTCGAGGTAACAGGGAAATTGGGGGAAAAGCGTACCTCAGGAGGCCTGTCCAATCGAGGCTCAGGGAGTCCAAGCTAGAGCTGGAGCGTGACGTGTGCAAAAGGTTGGAAGCTGGTTGTTGAGATGGGATGCAAACAGGTCTATGTGAGGTGTGCCCAGAATATTGAACATTTGTCGAACTGTGGGACGGTGGAAGGACCACTCTGTTGGCACTGCTCGACCCCGTGAGAGTGCACTGCGATGACGTCTCTTTCTCGGATAGATGGTGCGCCTGTAGTTAGATCTGATGATGAATGCACCACTTCAGAAAGTCCCACGTGTGCATGCAGAGGGAAGGAGAGTGGGTACCCCCATGGCGATTTATAAGCCATTATACACTTTCGATAAACAGTATTGTCCAAGTCCCACACTTCGTGTATCACAACTTACGTACCAGCCGCAAGTAATTCCAAACCCCCGCGAGTTCGGAACGGGTACCCGCGAGTAAACTGCGTGGCGGGTACGGGGACCCCCGCACCCCCGCGTGTATTTTGCGGGGACGGAACGGGGTCCACGCGAGCGGTGGTACTTGCGAGTGGCAAGTTTTGCGGGCCCACACAAGGTCCCCGCAACAAGTCTAGTAATAACTTCACGCATGGGTTAGCATGAATACCTTCAATGATAATAGGAAAGGCGGCCTGAATAATTGTACACAAAAGAATTCTTTAATGCCGCTTGGGACTTTGAAGAATGTCCATTTCCGTCTTTTAATAATGCCGGCATTCGAGTTGGGGTACATTTTTTTACAAGTTAAGAATGTCCGACCTCCCCATCTTGTTTATTTTTGCCGTCCTGGGACAATGAACAATTATTTTTAATGGTAAAATGGCCGCTGTATTCCGACTGATAATATTGCTGGCATTCGAGTTGGGGAACACTTTTTTTAAAGTTAAGAATGTCTGACCTCCCCTTGTTGTTACATTTTTGACAATTTTTTGTAATGGTAGAATGTCCGTTTCCGTCTTTTAATATTGCCCGCATTCCAGTATTGGGGAACATTTTGTTTACAAGCTAATAATGTCGGACCTAGTTATATTTTTGCCGTTGTGGGAAAATGCATTTACATGATATTTTTCTTTTAAATTGTAGAATGTCCGTATTCCGACTTTTAATATTGCCCGTATTCCAGTATTGGGGAACATTTGTGTACAAGTTAAGAATGTCGGACATCCCCTCTTTGTTGTTTTTTTGCCGTTGTATGACAGATAAAGATGTTTCCAAGATTTGGGACATTTTTTAAATTTGAACATATTCAGAACATTGACAGATGTGTATATTTTCAGTGAATTTTCTCTACAGAATCAGGGAGGGTTGGCAATTATGCCATGTATCGAATGCTTCCTTTTCTCTGCCCTTTCTCTGTAAATATTATGGGTTGCTTTTTATGTCTCATTGAAAACAGTGAGGCATGACAACAAGCATGATGTTGCTGGGGAATGCTTGCAACCAGTAGCAGGAAGTGTCCCATAAAAACTTTATATTGTGTCTTCCTTTACAACGCCAGACCATGGCCAGACACAGCAAGTGCATCGCAGACAATGCACACCAGGAGCTGTTTAGTGAGGTGTCGGTCGGCCATTGTTTGGCAATGTTGAAAATGTTTACACCTAACATGACGAGTCAGCCATGGAGGTAGAAGAGTCAGCTAATCCGCAACGGAGGGTGCGAACGCACCTTTATTGTGAAGACGTTTTTGTTGTTGGGGCGGGGGGTCGTTCTATTACATAGAAGAAAATGAGCACCAACTACATGTAAAGGTCACTCAATTTTTGCGTTTGGATGGAAACATCAATTCAGACATTATAAAGATGTTTATTCTTGGTGCGCTTCCAATCCAAAACAGTGAGGTTTTTATAAAGTATAGGGCCCAAAAGAAGTAAAAATAAAAAGCAACGATCCGACCCGAGGAACAATCGAAAAATTGTATACATAAAACAGCCACGACCACTCCAGAATCCTGTACATGCTCTCGTCATGCCCCTTGTAGTCAGTTCATGGTTCTTTGAATTATTTTCGAAGATGTACATGTACCAACACGAATTTGAAAACAGTTCCTTTTGTATAAATTCGTTATAAAAAATATCGCGAAAGAGGGTAGATCTGGTATTTGACAAAAACTGGGACTCCTTAAGCTTATCATCAGCAATATTAAAAGACGGAATATGGACATTCTACCTTAAAAGAAAAATGTTTAAATGCATTTTCCCTCAACGGTAAAAATATAACAACGAGGGGAGGTCCGACATTTTGAACTTGTAAACAAATGTTCCCCGACTCGAATGCCGGCAGTATTAAAAGACGGAATACGTTATAAAAGAAAAATGTTTAAATCCATTTTCCCACAACGGCAAAAATATGAAACGAGGGGAGGTCCGACATTTTTAACTTGTAAACAATGTTCCCGAACTGGAATGCCGGCAATATTGAAAGATGGAATGCGGACATTCTACCTTAAGAGAAAAATGTTTAAGTAAATTTTACCACAACGGCAAAAATATAACAACGAGGGGAGGTCCGACATTTTGAACTTGTAAACAAATGTTCCCCGACTCGAATGCCGGCAGTATTAAAAGACGGAATACGTTATAAAAGAAAAATGTTTAAATCCATTTTCCCACAACGGCAAAAATATGAAACGAGGGGAGGTCCGACATTTAACTTGTAAACAAATGTTCCCCGACTCGAATGCCCGCAGTATTAAAAGATGGAATACGGACATAAAAGAAAAATGTTTAAATCCATTTTCCCACAACGGCAAAGATATAACGAAGGGAGGTCCGACATTTTTAACTTGTAAACAATGTTCCCGAACTGGAATGCCGGCAATATTGAAAGATGGAATACGGACATTCTACCTTAAAAGAAAAATGTTTAAGTAAATTTTACCACAACGGCAAAAATATAACAACGAGGGGAGGTCCGACATTTTGAACTTGTAAAAAAAAAATTCCCCAACTCGAATGCCGGCAATATTAAAAGACGGATTATGGACATTCTACCTGAAAAGAAAAATGTTGAAGTAAATTTTCCCACAACGGCAAAAAATATAAGAACGAGGGGAGGTCCGACATTTTTAACTTGTAAACAAATGTTCCCGACTCGAATGCCGGCAGTATTAAAAGACGGAATACGGACATTAAAGGAAAATGTTTAAATCCATTTTCCCACAACGGCAAAGATATAACGAGGGGATGTCCGACATTTTTAACTTGTAAAAAATGTTCCCGAACTGAAATGCCGGCAATATTAAAAGATGGAATACGGACATTCTACACTAAAAGAAAAATGTTTATGTAAATTTTCCCACAACGGCAGAAATATAACAACGAGGGGAGGTCCGACATTTTGAGCGTGTAAAATAATGTTCCCCAAATGGAATGCCGGCAATATTAAAAGATGGAATACGGACATTCTACCTGAAAAGAAAACTGGACGGCAATATTAAAAAATTCAGTGTCAAAACCAAATGGTTGCGTAAAAAAAATTATACAATGCTGGAAAGTTTCGAAATGGCATAAATTAAAAAGACGAGTAGGCCTATGGATATTCTTTTCTTACAAACTAATTGTTTTGTAAGTAATATACAAATGTCCCACAACCACAAGTTATTAAAAAGATGGAAGTTATATTAGAGAATGGAGGAATGATTGCAATACAATCATGCCAAGCTCGTTCCCACGGGTCAGGAATCCACACTCAGTCATGTTTTATGTAAACGCTGGCATTGAGTGTGAGGAATAAGGGGAAATCCCAGACTGAGCAATATTTGGAGAAACACGTGCACGATGTCACGGACCCTCATTGGACAACACTTTCGGTTGCCAGTTTTCATGAATGAAGTGAACGGGATCAAATCGTTGAATCATTTGACTGGTTGGCCTATAAATATTGTGTAGGCACCTGGTGGATACAATTGCAAGGACAACATTAACTGTAAATCTCCAGAAAAAGAAAAGCTGGGAAGGTGCTGAGGAAATCGTCTCAACATGTGCTGTGCTGTGCCAAACGTCATTTTTGTAAAGAAAATATGAATTTGTAAGAGTGGAAATAAAGACACAAGACACAGGTGTGGTATTTTATTTACTCTTAATAGTGAAATATACCGTTGAATTTTTTTTAGTGAGGTGTGTACTCCATGGAATAAACCTCCAAACGAACGGCAGCATTATGTTTCATGGGTATACAGCACTCGCTGTTGTATTCAACACAACAGCTTTATGCATCAGTGATTGCCAAACAAAGGCCCCCGTTGAGCCCACGAAGCCGTTTGCGGGTTGCGGGGGCCATTTGCGAGGCCCCGCAAATCTCTTGTGTGGTCCCCGTTAATTTTCTCGTGGGCCCCCTCATCCCCGCGGGAGTTTTGCGGGGGTCCCCGCCACGTACTCGTTGCCCCTCGCGGGTTACCCTCGGGGGCTTGGAATTACTTGCGGCTGGTGCTGTATATATAAAATAACAAACCTGTGAAAATTTAGGCTCAATCGGTCATCGGAGTCGGGAGAAAATAACGGGAAAACCCACTCTTGTTTCCGCGCATTTCGCTGTGTCATGACATGTGTTTAGAATAAATCTGTAATTCTCGCTATCGAGCATTGATATTGTTTTAATGTTTTCTCAAAAAGTAAAGCATTTCATGGAACAATATTTCAAGAGAAGTCTTTAACCATTACCTTCTGTAAACCCTGTAAATTATTTGTAAATCTGTGATTTTATTATTTTTATTATTATTATTATTTTCTTTTCTTTTTTCTGTACCGAAAGTTTATAATGGCTTTAAAAGCACTGTACGGTGTATGACTCTGTTCTCTATTCGCTGAAGAGCCCTTTGGACTGCTAGAAGCTCCAGCTGTTGATGTGAAGTAGCTTTTCCGCAAGCGACCAAGTTCCCACCACTGAAAGATCGTCCAGGTGGGCACCCAAACCTGACAGTGAGGCATCCGTTGTCAGTGTCACTGACGGGGTGGATTGAGGAAATGTTGTGCTGCAGAGAAGGTTTTGATGAAGAAGCCACCATTTGAGATGGGATTGGATGAAGGAGTTGACCTGAACTGGTTTGGTTATGGCATCTGTTCGGGGTCTGTAGTGAAGGAGCAGATGAAGCTGAAGAGGGAGCATGTCCATTCTGCACCATGACACAAGGTCCACAAGACTGGCCATGAAGCCAAGTAGGCGGAGCCAGGCTCTTGCTAGGAGCGTTGATGAAGAAAGGAAGATTTTAATTTATTCCTATAGGGTGAGGCAAACGTTCCATGGTGGGGGAGGCTTTCCCGGTCAGCAAGTTGGGGGATGCTCCTAGAAATACTGGGCATTAGGATGGAACTAGAGAAGACTTCTCTACGTTGATAATGAACCCAAGTTCCTGTGTATAAGCTTTATGGTCATAGACAAACTCCGAACGGTGTCTGAGTAGGTGGGGCCCACGATCAGCCAATCGTCCAGGTACATTAAAATGTGAATCTGCTGTTGACGTAGAGCTGCCGCAACGACCTTGGTGATCCCTTATATCGAGGGCAGTGGCCCACCAGCCCTGAGGGAGAGATTGTATGACAGTTCTCAGTATTTCCATCCGGAAATGCTTGGGTTGGATGATGGCATTGAGGGGCGAAGGTTGATAATTGGTCGCATCTGGTTGAGTTTCTTGGGAGCCAGAAAGCAGATCGAGATGAAACCTCGGCAAATGTTGTGAGGAAGAGGGAGTTTAGCCTTCTTTTCTTGCAGGAGAGCGATCTCTTTCTCTAAAATGCTCTGCCGTGCAGAGGCCTTTGGGACCGGAGTGGGTCAGTTGGGAAACCTGAGAGGTTGAGGTGGAGGACTTGTAAACTTGAGTTGGTAACCTGAGGAAAGGGTTTGAAGGACCCAAGAGTCTGTTGTGATTGAAGTCCATTTCTGAGTAAAGTCTGCCAACCGACCCCCCACCGGTCCCAGAGCCAGTGGGATATGTTGTTAATGGCATGTAGAGTCATTGTTTCTTGGGTCCTCTAGGCCACTGCGTCTTGAAGGAGCGTGTTGAGCTAGAGGTTGTTGTGTTAAATGTAGAGGGTTGGGAGCGATAACTGGGCTTTGCTGTCGAGCGAGTCAAGTTGGTTCTGGGGCGACGTAAATTAGATTGGTTGAATCAACGAAAAGACTCCTGGTTGTTTTTCCTGCCCTGGTCGTTGGTGCGGGAGGGCAGCGAAGAAGATTTATTGGAGGGACTACGCAGGTTGATTTTCTCGTCAGTCTTTAGACGCTTAGCCTCTTTAAGCATGACCTCGTCTAATTTATTTGCGAAGAGGTCACTCCCGAGGAGAGGTAGTTCTTCCATACGTTCTTAAGAGCCCTGTGAGGGCCAGTAGCCAGTAAAGCTGATCAAGGATGACAGCAAATTTCCCCCAAAACTCGAACGCTACACAACGATAATTTATTAATCAGACGGGTCAGACATTCTCCATATTTATACATGTTTTCCCCCAACACTCGAATGTTACAAAACGGCAATTTATTAAACAGACGGAGTTTGGACAACCTTAACATTTAAACATTTTTCCACAAAACTCTGCAACTTTTCCCGCGAAACTTTTTTCCCCCAAACAACGGCAATTTCCCCCCAAAAGTCGAACAATACACAACGGCAATGTATTAAACAGACGAGTCGGACATTCTTACAGTTAAACATTTTTTTTCTCCAACACTTGAATGTTACAAAACGGCAATTTATTATACAGATGGAGTTTGGACAATCTTAACATTTAAAAAAAAAAAGATTCCAATACTGGAACGTCATTTTATTAAACAGATTGAGTTTGGACTATCTTAATATTGAAATAAAAATGTTTTCCATTACTCGAACGTCTCAAACGGGGCAATTTAGTAACAGACGGGTCGGCCATTTTTTTCAATACTTGATACAAAACGGCAATTTATTAAAAAGACAGAGTTTTGATAACTTCTTTTCCCCAAACAACGGCAACTTTTCCCCAAAAGTTTTTTTCCCCGATTGCCAAACAACGGCAATTATCCCCAAAACTCAAACGTTACACAACGGCAATGTATTAAACAGACAGAGATTGGACAATCTTACCATTTAAACATTTTTCCCCAAAGCTCTGCAACTTTTCCCCAAAACCTTTTTCCCAAGACAACAGCAACTTTTCCCCAAAACTCGAACATTAAACAACGGCAATTTATTAAACAGACGGGTTGGACATTCTTATATTTAAACTTTTGTTCCCCAATACTCGAATGTTACAAAACAGCAATTTCTTAAACAGACAGAGTTTGGACAATCTTAACATTTACACAAAAATGTTTTTTAATACTTGAACGTCAATTTATTTAACAGTCAGGGTTTGGACAATCTTAACATTTAAATAAAATGTTTTCCATTACTCGAACGTCTCAAAAGGGCAATTTATTAAACAGACGGCTCGAACATTCTAAACGTTTAAACAGGTTTTTTTGGTCAATACTCCTTACAAAACGGCAAATTATTAAACAGACAGAGTTTGGACAACCTTTTTTCCCCAAACAACGGCAACTTTTCCTCAAACTTTTTCCCCCCCCAAATTACAGCAATTTTTCCTCAAAACCTGAACGTTAATCAACTACAATTTATTAAACAGACGGGTCTGACATTCTTGACATTTAAACGAAAATGTTTTCCAGTACTCGAACATCTCTAAATGGCAATTTATTAAACAGACGGTTAATCTTACCATTTAGACATTTTCCCCAAAAACTAGAACGTTACACAAGGGCAACTGATTAAACAGACGGGTCAGACATTCTTAATATTTACCGTTAAGCAATTTTTTTTCCAGTACTCGAATGTTACAAAACGGCAATTTATTTAAACAAGCGGTCCGGGCATTCTTAACATTTTTCAACAAAAGTGTTTTCCTATACTCGAAGTTACAAAATGGCAATTTTTTAAACAGACGGAGTGCGGTCAATCTTACCATTTATACTTTTTTCCCCAATAGGCCTACTCAAACGTTATGCAATGGCAATTTATTACAGACGGGTTGGAAGTCTTTTAAATTTCAGAAACGTCTCAAGACGGCAATTTATTTAACAGACGGGGCGGACACTCTTACTATTTCTAAAACATGATTTCCAATACTCCAATGTCAAAACGGGAATTTGTTGAACAGGTGGGTCGGACATTCTTAACATTAATTGAACACAAATGTTTTCCAATACTCAAACGCTACGAAACGGCAATTTATTAAACGGACGGAGATTGGACAATCTTCGGCTACCATTAAAAAAAAACAATTTTCCACTACTACAACGTCTCAAACAGCAATTTTAAAAGAAGATGGAGTAAACGTCCTTACCCCACCACGCAAATTTTTCCCTTTCTTCCCGTCGAGGGAAAAAGGTCAAAAAGGGGAAAAGGTCACGGCGCTCTTCGAGCTCCAGTGATTCCTCCCACAGGGGCAAACGTCACCGCGGTGACTCGCTTTCAAGGGCCGACTTCATGGAGGCCTTTCAAGCGTTGACCGCCACCCTGGCGGGCAGGTTGGAGCAGGGCCATGGCCCAGTGGCTCCGCCCGTTTTGTCGGCCCTTCATGGCGTGTCAGCCCCGCTGGGTTTTCCGGCCCGGGTCGACGCACCGGTCCCGTTTGACCACCAGTGGGTGGCCTCGGGTAGCGGTATCCCTCATACCGTGAGCAGGGCCCCGGCGTCTCCGCCGTGCCACCGCTCGGTACCGGTGCCGACGCAGACTCGTGTCCCAGCGGTATCCCTGGCCCCTGTGGGGCCACCTGTGACCGCCAGGACTGTAACATCCCTGTCGGGGATCAGTTTGCACCCGGCGTCAGAATTTTCTGATTCGGGTTCATCTATGGACCATGATAAAAGTACTGGGCACTCGCCCGGGACGAGTCGCCCTCCTGGGGTTGACTCGTCCCCGGAAGAGGACGAGTTGTCCGCTCTGCAGCGGTTGTCAATTTGTGAGACTGAGTTGCGGCTCGTTCAGCTGGACATGATCCGAGTGCTGAACCTGCCGGCCGTGGCCGACCCCCTTCCTTCTGAACGCCAGTCTTTCAAGAAGAGGTCGGGTCCAGCTCCATCGGTCCAGAATACTTTCCCGACTCTGCCCCTGGATCGTGTTTGCACAGATCGTATGGATGCAGTTATGCAGGCAGGGAAATGGCGGGCGCATGCTTCACGCACTGAAGCTTACTATCGTTTTTCCCAAGGGGATTTCGATAAGTATTTTGCAACGCCCGTTCTCCCAGATTCGGCATCGGATAAACTCACTGCTGACCGGGGGGCTACTTCCTCCAAACGTCCCTTCGCCGATAAGGCCCGTGGGAAATTGGAGGAAGTGGCTACGAAGTTGGTCTCAGCCTCCCGTTTTGGGATGCGGTCCACTTCTTTCTTGTTACTCCTTTCCGAGTATTTGGCCTTGGGCGCTGACGGCGATGTACCTCGACGACTGGCTGGTAGTGGGCCCATCGCGGGCGGCGACGGATGCGGCGCTCAGGCTCACCTGGCACCTCACTTCCGATCTCGGGTTTCTAGTGAACACCGAAAAGTCGCACCCGATACCCTCGCAGACCCCTACCTTCCTCGGAGCGGCTCTCGATCTCCGCCCACCGAGGGGACTAGCCCGCCCTACGGAGGACCGCGTACTGAATCTTTTTCAGTGCGTGTCCCTCTTTCTCCCAGCGGCTTTGGCACCGGCAAGGGCTTGGCTCAGGCTCCTTGGCCTTAGGCGCGCGGTCCATTTAGGGCCGGTTCGGCAATCATCCACGATTGCCGCAAACGATTATTTTACAGAGGGTCAATCGGCTGAGTTTCGGGATGCAATCGTTTCCAGAGATTATAGAAAGACTTACTGAGGTGAAACACAAAAGAGTTGGCACTTGACTGTGGTTTACAACTAACAAAAGAGTTCGCCTACACCAGGCTATCACTGACACTTCCACCGCTAATCCCTCGCTAATCCCAACTAATCCTCCACGGCCAGGAGTACTGGTAACAATGGTTTGGTTTTGGCTAGGTGTGTGTACGTCCAGGTAGTAGCTTTTTCTTTGCATCATGAGTGAACATATTTTTGGGGGCAAAACACGGCTTTTAACATCGTGTTGTGTAAGTCGAAAAAAATCGGAATTCTTGATTTTGAGAGGTAGACCCGTCATTTCAATAAATTAGCCCAGTCAGTTCTATAACTTTTCATTCAATTCGTTGTTCTTAATAGTTAAAACAATAAGTATTCTATTTACATGTGGGTAAATGGTCCAGTTAAACAAAAATAAAAAACCACAAGCCTGATGTGTACATTTTCACGTTTGTCTTTTAAATCAAATATCAAAGATTAGTTTGTTTTGAACCCAAAGTTAAGTTCATTCATTTTTTTAGTCGAAGAAAATCTCATTGATCATTATGTATGTGGAAGCATTTTCGCCTGGCACCATTTAGTTTAATTGACGTTTTTCTAAAAATATTTGAATTAAAATAATGACAAAAACACAAAATAAAAACTCTCTCACACTGCGGTGCTGTTATGAATTAATTTATTGAGTGTCACTTCTGAATTTAAAACAAAACGAACTTGAAACTACATTTACTGGTACTTCTTTCTAGTTACTATTATCTACGGTTTCCACAAGCACCCGTTTTCTTTTTTCGTAACGGGCTCGCTTGCAGCATTCGTTGAGCGCTTCCACGGTCTTACTTTTAGAGTCTGTGTACCAGTCAGAAAATCCAGTAAATTGCATCTTGGCTTGATGGAAAATGCTGTGTATGATGACTCTGTCGAGCTGGGGGATTTTGCATCGCTTTTTGTTCTCATCTCTAGAGTTTCCAGTGACATTTTTGATGGCCAGTTCTTCTTTTGGTACCTCTCTTTTCAAGAGGCAGACACATAGCAGTTTTCCCTTTTCATTGTCTGATGCGTTGCGACGTCTTTGCTGCACTTCTCTCAACATGGCGTTGTAATCGGCAACAGAACGCACCAGAGTTTCACTTCCACCGAGTAGATAGGTGCCAGAATCAGGGCCCGACATAAGTTTTGCCGATTGCGGTTGTGACGGAGTTGTGTCCACAGCTGTTTCTTGTTCGGATGACGGCACTGAGATAGGTCGCATGAACTGATGGGCTTGGGTTGATGGACCTGATGGACGGCCTTGGGTTGATGGACCTGGCGGACCGTCTAGAATAGACGGACCTGGAAGACGGACTGGGACTGGTAGGCCTGTCGAGCGGACTGGGGTTGATGAAACGGACGGAGTGGGTGGATTTGATGGTTCTTCTAATATGTCTGGCGATATCTTTGAAGCCATGACTTTCACCAGCTCCCGAAGTCGATCTTGTTTGAAGTCGATGTCTAGTTGTTTTTTCTCCATCTCTTCTTGTTTCTCCTGCATTGTCACCAGGCGGGACTGAATGTCACCGAGAATATCAAGGATAAGTTCCGAAGTTTGTTCTTGACGGCTCATCTGGTTTTCAACATGAAACATCTTCCGAACTTCCGCTCTGTTTTCTGTGCGGATCTGCGTTCTCAGACCAGTCAGTGCAATGTCATCATCTGAATCATCACTGTCAATTTCAACATCTGTGAATGAATAAAGAAGTACATATTACGATTAAGTACGATCTTGTTTTTTAAGTGGCACGGAGTAATCTTTGAGTAAAACAAATATTCTTAAAGCCACGCTAGCATTTATTTATAGTGGCTGGTACCCAGAACGTGGTTTTTTTTGTAACGGCCTTTTACCTGAATTTTTCTCGGAAGGCATCCGAACTATGTCCAAATATTAATGATGATATTTTTGTTTAATATAATAGTGTTAAAAAACACTGATTAAATAAAGTGCTAATGTGAACTTACTTCTTCGCTTGTTGGGCGATCGGTCAATGCTGTCACAATCCTGGAAGTTCATCGTGAGCACGTTCAATGTAGATGAAACTAAATCTCAAAAACTAACCTAAAATATCACACTGGCAACTCAAATAAATACTTGTTTAACAGACTTTTGCTCGTAAATACTGTGACCGTGTTCAGCAGTATGGGACAGGTGTACTGGAATAGAAAGCTGAGGGAGAAACACAGTTATGTAGTAGCAACCCGTAGTTGTGACTGGACATCACTATAAATAGTCGCTATAGCGTAGGCCTAGCTATAAACAATAAACAACAACACTTCCAAAAAAGCGTCGGCCAGAGGTCTTTCGTCTTCCAGGTCAAAATGGAGTTTAAGTTTAGTCCATTGCAATGCAAAGGTTCATCTTTATTTAGCCCTCTTCCTGTGGTCATTGTTCCAAGAGGCCGATTCGCGCAACGAAGTTGATAACTTTTTTACGTGAGTTTGCAGATGGCTACAACTTCACGCCGAAACCATCCGAGCAACATCCAGATCACTTCATGGCATGGCATGAAATGGCTCAAAGGGCGACTGCGGGAACGCTTCAGTTTGCAGACTTGGACGAGGGTCTTGAGTCGCCACTTTCAGGTGAACAGCGAAGGTGCAAGCAAGGATGCAAGAAGGTTTTTCAGAGTGCAGCCGACATGGACCGACACGATCGTCTCATCCACAAGTTCAAGAAACTCTGAGGAAGGAGAGAAACTTTCTCTCAAACAAACCAAACGGCTCTTTTCAGAGCCACACACATTCAAAAAAGAGATTTAACATGATGCGTCTTTTTAATAAAAAGTGATTCAACTATTCATTTATAATTTCACAGATTTGTAATATTTATGTTTCAGATTTTCACCAAAATCGGACTCCAAATTTATTTATACTTTTCCAGGAAACAAATTTATATTAAAGCCCGAGATTGTCTGATCAACCTTGTCTGATCAACCTTAAACATAGAGAGTTTTATCTTAAACTTACAAACGGGAAGGGTATAAACAAAATGTTCTGATAATAAGATCTGTTAATTTATTCCAATTAAGCGTAAAACAAATAAGTACACACACATACATTAGGTATTTTTTATTGCAGTCTTTTTATTAATGCAATGGTTTTTCTTCTTCAATGCCAACAGTATGTTTAAAATTAAAATAATTCAAAATTAAACCTTCTGACGAGGACGTACTGATTACAATCCTATTTGCAGATCACACCCAAATTCAACAACCTGGTCATACGTTTATTAAAAAGATACACATTAGTTGGGAAACATTCTTAGTTGGTCACAACCAACCAAAAATTGAGTTCGTCTCGAACGCTCAAATCGAGTATACATGTACATGATGTACCCATGTGAGGTACATTGACGTTGCCAGCGCTAGGCTAAGCAAATACATGACAAAAAGAGGTAAAGTAGAATGTGAGGTTATACTTCATCGTTTTTCACGATTAAAAAAAGTATGTGTGGTATCTTTTGACGAGCATTTTAGAAATGGAAAAACACAGCGCAAAAATAACGCGTTAGAACATTTTAGTTTTTAAATTCATATTCATAGTCCACAACCGAACAGTCAAAGCTATAATCCCAACACAATGGACAGTAATCCGATTATAGCCCCTTTGTTCGGACTCCGGACGCCGAGACAAGCTCAGCGCACTGAAGCGTTTGAAGAACCTATCCCCCAATCGTCTCACAACCGCTGCTGAATCGTTTGCTACTGTAATCGTTTGACAATCGTGGATGATTGCCGAACCGGCCCTAAATGGACCGCGCGCCTTATGGCGGATTTTGTTGGGTGGAGAAAGTCAGTGGCCTCTCTTCTTTCTTGTGCTTGTGGCCTTTGCTTGGAAGTTGCTTGGGTCTTGAGAACAAACTAAACAGCTTCATAGCTGTGGTTAGTTCTTCCTCATTTCCTTGAAATGTTTCTTCAGCTTGACAGTGGAACTCTCCTTGGCCTCTGCTAGTCATTTTACAATGTCTCGTTTTTCAAAGTGTCAGCTCCGCAAACGCAACACCATTCTGTGCCTCTAAGGATTTCAAAGACTCCTTGAAAGTTGCCTCGTAGGCGAGTAGTCGGTGAGGGTGTGGTGGTCTTGCCATTGTATGTACATGTATGTGGGTGTCATTATGGCTAAAACAAGAAATGTTTTCCACATTAGTTGTAGTGTGTATGAGTGTTTTCACCCAATGGTCTTTCCCACCTACATTGTACATGGCAGAGTAACCACAGCACAGCATTGCACAACACTGGCAAAGATTATTTGTGAAAAAAACACTCATTGCTACATGTATCAAATGTCAAGAAACGGACTGGCTTGCAGGGCATTTGTGTTTTCAAACACGACTTATCTTATATAGGATTTGAGGCATTGCATGGTGAGGTACAAATGTATATTTGGTTTGCGGTAACACCATGTGTGTACATGTATCTACTTGCCAGGTAGAGTTTGTTCTAAGAGACTGTCTTGCTTTATTCTACTGCCGCGGAGTAGATAATCAGAGGTTCGGGAGACTTCTCAGTTCTGAAAAGAACTGAGTGTTACACACATGGTGTTACCCCAAACCAAATATACAACGACTTATTTTGTTTCTTAATACTTCTTTCTTCTTCTCAGTGCCCCTTGTCGCCTTACAAAAGTATCCTTCCTAAGCTCATATGAACTTGAAATTTCACAACGTGTTAGATATAGGAGATGAAACCGCTTCAGTTACGTCATGATGATGTCATTGGCTGTCAAATTACAAGGATTTTAAACATCAATATTTTTAATCTTTTAGATCTTTATTTTTCATTGTGTGTGTGACCTTGCTTGACCTCTACTTCCAGTCGAAACGTTGTAATTTAAAACTGGCAGTATTTTTGCGGGTGATTTCAACGTTGAAGTCGGGCAAGGGTCTGGTTTAAAAAAATAAGACTGATGACGTCACCAAATTTAGTAGCCCCTTCTAGCGGCAGGTTAGAAACGGGTATTGCTTAAAAGGTGCACTTTTTAAAGCTGTGTATCTGTCAAACCCAAAGTCTGATTGAGTTGAAACTTGGTGTACTGTTAGGGGCCCTTCACAATTATATCAACATTGTCGCGCACGAGCGTACAAATGGTACGCTTTGGGGGGGTTCATGTCGCCGTACGCTTTAAACAAAAAAATTAATGTTGATATTTGCACTCTGTGATTTTTTCAAAAACTTGACAACTTGAATTGTATGAAGCTGAAACTTCTACAGGTAACTACCGGTAATGTATATACATCTTCATTCACACTAAGCCCAAAATCCTCATCTGCAAAAGTTACAAAAACCCTTTAAATCACATTCATTAAGTGTCTATACATATGTATATAGACTTGTGTGGAAAAAAATTAATATTTTTTTCCGTAAACTTTTAGGGTGAGGGGGGGGGGTATTGAAAAGTGTACTCTTCACTTGTGAAATGTTGATAATTGTGAACGGCCCCTTAGTAAATGACATTGACTGCTAATAATGACGTCATCACATTGTTTTAAAAATAAAACAATTTTTGGGGCAATTTCCATCATTGTACATGTACATATCTTGAGACCAAATGCTGCAATCAACAAATTTCATTTTTCACCAGGCTTGTACGAACACCTTGGTTTGGTCTAAAGACAAACTCTTAATATCTAGAACTTCTTCTTCTCGTCCGTGATTGTCTGCTAATAAAATCACACTTCCAAATCTGATATAAAATTGAAATTTCACATGTAGTTTACTTTGCAAATGAAATTACTATGAAACACAGCCAACACCTACGTAAATTTGTTTACGTTTCGACTAGTATCACTAGTCATCCTCAGAACGATGCACCACCAGTCGGTTGGTGGCGCTGTTTCCTGCTACGGCCACTGGATGGATTGCTTGTGTCCTCCCCCGGGGTGGAACTTAGGGTATGAGGGGTCACATATAGTTAGATATTCAGTAAGAGATGAAACTCCCTCAATTTTATCATGATGATGTCATTAGGTATTGAACAATAATAATTCAAAGCTTATTATTTGAAAAAAATCATAACTCCTGAACCTTGCTATGAATTTTTAAAGTTCATACATCATGGAAAGGGCATTGAACACTGAATAATCAATCAAAACAATCATAGGTAACCTCATTTGACCCTGACTTCCTGAACATTTAAAACAATAACTGCTGATAAGTTCATCACAATTTTTACATCAGATTCTACAGTGTGAGTCAAAAAGAAGTTGATAGAGATCAAAACCCAATAACTAATGTACAAACAAGCATTCTTTCCTGCTTATCTGAAGAAAGAAAAAAAATCAAAGCACTTGAGAGAGTGCTGGTTAAATGTATACTTTACTGAATCTTTGAATGTCATTTGTTTGTTTGTTTGTTTGTTTGTTTGTTTGTTTGTTTGTATTCACCCAGTAGGTAATCTGGGGACCGGCGTAGGAATACACACCAACGAAGTGGGGACCGGACCTACAAGTGGGGACCGATTACCCGGTCCCCACTTGTTTGGAGTCTAAAAATGGTCCATTGAGGGCGCACTCTGTTCCACCGCAAAAATAGCGTCGGTCCCCAAATGACACCAAACAACCGTATTGTTGTTTTCCGGTCCCAAGATTGATGTGTGTTATCGTACAGAGTTTGTTTGTGCAAACTGCCTAAATGGAACTCTGAAGAGGAGCGCGCCCTCATGCGGCAAATTTTGGTATACCGCACCATGCTTCTGAAGGTTCCCGCGAGTCCATCGACGGTCCCGGGAAATCACCCACACACTCGTGTATTATCACCAGTGACTAGGCTGTACCCGTGCGTGTATTCTTCTTCGAGTGGTCCAAAGCTTCTATAAGATCTACTTAATTTAAGCAGTTTCGCCAAGTGTTTTTAAGGTAAGTTTTCCGAATTATCAATCGCACCCTTTTTTTTTCTTTTTTTTTTCGAATAAAGAATGATTTAGTCGAAGTAACCAGAAGAGAAAGTAGGTCTAAAGTTTAAGAAGTTTGAGTCGCAACGCGCAATCACTTTATATCGTCAGATTATACCGAGTAATTGCAGTAGGGCCTTTTACCTTAGTAGACCTTTTCATTTGAATCGTATATGGAACTATGTTCAAAGTAAGTTATAAATAAAATAGGCCTACAAATACTGATAACAGCTAATAAGGGTCACAGTGAAACCGATGAGTAAACTCGGAGATTTCGGTTTAAACGTGGGAAATTCACGCCGAGGCAAGTGATTTTAGCATCACCATACTTATGCACCTGACTCGACAAATTCAGCCCAATTACTATTTTAAACTGAACATAACGCACTGTGCACATAAACTGCTCAACAAAAGTTAGATTTTTTTGTTTAACGCCTATATTTCAAACATTTATTGACCCGCTTATAGTATAAAGCATATGAATGGAAAGCTGAAGTGTTCTTTTTTTAAAATGGTACCGCATTTGTAGCAGTCACATTTGTCAGAGCTGATCATCGTTGTCGCGAACAGAGGAAAGTCACAAACTGAAAGTGCCAAAATCACCATAATTTTTACACTGAATAAAAAAAAAAACAACCATATCAGTGACACAATTTTCAGCAAATAACAATTTTACATTTGATTATGAATTTTACGAACCTCAGTAGCGGGTAGACGATCCATATTCAGCAATAACGGCCTGACAGCTCCCCTAATCCATTTTAACTAATGCTGTACTATTGAAACAGGATTATTTGCTTTATTCAGCACTCATAGTGGTGATTTTGGCACATTCAGTTTGTGACTTTCCTCGGTTCGAGATAACGGTGATCAGCTCTGACAAAAAATGTGACTGCTACAAATGCGGTACCATTTTAAAAAAGAACACTTCAGCTTTCCATTCATATGCTTTATAAATATTTGATAGGCGTTTAAAAAAAATGCTGAACTTTTTTGAGCAGTTTATGTAATATCTTAGACATAATAATAATAATCGCGCAATACCTATATACGCAATACCTATATGAATGTACTCTACTAAAAGTTCAAATGTTGACTTTGAGTCTTAGTAATATATTTACAATTCTGTTGGTTTCGATTGAAGTATTGGCCAATTTACCCAAAAGACAATTGATATTCAAATCTTCTCTTGGTGCATATAAAATTATGTTAAACTGTGTGGGAAGGTTTTATTTCCCAAAATTTTAGCCAAATAGGCTAGATGACATTTCCATTGTCTAGATGGACCAGGGCTTGGTAGGGGCCATCCAGCTGGTGCAAAAGACTGTGCAAAGCTTATGCATTTTTATATATTCGAAATTCAAAGTTGGTCCCTACCTCCATGGTCCCATCACACAGTTAGAGGTTTACATAAGCACGATTCTGTTTCTTCAAATACTTTAGTTTATTGCAAATTATGGCTGTACAAATTATACATATTATTGTGTGGAGTAAGATTTGGCCATGAAATGAAAATACAAAGTTAAAAGAAATCGACCAAGAAAACCCGAGAAAAAGACTTGACCTCCAATTCCGGTTACTTATACAAAACTAAGAATTTTGCCAAACTGACTTTCATGGCACTATGAAACTGACTTCCTCATTGAAAGTAGGAATTTTCTCTAATTCAAAGATCTATTTCTCTTTCACCGTGCTTTAAGGGCATAATTTAAGGAAATTGCAATTCCCTTAAATCACCTTCAAAAAACATAGTCTCCAAACCATGATTTCAAGGGATGGTCTCAATCCAAGCCCAGACCTCTCCATGCATCCAAGCCAAGACCTCTGTAATTCTGGAATTATTCTCTAGAATGTCAGTGTCCTTAACCATTGCTGGCTGGTGACCTCAGACAGGGTGAAACCACAAGGCTGACCAATAAGACATCAATCAGGTTGACTTCCCCACTTTAAACAGTAATCTATCTAGCTGTGTTATGCCAAGGACACCTTGAAAACTTGCTGACTCCTTGCATTAAACCACACTACACACAGACACCCAAGATAGCCTTAGTTCTACCGTGGAGGGTTTTACTCTGTTAAACATACTATATTTTGATGTGTTTTTAATATAAGTCTTTTCAAAACAATGTTTGAAATGCAATTATTTCAAATAGTTTAAAGTCCATTATATTCACTTCTTCACTGATGGTTAGATAGTGATAGGTAGAAGCCCCAGCTTATAAGTGTGTAATGCCGGTAAATGGATGAGAACGTGGTTTAGAAAGAGTAAGTTATTATTATTAACAATTAAAACAAAAACTGTGAAAATGCCATCACATAGGCGATCACGTTTTAGGGAAAATATGAAAAATGGTTCAATGTTTTCTTATTTGTTGATACTTAGATGCTTAAATAAAATCCAATTGAAATAAAGCATTTTAGTCCATTAAAAAAACTTTTGTTCAATAAACAGCATTAGTTTTTGTTATTCTTCTAATGTGCTGTTTCTTGTGCTTTTTATGTGTGTGCATAAATTTGCTTTCTATTATATTTAATTTCAATTTTTATTGTAAAGTGTATGGTCTATTTTGGAAATGCGCTATATAAATCTTTTTAATAATAATAATAATAATAGATTTAGAGCCTCAAATGTCAACTTAAATAAAATCCAATTGAAATAAAGCATTTTAGTCCATTAAAAAAACCCAAAAATTTGTTCAATAAACATCATTAGTTTTTGTTTCTTTGATGAAAGTCCAGTCCTTAAATTTTTTTCAAGTGGAAGGAAAGGCTGAAGTTATGTATATATTTGTTTCTGTCATCCTCCAGCCAGCTAAGAAGTACATCGATATTGTACTCCACTAACTTTTCTTGGACAGAATTGACATTTTTTGTTTTCACTAAAATGGGGAGGGGGTGGTGTCGGGTTGCAAGATACCTTTATTGTACATACAGAAAGTGTGTATCACCTAGTAGGTAGGCCTACAGTGTACGTGAAAGCCTTTCAAAATACTGATCACGTTCATTGGATGTATTTCTTTGCAGACAATAGTTGTCAGCAATGTCACGGTTGAGGACAAAACGACTCACTCCGACGCAGCAGGCACATGCTGCATGCAAGAACCAACAAGATAATGATGGGTTTGAAGTGAAGTACATTAATGACTCCATTGGTAAGTTGCAATACGAAGCTGAGCTGTCCTTGGATTTATTATTTCTGCTTTTTTGAGTCTCTTGATGTTGTTTATATTAATCAAATTTCTGTATATGATGGTTATTTACATGTGAAATTGATAGCATTTAACCAAGGCAAAGACAAGCTAAGATCATTTAATTTGATTACCATTATGGTTAATACATGAAATGTACTTGGAAAGTACATTACTCCTCAAAACAGAAATGGTATAAACGAGCCATATAGGCTACAGTCACACATTAAGGACTACACTTAAACATACATTTTATGAGTGCAACCAGATTAAATTGTATTCAAGCTTACTTATTTTTACTTTTAACAGGGTATGGAACATTCACCACAAGAGAGTTTGCACAAGGGGATTTTCTTCTTCAATATCGTGGCGAAATAATCACTCACGAAGAAGGTGAGCACCGGCAAGAGAACTACCCTGTCGACAAAGGAAGTTTCTTGTTCTTTTTTCAGGACAAGGGAGGCAAATACTGGTAAGTTATATTAATCAGTCACCGTAAGGAAACCTGTTGTGCTTATTTTTTGTTTATTGCACGAACACACTATGAAAAGGACTTAAGTGTCCCCAACAATTATAGGGAAGTAATTGTTAACACTGTTTTGTATTGAACAAATCAAATAAAACACAGGTAAATACATGATCTGTGTTTTTTAATTTGTTGTGTAACTTTCTTACAGTGTGGATGGTACCCAATCAGATGGTGCTTGTTGAATGGTAAATGATGAGCATGTAAGAAAGTCAAATACCCAGATGAAGGTAATGTCTGTTGATGGAACACCCGTGTTTGTGCCTGTTCGCTCGGTGCATCATTCCAAAGGGGGAGGAGCTTCGATATGATTATGGAGATGATAATGTTCCATGGAGAAAAAAGGTGAGGCAATATAGCACATTTATATAATAAAGACGGAAAAATCTTCTTTTTTGTAATACATATTAAAAAAGACTTTAAGACATATTCAAAAAACGTGCACATTAAAAATGCAGAGTGAGGTGTATGCATCTACAATAACCTCTATACTTCTTTCTTACACTCAGATCAATTCATGGTTGTTTTAAATTGGAAGCAAATATTGTATTAATAAAAGACCTACACAAATATATTTCATATTTATTTATTGATCCTTTTTTTTCCTTTTAGAATGCTGCTAAAGATTCTAGTGAGGAGTCCCATGAGGTATGTCGTTAAAAACCTTTTGTATTGATTTTTAGCAGCAATAGTTTAATGTATAAATAAGTGAAGAAGTGTCTGTTTCTTGTAAGCTTAACTTTAAGCTTTTATAAAAGGAAACTGAACAATACCACATGCTTTTAACCGGAATTCTTTACAATTCTTTCAAATTTGAATGCACATATACTATAACTGAATATAGGTGATGGTAACCCAGACTTCTTACGTGTAAGCATTGTAAAGGGACTTATACAAGTTGTTCGTCACTCTGTAAGACTCTGATGGTGATAATGTAACCTGGAAACTGGAACACTTTGAAATAAATAAATAAATAATATAATTAGCATCCAATAAATACAGACTTTGGGGGAACTCGCTTGCAAAAAGAAAATGTTTACCTAGGATCGAGTGAGCATAAAGTCGTGAGGCAATTTGATGAGAAGAAACATTGACAACTGACTTTTTATGAAACAAGAAAAAACATTTATATAGGATATTTTACCCACTAAAAACTTCAACAGAAAGACTAATGGAAAGAACAAAAAACTGAATAAGGTCAACTCGACTAGAATTTGAACTCGAAGAAAACAAACAATATTTTTTTTAATTGTGATTCAACAATTAACATATCGCAAATTCGTTATAACCAAATAATAAAATTAAGAAGAGTTGTAAAATCGAACCAGCAAAAAAAAAAAAAAACATCTAAAATTAACAATAATTACACCCAAACACAGTATCAAAGTTATAGCCAACATTTTAGCCAGAAATATGTCAAAGATGCCAGTCTGCACTTTTAGTCTTATCTGGAATAAATAAGCAAAGTCTTGGGGGAAAGGACCTTGGGCCACAATTTAATGGGGCCGTAAATAACAAGAGCAATAAACGTATCACTTGGGAAAAGGCAAATGAGGTCATGGAATGGCAGTCAGCACTGACTAATGCTTTGTTAAAAGAAAATTGGGAGGAAAAGAAAACCACGACCTAGGAGGTGAAATTATACAAGAAAAAAGGATTATCCAGCCATGTCACAACAATATTCAGTTTATCTTTTTTTTTTCTTCTTCATATTATTGTGTTTTTTGGCAGTTGAGACAATGTACGTCATTACATTACCATACATTGTGCTTGGACATGGTTAAATACACTTGATGTTTTTACTTCAGATTTTAAAATAGAAATGCTGTGGAAAAATATTACAAATCAAAGATGGTTTGGTCTTAGAAATGTTAACATAGGAAACATTGGACAATTTCAATAACCCTATTATGGCCTGAATACATATAGAATGATATTTAGACTCATACTTTATTATTTTTCATGTCCTGCTCATTGGTGCTTTGAATCAGCCCACATGGCAATTATATTACTGACAATTTTTCCAGTTTTGCCTTGCTTGTGCTGCGATTGTAGACATAATAAATGGATATATATATTTTTTTTCTGGAAACCTTCCCTTAATCCCCTGCTTCCCTTTTTTACTATAAATGGATATGTTTTTGTTTGTCCTTTTTTCACGCCTCTGACGAAGGATCGAAAGCTAAGGCCATCTCCCCTCTTATGCGTGTATATGTATCTTCGTAAAATGAAGGAAGACAACATTTACAGGAGTAGCTATTACAAATATTGGTTGAGAATTTTAATTTTTTATTTTTATTTTTTTTCATTGACAGTGTTACAAATGGATTCTACATTATGTGAATTGTTTTAAAATGTTCCTTATTATTAAAGGTTTCGAGATGGGCAGAAAAACTACAAAAACTAAAAAGTATGGACGACTCCAAGAAACGAAAAGTTGGCATGATTGTATTCAGCAAATCGCTGAGTATTGCTGAGGGAAGCAACGGCTCACAGGTCTACCTGGGAGCTTTCAACAACTGTCCCATTGCAGTCAAGCGTGTGAATACTGAAATGGTAGGAGAAGAAGTCTCCATATTTAAAGAGCTTCAAGGAAAAAACCTCAATCATGTTTTGAAGACAATGTGTATTGAGGAAGATGACGACTTCACCTACTTTGCAACTGAGCTGTGTGAGTACAACATGCAAGACATCATCGAAGGCAGAGTTTCTGCAATTGACCTGTCAGATAGTAACCGAAAAGATCTGTGCCTTGGTTTCCTGAAAGGTCTGCAGGAATTACACCAACATGGTATTGTCCACAGAGACATAAAGCCTGCAAATGTGTTGCTTGGTAAGTTAAATAAACTTCCTATATATCCTCCTTTTTGAAAGAGGTTTAGGTCTTTTATATATTTATATATATATTCCTCCAATGATGTAACAATTGTACACAACATCTGTGGTGTTATACTGTGTTATACTGATTAAAATCCTCACTTGCCCTTTTTCAGATGCTATTGTTATTTAAAAACATAGATTTGTAAGCAAACAAAACAAGTTTAATAAATTGCATTTGCAAAATTATAGATTACAAAAATGTACCTGTCTCAAGCAGAAATTGATCGTGAATTCAATTTAGTCGAGATTATGATTAAATGCACTCAATTTGTGTAATCAATGTAGATAAAACAGGTGCTGTAAAGATCGGGGACTTTGGAGTGTCTAGATTGATCTTGGGGAAAACCACTCTATTAACCAACGCAATCGGGACTTTCTGCTGGATGTCAGCAGAGAGTCTTCAAGGAGATATGGTCAGATACAAGAAATCTTCAGATGTACAGGTATGTAATATTAGTTTTATACAGTGATAAACTTGCACAACACAGGTGGGTTGCACAACACAGATGGGCACAGCATTTATTAAAATTCATTCATGCTATTTCTTTCACAGCAAGACTATTTATTAGTAGAGTTGCTTATGTAGAGATGTGCTTACGTTAAAATTGTATTATTTCAGATGGCTGGCTGTCTCATCTTTTATGTTTTGACTGATGGCCACATTCCGCACGAAACAACATCCCCTTACACAAATGAGCCAGAGGGTGTTGTGCGAAACATGAAAGCGGGTACATTTCAGTTATCTCATCTTGGGAGATTTTCATCACTGCAGCCCTTAATAGAGAGGATGGTCAGCCCAGCTGCACAATCAAGGCCCCCCATACAGGAATGCATTGACCTTTTTCAAGGTAATATTTGATTGATATTATTTATAATCTTTTGTATTTTATTTACTATTTGTTTATTTGTTGATACTATTTATGTATTTTCTCTAACATTATATTGTATGTATTTGTTTAAACATTGAGTTATTTTATTTATTTATTATTATAACTTTTTGGGGAGAGTGGGTGTCAATGCTTGGTTTTCTCACACATGCATGAGTGGTTTCCACATTTCGAGCTTCCTGTAGCTTTCAGTTGACTTCAACGAATAGATGTACTTTCTAATTATTAATATTATTATTATTATTATTATTATTATTTTTTTTTTTTTTTTTTTTTTTTTTGGGGGGGGGGGGATTGATTGAGTAAAAACTAAACCTGATTTTATAACACTTAATCAGATTTTGGGGGAACGTTGTCATGGTACTTCTACAGCTCTAAACTGAACCGCTACACCCTGTATCCTGTAATGCTTTTAATGCACTATGTGTGTACTAGTGCATACCTCTGTCCTATCATGGCGCGGCCTAATTATTTTTATACACAGAACTTACAAGCCCCATCACTTCAACAAAGAAATCCTCCATGACCACAAGTGTATCACTTGTTGCAACAATGCTGAACTCTGAAGAAGTGGTGAGTGATTTCTTTATTTTTGTTAAGCTTAATATTGGATTTCACTATGGATTTCACTTTCCTGTTTGAGTAATTTGTTACGAATGATCGGATTTATACATGCAGTTGCTTTTTGGATGCAAAGTGTATTGGTTTTGTTGTTGCTGTTGGTGGTTTGTTTGTGTGTCATTAACTCAATGTTTGATAAGCAGTGTGTACTCAGTGATTAGGCACAACATGAAACTCTGCCCTCATGATGCACAAAGTATGCAAGGTTTGTCACACATTGATGTAAGGGTGAAACTAAAACAAATTTGAAATAATTAACTATTTCATCTTTCATTTTGGACAGTTTGGAATTAATTTTCTATCAAGAGATTTTCTAGCAGTGCTCTATTGGTTAATACATGAGCAAATCTTGTGTTTTGATGTTGCAATGATGAATTTTGTTTGCTTTTAAGCAATGTGAGTGGGAAGTTCCTATTAAATATGAATACATACAAAGTCAATCGGATCTTACCTCATTTTTTATCAAGCCTCGCAAAGCTTAAGACTCTGTGTATTAGTTGTCTTTTTGTTTTTTTGTTTTTATGCAGAGGCAAGTCAAAGACCTAGCATTTGTGAACAACTGTCTGTGCACAACTAATTTTGACAGTGTTACCACCCATGTCATCATTAAAGCAGGTAAATGCATTGCTAATGTGAAAAATCTTGTAGATTTCATCTATTCTGTAGTTCAATTTACTAACTCACAATTACACAAAATCTTGTCTCGTTTTCACAATAGTTGACTGCAATTAAAATTGACAGGCTGGCATTCTTGTAGAACATATGTTTTCTGAAATGACAATTTGTTATTTTTAATTCATAATTTTAAAATGTATAGATGATGAAGACATTGCATTGGATAGATCCCTCAAGTTCTTTCAGGGAATAGCTGCCTGAGTTTGGATTCTTACCTTCAAATGTAAGTTATTTGTGAGCAATCATGTGCAAAGTACCTTATTACATTTTTCATTACTATTATGACTGCTGTTATTTAATGTACTATAAAGTTGTGCAAATGGAAATAAACCAAACACAAAAACAACCAACAAATTGTGTATTATTGGTTTAGACCTAAAACTTGATTTTGTGTGTTACAAGTTGGTACCTTAGTTGGCAGCCCTTGAGGTAGTCATCAATTTTTCAACCATTTTTATTCGAAGAACCGAAAGCAATTTACCAAGGCTTTTGTACTACAAGTATTTTCTTATTTTATAACATTTAAATGGCATTTTTGTTAAAACAAAACAGTGTAATAAAATGTTTTTCAAATCATTTGATCATTTTTTATCTGCAATGTATGTCTTCTACATTGTCAATTATTTTTAACAGGGGTGACAGCTTCATTGAAAGTAGAATTTCTTCTCCCAGAGGTCGACTATGAGGTTAAAGGCGATGCCATCAATTGAAAAACACTGGGTCCAGAGCATGCTAGGTTATGGACAGGTGCACCATTACTGCACGACTACAAAGTACTGCTAAAGGGCCAATCTGTTACTATTGCTAGAGGTAAACTTTAAATGTAGTGTTACAATGTATATATGATATCATCCCATACCTAACTACTTATTTTTATGTTTGCAATTTATTATTTCGTTCATTAATGTGATCATGAAATGTTCTATTTCAACAACGATTCTAATGAGTAATGTAAACAATCAAGTTAGAATTTCTAACCAACTGGCACATCAATGGCTTATACAATGTTGTGATACTTTAACTTGTTTACCCAGCTGATGCAAAAAAATCTGCTGTTATTGTGTGGGGCAACTCCAGTGGACACTCCTGATGTGTTGAACTTTCCATCGGAGGTCAAAAGTCTGATCATCTACCTGTCAGAGGTCACCTCAGAAGATGCATTTTCAGACAGCAAATTTAATGAGCAACAAGTTCCTGCGTGGCTCCCTACAAATTTGAAAGAGTAATTTTTGCTAAGAATGATATAATGCCACTCAATCAAAAAATGTCATAAACTCATTTCTTTGTTTCGTTCTACCAGATGAATAATATTATTTAGATCTAGAACCACCATAACATTATCCTCATAAAAATTGACATGGGAGTTGTTGAGACTCAAATCACAAGCTTTAGCAGTATCGTCCGAGCGTAGCGATGATTAATGCTAAGGAAATTTATGATATTTTGAAAGTATTTGTTGTACTGATTATTTGTGTGCCATTCAATTTAATTGCTTTAATTCTGTATTGCAGAGCTGAATGAAAAATACAAAGCGCCAATTGTTCAGGTTGAATGGCTGCTTGGATGTATTGGCTCCTACAGCATCTTGCCATTAGAGGAGCATCTTCTGTTCTCCAATAAAGATGGTAAGCTCCCCCTTACATTTAATTATTGTTATTCTAAAAAATGTAGGCTAACGCAATATTTGAAAATGTGAATTTTTTTCTCTTGATATCATGAATGCATTTTTTCACTCATTTTGTTTTATGATTAGTTTGTGTCCTTCTCAGGGCAATCGTGCACGCCCGAACTAGAAGAATGTTCTTTCCCATTGGATGATACCCCTGACTGGTACTGCAAAAGAGTTAGTACTTGTTCTGTCTATGGACCATGCAGGCAATATTCCACATGTACAATGTATAATTAACAAGTTCACCAAACCATTTAACACCTCATATAAGGATGAGCCTATGAGATTAATGATGAGAACCATATTGGATAATGTTGGATGAGGCCCAGCCTTGCTGATCTAGCTTTACGTCATGTAGGCCCTACACTGTGGTAGATTATGCTTGTAAACGGTTTATTGTCACTTATCAAAGAAAAGTATGGGTTTGCTCTTTGTAGAGTTTTTTTGGTTTATGCAAACTCACTTGACTTCATGGGATCCAAGCACCAGTGATTACATTTAGTTCACTAGAAAGTGAAAAAAGGAGCTGTTGATGACTTGATTTTGGCTTTCGCACGAAAGTAATTTAGAAATTACAAAACGTGATTCTTGAGCCACAAAAGAATACATTTCAGAGGTCACAAGCGACCGCTCGTTGGTCATGTTTAACTTCAGTATCACTTCGAAAATCTTCACTCCTACTTCTATTGTGAATAACACACATTACACTGCAAAATCTGGGGTGTTAAATTGATTCTCTTGTTATCTATGTGACAACACCGACACGGTGTTAATTTCACCAACGATATAGTAATGGGGATAAATAACACCACGTTGGTGTTGTCACATATAGATACCAGGAAGAATCAATTTAACACCCAAGTTTTTGCAGTGTAGTAACACGATGTTTTTAATAATTACAAGAGCATACAAGAGCACATTGTAGTAATTAATTAATTTATTGTAGTAATTAATTTTGTTTCATTGTTTTTCTTTTCTTTTTTAGAGTGATCGATCTGATGATGACAACGAGTCATCAGGGACTGATTACAAGCCTTCTGAAAGCTCCTCTGATGACAGCAGTGCAGAGGAGGAATCTGAGGCACCAGAACATGTAAGAACATGTAAGAGACAATCACACTTGTGACACAAATCAAACTAAAGAGATTAACAGCAGAATTGTGAATAGTGGACCTCTTAATCGTATACAATCAATTGGTAATTGCAGCAACCATAACATTAAAATAACATCAAACTCTTGAAAATGCAAGCACTTCTTATCTCCAGGAAGCCTAATTAGTGCAAAATGAAGACACCTCTTGCATGGCAAAACCCCTTAATTAAGAAACCTATCATTTAAAGGAAATAGGGACATTTTAGTTTTATTTATTTCCCCTTTGTTTTTTGTTTTGTTTTGTTTTTATATATAGATAAATCAACCTACATGTAGTGAACACCCAAATAGCCCCAGCACGTCAACCAACCACCCCACAAAAAACAAATCAGCAAACGCAGCTGAAATGTATGTTGCCGATGTAAGTACTTGCAAGGGCAATTATTGCCTTTACTGCGAAATCAAACAAAGAAAACTTGCGCGCCATTGCACACGTTTCCATTCCAAAGAGACTCTTGTAGCAGAGGCTCTAGCCATCCCAAATGAGGAATTGAAACAAAGGCGGCGCAAGTGGCAACATATAACAAACCTTGGCAACCACGCACATAACATTGAAGTACATCAGTGTGAAAAACAAGATCTAGTAGTACGAAAAAGGCCTCGTGATAATAGAGTGGGGAAGCATACAGTTAATGATTATGTGCCCTGCAGCCAGTGTCTTGGATATTTTCACCGCCTTTCCCTCTGGAAGCACAAATTAAGTTGTCCATGTGTCAAAGATACAAACCAATTTACGAATAACCCCGTTAGGAATGGACGGTTGCTTATCCCAACCGAATTCAACGTTACATTCCAGGTAAGTAATATCCTCCAGGACATGAAAAGAGATCAGGTGTCACTAATTGTAAGGAATGATAGGGATATACTTCAGGTTGGAGGCCATGTCTTTTCCAAGTGTAACTCGGTTAGAAGGGGGGATAAGGCCAGGGAAAAGATGAGGACATTAGCCAAGGTGCTTGAAATTTCTAGGGAGACAAGCAGCACAATTGAGCAGGCAAAGGACTTAGTGGTGCCATCCTCCTTTGATAATGTTGTCAAAGCGGCTCTCACTTTGTCTGGTTATGACGAAAGTAACCAATCCTATCATGCGTACTCTACCGCTTTAAGGGTTGGTTTTGCCCTGACAGACTTGGCTACTGTTGTTAAGAATAACTATATTCGACAACAAAGTCGTGATAATGTGTCCATGTTAGAATAATAATAATAATAATAATAAACGAGACTTATAAAGCGCATTTACAAAATTCAATGCACTGGAAGAGTGCTACGGAAAAGACGATTATGAGAATAGATGTGTTTTTAATTTACTCTTGAATGTCTGGAGTGTGTTGGTGTTCCGAATATGACTTGGTAGGGCGTTCCAGCACCGGGGACCAGCTACTGAAAAGGACCGGTCCCCTGCCATTTTGTGTGTGCGAGTGGAAAGTTCATGTATCTGCAGGGACTCATCGTCCACAGCAAGAGAGATCCTGGAAATCTCCCAAGATTCTCCCTCTAACTGAGGACTGCGTTAAATTCAATGCTTTCTTAAAGCGTAGCGAAGAAAGCTTGAAAGCAGCAGGATTCTCCGATGCTACGTACACAGAACTGGCAAGAGTCACATTAGCTCAGGTCATTCTGTACAACAGGAGATGTCCAAAGGAAGTTGAACTCCTTACTGTTAAACACTACATGGACAGTATTGCAAAAAAAAAACAGTCCATGATGAACTAAGGAAGTCCCTCACTGCCCCTGAGAGCATTATTGTAAGGGGCAAAAGAGGAAGAGGAGTTCCAATACTACTCCCTCCCCACTTAAAGGAGAGTATGGACCTTCTTGACGAGCACAATGCAGGCAAACTGTATATGTTTTCAAGAGAGAGTGACAGTGCCTCCACTCCCATCAGGGCATACCAGGTAATGGCCCAACTTGCGTCTGTGGCAACACCTAAACTAAAACATCCAGAAAATGTCAGGTGCACTAAACTACAGAAGCACCTGGCCACACTTTCCCAACTACTTGACCTCAAAGACAATGAACTTGAGCAACTGGCTAACCACATGGGCCATGATGTTACAGTTCATCGTGAATATTATCGACTTCCGATGGAAACACTCCTTCTGGCCAAAATGAGCAAGTTGTTGAACCTTGCTCAGGAAGGAAAAACGTCTCAATTTAAGGGTAAGACACTTGAAGAGGTGAGTCTATCAAAGGACGAGTCACTACCTCCTACCTACGAGGAAAGTGACAGTGAAGATGACTCAGACCATGAAGACGATGCAATGGAAGGTGAACTGGACTGTATAGATCAGGAAATGGAAGATGACAATAGTAGACACTCACGTGGACGTGGACAACCAAAGAAAAAAACCCTGTCTAAAACCTCGGGCATCGATTTCAAAAAGTGGGAACCCCCAAAATCTCAGAAAATATTGCAAATGGACAAAAAAACAAGAACAATTTATTCTGGGTCAAAAGGAGGTGCGGTCAAAAAGAGTGCCCGGAAAGACTCTGTGATTGGTCCTTTTGAAAAGAGGGGGAGCACTTGTTGAGGGCAAGTCATGGACAGAGTTGAGAAATAAAATACATAATATGAACCTCAAGGACAAAGCAAAATTGACACGACTGGAACTTGATGTCCAATAGTTTGAAACTCCCATAGACAAAATTGACTTATGCCCAGTTGGAATTGTTTTTACATTTACATGTTTTGCAATTTCCAAAAGAGGAAGAGTTAATGTTCATTAGTTTTTGCAGTGTCCACTGTCTTCATAGTTCATACTAAGTTTACTTCCATTTCGCCTGATTTAACGCGTTATCAAACAGTTTGTTGTGGTGCCACAGCACTTCCAAATCTTTCAAATTATCTGATCAAGGTGTCATCATTGTAACTATCCTTGTTCTCATGGTCTTTGCAGAGTTTCTTTTAGAGGCACAGAAACAAAGACAAATAAACTCTACCTACATTTTTGAAAATCTCCTTTCCTTGGAGTAATGCAAGTGTCTATACCCCCTGCTCTCACTCATTTTTTCCCTGTATCATTTGATTTCATATTGTGCAGATGCCTGATGTCATTATGAATGTAGTGATTTTGCCTTTGTCTTCCTTCTGAAGCTCAAACTATATTTTTAGGGGTTCGGGCTAAAGCAAACAACTTTTGTTTTGAGACTGTTTTCTTTCTGTGGCAGGACTTCTACATTTTGAAGCCTCGTTGGAGGGGAAGTTGCTTTTTTTTTTTTTCCCTTTTTTTTCTTATATTTTGGGGTGAAAATATGTGATCAGATTGGCATAAACACACATTTTATTGTTTTTAGTGTTTTCAATACATTTTTATGTTGATTTCTCATACAGTCTAGCCAATCTGTTTTCTTGTTTCATTCACACACTACAAACAGATCTTCTTCTCCATCCTGAAGTTTATCTCTAGAATTCTTTAATACAGTACACATGCTTCCCTTTCATCCGTAAGTTGATCTTTTTCCAGCAGAATATCCAGTGTCTATTAACAAGTTTCTTCTGATATCATGTGTCATTACTGTACCCCGTGAATGTTTGAACTCCATTTAAAATCCCCCCTTATTTTATATCAACGACCGAGATTAACAGAAAATTAGTGAAATTTTGTGCCTTTTTAGCACTTTGAGAAATTAGTTAAATGTTGTTTTGTTTAAGTACTTATCGGTCGAAATTTTAAGTAAATCGCGAGGGACTTTTTTTGTACAAAACTTGTTTTCAATTTATGTGCGCAAGGTTTGTTGTATGTTGCTAATTTCTAATAACGATTTTCCAGGCGACATGATGGTCTAATTTGTATGCTTAAATTCTTTATTTTTTACAATGGTTTTGGTTCGCCTCTTTTTTGTGGCATATAATCATTTAAATTGGTGGCATATATTTCGGTTGCATTTGTTGATTTGTTTATACTGGTCAGGTGGTTGGCATGCATTACCAATGGAAAACCGTAGAATTTATGATAATACCTTTGGCTGCATGTATTTTTTGATAAAGAGATTTTATGGTGGGTTGACCTTGTTTTATCTTAATCATAAAAACGTGATGAATTCAGTTTGAAACTTTAATTTTAGATTATTTTAAGTCTTCCAAACAACAACTATGGGCATCAAAACCCACAATCAACAACACTTTACAGAATTATATTACATCAACAACAGAAGGCTGCTTCTTTGTGAACTTTAAAAGTAATATTATTTTGGTTGATGTATTTTGATTGTATTAGAGTTGTTTTGGTGTGTTGTACCTTAACCGAACAAAATGTGGGTGGCAACTAATGAAATATGGTTTCAAAACTGTTCTTTTTAACATTATCGACAACCTGAATCTGTTGACTTGTTTTTATAAAGTTTTGTTGTGTTTAATTGTTTCTAGACATGCAGTCTCTGATCTACTTTCATTTACACGATGCTTTTGTTTTGTTAATCTAAAATACATGAAAGAAATCATGAATGGAATGAAACAAAGTGTTTGCTATGACTAGTACAGTACCTTTCTGGTAATGGAACAGGGAACCTCAAAAGCGATACACTTAAACTAAACTCGTTATATGTTCTATGCATGCTTACAGTAGGTGTTTGAAAACTAAATTATAATTTCATATTTCTAAAAATCTGCTTACCCTCTTCTTAATTGGTTTTTCATTAGGGTAACAATGGTATAAATGCTACTTCCAAATGAATAGTGTGGTCTGATGCGCTTTAAGGCAAATCAAACTTCTTTTTTGGCAGCAAAGTTTGTAATAAATAGCTCTGTTTGTCTATATTATTAGGCTATAGGCTATAAATATAGGAATCAATTTTTATAGAATGGCAGTAAAATTTCATATTCAGTTGTATTGTTTAACGCAAAAAATGGCTTAAACAAACCTTATCTTGACCTTTTAGGTTTACAATTAATATGTTCTTATTCAATTTCGAAATAAAAAATCGAAAAGGCCTATCATTGGGAAAGACAGGCTCTGTGCTTATCATGCACTTATAAGACACTTGAAGAGGTGAGTCTATCAAATTATCAATTACAAGGTTTCTGATGTTTACAAACATCCCATTATGACCTATAGCACTTTTGTATTCTTTCTTTCAAACGTTACAATTTTGAGAATATTTGCACAGCATAGCCTACGTGCTGTATGTATTCCCCACAACAAGTATAGCTGCAATAATAGTTGGCATAGAAATATAGGGTTGGGGTTCTGCATCTACCGGAATTAATAGAAGACCTGCTGTGGGGTCTATTGTTGAAAACCTCAAACAGCAACATTTAAAAATACTTAAAAGCTAAAAAAAAACGTTGGCAACATCTATGGAAAACACAGAAAGTAAATCTAGATGTGTTTGAGATTTACAAAAACACTCAGAGTAAAAATTATAACAATGCATTTTTTTAAGAGAATAAAAAATTAAATTCTTTCAACATGTTTTCTTTTATAGTGAAGGACAAGTAGTTTTTGTAAAAAGAATGGTCCCAAGTTCAGTTAATTACAATTATCAAATAGCGCTTAAGTGGCCTACCGTCAGTGTTATTGTTGTGGGTGTTTTGAGGTGAGGTGAGGTATTCTTTTTTTTTTTTTTTTTTTTTTTGGGGGGGGGGGTGTACTCTTCCCCCTTTTATCAGCATGTTTGTAACCGTATATCAAACAGCACTTTGCAATTGAAGGTGTAGAGTTTTATGGTAACATTTAAATAAAGAAAAATGGTTCACTTTTACATCGTTTGTATTCCCTTGCTCATTATTTAGAGGTGTACTTTTAAAACATTGCTTTTGAACAATTTACATGAATGGACATCATAGATGCCTTCTTACATACCTTATTGGCAACAAAGAGTTGGGGTTAAGTATTGGATGATAGGGTAATGGCAAAGAATCTACCACATTTGGACAAAGGGACCCTCTCAAAAATCAAGCAATGTTTTTTTTCTATTCTGCGGTTATTGTAAATGACTAAACCCGAACATACCTCCCCGGCCCTGAGTTTAGTTCAATAATCGAACCATGGGGGATAATCTTTAAAGTGTAATGTTTATTTAACCAAACACTAACGACAAAAAATAATAATAACTGTAGACTGGCAATGGTTTCGAACATAGTCCGGCAACGTGAGATTGCGTAAGTTTACTCTGTTTGAAAAGTCCTTAGTGACAGATCTTGGGTTTTCAAAACTCGTTTGGAAACTTTTACACAAACATTTAATAAATGGTCCCCAGATTGCACAAACCATGCAAACTCTCCGGTCCCCACATTGCACCATTTGTACATAATGTTTGTTTGTTTGGTCCCGAGATTGCACCAAGCAAGCATATTGTTGTTTGTTCCCCAAATTGCACATCATAGACATACTATTTGGTTTATCCCTTGATTGCATTAATCTAAACATGGATTAACAATAACCTTGAAGAAGAGTTAGGTAAATGTTGTCATGAAACCGTAAATTAAAATGCATCTAATAATCAAGCCGAAGTGATTGGAACACAAACAAATACAAATGTGCAAAAATTAAAAAAAATCAGCTATTATTTTCTTGTCCTTTGGTGCAAATGATGATTGCAACACAACAAAATACTATAATTAGTGAAATTTACTTTTTAGTGAATTGTTTAAACACCTTTCCGTAACACCTTCGTTGTATCCATATGCTATAACCAAAATTGTATAAATTCAGTATGTTTCTCATTATCAAGTAATTTGCCCAAAACCGCTTTAATTAGAAAAAAAGTGTATAGAGTTGTTAATTTTATTGCAAGTCGGGCCGCTGCACGACATTTACAATTAATTCCCATTACGGTTTAACTCCTTCTTTTGAACAATAATGTGCTTAATTGTCTCTTGTGTTCTACAGCCTGGTTAAGAAACGATTACACAAACATTTAATAAATGGTCCCCAGATTGCACAGGCCATGCAAACTCTCCGGTCCCCACATTGCACCATTTGTACATAATGTTTGTTTGTTTGGTCCCGAGATTGCACCAAGCAAGCATATTGTTGTTTGTTCCCCAAATTGCACATCATAGACATACTATTTGGTTTATCCCTTGATTGCATTAATCTAAACATGGATTAACAATAACCTTGAAGAAGAGTTAGGTAAATGTTGTCATGAAACCGTGAAGTAAAATGCATCTAATAATCAAGCCGAAGTGATTGGAACACAAACAAATACAAATGTGCAAAAATTAAAAAAAATCAGCTATTATTTTCTTGTCCTTTGGTGCAAATGATGATTGCAACACAACAAAATACTATAATTAGTGAAATTTACTTTTTAGTGAATTGTTTAAACACCTTTCCGTAACACCTTCGTTGTATCCATATGCTATAACCAAAATTGTATAAATTCAGTATGTTTCTCATTATCAAGTAATTTGCCCAAAACCGCTTTAATTAGAAAAAAAGTGTATAGAGTTGTTAATTTTATTGCAAGTCGGGCCGCTGCACGACATTTACAATTAATTCCCATTACGGTTTAACTCCTTCTTTTGAACAATAATGTGCTTAATTGTCTCTTGTGTTCTACAGCCTGGTTAAGAAACGATTACACAAACATTTAATAAATGGTCCCCAGATTGCACAGGCCATGCAAACTCTCCGGTCCCCACATTGCACAATTTGTACATAATGTTTGTTTGTTTGGTCCCGAGATTGCACCAAGCACGCATATTGTTGTTTGTTCCCCAAATTGCACATCATGGACATACTGTTTGGTTTATCCCTTGATTGCATTAATCTAAACATGGATTAACAATAACCTTGAAGAAGAGTTAGGTAAATGTTGTCATGAAACCGTAAAGTAAAATGCATCTAATAATCAAGCCGAAGTGATTGGAACACAAACAAATACAAATGTGCAAAAAAAAAAAAAATCAGCTATTATTTTCTTGTCCTTTGGTGCAAATGATGATTGCAACACAACAAAATACTATAATTAGTGAAATTTACTTTTTAGTGAATTGTTTAAACACCTTTCCGTAACACACCTTCGTTGTATCCATATGCTATAACCAAAATTGTATAAATTCAGTATGTTCCTCATTATCAAGTAATTTGCCCAAAACCTGCTTTAGAAAAAAGTGTATAGAGTTGTTAGTTTTATTGCAAGTCGGGCCGCCGCGCGACATTTACAATTAATTCCCATTACGGTGGAAGTACTTCTTTTTAATAATATTGTACTTCATCGTCCTTATTGTTTTACAGCCTAGTTTAGAAACGATTACAAAAACATTTAATAAATGGTCCCCAGATTGCACAAACCATGCAAACTCTCCGGTCCCCACATTGCACCATTTGTACATAATGTATGTTTGTTTGGTCCCGAGATTGCACCAAGCACGCATATTGTTGTTTGTTCCCCGAATCCACATCATGAATACATATTAATTGTTTTTATCCCTTATCTAATTGTGAAAGTAATATAGGTTCGCCTTCCAATATAAACCCCACGCCCGAGTTTGAAGGAAACAAAATTGAAATGAAGTGTTGTATTCGATACTTACATTAATAATCAGTGATAGCATGTTGATAAGTGTTGTTTGCCTACAATATTCTGACAGAAATAAAAAGTATTTAGCTAAAATTGATGCGATAAAAGCACAATCACGAAAATGCTTGACATGAAAAAGGCCACCAGTGATGAGTTGGCTCTAAAACATGATTTATATATTAAGATTAAGGCGTCATTGTTGAAAACTTCCATTAATATTACTTTGATCTTATTGTAGTCTTTGTAATGTTTCTTTTACCGTTCAAAAGTTACTTTCATTGTATACTTATAGATGTAAATGTATCGATACAAAAGGTTTTCTCATTTCTGAGTCGTGTACTAATCTTTAAATTTTAAATTAGGGTAGTAAGGTGATACCTAATGGCAAACAATGGGTTATAAAAATAGATGATTAGAGTGGTTCTACAAAATTAGCAAAATATTGTTTTTTGTTCAATGTGGTAGAATATCATAAAGATCATACCTGCCTATACATCCCTGCCTATGGGCAGGGTGTTATGAAGTCTGTCGTGGCACTGTATTTGTTGATTTTAAAAGGCCTCAACCCGCTATACTTGTAAAATAGTGTTTCATCTTATTCGAACGAATTTGGAAATCTTACACTATTGGTAGTAAGGACCTGTAACCTTTTTATTATTAATTTTTTTTCAACATCTTTCGAATGGTTGGTCCGAGTGGTTACGAATACTAGGCCTATAATAAGTGTGAGAGTGCTTTATTCTAGTTGTCTTTACTTGAAGCTATCTTGAAGTATTCATGAGATGTTGGTGATAATTAGAATCGTCCTGATTTTGCAATTTTTTATTTTGAAAGGATGATAAAATCACTGATCTTGACGAATGCCCATCTGTATACTTGACAGATGTAACCGTTTGAGGCCGCTCTTTAACACACTCGTTCCTGTGGAAGTGCGGTCCCGCGCCACCGTTAGCAAACAGTTGGTTGCAAGGGAGCGATACAGCACACTGTCTCGGAAAACGAGGTTGCTTGCAAGGGCGACCTCAAATGTTGTAAAACCGCCAGTTAGGGTTAGGGTTAGGATCAGGGTTAGGGTTAGAAAGAACATGCATCGCCCCAGATTTGGGCAAGGGGGAGCTTCCCCAATTCAAGCAATGTTTTTTCTATTCTGCGGCTCTGACATTCTCTTGTAAATGACCACAACCCAAGCCAAACCGCTGAGGGAAATCTTTAAAGTTAATTGTAAAAGCCATTGCGTGTTAATTAAACCTGGTCGGGAAATGTATCAGCCATTCAGTGGTATTTGCGCTTCATAGTAAAATTGTCAAAAAGGTTATCGTTGAAGTTTTTTACAATTATTTTAAAACAAGAACACCTGGTGCTTCTTCTTCTTAAAAGACTTTATGAAAATATTCTTTATTATTTTTGCGACAGCAAAAGGTGTACACAAAAGTCTGAAAAATCCTTGAAATTCAGGTTTTGAAAAAGAAATCATGAAACATTAGTTTTTTACCTGGGCCTTCTACTTAAAAAAAAAAAAAAAAAAAAAAACACCCTCGAGTTTGTCATGCGAGTCACGGCAAACGCACTTAATGCACGTGGTTAGCAAAAGCTACCAAATTATTTTTGGGATGATGTCTATGGAATGTTACAAAAGCACCCCCAGCCCACTGATGCCCCTGAATTGTCTTTGTTTCATGCAATGGATCAATGGATTACAAAAATAGCATGGTGATCAAGAGTTTACAGATTTGTTTTAAATACAGACAACTTTCCGTAACACATCTTCGATGTATTCAAATGCTAAAAACAATAATGTTGTATAACATCCGTACGGTCCTCATTATTAAATATTTTCCCCCAAACCTGCCTTAAAAAACAGTATAAGCCCCATGAAGTTGTTGATTTATTGTAAGCAGATCCGCCGCGCGACCGTTACAACAAATTCTCGTTACGGTTTGACTCCTTCTTTTAAACAATAATGTGCTTAAATGTCCTTTGTGTTCTACAGCCTGGTTAAGAAACGGTTACACTAACATTAATAAATGGTCCCCAGATTGCACAGGCCATGCAAACTCTCGGGTCCCCACATTGCACCATTTGTACATAATGTTTGTTTGTTTGGTCCCGAGATTGCACCAAGCACGCATTTGTTTGGTTCCTGAATTGCACATCATAGCCTAGACATACTGTTTGGTTTATCCCTCGATCTTACTATACTTAGCATGGATTAACATTGGTTGCCACTGAGCCCCAAATCTTTCATGAAACAGAAAGTAAAATCAATCAAATCAAGCCGATTTCCGTAACACACCTACGTTGTATCCATATGCTATAAATTCAGTATGTACCTCATTATCAAGAAATTTGCCCAAAACCTGCCTTAGAAAAAAGTGTATAGATCTAGTTGTTAGTTTTATTGTAAGCAGAGCCGCCGCGCGACCGTTACAATTAATTCCCATTACGGTTTAACTCCTTCTTTTAAACAATAATGTGCTTAATTGTCTCTTGTGTTCTACAGCCTGGTTAAGAAACGATTACACAAACATTTAATAAATGGTCCCCAGGTTGCACAAACCATGCAAACTCTCCGGTCCCCACATTGCACCATTTGTACATAATGTTTGTTTGTTTGGTCCCGAGATTGCACCAAGCAAGCATATTGTTGTTTGTTCCCCAAATTGCACATCATATACATATTAATTGTTTGTGTGGTCCCGAAATTGCATATAGTATACATTCAGCATGCTTTGTTTTTATAAAAACAATTTTCCTACAGCAATTAACGCAGCACTAATTACACAAAACAGTTGACATTTGAGCTGTATTTCTTGAAGGATTTTTCTAATGGCGTTAAAACTGTAAAAGTGCAAAAGTGTGGGATTTTGCATTTAAATTCCTCTTTTCTTCATTAACACTGTTAGATTGTTGTGAATGTTCGTTAATTTGAGCATAATTATTATAATTTATGTACAATCTATTGAAAACAATATGTTTCAGAAATCGGTCCTCGATTTGCTGTAAGGACACATACTGGTCCCCAAATGTTGGTTTTATAGGTGCCCAACAGCCGGTCCCCAAATTGCACACAGGGTCTGTCTGTTTGTTTGTTTGTTTGTTTGTTTGTTTGTTTGTTTGTTTGTTTGTTTGTTTGTTTGTTTGTTTGTTTGTTTGTTTGTTTGTTTGTTTGTTTGTTTGTTTGTTGATCAGAATGAGGCCTGATTCTATGCAAAAACGTAATGTGAATTTTATTTTTACTCTGCATGAACAGAAACAAAGTGATGAGCAGGTGTCTTCAAACCATGATTCTGCGTTTCCAAATGCAGCTGTTGTTGTTGCATTGTGGTGTGATTTTCCAGAAATCGGAGAGCTTATTTTGGCTCACTTCTACCTCAAGTGTCCTTTCTTGGTACCCTACAACATCACCAAGGGTCAGCAGCAATCAAATGAAGACTATTATAAGTATGTAACCACTAAAGACTTTCGTTTACATGTCGAATTTTACAAACCATAGTGATCCAGCAGTCTAGTACACCAGATTCAAGTCCCGGTGGTTAAGTCATCGAGTGTGGGTTTGAATAAATCTTAGTCATGATGCGATTCTATTTTGATTGGTACATCAAAATTGCCACAGCACCCCATTTCAGCCAAACGCACACAATATTTAAAGGCAGTGGACACTATTGGTAATTACTCAAAATAATCATTAGCATAAAACTTTACTTGGTAATGAGTAATGGGGAGAGGTTGATGGTATAAACCATTGTGAGAAACGGCTCCCTCTGAAGTGACATAGGTTTCGAGAAAGAAGTTTTTTTCCCCTGAATTTGATTTCAAGACCTCAAGTTAAGAATTTGAGGTCTCGAAATCAACCATCTAAAAGCACACAACTTCATGTGACAAGGGTGTTTTTTCTTTCATTATTATCTCGCAACTTCGACGACCGATGAGCTCAAATTTTCACAGGTTTGTTATTTTATGCATATGTTGAGATACACCGAGTGAGAAGACTGGTTTTTGACAATTACCAATAGTGTCCACTGTCTTCAACACTCATGAGTCCAGATTAACTCATGGCAAACTTGCCTTCTCACGCTCTGCTGCTGAACTTTGGAACAATCTCCCAATTAATATCAGTAAATCTTCTTGTGTTACTCTTAAGAAAAAAATTAAAACTTATCTTTTTCCTAAAATAGTAGATTAATGATGTGTTACAAGCTAGTTTTAATTCATCCTTTTCTTTATTATGCGCTTTGATCATGTTTTGGAAAAGCGCATTATAAATACCTTTTTTATTATTATCATTAATGCATGGGACTCTATTCAAAACCATGAATTTACATGTACATGTACATGTAAATAGGACACAAACAATCTACAAAAATGTAGTCGCTTAGATTTTAAAAAGCTTGCAATTGTGCAGTTAGAACTGAAGTAGTTTAAGGTAACAACCATGGGAGGGCAAAATGTTTCTTCAGAGTACAAACTGAGATGAGATTAAGTTTTCAAAAAGTATGATAATCTTTGGGAGAATGCTGAATCATCGCAGGTGCAAGAGAATAATAGAAAGACAAAAAAACCTTGTCGCACAAGCTGTGTGCCTTCATTGATCAGATGCTTGAATTTGAGACTATATCTTATGAGAAATTACTTCTTTCTCAAAAACTGCATTACATCAGAGGACCCGTTTCTCACAGTGTTTTATACTATCAACAGCTCTCCATTGCTCCTTCCCAAGTATGTTTTTTGCTGAAAATTACCAATAGTGTCCAGTGCCTTTAAGTTCAACAAGTAATATTATTCATATGTGGTTTGTTTATAGATCTCTTGGGTACAACTATGCGAGTGATGGGACTATAGAGAAACAAGACAAATACTTGAAAAGAATGTCTGGATTTATGCGCCTCTACGCAGCCATAATGGTAACACAAACTGTGAAAAACTCCTCTCAGGTAACAGCCTCAGAATTATATAACTAGCCTTTTTATATCATTGAATCGCCAATAGTAATAGTAATCGTATTTATAACGTGCCTTTTGCCAAAGGATACAAAGCACCAGCCGTTGATTTCACAAAGAGTTAGGACTTGTCTTATCTCGAGTTAGGACGAGTAACTCGTCCTAACTTAGGATTAATCTTAAGGTCTGCATGCTACAGTGCATGGTTGGGACTCGTCCTAAGTCCTAAGATTAGTCTTAAGTTAGGAAGAGTTTTGTGAAATCGACGGCAGGTATTATTACTGCAAGGAGTGGGACGAAGTTTGAGATATAAGACCTAATCCTTAGCATGTATGGGTTACAAGGTGCTGTGGCACAAAATGCTGCCAATCCAGCCAGGAACACTCGCACGAACCCCTTCTCTTTTCGGTTAGTGCACTGGGTTCATTTACATGTGTTTATACAACACATGGGACCAAAAGCTTTACTTCCCATCCGATGAACGAAGTAATGGTTAGGTGTCTTGCTTGAGGACACAAGTGTCACGGCTCGGGATGATTGACTTAATTGTGTCTTAAGATGCCAGAAGGCACAGCTTGGACAAAGATTATTGGCTATCTGAAGACAAATATGAATTTTCAATTGGCAGGTATTTTATTTACAAGGTGCATATCAGTAACATGTGTTAAAGGCATGTTTCTTCAATGTGTATGAAAATATCAGGAACAAGGATTTTGCTTGGATTACCTAAAATCAGATCTTAGTACTGTGGAATCTCGGGACATTTTGGGACACAACCCAACAGAGAAAAACAATTCAGTTGGAACATGCTCAATTGGAACATGTCTGAAATGCTAAATTTTATCTGGATATTCTGCAGCCGATTTGACAAAACTTTACGCAATTGCGTAAGTCCACTTGCGCACTGTTTATGGCGTAAATTGCTTCACTCATTCATGTTTAGAGTTTCACTGATTTCACAAAAGTTACGCCACGTCTAAAAGTGTCACAAGTCTGAAAGTTTCGGCCACAAAAATGGCGCAAGTTAGGCACACAATATTGATGTCGTTGGTACTGACTTAATAATAATAATAAACAATCCCTCGATGTCGAGGAAGATGTTCTCCATAGAATAAACAAAGTTTTAGGGTTAAGGTAGCTGGTGCCTAAGGTGACTCAAAAGTCCGATCCGTGAGCCACATACTCTCAGGCAGATGTCACAGGTTGTAGTTATTGGGAGGGTTGGACCATGGAGATGTCTCTTACGTTTCCTCTCCTTTCTCTGCTGACGCTTAGCTGTTGCGAGCTAGTCCATTCATTTCAAATTTAGCCGTGCCTCTGTGCAACAGTTGCCTCCATGATGCTCGATCTGCTGTCAGGTCCTCACAGGAAGCAGTATTGATACTTAAAACATTTGTAGCGATGCCTTTAGGGTGTCTTTATAGCGCTTCCGTTGTCTTAAGCTGAGAGTAGAGTACTTTTTTAGGAAGGCGCTCGTCTGACATCCTTACGCAATGGCCAGACCATCTCAGCTGGTGTTTGATGATTATAGCTTCAATGCTGGTGGTTTTTGCTTTAGTGAGCTGTTGAGAATCCTTCTGAGGTAGCGCTGGTGGTAGCGTTCCAATGTCAGCAGGTTCCTGCGATATGTAACCCAAGTTTCACAACAGTACAATAGCGAGGGGATAACAACAGCACTATATACAAGAAGTTTGGTGTGAGTTCATAGATCATGATTATTGAAAACACAATGCACATTTCATTCTGTGATGAATCTCGTTATCGCTGTTGGCTTTTTGAGAAAGGTGACTGCCGAGATAGGCAAAGTGCTCTACATTTTCAAGTTCTTGTCCACCAATGAGGATTTTAGGAGCAGGTAAGAGTTGACCAGGAGCAGGTTGATGAGGCACCTTAGTTTTGCTAATGTTGAGAGACAGCCCCAGACGTTTGTTAGCATCAACAAAGAGGTTTAGAGTGGATTGTAAGCCAGCCTCGGAGTGTGCAATTGCACAATCAACCGTCCAGTTGGTTTGAGATCAGAGTTTTCCTTCTCCTAGGTGGGCTTACGAGCCATATCTACCCAGAGCCATCTGGTTTTAAGGCGCCAGAAGCCCGCCTTCACACCTCTGCCCACAGATTGAAATTTCAGATCGGTGTATGAAGCCGGGCAGTAGGAGTTTGATTAGGAGAGGCTTTTTGAGGTGCTGTGTGACAAGTGGCTCAGTACTCAACACAAACCCGGTCATTCCTAATCCTTTGACCCCCGTTCCTCTAGTACTTGGCAGATAGAACAATTTCCAGCAGCATACTTTTTGATTCGTGATTTTGATTGTTATGTGATACTAGAAATCGCTGCGCGTATATTAACTACGCGTTGTTATGAGAGTTCTAAGGCGATGCTTTATAGGCGCGGGCGTTGCTTTATAGGCGCGGGCGTTGCTTTATAGGCGCGGGCGTTGTGATACCAAGATACACCACTGAAACAGTGAATTCAAATTTGAAGTGAATATTTATTGATGAAAAACTACTTTTCTCACCCCTGTTTTACAGAAACCCGATAGCGTAGTAGCTCCTAACTTTCCCAGTGCTGTCTATGTCACGTGAATTGTACTTACATGTACTCTAAACTTGGTGATTTTTATTGTTCAGGGGATCTCCATATTTTACGGCAAAATTACGGAGCCCGATGTTCGCCCTGTTCACTGGCCAAGTATCAAGTGTCACCTATTGCGCAAGTAAATAAACTGCACTCTTGCAATAATAGTTTGCTTGGGTAGGTTACGTTATTCATTGGGCAGCGACGACGGTTCAGTGTTTGCCAAAATATATTTCCTCTTTCTTTAAGCGGGAAAAAAAATAATCAGCCATTGGTTTACTCCACTTCATGGACTCCCTTACCTGTTGAACTTACAATTGCATATTATTTGCCCTAGCTTTCAGTACAGCGGCCTCAATTCCCTATGCATGTCCTCATGGGGTCACCGCGGTGAAGTGGTTAGACTGCAGGACTTACTATCACGAGATTGTGGGTTCAAATCCCCCAGCTAACCGCTGATTTTACAATGACTAGAATAAATGTTGTTGTCTAGTTAATGAATCACAATTTCTTGATTTTTGTAATTCATAATCATAGACGTTAAACCAATGTTTGTTAGAGAGATTGGCTGTGGCCCGCTTGGTGTTTATATCCCTTTGTGGGAGTTTGCCGAGTTCCCTTGATGGGAAGATCATTCAAACAAACAACAAAAATGTGTTTGATAATTCAACCTCTTTTTCTCTATTGTTTGACCTGAACGGACGTGTTTTGGATTTCTGTCTTCGAACATATTGTAAAAGACTCTTTGTTACTTTGTAAAGGACAAGAGTATGCAAAGGTTGTATCGTCTTTACTATTAATTTATCTTGACTGTTTTGTTTTCTTAAGATAAGAAACTTCTGCAGATTCCACCAGGAGAGATATTTCTGTTTCCTTTACATGCTTTCCGGACATGCTTTCCGTGCCTTTGGCTCCTGGTATTATTTCAGATGCTAATGCTATGGCTGCACCTCTCGGGCCTCCAGTCCCTACGCTTAATGATGCAATCTTACTGGACACGCTTTCCGGGCCTTTTGCTATTCAGACGTGCTTGTTATGGCTGACCCACCGGGGCCTTAAGTCTCTAATCCAAGCATTAAAAAGCACAAGAAGGATAAACCTACACCACATAAGCGTCCTGGAGCTACGCCTTCCAGGCCTCTATCTTCAGGTACCTTGGACCCTGCTACTCCAACCGCTCTCTCAAGGGCTCCGGTTTCTGAAGTGAGACCTAAAAGTTGTATTTCCTAGCCTGTCAATCTAACCAGGGCAGACGAAATACAGTGGGCCAGGTCAAGGTCAAACTGCGCCAAAATAGGCAACTGGTGATTGTTTCAAAAATCAGTACTTCCATTTTGTTATTGTTCTTAATAGTCCAGGGGTATGTTAAAAGGAAGAATTAATATTAAAAAAATCTCTTCTAAATTCGGGTTACGACTTTATTTAGACACAAAATGGTAAAAAAGTGTGGCAAACCGTTGAACTTAATGGGTATTTTAACTTGCTGCCCTGATGAACGGCTCAAAAAAGAAAATGCCATTAAAACCGTGATGGTTGTTTGTAAAAATTAAATTAATAATCAGTTTAATTTCTGTTTACTGTTTGAAAAGGTCTGATAAATCCCATAAAATGCCTCCTCATTTTCATTCATTTCAATCAGAGACATAGGAAATATAAAATGCCGCTGGTTGCCGCTTAAATTCTAACTTTTTTCAGTATCCTGAACCTTCAGGAACAGTCTTAAACCAAATTTGGTTGCGACTTTTTGCCACTTTGGAAGTTATTCAATTTTGAAGTTGTATACCCCTAGGAGAAACGCCTGTATTGACTCGACCACCTGTAACGACTCGTGCGTGTGTCAGCTGTCATTTTTCTCTGTTCAGCATCAAAGAAAGACCACCATTTATGAGTACCGCTTTTAGAAACCCTTATGAAAACACACTTTGCATCACAAAAATTTGTTCACAAACTGTTTCTTTGATATGCCTAGATTTAATTGAAGAAAAAAAAAATGAACAAAACGCGCATTAGTAGTTATTAAACTCTTGCCGACCAATCACGATTCAGAACTAAGATGACGTCACAGACCTTAAATTTATAATGAGAAGAATAAAAACACCATGTCTACTTCACTCTACTTACCGGTAGAGTCGAATTACTAATTCGCATATTCCCTATACACACACACAATAGCGCCCTCCACCGTCCTACCCACAACGCCCCGCGACATGCCTGCCACGGAGTCGTCCTCTTTTCTCTTAGCCGCGAGTGGGTAAGCACGTAATAAATCTGTTTCCAACAGTTCACCCTTTTTGTGATAAAATAAAAAACGCCTTATCCTTTGCTGAGAGCTTTTAAAAAGATTAGAAGTTGTAGAGTTATAGATTGTTATTGTAGAGAGTTTGAGAAATAAAATAGTTTGATTTCTTTAAGTTAAATTATGAGTAGTGTAAAGAAATTGGGGAGGGCTTCGACTGTCAATACTGGGGTTACGTCCGTTCCCCCGGGACAGTCGGAGCCCTCGGAGGGGTGCGCCGGCGACACTCCCCCGCAGCCTCAGTCGGCTGCGTCGGTCAGTGGACCCACCGATCAAAGAGGGGATGCTTCCCGCTCCCCCTCTTCGGTCAGCATGCGTGGGTCAACCCAATCGAAGGTCAAATGCCCCGGGAAGGCCAAGAAAACCGGTGCCGGGGCAACGCCCAAGAGAGGCAGGGCAAAGGGTGGCTCCATTCCGGAGCTCACTGCCCGCTCTCCCAGCACCGCCTTGGGGTCTCTGAAGCCAGAGGGCATCCCCCCCTCCACACGGCTCAGAGTACACGGCCCCACCGACCACGTGGATTCCCCCACGACGGTCGGTGTGTCGGTCTTTTACGAGGTTATCCAACCCGAACGGCAACCGGCCACCCCAAACGGGCTGATTCATATTATCGGTTCCCCGCCGGGGATTTTGATAAATATTTTTCGACCCCGGTCCTGCCGGACTTCGCGTCAGACAAACTCGCCGCGGACAGGGGGTCATCCTCCTCCAACCTTCCATTTGCCGACAAAGCGCGGGGGAAAATGGAGGAGGTAATCGGGGCGTGGCGGAAGTGACTTCCCTGTCTCCAGGCAACCTCCCACCGACGGACCTGTGGGAGGCCGCCTTCAGGAATTTTTGGGGTCCTGGGCTCAGATCATGCCGACAGTTGGGTCCTCGAGACGATCGAGTGTGGCTATGAGGAGGCCCCCCCTTACCTACACGTTCCCATCAGGGCCGAACACCCCAAACCCCTCCCCTCGGGTTCTCACCCGAGTGGTGCAGGCAATCAGGGCAGCACTTCGGATTTTCCAATACCTCGTAATGGCTAATCGTGGGCCGATCGCGGGAGGCAACGGACGCGGCGCTCATGATTACTTGTTGCCTCACGTCCAGCCTGGGGTTCCTGGTAAACACCAAGAAATCGCACCCGATCCCCTCTCAGGTGCCCACCTTTCTCGGTGCGGCTCTCGACCTTCGAAGGGCTCTGGCCCGCCCTTCGGCGGAACATGTACAGAACCTGTGTCAGTGCGTTGCCCTTTTCCCTTCAGGCTACGGTGGCGCCGGCTGTGGCTTGGCTCAGACTACTGGGCCTTATGGCCAGCATACCATGCTGGCCATATCTGATCGATTTTTGCAGGCTGAAGATGAGGCCTATCCAGCTCCATCTCCTCTCCTACTTCCGGCCCAGTCGTCATTCAGTCAACCTCTCGGTGCTTACCACGCCTTGGCTGACCCCCCACCTCCAATGGTGGGTGGAGGACGCCAACCTCACACGTGGTCGAGTGTTCCGCCCTCCCCGATCGTTAGCGACCTTCGTCACTGACGCGTCTCTGTACGGTTGGGGGGGCCACCCCTGACCCCCTCCAGATAGCGGGGGTCTGGGCCCCGGAGCACCACTCAACCCACATCAACGTCCTGGAAATGCTGGCAGTCCGAAATGCCCTCCAGCACTTCCGGACACAGTTAGAGGGGCAGGCCGTCCTGGTGCGCTCCGACAACGCTACAGTGGTAGCGTATATCAATCACGAGGGGGGCACCCGGTCGGCCCGGCTGTGTGCACTAGCCTGGTACCTAATCCACTGGTGCATGCAGCAGGGGATCGCCCTGTCGTCGGTGTACATCCCAGGGAAGGAGAATGTCACGGCCGACGCTCTTTCCCGGGGCTGGATCGTCCCGACAGAGTGGTCCCTCCACCCCTGTGTGGCCCAGTCGCGCTTCCTGCTAATCGACCGGCCTCATGTGGATTTGTTCGCCTCTCGGACGAACAATCAACTGCCGATCTACTGCGCCAGGGGTCCCGACCCCGGGGCATGGCGGATCGACGCTCTGACTATGCGATGGGAGGGGCTGTTGGCATACGCCTACCCACCCATCTCCCTCATTCCACGGGTGCTGGCAAAGATCGAGCAGGATCACTGCAAAGTTCTCTTGATCGCCCCTTTTTGGCCCCAACAGCCCTGGTTCCCTCGGCTGATCAGGCTCCTGGTGCACAGGCCACTGGTTCTCCCGCAACGACCGGACCTCATATACCAGCCCGGATCCGGAGTGGTTCATCTGGCTCCGGGGGATCTGCACCTGACGTGCTGGGCGCTGTCACGAGATCCCTCAGAGCAGCGGGCCTTTTGAGACGGGCTGCGGAAGTTGCCGCCCAGTCCCAGAGGGCCTCAACTCGAAGAGTATATGACTGCCGACTACGCCATTTCTTTAAATGGTGTAGGCGGCGAGCTATACATCCCGCCTATACTTCTGTAGAGGAAGTAAATAATCGTCGACAAATAAAGTGTGGGATATAAAGAGTTTTTTTCATAATTAAAACCCCTTTTTAAATCTAGTAATTTCACAAAAAATACAAAATGTAAAAAATTTATTCGTATCACGTTTCAAAATTGTTGTTTTAAATAATTACAAATTATGACAGCAACATATTCAGTTAAGCTTTTTAAAGAACACAAAATCCACCATTGTGCACATTGCACCATCATGGTTTATGAGGCAATTTACTTAAGTCTACAACGGTAGTTACTGGTAAAAGTTGAGCCATTATGTCATGATTGTTCCCGTCCGTTGAACCTCCCTGTCATGCCTGCGATCATAGTTCTGCGTTGTTTTGTGAAAAAAGGATCATGATTAAAAATGGCCGCTGCGTTGCTTTTTTTTTTCAACCGGTTTCAGGCAACAGTCGTTGATTTTGTGTAATAAATACAAAGTTGCGCATCTAAGACAAATTTCGTGCACAGCTGCGCAACATTTACGTGGCATACCATTACGACATGTTTTGCAATACTTTTGTGAAACCAGCTACAGTTCATTCTGTCCGCAACAATGATTTAGGCTTTACAAACTCCTGGTCCATCTCACATTATTTTATATAAAAAAATTGAAATTTTTAGGATATTTTAGTGCTTGTATATGCTTAAAATAACAAACCTGTGAACACATTTGGTCGTCGAAGTTGCGAGATAATAATGAAAGAATAACACCCTTGTCACACGAAATTGTGTGCCTTTAGATTTTGGATTTTTATATCTCGAAATCAAATTCGTGGAATATTGCGTTTTTAAGCAAGGTTTTATTAAAATAATTATTTTGAGCAATCACCACTTGCAGTGGACGCTATTGGTAATTACTCAAAATTATTTTTAGCATTGAACCTTACGAGGTTGATAGTATAAAACATTGTGAGAAACGGCTCCCTCTGAAGCGATTTAGTTTTCGAGAAAGAAGTAATTTTCCACGAATTTGATTTCGCGACCCAAGATTTAGAATTTGAGGTCTCAAAATCGAGCATCTGAAAGCACACAACTTCGTGTGACAAGGGTGTTTTTTCTTTCATTATTATCTCACAACTTCGTCGACCAATTGAGCTCAAATTTTCACAGGTTTGTGCATTTTTTTCCTTATGACAGTGCTGTCAATGTTTAAAATAAGTTAGCTTTTGATCTTCAAATATGCATTTGTTGTTCAAACCATCAAATGGATGATCAAATCATCAAATGAAAAACTAAAATCAGACATTTCATATTATTTTTGTTTTTCTGTTTTGGCATTATACTGGTAATGGTGCAAATGATGAGGAACTAATTGTCTGACTCATTTCCTTTATAACAATTGATTCCTTTCAGCACCCATATGGTATTGACCACGCATGGCAATGGTTGGCACGGTTACTAAATTTGCAGCCACAGCCGGATATCACTGCTACCATGCTTTTTGATTTTTTAGAGGTAAGTACTGGAGCTGCTGTTTTTATTTTAAGCACTGGACACTTCCATTTGTTTATCAAACTTGTTCCAATGGTCCCCAATTTCACACTCACTTTCGATTCAATCATTATCTCTCCTTCAAAAATTGTAGAAAAAAATAACTGATGGACAAATTATTTACAGCTCTGGTTATTTTTGTCCAAAAAGTTTAAATGTTAACCGCACTGACCAGTCTTCTCACTTGGGGTCTCAACAAATGCACAAAATAACAAACCAGTGAAAATTTGAACTCAATTTGTTTGTCAAAGTTGCGAGTTAATAATGGAATAAAAAAACACCCTTTTCACATGAAGTTGTATCCTTTCAGATGCCTTATTTGGGACCTCAAAATCTAGTTCTGGGGTCTTAATGTCAAATTCGTGGAAAATTACTTCTTTCTCGAAAACTATTTAACTTAAAAGGGAGCCGTTTCTCACAATACTATCAACAGCTATACATTGCTTGTAACCAAGTAAGTTTTGATGCTGACAATTATTTTGAATAATTACCAATAGTGTACACTGTCTTTGAATCGTGATTAATTCAAAAGAAAATCTAAGATGTTTTTTAATTTAAGTTTTATTTTCAAATGGCTGCGATCTTGACAAATAATAATAATAATAATACTAACAATAGTAATAACGAAAACTTATAAAGCGCCAAAGTCCGCCTAAAAGATGCTCAAGGCGCTTCACAAAGAAACAATTTAAAAGCAAAGGCTAAAAAAACACTATTCTAAGTAATTAATCATTAACAAACCTAAAATATACAAAAACAGCAAACACACTAAAAAGTATAAAAATGAACCAACCCTAAAACCTGGACCAGCCAGAAGCAGTTGTAAGCTAAAAAAATAACAATATTGAGTAAACTTAAACCAAACAGTACACCAAAACCTGGAAAGCAGTACAAACATTTAAAAAACAAGTGGGTGTACAAAAGGGTTTTGAAGGAAGCCAGAAGCAGTTCTAAGAAAACAAATGAGATGGTGGTAGTTGGAGTTGACACAGATGATAATCTAAAGGTATAAACTGGTTAGCGGATTTTCAGTTTTATACCTAACTGGGTTTTCTGAGTATACATGTACAGTGCTAACACACATCGGTGTATGGGTAAAAACCAAAATTAACATTCTTTATCCCTGATGCAAATTTAACATCTCTAATATTGTTGCGGTACTCGCTGCCAAAAACATAGGATTCTAACTTTCTATAGCTACCGGGCAACCTCGGTAGTCTACTTGGTAAAACACTGCTCTAGAATTGCAAGGGTCGTGGGTTCGAATCCCACCCGAGTAACATGCCTGTGATCTTTTTTCACAGGACTCTGGAAAGTACTGAGTATACAGTGCTAACACACATCGGTGTATGGGTAAAAACCAAAATTAATAATTGGGTTTTCGTTTTATGAAAAGGTCTGTGGAAACGCTCTTGCAGCAGTGTATGGTAAGCAGTTTTTTAAGCTCCTGCAAGTACTACAAACAAATTATTTCCCAAAGTAAGTATTTGTTTCTGATGTTTTTATGTAGTCAGTGCTTGTTATAAAAATGTTCAAGGTGTACAGTGTACCAATATACATGTACATGTACTAATAATGATACAAGTGATGTACATGTACCATTAAAAAAATATATAGTCGTTTGACCTTGTGTAAAACTTTTTTGAGAGAAGTGCAGGCTCCGAGAGCTACAAGTCATCTCATTCTAGCAAAGTCGTATTTATTTGCAAGGTGTTATTTTCCATGTAAAGGGTTCCCAAAAGTATGCTTTAAAGGATTCGGGTACTTTTTTCAAAATGTTCACAGATTTACATTAAGCTTACAGGGTTTGAAGATATTGAAAGTGGAAAGCTTCTGTTTAAATATAACTAAGTGAGGGTCTGTAGTTTTGAGAAATGAGTAAAACAAGTCACAAAATAATTTTCGTCTCAGCATCTCTGTAGGTAAAATTTCAAGGGAAGCTTTCTACTACATGTATCATAATCTTCAAACTGTGTAAGTTTAATGTAAATTTGTGGACAATGTGTTTTGAGTTAAAAAAAGGAAAGGAAAAAGTACATATACCCTTTAAGAGACATTTCGGTTTTTGATGTGAATAGTGCTATAAAAATAATATTGCAATGTTGTTATTGTTACAATGACATTCCGCTGCTTTTATCTTATAGTAAGCTGTGGGTGTGATCCTTGGGTTAGCTCAGTTGGTATTGTATCGGCACATTAATCCAAAGAACTGTGTCAAAGTATGTTAGGTTGTTTCATCTTTTTTCCTCAACGAGTAATAAACAAAACATGCGACTTCTGTTTGACCTTATCTACTGATTCCAATCCGAACTGTGAGCTAAAGTTACAATTTTAAGCAATTTAACAAATTTTACATGATCAACGGGATAGAAAAACTATAGTCAGTTAGTCTCCACAGTAAACGAAATGCAAACCATAAAGATAAACACCTTATTTATTTGTTTGCTGAAAGGATTGAAGCAGTGACTCCTAATGGATCTGGGGGACCAGTGACAAGACTAAAGACGTTTCTTGAGGTGGGTGTGGTTATTTACAAACATTCTGAACCCCATCTTTGCGAGTAAAGGAATTTTATTCTTGTTTTTCTCTGTAAATAATCTATATTTGCAAGTAACGTGTCTATTTGTGTAAGAAAAACTCCAAGATGTGCCTCTAGATCGAGCTGCAAATTTCTAGACTGGTTATCTGGTCAGATCATTCAATTTCATTAGGCCGCAAGAATCATTCAGTTTCTTAAAAGCCAGCAGCAAGACCTTTCCAACCATTCAATTTCATCAGCAAAATGTTTGCATTCAAGTTCTGAACCAAAGCTAACTGCGCCAATAAAGTATCTTAACACTTACAAATGGTCAGATATATCGGAACCTGAAATAGTATGCCAAAAAATAACTATTCATTTCGATTCACCGTTAATTTCTGCACATTTTGACACCTCTTGTGTTGCGCTACGATGTTGTTAGGTGGATTTATGGGCACTTACGTGGCTTAAGGTTGAATTTCAAAAGTTGCAAAAGCCCCTATTCAAGCTAAATCTTTGTATTGTGATGAGTAAGATCAGCCTTTATTTTACCCGCTGATTTTAAACGATTTTTTTTTGTCACGTGTTGGATAAATCGGTTGCGATGAACATCAGCAATAATTGTCAGTAACCAAGCAAAGGGGTCTAAGACGGGAGGCATACATCAACCTGGGTTAAGAGCCAGAATCCCTGATTATGGTAAGACAGTGAAAGGTGTTTCAAGATAACATGAAAGTTGGCTCAACTGACCAAACAGGAAAGAGGACGGATCGTTGGTTTGATAGAAGCCGGTATGTCGATGCGAGCTGCAGCTCATCAGGTTACAACGTCACCACCGACAGTCAGTAAATGGTGGAATCGCTACCAAGATCAGGGAAATGTGGACGACCTGCCAAGGATTGGCCGTCCGAGGGTGACTTCTGCAGCAGAAGAAAGTGAACAAGTCCATCTAGCCTGACACCACTCTCGAGAGATTGCGACGCATCCTGATCAGGAAAAGGCAGGGGATTGACCAGGGACAGATCAGAGGTCTCGTTGGGAGTATGAGAAGACGACTCCTTGCCGTTCAGGACAGTGATGGAGGACACACCAAGAATGGGGGACAGGATATCAGCAGTTTTAGAGTTAAAGATACGGCAATAAATTTCATGGTCAAGTAAACGAAACAAGTTTGAGTTTGTGTGATGCTTATGTGATTCCCTTCTGGAATTGGGGTGAATAGGGGCTTTGTAATTTTTGAAATTCGACCTTAAGCCACTTAAGTGCCCATAAATCCACCTAACAACATCGTAGCGCAACACAAGAGGTGTCAAAATGTGCAGATATTAACGGTGAATAGAAATGAATAATTATTTTTTTGTATACTATTTCAGGTTCCGATAAATCTGACAATTTCTAATACTTTATTGGCGCAGTTTATTTTGGTAAAAAAGATGGCTGCCCGAGGTCGGTACAGAGTATATTAGGGCGGGACTGGTTGACAAACTTTATGTGCCAGTTAAAGATTTATAAATCTCACTTTTCCCATAAAGATGACATATCTTTAATTCGAATGTTAGGAAGTTGCAATTCGTTTCACATAAATAAAAAAAGAAAATGCAAACAAGCAGCAAAATCATGTTCGTTTTGGTGAGTCTTAATTTGAATGCATCAACTTAGAATGGTCAAAATGTTGTATTGAATGCCCTTAAATGAAACTGAATGCATTAATAGCTAAACAGAAACCCCACATTGGGAAGATAAGGGGGAAAAACATGAATTTGAGTGGATGTTAATTAAATTGAATGATCTTTTTCTGAAGTTTGCAGTTGACGCATTCAAATTAAGACTCGGAGTATGCATAAATAAATTAGTAACAAATATATATGTGACCCGCTCTGTGAAAATGAGTTAGATGTAGGCAATTTCAGGAATTGAGTTATATGCATGGCTCGAAAGAACACATCAGCAGCAGTAATTTGGTATGTGTCTAAGCTTTGGAGTGTATCGCGTTGCTGAGTTACTCCCGTTTGAAATTAGCCACTACTTTTTTTTTTGAAAAACGAATTACAAGTAAAATGATATTTTAAACTACCATTGTGTGCAAAAGGATACAAATTAGACATTGTAAGTATGATCACAAAATTGTTGTATACATAGCTTTATTGCCTAAAAGTAAGTGTTCTAAAGGTTAACCATGCAACTAAAGATATTAAAAAGAAAAGAAAAATATTTATTTTTTTACATTTTCCACAATAAACTGTCCATAACTTAATATTGCATTGGCGACATGTGACTCATTTTCACTACCGCGGAGTCAGTTCTTGGGTCGGTCTCAATGCTTGCTCTAGTCATCATCAGGAGACTGTTGTAGAACAATGCAACTTAATCTCTTGGAACAACTCTGTGTTCATTCTGTTGTAGAACAATGCAACTTAATCTCTTGGAACAACTCTGTGTTCATTCTGTTGTAGAACAATGCAACTTAATCTCATGAGAACAACTCTGTGTTCATTCTGTTGTAGAACAATGCAACTTAATCTCATGACGAACAACTCTGTGTTCATTCTGTTGTAGAACAATGCAACTTAATCTCATGACGAAAAATTACTTTCTATTTCTTTTTCAAGTTGACACAAAAAGCTGTACAAAAAGGGATGTCATTAAAGGAATTGTACTTAAAACAAACAATTTACTTCATGGGCTATTTAACTTAAAGGAAGTGGACACTATTGGTAATTTCTGAAAATAATTATTATCATAAAACCTTTCTTGATTACAAATAATGGGGAGAGGTTGATAGTATAAAACATTGTGAGAAACGGCTCCCTCTGAAGTGCCATAGTTTTCGAAAAAGATGTAATTTTCCACGATTTTTATTTCGAGACCTCAAGTTTAGAACTTAAGGTCTCGAAATCAACCATCTAAACGCACACAACTTCGTGTGAGAAGGGTTATTTTTCGTTCATTATTATCTCGCAACTTCGATGACCGATTGAGCTCAAATTTCCACAGGTTTGTTATTTTATGCATACATGTATGTTGAGATACACCAACTGTGAAGGCTAGTCTTTGACAATAACCAATAGTGTCCACTACATTTAAGAAGATAAACGATTAGTTACTAAAATGTAACCCCGTACAAAAACGAGTGTTCTTCAGGCACTGAGTGCAAACGTCCTCCTCTTTTATCTTCTTGATACGGGCAACCTCCTGCGCCACAAGGCGGGCATTTGTGGGGATGCTGTATGCAAAGTGGGACCGTATCGGAGTGAAGTGGGGGTGCTGTATGCAAAGTGGGACCGTATCGGAGTGAAGTGGGGATGCTGTATGCAAAGTGGGACCGTATCGGAGTGAAGTGGGGGTGCTGTATGCAAAGTGGGACCGTATCGGAGTGAAGTGGGGATGCTGTATGCAAAGTGGGACCGTATCGGAGTGAAGTGGGGATGCTGTATGCAAAGTGGGACCGTATCGGAGTGAAGTGGGGATGCTGTATGCAAAGTGGGACCGTATCGGAGTGAAGTGGGGGTGCTGTATGCAAAGTGGGACCGTATCGGAGTGAAGTGGGGATGCTGTATGCAAAGTGGGACCGTATCGGAGTGAAGTGGGGGTGCTGTATGCAAAGTGGGACCGTATCGGAGTGAAGTGGGGATGCTGTATGCAAAGTGGGACCGTATCGGAGTGAAGTGGGGATGCTGTATGCAAAGTGGGACCGTATCGGAGTGAAGTGGGGATGCTGTATGCAAAGTGGGACCGTATCGGAGTGAAGTGGGGGTGCTGTATGCAAAGTGGGACCGTATCGGAGTGAAGTGGGGGTGCTGTATGCAAAGTGGGACCGTATCGGAGTGAAGTGGGGGTGCTGTATGCAAAGTGGGACCGTATCGGAGTGAAGTGGGGGTGCTGTATGCAAAGTGGGACCGTATCGGAGTGAAGTGGGGGTGCTGTATGCAAAGTGGGACCGTATCGGAGTGAAGTGGGGGTGCTGTATGCAAAGTGGGACCGTATCGGAGTGAAGTGGGGGTGCTGTATGCAAAGTGGGACCGTATCGGAGTGAAGTGGGGATGCTGTATGCAAAGTGGGACCGTATCGGAGTGAAGTGGGGGTGCTGTATGCAAAGTGGGACCGTATCGGAGTGAAGTGGGGGTGCTGTATGCAAAGTGGGACCGTATCGGAGTGAAGTGGGGGTGCTGTATGCAAAGTGGGACCGTATCGGAGTGAAGTGGGGGTGCTGTATGCAAAGTGGGACCGTATCGGAGTGAAGTGGGGGTGCTGTATGCAAAGTGGGACCGTATCGGAGTGAAGTGGGGGTGCTGTATGCAAAGTGGGACCGTATCGGAGTGAAGTGGGGGTGCTGTATGCAAAGTGGGACCGTATCGGAGTGAAGTGGGGGTGCTGTATGCAAAGTGGGACCGTATCGGAGTGAAGTGGGGGTGCTGTATGCAAAGTGGGACCGTATCGGAGTGAAGTGGGGATGCTGTATGCAAAGTGGGACCGTATCGGAGTGAAGTGGGGGTGCTGTATGCAAAGTGGGACCGTATCGGAGTGAAGTGGGGGTGCTGTATGCAAAGTGGGACCGTATCGGAGTGAAGTGGGGGTGCTGTATGCAAAGTGGGACCGTATCGGAGTGAAGTGGGGGTGCTGTATGCAAAGTGGGACCGTATCGGAGTGAAGTGGGGATGCTGTATGCAAAGTGGGACCGTATCGGAGTGAAGTGGGGATGCTGTATGCAAAGTGGGACCGTATCGGAGTGAAGTGGGGGTGCTGTATGCAAAGTGGGACCGTATCGGAGTGAAGTGGGGGTGCTGTATGCAAAGTGGGACCGTATCGGAGTGAAGTGGGGGTGCTGTATGCAAAGTGGGACCGTATCGGAGTGAAGTGGGGGTGCTGTATGCAAAGTGGGACCGTATCGGAGTGAAGTGGGGGTGCTGTATGCAAAGTGGGACCGTATCGGAGTGAAGTGGGGGTGCTGTATGCAAAGTGGGACCGTATCGGAGTGAAGTGGGGATGCTGTATGCAAAGTGGGACCGTATCGGAGTGAAGTGGGGGTGCTGTATGCAAAGTGGGACCGTATCGGAGTGAATTGGGGGTGCTGTATGCAAAGTGGGACCGTATCGGAGTGAAGTGGGGGTGCTGTATGCAAAGTGGGACCGCATCGGAGTGAAGTGGGGATGCTGTATGCAAAGTGGGACCGTATCGGAGTGAAGTGGGGGTGCCTGTTTCGAGCAGAAGTCGTCAAAGTGGAATTCTTCGTGCCACGTCTTAGAGTCGGGGGTCATTTATTGTGATGATGGGGGTCAGGCCGATAAAAAGATTCGGGAATTGTCTGCACCAAGTTCTCCCCTTTGTCCAGTGACCGGTAAAACAATGCAAGTGGATTCTCCATAGCTGTGGGAGAGTCTCTGATACGATTCGAAAACAGTCGTCATTCGCTTCACGGCAGTGGTTTTGGTTTGCCAAATTCGACAGCTGTTCTCAAAAGGTGTCGGAAAACGGACTGCTGAACAGCCCTCAACTGACCGTGCCCCTTGGAGTAATCAAGGCCAATTTCTCCCAGGGCACAGGTTTTCGGGTGTTCCAAAAGACGTCGGATCACTTGATCTGTGTCCTGGGTGAAACGGTGAGCATGCTTCGGATGGAAACCAACTGCAGCAAAGACCAGTTCGTCGTCCACCAGCTCTGTCCACCGCTTTGTATCCGACAATGTCTCCTCGTCACAGAAGTTGGCTATGCACCCCTTTAAGTTGGCTTTGTCGATATTTGCGTCACTCAGGAGCTCGGTAAGAGTACCCCCGTGTCCGGCTGCGTGGAGGAGATGGTCGATGTGGCAGTGCGAGTCGACGAAATCGAGTGGGGAATACGGTGCCCGTGGGGAGGAGTTGACTCTTGTTGGGGGGAAGGGATAGAGTGCGCCTCCGGTTGCGGTGGTGGAAGTTCGGAAGTCCCTGGCTCTACATGAGGTTCAATAAAGGTCTCAGGTCCAGGTGAGGCAACCAATGACAGGACGTGTTGGAGGGTCCTCCAGTGAAATACCGAGGAAATTTGTGTTGGGGAACATAGATTTATCTCGCGCAGTGGCGGGAGGCCTTACAGCTGGTCATATGCGTCCCAGATCCGAGCTTCTTCCTCGCTAAATGACGAGTTACCGTTGATGACTGGTGACAATTTCCGGGAGGTTGCGTAAAGATTTCAACCCAAGAGCAGATCCGATGAAATAAAGGAACTCATAGGCCAGGTTATTAAGTTGGCCGATGTGCTGGTCCACTTAAAAGGGTCCGTGCTCCCTCACGTGAATGGCGATTTCCCATCTCTCACAGGTCAAGCAGCATGCCAACGGGTACAGGAACCACCATCTGCCCGACGACACGTGATATCTCACCACATGGCGCTTTATCTTATTGAACTTAAGATTGCATCCGGGTTCAGGGCATAGCTGTAGCTTCTTTTTCCGTACGGGTGTCAAGCATTGGGGTGTGGTCTCCTGTGTGGTACCCTGGTGTGGTGTCCTGTGGTGTGGTAACCTGTGGTGTTGACTCGTCATCCTGTGGTGTTGTTGACTCGTCATCCTGTGGTGTTGTTGACTCGTCATCCTGTGGTGTTGTTGATTCGTCATCCTGTGGTGTTGTTGACTCGTCATCCTGTGGTGTTGTTGACTCGTCATCCTGTGGTGTTGTTGACTCGTCATCCTGTGGTGTTGTTGACTCGTCATCCTTGGGGAGTCCTCCTCTGATGAAAACGGTTCAAGTGATAGGATACTCAGGACATCATCCTCAATGTAGAAGTCCTCCAATATAGTGCGTTTAAATTCAATGCGCCCAACTCTTTAGTGTTCGACCTGAACGGACGTGTTTGGATTTCCGTCTTCGAAGGTATTGTATCACCTGTGATTTGGGGGAACCCACACCTTGTTGTCTTTAAGATTTCTGACATACTGGTGTGGCTGCTCGTTGGGCCATCGTTTCCTTTGAAATCAAACACTAGATCCATGGGTTGCCGGACTTCCCTACCTAGCATCATTAGATTAGGGGTAAGCCCAGTACTACGGTTTGGAAGAGAACGCAAAGCCCCTGTCAGAATAGGTAGATCCTCATCCCATTTCCCCTTTAGATGACATCTAATAAGTTGTAAAAGAGTCCTATTGTATCTCTCCACCTGACCGTTTGAGCAGGGGCGATATGGGGTTAGCGATCTCCAATAATTCACAAACTGCTGTAAACAATGAGCTCGTAAAATTAGTGCCCTGGTCAGTATGGATTTGCAAGGGGCATCCGAACCTCGATATTAAATTATCTATTGTCGCCCTTGCAACGTGTTCCGCGGTTTGGTCGGCAAAAGGGATAGGCTTCAATCCACTTAGTATGTTGACATATTAACATAAGTATGTATTTGTTCCAAGAACTAGATGGGGTAAAGGGGCCTAGTATATCTAGGTGTAAATGTTCAACTGGTGCCCCATCATTGAAACTGGTCAAAGGTGCCCTACGTTTGCGTGATGGTTTTTTGTTCGTGTTTCATTCTTGGCAGGCTTCTACGTACAGACAAACATCTTCTTTCATTTTGTACCAAAAACATGTCTGCCTCACCTTTTGGATGGTTCTTGTTATGCCTGGGTGCCCAGCCATTTTACAGTCATGGTACAAATTTAGAATTTCACGTGTCAGAGTGTGGGGGGTCAGGAACAGCAGTTTGGCAGAGTGTCCCTCATCCCATTTGTAATAAAGAACACCGTCTTTAACAGTGAGGCATTTGACCAAAAGTACTTTACGCTTGGTGAGCAACTTTGGAGCTCATTTTGTTGTGGACAGATTGAATTTTCCTTCCATTTGAGTAGTTTCCCTATGTCATGATCCCTATGCTGTAGATCTCTTATTTGCTGTGTCGAATATTGTGTAAACAAGGAGACGTCGTCATCAACCAACAGACATCGGTCGAGTCAGTCTCCTCATTCGCACATGTATTTTCAGTGGCAGCGTTAATGACGTGGTCTATCGGTCTTTCGGGGCTAGTTACTGGAGTTCTACTATTAGCGTCGACATTACAGATATAAGAGATTACTCGCACTTCAAGGGGAATTAATTCATCGACATCATTTTCAAAACGTTTCCACTGCTTATGGACACGCGTACAGTATTGACAACCCCTATAGGGGAGGCTGTCTATGTTACAACCCGCAGAATTTAACAGCGCTTGGGATACGTGAAAGTGAGTCGGCGTCAATGTGTTTGACCCCTTTTCAGTGAAGAATTACCATATCATACTGGCCTAGTTCCTCTAGCCACCTTGCTAACATACCAGAAATAAGGTTAAATCTTGTTAACCAAGCTAAACTACTGTGGTCCGTTCAAATGTAAAATTGGCGCCCCAGTAAGTAATTGGCGGAGTTGGCGGGTAAAGCGTACTACTGCTAGGAGTTCTTTTCTAGCTGGGCAATACTTTCTTTGCTCTGGGGAAAGTACATAACTACCATAGCCTATCACTTTCTCAACACTGTCCTGCATTTGAAGCAGTTCTGCTCCAATTGCAGTATCTGAGGCGTCAGTGTCCAATACAAAAACGCTATTACTATCATTTCTGGGGAATGTAAGCAGGGGGCTAGACGTGAGCTTGTATTTTAATGCTTGGAAAGCTGTATCATGTTCATCCGTCCAAACAAACTGTACATTTTTCTTGGTAAGTCCGTATAAGGGACAGGCTAGTTTGGCGAAGACCTGTACATGGGCATTATGGTAGTTGATAAAGCCAAGAAACCTCTCTACTTCTTTGCTAGATACTGGTCAGGGCCAGTCTTGTACCGCGGATACACTATCTGGATTAGGTGATATACATGTACCGTCCCTACTGACTAACTTTCCAAGGAAAATAACTTCAGTTTGGAGTAGACGACACTTTTTTGCCTTCAACTTGAGCTTGTGTACTGTATATGACATTTGTCTAAAACTTTCACCAAATTTTGGATTGAGTTATCAAAACTTGTTCCTAAGATAATTATGTCGTCTAGGTATGCTCAAACTTTAGTCCACTCTAATCCCCTGAGTTAGTGTCATTGCCCTTTGGAAGGTAGCTGGTGCATGACATAGCCCGAAGGGCATGCCTACATATTCGAAAAGACCATACTTGGTAATAAAAGCTGTTTTGCTCCTATCTTCCTCAGACAGTTCTATCTGATAATAACCACTACTCATGTCAAGTGTACTAAAAAACATTGTCACCTCTAGGACATCTAAACACTCTTCTATGTTTGGTAAAGGGAAAGCATCTTTTCTGGTTAGGTTATTCAGGGCCCTATAATCGATACAATGTCAAACTTTACCGTCTTTCTTTCTGACTAAAAGTGGGGGTGAGGCCCATGCTGGTGAAGATGGTTGTACAGCACCTATTTTAAGCAAATCATCTAGATGTGTTTTTTCTTCTTGTTCAAAACCAAGTGGGGTTCTTCGCATTTTCTGCCTAATAGGAGTGGCACTACCGGTATGTATTGGATGCTTTATGGCAGAGAATTTCCCTAGGTCCATGTCATCTTGGGGAACACGTCTGCGTACTCCGTAAGTGTATTTGCTAAAACTTAAGATTCGTTCGAGGTTAGGTTTGTTTTTGAGTGTTTCCACAATTCTTCAATATGCTTTGGAATGGCATTGACCTGTCTAATAGTATTCTCATTATACGCAGCCAATGGACACCGGCCGGGTACATGAGTGGGTGAAGGTGTGTCGGTTTCAACCATTATAACTGTCACTTCCTCTGCTCTACCAATAAAATGACCCCTTTTTAATCGGATATACTGATTACTGTCATTTCATAAGGAGATGGGACACTCCCGTGATAAGTTATGGGTGTTAATACCTAAAGTAACTAACGTATCGTAGAATAAGAAGTCCCCTGCGGTCTTTTTCCTGGGCATGAATGATGTAGGATTTGGCAGAATTTTCAACAAACTGAACGGTTGTCTGAATGATTGAATTCGGGGGCACTACTGTTTGACTCTTCAGTACTATTCTTTGCACGGAGTATTTTTCATCGTCATTTTGCCTCATTTTTGCGTAGATTTTGTCCCCATTTAGCAAGATCTCTATTACCACCCTGTTCCTTTAAGATGTCTAACCCTAGGATGAATGTGTCTGCCATAGGAGCGATCAGAATGTCCCATTTGTAGCTATGTTGGCCTATACGTAAATGGACTGATGTGGTTCGCTTAGCAATCATACTACTACATTTTTCAGCCCCCCTTAGAAGAACTTGATCTTTCACTTTACAAGGGGGAGAAATTGTATTTGCTAATTCCTCGCTTATTATGGAAACTTGTGCTGTTGTGTCGATAATTGCCTGAGTATGAACCCCTTGGATTTGTACCGGTATGACAAGACTTATTCCCCTTGAGTTTGAAAACTGATTTTTCCCGGAGAGCAACGTCAGTTGAGCAGTCCAACCTAGCTAGCGCCGGGTTGATGGGCTGCTGAACACTAATGTTGTTCCCGGATACATTGTTACAATTCCACTTTTGGCCATTTTTTAAATTTCGGCCGGCCGTTGGCCTACTTGACTGGCTTCTGCTTGTTTAAAGTTCTATGCGAGGGCGATGATGGTGAACGTGCGCGAACTTGAGATGAATTTGCATGTGGACAACGTCTCGCAAAATGACCATTCTGGCCACAGTTATAACAATTATACCTCCCAGGTGAACTCACTGGGGTTGGGCTATGACTTCTAGTGGGGTATATTGTTTAGATGAGCGGTCTGGAGAGAAACCTCTCTGGGCCGAGTTAGCTTGTGTGGGAGGTGTACGCATCGGCAGTGCACTATCGGTGTTATGTGGGCGACCCTCTATGTAAGAGACAACTTTGCGCATATTGTTGTCATATTGCGCCACAGCACAATTCCAACCAATCTATATGTATGTCAACGTTGTTTTTACCCAACTGTTTAACTTGTATCTGTTGGACCCTTGAACTATAATTGTTATCATCAGCAGCACTGCCACTAAAAGAAACATGCCTAACCCTCGGTTTGTTCTTTGAAAGTAAACAATGATTGTGCGCTGCTGTCTGCGTAAACTGAATCGCTTGGTTAAGCATTTTGGGATCACGAAACAGCGCAAGCTCTGCGGCATTGACATTATTGCACCCTTTTAAGAAAGCTTCTCTGGCTATTGTTTCAAAAACATCAGTGTTAGCAGTTGAGAACGTGCGTGTTGCTGTTTGCCTACCGCGCTGGCCAAACACTTTGATTGACTCATCGTCTTGTTGGCGTATAGCTGCTAGTTCGGCTCGCTGTTTAATTGGATCTTTTATTTTGCCAAACATCTTTATTAGTTGTAGAGTGTAGCTGTTTGCTACTTCAGTTTCTTGCCACGCATAACAGTCAAGGGCATTGCCAGTGAGCGCGCCAACTAAATGTAACAGTTTATTCTGGTCATCCCATTGACAGCACTTAGCAATTATTTCAAATTTAGCGGCAAAGGCATGAAAGTCAGAAATTCCATCATAGGGCGTTATTCTTGGGACCGCCTGGTTCGTGGGGCGGTTTGACCCGACAGACACCGGGCCAGAGTCCGTTGCTAGATCTATTGGCGGGGCCTGGTTAGTGCAAGCTGAGCTGCTAGTGGCATTGTCTACTGATTCTTTGATTGTTGGCTTTTGTTTGTCGTGCGCCATGGCTGTGCCAGTAACTGTCAAAGGCTTTTGTTCCGGTAGGGCTTGCTCCATTGCTTTCAACAAGTGCGCTGGGAGTGGTGGGGCTTTGTCCTTAATGACTTTAAGCCCCGCATCTATTGTAGGATCGCTTGTTAGTTGGGTGGCAGGTTGCATAATAGGAGTTTGGTGTGGGGCTATTGTGGGCTTATTATCTGATGACGCAGCCTGCATAGCAGGAATTCTGAATTGTGGCATGGGACCATGAGGTTTTGTATTACCTTGAATTAGATCAGTTAAGTGGCTTTCTGACATCTGTGACTGGATCTTTAGGTCTTTAATGGCATTTGTTATTGCATTTGTACTTTCCATCATTATTTTGCCTAATTCACTTAGCAAGAAGTGTTATGGGGTCAACAGTTTCTTTGTGCTTTTCGGGTCCCCCCTGTTCAGAACCGTTAAGTTGGAAGGTCGGGCGTGTACGCAATTGAAATTAGCCCCTTTTCATGTAATTCATTGAGTTTGGTTTGGAGGGCTGGGGACTGGAAAATCGTTTATAATTACTGTTCCCTTCTTAGTTCTAAGTGAAACTATTAGTTCTGCAAACTTCACTCCAATACCCGGTACAGTAGTCAGCTGTTTTACAGTAGATTTGTTAATACAAATGGCCAGGATCTTAGAAAATTAAGAATATCTGCTATATGGAATGGTTCAATACCGTATCACTCGCTTGATACTGCCAGCGCTACTGTTTGGAGTGCTGCTCAACAGCTTGACCTGACTAGCAGTACAATAACATTTCAAATAGAAAATGACACACTTTGTGAAAAGCAGGATTTTTTTCCCTTTCTTTTAAGAATGCATATCGTAGCTCGCTTGGATTATAGCAGACTTCTATCGGATTTATACAATACAAACAATATATTAAATTCTTAGCAAATCTAACAATATGAGTTCTAGAGCAAAACAAATATATCCCTGTAAATGTAGAAATACAGCAAATTCAACAAACTGCCGGACTTGCCGAGTTTGTATGAATATGGCCGAAAATTAAAACGAAACGTTTCATATTTGGCGGGGTGCACACACGGTAGAATTCCACCGTGTGGGTATACCACGCCCTTTATTTAAGCAAAAGGTTCTTGATTATACATGTATTTCCGAGAAGAAACAATTTAGTATTTTTTCCCTAAGTTTTTGTCATTTTCCCCAAATATATCTATGAAAATGCACGGACCAATTAGTCCTCGTCGCCAATGTTGTATCTACATGTAGGTATATTTACCAAAGTCCTCGGCTGGAGGGGCGAGTCACACACTGTTGCTTCCCAGCAGGGGTAGAATACACTCAATAAACCGAGGCAAACACTCGGTGGATTCTGGAACACGACTGACTCGTGGCTTGGTCGTCCTAGTGCAGCGGCCAAGCCTTCGTCATGCGCGGATGGTTTATTACGTAACCAAGCTCACTACATCATTAATAGATCATGAATCTGGTCTGGCATTAAGCTGGTTCGATCAGTTAGAGTTTCATCTTGTTCTAGTACCGCTTTGGTTTTTTGGCATGCTTCATTGGTCGGTACATTAGTGAAAAGAGATTTTGACATCAAAACTCACTAAAATACCGGATATAAGAGATGTTAAATTTGCATCGGGGATAAAGAATATAATTTTTTTTTTGGTTTTTACCCATACACCGATGTGTGTTAGCACTGTATACTCAGTACTTGGGAAAATACCGGATGTTTGTAATTCAATTCCCTTGATAATATACAAGTGGGTGTAAAAGCTTAGTCAAGTGTTGGGCGAGGTTGTTGGTAGGGGAACCTTGAGAGGAGACAATATGACGGAGCGGTTTATCTGGTTTGTGAATCTTTGGCTGACCAAAGAATCTCGGGCACTTCGAGGCTGAAGGCCTGAGATGTCTGTACAATGGAGTGGGTATGGCAGTGCTACGGTTTAGGGAAAGGAGGTTGGCAGCAAGCTTCCTTTCAATTGATGGGATTGGGTTCTTCTTTAGACGGGCATAGGTATCGGTGTCAAGGATACTTTGAACCTTTTGATTATATTCAGTGTGGTCTGTTTCAACAGTGGCATTACCCTTGTCAGCCTTCAGGATGTGTATTGAGGGATCCCGACAAAGATCATTTATAGCCTGGAATTCTCGTTTCGATAGATTGGATTTGGGAGGTTTGGAGTGTTTCAAGACCTCATGAATCTGAATACGGATATCTTCTGCCTTTTGTTCTGAGAAGTCTCCCGAATACCCGAACAATCTACTCCGCGATAGTAGAATTAAGCAAGACAGTTCTCTAAGAACAAACTCTACCTGGCAAGTAGGTACAAACATGGTGTTACCGCAAACCAAATTTATATTGATACCTCACTAACAAATATGTTACAAATAAATTTGTGCATATTTTGGTTTAATGTTGCCCAGGCTGTTACTGTACGTGCTCGAAGTATTATAATTATTAGTTTCTTATGACGCACCTTTGGGCCACGGATTCAAAGTACCGTTTGCATGAATGTACTTGTTATTTTCGTGTAGTCTTAAAATTATGCTTCGAAAGGTTGATTAGCCCGAAATAGAAAAAGGGATTTATAAAAAGTGTTACCGGCACTTTCACAAACCTTACAAATTTGATATTTTTCTCAACAGGTGTGTATTCATACACAAAGAATATCACCACCAAAAGGCAAACTACAACCAGACTTTTGGAGGACTTAGTGAACGCCCATGGGCAGTTACATGTATATGTACATCTTGCGTGGTTTAAAGACACTGGACACTAGAGGTAATTGTCAAAGACCAGTCTTCTCACTTGGTGTATCTCGACATATGAATAAAATAACAAACCTGTGAAAATTTGAGCTCAATTGGTCATCGAAGTTGCGAGATAATAATGAAAGAAAAAAACACCCTTATCACACGAAGTTGTGTGCTTTTAGATGGTTGATTTCGAGACCACAAATTCTAAATGTGAGGTCTCGAAATCAAATTCATGGAAAATTACTTCTTTCTTGAAAACTATGCCACTTCAGAGGGAGCCATTTCTCACAATGTTTTATGCCATCAACCTCTACCCATTACTCGTCCCCAAATAAAGTTTTATGCTAATAATTATTTTGAGTAATTACCATTAGTGTCCACAGCCTTTAAGAGGTTATGTTTTTATTGTAAGATCATGTATACTTTTCCCCCCTCCCTAGGGTCAGATCCTAAACCTGTCCACCAAAACTGGGGAAAAAAAATCAATTTTGTTGTACATTGAATTGATGTTTCTTTGTGGGAGCCATAAATAGATATTGGAGTTTGTAGGGGGGGATATTTTTGCGCTGAATCTCTTCACATTTCCAAGATATACGCTGTTAAAGACAAAACGTCAAAATCTTAGTGCAACGGGACGGGATTATAACCTAATTGTTTCCAATGTAGACAAAACTAGTCAAATCAAACTTTTGGTGATCAGTCTTGTTTGGCTTGAATTGAGGTTCGTTTTTAACACGTCCGCATTCCGTCTCGTCGCCTATTGACATAAGTGTCACACTCCACTGCTCATCCCTAGAAGAACGCCCTGTGTTGCCTTGTGTATAGTCTTGTGTATAGTGTTGCCAGGCATTTTCATAATAATTTCCACTTTTCGATTTGTTAGTCTCTTCTTCAGTCGTCAGTATTTCATAAGTGCTTATTTCCTCAACCACATAAACTATTTTGACAATCTACACATCATATGAAAGGGCTTCGTGTAATTGAAAAAAATGGATATGTTGGTAACCTCTTCTTGACCTTTTGACCTGTCGAAACAGGAACAAAAAGAACAGGTTTGGTTGCCCAATTTCGGTAGTTTTATGTAGGCCTATACATTATTATTACGGGGAAAAAAAATATTTGTAACCCAGTAGGTAAAATTGTTAAGAACAGCAAGTTTTAAAAGGTAGAGTTTATTATTTAGAAAACTACTTTAGTTTCCCTAAAGATAATTGGTATTCTTTTGTAATCTTTCAGACAATTTAGTTTTGTATTTATTGGGGGCAATAACTAATGTTGGCCATTCATTAACATTACTACATATATTTGTTTTAAGGATTCCCTTTTTAATAATTGTTTTTAATGTTCCATTCATCATGTATTTACCCTAAGCAAATTCTAAATTTTTTCCAGTATAATAAAAAGTATTTTGAGAATTACCACTGAAATTATGGTGTACAAAAATTAATGTTTAATTTTTAATTGTAAAATATTAAATAAAAATCCCATCAAAGGGGACTACATTATTTTATGCAACAAATGGGTAAAACAACCCCCCCTCCTTCGTGGGAATTTTGTTTACTATTTTTTCTCCAAAAGTTTCATAAAACACACTCGAAGAATTTTTGATAATACAAAATAGTTTTTGCCCCATTTTTTTTATGCTGAATTGAAAAAAGATGATATTTTCTCTAGAAAAGTTCAAACCATTTTTGAAACTCATGCCTTGTGATTTATTATATTATATTTTCAAACGAATCCATATTATTCAAGAATTATAATCTCCTGTTTAAAGGATTTGGGTACTTTTTCAAAATGTCCACAGATTTACATTAAACTTACAGGGTTTGAAGATAATGATAGTGGAAAGCTTTCCTTTAAATATTACTAACTGAAGTTCTGTTAATTTTGTGAGACGAAAATTATTTTAGCATGTAAAATAATCATTGCATAACTGGTGACCGGTAATACGTTTTTACATGCTTAAACCGACACAAAAATTATTTGTTTTACTCATTTCTCAAAAACTACAGCACCTCAGTAACTAAAACTTCAAGGGAAGTTTCTAGTATTTTAATCTTCAATCTGTGTAAGTTTAATGTAAATCTGTGTATATTGTGTACACAAGTACATAGACCCTTTGATGGGGCTTGGAAAACAGGCAAATTTCACTATTTCACGGAAAACGTGGCCAAACCACCGAAGCGTTTTTTAATACATAAATTCGTTAGGTCTGTTTTTGACCGGGTGCCCAACAAAAATGACTATTATCATTCCCCGCTCATTCCCTCTTGTTAAAAGAATGTAGTTAGATCGGTTGAAACATTTTAAAATGCTGAAGTTGCTCTAAAATCAACAATAATTAAGGATCATAATGACCGAAGACGAACACTTGTTAAACTGCTCAAAAAAGCTTGGATAATAATAATAATACACGGTTTTTATATAGCGTTTTTTCACGGGGTGTCTCAAAGCGCTTCCGACATTATTACCCCTGGTCACTGGGCCTTAAATCATTCCTTAAACCATCTCAGCTCCCTGGCGAGTATACAGCCTGTGCAACAATTATATGCGCTACATGGCTAACCAATCACAAGAACCATCTCTGCCCTCACAGGTACCCATTTACCCCTGGGTGGAGAGAAGCAATTATAGTTAAATGTCTTGCTCAGGGACACAAGTGTCACGACCTGGATTCGAACCCACACTCTGCTGAACAGAAGCATCAGAGCTTGAGTTCGGTGCTCTTATCCACTCGGCCACGACACCCCTGTTCTTTTTTACAGAAACCCTGTACAAAAAAGTTTTGACACCACTCTTAAATTCTCAGGGTTATCGGAGGCAAAACAGCTTTAATTGCTCAGAACAATCTAAAATCAGTTACGGACTTAGAAGTTTCATAATTTTTGAACCGTTGTTTTGTACCGGTAGTCTAGGCGATTGGTGCAAAATACTGTAAGAATTGCTCAGAAAGTGATAAAAGCATGAAACTTGGCACAAGTATTCTGCAACCCTATACTGATTATTTTGAGGGGTTGAGCCACTGAAAATGCATTTTCCTTAGCAACGGTTGCTAGGTAACACATTTACCCTAGCAACGACGCTTTTATAAGCCTCCCTAGTGCACCCGGATAGCTTGGTTTCATGTTACAGAACATTCAGAGCTCTCAGTGGACATGTTTTAAAGACAATCAGTGTCATCAGGAGACAAAACAATACTATAAATGTCACCAGAAAACAAAAGAAACAATTGTTTTGTTGCCAGGGAATGGATAAACAGAACAAACCGTCTATCATCTGTCTCTCTATTTATCCCCTGTTTGTTAGAATGTTGCTTCTATTTCACATTGCCTCTTGGTCTAGAGAAGAGAATAGTTAATGGGTAAAATATTCTACAAGGTTTTTGTCATAATTGTTATAAAAAAGACAAAACTTGTAATACTTAATTGCTTAGTACACATAGAAGACTACCTGTGAACACAGGGGTCGATTTCACAAAGGGTTCCTAGGAGATATAAGAAACGTATGGCTAGTCCTAAGTTACATGTAGGACGAGTAACTCTTCCTAACTCGAGATAAAACTAGTCTTAACCCTTCGTGAAATCCACCCCTGGTTTCACTTTCATTGAACTCTATTATACTCATATTGAAAATAAGTGTTTACCTTATACATGTACCAGGGGCCAATTTCATAGAGCTGCTTAAGCAAAAAAAATTGCTTACGCACGAAAATAGCTTGCTTATTTTACACATGTTACTGGACAAAGTTTCATGACATATACATTGCTTGTGACTGGTAGTTAGCTGTTGTTACTTTACCATAACAATTGAGTAGAGTCTTGGCCGGTAATCTGATTTTACTAAGCATGATTATTTGCTTAAGCATAATTTTGTGCTTAAGCAGCTCTATGAAATTGGGCCCAGGAGAGCAATGGTATTTCAAACCTTAAGTCTACATGGAATCCAAACATTGTTGCTACACATAACATCAAAGGAAGCAAAAAGAAACCAGCAACTGACAATGTTGTCACCTTTAGACCTTCGCTGAAAGCATCATTACAATCTCTCCTGCTTGTGCGTTTAACAATGCATTGATAATAAATAACAGTTAACAGTGAAATTGAGGGTACACCAGTGTGTGTATAGCCCTTTTGCCCTTTCACACTGTATCTCTTCAACCCCTGTGGAAAACAGCCCCGGAAGGCCCCGGGACCTGTTTTACCCTACGATAACCCCAGTGCACTTTCACACTGTGTGTGTAGTCCATGGGGTTCCGTTTGCATGTTTCAAGAATACCCCAGGATTTTACTGCTTACACCTGCTCCAGTGCAACTGGAGAACCTAGGGTGGCTTTTCACCAAGGTTTGCCCATTTGCAGCGGTAGACAGACTAGGGCAGACTGAGGAAAAATCAACCATAGTGTAAAAAGGCCTTGGCTCAGAAACCAGTCAGTGTGGTCTCGACCTTTGGAACAGTATACTCTGCTCGTCTTCGGGGAATGCTGGACTGCTGGTGGTATTGCAGCTAAAGCAAAGTAAAGCACATGGGTAGCAAGTATCCAAGTTGTTGATCATTGATGCTTTGGAGTTGTTTGCTGGCTGGATTCGTTTGCGCTGGTGCGTAACGGTATGGTGGTCAGCTGCTGCTTCAAATGTCATTGATGAAGACAATGAAGTGCTTTGGAACTGTGTTAAGTGCAATGATCTTGACTTCCAGTCGATGAGATGATCTTCTTGTGAATGCTAGATGGTTGCTTATTTTGTTCAGGTGTCCCAGTATGCCATGTGATTGATGCTCATTGATTCTAGATATGTACATGTAGATATGTGACCAGCCTCCCCGGTGCATACTTTCCCATATAGGCAGTGAGTGCAGTAACAAACAATCTTGTCTTGAGTGTCTTGCTTTTCCTTGAGTGTATGAAGTGCTGCATGAATCAAGTTGGGTAATGTGTGGAAAGTCTTGACTTGAGCTTGACTGAAGATCACGTTGCAGCTTGTGTGATGGTCATTCTGGTGGGAGGCTTGTCTGATGGGCGAAAAGATCTTGGTTCTCGCAAGGTTCGAACTCTTCCATGAACAAATTCACCAGGATGGTGGATAGAGGGATCTCATGGCGGTCTCATAGGTTTATCGTACAACCGGTCCCTCAATCGGAAGCTTGATGAAAAAACACAGGTGATGAGAAAATTGGTGGTGAGCTTTGAAAAATCTCACGCATAGCTGGCCTCTGGACTTGGCATCTCTGTATGGTGATGTGTGAGGTCCACTATTGGTGAGACTTGAGAGGTCTGATGTTGGTGTGACATTGGTGTGCCAGCTGGCTGTGTTGTAGGTTGGTGAACCCCCTCCCTGGGGCATTGTTGGGGCAGAGAGAAACATCAGCAACAACTCAAAGTTACCCGTTACCACAATGAACGCACCAACACAAGTAATTTCAGTTCAAGACATCTGGACTTGTTGGGCATGTTGGGTACAGGAGACATGGGATACCTTCAAGATCGATTCCACAATGTTAGGGGCTGTGACTTCCTGCCTCTCGGAGAGCTTCCCACTAATGACTATAGTGACTACATAGTGACCCAAGACTAGGTCATCTGTTGACATCCCCAAGACGTATGACAAACTACATGTAGTCCTCACCACACAGCCTCTTCATACCCATGTACTGCTTCATCTTGACAAACTGGGCTGATACACAGTTATGACTGGAATCTAGCTCAGGGTTGACATATAGTGCCGGCTGCCTGAATAACTTCAAAACAGTGACCCATCATTGGAGGGTGTGGTCTCCTCATCCAAAACAGGCGGCATAGTATTGAAGGATGATGTCTGCTATTAGACTGGCGTGTTGATACCAACATGGACATGTTGCCTAGTAAGGTAATGAAGCCTTCTATAATAAAATTGTTGATCATGAGTAACAAAAGCATCTAAGGAAACATCTTTTGAAAATATTGAAAATGCTTATTGCATAAAAATCGTTTTGAAAAATTAGTATGTATAGCAACCTATGTACTGGTTGCTAAGGAAAATGTGTTGCCTAGCAACCATGTTAGGACTTGTGTATTTACCAATAGCTCAAGATTGATGTTAACATTATAGGTAAAGTTTGATTAACAAAAAAAATGAAATATTAAAGAAAAATTTGTCTGTGGGCAGTTTTTGTGCTGGTTGCTATGGAAAACTTAGTCACAAAGGGTAACAGGTTGCCTACCATGAAATTTGTATATTCAAATTGCCTGTTGGGCATGTTTTGTGTTAGTTGCTATGGAAAATATGTAACATAGCAACCGTTGCTATGCTGGATACAATTCTCAGTGGCTCCACCCCTGGAAATGTTGAGAATGTGTTATGATCATTTGTGCCAAGTTTCATGCTTTTATCACATTCTGAGCAATTCTTTCACCATACACCTAGACTAGGGGAAATGAGAGCGATCCGGAGACACAATTTTTAAGACTGCTATGAACCGTTTTTATAATTTTATGGGGGGTTTTCAGAGAGTTGTATACTAATATATGGGTCGTCTGAAATCTACTCTGAGCACGCAGTACAAAGAAGAAGAAAAACTTGGAACTGCTGAGAAATGATAGCAAATATTCGATCTGAGACGAACAAATTATCTGCAACAGATCTGAGGCTGCTGGTGGAAATCGTAGAGAAAACACATTCAAACTGCTCAAAATGATCTCATTCATTTCTTAGCAGAGACGAAAAATTTGTGCTCAGAATGTTATTGTGGATGTTCTTTTTCTTGCAGTGATCCGATACTAACCAAATTGAAAACGGCTCAATTAATATCAGAGATTTCTTTTCAAATTGCTCAAAAAGCTCTCAGTTCATTTCTGAACTGAGTAATGAGTTTCTTGAACTTATCGGTTCAATGACAGAAATATTTGAAATAATTGTTTATTGCTAAGAACGCTATGCATGTTGTTCCAAGAAACAAGGTCCAATAGCAAGTACCAGAAAATTGCAGAAAACACTAGTTGTAGTGATTTAAAAATATTTGATCTTATATGTAACTCTGTCGCTCATCTTCAATCGCTCTTTGATTGATCTTCTCCGATCATTGAACCAGTAGTTTCACAGTAATCGATTGGGTTGCGTTCTTAGCAATTTAACAAATGTTTCTGGTCTCTCTGTCATTGAACCCGTAGAGATAATTCCGAGCAGTTTAAATTTGCTAAAGTGGTACATCGATCGCACAAAGTCACTCCGAACCGGCCACGAACAGCTGTTCGTGTCCATGGTTCCACCATTCCGACCAGCATCCCGCGATACAATTGCGCGTTGGATAGTTACAGCCATCCGCTCGGTGCCGGGCGGATGGCCAGCGAGCGATGGTCCAGTTCATGCCCACGAGGTACGGGGAGTGTCGGCCTCATGGGCTTTCTTTAAAGGGGTCTCCATGAGTGACATAACAAGGGCAGCCTCCTGGAAGAGCTTGCCACGTTCTCCGACTGCTACCTGAAGGACGTTCTACAGGTGGATGGGAGAGCGGGTAGAGCGGTGTTACAGGCGGCCAGCCAAGCTGCAAAGCCAGAACAAGCTCCACCTCATCAGTCACGTGTTTAGGTGAGTTTTTCCACGGTAATACAGTGCTAACAATACTTATAATGTTTTGCTCACCCGTGGGACGACACCCCCTGTACGTTTTGGGCATGGACCACTATCGGGCACAACGGCCGCGAAGCGTTCTCTGAATTTTGAGCGCGCCGGGGTCCTACGCCCCCCTTAAGACATGCAGTAGCACTGCGTATACCCACCGCCTTTTCCTCGGTGCGAGTCTATGCAAATTAGTAATTCGACTCTACCGGTAAGTAGAGTGAAGTAGACTCCCCCCCACAGTAGTGTGGATGGGGTCTACGAACGAATACTTACCGGTAGAGTATCCCTCCCTCCTTCCCCACATACTCGGTCCTTGGGTGCTTACATTTAGTAGGGCTCAGCGAAAAGAGGACGACTCTGTGACGGGCATGTTGCGGGGCGTTAGGGGTAGGACGATGGTGGGCGCTATTGTGTGTGAAAGTCTTAGCAGTTTTGCCTCGCGGCATAGGGAATATGCAAATTAGTAATTCGACTCTACCGGTAAGTATTCATTCGTAGACCCCATCCAAACTACTGTGGGGGGGGGGGGGGGGGGGGATTAATTCCATCGATATTAATTTAACAACATGCTGTTTCTTTATAATATATTATGTTCTGTACAATTGAGACGTTTTTCCAAGGTTTACGTGTTGAGGCAAACAAATGTCCTCTCTAAATGTAACAGAGTGCAAAACCACTTGCTGTTTACAGCAAGCGACTCGCTTTATAGTAAAAGCTGCATATTAACCAATCCGTGCCACCCCCCCCCCCCCCCATGGGATATACTGTTTGAAAGGATACTTTAAAGGAACACGTTGCCTTGGATCGGTCGAGTTGGTCTTTGAAAAGCGTCCCGTAACCGTTTGTTATAAAATCGATATGGTTAGAAAGATGTTGTAATAGTAGAATACAATGATCAACACAAATATGCCTCGAAATTGCGTGGTTTTCGTTTTACCTCGTCGACAAACACAGTCGGCCATTTATGGGAGTCAAAACTTGGACTCCCATAAATGGCCGACCGTGTTCGTTCGCGACGTAAAATGAAAACCGTGCAACTTTGAGTGATACTTGTGTGGATCATTATATTCTACTTGTAAAACATCTTTCTAACCATATGCATTTCATAACAAACGGTTTCAAATGCTTTTCATAGACCAACTCGACCGATCCAAGGCAACGTGTTCCTTTAAGTTCTGACTAGCTTAGTGCTTATGTATTATTTGCCTATCAATTTAAGGGCACGCTGATCCACTCAACCGTATATATTTAATTCGTGTCATAATCCTAATCATATCTCAGTGGTGTTAATTATGTCATTTATCTTTTCCTTGCTAGCTGGCCCATCAAACATCAGGTTTTCAGTCTGATACTTCAAGGTCTGTCAACCCCAACACCAATTGCAGGGATGACGATGACCCACAAGCTATTTTTCAGTCTGATCCTTCAAGTTCTGTCAACCCCAACACCAGTTCCTGGAATGACGATGACCCACAAGCAATTTTAGAAACTGCCGAGCTTCACCAAAGCAATGAAGCTGTAGGATGTGAAACAAATGATTCTAGTGAGAAGTGTGCCGTAACAGTCATGCAGACCGATAATGTCGGTGGACAAAGGAAATGGGACAAAAAACACTATTGCTTTTACTGTGATGAGCCTCAGGCCAAGTTACCCCGTCATCTTCAGTCGCGTCACAAAGAGGAGAGGGAAGTTGTAGAGATAGCATCGGAGACCGACGTTAGTGCCCGCAAGAAACTTCTGTTATACATCCGCAATATTGGTAATCACAGACACAATTGCCAAGTCCTTAGAGAGGGAAAGGGTGTCCTTATTATAGTATACAGACCAAATCATGAGGCATCTCCACACGCATATGGACCATGCATACATTGTTATGGCTATTACGTGCGTCTTGATCTTTGGCGTCAGGGGGCGAGTGTTAGGGGGCGAGTAGCTAACAAGAGTGATTTGTTAAAACCATCCCCTGCTGGTGTATCTTTCCAGTTGAACAAGGTTCTTAGTTCTATGAGGAGAGACAATGTTGGTCTGATTGTCAAGAATGATTCTTTGATTCTGGAAGTTGCCAAACGTGAATACCTTAGACTTGGCCACGATGTTACACAACATGGCTACATTCGGAACAAACTACGAGAACTTGGTCGTCTTGTTATACAACTGAGACAAAACACCCACCAACCAAATGCATCACTGGAAGTATTCGTGCATCCCCGCCATCTGAATGATATCGTCAAGGCTGTTCATGATGTCGCCGGCTTCAGTGAAGGAAAACAGATGTATCACGTTCCATCTCTAGCACTCAAGATTGGACATTCCATCAAGCAAGTGCTTTAGAGTTTAATCTTAGGCAAAAAGCGGAACAGGCCGAACAGTTTAGGCAGTTATGTGAAATTAAGTGGCCAGAACTTGTGTCAACCCATGCCCACAGAACACTGTACCAAGGAAAGCGCAACAAACGTATTGATCTCCCCACAAATGCAGATGTGGTGAAAATCTCATCGTTCCTTCATGAAACTGGCAACAGGGAAGTGCAGCTCCTACACTCTGCTAAGGGCCATGAAATTACACCAGCTTGGAAGAAATTGAATGAAGTCACACTGTGCCATCTCATTATCTTCAACCGCAGACGACAGGGGGAAGTATCCAAAATGAAACTGGAAGATTTTCACAAGCGCAGTAGTGCAGCCATTGTGAAAGGTGATTGCGTGATGACTGATCTTGAACGGCACCTCTGTAAATTGTTCAAAGTCATTGAAATAGTTGGTAAGAGGGGCAGAACTGTTCCTGCGCTTCTTGGTACTGATGTGATGGCGTGGTTGAAGGCTCTGGTCGCAAATAGAAATGCAGCTGGAGTGGCACAAGACAATATGTTCTTATTCGCACGAAGTTGTTACGGAGGCTCAGGTCATATACGAGGAAGCGACTGTCTACGAAGCATATGCAAATGAGGCGGGCCTTGAGAATGCTGATAGCATGCGATCTACAAAGCTTCGTAAACATGTAGCAACTGTTTCACAAATTCTGGCCTTGAATGAACATCAGCTTGAAACACTTGCAGACTTCATGGGTCATGATTTGCGGGTCCATCGTGAGTACTACCAGTTGCCAGACACTGTCCAAACTGTCTAGACTTTTCCTCAGCTTGGAGAGAGGCAACTTGGTTTCACAACATGGCAAATCTTTGGAGTTGCATGTTACTGGAGGTAAACAAACCCGTTTTTAACTTGTCTTTCCAAATTAATTCAAACTGTGGTAACCCCCCCCCCCCATAACATTCATTCACTGTACAACCTCCCCCCCCCCCCCCCCCCCAATGGATTGGCCAACATGTTTAGGTGTGTGCGCCAAAAAGCAAGCATACCTAAATGTAACAATTGCTCTTTGTTTTTGGGGCCTGATAACTCAGCCTGTGGCCGTCATCACCTAACCCCCCCCCCTCACCCCTTTGAACCTCATTCACTGTACACCCCAAACCCCACACACCCAACCCAACGGATTGTCCCACATTGTTATTTGTGGGCCAGAAAGCAATCAAAGCTAACTGTAGAAGTTTAATTTCTTTTTATTGCAGAAGGCTTCACCAGCGATGAGGACAGCAGTGATTCAGGTGACTCGTGTGACCCAGCTTTGGAGGACAGTGTTGATGCCAGTAAGTTTGTAATATTTGTGACTGCCTATATCTCTTGTAGGTCTCTTGCGTATGCTGGTCCTATTCCCTGTTTACCCCCCTAGACCAAAATGCGATTAGATGCCAGACTCCGTTTGCTTTCAACAAATTTAAGGTGTCATGCACCATCAAAGTACAGTCATAACCTAGAGTCACTCTGTAGGCACAGCCAAATGATTAGTCTAGATTAGCCCATCTCGGCAACTCATTTTGTACGGTAGGATGAAACAAGATGGCTGCTTTTTGTCAGGCATTTTCTGCAGGTACCTTTATCGCATTCTTTTGTGCTAAATTGCTTATTGATTTACTCGAGGAGTAAATGTCACATCGGTAAAATGAACATATTTAGGTTATGTATACGCCCTATTTGATTATGTTTACTAATTTACCTCTTCTTTCCTGTGTGTTGTAGGAAGGCCACCAACCCAAACGGATCCAGCTCCAAAAGCTTGACAAGTCAAGCGACGACAATTCAAGCGACGCCCCTGGACTGCCCAGGAAAAGAAAGACGTAACCGAGGGCTTGCAGAGATTCATTTTGCTGAAGAAGATTCCAGGAAAACGTGACATTGAATCGTCCTGGCATTGCAGACCAGAACTTGGAGAAACATTAAGGACTTTTGTAGAAACACGATGACACTTAAACAAGTTTAAGGTCTCATGCACCACCAAAGTACAGTCATAACCTAGAGTGACTCTGTAGGCACAGCCAAATGATTAGTCTAGACCTTTGGCCTGCCCCCCCCCCCCCAAAGAACAAAAAAATACATGTACCACCCCCAAAAACATTGGCTTGAGAGCATGTGGGACGGGGAGAGGGAAGGAGCAGGGGACAGGGGAACGGCACCTTTTATTTAATTGTTGCTGTGGGACGCGACGGGATCATGGAGAACAGAGGCAGGCTTTGAGAGCACAAAGGGCGGGGAGAGGAAGGGGACGGGGAAACAGCACCTTTTATTTAACTGTTGCTATGGGACAGGATCATGGAGAACGGAGTCAGACATTAGAGCGCGAGGGACGGGAAGAGGAAGGGGCAGGGGGTCGGGGAACGGAACCATTTATTTAATTGTTGCTATGGGACGCGACGGGATCATGGAGAACGGGGCAGGCTTTAGAGCGCGCGGCCCCATTTTGTCAGAACACATGCATGTGTGTTTTCTTTGTCTTTCATGGATGCGCACATGGTAGAAACGATTGCGTTGCTTTTCTTTGGTTCTTTTGTTTTTTTTCACTTGAAAATCGGAGTTGTAGAAGGCGAGTTGTGATTAACTTTTTCATAGAAATATCATTGCATATTTTTACATTTTTTGAAACTTTCCGTACACTACCGGTGGATCAAAATTTTGGTATAAGCACACGAGGGTATTCAATTTTGTTTTTCGTTTTGGTGACCACGAGTTGCCAAAAATTTAATCAGGTCTCCAAAAACTAGTTTTTTCTGTATTATATCCATACGACATACAACTCCATAGTAATTGCACGAAGAACCAAGTGCGCACGCGCAAACTCACACACACCAGGTCGCCCATTGTTTGTGTAAGGTATTCTTATTCTTATTCTTATTCTTTATTTGGCCATTAAACAATTACAAATACAAGCAGACAGTATGTCAAATAGATAATATTATAAGTACATGTACAAAAGTAAATACAAAGCAAGAACAGTAAGGGCACAGGAAATTATAAAACAACTCTAATGTGATGGCCAGGATCAACAAAAGTGTAATTAAACACTGTAGCTTGAAAGCATGTTAATCCAGTCACATAGGGATGCACACTCACTATATAATAAACTCTCTTTGGAAAATAATAATAATTTGAAATAAATATCAATATAAATAATCTGTATACACAAAGCACAATTTAAAATAACAAAACCAAAACCAGAAATTAGACAAGCAAATAGCAAATAAATAAATAACTGATAAATATGGGTGATTACGAGGCCTCGTTAAGCGGCCGCGGTACCACGGGTTCGACTTTTGAAGTCCCTTCGTTCCAACTCCTTCTCTTCCTTCCTCCATGCCGACAACCAGCCGAAGTTTATACACTGTCGTCACGTGGATCATTGTGTAACGCATCACCCCCCCCCCCCCCTCACCCCCCTTTCAGATCATCAACAGTGCACATTGTTATGCGTAGCAGGTAGTCAGGTGTGCTACCTGTCGAGCGGGAGCCGCAGTACAGGAATTTGCACAAAACAAACAAACATTGCAAAAACGCGTACAAGTGCGCGAATGGGGATAATGGGTGGGACGGGAACAAAATTAATTCGACTGACAAACAATACGAAACGGGAAAAACAGGTCGAGAAATTAATAATCAGAACGGAAAACAAATTAAGGGGGCGGGGGAATAATACGGGAAAGGGAAACAGAAAAGGGACTAATAAATGACACGGGACAGGAAACAAATAAACTGAACGGGGGGAAAAAAATAAAAGAAACGGAGTACACTCTTTGCTTAGCAGTTAAGATTGATACAAAGTTAAGATCAATCTTAAAGTCCAGCTGCTAAGGCCCATTATGTGGACAATGTGCACTTTGTGGTAAAAGCATGAAACTTCCTGCAGTTGTATATACACCCTAAAGATCATTTTAAGACTTGGACCATCTTGGATCTCACCCATTTTAGGGGTGGGGCTACGTTTTAAGAAAGTGGGGGGTAACAAATTTAATATGTCGTTTTGACTATTTTAAAAAATAATTCTGCTCATTTTTTAGACTAAAATACATGATAACAGTTCAATAATTGTTTGAAAATTATTAACTGTCTTGAATTCTGCCCATTTTGTGGGCGGAGTCAAATTTTTAAGAAAGAAGGGGGGTAAAAAATATAATAATGTTAATTTTGACTAAATTTGCTTTTCTCTGCTAATTTTTTTTAGACTAAAATACATAATAACAGTAAAATAGTTATTTAAATAGTCTTTATTCCTGCCCCTTTTGTGGGGGGAGTCACATTTTTTGAAAGTGGGGATAAAATAAAACATGCCATTCTAGCCCCTTGATTGTTGTACTGATGCATGCAAAACCATGTAAATACATGTATAGACATTTAATTACAATATGTCTACATTTTCAGTATGCACTGAATAATTGTTTGCAGTAACAGTGTTTACAATTTACTCACAGCACTTCTTTGCTCCCTCTTGAGAGTAAACGATTGGGTGCTAAACAAATCGAACCAGCAGTGATGCCTTGATATTGAGTATTCTTATACAGTTTTTGCCTCTCCAAATTCCCACAAGAGCTCATTCGAACTGATGATGTGGCCCGACTCTACCTATCAGCCCCCAAAATGCTATACAGATACCTCAACCAGCAATACCCAAGCATCAAGTTCACCATGTTCACAATGGGACAAGGGCAGTCTGGCAATAGCTGTCTAGATGCCTGATCCCCACCACAAAGAAACAAGACAACCCCCTCCACCACAGTTTCCAATGAAAAATAACCAACATTGACCGTTGTACACTAGTTCTTCTTCCATTACCCTAGCATCTAAACACACCCTCTTGTTCAAGGTTCCGACAACTTGTGTCTCTGGTGTTCAATATATAGGACAGGATAGCCTTTGTCGGAGTTGTGAGTTGGTCTGTTGGAGTTGTGGGTTTGCCAGTCTGAGTGATTCAACGCCGCCTTTCTGCTTTCTTTTGTCATGTCGCTCGCCTGGCTGACAACACCCCAGCTAAAAAGGCTCTTCGCATCGCCAGCAACTCCAGGGGAGGCCTAGCACCAGCTCCTGGCTGGAAAATATCCAGAGGCCGTCCAAGATCATCTTGGGGTAAACAACTGCCTGGCCTATTGAAATCGACCACAAAGCTCTATAGGACGTGGACACAGGAGATCGGTGCGACTGACCCTTGCTGTCTCTGCAGTTGATTAATTGAGTCAGAGTGAAGAGAATTGGCTAGTTGGAGTGACGAGTTAGTGCGGAATCGGTTCAGGAGGTACATTTTACCATTGGGAAGGTCTATCCCCGGGAACTGGATGGTGCGATCCTATTTCATCAGGAACTTGTGCCGTCTGGACCTTGCCACTGCGTGCGCCGCTTTTCTGCTTTAGCTTTGCAGAACCATCACTGATATGGCACACTCTCTTTGGATCATCTGAATAGGGAAATTTGCCTTACTCAGGACTGGTAGCCAATCAGTCTTTGTGCAGCTAACAGCACCAGCGATGGTCCTCATGGTGCTGTTCAATTGAATATCGAGTAGGCTTGAGAGTTTCTCCAAACTGGATCACAATACTCAGCCCACAGTGGCAGATAGCTAGCGCCGATGAGCAAAGTGTTTCGGCATTTGCTACCAAGAATTTACCAGTGAGATTGTGGATCATATTGTTTCTGGTCCCAATTTTGACAGCCACCTTCTACAGAGGAGTTTTAAAGGCAATTGTAGGGTCACCGCAATGGTATGGACAGTTTCAACCAGATTAACACCACCAAGCCGCCCTAAACTTAACTATATGTTTCCCATACCCAAGGTCAACCACATACCACTACTCACTTTCTTCCGTGTATGTTCAATCAAGCAGGCATAAGGCCAATATACCCTCCGCTCACAAGAAACTTCATCATAAAACGAGGGATTCTTTAACCGATCATCGAATTGACTATAGTGCTGCAGAGCTCATCACTCTCATTCAGCCTTTTATCTCTGTAATCGAAAAGCCAAATGCCAACTGAACGTCTCCTGGTTTGGGGCTCTTCTTGAAAACTGTGTTCATACAGTGTATCTAGGTGTCACCCTAGACCGCTGCCTCTCCTTTAAGACTCATGTTGCGAAGACCAAAGCCAAAGTCTGTGCAAGAAACAACATTGTCAGCAAACTTACTGGGAACAAGATGGAGTGCCATCCCAGACACTCTTCGATCAACAGCCTTAGCCCTTTGTTTTTCATCTGCAGAGTATGCGTGCCCAGTCTGGGAAAGATCTACCCACACTAAGAAGATTGATCAAGCCATCAATGCTACATGCCGACTCATCACTGGATGCCTCAGACCAACACCAACTGATAGCCTGTACAAACTTTCTGGTATAGCCAGACCACGAGCGAAACCCTCCATTCAGCCACACACCTGCTAAGAATAGACTCGGTCCAAGAAAAGCTTCCTCAACAAAGTCAAACCAAGTGCAGAAGCCGGGGCTCTTCGAACTGCCATGTGACATGAGAGACTTGGTAAACTTCCACCTAGAACATCCATGGACATAAGGGATTCGGAAGAACTCCTCCCTGATACTGACTCAGGTTGGGCTGAATAGAAGTGCCTCAACAAACTTAGAACATCAACTGGCCGGTGCAACGTGTCTCTCAAGAAGTGGGGATATCTAGAAGACGTTACCTGCATATGTAAGACAGAGCCACAAACTATGGAGCAGGAATACAGAACTGAGGACCTTGCTGAAACACAATATATAGTGTGTGTGGACACGATAAGAACAAGAAGCCACGAATGCCACCACGAATGCCTTGAGAGGCCATTGAAATTTCACGACACTCTTCTTCAAAACATCAGCCTCCACCTAAATGACATTTGGCTTCTTCTCTTCCTGACCATGGATATCGACCCTCTATCCACAATACCTTTCCTAAACCCCCATTAACTTGGGTCGTACTGGTAGATTTCAATGGCCTCTCTAATGGCCTCATTAAATACCAACTCACCACTTTTCCTTTTCCCTGTACATGTTACCTATTTCAGTATTCCGACATGTATGCTACAGCTCAGTGATCATTCCAACACATCCCAACCGAATAACTACACTGTATGAGTGGATTCATCGCCAACCTGCAAACCTTTCTCAAAATTGCAAAAAAACTGCTAATATAAATTTTACTTATTGTTCTGGCCTGCATGGCATGGTGCCAGATCACACTGTGTGGGTATAATGGCGTGATTTGAGAGCTTGAGTTTGCCATAGCCATAGCATACATAACCGACGATTTTACAGCACATGTATGTCTGATGTCATTACTATGACAGAGTATCAGATTTTGCCGGCCCAGGACATACTTTCATTCCTGTATTGTTGATGAGATTGTTGGCTGCTTGTGCATTCTTGGCTGTATTACACATGTGTAATTTAGACACACCCTCGTTTACTACTCTGGCCCCGCCCACAAAAGAGGGGATAAATAAAGAAACTATTTAAACTCATGGGAAAAATGTATTCTTTTATAGTATTTCTATTCAAATAACATAAATCAGCTTAAAAAACAATTAAAAAACAGTAATAGTTCACTGAAGATAAAACTTTGTTTTTAAAACGCCCACTTTTAGAAATATTGAAACTCCGCCCACAAAAAGGAATTTTTTCACTAATTTATGTTCTAACTTATAATTATGATTTTCAAGTTTATATTTCTGGTCCAAAGAACAAAAAAAATTATTCTAAGTATGATTTTGCCCAATATTTATATCAACGACCCCCCATTTTTATGCAAACGAGGCTCCGCCCCTAAATAAGCGAGACCCAAGGTGGGTCCCGGTCTTAAATTGTTAATTAGCCCAATACCAACCATCATAGCAAATTTCATGCTTTTACCACAAAGTGCACAATTGTTCACCTTAGCAGCTGCACTATAATGCTTCGGTGAAATCAAAACAGCGCGAAACTCTAGCGGTAGCGCGGGTTTCCCGCAAGTACTTCTAATATGGGTTGTTTTGTTTTGTTTTAAACAAAATCAACAAATTTTGGTTTCATTGTTACCAAAATAGCGATCTTTTCTTGATTTGCACCTATGGCTTTCCATAGTTTTCTAATCTGGGTTGGCAAAAATTCGGGCTGTGATGTTGCAAAGGAAAGGTATGCCTTGTTTAAAAACACCGATAAGCGGAGATCGCCACTATTGTGTGCATTGCGCGTGTGATGCATGGTACAGTTAACACATAGAAAACAGCAATTCGTGCTTCACACGCGTTGTGATGTCAGTACTACCGACCTTTGAACCCTTCAGGGGATTTTTGCTATGGGGCACCCATAGAGTTATATAAGTAGGGTCCGAAACGACGACTTCGGGCTACAGCTACGTCTAGATCAGCGCGTCTACCAGTGTTGAAGAATAGGCAGACGCGCGCAATCTAGCCGTAGCTGTAGCCGAAGTCGCCGTTTAGGACACGGCCTTAACTCTATGGGGGCACCATATTTTTAGACTGTTTTCATGTCGAGATTTCATGTTTTCATGTCTATGGCTGTGGGCTGTTTGCTGCTTAATCGCGTGTTTAGAACTAAAATTACGACTCGTCAAACTTCAAAAGTGTTCGTCGCATTATTCGAAGTAATAATCCTGTGGGATGTATGTGCGCGCTAAAAGGTTGTAGAAACATGGAGTTTTCAATGAAGTAAAGCATGCTTTATAAAAAAAGAAAAATGACAAAACCCTCCCCACCACTTTAAAATTCTGTAACAAGAATCAATGGGTGTCAAATAATAATAATAATAATATTATTATTATGGGGATGAGCGGTAAAACATATATTTTTTAATTACAAAACAAAACAACATATAAAAGTTCCCCAAATTTTGTTTCTTGTGGGGGGGGGGGCCGGGGAGTGGGGTATTTTTTTTCTCGATTTGGTCTAGCGGTAGATCTCTCGACTTCGGAGTCGAAGGTCCCCCTGTTCGAATCCTAAGCAGAGATGTCAGTATTTTGTTTAAATTTGACATTTTCAAGTTGATAGGGGATGCAGATATTTATGAGTGAGATTTTTCCTAGGTTTTTCTGTGGATCGATTTGGTCTAGCGGTAGATCTCTCGACTTCGGAGTCAAAGGTCCCCCCGTACCAATCCTAGGACAGGATGTAAATACTTTGTCTACACTTTGACATTTTCAAAATTTGTAGGGGATGCAGATATTTTTCCTAGGTGTGGATCGATTTGATCTGTCGACCGGAGTCTAGCGGTAGATCTCTCGACTTCCCCGTTCGAATCCTAGGCCAGGATGTCATTACTTAGTTTACACTTTGATAATTAAAAATTGATAGGGGATGCACATATTTATGAAAGAGATTTTTCCTAGGTTTTTCTGTGGATCGATTTGGTCTAGCGGTATAGATCTCTCGATTTCGGAGTCAAAGGTCCCCTGTGCGAATCCTAGGCAGAGATGTCAGTATTTTAGTTTACACTTTGATAATTAAAAATTGATAGGGGATGCACATATTTATGAGTGAGATTTTTCCTAGGTTTTTCTGTAGATCGATTTGGTCTTGCGGTAGATTTCTATACTTCAGAGTCAAAGGTCTAGGCAGAGATGTCAGTATTTTGCTTACGTTTGACACTTTCAAAATTGATAGGGGGGGCAGTTATTTATGAGTGAGAATTTTCCTAAGTTTTCCAGTGGATCGATTTGGTCCAGCGGTAGATCTCTCGACTTCGGAGTCAAAGGTCCCCCCCCCCCCCCCGTTCCAATCCTAGGCAGAGATGTCAGTATTTTTTACGTTTGGCATTTTCAAAATTGATAGGGGATGCAGATATTTTTTGGTGAGATTTTTACTATGATTTTCTGTGGATCTATTTGGTCTAGCGGTAGATCTCTCGACTTCGGAGAAAATGTTCGAATCGTTCGAATCCTAGGCAGAGATATCAGTATTTTGTTTACATTTGACATTTTCAGAATTTATAGGGGATGCAGATATTTATGAGTGAGAATTTTCCTAGGTTTTTCTGTGGATCGATTTGGTCTAGCGGTAGATCTCTCGTCTTCGGAGTCAAAGGTCCCCCGTTCAAATCCTAGGCAGAGATGACAGTATTTTGTTTACATTTACTATGATTTTCTGTGGATCTATTTGGTCTAGCGGTAGATCTCTCGACTTCGGAGAAAATGTTCGAATCGTTCGAATCCTAGGCAGAGATATCAGTATTTTGTTTACATTTGACATTTTCAGAATTTATAGGGGATGCAGATATTTATGAGTGATATTATTCCAAGGTTTTTCTGTGCATCGATTTGATCTCTCGACCGGAGTCAAAGGTCGAATCCTAGTCAGAGATGTCAGCATTTTGTTTACATTTAACATTTTCAAAATTGATAGTGGATGCAGCAATTTATAAGTTATTTTTTCCCTAGGTTTCTCTGTGGATCGATTTGGTCTATCCGTAGATCTTTCGACTTCGGAGTCAAAGTTTCCTGTTCGAATCCTAGGCAGAGATGACAGTATTTTGTTTACGTTTAACATTTTCAAAATTGATAGGGGATGCAGATATTTACAAGTGATATTTTCCCTAGGTTTTGTGTGGATCGATTTGGTCTATCGGTAAATCTCTCGACTTCGGAGTCCAAGGTCCCCCGTTCGAATCCTAGGCAAAGATGTAAATATTTTGTTTACATTTGACATTTTCAGAATATATAGGGGATGCAGATATTTTGGAGTGATATTTTTCCTAGGTGTGGATCGATTTGATCTGTCGACCGGAGTCAAAGGTCCCCCGGTTCGAATCCTAGTCAGAGATGTCAGTATTTTGTTTACATATAACATTTTCAAAATTGATAATGGATGCAGACATTTATAAGTTATTTTTTCCCTAGGTTTCTCTGTGGATCGATTTGGTCTATCCGTAGATCTTTCGACTTCGGAGTCAAAGGTTCCTGTTCGAATCCTAGGCAGAGATGACAGTATTTTGTTTACGTTTAACATTTTCAAAATTGATAGGGGATGCAGATATTTACAAGTGACATTTTCCGTAGGTTTTCTGTGGATCGATTTGGTCTATCGGTAGATCTCTCGACTTCGGAGTCCAAGGTCCCCCTTTCGAACCCTAGGCAGAGATGTCAATATTTTGTTTTCATTTTACATTTTCAGAATTGATTGGGGATGCAGGTATTTATAAGTGATAGTTACATTAGTTTTCATTCAGATTTGGGAGTCAAAGGTCCCCGGTTCGATTCCTAGGCAGATCTCTCAGATCGCTCAGAATCAACCAGTAGCTTCAGAATGCCCCTATTTCAAAATAAGTACAAAATTAATCTAAGCTCAATCTGAGCAATTTAAAAAAATTAATATCTCGGACTTATACTCAACCACTGCCTATATTATCTAGTACAGAATTGATCTCGGCTCAGTCTGAGCATTGTTTCTTAGTACAGAGTTAACCTCGGCTCAATCTGAGCTAGTTAAAAAAATGATCATCTCAAATCTCGTTTAGATTCAACCGGTAGCTTTAGAATACCCATGTTTCTCAGTATAGAATTAATCTAAGCTCGATATGAGCAAATTTAAAAAATGATCATCTCAGATCTCGCTTAGATTCAATAAGTAGCTTTAGAATACCCATGTTTTATAGTACATATTTAATCTCGGCTCAATCTGAGCAAATTAAAAATAAAATTATCATCTCAGATCTCGCTTAGATTCAACCAGTAGCTTCAAAACACCCTTGTTTCTAAGTACAAATCTGAGCAAATTTAAAAAATGATCATCTCAGATCTCGCTTAGATTCAATAAGTAGCTTTAGAATGCCCATGTTTTATAGTACATATTTAATCTCGGCTCAATCTGAGCAAATTAAAAAATTATCATCTCAGATCTCGCTTAGATTCAATAAGTAGCTTTAGAATGCCCATGTTTTATAGTACATATTTAATCTCGGCTCAATCTGAGCAAATTTAAAAAAATTATCATCTCAGATCTCGCTTAGATTCAACCAGTAGCTTCAAAACACCCTTGTTTCTAAGTTTGTTTCTAAGTACAAATCTGAGCAAATTTAAAAAATGATCATCTCAGATCTCGCTTAGATTCAATAAGTAGCTTTAGAATGCCCATGTTTTATAGTACATATTTAATCTCGGCACAATCTGAGCAAATTTAAAAAATGATCATCTCAGATCTCGCTTAGATTCAACAAGAAGCTTTAGAATGCCCATGTTTTATAGTACATATTTAATCTCGGCTCAATCTGAGCAATTTAAAAAAATTATTATCTCGGACTTAGACTCAACCACTGCCTATATTATCTAGTACAGAATTGATCTCGGCTCAGTCTGAGCATTGTTTCTTAGTACAGAGTTAACCTCGGCTCAATCTGAGCTAGTTAAAAAAATGATCATCTCAATTCTCGCTTAGATTCAACAGGTAGCTTTAGAATACCCATGTTTCTCAGTATAGAATTAATCTAAGCTCGATATGAGCAAATTTAAAAAATGATCATCTCATATCTCGCTTAGATTCAACCAGTAGCTTCAAAACACCCTTGTTTCTAAGTACAAATTTGATCTAAGCTCAATCTCAGCAAATTTAAAAAATTATCATCTCAGATCTCGCTTAGATTCAATAAGTAGCTTTAGAATGCCCATGTTTCTAAGTACAAATCTGAGCAAATTAAAAAAATTATCATCTCAGATCTCGCTTAGATTCAACAAGTAGCTTTAGAATGCCCATGTTTTATAGTACATATTTAATCTCGGCTCAATCTGAGCAACTTAAAAAATGGTCATCTCAGATCTCGCTTAGATTCAACAAGAAGCTTCAAAACACCCCTGTTTCTTAGTACAAATTTAATCTAAGCTCAATCTGAGCAAATTTAAAAAATGATCAACTCAGATCTCGCTTAGATTCAACCAGTAGCTTTAGAATGCCCATGTTTTATAGTACATATTTAATCTCGGCTCAATCTGAGCAATTTAAAAAAATTATTATCTCGGACTTAGACTCAACCACTGCCTATATTATCTAGTACAGAATTGATCTCGGCTCAGTCTGAGCATTGTTTCTTAGTACAGAATTAACCTCGGCTCAATCTGAGCTTGTTAATAAAATGATCATCTCAAATCTCACTTAGATTCAACCGGTAGATTTAGAATACCCATGTTTCTCAGTATAGAATTAATCTAAGCTCGATATGAGCAAATTTAAAAAATGATCATCTCATATCTCGCTTAGATTCAACCAGTAGCTTCAAAACACCCTTGTTTCTAAGTACAAATTTGATCTAAGCTCAATCTCAGCAAATTTAAAAAATTATCATCTCAGATCTCGCTTAGATTCAATAAGTAGCTTTAGAATGCCCATGTTTCTAAGTACAAATCTGAGCAAATTTAAAAAATTATCATCTCAGATCTCGCTTAGATTCAACAAGTAGCTTTAGAATGCCCATGTTTTATAGTACATATTTAATCTCGGCTCAATCTGAGCAAATTAAAAAAATTATCATCTCAGATCTCGCTTAGATTCAACAAGAAGCTTCAAAACACCCCTGTTTCTTAGTACAAATTTAATCTAAGCTCAATCTGAGCAAATTTAAAAAATGATCATCTCAGATCTCGCTTAGATTCAACCAGTAGCTTGAGAATGCCCATGTTTTATAGTACATATTTAATCTCGGCTCAATCTGAGCAATTTAAAAAAATTATTATCTCGGACTTAGACTCAACCACTGCCTATATTATCTAGTACAGAATTGATCTCGGCTCAGTCTGAGCATTGTTTCTTAGTACAGAATTAACCTCGGCTCAATCTGAGCTTGTTAATAAAATGATCATCTCAAATCTCACTTAGATTCAACCGGTAGATTTAGAATACCCATGTTTCTCAGTATAGAATTAATCTAAGCTCGATATGAGCAAATTTAAAAAATGATCATCTCATATCTCGCTTAGATTCAACCAGTAGCTTCAAAACACCCTTGTTTCTAAGTACAAATTTGATCTAAGCTCAATCTCAGCAAATTTAAAAAATTATCATCTCAGATCTCGCTTAGATTCAATAAGTAGCTTTAGAATGCCCATGTTTTATAGTACATATTTAATCTCGGCTCAATCTGAGCAAATTTAAAAAAATTATCATCTCAGATCTCGCTTAGAGTCAACCAGTAGCTTCAAAACACCCTTGTTTCTAAGTACAAATTTGATCTAAGCTCAATCTCAACAAATTTAAAAAATGATCATCTCAGATCTCGCTTAGATTCAACCAGTAGCTTTAGAATGCCCATGTTTTATAGTACATATTTAATCTCGGCTCAATCTGAGCAATTTAAAAAAATTATTATCTCGGACTTAGACTCAACCACTGCCTATATTATCTAGTACAGAATTGATCTCGGCTCAGTCTGAGCATTGTTTCTTAGTACAGAGTTAACCTCGGCTCAATCTGAGCTAGTTAAAAAAATGATCATCTCAAATCTCGCTTAGATTCAACCGGTAGCTTTAGAATACCCATGTTTCTCAGTATAGAATTAATCTAAGCTCGATATGAGCAAATTTAAAAAATGATCATCTCAGATCTCGCTTAGATTCAATAAGTAGCTTTAGAATGCCCATGTTTTATAGTACATATTTAATCTCGGCTCAATCTGAGCAAATTTAAAAAAATTATCATCTCAGATCTCGCTTAGAGTCAACCAGTAGCTTCAAAACACCCTTGTTTCTAAGTACAAATTTGATCTAAGCTCAATCTCAACAGATTTAAAAAATGATCATCTCAGGTTTGCTTAGATTCAATAAGTAGCTTTAGATTGCCATGTTTTAAAGTACATATTTAATCTCGGCTCAATCTGAGCAAATTTAAAAAATGATCATCTCAGATCTCGCTTAGATTCAACAAGAAGCTTCAAAACACCCCTGTTTCTTAGTACAAATTTAATCTAAGCTCAATCTGAGCAAATTTAAAAAATGATCAACTCAGATCTCGCTTAGATTCAACCAGTAGCTTTAGAATGCCCATGTTTTATAGTACATATTTAATCTCGGCTCAATCTGAGCAATTTAAAAAAATTATTATCTCGGACTAAGACTCAACCACTGCCTATATTATCTAGTACAGAATTGATCTCGGCTCAGTCTGAGCATTGTTTCTTAGTACAGAGTTAACCTCGGCTCAATCTGAGCTAGTTAAAAAAATGATCATCTCAAATCTCGCTTAGATTCAACCAGTAGCTTCAAAACACCCTTGTTTCTAAGTACAAATCTGAGCAAATTTAAAAAATGATCATCTCAGATCTCGCTTAGATTCAACAAGAAGCTTTCAAAACACCCCTGTTTCTTACTACAAATTTAATCTAAGCTCAATCTGAGCAAATTTAAAAAATGATCAACTCAGATCTCGCTTAGATTCAATAAGTAGCTTTAGAATGCCCATGTTTTATAGTACATATTTAATCTCGGCTCAATCTGAGCCAATTTAAAAAATGATCATCTCAGATCTCGCTTAGATTCAACCAGTAGCTTCAAAACATCCTTGTTTCTAAGTACAAATTTGATCTAAGCTCAATCGCAGCAAATTTAAAAAATGATCATCTTAGATCTCGCTTTGATTCAACAAGAAGCTTCAAAACACCCCTATTACTAAGTAAAAATTTGATCTAAGCTCAATCTGAGCAAATTTAAAAAATGATCATCTCAAATCTCGCTTAGATTCAACCGGTAGCTTTAGAATACCCATGTTTCTCAGTATAGAATTAATCTAAGCTCGATATGAGCAAATTTAAAAAATGATCATCTCATATCTCGCTTAGATTCAACCAGTAGCTTCAAAACACCCTTGTTTCTAAGTACAAATTTGATCTAAGCTCAATCTCAGCAAATTTAAAAAATTATCATCTCAGATCTCGCTTAGATTCAATAAGTAGCTTTAGAATGCCCATGTTTTATAGTACATATTTAATCTCGGCTCAATCTGAGCAAATTTAAAAAAAATTATCATCTCAGATCTCGCTTAGATTCAACCAGTAGCTTCAAAACACCCTTGTTTCTAAGTACAAATTTGATCTAAGCTCAATCTCAACAAATTTAAAAAGTGATCATCTCAGATCTCGCTTAGATTCAACCAGTAGCTTTAGAATGCCCATGTTTTATAGTACATATTTAATCTCGGCTCAATCTGAGCAATTTAAAAAAATTATTATCTCGGACTTAGACTCAACCACTGCCTATATTATCTAGTACAGAATTGATCTCGGCTCAGTCTGAGCATTGTTTCTTAGTACAGAGTTAACCTCGGCTCAATCTGAGCTCGTTAAAAAAATGATCATCTCAAATCTCGCTTAGATTCAACCGGTAGCTTTAGAATACCCATGTTTCTCAGTATAGAATTAATCTAAGCTCGATATGAGCAAATTTAAAAAATGATCATCTCAGATCTCGCTTGATTCAACAAGAAGCTTCAAAACACCCTTGTTTCTAAGTACAAATTTGATCTAAGCTCAATCTCAGCAAATTTAAAAGAATTATCATCTCAGATCTCGCTTAGATTCAATAAGTAGCTTTAGAATGCCCATGTTTTATAGTACATATTTAATCTCGGCTCAATCTGAACAAATTTAAAAAAATTATCATCTCAGATCTCGCTTAGAGTCAACCAGTAGCTTCAAAACACCCTTGTTTCTAAGTACAAATTTGATCTAAGCTCAATCTCAACAGATTTAAAAAATGATCATCTCAGGTTTGCTTAGATTCAATAAGTAGCTTTAGATTGCCATGTTTTAAAGTACATATTTAATCTCGGCTCAATCTGAGCAAATTTAAAAAATGATCATCTCAGATCTCGCTTAGATTCAACAAGAAGCTTCAAAACACCCCTGTTTCTTAGTACAAATTTAATCTAAGCTCAATCTGAGCAAATTTAAAAAATGATCAACTCAGATCTCGCTTAGATTCAACCAGTAGCTTTAGAATGCCCATGTTTTATAGTACATATTTAATCTCGGCTCAATCTGAGCAATTTAAAAAAATTATTATCTCGGACTAAGACTCAACCACTGCCTATATTATCTAGTACAGAATTGATCTCGGCTCAGTCTGAGCATTGTTTCTTAGTACAGAGTTAACCTCGGCTCAATCTGAGCTAGTTAAAAAAATGATCATCTCAAATCTCGCTTAGATTCAACCAGTAGCTTCAAAACACCCTTGTTTCTAAGTACAAATCTGAGCAAATTTAAAAAATGATCATCTCAGATCTCGCTTAGATTCAACAAGAAGCTTTCAAAACACCCCTGTTTCTTACTACAAATTTAATCTAAGCTCAATCTGAGCAAATTTAAAAAATGATCAACTCAGATCTCGCTTAGATTCAATAAGTAGCTTTAGAATGCCCATGTTTTATAGTACATATTTAATCTCGGCTCAATCTGAGCAATTTAAAAAAATTATTATCTCGGACTAAGACTCAACCACTGCCTATATTATCTAGTACAGAATTGATCTCGGCTCAGTCTGAGCATTGTTTCTAGTACAGAGTTAACCTCGGCTCAATCTGAGCTAGTTAAAAAAATGATCATCTCAAATCTCGCTTAGATTCAACCAGTAGCTTCAAACACCTTGTTTCTAGTACAAATCTGAGCAATTTAAAAAATGATCACTCAGATCTCGCTTAGATTCACAAGAAGCTTTCAAAACACCCCTGTTTCTTACTACAAATTTAATCTAAGCTCAATCTGAGCAATTTAAAAATGATCAACTCAGATCTCGCTTAGATTCATAAGTGCTTTAGAATGC